>NC_059216.1:22777386-24142386 GCF_020615455.1 Coregonus clupeaformis | reverse complement strand
GCATTTCAGGGTCAGGCCGCCTGGCCCAATGAGGGGCATAGAGGAGGAGGAGAGAGAGAGAGAGAGAGAGAGAGAGAGAGAGAGAGAGAGAGAGAGAGAGAGAGAGAGAGAGAGAGAGAGAGAGAGAGAGAGAGAGAGAGAGAGAGAGAGAGAGAGAGAGAGAGAGTGGGAGTGGGAGAGAGAGAGAAAGCGGGAGAGAGAGGGAGAGAGAGGGAGAGAGAGGGAGATAAATAGAGAGAAACAGAGAGAGACAGAAACAGAGATGGGTGGAGCAGAACCATTGGTATGCTTCTGCTGTTCTGAGAGGAAAGGAAAGACAGGGGGAGAGAAAGGGAAAGATAGAGACAGAAACAAAGAGAGAGATTTTGAGAATGAATGGGTGAGTCTGTGTCAAAGCAGAACTAGAGAGAGGGAGATAATGTTATTAGGTGTGATTGAATAATCACTGTGTCAGAGTGGGACTTGAGTGTGAAATCAAATATTCAAGGTCTCATCCAAATTTCACAGGAATGAATCCTTCCTATGTCATAAATTCCTCAATGTAATCATTGATCATATATTTTTTAGTCACTGTCATCAGTGAGTGGGTCATATCACCTTACTATCAGAAATAGAAGAGGGGGTAAGGAGGGGAGAAAGGAGGTATATTACAACACCTCAATGGGGTCAGGCACAGAAAAGCAACAGTGTGGTGAGGAGAGAAGAAAAGTCTCTCTTTATCTCGCTCTCTCTCTTTTCTTTCACTCAGTCGAACTCTCCAGACAAACACTGTTTATCATTACCACCCCCTCTAACCTGAGCCCTCACCTCTCGCCTCCCCCTCACTCTGTTTCCTGTCCCCCCTCCATAACCCCCTCATCCTCACCCCCTCATCCCCACCACCCCCACTTATCACTTCACACATTCCACTGGTGGGGATAGTACCCCACTGCACCCTAATAATTCTAAGAATTGTTCACAAGAGTTGGCTTGTCAAGTGGGTCTGATGCGTTAGTATGTGGGTGCTGTTTTCCCAGATGCTCTACACACTAATGGACATAGGTCTGCACACTGCAGTGCACACACACACTTACACCCTCACACACACACTTACCCCTCTCTCTTACACATTATCCTGCTTGCAGCACAAAGCTCTGAGGCCTGGGTTATGTAAAAGCCTACAGAACAGAGACAGTTGCAGTGCCTCGAGTGAACCAGCTAAAGCCATGTGAAGGTGAAGGCCCTTTAATGAGGATATTGACAGGATCCTCCCTAAGGCGCAGTGCTGCTACTGTAGTAATAGCCCTTCAACGCTGACAGATTCATACTCAAAGTCTGTTTGATGTGGTTCCCCAACTACGCTCCGACTTTGACTTCTCTTTTGGCAGGGGAACGTGTTCTTCAGAGAAGGGGAAGAATTTCAAAGAACGGCAAACAGCAATTAACATCTTCTTTCCATGTTTTACAGGCTGCTAATGTTGCACAGTGTTCCTTTAACACTGTCTGGCATGTGTGCATCTCTTTGGTTGAGGATCACTACGATTAGGCCTTTTGCTATTGTCTTACTCCTTTTATAGATTATTCCCACGAAACTGCAGGCCTATTTGGGTCAAAGAAACACAACGTTTTTAGCCATATATTTTGGCATAGCCTAACATTTGAAATATATGCTACTTTGTGTGTGTGTGTGTGTGTGTGTGTGTGTGTGTGTGTGTGTGTGTGTGTGTGTGTGTGTGTGTGTATGTGTGTGTGTGTCAGGGGTTATATGCAACTGGGACAAGGGGGTTCAGGAGAGTATATTATACTATAGGCAGTTTAATTGAGCTAAAGCTGAGGGATGTAGAGGTTTGGCTGGGGGGTGTCTTGGGCCTGTCCTCACCACAACACCACCCAGCCCCTGTGTTTGGAGAGGGTTTATTTTCAGCCTCTCCGTGGATGTTTAGCATGAAACCCTACCCTGCAATAACCATGCACTGAGCAAAAGAAGGGACATGTGGCCACCAGACTCCCTCAGCCTCCCTCCCTCCCCCCTCATCTCTCCCTCTCTCTCTACCTCACTCTCATCACTCCTGCTTTTCCTCTGAAAACATTGCGTCCTGCTGCATGAACAAACATGTTCCTCTGTCTTTCTGTGGAACTGTAGAATGGCGGGACTCCTTTTCTCTGAGGTGTGCCCATAATACAACACTACCACCTCTCTGTGTTAGTGAGATCTGGGGTGACAACACCTCTGTTAGTTGTCTCTGGCCTTTTTACACATTCTCATGGCTGTATCGACCCAGGAAAGAGGTGGGTAGCGCTCTGGGGCAGTCAGGACACACATTATCACGCTTGAAGACACTGCCCTCTAGTGGTGAACAGATCAAGCCCCCACACCTAGGGACTGGGAGCATCTCAATAGTCTAATGTCCTTGTCTCCTTTTCGTCCTTGAAAGAACTGGGGTCAGTTTCCCAAACACATAAAGATCATCTTTAGCATTAAGATCATTATTCGTCCATTTCCTACTAAGATTATGTTTGTGTTTTTGGTAAACTCACCCCTGTCTGCTAAATGACTAAAATGTAAATGGGCAGTTTCAATCAATTCCTATACACTAAAGCCTTCCACATGCTTCGATTCGGCTGGCGCCTTGCTGAACTCGGCTAACCGAACTGAATGAGTTTGCTTGGATACTCCCTTAAAAGACCTTCACTTAAAAACCGAGAAAAAAGCGGCAATAGTACTGTTTTTCCATCTTGAGATGCCAAAGCCAGTATACACTTTCTCAAAATAGTCAAAAATAATCTAAGATAACTCAAGAAATCATAAATGTTTACGTTTTTGCGGAGGAAATCATAGTCGCGCAATCTAACTAAGATGTTTGGTGCAGTATTTCTCAAGTAAAAAAATATGCATGAAAACTATTTATTTCTTGTTGAATGACCACAAACACTTCATTGAAGAATACCTACTGTTGACGAATCACCGACTTAGGGGTGTAGACTTCGGCTACCGAACTTCGGCTTGCCTCAATAAAAAAAATGCTATGCACGCACAGCCGAAAAAATTACTTCCCGAAGACCAAAACGAACAAAAATGTCACAAAATGTTGTCATAATATACAGTATGCACAAACTGTTTTGGATGGGAAGCATGCGGATGCCTTAAGGCCTCCACCATGTTGCTTTCACCTGTCCTGTCTTTATGGATAAGTGCAGAAGAGGGGAGTGACGAAGAGGGAAGGAGAACACTGCAGACTGAGAAACTTCCCAGAGACTAGGAGCTGACCTGTAATCCACCTCACAGGTGCCTGCCTGGCTCAAGGTTAGTATTTTCTTTCATCCTGTGACTGTATACAACACTGTATGCAGGATGATTGCTTTCCAAACATACCCCATTGAAGAAATCCAAGATGGCTGCCTTCAAGGACTGAGAGGCCATTGTCAGACAGGATTGTTATTAGATCTCGACCCCCTCCCCTTCCCTGTGCCTCTGTGTTGGTGCGAAGCAGAGGTGCATAGGTCTCTGTGATGTGGTCATTAACTCCAGGCGTCAGGGGTCATAGAGAAAATCAACATACAGTAGAGAGAGAGAGCAAAAAAGAGAGAGAGCGAGAGAGAGAGAAAAGAGAATAAGAGAGATTGATTGACAGAGAGAACTATCAAATGAGTGTGTGAAAGAGAAAGAACAACAGAAATACAGGGCTAGTTAGGACTAGCATACACAGCTGCAAGCCCCACCAGGCCAGCCCTCTGCTGCAGAGGCGCGTGTTGCCAGAGCTGGGATCACTCCCTCTAACTAATAAAGCACATCTAAAATGGCCAGGGATCCCTAGCAGGCGGACCAGAGGGCCACTGGATCAGCAAACACCTGCTTCTTATGGTCCTCTGTTGGAGTGTGTAAGCAGAGCGGAGGACTTACACAACTTCACAGCATGCAGCCCAGGGACCAGGCAGGCCTCCGGCCCCCTGTTAATGAGAAACACTCCCAGAATGCTGCTGCCCAGTTCTGCTTTAGCTGTGAATTAAGTCAGGAGAATGTTCCGGAGACAGGCAGTGGGGGTAGAAGGGGGAAGGAAGGCGTGTGTGCCTGTTTGTGTGTGTGTGTGTGTGTGTCTTAACCCTTTCAGTTGTCTGCTCTATAACATGAGGTCATAGCTATAACATGAGGTCATAGACCTGTGAGCGACACGGTGAACAGCCCACACAGCTCCACAGTAACAAGGCTTTGTGTTTGCTTTGGTCACTCTCCCATGAATGGGGAATGGTTGTGTCATGCATACAGTATGCTGCTTCATGCCTCAGACCTCAAGACAGTAGCAGAACCCTGACCTGGTTGGGTTACGGTCAATGCACTGGGTAGACCACAGGACCATAAGGTCAGGGTTTGGTCGAGAACCGTGCATAACCTTTCACCTGTAATTTTCTTGCACAATGACCATAATACAGGCAGCAATAAGTATTGAGTTTGGTGGTGAGATTTTGAGTTGAGAACATACTTGTGAAATGTTTGGCTCGATCATCTAGAGAAGTACAGTAAATACTAGTTCCACATTTACAGTATATTCCCATGACTGAAATGCTAACAAAAAACCTCCACAATGCACAAGATGAATCCTGAGGAACCCATAGTCCTCAGTGAAGTCCCACAACATGAGCAAGCTGTCCAGCTGAAGGCTGACATGGTTAGTGTCTGAGAATTGTTATTTGCTCCTCTGGTCTTGTTTAGTTGGGGGGCGGTGTGTGTGTTTGTGTGTGTTGTGTGTGTATGTGTGTGCAAGGGACTGCTCTGTGAATTCTCATATGCCAGAAAGGCTGAGGCAGGGGGGCTGTGAGTGTGTCTATACACTACATGACCAGAAGTATGTGGACACCGGCTCGTCGAACATCTCATTCCAAAATCATGGGCAATAATACGGAGTTGGTCCCCCCTTTGCTGCTATAAAAGCCTCCACTCTTCTGGGAAGGCTTTCCACTAGATGTTAGAACATTGCTGGGACTTGCTTTCATTGCTTTCATTCAGCCACAAGAGCATTAGTGAGGTCGGGCACTGATGTTGGGCGATTAGGCCTGGCTCGCAGTCGGCGTTCCAATTCATCCCAAAGGTGTTCGATAGGGTTGAGGTCAGGGCTCTGTGCATGCCAGTCAAGTTCTTCCACACTGATCTCGACAAACCTCACTTTGTGCACTGGGACATTGTCATGCTGAAACAGGAAAGGGCCTTCCCCAAACTGTTGCCACAAAGTTGGAAGCACAGAATTGTCTAGAATGTCATTGTATGCTGTAGCGTTAAGATTGCCCTTCACTGGAACTAAGGGGCCTAGCCCGAACCATGAAAAACAGCCCCAGACCATTATTCCTCCACCACCAAACTTTACCGTTGGCATTATGCATTGGGGCAGGTAGCGTTCTCCTGGCATCCGCCAAACCCAGATGGTGAAGCGTGATTCATCACTCCAGAGAACGCGTTTCCACTGCTGCAGAGTCCAATGGCAGCGAGCTTTACACCACTCCAGCCGACGCTTGGCATTGCGCATGGTGATCTTAGGCTTGTGTGCGACTGCTCGGCCATGAAAACCCATTTCATGAAGCTCCAGACGAACAGTTCTTGTGCTGACGTTGCTTCCAGAGGCAGTTTGGAACTCAGTAGTGAGTGTTGCAACCGAGGACAGACGATTTTTACACGCTTCAGCACTCGGTGGTCCCGTTCTGTGAGCTTGTGTAGCCTACCGCTTCGCGGCTGAGCCACTGTTGCTCCTAGACGTTTCCACTTCACAATAACAGCACTTACAGTTGACCGGGGCAGCTCTAGCAGAGCAGAAATTTGACAAACTGACTTGTTGGAAAGGTGGCATCCTATGAAGGTGCCACGTTGAAGTCACTGAGCTTTTCAGTAAAGCCATTCTACTGCCAATGTTTGTCTATGCAGATTGCATGGCTGTGTGCTCGATTTTATACACCTGTCAGCAACGGGTGTGACTGAAATAGCAGAATCCACAAATGTATGTGTGTAAAGGAGCTTGACTAAATTGAGTGTTTGTACATACATTTACATGTGCCTCCGGGTGCATTGTTTCCTGTTTGTATATAGCCTCGTACAGTTCGTTAAGTGCCAGCTTATTGTTTTTCTTGTCCTATGTATTGTTTTTCTTGTCCTGAGGTGGAATATATACAGCAGTCACGATAACAGCTGAAAACGTTCTTGATGGTAGAAAGGTTGGCATTTGACCATCAGGTATTCAAGACAGGTCAACAATGGGTCGAGACTTCCACGGCGCTAGTCAGCACACCATTTGCTGTTGATAAAAAGGCATACCCCTCCCCCTCTCAATTTTCCTGAATCCAATGTCCTGTCTGCTCGGTGAATGGATAATCCATCGAGTTGGATAGCCATGGGGAGTATCTTGACCAAAAGCCATGTTTCAGAAAAGCAGAGAATATTGCAGTTACGAGAGTTCCGTTGATAGCAAATCCACGATCCTCCATTTTATTATCAAGAGACTGTACATCAGTTTTCCCTTCGCCTTAATCTCGCCAGGGCTGCCCCTCTCCTGCCTCTTTTTCGCCTGTGTTTCCTCTTGGATAGCCCGGTCGGAATTACACAAAGAGCCCAGGGTCAAAGTTTAAGTCGGAATTGAGGTTAGTAACTGCCGATCTGTTGTTCAAAAGTCCTTGTCGATCATAACAAATGATAGCAGATACATTTAGTGCAAAAAAAGTAAAGATAAACGCAAAAATAATCACAAAATAGCAAAGTTGGGTCGGAGCTCGCAAGACGGCAGCCATACAGTACGGCGCCATCTTGTATTGCTCTCTTTGGCTGCGAGCCAACCAGAACTCACTGCGCAATATGCAAGTTTCTTAGTTACAACAAACACTGAAAAAGAGAGCTGACATCCTTTTACAAGGTAGATGTACTGAGCCCCTTGAACCAGTGGCGTGTCCAGGGGGTTGAGTCTTGCTGTCGGTGCGCGTCTTGGTCAAATGTATCAATATTTTCAGATACGACGTATCAGATCTCAGAATTTCTGGGGTGGCCACTGGGTTGGCCAATCAGATATCAGAGTGGGCCGTGGCCACCCCAGAAATTCTGAGATCTGATAGGTCGTCTCTGAAAATATTGATACATTTGACCAAGACGCGCACCGACAGCAAGACTCATCAGTCTCACTGGAGAAAGCATCCTAGTGAGCGAAACAGTGCCCTTCTGTCTTAGTATGTGTAGCCCATGTACAGTGGGGAAAAAAAGTATTTAGTCAGCCCACCAATTGTGCAAGTTCTCCCAAATTACAGAGGCCTGTAATTTTCATCATAGGTACACGTCAACTATGACAGACAAATTGAGGAAAAAAAATCCAGAAAATCACATTGTAGGATTTTTAATGAATTTATTTACAAATTATGGTGGAAAATAAGTATTTGGTTAATAACAAAAGTTTCTCAATACTTTGTTATATACCCTTTGTTGGCAATGACACAGGTCAAACGTTTTCTGTAAGTCTTCACAAGGTTTTCACACACTGTTAATGGTATTTTGGCCCATTCCTCCATGCAGATCTCCTCTAGAGCAGTGATGTTTTGGGGCTGTCGCTGGGCAACACAGACTTTCAACTCCCTCCAAAGATTTTCTATGGGGTTGAGATCTGGAGACTGGCTAGGCCACTCCAGGACCTTGAAATGCTTCTTACGAAGCCACTCCTTCGTTGCCCGGGCGGTGTGTTTGGGATCATTGTCATGCTGAAAGACCCAGCCACGTTTCATCTTCAATGCCCTTGCTGATGGAAGGAGGTTTTCACTCAAAATCTCACGATACATGGCCCCATTCATTCTTTCCTTTACACAGATCAGTCGTCCTGGTCCCTTTGCAGAAAAACAGCCCCAAAGCATGATGTTTCCACCCCCCATGCTTCACAGTAGGTATGGTGTTCTTTGGATGCAACTCAGCATTCTTTGTCCTCCAAACACGACGAGGTTGAGTTTTTACCAAAAAGTTCTATTTTGGTTTCATCTGACCATATGACATTCTCCCAATCCTCTTCTGGATCATCCAAATGCACTCTAGCAAACTTCAGACGGGCCTGGACATGTACTGGCTTAAGCAGGGGGACACGTCTGGCACTGCAGGATTTGAGTCCCTGGCGGCGTAGTGTGTTACTGATGGTAGGCTTTGTTACTTTGGTCCCAGCTCTCTGCAGGTCATTCACTAGGTCCCCCGTGTGGTTCTGGGATTTTTGCTCACCGTTCTTGTGATCATTTTGACCCCATGGGGTGAGATCTTGCGTGGAGCCCCAGATCGAGGGAGATTATCAGTGGTCTTGTATGTCTTCCATTTCCTAATAATTGCTCCCACAGTTGATTTCTTCAAACCAAGCTGCTTACCTATTGCAGATTCAGTCTTCCCAGCCTGGTGCAGGTCTACAATTTTGTTTCTGGTGTCCTTTGACAGCTCTTTGGTCTTGGCCATAGTGGAGTTTGGAGTGTGACTGTTTGAGGTTGTGGACAGGTGTCTTTTATACTGATAACAAGTTCAAACAGGTGCCATTAATACAGGTAACGAGTGGACAGAGGAGCCTCTTAAAGAAGAAGTTACAGGTCTGTGAGAGCCAGAAATCTTGCTTGTTTGTAGGTGACCAAATACTTATTTTCCACCATAATTTGCTAATAAATTCATTATAAATCCTACAATGTGATTTTCTGGAGAAAAAAAATCTCAAATTGTCTGTCATAGTTGACGTGTACCTATGATGAAAATTACAGGCCTCTCTCATCTTTTTAAGTGGGAGAACTTGCACAATTGGTGGCTGACTAAATACTTTTTTCCCCCACTGTATCTGATGCTGTCTGGCCAAAAAGAGCATGACATGTCAATTATTTTTGACCAGACAGCATCAGATACACGGGCTACAGATACTAAGACAGGGGAGCTCTTTTCCTCGCTCGGATGCTTTCTCTGGTGAAATAGATTCAGCCTCATGTGAATTGAAGGAAAAGTATGAAACACGGATAGACAAAAATATAAATATTTTGGGAAAGCCTGGCTTTCCTTGGCATCTATGAATACACGCCACTTTGTAGGCTGAATGTCATTATGCTTATGGTGTTTGTAATAATAATAATAATAATTTTACATTTTTAGTCATTTAGCAGACGCTCTTATCCAGAGCGACTTACAGTTAGTGAATAAAAAAATGTTTAATACTGGCCCCCCGTGGTAATCGAACCCACAACCCTGGCGTTGCAAACGCCATGCTCTATCAACTGAGCTACATCCCTGCCGGCCATTCCCTCACCTACCCTGGACGACGCTGGGCCAATTGCGCGCCGCCCATGAGTCTCCCGGTCGCGGCCGGCTGCGACAGAGCCTGGATTCGAACCAGGATCTCTAGTGGCACAGTTAGCACTGCGATGCAGTGCCTTAGACCACTGCGCCACTCAGGAGTACAATAATAATAATAATAATAATAATATGCCATTTAGCAGACGCTTTTATCCAAAGCGACTTACAGTCATGCGTGCATACATTTTTACGTATGGGTGGTCCCGGGGATCGAACCCACTACCCTGGCGTTACAAGTGCCATGCTCTACCAATTGAGCTACAGAATAAATGTCCCTATCCATTCAAATGGCGGGTGCACAGTGCACTGTTCGGATGCTAAACTTATTTTGGAGTACAGTAGACAAACATGTGCAGGTAACCTACTTTTTGAAGTGATTTGTGTTCATGGTTGTGTTCATGACACATTCAAAGGTAATACATTTTTATATTAAAATTACATCTTTACCATAAAGCCCATAAAATTGTTTGTGCACGCGCAAGCATGTGCACACATAGAAGGTCCTGTTAGAAAAAGAAACCCCCCCGAATGTCATGGTATAATTCGCTTTATAAAATCCTGACCTTGAATGCAAACACTGTAACAATACTTTTTGGAATTGATTTATCAAATCAAATCAAGCTTTATTTATACAGTACATTTCAGACATGGAATGCAAAGCAACATGCTTCACAGGAAAAAAACAAATATAAAAACAAAAACCTAAATATTTACTACACAACATAACAGGATAAATTACTAAAGAATAAAAAAAACAGAATGACTAAAAAGCCCCCTAAGGAAAAGCTAAGCTAAAAAGGTGTGTTTTAAGATGTCTTTGAAATATTTATGATTTATTTGAACAGGGAAATGTACCAAACCTAAGCTGAAGCATTTAATGCATTGAACCATCATAATTATATTGAAAAAATCCACCTTGCATCTATTAAAGTTCAAAATGTTATGGCCCCCCTAAACTCCATCTGTGCCCCACCTCAGCCTGGTCTCAGAGCATTTCGTATTATTCTGTATGTAAATCAGAGACAATCCATATACTATGATATGTTAAGTTTTGTATGGTATGTATTAATTTGTCAATGTCCATCGCCCATTTCGTATGTTATGTTACAAATTACAATTCGGATTATATGTTACGAATTTGCTAAATGTAGAATATGTTACGAATTTGAAAAAAGTGCTATATGTTACGAATTTGCTAAACGTATGATATGTTACGAATTCTAGCTAGCTGGCTAATGTTAGCGAGGCTAGGGGTTAGGAGTTAGGGTTAAGTTTAGGAGTTAGTTCAAAGGGTTAAGGTTAGGATTAGAGAAGGGTTAGCTAAAAGGTTTAGGGTTAGGGGAAGGGTTAGCTAACATGTTAAGTAGTTGTAAAGTAGCAAGTAGTTGAAAAGTTGCTAATTAGCTAAAATGCTCAAGTTGTCCGTGATGAGATTCGAACTCGCAACCTTTGGGTTGCTAGACGTTCATGTTACCAACAATCCTACTTTCGTTTTTGCCTTAAGTAAACATCTGTCTTTTGTAACCATACCAAACGTAACATATCACACTAATTTGAGTGTCCCGGATTTACTTTTACTATGTTACGTCTAGTCTATGAGACCAGGCTGCCCACCTTGGCCACCCCATTCAAAATATTCTGGACAAGCCACTGCCTTGAACTTGTTGAATGGAATACTTAGCTGAACTTCAGCTCTGTACAACAGATTTTGCAATTGTTTCATAAACATGTTTGGTTTATGCTTCCTGTTTATATGGTCTGTGGAAGTGGAGAGGACATCAAAATAGGATGGCTGGAGCTTAACCATCTCTGCCTGCTGGTGCTCCTCAGTCTCAAGTGCTGTAGGCAATGGCATCTCTCCCAGCTCTCTCTCTCTTTATCTCTCTCTCTTTCTTTCCCTGTATCTCCCGCCATCCCTCTCTTACAGACATACACAGATAAAAAGAGCAATACTTAGTAATCAAACTTAATGTACAAAGTTATCCAGACCAAAGCTGCTCTATAGATAGATGTCCTTTCTCCTTATGTGTGACTCCTTCATTCACATCCCCATAGCAATTTCAACTATTCACTAAAGAACCCACAGAGGTAATTAAAACAGAGGGCTCCAGTATGGCATCCAAGGGGTTAAAGACAGCTGCCAACATTTGTAGCGGGCTTGTAATTGTGAGGCCCAGCGAGCGGGCAGGCTGGAAAGGGGGGCTGGCAAGGCACATATTTCAGCCAAGTGTTCACAGAGTGCCTTTCCGGCCTGCCATGTGGACTCAATGATGGCGTCCTGGGACGTGCTGCGTTCCTATGAAATATTAAATCTGCTGCCGGCCCCCGAGCAGGGACAGACCACCTGCAAGCAAGCGTGGCATGCGGCGAACGAGGGGATCGGATGTCCCCCAGCACACACGCAACACACATGCACACACACACACAGTTGCACACTCACGGAAATTGTCTAAAAATGTCCCAAGCACAGATGCATGAACATAGACACACTAAACTTGAAAAGCATGTAGGGCCTACCAGTTATGTACGTATTCACTTCTACTGCATGCATTCTAAATACCAACATGAAGTCACAAAGATGCCTCCAGTTCTGTTGAAGGCATAGCTTTGTATTACCCCTCTCTAACTGCTGATAGCGTGAACAATCTCAGCGATACACAGCTGTGTCACATATGTCCGAGAGGTGAAAAGACACACACAATCTGGATGCGCTGAACCTTCACACCTTTTACAGGGTTTCTGACCACTCTGGCTTTAGGAGTACTAGTACATTGTGGCATGCAATGTGCAAGGACCCTTCACCTCACAAACTCAAGGGTGTGTGCACACAAAACGACCAGCAGCTGAAAACAACGACCAAGAAGAAAATAAGAAAAAGAACAGCACACAGAATGTCCAGAGCCCCATGGAAGGAACTTAAGCCTTCTTGGAAACGTGGCCAAGAAGATGACTGGTGCTTGGCGACGGCCGTCCGTTTACACATTGCGCGGGTGGCCTCCCGCCTCGCCCGCCTGCCCAGATGTGCCTTTGTTTATGTGGAGCAGCGGTCCAGACGGCCTGAGAATGCTCCCAGCAAACAGTGGAGGGCGCCGCCGTGGCCGCCACTCGGCTGGGAGAAACCAACCACTCTGGTTTTAGCCTATCGTTTGCAGTTAACTACAGGTCAGGCTCAGTTAGAAGTATTAGAACCATTAGAAGTAAAACAAAACAACCAAATTAGCCCTGTGACAATTGTTTTGGGCACTTGAACGCGAAATTAGTCATTGAAGTAAACTGAATTAATTTCTAAAAGCGCCACAAAATAATACTCATGTGTTGTTTTGAATTAATGTCTTCACAACAATGTCACATGTTCTCAATGCAAAGTTAAATAAAAGCACAATTAAATCCACTTGAAATTCATTACGATGTTCCTGTGACAACATACTGTACACACAGCAAAACATTTCCTCTGATGTCACAACTTTCAATCCCACAATTCAGCGTGGCAGAAACGGTTTTTTCAAGGTATCATGGCGGATCCCAGAGACAAGGGACATCAAGATTACAGAAAGAAATTGCTTGAGCACAAAGAAATTGATGGACGCCTGAAAGAATGTATGTGTCGTTTCCGTCAGTAGCCAGGCTTTTACAGCCACGCTTTGACTCAACCAAAACAACTGTCCAAGTCGCTTTGTCATCACATCATGCAACCCTCTTCAGTTACCTAGCTAGCTAGGCTATCATAGCAAGCCTTGATATGAGTTTTGGCTTCTGCTAGTTAGCGAGCTACTCAATGCAGTTCAACCCCAAACTAGATAGTGTGTAACTGTTTGTGTGCCTTTTTTTTATGCACAATGTTTAGGACGCACCCGAACGAGCAAGCTAGTTTTATAACATTAGCTAGCTAACTAACGTTAACTAGTGTTAGCTGAGTCGCTGATTTGGTTGAGTGGATGATGATGATAATAATAATAATATGCCATTTAGCAGACGCTTTTATCCAAAGCGACTTACAGTCATGCGTGCATACATTTTTGTGTATGGGTGGTCCCGGGGATCGAACCCACTACCTTGGCGTTACAAGCGCCGTGCTCTACCAGCTGAGCTACAGAGGACCACATGACAGCCTGTGTAATAGTACACAGGTAGTCAGTGTCAATCATTGTATTTGTTTTTGTTTGTCTTTACAGTGCGTGAACAGCTGAGAGAACAGACAAAACAGTATGAAAAATCCGAAAATGATCTGAAAGCTCTACAAAGTGTTGGACAGGTGACTGCAAGTTTAATCCCAAATCATCGGAACCCTTCATAGAAGTGTGTTTATTTACAACGGTCTCTCTTGACTCTTCTTCTCTAGATTGTTGGTGAGATCCTAAAGCAGCTAACAGAGGAGAAATGTAAGTCCTAAATTATATTGAAAATCCCTTTGCTGTGTATAATGTTGTTTTGCTGAATCTACTGCTAGGCCTACATGAATGAAAATGTGTAAATGTTCCTACTAGCTTGCATTGACTATATTGTGTGTAACGTGGGGTTTTCTTCTATTCTCTCGTGGAATTCAGTCATTGTCAAAGCAACCAATGGCCCACGATATGTGGTTGGATGCAGACGGCAGGTAGGCCAAACTCATAGCCACATAACCAAATATTTACAAATAACATAGCAACTGGTATTTCACTTCCCATTTTATATTGATTATGCTTGAGGTCTAACAAGTGCCAACATTATTTTTTGTCACCCAGCTGGACAAGGCTATGCTCAAACCTGGTACTAGAGTTACATTGGATATGACCACTCTGACTATCATGAGGTGAGTTGGTCTATCCTCCCAGGTCTATAACGCCTCTTACTATTTGATATGTTTACCAAGCAAAACACCAGTGTATTGTGTTAGCCTGCATTCGACTTTCTGCAACAGTCTCCCTATTGAAAGCGTTTTAAGTAAAACAAATTATATTTATTCTGCTTATAAGACATCACCATGACCTATATGATCAGTAAGAACAAATGCACACTGTGATGACATATCGTTGTGCTGTTCCCCCATGCAGGTACCTTCCCAGAGAGGTGGACCCCCTTGTGTACAACATGTCTCATGAAGACCCTGGCAGCGTCTCCTACTCTGAGATTGGAGGCTTGGCTGAGCAGATCAGAGAACTCAGAGAGGTCAGTGAGGCACAGACACACCACTTTATCCACACAGGACAGAGTTCTTTTTCTGGAGGCCTTTTCTCATTTCCGTGACCCGGAAACCGATAAGTGGTCGAGGAGAGTGTCAGTTCCTTAGTAGGAAGACGGTCCTCACCTCCTCGATAGACTCGTTTTGGCGAGGAAGCACAAGTGTATCCTACCTGAGTCCTTCGCGGAAGAGTTTTGAAATCTGCTACACTGCCTTTTTAATCAGCTATTATTTTCTCGACGGAGAAAAGCATGCAAACATTTTAAAAGGATATGCTACTTATCTATAAAATGTTTTGCGCAACTAGCTAAATGTGTTTTATCACTTTATACATTTATTTTGGAATTCCACCCTGTAAACTTAATTTCAAATCAAATTGTATTTATCACATGTGCTGAATACAACAGGTGTAGACCTTACCGTGAAATGCTTACTTACAAGCCCTTAACCAACAATGCAGTTCAAGAAATAGTTAAGGAAATTTTAACCAAATAAACTAAAGTAAAAAAAAAAAAAAGAACTAACATCAAAAAGTAACACAAGAAAATTACATTTACATTTTAGTCATTTAGCAGACACTCTTATCCAGAGCAACTTACAGTTAGTGAATACATATCTTTTTATACTGGCCCCCCGTGGGAATCGAACCCACAACCCTGGCGTTGCAAACGCCATGCTCTATCAACTGAGCTACATCCCTGCCGGCCATTCCCTCCCCTACCCTGGACGACACTGGGCCAATTGTGCGCCGCCCATGAGTCTCCCGGTCGCGGCCGGCTGCGACAGAGCCTGGATTCGAACCAGGATCTCTAGTGGCACAGTTAGCACTGCGATGCAGTGCCTTAGACCACTGCGCCACTCAGGAGTTCATAACAATAACGAGGCTATATACAGGGGGTACCGGTACCGAGTCAATGTGCAGGGGTACAGGTTAGTCAAGGTAGTTTGTAAAGTGACTGTGCATAGATAGCCCGGGTGGCCATTTGATTAATTGTTCAGCAGTCTTATGGCTTGGGGCTAGAAGCTGTTAAGGAGCCTTTAGGTCCTAGACTTGGCGCTCCGGTACCGCTTGCCATGCGGTAGCAGAGAGAACAGTCTATGACTTGAGTGACTGGAGACTTTGACAATTCTTGGGGCCTTCCTCTGACACCGCCTAGTATATAGATCCTGGATGTCAGGAAGCTTGGCCCCAGTGATGTTCTGGGCCGTATGCACTACCCTCTGTAGCGCTTACGGTCAGATGCCGAGCAGTTGCCATACCAGGCGGTGATGCAACCGGTCAGGATGCGCTCGATGGTGCAGCTGTAGAACCTTTTGAGGATCTGGGGACCCGTGCCAAATCTTTTCAGTCTCCTTAGTGGGAAAAAGTGTTGTCGTGCCCTCTTCACAACTATCTTGGTGTGTTTGGACCATGATAGTTCGTTGGTGATGTGGACACCAAGGCACTTGAAACTCTCGACCCGCTCCACTTCAGCCCCGTTGATGTTAATGGGGGCCTGTTCGGCCCTCCTTTTCCTATAGTCCACGATCAGCTCCTTTGTCTTGTTCACATTGAGGAAGAGGTTGTTGTCCTGGCACCACACTGCCAGATCTCTGACCTCCTCCGTATAGGCTGTCTCATCGTTGTCTGTGAACAGGCCTTCCACTGTTAGAATAACAGACTGGAAGCTTTAAAAGGAGGGTGGTGCTTGAAATCATTGTTCTTCCTCTGTTAACCATGGTTACCTGCAAGGAAACACATGCCGTCATCATTGCTTTGCACAAGAAGGGCTTCACAGGCAAGGATATTGCTGCTAGTAAGATTGCACCTAAATCAACCATTTATCGAATCATCAAGAACTTCAAGGAGAGAGGTTCAATTGTTGTGAAGAAGGCATCGGGGCGCCCAAGAAAGTCCAGCAAGCGCCAGGACCGTCTCCTAAAGTTGATTCATCTGCGGGATCGGGGCACCACCAGTGCAGAGCTTGCTCAGGAATGGCAGCAGGCAGGTGTGAGTGCATCTGCACGCACAGTGAGGCGAAGACTTTTGGAGGATGGCCTGGTGTCAAGAAGGGCAGCAAAGAAGCAACTTCTCTCCAGGAAAAACATCAGGGACAGACTGATATTCTGCAAAAGGTACAGGGATTGGACTGCTGAGGACTGGGGTAAAGTCATTTTCTCTGATGAATCCCCTTTCCGATTGTTTGGGGCATCCGGAAAACACCTTGTCCGGAGAAGACAAGGTGAGCGCTACCATCAGTCCTGTGTCATGCCAATAGTAAAGCATCCTGAGACCATTCATGTGTGGGGTTGCTTCTCAGCCAAGGGAGTGGGCTCACTCACAATTTTGCCTAAGAACACAGCCATGAATAAAGAATGGTACCAACACATCCTCCGAGAGCAACTTCTCCCAACCATCCAAGAACAGTTTGGTGATGACCAATGCCTTTTCCAGCATGATGGAGCACCTTGCCATAAGGCAAAAGTGATAACTAAGTGGCTTGGGGAACAAAACATCGACATTTTGGGTCCATGGCCAGGAAACTCCCCAGACCTTAATCCCATTGAGAACTTGTGGTCGATCCTCAAGAGGCGGGTGGACAAACAAAAACCCACAAATTCTGACAAACTCCAAGCATTGATTATGCAAGAATGGGCTGCCATCAGTCAGGATGTGGCCCAGAAGTTAATTGACAGCATGCCAGGGCGGATTACAGAGGTCTTGAAAAAGAAGGGTCAACACTGCAAATATTGACTCTTTGCATAAACTTAATGTAATTGTCAATAAAAGCCTTTGACACTTATGGAATGCTTGTAATTATACTTCAGTATACCATAGTAACATCTGACAAAAATATCTCATAACACTGAAGCAGCGAACTTTGTGAAGACCAATACTTGTGTCATTCTCAAAACTTTTGACCACGACTGTATGGTGTTGAACGCTGAGCTGTAGTCAATGAACAGCATTCTCACATAGGTGTTCCTTTTGTCTAGGTGGGAAAGGGCAGTGTGGAGTGCGATTGAGATTGCGTCATCTGGATCTGTTGGGGCGGTATGCGAATTAGTGGGTCTAGGGTTTCTGTCATGATGGTGTTGATGTGAGCCATGACCAGCCTTTCAAAGCACTTCATGGCTACCGACGTGAGGGCTACGGGGCGGTAATCATTTAGGCTGGTTACCTTCGCTTTCTTGGGCACAGGGAGGTGGTCTGTTTGAAACATGTAGGTATTACAGACTCAGTCAGGGAGAGGTTGAAAATGTCAGTGAAGACACTTGCCAGTTGGTCCACGCATGCTTTGAGTACACATCCTGGTAATCCATCTGGCCCGCGGCTTTGTGAATGTTGATCTGTTTAAAGGTCTTGCTCACATCGGCTACGGAGAGGGTGATCACACAGTCGTCCGGAACAGCTGGTGCTCTCATGCATGCTTCCGTGTTGCTTGCCTCGAAGTGAGCATGAAAGGCATTTAGCTCGTCTGGTAGGCTCACCTCACTGGGCAGCTCGCGGCTAGGTTTCCCTTTGTAGTCTGTAATATTTTTCAAGCCCTGCCACATCCGACGAGCGTCAGAGCCAGTGTAGTAGGATTCAGTCTTAGTCCTGTATTGACGCTTTGCCTGTTTGATGGGTCGTCTGAGGGCGTAGCGGGATTTCTTATAAATGTCCGGATTAGTGTCCCGCTCCTTGAATGCGGCAGCTCGAGCGTTTAGCTCGGTGCGGATGTTGTATGTAATCCATGGCTTCTGGTTGGGAGATGTACATAAGGTCACTGTGGGGACGACGTCGTCGATGCAGTTATTGATGAAGCCGGTGACTGAGGTTGTATACTCCTCAATGCCATTGGATGAATCCCGGAACATATTCCAGTCTGTGCTAGCAAAACAGTCCTGTAGTGTAGCATCCGCGTCATCTGACCACTTCCGTATTGAGCGAGTCACTGGTGCTTCCTGCTTTAGTTATTGCATGTAAGCAGGAATCAGGAGGACAGAATTATGGTCAGATTTGCCAAATGGAGGGCGAGGGAGAGCTTTGTATGCGTCTCTGTGTGTGGAGTAAAGGTGGTCTAGAGTTATTTTTCCTCTGTTTACACATGTGACATGCTGGTAGAAATGAGGAAAAACTGATTTAAGTGTCCCTGTATTAAAGTCCCCGGCCACTAGGAGCGCTGCTTCTGGATGAGCATTTTCTTGTTTGCTTATGGCCTTATACAGCTCGTTGAGTGTGATCTTAGTGCCAGCATCGGTTTGTGGTGGTAAATAGATGGCTACGAATAATATAGATGAGAACTCTCTTAGTGTGGTCTACAGCTTATCATGAGGTATTCTACCTCAGGCGAGCAGTACCTCGAGACTTCTTTAATATTAGAAATCGAACACCAGCAGTTAATGACAAATAGACACACACCCCTGCCCCTCGTCTTACCAGACATGCTCTGTCCTGCCGATACACAGAGAAGCCAGCCAGCTCTATATTATTTGTCGTCGTTCAGCCACGTCTCAGTGAAACATAAGATATTACAGTTTTAATATCCCGTTGGTAGGATATTCTTAATCATAGATCGTCCAGTTTGTTTTCCAATGATTGCACGTTTTCCACATTCCCTATACTCGCCACCTCCCCTCGTTTTAAAAGGAGGCCAGAGAGGACGCAGGAGTTGAGCAAATCAAATTGAGAGAGCGGGAGATATACAGTGCCTTGCAAAAGTATTCATCCCCCTTGGCGTTTTTCCTATTTTGTTGCATTACAACCTGTAATTTATATGGATTTTTATTTGGATTTCATGTAATGGACATATTGGTGAGGTGAAATGATTTTTATTTTATCTTTTCGAAACATTCTACAAAATAAATAACGGAAAAGTGGTGCATGCAAATGTATTCACCCCCTTTGCTATGAAGCCCCTAAATAAGATCTGGTGCAACCAATTACCTTCAGAAGTCACATAATTAGTTCAATAAAGTCCACCTGTGTGCAATCTAAGTGTCACATGATCTGTCACATGATCTCAGTATATATACACCTCTTCTGAAAGGCCCCAGAGTCTGCAACACCACTAAGCAAGCGGCACCATGAAGACCAAGGAGCTCTCCAAACAGGTCAGGGACAAAGTTGTGGAGAAGTACAGATCAGGGTTATAAAAAAATGTCCGAAACTTTGAACATCCCACGGAGCACCATTAAATCCATTATTAAAAAATGGAAAGAATATGGCACCACAACAAACCTGCCAAGAGAGGGCCGCCCACCAAATCTCACGGACCAGGCAAGGAGGGCATTAATCAGAGAGGCAACAAAGAGACCAAAGATAACCCTGAAGGAGCTGCAAAGTTCCATAGCGGAGATTGGAGTATCTGTCCATAGGACCACTTTAAGCTGTACACTCCACAGAGCTGGGCTTCACGGAAGAGTGGCCAGAAAAAATCCATTGCTTAAAGAAGAAAATAAGCAAACACATTTGTTGTTCGCCAAAAGGCATGTGGGAGACTCCCCAAACATATGGAAGAAGGTACTCTGGTCAGATGAGACTAAAATTGAGCTTTTTGGCCATCAAGGAAAACGCTATGTCTGGCGCAAACCCAACTCCTCTCATCACCCCGAGAACACCATCCCCACAGTGAAGCATGGTGGCGGCAGCATCATGCTGTGGGGATGTTTTTCATCGGCAGGGACTGGGAAACTGGTCAGAATTGAAGGAATGATGGATGGCGCTAAATACAGGGAAATTCTTGAGGGAAACCTGTTTCAGTCTTCCAGAGATTTGAGACTGGGACGGAGGTTCACCTTCCAGCAGGACAATGACCCTAAGCATACTGCTAAAGCAACACTTGAGTTGTTTAAGGGGAAACATTTAAATGTCTTGGAATGGCCTAGTCAAAGCCCAGACCTCAATCCAATTGAGAATCTGTGGTATGACTTAAAGATTGCTGCACACCAGCGGAACCCATCCAACTTGAAGGAGCTGGAGCAGTTTTGCCTTGAAGAATGGGCAAAAATCCCAGTGGCTAGAGGTGCCAAGCTTATAGAGACATACCCCAAGAGACTTGCAGCTGTAATTGCTGCAAAAGGTGGCTCTACAAAGTATTGACTTTGGGGGGGAGGGGGGGGGTGAATAGTTATGCACGCTCAAGTTCTCTGTTTTTTTGTCTTATTTCTTGTTTGTTTCACAAGTGGTAGGCATGTTGTGTAAATCAAATGATACAAACCCCCAAAAAATCAATTTTAATTCCAGGTTGTAAGGCAACAAAATAGGAAAAATGCCAAGGGGGATGAATACTTTCGCAAGTCGCTGTATTTATGGTCCAATTGTGACAGGGATGGATGTTGATGTGTGTTTCAGGTGATTGAGCTGCCTCTGACCAACCCTGAGCTCTTCCTGAGGGTGGGCATCATCCCTCCTCAAGGCTGCCTGCTATACGGACCCCCAGGTGAGGAGTTCAACTTGCCTGGTTCTCTGATAGCTCTACATGTTAGCCTGAGGGCCGCTTTCCAGAAGCCAGTATTATGTGCTTTATAATTTACTGCATTTTCATTTCATGGTTTTCAGGAACCGGAAAGACACTTTTGGCCAGAGCAGTTGCTAGCCAGCTTGACTGCAATTTTCTGAAGGTGGTGTCCAGCTCCATAGTGGACAAGTACATTGGTGAGAGCGCTAGGCTGATCCGAGAGATGTTCAACTATGCCAGGGACCACCAGCCCTGCATCATCTTCATGGATGAGATCGATGCCATAGGTACATGAACTAGAGCTACAGACTATTGTTCAGTCAGTTTGTTGATTTCTATAGATTTCCACACAGACACACATGATCTGAGTCTTTGTCTAACAGGTGGTCGTCGTTTCTCTGAGGGGACGTCTGCAGACAGAGAAATCCAGAGGACACTGATGGAGGTGAATCTCTCAACAGAGAACAACCATAAACTTAACTGCACACAAAGTACTACCAAAGATGGTTTAGTATGAAGATATGTAGAAACTGCTTCTCCAATAGAAATCCCCAATCACGCTTGTAGGCGATGTCATGGCGACATTGGCTAGCTAAGCTCATGCGCAGAAACACATAATCGGGTCTAACGGTCGTCTTGTGCCGAACTTTGCATGTGGAGGCCGTCAAATCAAAGGCACTCCTTTGATGTAAAGTTGTTTTTGACTAAAATGAAAATGTGTCATTTGGTCACTTTCACGAGGTTGGAGTAAAAACATATTCAGCTACTTAGAGTAACCTTCATGAAAAAACATGTTTTTCATCGAAGACCAGATGTTTTAGGCTTAGTTATAGTGAAACATGTGAATTCTGGTCTTTATTTTCACAGTTTGTTGCAAAAGTGATATTCTGTTATTTTAGTAGTAGTAAATCTAGCTCTTTTTGCCCCTAGCGGTTCAACTCTACCATTGAAATTGTGGTGTAGAGGCACCTTGAGAAGGTGCCTCTGTCATCTCAATGGAGGGGTTCGGTATGAAATATACTCCCTTCTAGATGTGCTGGGTGGTACAACCTCAAGGCTTACTATAAAAGCAGGTGACAGCGCGCATTATTTGGCAATGGTCTAGGTAAGTGGAGTGTGCCAATATATTTTTGCATGATGCTATGAGGATTAGCCGTTTACATTCGTAGCAATATCCATCGTAACAAGAAATAGATGACAATAGTGATATCAACGTGTTGTACAGTATTCTTTCCCAACAGCTAAGACAGTTTGCTTATACAGTAGTTCAATGGTTATGAGTTCTAATCCCACATGGGGCAGAGACAGTGTCTTGTATTATTATAATTTTTTTATCCTTTATTTACAATATTCATCCCATGCCCACACACTTTGAAAAGTGAAAGCATACCTGTGAGAGGGGTCGCCCTGGTAGTAGTTGACGTTTTTTTTTTATACAGTACCCAAGACTGATCTGTGAGTTAATTTGACCATTGGAAAAATACGTACTGCGTAAATACTGCAATGCAGGTTGGATTGAATTGAGCCCCTAATCTTCATTTTCAAGGTGGTGATTGTACTTTTTTCCCCAACACAATACCGCAATAAATGTGAGTCCACATTTCAATGATTTTTTTTTGCACCCGATGGGGGATTCGAATTTACACCGCAAGTGGCAATAGATGTCATGAACTCGGTGCCTTACCGCTGTGAGATAACTGTCCGGAGCCGTAATTGCTCACAATGCACATACTTTTATTATCAGAGCATGCCAGTGGATTTCTGGTAAGTATGCTTTAGTGAGAAAGTGTTGGGATCAGTTACAACTACATTTACCCACCTCCAAAATTAATATTTATGAGCAACCCACAACTTTTCACCTGAATGCATTTTTGGGCCAAGGCTGAAATTGGGGTTGAGCGGTACCCTGTAAGACATTGGCTCGAATATAAGTTGTGCCTGTTTAGATTTCGAGAAATGTTTTATAACTAAGGAAGAATTTTTCACTTCTCTCATTTGACTTCTCAAATCCCAAACCCCGGTCTGGTCTGCCGAGTCTGCTTCGTAATCGTTCCCCGAAGTGTTTGCGATGTTGGGCTCTGTGATACTACTCATATTATTGATCCTCAAAGTGTTAAAGGCTAAACCTGGAAACACTTGGTTTTATCTGCCAATTGAGACTGAAGATGCTAACTGCTACATATGTCCTGTCTAGCTGCTGAACCAAATGGATGGCTTTGACACCCTGCACAGAGTGAAGATGATCATGGCCACCAACCGTCCGGACACGCTGGACCCTGCCCTTCTAAGGCCAGGGAGACTGGACCGCAAGATCCGTATGTTTCCTCTCGAGACTTTTAACTATCCTGGTTTGAGAAGCATAGATAATCATGTTGCAGAAAACCTTTAGTCCTGGTTCCATTTCAGCACCTAGTCACTTCCCCAAAGGGCCAGGGCAAGTGGCTAGGGCCTGAAAAGTAACTAGAACTTGGTAAATGACAAAGAACAGCAGGACTATCAACTTCTGGCTTTGTCTCTACAGACATCGAGCTGCCCAATGAGCAGGCTCGGATGGACATTCTGAAGATACACTCTGGGCCAATCACTAAGCATGGAGAGATGGGCGAGTTTAGGGACTAGATAGCTTGCTGTGCTGTGGATGTGACATATTGTAAGTCGCTTTGGATAAAAGCGTCTGCTAAATGGCATATTATATTATTGTTATATTATTATAATTTTGTGATGAAATGAAGTCGCATGTTGTGAATTTCATGGTGGGCTTTAACTTTAATTTCTTTGCAGATTACGAGGCCATTGTGAAGTTGTCTGATGGATTTAATGGAGCTGATTTAAGGAACGTGTGCACTGAAGCAGGTTAGTAACCTATCCAATACACTGTATAACTGTATAATTTGACATCTTAAAAATAGGCATTCACTCAGTCTGTTCCAATATCAGGGTTCGCACAAGGTGCTTGAGGTGCTTAAAATACTTGAATTTGGCACTCTGAATACCTTGAAAATCTGATATTTTCTTACGTTGGTACTTGAAAAGTACTTGAATTAAAATGAGGAGAACAGAGAACGATCAAATATGTTAATATGAAAAATATTAGAAAAATGTATTGGTCTTGCGAAATAATTTCCAGGCAGACTACCGAGTTGTATTTCCTCATGTGTTTCAAATCAAATCAAATCACATTTTATTTGTCACATGCGCCAAATACCACAGGTGTTGACCTTACAGTGAAATGCTTACTTACAAGCCCTTAACCAACAATGCAGTTTTAAGAAAGAATACCTAAAAAATAAAAAAAGTAACATAAATAAAGAGCAGCAGTAAAATAACAATAGCGAGGCTATATACAGAGGGTACCGGTACCGAGTCAATGTGTGGGGGACACCGGTTAGTCAAGGTAATTGAGGTAATGTGTACTAGGTAGAGTTATTAAAGTGACTATGCATAGATAATAAACAGAGTAGCAGCAGCGTAAAAGAGGGGGGGGGGGGGCAATGCAAATAGTCTTGGTAGTGATTTGATGTTCAGGAGTCATATGGCTAGTGGGTAGACACTGTTTAGAAGCCTCTTGGACCTAGACTTGGCGCTCCGGTACCGCTTCCCGTGCGGTAGCTGAGAGAACAGTCTATGACTAGGGTGGCTGGAGTCTTTGACAATTTTTAGGGCCTTCCTCTGACACCGCCTGGTATAGAGGTCCTGGATGGCAGGAAGCTTGGCCCCAATGATGTACTGGGCCATACGCACTACCCTCTGTAGGACACCAAGGAACTTGAAGCTCTCAACCTGTTCCACTACAGCCCCGTCAAAGAGAATGGGGGAGTGCTCAGTCCTCTTTTTATTCCTGTAGTCCACAATCATCTCCTTTGTCTTGATCACATTGAGCGAGAGGTTGTTATCCTGGCACCACACGGCCAGGTCTCTGACCTCCTCCCTATAGGCTGTCTCATCGTTTTCGGTGATCAGGCCTACCACTGTTGTGTCATCGGCAAACTTAATGATGGTGTTGGAGTCGTGCCTGGCCATGCAGTCATGGGTGAACAGGGAGTACAGATGGGGACTGAGCACGCACCCCTGAGGGGCCCCCGTGTTGAGGATCAGCGTGGCGGATGTGTTGTTACCTACCCTTTCCACCTGGGGGCGGCCCGTCAGGAAGTCCAGGATCCAGTTGCAGAGGGAGGTGTTTAGTCCCAGGGTCCTTAGCTTAGTGATGAGCTTTTAGGGCACTATGGTGTTGAACGCTGAGCTGTACTCAATGAATAGCATTCTCACATAGGTGTTCCTTTTTTTCAGGTGGGAAAGGGCAGTGTGGAGCGCAATAGAGATTGCATCATCTGTGGATCTGGTGAAAGTGGCAGCTCTACCCTTTAGTTCAGTGCGGATGTTGCCTGTAATCCATGGCTTCTGGTTGGGGTGTGTATGTACAGTCACTGTGGGGACGACTTCATTGATGCACTTATTGATGAAGCCAGTGACTGATGTGGTGTACTCCTCAATGCCATCGGAAGAATCCTGGAACATATTCCAGTCAGTGCTAGCAAAACAGTCCTGTAGCTTAGCATCTGCTTCATCTGACCACTTTTTTATTGACCGAGTCACTGGTGCTTCCTGCTTTAGTTTTTGCTTGTAAGCTGGAATCAGGAGGATAGAATTATGGTCAGATTTGCCAAATGGAGGGCGAGGGAGAGCTTTGTACGCGTCTCTGTGTGTGGAGTAAAGGTGGTCTATTGAGGTTTTTTTTCTCCCTCTGGTTGCATATTTAACATGCTGGTAGAAATGAGGTAAAACAGATTTAAGTTTCCCTGCATTAAAGTCCCCGGCCACTAGGAGCGCCGCCTCTGGATGAGCGTTTTCCTGTTTGCTTATGGCCGTATACAGCTCATTGAGTGCGGTCTTAGTGCCAGCATCGGTTTGTGGTGGTAAATAGACGGCTACGAAGAATATAGATGAAAACTCTCTTGGTAGATAATGTGGTCTACAGCTTATCATGAGATACTCTACCTCAGGCGAGCAAAACCTTGAGACTTCCTTAGATATTGTGCACCAGCTGTTGTTTACAAATATACATAGACCGCCACCCCTTGTCTTACCAGAGGCTGCTGTTCTATCCTGCCGATACAGTGTATAACCCGCCAGCTGTATGTTATTCATGTCGTCGTTCAACCACGACTCGGTGAAACATAAGATATTACAGTTTTTAATGTCCCGTTGGTAGGATATACGTGCTTGTAGTTCGTCCACTTTATTATCAAGCGATTGTACTTTGGCCAATAGTACCGATGGCAAAGGCAGATTAGCCACTCGTCGCCGGCTCCTTACCAGGCACCCCGATCTCCTTCCGCGATATCTTTGTCTCTTTCTACTGCGAATGACGGGGATGAGGGCCCTGTCGGGTGTCTGGAGTAAATCCCTCTCGTCCGACTCATTAAAGAACAATTATTTGTCCAGTTCAGGGTGAGTAATCGCTGTTCTGACGTACAGAAGCTCTTTTTGGTCATAAGAGACGGTAGCAGCAACATTATGTACAAAATAAGTTACAAACAATGCGAAAAAACTAACAAAATAGCATGGTTGGTTAAGAGCCCATAAAACGGCAGCCAATCCCCTCCGGCGCCATTGTAAGAGAATGGGCGAGCTCCCCTGGCTCTGGTTGCCAGGTGAGCTTGCCCATTCCACCTACACCACCACTCAGCCAAACAGCTACAGAACTGACTGATTATTGATTATGCGCAGTCAAATGTCACATCGATAGCTAAAATGCCGGGCAAATGTAGATTCAATCCTGCCTGCAGGATATTTATGTTTATGAATGGGTTTTTGCCAGACCCAACCAGGGATGTAGTGGAGGGTAAACGCATGTGAACGCCATTTACGCACCTTTTTATTTGTGAAATAGCGTTTACTCACATTTTTATTTTGTTAATTATCGCTTACCCACTTATTGCGTTCCCAGCGTTGATCAACGCTCAGAAGGCTTCTTGATCTGAGTTCTAATCGCGGCCTACCTCTGCGAACGAGGGGAATCATGAATGATTCATATATGCTCGTTATGTTCGCCTGCTCCCCCGGATTTGCCTTGTTAGCAGCGCATTCATTCACTACTCTGTTCAGCGGGAAACTCCGCCCACGACATAGGTCGAGAGATGAAACAAACTACCTCAGCCCAGACCTACAGTGGCAAGTAGCAGAGAGACGCCACTGACAGTGGAAATTATTTTAACAACCCGTGTCAACAGACATCCCCCAAACAAACCAACCCCTGACTCTCGGCGAATGAGTGTACAACTGGTAAATAGTCGCTGATATTTCAGTCACATGTCTAGCTAGCTAGGTAGCTCAAGGGCTCCGGCTATTAGCCAGGTAGCTAACTATAACTAGCTGGCTAGAAGGATGAAGTTAGAAGCTAACGTTGAATGGAGCTTGACCGCAGAATGAGCAGTTGACTGAAATTAAGGTAGCTATAATCAAAAGATGGGCTACTGTAAGTTATCATAGCAAAATACATTTTCTTTATTGAGAGTAGTGAGACAGACAGTGGTGAGTCAGGCTGCAATGAAGGAGGCAAAGGAGATACACAGAGAGAGGAAGCATTGAAGCAAGTAGGGAGAGGTTACGCCTTGATCACACTGACAGCGTCATTGCGTTTTGGTACACCAGAAGTACATTAATTTCCAATGGAACGCTGCGTTTGACTTGCAGCATTGCGTTGCAGAGGCATTTGCAGTGCGTTCTGTGTGGTGCATACCTTGGATTTATTGAATGTATGCGTCAAACTGTATGCGTAAACGGCTTGACAGAAATGGTAGCAGAAGGTAAATGTTGCACATATCCATATCCATAAATATTAGTGCTTGAAAAAGTACTTGAAAGTCCTTGAGTTTGACTTGTCACTGTCTGTACGAACCCTGCTATGTGTGTTTCTCAGGTATGTTTGCAATCCGTGCTGACCATGAGTATGTGACCCAGGAAGATTTCATGAAGGCCGTTCGCAAGGTTGCAGATTCTAAGAAACTGGAATCCAAGCTGGACTACAAGCCTTTATGATAGTACCACCAACCAACCTATCAGGAAATATATGGTAATTTGAGTCTGGAAAGAGTAAAGGAACGGATGACAAAAGCAAACATATTTGTGGTTTTACTGTATTCCAAATGTATATTTTATAGATATAGGTTTAGAAGTTTAGCTAATACATACCTATGTGGTGAAATATATGGATTGGTTTTTCTTTTCGTATTTTGCATAAGAATACATATTTAAATAAACTGTCAACCATCTTATGTCCTATCATATGATTATCTTAATGCCCATTCAGAGGTTACTGAGTAATACCCCAGTCAGTGTAAAATATCCTTATGGATTTTTGGAATTCAGAGTCAAAACCACAAAGATGTGTCATGTACTTTTCATTCTTGCATTCGGCAGTGTCACTAGTCTGATGCAAGAAATGGTTGAGGTTTATGGCTGACTTTGTACCATATTAAAGTTGTCATAGAAACTCCACTAAATGGTGGAAAAGCCGAAATGGACATTGCTGACTTAAAGGGGCAAATTGCAGTTGCTGCAAACATTTTTGGACTTATAAATGAATGATATGTACCCATTAATTCTTGAAGAATATAACTTATAAATGCCTCATGAGCATAGTTCAACTGTCGTACGCCATCAGAACCCAAAATATAAGCTTGTTTTACTTGTGTTTGTAAACAAAGTAAATGTAAACAAACACTAGATAGCCTCAAAACATGGTTACAACTATACATTTGATATCATGGAAGGTCAGTCCTTGCATCCATAGCTTTGTCTATGAATTTGAGTGGGTACATTTCTCCAGCCCCATCCCTCAGCTTTTTACAGAAATAGAGACACGCTTTGTTATTGTTTCAACCGCTGATTGCTGCTTTAAAATAAATCTAATCACCACAGGTTAACATGCCTTGTCGATAACTGTAAAGGTCTTTACTGGCAAGCACAAAAATGTTCCTTCTGTCTTTGATGTTGAATTTAAGAAAAGATGCCCCTCTAAAACTTCTGCTGCAATAAAAATGTCACCCAATCAACATACAGTTGAAGTCGAAAGTTTACATACACATTAGCCAAATTCATTTAAACTCAGTTTTCACAATTCCTGACATTTAATCCTTGTAAAAATGCCCTGTTTTAGGTCAGTTAGGATCACCACTTTATTTTAAGGATGTGAAATGTCAGAATAATAGTAGAGAGAATGATTTATTTCAGCTTTTATTTCTTTAATCACATTCCCAGTGGGTCAGAAGTTTACATACACTCAATTAGTATTTGGTAACATTGCCTTTAAATTGTTTAACTTGGGTCAAACGTTTCGGGTAGCCTTCCACAAGCTTCCCACAATAAGTTGGGTGAATTTTGGCCCATTCCTCCTGACAGAGCTGGTGTAACTGAGTCAGGTTTGTAGGCCTCCTTGCTCACACACATTTTTCAGTTATGGCCACACATTTTCTATAGGATTGAGGTCAGGGCTTTGTGATGGCCACTCCAATACCTTGACTTTGTTGTCCTTCAGCCATTTTGCCACAACTTTGGAAGAATGCTTGGGGTCATTGTCCATTTGGAAGACCCATTTGCGACCAAGCTTTGACTTCCTGACTGATGTCTTGAGATGTTGCTTCAATATATCCACCTAATTTTCCTTCCTCATGATGCCATCTATTTTGTGAAGTGCACCAGTCCCTCCTGCAGCAAAGCACCCCCACAGCATGATGCTGCCACCCCCGTGCTTCACGGTTGGGATGGTGTTCTTCGGCTTGCAAATCCCCCTTTTTCCTCCGAACGTAACGATGGTCATAATGGCCAAACAGTTCTATTTTTGTTTCATCAGACCAGAGGACATTTCTCCAAAAAGTACGATCTTTGTCCCCATGTGCAGTTGCAAACCGTAGTCTGGCTTTTTTATGGTGGTTTTGGAGCAGTGGATTCTTCCTTGCTGAGTGGCCTTTCAGGTTATGTCGATATAGGACTTGTTTTACTGTGGATATAGATACTTTTGTACCTGTTTCCTCCAGCATCTTCACAAGGTCCTTTGCTGTTGTTCTGGGATTGATTTGCACTTTTCGCACCAAAGTACGTTCATCTCTAGGAGACAGAACGCGTCTCCTTCCTGAGCGGTATGACGGCTGCGTGGTCCCATGGTGTTTATACTTGCGTACTATTGTTTGTACAGATGAACGTGGTACCTTCGGGCTTTTGGAAATTGCTCCCAAGGATGAACCAGACTTGTGGAGGTCTACTATTTTTTTTCTGAGGTCTTGGCTGATTTCTTTAGATTTTCCCATGATGTCGAGCAAAGAGGCACTGAGTTTGTTTCTTTTTTTTATCCTGAAAAACGTCCCAGTCCTTAACGATTACAAGTATACCCATAACATGATGCAGCCACCACTATGCTTGAAAATATGGAGAATGGTACTCAGTAATGTGTTGTAATGTTTGGGGCAAATCCAAAACACTTTGTATTCAGGACAAAAAGTGAATTTCTTTATGACATATTTTGCAGTATTCCTTTAGTGCCTTGTTGCAAACAGGAAGCATGTTTTGGAATATTTTTATCCTATACAGTCTTCCTTCTTTTCACTCTGTCAGTTAGATTAGTATTGTGGAGTAATTACAATGTTGCTGATCCATCCTACGTTTTCTGTCACAACCATTAAACTTTGTAACTGTTTTAAAGTCCATTGGCCTCATGGACAAAACCCTGAGCGGTTTCCTCCCTCTCCAACAACTGAGTTAGGAAGGACGCCTGTATCTTTGTAATGACTGGGTGCATTTATACACCATCCGGTGTAATTCATTACTTCACCATGCTCAAAGAGAGATTCAATGTCTGCTTTTTTTTTAACCCATCTACCAATAGGTGCGGCAGGTAGCTTAGTGGTTAAGAGCGTTGTGCCAGTAACCGAAAGGTCGCTGGTTCTAATCCCCGAGCCGACTAGGGGAAAAATCTGTCGATGTGCCCTTGAGCAAGTCACTTAACCATAATTGCTCCTGTAAGTCGCTCTGGATAAGAGCGTCTGCTAAATGACAAAAAAAAAAAAAAAGCCCTTTGCGAGGCATTGGAAAACCTCCCTGGTCTTTGTGGTTGAATCTGTGTTTGAAATTCACTGCTCGACTGAGGGACCTTACAGATAATTGTATGTGTGGGGTACAGAGATGGGGTAGTCATTTAAAAATCATGTTAAACACTATTGCACACAGTGAGTCCATGCAATTTATTATGTGACCTGTTTTAAGCAAATGTTTATTCCTGAACGTATTTAGGCTTGCCATAACAAAGGTTTTGAATACTTGACTCAAGACATTTCAGCCTTACATTCTGAATGAATTTATAAAAATTTCAAAAAAACATAATTCCACTTTGACATTATGGGTTATTGTGTGTAGGCAACAAAATGTGGGAAAAGTCAAGGGGTCTGAATACTTTCTGAAGGCACTGACTGTACTTCGTGAATAAAGGTCTAAAATGTAGTAGAAGTATGGCCACAAGGTGGTGCTAGAATACTATTTTGAAGCCAGGTCATTTGAATTTGCTCAGCAGAGGACAGTGAAGTTGTAATAAAATGCGTTATACACCTTGTCTGCCAAATGGTTTTACATGGCCTTGTAAATATTGTATAGGGCTACTTTAGATGTGACCTTCACATTTTCAATATTGTCGTGGATTCTTGATCTTAACCAGTCACATTTGTATCTCAATGTATTCAGAAAAAGAGCCTTATAGCTTACTCTGGTATCATCCCCTCCTATTATGCAAATATAATTGCAATATTTGAAAATCAAATGTACTGTATATTTGTTTGGACATGTGTTAGTGAATTGACACTGGATATTCTGACCTGAGTTTCATAACATAAATCATTGCGTAAAGGATAAATAAGCAGAGAATGGTGTGACTTTTTTGTTCATTCAGGTTTAATTTTGGAGCATATCACAGGGTTCCCCAACTGGTGGCCCGCTGGCCAAAGTGATTTTATTTGGCACCCCAAGTTTTCTGAGCTAAAAAAAAAAACACAAATCAGCTCAAACTGATTTTAATTTTGGAAATCTGTTCAAAAGTATTCCCATGCATAATAGAGAGATATATATGTGACCGTATACAAATGTAAGCAAGGTTTGAAATCATTATGCTCTAGTCAAATATATCTGTTTGAGCTTCTTGCGGTCAATTTGCAGTATAGAAATTATTTGTAATTATGTTCCGGCCCCCTGACCATCCGCTCAAGAAAAATTGGCCCGCGGCTGAATCTAGTTGATGATCCCACTGAGGTATAATTAAGCAATAAGGCCCGAGGAGGTGTGGTATATGGCCAATATATTCTACCATGGCTAAGGGCTGTTCTTGTGCATGACGCAACGCGGAGTGCCTGGAAACAGCCCTTAACCGTGGTATATTGGCCATATACCACAAACCCCCAAGGTGCCTTGTTGCTATAATAAACTGGTTACCAGCGTAATTAGACCAGTAAATAGTATTTTTTTGTCATACCCATGGTATGCGGTCTGATATGCCACGGCTTTCAACCAATCAGCATTCAGGGCTCGACCTAACCAGTTTACGGATGATCCCTGTCATATCACCTTAGCGACTAACAATAGCTATGTTTCCATTAACTTGTCCAGTGATTTTTTTGTTGTCAACATTTAGAAAGTTTGCATAGAAAATAGATGCGACAATTGCCTGCTATGGTGTGTTTCCATTTGACTATCTTGTCGATAAAAACTGATGGAATTAATGACATCACAACTATAAAAAATAAAATTTAAAAATACAGTGTCGAATAAAACTGAAGTGGTTGAAATGTTTCCATTACCCATTTAGACAAATTGTGCGTTAATATATATATATATATTTTTTTGCAATATTTTCTCTGTTATACTAATCTATAATGAGCCTTTGGCTGATCAGTGGTCAACGGTCGCCCCCCCTACCAAGATGGGCCAGCTGGGTTTTCTGATAGGCTGAGCTGAGGTCACACAAACTCACATTAAAAGTCAAACAGCAAAGAGACCTGCTCTGACTCTGTCATCAGTTAGACAGCCAAGATCATGGATCGTAAAAAAATGGAAAGTGTGCCGTGCCTATAAATGTAGAAAGAGCACATTGTACATTGTCAGCTTCCTCAAAACGTCCTATTATTTGGGCGGCTAAAACCATGATTTGGTCAAACAGTAAAGTGCATTATCCTCATGATTCCTGTAATGAAAGTGTCTTCCCTGCCACTGTGCCCTTGCTGGGGCCTGCTACTGTGATGAGCGAGCCACTCTCCTCTCCCCCATGCGTTCAAGAGAAACATTTGTTCTGATAGTATAACGTTTCAAAATGCAATTGCGGGAAAAACACAGCTTTGAAAGCTTCATCCCCTTATCCTTGTCGAAGAGAGAAGGGTCTCAGCTTTCTGTAGGTATAATATTTATTTCTCAACATTCAGCTGAATAGCAACTATTTTACAGCCAAGATATTTGATATGGCTTTGCGATATGGAGTGGTGTGCATGAAATGCGTACCGGCCATTGTGAGGGCATAGGCCTATAGGTCTGATTTGTGTAGTAGGCTACAACTGCAACATTTTTTTTTAGGACATTACATTTACTGTATGAATACATGACTACTAGCAGTGGGTATTATATTTAGAGTTAGCAATCTAGTTAATGTGTTTAAAAGTTATAAAAGTTTCCACTTTCCCAAAATTAATTTGTCTATGATATTAGTTGGTGCACATAAAGATGTATGTAATTCAGTCCTATTTGGACAGTAGAATATAGCAACTATAGTCTAATTGTCAACCCAAAATTCATGACAATCACTGGATTAGGTTGCACATCAAAATACTGTATCTTCAATCAGGCGTTCCTGCTTGGACATGTTAGATAAAACGTAATTATTGAATACCTCAGTAGTCTTTATTATACTTCTTAATAAATAATTAATTACTTTATAAGATGATGACTTATGATTTGGGTCCGACTAAATCATGGGCTGTTGCCACCAACTGTAAAATGTAGTGGCACCAGTGACACCAGGGCAAAATGTTAGTCTGGAGCCCTGTAATACACTCTAGGAAAAAAGGGTTCCAAAAGGGTTCTTTGGCTGTCCCCATAGGAGATCCCTTTTTGGTTCCAGGAAAAACCTTTTCGGTTTCAGGTAGAACCCGTTTGGGTTCCATGTAGAACCCTCTGTGGAAAGAGTCCTACCTGGAACCAAAAAGGGTTATCCTATGGGGACAGCGGAAGAACCATTTTAGGTTCTAGATAGCACCTTTTTTTCTTCTAAGAGCGTAGTAATTAACACTTAGGGTAAGTGTTGATTCAGGGGAACACATATGACAGGTACTCATTTGCAATATAGCCAAGGTCGTTAGCTTGACTTTTATTAGGTATAAGGCTTAAAGCTGCATTATGTAACTTTTTGGGCGACCTGACCAAATTCACATAGCAATGTGAGTTATTGATCTGTCGTTCTCATTAAAAGCAAGTCTAAGAAGCGGTAGATTTGTTCTATGAGCGCTATTTCTGTGCTTCCCATTCTTATGTTTAGTTTTTGCGTCTTTTACTTTGTTTTGTATACCAGCTTCAAACAGCTGAAAATACAATCTTTTTATTTCTGGAAAATATATTTCACAGCAGTTTAAATGGTAGAATGATTCTCTACACTGTACTTGCTTGTTTTATCACATAAACTGAAATTAGGTGAACTATTAGAATTTTAGCAACCAGGAAATGGCAGAGTGATTTCTGCATAGTGCAGTTTTAAGCAGGCAGAGAGACAGACAGACAGAGAACAAGAAGAAGCACAGAGTGACCACAAAAAAAAAATGCTAAAACAGACAGCACAACAGGGAGTCAAACAAAATGGCTAGAACATAGGCGCGCACAGTGATGTGGGCTGGTGTGGATAAAATGCCAGGGACAAATTCTTGTCCCAATCCGCCCCTGAATGCAATAATTGACTATTATTTGCCCCATATTCTAATAATTATCATGTGCCAACACTCATGCACTCTTGGACTCATGTAGATCTGAAATAATTGGATTGTGAAACTTGCCAGCCAACCACAAATGCAAGGCGAAACAATTCATGCATTCTTGAAAGTCATGTGACAATCCTTGTCCTGCAAAGAAACATATCTATAGTTGAAAAATGGATTTGGCAAGCAGTGTGGGGTGGAACTTTATAGTTACGTGTGACATCACTGTACCCCACGTACCATCAACATTATTTGGCAATCATAATTTATTCGAAAAACACAGTTTTCATCAATTTGTCGCAATAAAGAAATCCACCCTGTTGTCGATCTTTAGAAAATGTATCCTATATCCGCTGTTTCCATTACACATGTCACAATGATTTTGTTTTTTTGCAACATTGCTTTTGTCGAATTGACCTGGCCAGTGGAAACCTGCCTAATGAAGAGCGTGATGCAGTATATTTTATATTTCCAATGAAATTGTTCATCCCTTGCTATCGTCACCGCGGGTACGAGGCACCTGTCCTTTGACTGGTCCGTAGAGATGCTGCTGCCTTTTAATAATTTGGTGCCCGTGTGAAAGAGGTGTGTCTTCAGCGACAGTACACGCCTCTTACATAAATGTAATTTCTAACTAGTCGGGATATCAGACCGGCAAAAATACTTGATGGGTGTTTGTTTCACTGAGGTCACGGCTCCGCTACGATTTCTACTTCTCTGTAAAAAACGCTCTCGGAAAATTTTATTGTGACAGGCGTTCGGTTGTGGGGAAATAAACCATCAATATCAGATTAATTCCTTGATCATCAGAATCAACTGCAGGTGTGAATTAATGTCTGTATATTCTCCCCAAATATACTGGTAAGTATTATTTTTGTAATGTATTTTTTTTACACCTGCGACATGAGTTCTATGTTGCTTTTTTTTTTTACAGAATTTCATTGTATGTGATTTTTAGCATTGTTTTTATATTTGCTAATGGGTATAATTAAGAGAACTGCGATTTAGAAATAAAAATGTATGTCAATCATCAAAAGAAGCTAGGCTATTTACTGCTTCAAACCATCACACATGCGCTCTTGAATGTGTCAGGGTGCAGTTAGTGGAGTTTTTATTTGTATTTTATTTATTTTTTACAACGTGTAAAACCACCTAAAAGAAAGGTCAGATCACAAACAACTCACTCCACATTTCTGGAGCTCTGTTTGTCAAATGGTGACAGGTGTCAAGCGGCCCACCAAGTCTGTCTATCCAGGTGTGTCTGAGGATCACCTTTTTCCTTTCACAAGGGGACACAGATGGGCAACCCAATGTTTTCACGTTGCTTTGGGAACATTGAGATGCAATGCCTTTTAGTCAGACTACTGACAATTGCAGAAGTAAGAACATAACATGAGCTTACCTTGGTTTCTCGACAAGCAAAGATACAACAATATGAGTGTTCAACCATATGTACCGCTGTTTCACATCATTTGACCTTTAGTGGTTGGGCTATTGTGGTAGGGTGCAATAGAGGGAGATGGAATGACCCTCTTACCCATTTACGGTCGGTCCATCACCTAGAGGAGGCTTGTGACTCAATCTCTCCATTTTACTCTGAGTATTCCTACCTCCATATAGGCTAGTAACATTGCATTAAGGATAGGAGGACTTCGTCCAAAGACTTCGTGCAAGACTTTGTTTTGCTTCTGTTTTTAGTTTTTTTTACCACTGCAAGTCTCCGTTTGCCTGCACCAGGAAGTGAAGACCCGACCTTGTTACTTACTGTAACCACAAAGCTTCTCGTCTGCGCTTTCAGTGTGCTTCTCTGGGATCCTTTTGCTAAGATCTCTTGATTATTGTTTCCTCGTGCATTGCTGCCTAATGTAGCACTTCTCCATTCCTTTTTCAAAACGTTATTAGTTATTGTGTTTCAGGTTGATCATGTCATGAATTATATAACTGCAGTCCAATGGGAGGCATTTGATAGCTTTCAATGTTTTGCCATGGGCAGTTGTTGCATTTTTAGGTGTTTGCCCTCTTGAAACAAGAACATGTCATTCTCCTATAAAGTGATCAGGTCATCATGGACTAAATGCCTCTACTGTGGCATCTTTTAAGAAAAGCATGGGGCATGGCATTATGTCCTTGAGTTGGAAGTTAACATGAGATAAACATGAGCTTCTTCCGTCCAGCCAGTAACACAGTAAGAGTGTTTCCTGTATTCTGAGAAGGCTGAGCTCCGTAAAGCAGCCTATGGACTAAAGCAGTGATCAGGACATGGCCCATTCATTCCAACACGTTTCAGAGAGAGTGACACGGGCCCCCTCCCACCCCCTACACACCTACAGGCTGTGACTTAGCCACCAGGCAGCCCAACGATGGCATGGAATGTCAGCAGCCGCTTTGCATTGTCGCCACTCTGCTTCAGATTTATGATGCGCGTAGCAAGACTTGGGAGGAGTAGAGGGGAAACCATGTTAATTATGCAACATGTAATATCCCATCCTGTGCACCAAGTCACATTGCTATGGGGATATAAGTTTGGTCTCCATCAGCACCTTGGGCGAACATGGGCCTCTGGTAGAGAGGGCGAGGAGACTGGTAGACGACTTGACATGAACTATGTACCCACAGACAGACCTTCACAAATGTGCCAGAATGATTCCCAAAAGCCCATCTAGATTGAAATAACCCCCTCACTTGGCCTATATATTTTAAAAAATGCAGCAGGCAACCTCTGTGATCCTTAGTTTGATTTGTTTAGCCTGGACACTTGTCAGTCTGAGATGCGTCTCATGCCCATGCCAGACCTCTGACTGGAATGTGTCTAGGGCTGGCATTAGCCCATATAGGACTGGCATTAGCCCATATGAGCATGTGACTCTGTACAGTATGTAGGCCTAGATGTTCCTGTGGACAGTGCTAAAGAGGGTCACTGAAGTGCCAAGCACTGAAGTGCCTGATCATGTCACATGGAAGATGGGATGGCAAGTCCAACCAGAAGTTCTACTTGGCAATAATGTCACAGACTTAAACCTTATGAAATTACCTGAATGGGCCTGGTCAGTCAGAAAGGAGCCGTTCCAGGTAAATCCTGGTGAATGATTACGATCCTAGGTCAAATCTGGACTTTTGAGTAAATGTGTCCTTGACAAGTGGAGTGCCTTGACTGATCTTTGGCAGTGCGCATTAGACAGAGGGTTTGAGGTGCCCTTATAGAATAAATGTGTACTTGGATGGGTCCTGCCAGGGCAGAAGTAGGAATGCAAGACATTTGATCTCTTGGCCTCTGAATTAGTTGGCACGATGGCTGCAAACTTTGTTGAACTTGAAGTGTTTCCTATCTGCATCCCTGATGCGAGCCCGTGGTAATCCAGTATCCTCATCAATTTGGAGTCTCTTGATTATACAGAACACTTAACATGGCTCCTTGAGGCAGACATTTCCACGAAAAAAGGACACAGTGTAACCTCGAACAGACACTTTTAGATCTAATGTATTTGAGTGGTAAGTTCTCTCCCTGAGTTGAATTGTTACGTGCACTCCTCCACTTCCTTCTCATTGTGCCCCTTTATGTTTTATTAGGCCGATGTTCTGTTATTCTTAGCTGAGCAGGATGTTTATACGATCCCCGAGCAGAAATATGACTGGCAAAGGCAGTGTTTATGTTTCTCTCTCTCTTCTGTACTGTCACCACTCTGTGTCCATTCCTCTCCAGTCTCCATGCGTCTCTGGCTTACCCTCTGTCACATAGGTTCAAGAGCATGTCTTGCTGACAATTTTTTTACACACTTAACCTTGCATATCCTTTGGACTAGTTTTTATTTTTAGATTTCCGGCTATTGTTGTCACTGAATCGATTGACTTGTAAAGTACAAGAAGATTCCAGAAACCTATTCTGCCCTTTGGTCTTAGCTTGTTCTTTCCCCCTGCGGCTCCCACCTGCACAAAATAATTTTTGCTTTTCCCAATTTGTATGTGACACATGGTATGCAAACTTGGGAATGGAAATATTGATTGATAAACAGCAGTAGCCATTGCTTCAGGGTGTGGCAATGCACGTGTTGCTCTGTAAATTGATTTCTCGCGCGCATCTCTCCTTTTCAAGTTTGAAGGCGTTGAGACTCTTTCTGACAGATTCAGGATAGATGAACACTTTATTGTATATGGGATTTGTTCCTTATCCTAAAGAATATATACGTCTGCCTCAGTCCTTTATTATGGTACCAAAAGGCTAAGACTTTCTACATGAAAGTGATGTTGGAAAATGTGGATGGCCTAGGGGCTTTATTTGCAATTATTGGATTGACAGAAGTTGAAAGATTTTTATCTGGAACTTAATCCCCGTACAATGAAAGACTGGTTGTTGAGCTCCACTTGTTTGTCTCCAGTCAGAGTATATGCTAACTTTTTATTCTGGTGCTTTATAAACTGCTGTCACGGACATGTTCTTTTGATGAAAAGTCCTGATTCCCACTGGAGACTGTCTTATCGTGACTGTGCGGGGATTAATAGGTTATTGAATGATAAACGTGGACGTCTTGGAAAGAAGAAGTCAACAAAACAGTGAAGTAACATGAGAGAGTGGCAAACTATGAGTCATAGGAAACATCTCGATTTTTGCCCACAACCTCTTATGGTGAAAACGTTTCCTGCTCCGATCACAGAAAGTTCACAAATGGAAAGGGACACGGAGGTACCATTCTTAATTTCGCCATAAAGGGAGTCTGGAAGTCCGGGGTTCACAGCTCAGGGTCTTATCTGACATTGTACACAGGATTACTGTCAAAATACCTCTGGGAAACTTGACAAATATTGGGAAAATATATATTTTAAGTTGAGTTGACGAAGAATTTAGGCTCCTTTTTTTAAAAGTGCACTTCATAGGTTTACCTAAAATGTTTTACTGGTCATGGCTAGAGGATATCGAAATGGCTAACCACTTAACTTTCCATCGTCTCTAAAAGAAAAACTTTTTTTATTTTTTTATTCAGGGTTAAAGTAGGTTAATGGCACCCAATGTTCTACTTTTTTGCAGAAACAAATGACTGATCTGTTATATTTTGACCAAGTCTGTGCTTGTGCTGCTCATTTGATGCAGGTGGTCATCTACAGTATGTTCTGTTTCCTGTCCCAGTTGTAGTTGTCCTACGGTGGGTTGGCCACTCTGACCATAGTCCTGTGGACACTGACCACTGTACCACTAGGCTTTAAATAGAAAGCGTGAGAAGAACGCTCTGCTCGGCTGACATCTTGGTTCCCAAACATCCCAAGAATAACTTTTCCTCCCACAAAGTACCTCAGTTCAATCCCCCTGTTCAGTCATTTCTTACAGTGCTTCAGCATGTAGGGTACACTGAAGTGGATAAACAACATCTTGTTGCTTCAACTAAAATGGAAAGTTTGGTGAACCTTTGATGTAACAGAGGGTATTGGGTCCCTCCCGTGTTATGGGTTCCAGTCAAATTGCAGTGTACACCCACAATGCATTCTTGCTATGACTGTGTCCCCTCACTGCTAGTTGAATCATACCTCATCCTGTATGAATACATGGCTACTCAATGCAAACCACATATTGGTGGTGGTGTAGCTTTGCAGTGCACTACATTTATTCTGCATAGTCAGTCAGTGGTCAGACTAAATAAAAACAAATGCATGCATAGACCAAACAAAAGACTGAACAAGGCTTATGCGTAGCCTTTTCATTGCAAACACAATATCAAAGGGCCATATCTCATGCACATCAACTACATGAAAGTCATACTCAGTCATCTCACTAAATGGACTGGATGAATTTGCATATTACTTCCAAAAGTAATAGCTACATGTAAATTATATTACACCAACTTATCAGTTCTTCTTCGTGCAGCCTCTTGTACAGCACCATTATTGGGACACATGTACCTGCTCTTTATAATGCTCCTCAGTGTGAAAGTTTGGGACTAATAGAGATCCTGAATGGTGGAATAACCTAGTCCTTTCCCCTATGTCTCTCTCCAGCCCAGTGTTTGTGCCTAGTGGAGACATGACTGAGGTGATGATCAGCAGCACGCCCATGGAGGACATGAGGCTCAGCCCCAGCAAGGACCGGCTCTCCTTCCAGGTAACACGCACATACAAGTTCAAGTTTCCACTTGATTGTCCCATAGGGAAATTGGTTTGCCGCTAGATCATGGTCCATAAGGGAGGGGAGGGGAGGGGGGGGGCAGAGGGTGTAGTAGTTTTAATTGGTTTATGGCACACGTCACTGTTCAAAAGTCCCCACCACTATTAGTAACCCTCTGAACAAAAGGAGGTTGAGGTTGGATTAGGGACAGCCAAGGCTGTATGTTCCATCATAGCTCTTACTGTAAGCAGCTCACTCAGGGGACTATGGGTAAGGAGAGGTTTGTTTTCCAATCAGGAGGTCTAATCATCAGCGTTATTATTGTTGTTACAAGTTATGCAAACAAAATACTTTTTTAGGAATTTAGGGGGGCTATTTAAGGAAAGGGTAATCGTGTTGTGGAAAAATGTGTATTTGCCTTGTGGTGGGGAGGAGTGCAGCTTTGCAGGGAGTTAGAGATGATTGCAATGACTTTAAAAACATACAAAGGAAATGAGTAGGAGTTTGTAGAATCGCAATGTCACAACCCACAGATAGGCAACTTTCTGAATAGCAAGCCATCAGGTGGCCTTGACAAGTTTGATTGTTTCCACTGCTTGCTTTTATTACTGCTGGGTCAATGGCTCATCTCTGGAAACAAACAATCAGGGCCATTTTAAGGCCAACCCACTCCTTTATGAGCATCTGTGACTGTTCGTGTCAGAGTTGACCCAGAGGATGCAGACTGACCCTGTAGGAAGGTGGGCTGCCTGCCCCTCACCATCTACACACCAGCTGTGTGTCTGTCCTGTGAGGATAAGGAAGGAGGTGGTGAAGGTCTCTTCTCTGCCCAGGAGGATCAAATCAAATTGTATTTGTCACATACACGTGTTTAGCAGATGTTATAGCGGGTGTAGCGAAATGCTTGTGCTTCTAGCTCCGACAGTGCAGTAATATCTAAGAAGTAATATCTAACAATTTCACAACATATACCCAATACACACAAAACTAGTAAGGAATGGGATTTAAGAATATATACATACAGTTGAAGTCGGAAGTTTACATACACCTTAGCCAAATACATTTAAACTCAGTTTTTCACAATTCCTGACATTTAATCCTAGTAAACATTCCCTGTCTTAGGTCAGTTAGGATCACCACTTTATTTTAAGAATGTGAAATGTCAGAATAATAGTAGAGAGAATGATTTATTTCAGCTTTTATTTATTTCATCACATTCCCAGTGGGTCACTAGGTTACATACACTCAATTAGTATTTGGTAGCTTTGCCTTTAAATTGTTTAACTTGGGTCAAACGTTTTGGGTAGCTTTCCATAATAGGTTGGGTGAATTTTGCCCCATTCCTCCTGACAGAGCTGGTGTAACTGAGTCAGATTTGTAGGCCTCCTTGCTTGCACACGCTTTTTCAGTTCTGCCCACACATTTTCTATAGGATTGTGGTCAGGGCTTTGTGATGGCCACTCCAATACCTTGACTTTGTTGTCCTTAAGCCATTTTGCCACAACTTTGGAAGTATGCTTGGGGTCATTGTCCATTTGGAAGACCCATTTGCGACCAAGCTTTATCTTCCTGACTGATGTCTTGAGATGTTGCTTCAATATATCCATATCATTTTCCTTCCTCATGATGCCATCTATTTTGTGAAGTGCACCAGTCCCTCCTGCAGCGAAGCACCCCCACTGCATGATGCTGCCACTCCCGTGCTTCACGGTTGGGATGGTGTTCTTCGGTTTGCAAGCAACCCCCTTTTTCCTCCAAACATAATGATGGTCATTATGGCCAAACAGTTCTATTTTTGTTTCATCAGGCCAGAGGACGTTTCTCCAAAAAGTACGATCTTTGTTCCCATGAGCAGTTGCAAACCGTAGTCTGGCTTTTTTATGGTGGTTTTGGAGCAGTGGCTTCTTCCTTGCTGAGCGGCCTTTCAGGTTATGTCGATATAGGACTCGTTTTACTGTAGATATAGATACTTTTGTACCTGTTTCCTTCAGCATCTTCACAAGGTCCTTTGCTGTTGTTCTGGGATTGTTTTGCACTTTTCGCACTAAAGTACGTTCATCTCTAGGAGACAGAACGCGTCTCCTTCCTGAGCGGTATGACGGCTGCGTGGTCACATGGTGTTTATACTTGCGTACTATTGTTTGTACAGATGAACGTGGTACCTTCAGGCGTTTGGAAATTGCTCACAAGGATGAACCAGACTTGTGGAGGTCTACAATGTTTTTTCTGAGGTCTTGGCTGATTTCTTTTGATTTTCCCATGATGTCGAGCAAAGAGGCACTGAGTTTGAAGGTAGGCCTTGAAATACATCCACATATACACCTCCAATTGTAAACAATTGTTGGAAAAATTATGTGTGTCATGCACAAAGTAGATAGTCCTAACCGACTTGTCAAAACTATAGTTTGTTAACAAGACATTTGTGGAGTGGTTGAAAAACAAGTTTTAATGACTCCAACCTAAGTGTATGTAAACTTGCGACTTCAACTGTATATGGACAAGCAATGACAGAGCGGCATGGACTAAGATACAGTAGAATATTATAGAATAGAATGCAGTATATACATATGAGATGAGTAGTGCAAGATATGTAAACATTATTAAAGTGACTAGTGTTCCATTTCTTAAAGTGGCCAGTGATTTCAATAGGCAGCAGCAGCCTCTAATGTGCTAGTGATGGTTATTTAACAGTCTGATGGCCTTGAGATAGAAGCTGTTTTTCATTCTCTTGGTCCCAGCTTTGATGCACCTGTACTGACCTCGCCTTCTGGATGATAGCGGGGTGAACAGGCAGTGGCTCGGGTGGTTGATGTCCTTGATGATCTTTTTGGCCTTCCTGTGACATCAGTGCTGTATGTGTCTTGGAGGGTGGGTAGTTTACCCCCGGTAAAGCGTTCGGCAGACCGCACCACCCTCTGGAGAGCCCTGCGGGTTGTGGGCGGTGCAGTTGCCATACCAGGCGGTGATACAGCCCGACAGGATGCTCTCAATTGTGCATCTGTAAAAGTTTGTGAGGGTTTTAGGTGCTAAGCCGAATTTCTTCAGCCTTCTGAGGTTGAAGAGGCTCTGTTGCACCTTCTTCACCACACTGTCTGCGTGGGTGGACCATTTCAGTTTGCCAGTGATGTGTACGCCAAGGAACTTGAAGCTTTCCACCTTCTCCTCTGCGGTCCCGTCGATGTGGATAGGGGGGTGCACCCTCTCCTGTTTCCTGAAGTCCACGATCATCTCCTTTGTTTTGTTGATGTTGAGTGAGAGGTTATTTTCCTGGCACCACACTCCCAGAGCCCTCACCTCCTCTCTGTAGGCGGTCTCATCATTGTTGGTAATCAAGCCTACTACTGTTGTGTCGTCTGGAAACTTGATGATTGAGTTGGAGGCGTGCTTGGCCACGCAGTCATGGGTGAACAGGGAGTACAGGAGGGGGCTGAGCACGCACCCTTGTGGGGCCCCAGTGTTGAGGATCAGCGAAGTGGAGATGTTGTTTCCTACCTTCACCACCTGGGGGCAGCCTGTCAGGAAGTCCAGGACCCAGTTGCACAGGATGGACAGACAGCTGGGTGACTAACAGTTAACTGCTTCCTCCTCCAAATTCGTTGTGTTTGGTCCAATTTGTGAGTCCATCACCTGAATGCCAGCTGTGTTTCTGCAAGGCAACATGGCATTGACCCTTAGAATCGCCAAAATAGTATGGAGGTAGTTTTACAGAGCAGAGTAACTGGAGGTTGTTTATGTTACGGAGGTGAGAGCTTCTCTGTAGCAACTTCAATTGGTGTTCGAGTCAGCACTGTTGTGATTCCTGATCGCCCAAAGCCCCGATCATCCCCCCTCTACCCCCACCACAACCCAAAATAGCTGTCATTGTGCCTCGCTGGCGAATGCGTTGCTGTTTCCTGTCGCTGGAAGTGAAATGAGCTGTGACGTGTTTGCTGGGGGTCTTATAGCAAGGTCACTCTGCCCAATTCCCCTCAGTGCTGGCGCATAGACATTAGCAACGCAGGCAAGGAGATGCAGATACTAAAACTCCCTGCGCACACATGCACAAACACACACATATACTCACCATCTCTCAGACCTGTGCTAACATACACGTACTCACTCACACACACATGCACTGACTAACACACATGCTCACACTCACATACCCACACACCACAGGAGGCTGATGAGGGGTGGACGGCTTATAATAATGTCTAGAATGGAGTGAATGGAATGGTATCAACCACATGGACACCACGTGTTTGATACCATTCCATGTATTCCGTTCCAGCCATTACTATGAGCCCATCTAAATATACTCAACACAGCAGTTTTCAGAACATTTTGTTCCTCCCTTTCTCTTATCATCCCCCTCTTATGGTATTCAGGGAGACTTGGACACAGCTGGACCCTCTCTTTCTCTCCCAGCCGCTCTCTCCCTCTCTTCCTCCCCCTCCCTCTCTTCCTCCCCCTCACTCTCTCCGTCTATCCCTCTCAGCCTCATCTAATGCTTTCTTTCCACTGGGCTGTTTGCCTAGACAGCGACATCGCTTTCCCCTTCCAATGTCTCCCACTGAAATATGCTGAACTAAAAATATTCTTCCACTATCCAAACATTTACAAAAATGCTGTTCTTGGACCAGGAAAGGCTCTCTCTCCTCTCCTTGATTTGACAATATCTATCACCTTGTTTTCTTTTGGTTAAGTTATAAGTAAGCTCTACTCCCTTAAAGTGTGCTTGGTTTCTTGACGGTACCAGACTTGCTGTAGGTTTGCAATGCTATGACTTGCTCTCGTATAATCTCCCCATTTGTCAGTCACACGGTGTTGGATAACAAGTTGTAAGCACTTAAAAGCAGCTTTGGCACCATGCCTTCCAAAGCTATAAAATGTAGCATGATGCCGCATGAAAGACTGTGACCAGACCCAGACACCCAGGACTTTAACAGTGTGTTTTTGTGCTTTCCTCAGATCTTTCCAGACCCCTCGGACTTCGAGCGCTGCTGTAAGCTGAAAGACCGCCTGCCCTCCATCGTAGTGGAGCCCACGGAGGGGGAAGTGGAGAGCGGCGAGCTGCGTTGGCCTCCTGAGGAGTTCATTGTTAGTGAAGAAGAGGAGAAGGAGAACCATGGCAAAAGCCAAACTGGACAGCCAACGCAGAACAACCAGCACTAGAGGCCAAACGACAGACCCTACTCCCACCTACACCCTACTAGCACTTAACCACTCAGACTGACTAGGGGCACACATGTCAGTGATGCTCACTTTCCTTCCCTTGACACCGAAGCATCACTCTCAAGAGAAGAAATACGCATGCTGTACCTTATCTACTTTCTGGATTTCACCTCTGTTGCTTAACCACACACACACCATATGTATGAAAATACACACAGTTTATACCAACACCAAGCACCTCTGTGTCTCACCCTAAAATGGAGGTCCAGTAAAACGGTGGCAGCTCAGAGCTCCATGGACAGATCTAGGACTACAGGAGACTACAATTCCCACACCATTCGCCAAATCTGCTGGCTACATGACTCCAGAGACTCCTTATACCCATAGACTACTGCTTTGGTACCCAAGCGGACTTCTGTTTTTCATACCTTCCTTCGGTATATGGATTGAAATGTACATGATTGCCATTGCCATCTGTGGATCTCATAGTCTGTTTTTAAAAGTATTGTGCGTATGTTGGTGGGGTTTGTTTCGGTGGATTGTGATTACTGACAGGAAGTAGGGGTTACTGAATGACACAGAGACCGTTAGTCTCTGTTGGGCAAGGAGTAATTTTTTTTTACACTGAGATGGAAAGAGAGGGAACTCTTCCCTACTTCTATAACAGTTCATAATATGTACAGTATAATATGAAGGCTGGTTGTGCACTGAAGCACTCATGTGCTTTGCTTTTTTCCTTATCTTGTCCCCGCAGATGTCATTTGATAGGTATTGGAGGGGGAGGGGGAGGGAGGGGGCAATTAGAGTCAATATTAATCAATATATTTTTTGGATGTAGTGATTAAAACCAACAGTGTCACTAAAATGGACAAAGACTCAAGACTGAAGGACAGTTTTGCCCTTGGAGCCAATACCTGAGGTTATTGTTGATTGGTTTATTTTGTTATTGTCACGAAACATTAATGAGACTGTGATTCTCACCAGAGCTCTGAGTTCACTGATCTAGTCTTCCTGTTCTTTTGAAATCAGCCCTTATGGGTATGTCACCCTCAACCAGTAAGGTATATCACGATGCAGGGACAGGGACTTGGCCAGCTACCTCTTGTACATTTCTGAAACAACTCCCAATTTTCCAGTTCATAAAAACAGGCATTGGTTCATGGCAGTGGAGGCTGCTGAGGGGAGGATGGTTCATAATGGCTTGAATGGAGTCAATGGAATTGTATAAACTACATGGAAATCACATGTTTGTGTTTGATACCATTCCATTGACTCCATTCCAGCCATTATTATGAGCCGTCCTCCCCTCAGCAGCCTCCACTGGTTCATGGATTCTGTTCTCTTACTAACAAGTCCTCCATAGTAGCTTCCTTTTTATCATCTTAAAAACAGTTACTGATATCTGTCTGTGTTTGTTAAAGCCAGTTAGTTGATCCTGACTCATAAATTGCCACCTGGTTTGTATGCAATTTGTTAAACTAATGATGTTTTGCCGTCTATTTCTCTATTCTACATCACCAGCTGTTCAGCCTTCTTGGAAATATGTATATAGTTAAAGGCATAATGTTTTCTGAAGAAAAGAAGATACCTTTATGTATTGTTCTGATACTGTAAATTAAGTTTTGTGTATGTCTCTCCCTCTGTAAATGGCATTAGGGCTCTGTAAAGAACATATCCTTTTCTCTCTGCTGTCACCCACAAGTCCTGTGCTTTGTTTTTGTAAAGCTCAGGGAGAATAGCTGCCATTTTGCTTTTTTGTTGTTGTTGTATTTAGATCACTTTACTCTGAATGCAGAGGTTGTAAATAAACATTTGAATTTGCTTCCAACTGTCTGACTGATTCCTTGTGCTATGTCAGAGGTTGCAGAAGCAGATCCACTGCTATGGGGCAAAATACACTTTTTCTGGGGTAACCCTATAGTGCATCATATTGTTTTCAAGAAATGCACAAACTTATTTATTTCTCTCTTTTGTAAAAAGGAACTTTTTTCATCCCCCTCACCTGCATTGTTTACTGAATCTGGTGCCTTTGTTTTACTTCCTGCACATCATTGCATCTCTAGCTTCTTCTTGATGCATATATACAGAATATATATATATATATATATATATATATATATATATAGCAGCATAGACCACACTTCCTGTTTTCTAACCTCTCTTCTCAAACACTGAAACGATTGAATTTTTGCAGCCTCCTGAAACGCTTTGCTGATTCTAAAGTCAGTTAAGATTTGTGAAGAGTGCTATGAACAGTGACATTATAGTACAATGAGGAAAACACACATGCCGATACTTTACAGCAGGGGTACTCAACTCTTACACTACGAGGTCCGGAGCCTGCTGGGTTTCTGTTCTACCTGACAATTAATTGCACACGCCTGGTGTCACAGGCCTAAATCAGTCCCTGACTAGATGGGAACAATGGAAAAACGTGCAGTGGAACTGGCTTTAAGATCCAGAGTTGAGTTTGAGGGCTTTACAGGAACAAATTAAGAGTCTGTGAAAACACACTTTACAGATGACTCGCTGCCTTGTACTGATAAACATGGTCTGGTCAAGTTTGTTTGGCTTGTACCTGGAAATGTCCATCAAAGGGTGAAGAGGGCGGGACTTGAGGGGGACAAGGGCCTCTCAGATTGGCCAGGTGGCACTCCCAATGTCATCATACCACTTTCTGGAAAGAGAATGATGAGCTGACATAGAGAAGGATAGAGGCCTCTAGTGGCCAAAAGCCTACAGTGGGGAAAAAAAGTATTTAGTCAGCCACCAATTGTGCAAGTTCTCCCACTTAAAAAGATGAGAGGCCTTTAATTTTCATCATAGGTACACGTCAACTATGTCAGACAAAATAAGAAAAAAAAATCCAGAAAATCACATTGTAGGATTTTTTATGAATTTATTTGCAAATGATGGTGGAAAATAAGTATTTGGTCAATAACAAAAGTTTCTCAATACTTTGTTATATACCCTTTGTTGGCAATGACACAGGTCAAACGTTTTCTGTAAGTATTCACAAGGTTTTCACACACTATTTTGGCCCATTCCTCCATGCAGATCTCCTCTAGAGCAGTGATGTTTTGGGGCTGTCGCTGGGCAACACGTGACTTTCAACCTCAAGATTTTCTATGGGGTTGAGATCTGGAGACTGGCTAGGCCACTCCAGGACCTTGAAATGCTTCTTACGAAGCCTCTTCGTTGCCCGGGCAGTGTGTTTGGGATCATTGTCATGCTGAAAGACCCAGCCACGTTTCATCTTCAATGCCCTTGCTGATGGAAGGAGATTTTCACTCAAATCACGATACATGGCCCCATTCATTCTTTCCTTTACACGGATCAGTCGTCCTGCTCCCTTTGCAGAAAAACAGCCCCAAAGCATGATGTTTACACCCCCATGCTTCACAGTAGGTAGTGGTGTTCTTTGGATGCAACTCAGCATTCTTTGTCCTCCAAACACGCCGAGTTGAGTTTTTACCAAAAAGTTATATTTTGGTTTCATCTGACCATATGACATTCTCCCAATTCCTCCTCTGGATCATCCAAATGCACTCTAGCAAACTTCAGACGGGCCTGGACATGTACTGGCTTAAGCAGGGGACACGTCTGGAACTGCAGGATTTGAGTCCCTGGCGGCGTAGTGTGTTACTGATGGTAGGCTTTGTTACTTTGGTCCCAGCTCTCTGCAGGTCATTCACTAGGTCCCCCTGTGTGGTTCTGGGATTTTTGCTCACCATTCTTGTGATAATTTTGATCCCACGGGGTGAGATCTTGCGTGGAGCCCCAGATCGAGGGAGATTATCAGTGGACTTGTATGTCTTCCATTTCCTAATAATTGCTCCCACAGTTGATTTCTTCAAACCAAGCTGATCACCTATTGCAGATTCAGTCTTCCCAGCCTGGTGCAGGTCTACAATTTTGTTTCTGGTGTCCTTTGACAGCTCTTTGGTCTTGGCCATAGTGGAGTTTGGAGTGTGACTGTTTGAGGTTGTGGACAGGTGTCTTTTATACTGATAACAAGTTCAAACAGGTGCTATTAATACAGGTATCGAGTGGAGGACAGAGGAGCCTCTTAAAGAAGAAGTTACAGGTCTGTGAGAGCCAGAAATCGTGCTTGTTTGTAGGTGACCAAATACTTATTTTCCACCATACTTTGCAAATAAATTCATAAAAAATCCTACAGTGTGATTTTCTGGATTTTTTTTTCTTAATTTGTCTGTCATAGTTGACGTGTACCTATGATGAAAATTACAGGCCTCTCTCATCTTTTTAAGTGGGAGAACTTGCACAATTGGTGGCTGACTAAATACTTTTTTTCCCCACTGTATATTAGCATGGGCAGCGCCATTGAGGGCTTCCACCATTTTTATATAGTCAACTGGGTGGGGCTTCCAACTTCATTGGCTGATCCCTCCTGGTGACCCTGTTGGAGTCATGTCCAACCGGGACATCAGGAGGGATCAGCCAATTGCGAAGAAGAACATGTATTACTTCAAAATGAAGATTGCCTCAATGGTGCTGCCCATGCGGTCACGGGTGCTATAATGGCACAGATACAAAGATGAGTCCTCTATGTATCTCTATGGCTGACATTCTCCCCTGCTTCCTTCTTCCTGGAAAAAGTGGTGCATAAAAAGTTATTAATACATGGTCAGCTCATAACTTCAAGGGCCGTGGGACCACAGGGAGAAGGTCGGGCCCAGCCAATCAGTAATTATGACTTGCTTTGTCCCGCCATCACTGCTATATTGTGCAAATTTGTTTTGCATATGGCCCAGTGTGCCGGGTGGGCGGGGTTTGCACATTTTAGACCAGGGTTCTTCAATTCCGGTCCTGGAGGGCCGAAACACTTCTGTTTTTTATTTCTACCTGGTAGTTAATTGCACTCACCTGGTGATCCAGGTCTGAATTAGCCCCTGATTAGAAGGAGAGGATGAAAAACAGAGGTGTTTCGGCCCTCCAGGACCGGAATTGAAGAACCCTGTTTTAGACCATTCCATTGGTGAACTCTCCACCCACCTGGGGCACCGGGCCATGCAAAACGATCTGGCCCATTGTCAGGACCACTCTGTTGATAAGAATGCTCAAAATATATATAGAATACAGTACACTATACATACAAAAAAGTGTAGCAGGATGTAACTGTTTATAAGTGGGTTAGTGAGGTTTTTGTTCTGATTAGTTATCTGGCAACAGTATCGTAACAGTAACATTCAATGCACTCAGCTCAAAGGTCCAACACTCCATCCCTCAATCAAGTTGGCCTAAATCTAAAACTAATCAAGTAGTTACATAACTCAACCCCTTAGTGAATTGACGTCTGATTTTTATCAATTTGTTTCTCTTGCACTCCTGCTTGTCCATAAATGTCATTGGTTTGCCAATTTCCTTGTGTGAACAACCATTTAAGTGCATGGGGGCTGCAAGTGCAACAGCCGTCATTTGGCCAGCGATAACATCAGAGCACCAAATTGACTCTGGGGACAGATTGCGTCTCCTATACCGTTGTTGGCTTGTGGCACTGGGTGTGTGAGAATGTGTATTAGTGAGTGTGTGAATGGGGGCCTGGCTGTGTATTAAACTGTGGTCAGAAGGCTTGAAGCACAGTCACTGATAGCTCTTCTAGCCCATTCTTGGAATTCTTTCCGATGGAAACAATCCGCCGCTGATCCCAGTGTGTCAGCACAGTCTGTCCCTCCACCCCCCAACTTCTCTATGACTCCTGAAGTCAACCACACCAACACACACACACTCTCTCGCTTCGCTCTCTCATTCTATCGCTTCTCCCCTCTACTCCCAGCACCATTCCCCACATTCACACACTCACATCCGGACCTCTATCTCGATCAAGCATGGTGCTGTATCTTGTTTGACACAGTGGCTTATGCGACAGTATGAGCTCATGCTGGCTCTATTTCTCTCTCTCTCTCTCTCTCTCTCTCTCTCTCTCTCTCTTGTCCTTTCTCTTTCTGACATCTTTAGACCCCCTTGTTCTAGTAAGTTTCCCATAATTGACTGCAGTTACATACACTGCCTAATGTAACATGACATTACATCAATTCTTATAACCTTGTTATTCGTTTTGTGCCCAACCATGGTATGCTTGCTGAGTGTGTAGTGTGTGTGTGTGTGTGTGTGCATGCATATTTGCAAGTAGGTTTGTGTGAGAGTTTGTGCGTTTAAGAGTGCTTTTGTATGTGTGTGCCATGTGCGTAACGGAAAGATTATTTTCCCATGGTTCCTCAATTGTGAGAAGCAAATAGAGCTCTCAGGCCACGAAGCAAAAAATGTGCTAGTTATTTATACCCTGTCTGGAGACTGGACACCAAGAGTACACATAGCTGGCACTGCCAACCAGGGGAGAGATACGCACATAGGGGCACAATGAGAGAAGAGACAGAAGAGATAAAGAGACAAATGGGTAGAGACTTAAAGGAGGGGTGGAGGAGATCAGAGCAAGGCTGGGCCAAGAGAGAACATTGCGAGAGGTACATTGGGCCAAGGGAGCGAGCATAGCAACGAAGTACATTGGGTTCATCAACAGTCATGTGAATGATTTGGTGACTTACAAAGTATTGTGGTTAAACTCAAATATACTAATTGATAAAAAACCATTATTTTTTGAAAAAATGTTTTAAAAGGTATAATCTTCGTAAATGGTATCATAGGTAGGACTGGCGGAGTTATGTCACACATGAACTCCCGAATGGCGCACTAGAGATCCTGGTTCGAATCCAGGCTCTGTCATAGCTGGCCACGACCGGGAGACCCATGGGCGGCGCACAATTGGCCCAGCGTTGTCCAGGGTAAGGGAGGGAAGTTGGTAGCTCAGTTGGTAGAGCATGGCGTTTGCAATGCCAGGGTTGTGGGTTCGATTCCCACAGGGGTCCATTATGAAAAAATACAAATAATGTATGCACTCACTAACTGTAAGTCGCTCTGGATAAGAGTGTCTGCTAAATGGCTGAAAAAAACATGCAGCTAACAAAAACATATAGAAATGTCTGCTCAACCAAATAATTGCAGCATTACTGCAAAAGTGGAAGGGGGAAAAAGTAAGGAAATTGTCTGTTGGCCCTGCATTAAAGAACATAATTGGTTAAAGAAAATTGTGATACATAAATAAGTATACCAGTTTCATTTAAGTTCCAAAGGATTGACAGCCGTCCCAGATTTTTGACGTACCGATTCCATGGCATAGTGTTTATGAACTGATACGCAAAACGACGCCAGATTCAAAACTTAGAATTGTTCAATTTAAATTATTATACAAAATTCTTGCTACCAATAGAATGTTATTTATATGGGGGATACAATCTTCCCAGCTCTGCAGATTTTGCTGCGAAGAGACAGAATCATTAGATAATTTGTTTTGGTACTGTCAATTTGCAGCTTGTTTTTGGTCACAGGTCCAGGAATGGCTGAAGGATTGCAACATTTACCTGGAGCTAACCCTGCAGATAGCACTACTGGGTGATCAGAAAAGTCATAGTCAATCGATCAATAATATAATAATACTTTTAGCAAAAATGTTTCTTTTCAATTTACAATCTGTAGAAACAATGAGAATAGAAGGGTTCAGAACTTTTGTGAAACATCACAGTACAGTTGAAAAATATATGGCAAATAGAAATCCAATATAAATGGTGTTAAGAGATAGATGGGAGGTGTTGAATGGAGCTGAAGGATGGGACTAATAACAACTAACAACATCTAATAACAACAAGATAACTAATGTAAAGCATACTGTGTCCATAATAAGTATATAGGTTATAGGTTGAGAGCTTTTGTGAAAGAGCACAGTTAGAAAGATATGGCATATACAGTGGGGGAAAAAAACTATTTAGTCAGCCACCAATTGTGCAAGTTCTCCCACTTAAAAAGATAAGAGAGGCCTGTATTTTTCATCACAGGTACACGTCAACTATGACAGACAAATTGAGATTTTTTTTCTCCAGAAAATCACATTGTAGGATTTTTAATGAATTTATTTGCAAATTATGGTGGAAAATAAGTATTTGGTCACCTACAAACAAGGAAGATTTCTGGCTCTCACAGACCTGTAACTTCTTCTTTAAGAGGCTACTCTGTCCTCCACTCGTTACCTGTATTAATGGCACCTGTTTGAACTTTTTATCAGTATAAAAGACACCTGTCCACAACCTCAAACAGTCACACTCTAAACTCCACTATGGCCAAGACCAAAGAGCTGTCAAAGGACACCAGAAACAAAATTGTAGACCTGCACCAGGCTGGGAAGACTGAATCTGCAATAGGTAAGCAGCTTGGTTTGAAGAAATCAACTGTGGGAGCAATTATTAAGAAATGGAAGACATACAAGACCACTGATAATCTCGCTCGATCTGGGGCTCCACGCAAGATCTCACCCCGTGGGGTCAAAATGATCACAAGAACGGTGAGCAAAAATCCCAGAACCACACTGGGGGAAATAGTGAATGACCTGCAGAGAGCTGGGACCAAAGTAACAAAGCCTACCATCAGTAACACACTACGCCGCCAGGGACTCTGCAGTGCCAGACGTGTCCCCCTGCTTAAGCCAGTACATGTCCAGGCCCGTCTGAAGTTTGCTAGAGTGCATTTGGATGATCCAGAAGAGGATTGGGAGAATGTCATATGGTCAGATGAAACCAAAATAGAACTTTTTGGTAAAAACTCAACTCGTCGTGTTTGGAGGACAAAGAATGCTGAGTTGCATCCAAAGAACACCATACCTACTGTGAAGCATGGGGGTGGAAACATCATGCTTTGGGGCTGTTTTTCTGCAAAGGGACCAGGACGACTGATCCGTGTAAAGGAAAGAATGAATGGGGCCATGTATCGTGAGATTTTGAGTGAAAACCTCCTTCCATCAGCAAGGGCATTGAAGATGAAACGTGGCTGGGTCTTTCAGCATGACAATGATCCCAAACACACCGCCCGGGCAACGAAGGAGTGGCTTCGTAAGAAGCATTTCAAGGTCCTGGAGTGGCCTAGCCAGTCTCCAGATCTCAACCCCATAGAAAATCTTTGGAGGGAGTTGAAAGTCCGTGTTACCCAGCGACAGCCCCAAAACATCACTGCTCTAGAGGAGATCTGCATGGAGGAATGGGCCAAAATACCAGCAACAGTGTGTGAAAACCTTGTGAAGACTTACAGAAAACGTTTGACCTGTGTCATTGCCAACAAAGGGTATATAACAAAGTATTGAGAAACTTTTGTTATTGACCAAATACTTATTTTCCACCATAATATGCAAATAAATTCATTAAAAATCCTACAATGTGATTTTCTGGATTTTTTTTTCTCATTTTGTCTGTCATAGTTGACGTGTACCTATGATGAAAATTACAGGACTCTCTCATCTTTTTAAGTGGGAGAACTTGCACAATTGGTGGCTGACTAAATACTTTTTTTCCCCACTGTATATACACAGTTGAAGTCAGAAGTTTACATACACTTAGGTTGGAGTCATTAAAACTTGTTTTTCAACCACTGCACAAATTCTTGTTAACAAACCATAGCTTTGGCAAGTCGGTTAGGACATCTACTTTGTGCATGACAAGTAATTTTTCCAACAATTGTTTACAGACCAATTATTTCACTTGTAATTCACCGAATCACAATTCCAGTGGGTCAGAAGTTGACTGTGCCTTTAAACAGCTTGGAAAATTCCAGAAAATGATGTCATGGCTTTAGAAGCTTCTGATAGGGTAATTGACATCATTTGAGTCAATTGGAGGTGTACCTGTGGATGGATTTCAAGGCCTACCTTCAAACTCAGTGCCTCTTTGCTCGACATCATGGGAAAATCTAAAGAAATCAGCCAAGACCTCAGAAAAAAAATAGTAGACCTCCACAAGTCTGGTTCATCCTTGGGAGCAATTTCCAAAAGCCCGAAGGTACCACGTTCATCTGTACAATCAATAGTACGCAAGTATAAACACCATGGGACCACGCAGCCGTCATACCGCTCAGGAAGGAGACGCGTTCTGTCTCCTAGAGATGAACGTACTTTGGTGCGAAAAGTGCAAATCAATCCCAGAACAACAGCAAAGGACCTTGTGAAGATGCTGGAGGAAACAGGTACAAAATATCGATATCCATAGTAAAACAAGTCCTATATCGACATAACCTGAAAGGCCGCTCAGCAAGGAAGAAGCCACTGCTCCAAAACCACCATAAAAAAGGCAGACTACGGTTTGCAACTGCACATGGGGATAGTACTTTTTGGAGAAATGTCCTCTGGTCTAATGAAACAAAAATAGAGCTGTTTGGCCATAGTTATGTTTGGAGGAAAAAGGGGGTGACTTGCAAGCTGAAGAACACCATCCCAACCGTGAAGCACGGGGGTGGCAGCAACATGCTGTGGGGGTGCTTTGCTGCAGGAGGGACTGATGCACTTCACAAAATAGATGGCATCATGAGGAAGGAACATTATGTGGATATATCGAAGCAACATCTCAAGACATCAGTCAGGAAGTTAAAGCTTGGTCGCAAATGGGTCTTCTAAATGAACAATGACCCCAAGCATACTTCCAAAGTTGTGGCAAAATGACTTAAGGACAACAAAGTCAAGGTATTGGAGTGGCCATCACAAAGCCCTGACCTCAATCCTATAGAAAATGTGTGGGCAGAACTGAAAAAGCGTGTGCGAGCAAGGAGGCCTACAAACCTGACTCAGTTACACCAGCTCTGTCAGAAGGAATGGGCCAAAATTCACCCAACTTATTGTGGGAAGCTTGTGGAAGGCTACCCGAAACGTTTGACCCAAGTTAAACAATTTAAAGGCAATGCTACCAAATACTAATTGAGTGTATGTAAACTTCTGACCCACTGGGAATGTGATGAAAGAAATAAAAGCTGAAATAAATCATTCTCTCTACTATAATTCTGACATTTCACATTCTTAAAATAAGGTGGTGATCCTAACTGACCTAAGACAGGGAATTTTTATTAAGATTAAATGTCAGGAATTGTGAAAAACTGAGTTTAAATGTATTTGGCTAAGGTGTATGTAAACTTCCGACTTCAACTGTATACAGCTCTGGAAAAAATTTAGAGACCACTGCAAAATTATCAGTTTCTCTGGTTTTACTATTTATAGGTATGTTTTTGGGTGAAATTAAACACAATACTAATGTTTTAACTTAGGAAGAGTTCAGAAATCAATATTTGGTGGAATAACCCTGATTTTCAATCACAGCTTTCATGCGTCTTGTCATGCTCTCCACCAGTCTTTCACATTGATGTTGGGTGACTTTATGCCACTCCTGGCGCAAACATTCAAGCAGCTCGGCTTTGTTTGATGGCTTGTGACCATCCATTTCCTCTTGGTCACATTCCAGAAGTTTTCAATGGGGTTCAGGTCTGGAGATTGGGCTGGCCATGACAGGGTCTTGATCTGGTGGTCCTCCATCCACACCTTGATTGACCTGGCTGTGTGGCATGGCGCATTGTCCTGCTGGAAAAAACAATCCTCAGAGTTGGGGAACAATGTCAGAGCAAAAGGAAGCAAGTTTTCTTCCAGGACAACCTTGTTAATGGCTTGATTCATGCGTCCTTCACAAAGACAAATCTGCCCGATTCCAGCCATGCTGAAGCACCCCCAGATCATCACCGATCCTCCACCAAATTTTACAGTGGGTGCGAGACACTGTGGCTTGTAGGCCTCTCCAGGTCTCCGTCTAACCATTAGACGACCAGGTGTTGGGCAAAGCTGAAAATTGGACTCATCAGAGAAGATGACCTTACTCCAGTCCTCTACGGTCCAATCCTTATGGTCTTTTGCAAATCTCAGCCTGGCTCTTCTTTGCCTCTCATTGATGAAGGGCTTTTTTCTAGCTTTGCACGACTTCAGCCCTGCCCCTAGGAGCCTGTTTCCTCGCCGTGCACTTCACCCCAGCTGCCGTTTACCATTATTTTTGTAGGTCACTTGATGTCATCCTACAGTTGTTGAGTGACATTCGAATGAGTTGGCGGTCATCCCGGTCAGTAGAGAGTTGTTTTCGCCCTCTGCCGGTCTGTAGCTTTGTTGTCCCCAATGTCTGCTGCTTGAACTTGTTCTTATGAACTGCCGTCATTGACATTTTAAGGATGGAAGCAACCTGATGCTCACTGTATCCCTCTGCCAGTAAAGCCAGAATTGAACCCTTCTTTTCCTCACTCAAAACATTCCTTTTCAACTCTTTTGGCATGGTCAATAGTTATTTTTTGATTAATATTACTTTTGAGGTACTATTAGCACTGTTTTTGCCATCCAGCTGGTCCTATTGCAAGAGGACAGTGATGACCACAGCAGTGGTTTTTATACTTTTCCTCGTTAAATAAGATTTGGTTCAGGTGATCACCTAATTAGTACCTAATTCAGTAGAATGAGGTGTGCCTGTGTTGGAATTCAACAGACACTGGAATGGAATGGCTGTCATACATTTAGAGATGCTGATTTAAGAACATTTTGCAGTGGTCTCTTAATTTTTTCCAGAGCTGTATATATATTTGCGAGAGAAAAAAAACATATGGGGGATTGGAAGTGATGCAGATCATTACATTGATGTAAGTTACAATCTATCTGCAATATTAAAGCTGATCTACCCCCCCAGTAGTAAAGGGTATGCATCTTTGAGGTCAGGGAGGTTCTTGGGTTGTGTGGGCATGTGTCTTTCCCCCACACGAGTGAAGGTATCAAATTCACAATCAATACACCCAGTGAGGCAAAGAGACTGACTCATTGACTGGTGTTCAAAATAAAGCCTCAAAGACTTGTCAATTAATCAAAGTCAAACACAGTCAATACTTGGAAAAGGTACCTTCAACCGAAGCAGTCCCAGCAGACAGTAATACATAGCCTACATACCCTACACAAATGTGCAATACTGCATGCATAATAGGACAGATGATTCAAAGCAGAGAGAGAGAGAGAGAGAGAGAGAGAGAGAGAGAGAGAGAGAGAGAGAGAGAGAGAGAGAGAGAGAGAGAGAGAGAGAGAGAGAGAGAGAGAGAGAGAGAGAGAGGCAGGTGAGCTAATCAGTTCAGAACAGAACAATGGTGACTGATTTCACTATGGACATTTAGAGGTGTCAAATCAATGTTATCATCAGTGTTTCAACGCAGATGAATCTGGTTAGAAAGAAGACAATAGTTATGATTAATGAGAACGAGTGACATGTAGAGAGTAACAACAGAAAGACAGCTGAAATTGAAATGAGACAATTATGCAAGACCCAGTAAGAGAGTAAGATGGTGGTACAGAGGAAGTGTGGGGTGAAAGGGAAGAAGACTTCAGTTAAATCATCCCTGTCCCTTTTCTGAACCCCATGCACCCCTTTCTCCTCCCCTCTTTCTTCTCCCAAAAAGCACAAGGGGTCAGAAGGGACAAGAATGTAAAAACATTTTTTTTTAAACATAAGAGATTTTTTTCTCTCCAGTAAAGCATCGCTAAAGCGTTATCTATAGCTAGACTAGTTTGAAAATAAACCCAAAACACTGTCCAATGCCTGAAAAAATCTCTCTCACAGTCGGAGTCCGTCACAGACAAAGTGAAACGATGATGTTCTTGCACTGTTATGAATATATTGAATGTTATTACAGATATTTTCACCCTATTTGACCTCCAGGTTTTGCATTAAGAATATATCTCTTCTGAGACATGGAAGGGTAGCCTACCACTGAGTGTCGCATTGACATGTTTAATTAAAAGCCATGTAGGCTATTTCAGGAGGGACTTGTTGTGTCACCTCTTTAAATGGTGCATTAGCTTAAATACTTCTGTGGCACTAATGATGGATAAGGTGATCACGGGTTTTTTCTTCAGCTTGAGTTTGCAGGCACCATTAGACAGGAAGGATGCAGCAACGGCCGGGTGTGTGGTCATCTCATCGGTGTGTCTTTCTCTGTTGTCAAAGGTGAGCTGGCATTGAAACAGAACGCAGTGAGGTTGTTTCACAGCACATATTTTATGCTCCCTCTGAAGTCATGCACTGACCCTTGAGAACTTTACTGGTCAACCCCTACAGTCTACTCAGACACTCAGATAAAGTGCATGCCACAGGGAGCAGGTCATGGAAAGTATTTAGTTTGACTAAGTGCTACTCATGACACATGCTTGCTTGAACGTTTGCATTGCTCTAAAAGGCTTGGTGTTTGATTAGGGGAGGAAGTTTAAGAAAGCTGTTTGAGTCCCCTTTCACACAGGCATGCAGTCCACTTTTCCTCACCCAACCCACATAAACAGCGTCCCCTGTTGGCGCGTGCGTGCAGTAATGGGTGAGAGTTGGAAGTTGAGAGGTCATAGTATGAGGTAAAAAGGTAGCTAGCGGGTGCTGCAAAGCTTGCATCCATCTCGCGCCGTTAACTTTCATAAATGCAATTTTTATAACCGATAATAATCATTTTGCTTCTACTTAGCATGCGTTTACTACAACCAGGCGTCTGAAAAATAGGTTTCGCTTCAGCAACTGGTTTTATGCTAGCTGGCTAGTATGTCGCAACCAAGTTGTTGACATTTCGTCCGGCCGCACCCGACTGGTGCTCATTTGTAGCGAATTTGGTGCGAAGAACATTCAGGTGGGTGGCAATTCTTGTGTTTTATGTTTACATTTCTCACGATACTCTGATATTGAGTGAAACTTTCTTGTACGAAACAGTTTGCAAGTCTCTGTTGTCAAGCCAACTCTTGCCAGCAGCTGTTAGTTAGGCTAGTTAACTGTAATGTAATGGACTGGCAAAACTGAGCTAGCTAGCTAATTTAGCGTGCTAGCTAAGCAGCTAAAAGAAAAGCAGACGCCTATACGTTACTTAGTACAGAGTAGATTACATTTCAGGTAAAGCATTTCTTTGATTTTATTTCGGACAAACTAGCTAACAATTACCTATGTTTACAGCTGACACTATTTCACAGGAACACACATTGTAATTTGTGCAGGGGAACCGAACTAGGTATTGCATGTGAAGGTGGAGAAATATGCTTCATTGCAACCAGTAGCTAGAAAGGATTTATCCAGTATTTACCCAATAATCCCTGTCTTTAAGTTGAAATAAAGGTGTGCTGTTAGATTGTGAAAATGGCTCCGCTCATGATGATCAAATGAAGTCTACTAACTATGCTTTTGATGTTTCTTTTCCTCTTCAGTTTAGACTAAATCATCAACAGGGATTAAGCAGACCCCATTGATAAACCCAAATGCCCTCTGTCACCAACGCAAATCCTCAGTGGCGATGTCAATTAGCGAAATGAGCAGGCTATCTCATGATCATATTTCAAACATTTCTAGGCCTATTCATTCTTGATGGGATTTTTGGAAAGCTTTCAGGTTGTTGTTATCCCGCACATTCACAGTAAACACACACGTTCTGCACAAGGTGTTTCTTTCAGGAGGAGGGAAGGCAGTGCTTTATGTGGGCCTCTGTGGGCACAGTATCCTGGCCAACTGCCCTGACCCTGATGAGAGCCCTGATGAGAGCCCTAGCTGGCTGGTTAGCCTCTCAGATATGAAATCATCACTACACTGGCACTATTGTGCTATTCAAGTCCAATCAGTGTGCCCTGTCTATTGCCCTGGCTTCGATTACCTACTGAAGTGGAATAGCCCATGTCATGCATTTCAAGTGCAATGGACATTGTACTGTGAGAAATGGATAATGCCACACTTTAACTACTGGTTAATAATTGGGCCACAGTTAGGCCTAGTTGACATGTTGTTATTGAGATCTTCTCAGTTAATTTTTGAAAGTATGTTAACCTTAGTCTACTGTATGGACTGACTAGATCTACAGGCTGTGCAGGGCTTGAAATTCAGGTACATTTCTCAGTGGCTCATCGGGCCAGTGCCAACTGAAAGCTACTGGCCAGAATTTAAAAAAGAAATACTGGCCTGGGCCAAGATCACACAGGAAAGCAGATCATCATTTCATTACAATGTGTCATATTTACATTGATTGTTTGCACAAAGGTTTTATTTTCCCCCTCCAATCTCAAAAGGGCTGTTATTGTTAGTGATAAAGCTAGAGACCAATGTGTTTGGCTAAAAGTGTTTTTTGTACTCCAGGCAGTTGCTCATATTCTAATGCCTGCCCCAGACCACTCGTAATGATTTTTTTGCCCTCCCACACCACATTATATACAGATCTCCGCTAAACATAGAATCACTGTGTTTATCCATCTCTCTGTGACCACCAATAACTTCACAACAAAGTTGACTACAAATACAAAGTTGGCAATGTCTTTGCAATTGTTACAAACAAGCGAACGATAAAAAGATGCTTCAAATGAAAACTGAGATGACTACCTACAGTATAGGCTATAGGCCTATATATAGTGCATTCGGAAAGTATTCAGACCCCATTTTGTTACGTTACAGCCTTATTCTAAAATATATACAGTGAGGGGAAAAGTATTTGATCCCCTGCTGATTTTGTACGTTTGCCCACTGACAAAGACATGATCAGTCTATAATTTTAATGGTAGGTTTATTTGAACAGTGAGAGACAGAATAACAACAAAAAAATCCAGAAAAATACATGTCAAAAATGTTATAAATTGATTTGCATTTTAATGAGGGAAATAAGTATTTGACCCCTCTGCAAAACATGACTTAGTACTTGGTGGCAAAACCCTTGTTGGCAATCACAGAGGTCAGACGTTTCTGGTAGTTGGCCACCAGGTTTGCACACACCTCAGGAGGGATTTTGTCCCACTGTCTTTGCAGATCTTCTCCAAGTCATTACGGTTTCGAGGCTGACGTTTGGCAACTCGAACCTTCAGCTCCCTCCACAGATTTTCTATGGGATTAAGGTCTGGAGAATGGCTAGGCCACTCCAGGACCTTAATGTGCTTCTTCTTGAGCCACTCCTTTGTTGCCTTGGCCATGTGTTTTGGGTCATTGTCATGCTGGAATACCCATCCACGACCCATTTTCAATGCCCTGGCTGAGGGAAGGAGGTTCTCACCCAAGATTTGACGGTACATGGCCCCGTCCATCATCCCTTTGATGCGGTGAAGTTGTCCTGTCCCCTTAGCAGAAAAACACCCCCAAAGCATAATGTTTCCACCTCCATGTTTGACGGTGGGGATGGTGTTCTTGGGGTCATAGGCAGCATTCCTCCTCCTCCAAACACGGCGAGTTGAGTTGATGCCAAAGAGCTCGATTTTGGTATCATCTGACTACAACACTTTCACCCAGTTCTCCTCTGAATCATTCAGATGTTCATTGGCAAACTTCAGACGGGCCTGTATATGTGCTTTCTTGAGCAGGGGGACCTTGCGAGCGCTGCAGGATTTCAGTCCTTCACGGCGTAGTGTGTTACCAATTGTTTTCTTGGTGACTATGATCCCAGCTGCCTTGAGATCATTGACAAGATCCTCCCGTGTAGTTCTGGGCTGATTCCTCACCATTCTCATGATCATTGAAACTCCACGAGGTGAGATCTTGCATGGAGCCCCAGGCCGAGAGAGATTGACAGGGCTTTTGTGTTTCTTCCATTTGCGAATAATCGCACCAACTGTTGTCACCTTCTCAATAAGCTGCTTGGCGATGGTCTTGGAGCCCATTCCAGCCTTGTGTAGGTCTACAATCTTGTCCCTGACATCCTTGAAGAGCTCTTTGGTCTTGGCCATGGTGGAGAGTTTGGAATCTGATTGATTGCTTCTGTGGACAGGTCTTTTATACAGGTAACGAGCTGAGATTAGGAGCACACTCTTAAAGGGAGTGCTCCTAATCTCAGTTTGTTACCTGTATAAAAGCCACCTGGGAGCCAGAAATCTTTCTGATTGAGAGGGGGTCATACTTATTTCCCTCATTAAAATGCAAATCAATTTATAACATTTTTGACATGCGTTTTTCTGGATTTTGTTGTTTTTCTGTCTCTCACTGTTCAAATAAACCTACCATTAAAATTATAGACTGATCATTTTTTTGTCTGTGGGCAAACGTACAAAATCAGCAGGGGATCAAATACTTTTTTCCCTCACTGTATATATTTTTTAATTCCTCATCAAAGCGAAAACAGGTTTTTAGACATTTTTGCAAATGTATTAAAATACAAAAACAGAAATACCTTATTTACATAAGTATTCAGACCCTTTGCTATGAGACTCGAAATTGAGCTCATGTGCATCCTGTTTCCATTGATCATCCTTGAGACGTTTCTACAACTTAATTGGAGTCCACCTGTGGTAAATTCAATTGATTGGACATGATTTGGAAAGGCACACACCTGTCTATATAAGGTCCCACAGTTGACAGTGCATGTCAGAGCAAAAACCAAGCCATGAGGTCGAAGGAATTGTCCGTAGAGCTCCGAGACGGGATCGTGTCGAGGCACAGAACTGGTGAAGGGTACAAAACAATTTCTGCAGCGTTGAAGGTCCCCAAGAACACAGTGGCCTCCATCATTCTTAAATGGAAGAAGTTTGGAACCACCAAGACTCTCCTAGAGCTGGCCGCCAGGCTGAGCAATCGGGGGAGAAGGGCCTTGGTCAGGGAGGTGACCAAGAACCCGATGGTCACTCTGTCAGAGCTCCAGAGTTCCTCTATGGAGATGGGAGAACTTTCCAGACAGACAACAATCTCTGCAGCAATCCACCAATCAGGCCTTTATGGTAGAGTGGCCAGACGGAAGCCACTCCTTAGTAAAAGGCACATGACAGCCTGCTTGGAGTTTGCCAAAAGGCACCTAAAGGACTCTCAGACCATGAGAAAGAAGAGTCTCTGGTCTGATGAAACCAAGATTGAACTCTTTGTCCTGAATACCAAGCGCCGCGTCTGGAGGAAACCTGCCACCATCCCTACGGTGAAGCATGGCGGTGACAGCGTCATGCTGTGGGGATGTATTTCAGCGGCAGGGACTGGGATACTTTTCTTTTTTTAAATACATTTGCAAACATTTCTACAAAATAATTATTTTTGCTTTGTCATTATGGGGTATTGTGTGTAGATTGATGGGGTGGGGGACAATTTAATTAATTTTAGAATAAGGCTGTAACGTAACAAAATGTGGAAAAAGTGAATGGGCCATGCTTCAACGACGCACTGAGAGAACGTTCTCTCTAGGTGGTGTTTTTCTAAACAAATGTTACATCTTCGACTGTTGTAGGAAAGGTGCATAGTTAAAACACTGGTAAGCCTAAATTCCATTGCTGTCGGGAAACCGGGCCCTGGAAGGTTTCCGAAACCTCCCCAGGCCAGCGGGCAGCTCTGTATGTCGAGTCCTGCTGTGTATTGATCATTAGCACAACTAAGCATTTCACTCTCCCTGACCTTTATCGGAGATCCAATGGAAATAAGTAATTAAAGCATTGTTTTTTTCTCTACTGACTAACCCTCCACTCCCTGTAAACTGCACAGCTCATCAGACGGCAGCAATTAGCTGTGAGCATAGTGGTGATGGAACCCAGGGGTTGAAGTCCTCTCTGTTTTTCCACTGCAACAGAGAGGACTGTTCAGCTAGCCTCTCACTAGTTCAATTAGGGGCCCCTGTGGCTCAGTTGGTAGAGCATAGCACTTGCAATGCCAGGGTTCAATTTCCACAGGGGACCAGTACGAAAAATGTATGCACTCACTGTAAGTCGCGCTGAATAAAAGTGTATGCTAAATGACTCAAATTAAGAAATGTAAATGTAATTACTTAGGCTAATGGGTTAGAGAGCAGAGAACCAAGAATGGGAATGACTCTGCTTGCTGTTTAGACATGGTCGAGGTCTCATTTCCATTTGCTCTATGGTGATATCTGGTCTAGAATCAGACTGGAATGCAATACGATTGCCAGAGTATGCAGGGTCAGACTAACAGCAGATATTCTGCATTGCAGTTAGTCTAGATCATATTTTAGGCAATGCTCTGTGGACATTGCTATGGTGATTGAATATACGTTTAATCAACCCTCATCTTATGGACTTACAGTAATTAAATTCTCTGATTTTATTACAGGTTGTCTGCGGGTCATTAAATGAATTTAAGACTGACATTTTATCAGATTTTTAAAGGCAGGGTAGGTAGCCTATACAATTTGATAGACAATACTAACTACGTTTCCCCTTTATATATATATAATGTGCAACTTTTTATGGAGCAATATAATTTTTTAATAAGATCATCTTTGAGAACTAACAATCACCAAAATAAAAACTAGACAGTCAGGAAGAATCTAAACTTCCAAAAATGTCATGGCATGGGGTCCCCATTGATTTTTGTGAAAATGTTTGTCACTCCAGATGACTGTGTAGAATGGCAGGAAACTAGCTTTAAAGAGCTACTGAACACTCCAATTGGCTTGTGTGTTATTTTGGTGCTCATTAGAAAAACGAAATTTCAATCTTGGAGGTGTGTTTCCTGACCGATTCCGCGTTTGGTTAATTAAATTTGTCCCCCAAGAGACACTGTAGACGCAAAATCCTATTTCACTTCCTCAAAATCCCCAGAATGAAACTAAGATGACTCAAGAAATCTGTAATAAATGTTGACGTTTTTGCAGAGGATGTTTTAGTTACCTAATTTTACATCTAACTAAGGTGTTTGGCGCAGTATTTCTCAAGTAAAAAAAATGCATGACGTGTTGTCTTATGTAAACAGTCTGAGCTGCTGGGCAGCTATTGGATAGAGTGCAATCACTGGCTGGGCCACTCAAGGACATTCAGAGACTTGTCCCGAAGCCACTCCTGCGTTGTCTTGGCTGTGTGCTTAGGGTCGTTGTCCTGTTGGAAGTTGAACCTTTGCTCCAGTCTGCAGTCCTGAGCACTCTTGAGCAGGTTTTCATCAATGATCTCTCTGTACTTTGCTCCGTTGATCTTTCCCTCGATACTGACTAGTCTCCCAGTCCCTGCCGCTGAAAAACATCCCCACAGCATGATGTCAATAGGTCTAAATACTTTCCAAATGCGCTGTACATATGAATTGGGTAAAATAGTATGTAAACATTATTTAAAGTGACCAGTGTTCCATGACTATGTACATAGGGCAGCAGCCGCTAAGGTACATGTAAGAGTAACCGGGTGGTAGCCGTCTTGTGACAGTGACTAAAGTTCAGGGCAGGGTACTGGGCGGGGGGCGGCTAGTGGTGTCTATTTAACAGTCTGATGGCCTCGAGATAGCTTTTTTTTACAGTCTCTCGGTCCAAGCTTTGATGCACCTGTACTGACCTCGCCTTCTTGATGATAGCAGGGTGAACAGGCCGTTGCTCAGGTGGCTGAGGTCTTTGATCTTACATTTACATCATTTAGCAGACGCTCTTATGCAGAGCGACTTACAAATTGGTGCATTCAACTTATGATAGCCAGTGGGACAAGCACTTTTTTTTTTTTTTTTTTATGTTCGGGGGGGGTCGAAGGATTACTTTATACTATTCCAGGTATTCCTTAAAAAGGTAGGGTTTCAAGTGTCTCCGGAAGGTGGTCAGTGACTCCGGTGTCCTGGTGTCGTGGGGGAGCTTGTTCCACCATTGGGGTGCCAGAGCAGCGAATAGCTTTGACTGGGCTGAGCGGGAACTGTGCTTCCATAGAGGTAGGGGAGCTAGCAGGCCAGAGGTGGATGAACGTAGTGCCCTCGTTTGGGTGTAGGGTCTGATCAGAGCCTGAAGGTAAGGAGGTGCCGTTCCCCTCACAGCTCCATAGGCAAGCACCATGGCCTTGTAGTAGATGCGAGCCTCAACTGGAAGCCAGTGGAGTGTGCGGAGGAGCGGGGTGACGTGAGAGAACTTGGGAAGGTTGAACACCAGACGGGCTGCAGCGTTCTGGATAGGTTGTAGGGGTTTAATGGCACAGGCAGGGAGCCCAGCCAACAGCGAGTTGCAGTAATCCAGACGGGAGATGACAAGTGCCTGGATTAGGACCTGTGCCGCTTTCTGTGTAAGGTAGGGTCGTACTCTGCGAATGTTGTAGAGCATGAACCTGCAGGATCGGGTCACCGCTTTGATGTTAGCGGAGAACGACAGGGTGTTGTCCAGGGTCACGCCAAGGTTCTTTGCACTCTGTGAGGAGGACACAATGGAGTTGTCAACCGTGATGGCGAGATCATGGAGCGGGCAGTCCTTCCCCGGGAGGAAGAGCAGCTCCGTCTTGCCGAGGTTCAGCTTGAGGTGGTAATCCGACATCCACACTGATATGTCTGCCAGACATGCAGAGATGCGATTCTCCACCTTGTTATCAGAAGGGGGAAAGGAGAAAATGAATTGTGTGTCGTCTGCGTAGCAATGATAGGAGTGACCATGTGAGGATATGACAGAGCCAAGTGACTTGGTGTATAGAGAGAATAGGAGAGGGCCTAGAACTGAGCCCTGGGGGACACCAGTGGTGAGAGCACGTGGTGCGGATACAGATTCTTGCCACGCCACCTGGTAGGAGCGACCTGTCAGGTAGGATGCAATCCAAGAGTGAGCAGCGCCAGAGATGCCCAACTCGGAGAGGGTGGAGAGGAGGATCTGATGATTCATAGTATCAAAGGCAACGGATAGGTCTAGAAGGATAAGAGCAGAGGAGAGATAGTTAGCTTTAGCAGTGCGGAGAGCCTCCGTGACACAGAGAAGAGCAGTCTCAGTTGAATGACCAGTCTTGAAACCTGACTGGTTTGGATCAAGAAGGTCATTCTGAGAGAGACAGCAGGAGAGTTGGCTAGAGACGGCACGCTCAAGAGTTTTGGAGAGAAAAGAAAGAAGGGATACTGGTCTGTAGTTGTTGACATCGGAGGGATCGAGTGTAGGTTTTTTGAGGAGTGGTGCAACTCTCGCTCTCTTGAAGACGGAAGGGACATGGCCAGCGGTCAAGGATGAGTTGATGAGCGTGGTGAGGTAAGGGAGAAGGTCTCCGGAAATGGTCTGGAGCAGAGAGGAGGGGATAGGGTCAAGCTGGCAGGTTGTTGGGCGGCCGGCCGTCACAAGTCGCAAGATCTCATCTGGAGAGAGAGGGGAGAAAGAAGGCAAAGCGTAGGGCAGTGTGAGCAGGACCAGCGGTGTCATTTGACTTAATAAATGAGGATCGGATCTTCTTGGCCTTCCTGTGACACTGGGTGCTGTAGACGTCCTGGAGGGCAGGCAGTGTGCCCCCGGTGATGCGTTGGGCAGACCGCACCACCCTCTGGAGAGCCCTGCGGTTGCGGACAGTGCAGTTGCCGTACCAGGCGGTGATACAGCCCTACAGGATGCTCTCAATGGTGCATCTGTAAAAGTTTGTGAGGGTCTTATGGGCCAAGCCGAATTTATTCAGCCTCCTGAGGTTGAAGAGGCGCTGTTTCGCCGCCTTCACCACGCTGTCTGTGTGAGTTGACCATTTCAGATTGTCAGTGATGTGTACGCTGATGAACTTGAAGCTTTTCACCTTCTCCTGTCAATGTGGATGGGGGCGTAACTGTGAAATGTTCTCTTCGCCCCGTGGCAAAACATGAAGAATTGCAGGAAATTAAATTCAAAACCAACATTTTCTCTCTGCGACCTCTAAAACTGTGCCCCCATGCTAAGCTTGCCACAGCTGCTGAAAAAATATATAGGGAAAACACTGAATTAGGACAATAAACCAAAAATTACTGACGTTGCCTTCCTCTTACCAATGCAATTTTGCTTGCATCGGTGATTAGGCTACACAACGTTCCTGCTGACTTTGGGGTTCTAAAACCATTCTTTGGTCAAAGGTAATGTGCATTAACCGGTTTCCTGCAATGAAAGTGTATGCGCTGTCCCTGTTTCGCTTCTGGCTCTCGCTCCCCCCCTTTTGCACACTGGGTAAAGGGAGAGATGCAATTTGCAAGCATACTGACGGTGAGCAACATTTCAAAATGTAATTGCAGGAAAGACCATTTTTAAAACTGTAAAAAAAAAGTTGTCTGCTTTATGTGAGTATAACAATTATTTCTCAACTGTCAATATAGAGGAAATAGCACTCAGACGCCATAATGGGACATGTGTAAAGATAATGTCTTTATCATTCTCTGTGGTTTACACCTTTTTGTTAGGTTAAATGTGTTTATGCTTGACAATACTGTGCTGTTGAGGCCCCAAAAACCTAAATCTGATACACTCCACTAGGCAACTGATTTCTATCAACACTAATAGACACAAAGGGTCCCTGTGGGGCAAGACTAGATATCATCTGACATGATCATCTGGAGATTTGCCGTCATTCTCAGTACTGGGTTTTGCATTTCTGCATGTTTGTTACAGTATGTCTGTTATGTTGTACTGATTTATAAGAAAGACCACCACCTGTAATACAACAGTAGCTTTTAAAATAAAATTGAATCTAGGCCAAGGCATATGATGCCAGTATTGAGTGGGCTCCAGATGACATTCTCGAAAGCATGATCCAACAAAAGACACAGCCATAGGCTGGGTTATATGCAAATATATTTAGGCTATTCAGTGAAAATGTTAAATGTTCAGGTCTAAGAAAAGGTTGTCGGCGAGCTGCATAAAATCCAGTCTCCCTGCTCACAGCATTTTAGCAGTAAGAAACTCCTGGCTCCGACCCTTATTTACATTCTACAATAGGAATGTCTGCCTTGGTTTTTATACTGTTTGTGTGGAAATATAGGAAGATCCACAGAACAGGAGGGTTTGCTATTGATGAGGACATTGATAACTCCATTTGTCTTTACATTAGGCTGGTTCATGATTCATCCAATCCTTCCTCATTACTCCTAAGCTTGCAGTTCCACATCAACAGAGAATTCTAGAGAATTGATTAGCCTACTCTGGAAGTGTTTATCCTACCTATATCTCCTTCATGATCAGTTTAATACTGTAGTGAACTAACAAGTTGTGACTTCACTGACGCATAAGGAGAGTCCAAATATATAAATGTGAAGTCATCTCTCTCTCTCCCAGGTATGGCGGTGTCTGTGCGGGGGCTGTACTTTGTGGTGACCCTGTTTCTGGGCAGTTTCTTTGGCAGCATCTTCATGCTGGGCCCTGTACTACCTCTAATGCTGCTGTCACCCTCCTGGTACCGCTGGATCACAGACCGTATCGTGGCCACCTGGCTCACCCTGCCCGTGGTGAGTCCTCTTACCCCTCATCTGTCTGTGTTCCTTACGTCTGCATCCACTTATGTCAGTCTTTTTTATCACCTTTGTTTGACCACTGTGGTCAACTGTTTCGCCTTTTTGGTTTTGACCTAACATTCTTTGATGTCTGCCCTAGACATTCTTTGACCTCTCACTGACTTTGTTTTGTACTATTCTTGGCATCTGTGTTTTGGAACCAAATTAAATGAGTCTTCCTGTTCCTACGTACCTCCCGCCCCCTCCCTACCCCTGTGCAGGCCCTGCTGGAGCTGGTGTTTGGGGTTAAGGTGGTGATCACGGGTGATGGCTTCATCCCAGGGGAGCGCAGTGTGATCATCATGAACCACCGGACGCGTCTGGACTGGATGTTCCTGTGGTGCTGCCTGCTGAGGTACAGCTACCTGCGCCTGGAGAAGATCTGCCTCAAGGCCGCCCTCAAAGTTGTGCCAGGCTTCGGTGGGTGTAGGCAACACACACAGACACATACGTGTGTGTGTGTGCGCACACACCTCAGCATGGGTATACACAGTGAAAAAAATGCATACACACAACTGTAAATTGCTTTGGATAAAAGAGTCTGCGAAATGGCATTCATCTGGTTAATTTGCTTCAGGCTGGGCCATGCAGGTGGCCTGCTTCATCTTTATCAAGCGTCGGTGGGAGGAGGACCGCAGCCACATGGAGAACATGCTGGAGTACTTCTGTGACATCAGAGAGCCCCTGCAGCTCCTCCTCTTCCCTGAGGGCACTGACCTCACCGGTAACAGCTTTCAGTGACAACAGTCACATAGCCAACCAGGGCAATGATGTGTTGGCTAGGACAGAAACACTAGCACCCTGCATCAACCTCTTCCATCTCTCATCCCCAAGCCTGTTAACATCGGTTTTATAACTCCCTGAGGATGTATGTGTGGTATGTGTATACAATCCTCTTAAAATCAGTTCGACTTACAGACCCAGGGCCAGATATGACATTTTACTAATAGTTTTAGTAATGGTTCCTACACTCCCCCTACTCTCCTAGAGGGCTGGTGGTAGGATTTGGATCAGGGTGTGCTTTCTGTGACTCCCTCTGGATCAAAGAAGTCTTAGCTTTGTCCCTGAGAGGATATCTAAGGATCTACAGGTGTAGCACTCCCCCATATCTTTTAATGAAATCAGCTCATGTAATGAAATTCTATTCATATCTAGGAAGGACATGGATGAGGGTTGGTATACGACCAATGTTCTCTCACGCTTACAGTAGTGTTTTAAACCCTATCCAAGAAGTTAATGTGAAATGTCATCTTATGATAGTCAATTATCCAAAATGCAGACAATACTATTTAGCCTACTTCTCATTTTCTGTTTTTCTCTCTCTCCTGCAGACTACACTAGAGCAAGAAGTGATGACTTTGCGGAAAAGAACGGCCTGCCTAAGTTTGAATATGTGCTGCACCCCCGCACCACCGGATTCACCTTCATCGTGGACACTCTCCGCAAAGGTCAGGGGTTAACTTTTTCTATATTTACTGTCAGTTTTGACCCAGGTTGCCCTAACATGCAGTAAAGTGAAACCAATTGGCTGTTTGTATTGTAGTCATCATCTGTCATTGCTTGTTATGACAACAGTTAGCCTTGTCAAATTACTCAAAGTGTGAAGGAATTATAACAAGCCACATCAAACAGTGTTACCTGTTTTTCTTTAGAAATCTCAGACTAGTACTTCATCAACACTGTGACACATTACAGCATCTCATATTGCCCTGTGAGCTAATCCTGGCAGCATTCCATAAGTCTTAAATACCACCGCCTGCGGCGCTTAGCTGGGCACTAAATCACCAAGCAGGTGTTCTGAACCGCAGTGATGTCACCAGACTTAGCCCTGTTCCCTCACCTCTGGTGATTGACATGTTATCTAGGTGGTCTTTGTCTGAGTGTGCTGTGCCCCTGGCCTATTTATATCCACTGACTCTCTCATACAGTACAGTAGGGAGTGGGTGGGAGCTCAGGGCTGGCAGGTGTCGCGTCATCCTCCCAGGCTGATATTTCACTCAGGCCCTGGCTCATTGTGTGGTATGGGAGGGAGTGGGGCTGCAGGGTAATGTAAGAGACCGGAATGATGTAGGGCTCAGTGTGGGAGGCAAGAATGTATGCAATATACTTCGTTAGTTACATTTGACTCAAGGGAATGGATCCTCCGCATCAGCATCCGCACAAACCCCACGGTTAAAATATAGATGCACGTCAGTCATACATACCTCCCGTCCTTTACAGGAGACAACCTGGATGCCGTCCATGACATCACTGTGGCCTACCCCAAGAACATCCCTCAGACGGAGCGCCACCTGATCCTGGGGCAGTTCCCCCGGGAGATCCACTTCCATGTGCGCCGCTACGAGGCCTCCGCCCTGCCCACATCCCCTTCCGCCCTGGAGGCCTGGACCCAGGAGCGCTGGGCAGAGAAGGAGGTCCGCCTGAGGGACTTCTATGCCGCTGAGCCCCGGGGCTTTGACAGGGAAGGCGTGTGCCGCGTGCCCCCTTGTAAGACGGAGCTCCGCGTGGCTCTGATCAAGGCAGCATCTCTGTTCTACTGGAGCTCCTTCATAGCCTTATCCTTCGCAGGCCTCTGGCTCTGGGCCCCGCTCCGTCTGTACTTCTTGGTGATGATGGGCATCTACTTCGGCCAGCAGAAGCTGATAGGAGGGCTGGAACTGCTGGAGCTGGCCTGTCATCGCTACTGGAAGTCTGTGACTGGGGACGAGAAGAAAAAGGTGGTGGACAGGAACGGGAAGAAGGAGTGAGGAGGAAGGGACGGCAGGAGGCTAACGTTTCTGCAGTGTTCAGTGGGGATGCTGAGGCCTGAGTCCACAGTTGGGCTTAGTGCATATGCTGGAGGGTCCCCACATGGGCAATCTCCCTCACGCACAGGGAGTAAAGAGTGAACCGGCAGGCAGTGTGCATGGCTTCTAGGGTGAGCTAACCTCACGGCTGAGGTTGCAGAAAAAAAACACAGGAAAGAATGAATGGTGTTCTGCTTGCTGGGTCATAGTGGCTCATCACAGCCATTACTCTGTAAAGCCTTCATGTGTCTGACTCTGTCTAGCACCTTTACTGTCTACAATTAAGAGGACTCATCGTTCATCGTTTTTGTTCTTATGTTTATATTTCGTATCGTTCTAGAACCAGTGTCCATAAATGTGTATGAGTGTCATAATAATTGACAGAATATTATGTCTTAGTTCAGTTATAGCCATGTGTTTTAAATTGATTTTATTCTTGTTTTGTGCGTTTCCCTTGGTTATGTATTTATTTCTTTTAAGTGATGGAACAGAGCCATAGTACACAGCACTCATACATTAGATGTGTGTATACTGTGATCATTTTAGTCAATATTTTAACCATTATTGTTCTGTGTTTAGCCAATGTAGATTATCCATTAGTCTAGCCAAATGAATCACTGTTTTCCGCAAGCAATCAATAGCCAACGAGTGATTATCGGTAGAAATGAATGCTATCTGTCCAAGTGATGAGTCAGTTATACACTTAGTGTAGAATTGTTTACTGGCATTGAATCCGAACACTGTCTAAGACATTAAGGCCACTGTCATGCCATTTACATTAAAGGTGCAATATGCAGAAATCGCTTCGCCATTTCCTGGTTGCTAAAATTCTAATAGTTTCAGTTTGTGACAAAAAGCAATTTATAGTGTAGCGAATCATTGTACCATCTGAACCGCAATGAAATATATTTTCAATAACCAAAAATATTGTATTTTCAGCTGTGTGAAGCTGGTTTACAAAACCGAAAGTAAAGATGCAAAAACAAAACTTAAGAACGGGAACTGCACATAGAACAGATCTACCACTTCCTAGACTTGCTTTCAATGAGAAGGACATATCTATAACTCACATTTCTATGTGAATTTGGTCGGGTTGCCCAAAAAGTTACATATTGCAGCTTTAAGCCTTTTATAAGTTAAGCTGTTTTCATTGTTTAACTCTTGATAAACCTGTAAACCTGATGATTTTGTATGCATGCTGGAAGAAATGGCTTTTGCAGGAGGAAATCCAAAGGCAAGAATTGGCCATGTGATATAAAAAGGAACCAAACTGAATGTAGTAATCTTCCAAAACTGGGCAGGGCAGTTTCACCATGCGTTGCTGACAAAGGTGCTGTGGACTGCAGCAAGACTATCATGCACTCTGGATGGAATGGGTGACGGTTCAGGATTCGAGATCTGAGACTGAGCAGCTACAAAATCAGCTTAGTTTCCTGCTCTTTTTCGGAACCAACCGAAAGAGCGGGTGGAGGGTCGAAAAATGTCATTTGGGCAACACCACGCCACACCGTCCACAGAGGACCAGACTTGGAGTGGAAAACTGGCCTTGAAGTCATCCTAATCCAAAAAACCCTCATGCCCACCTCTCTCTCTCTCTCTCTCCCCGGGGAACTGGCATCGATGTTCTCTGTGCGCTAAACTCAATTAGCGAATGACAGCTGAGAAAGCTCTACCGGTTGTGCCAGAAAAAATAAATTCAAATGAGAGCATCAGATTGGGAAGTGCTCTGTCCACTAGTACCCTAGCCACTGCTCTCAATGCCACCTCCAACCTTGCCGTATATAGAGTTGAATGGTTTGTCTCGCACAATCCAGAACCATTTTTATCAATGACACTGTGCACTGTTTGATCTACCGACCACCTCAATGCTGCAGGTCAAATGATCATTTTTGTAAGTAGAAAGAAACAGTCCTATGTACCAAGTCATAGATGGTTCTCTTTTTGTTTCTTGAAATACGAGGCCCTGTTCAAGTGTAGGGGCTGGTTACTGTGATTACTGTGTTAACAATTCTCATCAGCATGTCAGTGATTTACCAAATTACTAATCCTCTCTCTATTACTAGAATCTCTGAACCAGCTAGAATTTCCACATTTCTCCCATCTCTCTCTCTTTCTCATCTGTTGTGTTTGTTTCCCTTTTTCTCTTTCTTGGTTGCTCAAAATTCTCTTTCTGTTGTGTTTTCGCTCTGTTTTGTTCCATAATAGAATCAACTGCTGATGCTGGACTCCTTTACAATCACTGTCCTCAGGTAAAGCTTTACTGGCCACTGTTATCAGTTATCACGCTGTTCAATAAATATAACATTTCAACCCATGCAGATGCCCTGCTCTGTGCCTCTAAGAAATGTGTAATGTAAAATTAATTCTTCACTGATTTGTTTTCTGGATGCTGACCCAACATTACCACTATTTGTGGTCCAAATATTCAACCTAACATCTTTTTAAAATGTGCGTAAGAAATTGTTCTAATTTTGCCAAGCTGCACTACCATTAGAATCTTGTAGTTGTGGACTCCTGGAGCGGTCCTACTTAACATTGCAGTGAATGAATCAACAAGACTCTGCACGCTCATGTTACACAACACCGAGCCATAGTGAGCTCACACCATAGACGTATATATAAATACACACACCACAGCAGTCTGCTGCGGCGCCGACAAACGGAGGGCAAGAGATTTGAAGGTGAAGCGTTGTTGCCATGGCAACTAATGATAACTCCACTGTTCCCTAGCAACGTGATGCAGAATGATGTCAATGGAAAGTATGCTATTATTTTCTCTGCTGCTAACAGAATGATGCCGTGTGTGTGTGCACAGCTGTTGGGTCTATGAGCTTTGTCTGCAAGCATGAGTCTCTGCTCTGATTTTAAATCCCAGTTCATTAATGCTGGATGTTGAGAGGGAGGGAGTGATCAAATTGTATTGGTCACATACACATATTTAGCAGATGTTATTGCGGGTGAAGCGAAATGCTTGTAAAGATGCTGACATCTTTTGAAAAATGCAGGTATAGACACCAGGTTGATACAGGGACTATTAATCACAGGGCAATTATGGATATGGGTCGAATTATTCTGTCAGTTTTGTCCTTACCTGTTCCTTTTATCATCTGCGCTTTGGCCAAATTAAAGTCCACACTCACTATGACAGATATGACAGTGGGTGAAAGGATGATGCATACAGCTTCCATCATTCTGTGGACATGGTCCTATTCCTTTTCATCCCTGGAGGAACATGAAATCAGGGGCTCCGTATAGCGTAGCTTTCTTAAGAGCTGCATAAAAGCATACAGACTACATAGGAAGGGTTATGCAAGAAGTATAATGCTGTGACCTATACATGAATGGCGCTTCCCAACATACACAGTTCCCAGTGTATTAACTTCTATCCTATTGTGTGCAGATTAATAGGATGAGCAGGGAAGTGTAATTAACCTAAGATGACTTCGATGGCCAAGTTTGCTAAAAGAGATCTAACTATGGCTTAGGGCAGGTGTGACCATGTTGATCCTTTAATCTCCTGACCCTCATCCTCTTCAGTTCAATCACCTGAGATACAGTACCTTACAAGTACACTACTGTACACCAACCCCACCTAGTTCTAACAAAATGGACCACCCATTCTATCCTACCGAACCTGTGCAGTTAATCAGGATTTGTGAGAGCCTGCCTGGTAAGTGTTGGGTAGCACTCTGTTCCTTCCTTGAGTGATTCCAGACCCTTGCTGATTCTACCATCCATGACACCCACAGACAAAGATGGCTTCCAACAGGATCAACTCTAAAAATAACCCCCATGCTTAGCTCTAATACAGTTTAAGTCGTTAGTTTACATACACTTAGGTTGGAGTCATTAAAACTTGTTTTCCAACCACTCCACAAATTTCTTGTTAAAAAACGATAGTTTTGGCAAGTCGGTTAGGACATCTACTTTGTGCATGACACAAGTAATTTTTCCAACAATTGTTTACAGACAGATTATTTCACTTATAATTCACTGTATCACAATTCCAGTGGGTCAGAAGTTTACATACACTAAGTTGACTGTGCCTTTAAACAGCTTGGAAAAATTCCAGAAAATGATGTCATGGCTTTAGAAGCTTCTGATAGGCTAATTGACATCATTTGAGTCAATTGGAGGCGTATCTGTGGATGTATTTCAAGGCCTACCTTCAAACTCAGTGCCTCTTTGCTTGACATCATGGGAAAATAAAAAGAAATCAGCCAAGACCTCAGAAAAAAAATTGTAGACCTCCACAAGTCTGGTTCATCCTTGGGAGCAATTTCCAAACGCAAGTATAAACACCATGGGACCACGCAGCTGTCATACAGCTCAGGAAGGAGACGTGTTAAAACAAGTCCTATATCGACATAACCTGAAAGGCCGCTCAGCAAGGAAGAAGCCACTGCTCCAAAACCGCCATAAAAAAACCAGACTACGGTTTGCAACTGCACATGGGGACAAAGATCGTACTTTTTGGAGAAATGTCCTCTGGTGGGATTAAACAAAAATAGAACTGTTTGGCCATAATGACCATCGTTTTGTTTGGAGGAAAAAGGGGGTTGCTTGCAAGCCGAAGAACACCATCCCAACCGTGAAGCACGGGGGTGGCAGCATCATGCAGTGGGGTTGCTTTGCTGCAGGAGGGACTGGTGCACTTCACAAAATAGATGGCATCATGAGGAAGGGAAATTATGTGGATATATTGAAGCAACATCTCAAGACATCAGTCAGGAAGTTAAAGCTTGGTCGCAAATGGGTCTTCCAAATGGACAATGACCCCAAGCATACTTCCAAAGTTGTGGCAAAATGGCTTAAGGACAACAAAGTCAAGGTATTGGAGTGGCCATCACAAAGCCCTGACCTCAATCCTATAGAAAATGTGTGGGCAGAACTGAAAAAGCGTGTGCGAGCAAGGAGGCCTACAAACCTGACTCAGTTACACCTGCTCTGTCAGGAGGAATGGGCCAAAATTCACCCAACTTATTGTGGGAAGCTTGTGGAAGGCTACCCGAAAACGTTTGATCCAAGTTAAATAATTTAAAGGCAATGCTAACAAATACTAATTGAGTGTATGTAAACTTCTGACCCACTGGGAATGTGATGAAAGAAATAAAAGCTGAAATAAATCATTCCTCTACTATTATTTTGACATTTCACATTCTTAAAATAAAGTGGTGGTCCTAACTAACCTAAGACAGGGAATTTTTACTAGGATTAAATGTCAGGAATTGTGAAAAACTGAGTTTAAATGTATTTGGCTAAGGTGTATGTAAACTTCCGACTTCAACTGTATGTATGGGTGGAATGCTTTGTCACTGCCTTTTAATAAACCAATTTTACACACCACCAAACCCCTTTATAGTGGGGACATTTTGTGGCCTGTGTTGAGTCACAGAAGTGTTTGTGGGTGCTTGGTCTGTTCACGCACAGCTGTGCCTGTTTGTCTCCTTATCTGGGTTGACGAGGGTCCCCATTCTCTCACACTTTCCACTCCTCTGTAACCACATTGACATTCTCCACTATCAGTTTGTTGTGAGAGTTGGTATTGTATTGTATTCTATTTTGTGTGTTAATTCCCACTGTCCCCTAATGGAGAGCATATTCCCTGTATTTTAAAGTGTGCTGTACATGAGTAAAACAAATGTATATCTAAAGAATTTGTAAAATACATTCTTTAGACGTAACAGAGGTTGAAACAGGTGAAAGTGGCGAGAAGTGTGTGACTCCTGTGTAGGCTATGCACTAACAGGGTGATTAACCTTCCACCTTTGCTGTTATTTTTTGTCTACACAAAACTATTGATAAGACATTGGCCGTGTTCGAGAGCATAAAAATCCTGACTGGTTGCATCACTGCCTGGTATGGCAACTGCTCGGCCTCCGACTGCAAGGCACTACAGAGGGTAGTGCGTATGGCCCAGTACATCACTGGGGCCAAGCTTCCTGCCATCCAGGACCTATATACTAGTGTCAGAGGAAGGCCCTAAAAATGGTCAAAGACGCCAGCCTAGTCATAGACTGTTCTCTCTGCTACCGCACGGCAAGCGGTACCGGAGCGGCAAGTCTAGGTCCAAAAGGCTTAACAGCTTCTACCCCCAAGCTATAAGATTCCTGAACAGCTAATCAAATGGCTACCCGGACTATTTGTATTGTTCCCCCCCACCCACCACCTCTCTCTTTTACGCTGCTGCCGCTCTCTGTTTATTATCTATGCATAGTCACTTTACCTCTACCTACATGTACATATTACCTCAATTACCTCGACTAACCTGTGCCCCCGCACAATGACTCTGTACTGGTACCCCCTGTATATAGCCTCATTACTGTTATTTTACTGCTGCTCATTAATTATTTGTTTTTATTTTTTATTTTTTACACTTGTTTTTCTTAAAACTGCATTGTTGGTTAAGGGCTTGTAAGTAAGCATTTCACTGTAAGGTCTACACCTGTTTTATTCGGCGCATGTGACAAATACAATTTGATTTGAGGTAACATGGGTAAATTGTGACTGACCTACAAATACTATTGAGTAGTTATTTATGATGCAAGGGGATTTGTAGATCAGTGTCTCGACTCGCCTTTAAATTTGGCCATAATGTTGAAAGTGCTGATTGTCCATAGGATTACCATAGTTACAGCACAGCACACAGTATGTAATTTGTATTCTGTTGCCATCTAGTGATCTAAATCTCAAATTGCACCAAACAACAATTGGAAACATTACTTTCAGCAAGACTACACACTTTATTCAGAAATCATCACTACAGAGGAAAAATTGCAAAAGAAGACTAATGGGGAAAAAGAGATAATCTTGCTTTTTCTTTTTTAACCTCATATCAAGAAAAACATCTGAATAATAATAACTACTAAGAATAAAAATACAAAATACAATGATAACTATTAATAAAATCAAAACATCTCTACTAATGAAATAATGATTTGATAATGTGTCAAGTCGATCTATTGCACATTGTCCTGGGCAGGGGTTGGAAACAGAGGATACAGTGTGACTGAAAACACCGCTCCCTTCATTCCAATTGGCTGGAGAAGAACAGCAACAGTTCATGTGAAGGCCAGCCCAGCATGTCAACAGTCTTTGGGCATGTTACTGCCCTGCTCAGCTCCACACTTACAAAGAAGAAACGGGCTGCTCGCATTCCTCACTCACACAGAGGGACTTGTGGGGATGTGCATGGTGACAAGCATCCAGAATGGTAGAGATCGAGGATAAGGATACACAGTACACACAGCACTGAGAGGAAGTTATAGTGACTGCATCTATAAAGTTGACAACATATCCAGAGTGAGTGAATATATCTACTACTAATCATTAGGGCCGGGACGATACCTGCATCGCGATACTTGTTAGTATGGTGGCAAGGAAACAAAACACGAAGCAGATTTCACTTCTTTAGGAAAACACCCTAATGTTGGAAACAAACATCATTATGTTGTCATCCAGAGTCAAATGTGTTTATTTAGAGCGTCTGCTAAATGACGTAAATGTAAATGTAAATTTCCCAAGGTAACACACATCATATTTTAGTGTTTTCATTTTTGCCATGGAAAAGATATTGAGATACTGGTATCGTCCCGACCCTATTAATCATGGTTTTGAGCGTCTCATGTGTAAATATGAGTGTGTGTCTTGCAGTGTGTGTAGTTGTGTTCAAAATCCTGTGTGCATGTGTGCATGGAGTCCATAGCTATGTGAAAGCGGGCCCCTGTCGAAGTCTCTAGGTGACAGGAGGTGGTCTTTGGAGGAGGGGTTTAGGAGAGGCCAACACAGCATCAAGAGAACCAGCCAATCAGGAGAGGTCAAAAAGTCATAGCTAGGTCAAAGGTGAGGGTGGAGCCGAGACGATATTGTCTGGGATGCTGAGTTTGAGGCTGTGGAGTTTGGGGGAACAGGGTTAGGGCAGGGGCGTGACCGAGTATTTCGAGCATCAGCTCAGGAGTTGTCAGAGGGGACGTGCTCTTCGAAGCCCTCGCTCTCCCTGACCAGTGGCCTCTCCAGGATGACGCGGCCCTCCTTGTAGCGCTGGCTGTCCTCTGTGGCAAACTCATAGATCCAGCCCAGCTAGCTGTTGCAGTTCTTACAGCTGACGTCTCGCACCATGTGTCTGCCCGTCAGCATCACGCAATCTTGTACCTCGCTGTACTGCAGGTTCACCGCCTAACAGATCATGAATAATAATGCAGAGGTTATTACACTTGTGTGTTATACATAGCTAAGCATAGTGAGCCTGGCATAAAAGTTATTAGTTTGAGTGTTTGAGTGTTGAGGATAAAAGGCGTTTTCATTGGACTATTTCACTCCAGGGGTGAAAACACCAACATGAAAACATGTTTCTGGCAGTGGTAGCAGGCTGGTGTCATGGCGGGGTGACTTGTTGAAGAGGAAGGCTCGGTCGGTGGCTCCGGTGAAGCGGGTCGAAATGCGTTCGGAGCGGTTTGTCAGGATGGTGTCACAGTTGGCGCAGGCGAAGAGGCGTGTGCCCCCAATGTGGTCCAAGAAGATCCGCCCCATGGTTCAACTGGCTCCTCTGGGACACACACTCACTTGCAGGACCAGAGGAAAGGAGTGGGGTAATGCTGATCTCTGAAAGATACACTCAGATCACTGACAACTGCCATACAGGCCCAAACCACACACACTCACTCTTTCATGGCCTTCTTGTCAAAGTCAGTAACGCCATACCTAGCAAAGGACATCGATGGCATCTAACGTTTGAGAAAGTCGAAAACCATGACATGTCGTAGCCTAAACACAACCCAGTCTTACTGTTCAAAGTTGGGCGTTAGCTACAGTGCTATGAAAAAGTATTTGCCCCCTTTCTAATTTTCTCTACTTTTTCATATTTGTGATACTGAATGTTATCAGATCTTCAACCAAAACCTAATATTAGATAAAGGGAATATAAGTGAACAAATAACACAACAATTACATATTTATTTCATTTATTTCATAAACAAAGTTATGCAACACCCAATTCCCCTGTGTGAAAAAGTAATTGCCCCCTTACACGCAATAACTGGTTGTGCCACCTTGTCACGCCCTGACTCTGAGGACTTGTATTTGTTGAGTCAGGGTGTGTATTTTCCGTGTTGTGTGTTGCTATGTTGATTTCTATGTTTTAGATCTAGCATGTGCAGATCTATGTTGGCCGGGGTGGTTCCCAATCAGAGGCAGCTGTAGCTCGTTGTCTCTGATTGGGGCCCATACTTAGGCAGCCTTTTGGCACCTGTTAGTTGTGGGATCTTGTTCCGTGTGAGGTATGTTGTTTGTATGCTACCTTGGACGTTTTGTCGTGTGTTTAGCCGTAAATAAATATGAACGCATATCACGCTGCGCCTTGGTCCTTCTCGTTCGTAAACGATCGTGACAGAAGATCCCACCAATCCTGGATCAAGCAGCGTGACGAGGAGAGAGGATGGACTTGGGAGGAGATGAGCGAGCGTTTGTTGTGTGTTTGAACGTATATCACGCTGCGCCTTGGTCCTTCTCGTTCGTAAACGATCGTGACACACCTTTAGCTGCAATGACTGCAACCAAATGCTTCCTGTAGTTGTTGATCAGTCTCTCACGTCGCTGTGGAGGAATTTTGCCCCACTCTTCCATGCAGAACTGCTTTAACTCAGTGACGTGTGGGTTTTCAAGCATGAACTGCTCGTTTCAAGTCCTGCCATAACATCTCAATTGGGATTGGGTCTGGACTTTGACTAGGCCATTCCAAAAATTCCATTCCAATTTGTTGCTTTTTAGCAATTTTCATGTAGACTTGATTGTGTGTTTTGGATCATTGTCTTGCTGCATGACCCAGCTGCGCTTCAGCTTCAGCTCACAGACGGATGGTCTGACATTCTCCTGTAGAATTCTCTGATACAAAGCAGAATTCATGGTTCCTTCTACTAAGGCAAGTCGTCCAGGTCCTGAGGCAGCAAAGCATCCCCAAACCATCACACCACCACCACCATGCTTGACCTTTGGTATGATGTTCTTACTGTGGAATTGGTTTTCGCCAGGCATTACTGGAACCATGTCGTCCAAAAAGTTATACTTTTGAATCATCTGTCCATAGAACGTTCTTCCAAGAGTCTTGATGATCATCCAGGTGCTTTTTGGCAAACTTGAGTAAATTTTTGGGACGAAATGGGTCCCATTATGCCTTGTGAAAACCAAACACTGCATTCCACAGTAAGAACATCATATCAAAGGTCAAGCATGGTGGTGGTGGTGAAAGATTTCTGGCTCCCAGGTGTCTTTTATGCAGGTAACAAACTGAGATTAGGAGCACACTCTTAAAGGGAGTGCTCCTAATCTCAGTTTGTTACCTGTGTAAAAGACACCAGTCCACAGAAGCAATCAATCAATTAGATTCCAAACTCTCCACCATGGCCAAGACCAAAGAGCTCTCCAAGGATGTCAACAGTTGGTGCGATTATTCGCAAATGGAAGAAACACAAAATAACTGTCAATCTCCCTCGGCCTGGGGCTCCATGCAAGATCTCACCTCGTGGAGTTGCAATGATCATGAGAACGGTGAGGAATCAGCCCAGAACTACACGGGAGGATCTTGTCAATGATCTCAAGGCAGCTGGGACCATAGTCACCAAGAAAACAATTGGTAATACACTACGCCGTGAAGGACTGAAATCTTGCAGCGCCCGCAAGGTCCCCCTGCTCAAGAAAGCACATATACAGGCCCGTCTGAAGTTTGCCAATGAACATCTGAATGATTCAGAGGAGAACTGGGTGAAAGTGTTCGAGCTCTTTGGCATCAACTCAACTCGCTGTGTTTGGAGGTGGAGGAATGCTGCCTATGACCCCAAGAACACCATCCCCACCGTCAAACATGGAGGTGGAAACATTATGCTTTGGGGGAGTTTTTCTGCTAAGGGGACAGGACAACTTCACCGCATTAAAGGGACGATGGACGGGGCCATGTACCGTCAAATCTTGGGTGAGAACCTCCTTCCCTCAGCCAGGGCATTGAAAATGGGTCGTGGATGGGTATTCCAGCATGACAATGACCCAAAACACACGGCCAAGGCAACAAAGGAGTGGCTCAAGAAGAAGCACATTAAGGTCCTGGAGTGGCCTAGCCAGTCTCCAGACCTTAATCCCATAGAAAATCTGTGGAGGAAGCTGAATGTTCGAGTTGCCAAACGTCAGCCTCGAAACCTTAATGACTTGGAGAAGATCTGCAAAGAGGAGTGGAACAAAATCCCTCCTTAGATGTGTGCAAACTGTTGGCCAACTACAAGAAACGTCTGACCTCTGTGATTGCCAACAAGGCTTTTTCCACCAAGTACTAAGTCATGTTTTGCAGAGGGGTCAAATACTTATTTCCCTCATTAAAATGCAAATCAATTTATAACATTTTTAACATGTGTTTTTCTGGATTTTGTTGTTGTTATTCTGTCTCTCACTGTTCAAATAAACCTACCATTAAAATTATAGACGGATCATGTCTTTATCAGTGGGCAAACGTACAAAATCAGCAGGGGATCAAATACTTTTTTCCCTCACTGTAAGTATATTTGAGCAATTCCATTTACTTTTGATACTTAAGTATTTTAATGGGTGACTCACTTTTACTTGAGTTATTTTCTATTAAGGTATCTTTACTTTTACTCAAGTATGACTGAGTATTTTTTCCACCATTGAAGAAAAGATCCCAGAAATGTTCCACATGCACAAAAAGCTTATTTCTCTCACATTTTGTGCACAAATCTGTTGACATCCCTGTTAGTGAGCATTTCTCCTTTGCCAAGACAATCCGTCCACCTGACAGGTGTGGCATATCAAGAAGCTGATTAAACGGCATGATCATTACACAGGTGTACCTTGTGTTGGGGACAATAAAAGGCCACTCTAAAATGTGCAGTTTTGTCATACAACACAATGCCACAGATGTCTCAAGTTTTGAGGAAGAATGAAATTGGCATGCTGACTGCAGGAATGTCCCTCAGAGCTGTTGCCAGATAATTGAATGTTCATTTCCCTACCATAAGCCACCTCCAACGTCATTTTAGAGAATTTGGCAGTACGTCCAACCGGCCTCACAACCGCAGACCACGTGTAAACACACCAGCCCAGGACCTCCACATCCGGCTTCTTCACCTGCGGGATCGTCTGAGACCAGCCACCTGGACAGCTGATGAAACTGAGGAGTATTTCTGTCTGTAATAAAGCCCTTTTGTGGGGAAAACTAATTTTGATTGGCTGTTTCCTTGCTCCCCAGTGGGTGGGCCTATGCCCAGTCATGTGAATTCCATAGATTAGGGCCTAATGAATTTATTTCAATTGACTGATTTCCTTATATAAACTGTAACTCAGTAAATTCTTAGAAATTATTGCATGTTGCGTTTCTATTTTGAGAATGAATGCAACTTGTTTACTAAACTTGCGACTGGTGAATCTTCTTCTGTGAATCAAAACTACACTTGCAGATGTCGAATCTGTGCGCTCAGAGTTTGGCACAAATTGTGATGCTTTTCTATTGGCATTACATGGCTGGTTATTGTTATATTGTTACAATATATTAATGAGCCGGACAACGAAGATCTGTCTAGAACGCTTCAGCAGTGTTGCCAACTCCTCAGTAAGGAAAGTAGCTATTAGCTGTCCTAAAAGTCGCTCGAAGTCGCTAAATGACATCATCACCTAATTTGCATAATTGGCCATGTGCATGTAATTGTGATGGACGCTGTAGGAGAGAGGAATAACGTCGTGGGAGAGACAAAAAGTGAGTAAAAAACACCCTAAATATGTTTAGAACTACAAATGAACTTTCTTCTGTCGATTCTTGTTTTTTTTTATGTCACAATTCCAACCCTGGCGGAGTTACTTAGTTTTTCATTTTATTTTTAATTTAATTTAATTTAATTTTGTTTTTAGTTTAGTTTTCTTAAGTTTGGTTTGGTTTTTAACCTTATGGTCCACTTAGGAGCCTACAACAAGTCACAGTAAAACATGAACATTTTTAACCATAACATTTTAACCATTTTTTTGTATACAATCTACATTAACAATCTAAATGGACCAAAAAGAGACAATAGAAAAAACTGTCAATGGCAATGTGAGAAAATGATGGTAAATAGTCTGGCCCTAATTCAGGTTAATTGTTGTTGTTTTATGCTCTATGGCAGGTTCAGCAACTGAGAGAGCTGACTTACAGTGGGGAAAAAAAGTATTTAGTCAGCCACCAATTGTGCAAGTTCTCCCACTTAAAAAGATGAGAGAGGCCTGTAATTTTCATCATAGGTACACGTCAACTATGACAGACAAAATGAGAAAAAAAATCCAGAAAATCACATTGTAGGATTTTTTATGAATTTATTTGCAAATTATGGTGGAAAATAAGTATTTGGTCAATAACAAAAGTTTCTCAATACTTTGTTATATACCCTTTGTTGGCAATGACACAGGTCAAAAAGTTTTCTGTAACTCTTCACAAGGTTTTCACACACTGTTGCTGGTATTTTGGCCCAGTCCTCCATGCAGATCTCCTCTAGAGCAGTGATGTTTTGGGGCTGTCGCTGGGCAACACAGACTTTCAACTCCCTCCAAAGATTTTCTATGGGGTTGAGATCTGGAGACTGGCTAGGCCACTCCAGGACCTTGAAATGCTTCTTACGAAGCCACTCCTTCGTTGCCCGGGCGGTGTGTTTGGGATCATTGTCATGCTGAAAGACCCAGCCACGTTTCATCTTCAATGCCCTTGCTGATGGAAGGAGGTTTTCACTCAAAAGCTCATGATACATGGCCCCATTCATTCTTTCCTTTACACTGATCAGTCAACCTGGTCCCTTTGCAGAAAAAACAGCCCCAAAGCATGATGTTTCCACCCCATGCTTCACAGTAGGTATGGTGTTCTTTGGATGCAACTCAGCATTCTTTGTCCTCCAAACACGACGAGTTGAGTTTTTACCAAAAAGTTATATTTTGGTTTCATCTGACCATATGACATTCTCCCAATCCTCTTCTGGATCATCCAAATGCACTCTAGCAAACTTCAGACGGGCCTGGACATGTACTGGCTTAAGCAGGGGGACACGTCTGTCACTGCAGGATTTGAGTCCCTGGCGGCGTAGTGTGTTACTGATGGTAGACTTTGTTACTTTGGTCCCAGCTCTCTGCAGGTCATTCACTAGGTCCCCCGTGTGGTTCTGGGATTTTTGCTCACCGTTCTTGTGATCATTTTGACCCCACGGGGTGAGATCTTGCGTGGAGCCCCAGATCGAGGGAGATTATCAGTGGTCTTGTATGTCTTCCATTTCCTAATAATTGCTCCCACAGTTGATTTCTTCAAACCAAGCTGCTTACCTATTGCAGATTCAGTCTTCCCAGTCTGGTGCAGGTCTACAATTTTGTTTCTGGTGTCCTTTGACAGCTCTTTGGTCTTGGCCATAGTGGAGTTTGGAATGTGACTGTTTGAGGTTGTGGACAGGTGTCTTTTATACTGATAACAAGTTCAAACAGGTGCCATTAATATAGGTAACGAGTGGAGGACAGAGGAGCCTCTTAAAGAAGAAGTTACAGGTCTGTGAGAGCCAGAAATCTTGCTTGTTTGTAGGTGACCAAATACTTATTTTCCAACATAATTTGTAAATAAATTCATTAAAAATCCTACAATGTGATTTTCTGAAATATTTTTTCTCAATTTGTCTGTCATAGTTGACGTGCACCTATGATGAAAATTATAGGCCTCTCTCATCTTTTTAAGTGGGAGAACTTGCACAATTGGTGGCTGACTAAATACTTTTTTTCCCCACTGTAAATGAGTAAGCAGCTGATGTGCCAAAAAGCTACAAAACAATATCAGGCAGCTGGTGCTCATAGCAAGCCTCACCAGACAGCTTCAGTCCATATCGAATGTACAGGATGGAGTTAAGGGTCTGCAAGGACATCCGATTTCTAAGTTTGCTTTTTACCACACTCATCTGGCTGAATACTCTCTCGACTTCAGCATTCGAGTGTGGCAAAGACAACACAGACACAGCAGCCATGGCAAGTTCTTGAAACGGGTTGATATCAGCTGCATCCCTGAACTTCCAAATCTCACTCCAGAAGCCCAGTGTGTTTTTTGTCTCATTCCATTTACTAAGATGGATGGCACGCCATTGCTGGTGTGGGGATTTGTTTTCTCATAGCTGGATGTGATGACTACCTTGGAAGGAATGCATTGATGATTAAGCATGAAAGGTTTGTACTGTACTGATATAAATTGTTTCACCTAACAAGCTGTGATTCATGGGAGGAACGTTAGGGAGTAGGGGGAGATAAGAACTTGTGTCTCAAAATACTAGACTACACTGCCTCTTTGTGATCTGTGAACTGTCCTTGAATGTAGGTACATAGAGTACAGTGGAACGGTGTCTATGGGTGCTGACTCTACAGGTTGTTATGATAACAACTTATGCCTGGCAACAGTGTGCAACAGTGGAGCGCCAAGGGACTGGGACCAGCCTGAGCGCCAACGGATTGGCTGAGTAAGTCTAAACCACGCTCAACCTCTACCCTGATAGGCCCAGCAGAGAGCGGTAACTAAAACTGTCAGGGTATTTAAAGAACAGCCTGTAACAATGGATCAGTTCTCTGTCTGCCCTGCGTGGTATTTCAGAGAGCCCGTATACGAACCATCATACTTATCATACATACATTTTGCATATAATAAATTTAGCTTGGATTGAATATCTCTTGATTATGTTTTCTCTTATTCCAATACCAGATTTGAATTACGCAATTTCTAACAATTGGTGACCTCCGACTGTGATCTGGTAGCGGAACTTCGCTGGAATTCATCCAGCCCATTGGACATCGCTGTCGTTGGACGGTGTGTTTCACAAAGTGACCGGGCTTCTAAAAACAGGTAAGCAGACACCTATTGTTATGTAACTAAAGTTCTGCACATTGGCTTTATCCAAATTAATTTTGTGAAGCACCTGTTTGATGTAAGTGAACCCTATTGTACTATAAATAACGATTACAGTATACTACTTCGATTTCATAATATAATATACTATGCAAATGTTTGATAATTGGGATGGTTAAACCCATGGGAATTGTATGATCATCAGTGCGAGCTATGACTGAGACTCATAGGAGGTACTTTAAATAGTTAGACAGTGCGAGCTATGACTGAGACTCATAGGAGGTACTTTAAATAGTTAGACAGTGCGAGCTATGACTGAGACTCATAGTGTCAGCTTCCTGCCTCCTGTTTGTCTCCGGGCCTCTAGAGGTCATCTGTGTTCCCCTCTGCCTTAGTTCTTCCTCGTGTGTCCTAATTAGCTTGATCCAGGTCACCTGTGCCTTGTTTCCCCTTGTGTATTTTAGCTGTGTGTTTTCCCCTTGTTTCTCACTTGGTTATTGAGTCCTGGCTATGTGTCTCCTGCTTTGTTCCACCGTGTCTTTCCAAGTAAGGTTTTCTAAGTTATCTTTAGTTTGTTTTTTTTCCCCTCGTGGAGTTATTTTGTTTTGCCTCCTGTTTTGTTAACATACCTCTTTCTGAGAAGAACTTTTGTTGGACTATTTGTGAATGGCGAAGAACCTTTGTTTTTACATTAAATCTACTGGCCTGGAGTATTGCCTTGGGTGTTTCATTTGGGTCCTACTACACCTCCTCTGTGGCTAAGGGGTATTACCCCCAGCTCTCCACATCTGAGACCGGAGTTCTAGCACGGCTTGTGACAGAATAACCAAGTCCATCATGGACCCAGAAACACTCAGTTCCCAGGACCTGTTGGCGGTGATCACTCGACATGAGGCTTCTTTCCAGCGCCATGAAGCCGTTCTCAGCCGACAAGAGGAGCTGATGGCTAGACATTCTCAACTCCTGGCTGAAATGATGAGTTCCCTTCACCAGCTCTTTGAACGCCTCCTTGGTCCTCTCCCTTCCCCCAGGTCACCTCCCAGTGACGACAGGCCTTCTCGGTTGGCGGAGCCCCGACTACCACCTCCCAAGCCCTTTTCTGGGGATCCAAGCTCTTGCCAGTGTTTCCTCACCCAATGCTCCCTCACCTTCGAGCTCCAATCCTCAAGTTTTCCCACAGACCGTTCCAAGATTGCCTACATCATTACCCTTCTTTCAGACAAGGCGCTCGCCTGGGCCTCTGCGGTGTGGCAGTCCCAGGAGGTCTGTTGTGATTCCCACGCTGCATTTGTAGAAGAGTTCAAGCGGGTGTTCGATCATCCTGTCAGTGGGCGGGAGGCTTCCAAGCGCCTACTGTCTCTCCGTCAGGGCTCCCGAAGCACGGCAGATTTCGCCATTGATTTTCGGACCATAGCAGCAAGGAGCGGATGGAATGATGAAGCGCTGAGGGTCTGCTTTCAGGGAGGGTTATCTGAGCCCCCTTCAAGATGAGTTAGCCACCCGAGAACCAGCTGGAGATCTCGAGTCCCTCATAGCCTTGGCCATCCGCCTGGACAATCGTCTAAGAGAGCGGAGAACGGCTCGCCGCCAGGTGTCTCAGTCCCAAGTTCCTCGGAGCAGCTCTGTTTCTCCTGTTTGGACTCCGTCATTCAGAGCTTCCCCGGCTCCTGAACTGCTCCAGGATTCCCCGGAGAGCATGCAGTTAGGCCGTTCCAGGCTTTCTCCCAATGAAAGGGAACGTCGCATGAGGGAGCGTCGGTGCCTCTACTGCGGGGTTGCCGGCCACTTCCGATCCACTTGCCCCGAGCTCGGGAAAACGCCAGTCCCCGCCCAGCTACAGGAGGGCTGTGATGGGGAGAATTAGAGCTCCTCCTACTAACGCTGTCCTGGCTATTCCAGCCACTCTGTCCTGGGAGGGCCACCAGCATCGGGTCCAGGCTATGATCGATTCCGGTGCCGCAGGTGATTTCCTGGATGTAACCTTGGCTAAGGAACTTAAGATCCCTACCCAACTACTTCCCCTCATCCCCAGGCAGTTACAGCCTTAGATGGCAGACCTCTGGAACCAGGAAAGGTTACAGAGGCGACTCAGTCCCTGCGACTTACCATCTCTCAACACCAGCAGGAGGAAACCTTCTATCTCATTGACTCTCCCGAGTATCCTATTATCCTGGGTCACCCTTGGCTATGCAGACATAATCCCCAGATCGACTGGCCTACTGGCACCATTCTAAGCTGGGGTCCCACTTGCCAACTCACCTGCATGCTTCAGAGTCCCTCAGCCCCTAGTACCCAGTTTCAAGAGTCTGTTGACGTCTCCCTAGTCCCCAGTGTTTACCATCGGTTCAAGGCTGTGTTCAGCAAGGCCCGGGCTACTTCCTTACCGCCTCATCGCACGTATGACTGTGCCATTGATCTACTCCTGGGTGCTGCCCTCCTAGAGGTCGGATCTTTTCCTTGTCCTCCCCGAGCACGCAGCTATGGACACCTACATTAAGGAGTCCTTGGCAGCCGGCCTCATCCATGCCTCTACTTCCCCGGCTGGGGCGGGCTTCTTTTTTGTTGAAAAGAAGGACGGGGTCTTAGGCCTTGTATTGATTACCGGGGACTCAACAAGATCACGGTTCGGAATCGATATCCTCTTCCTCTCATGGCCACTGCTTTTGAGCTGCTTCAAGGGGCTTCCATTTTTTCTAAACTGGATCTCCGCAATGCTTACCATCTCGTGCGGATCCGGCAAGGTGACGAATGGAAGACGGCGTTCAACACGCCCACGGGGCACTATGAATATCGGGTGATGCCGTTCGGGCTCACCAATGCCCCCGCAGTATTCCAAGCCCTGATTAATGATGTTCTCCGGGATATGCTTAATCTGTTCGTCTTCTGTACCTGGACGATATCCTCATCTTCTCGAGGTCACTGAAGGAGCATGAGGGGCATGTTAGCCGGGTTCTCCAGAGGCTCCTTGACAATCACCTCTATGTTAAACCTGAGAAGTGTGAATTTCATGTTTCTCGGACTCAGTTTCTCGGGTTTATTGTCACTCCCGGGCACCTAGAGATGGATCCCAAGAAGGTCGAAGCGGTCCGCAGCTGGCCCACACCTGCCACGGTCAAGGAGGTTCAACGGTTCATTGGCTTTTCTAACTTCTATCGGAAGTTCATCAAGAATTTCAGCTCAGTGGTAGCCCCCTTGACGACGCTTACCAAGGGAGGAGGGACCAAGGTTCACTGGGGTCCGGAAGCAGCAGGGGCCTTCGAGGATCTCAAGCGCCGCTTCACGTCTGCTCCGATTCTGGTGACTCCTGACCCAGAAAGACCTTTCGTGGTGGAGGTGGACGCCTCAGAGGTGGGGGGTGGGAGCCGTCCTGTCACAGAGGGGTGAGGATGGGAGATTACACCCTTGTGCCTTCATGTCTCGCCGCCTGTCTGAGGCCGAGCGCAACTACCACGTGGGGGATCTAGAGTTGCTTGCAGTAAAACTGGCCTTGGAAGAGTGGCGCCATTGGCTTGAGGGGGCTCAGCACCCGTTCCAGGTTCTCACAGACCACAAGAACCTGGAATATCTCCAACAGGCTAAGCGGATGAACCCTCGGCAAGCACGATGGTCCCTTTTCTTTAATCGATTCCAGTTCCTCCTGTCTTACCGACCTGGCACCAAGAACGTCAAGCCGGATGCCCTGTCTCGAGCCTATTCTCCCGAGGTACAAGAGAAGCCCTTGGCATCGATTATTCCGAGGTCTAGGATCGTCGCACCTCTTCAGTGGGAACTAGAAAGAGGGGTACGAGAAGCCCTTGTCCATGAGCCCGATCCAGGCGGTGGTCCTGCCGGTCGCCTGTACGTTCCTCTCTCTGTTCGGGCCCGCGTCTTGCAGTGGGGTCATGAGTCGCCCTTGACATGCCATCCAGGCAGTGCTCGCACACTGGAATTCCTCCGACGGCGGTTTTGGTGGCCGTCCATCAAGAAGGACGTGCAGGTCTATGTTGAGGCCTGCCCGGTGTGCAACCAGGGAAAGTCGACGCCGCCAGCGACCAGGGACTGCTCCATCCCTTACCTATTCCTCGAAGGCCATGGTCACACCTTTCTCTGGACTTTGTTACGGGACTTCCTCCATCCCAGGGCAACACCGTCATCCTAGTGATCGTTGACCGGTTCTCTAAGGCTGCCCGGTTTATTCCCCTGCCCAAGCTGCCCTCGGCTAAGGAGACTGCTGAGCTCCTCATGAACCATGTCTTCCGGATATTTGGCATTCCCCTGGACGTGGTCTCTGACCGAGGTCCCCAATTCTCGTCCCCGGTTTTGGGGGCCTTCTGCAGGCTTATTGGGGCCACAGCCAGCCTATCGTCAGGGTTCCATCCAGAGTCTAATGGCCAAACGGAACGGATTAATCAGGATCTGGAGACCACCCTGCGGTGTATGGCGGCCAGTAATCCCACGTCTTGGGCCACCTATATCATTTGGGCTGAATATGCCCACAACACCCTCCAGTCTTCAGCCACCGGATTGTCCCCCTTCGAATGCCAGTTCGGTTACAACCCTCCATTATTTCCAGAGGAAGAGGCGCAAGTTGGTGTTCCTCGGCCCAGCGCTTTGTCCAACGCTGTAGGCGGACCTGGAAGAAGGCCAGGTGTATCCTCCTTCGGACCTCCCAGAGATACCAAAGTCAGGCTAATCGACACCGCCGGACGGCCCCTAGTTTCCGAGCTGGTCAGAGAGTTTGGTTGGCCACTAAGAACCTGCCCCTCCGGGTCGAATCCAAGAAGCTTTCCCAGAGATACATCGGCCCTTTCCGCATTGCTAGAAAGGTTAACCCTGTTTACGTATCGTTTGGTTCTGCCTCGCTCCCTTAGAGTTAACCCCACTTTCCATGTTTCACTCCTTAAACCTGTCTTGTCTTCTCCTTTTGCCCCCCACGCAGACCCCCGCCACCTCCCAGGATCATTGACGGCCAGCCAGCCTACACAGTCCGCCGGATACTGGACTCCCCGGAGGGTCCAGAACTCTCTGCAGTATCTGGTGGACTGGGAGGGCTACGGGCCAGAGGAGCGCTCCTGGGTTCCAGCCAGGGACATCCTGGACCCAGGTTTGATCCGAGATTTTCGCACCCTGGGGCCGGGGTGTTCTGGAAGGAACGTCAGGAGTCGTTCCTAGAGGAGGGGGTCCTGTCAGCTTCCTGCCTCCTGTTTGTCTCCGGGCCTCTAGAGGTCATCTGTGTTCCCCTCTGCCTTAGTTCTTCCTCGTGTGTCCTAATTAGCTTGATCCAGGTCACCTGTGCCTTGTTTCCCCTTGTGTATTTTAGCTGTGTGTTTTCCCCTTGTTTCTCACTTGGTTATTGAGTCCTGGCTATGTGTCTCCTGCTTTGTTCCACCGTGTCTTTCCAAGTAAGGTTTTCTAAGTTATCTTTAGTTTGTTTTTTTCCCCTCGTGGGAGTTATTTTGTTTTGCCTCCTGTTTTGTTAACATACCTCTTTCTGAGAAGAACTTTTGTTGGACTATTTGTGAATGGCGAAGAACCTTTGTTTTTACATTAAATCTACTGGCCTGGAGTATTGCCTTGGGTGTTTCATTTGGGTCCCACTACACCTCCTCTGTGGCTAAGGGGTATTACCCCCAGCTCTCCACATCTGAGACCGGAGTTCTAGCACGGCTTGTGACACATAGGTGGTACTTTAAATAGTTAGACAGTGCGAGCTATGACTGAGGCTCATAGGAGGTACTTTAAATATATGACTGAGACTCATAGGTGGTACTTTAAATAGTTAGACAGTGCGAGCTATGACTGAGGCTCATAGGAGGTACTTTAAATAGTTAGACAGTGCGAGCTATGACTGAGACTCATAGGTGGTACTTTAAATAGTTAGACAGTGCGAGCTATGACTGAGGCTCATAGGAGGTACTTTAAATAGTTAGGCAGTGCGACGCTATGGCACATATCAGTTCAGACTAGATATGACTAGGTTCATAGGAGGCACTTACAATTCTTTAAGAAAGGGGTGACGCTATTGACACGTATCAGCAAAGGCTAGGTACGGCTAAGATCAGAGTGTTGTCGTATGCATGAGAGTGTGAATGATAAACCTGTATACCTTGATAGAAAACTAATTGGGAATTAAAGACGTCTGTGGCTGTCCAAACTGTATAATTTGTGAATAACTGTTGGGTTTGTGGTTGCTTAAACCGTATAACCCGTTAATAACAATTGGGAACATAAAGGTAAAGTGATGAATGGCTAGTGTAACTGAACTGAAACGTTTGAGCTGATATGATTGAACTGTGGCGTTTGATGTTTGACATAGCATAATACTGGTTTTAGGTGGTGTGGTTGAGGCTATTTGGTTTGTTGTTTGATTTAACGGTTGATGTTTGACCCTGCAAAATACTGGTTAAATAATTAGACTGAAATAATTCGGTTTATCGTTGAAATATAAATATGCACCGACTTTAACTTATTAGGTGGGAATAATTTGATTTAAATAAATAGACTAACGTACTTTAAATAACGGCAGAATATTGGAAACGCTAAAACGAAAAACAGACAAAGCCTGTTCCGACTGGACACAGAAGGGAGGGTTGCGAGGGGAGGGGCTGGAGACAGCGAGAGTGTGGCTTTTGGAGCCAGGAAAGACTGGGAGTTGGCTGGGAACACCACGGGGCGATTGTTTGAGAGGTGCCTGTGGGTTTCTGACGATATATACGTATGAACTTGCTCACCCGAATGTAGACGTACATCATGGGTGAGAAAGTAGAGAATATTTACATTTGCATTTTTGGTAATTTGGCAGATGCTCTGGTTCAGAGCGACTTGCAGGAGCAATTGTGGTTGGGTGCCTTGCTCGAGGGCACATCGGCAGATTTTTCGCCTGGTCGGCTCGGGGATTGGAACCGGCGACCTCTCGGTTCTTGGCGCGGCACTATTGGTCACTAAGCTGCCTGCCGCCCCATATGAGTTTAAGGTTGTGCCATTGTTTGATCATGTGATAAGGTTTAATGGGTAATCGGACCATAACTAATGTGGTTATGGAAGTAATAATAAATAATAATAATAATATGCCATTTAGCAGATGCTTTTATCCAAAGCGACTTACAGTCATGCGTGCATACTTTTTTTTTGTGTATGGGTGGTCCCGGGGATCGAACCCACTACCTTGGCGTTACAAGCGCCATGCTCTACCAGCTGAGCTACAGAGGAGAGCCAATAGGGGGCTCCATTGAGCTATTATGGTTTATTTGGCATTTCAATGGCATAAGGTGAAATCTGTATGTATGAGGGGAATTCGATTATGTATTATTATAGTATTATGGACACTCCGTAATAAATAAACTGAACCAAACAAGACGTTACTACAGCAATAGAGGATGGTTAATGTTGTTACGTTAGTTTTTAAACCCGATGATAGAGGTAAATGCAGAACGCTGTTAGAGAGTGTGTTGTATTTTTGCTACTAGGGTGTTTGAGATGAGATGGCTGGCTAGACGGTGAGTGATGCCGTGGCTGGTTGTGCGACATGGAAGTTGTTGTTTGGCGTGCTTTGAAAGCATCGCGGAATGTGTGGAGTGACTGGCGATGAATGTAGAGGGTCCCTGGTTCGAACACAGGTAGGGACAGTAGGTAAAGCTTTCGCATTGGGGCTATAGACCTAGATTACTATGTGGATTGGGAAATGTGAAAGGTTGAATTAGATAGCTTAAGTAGAAGTATTCTAGAAAGGTCTATGAAAATATGTTACTAGGTCCCCGCCCTTTCCCCGTTGGATAGAAAGGAGCAAGGGGAGGGGTGAAAGATAGTTCAAATGTTAGGAATATCATTAAATGTATGCTTATCAACGATAACAAGTATTTGTTTTATTTATTAGGGCCTAATCAGAGAGAACAGTTAAAGAAATTGAATAGCGAACTGAAATAATAAGATAGAGACAGTCAAGCGAGTTGGGTTGAGCTGTGGGATTTCAAGTGGAGGTCTGAATGCTTGACTGGAAGGCAGTGCTTTGATACATTCTAATTGTTATTACTTTATTCGATGGGTTGCTTGACGCCAGTGGTGTTACTTTTGATGTAACCGTGATTTTATTGGCTAAAAAGTGAAGTTTGACATTTACAGGGGGGACAGGAACAATAGAAGAGGAGACAGATTTTCCTAGGGAGTTGAACAAATAATTGATAATGGATCATTTGAGATGAGATCACATGTAGCAGATTTAGGGTAATCAATTAAATAATCATTGTATACTCGAGGAATTTTGAGTGGTTTTATGGATTAGTTATGAGGAATTAGATTGATACAAACAATTATTGATGGGTTAAGACTGGGGATATCTGTATCATGTTTTGTGTGTACTACCATCTTTAGATTATAACCAGGAGAAAGAGATTAGCTCATCTCATTGGAATGTTGCCCAGGGCAAGGGGGAGCAGTAGTGAAGTTAGGCAGTATTTAGGTCGTAAAAGTGAGCTACCAAATTAAGTGAGGCCTGGCTATTTGTGGTTGTTGTTTTTCAAATTGGGTTTTTCAAACAAAAAACAACACACCTAGTATGATGTTTATAAAGCCTTGTTGTTTCAATGTTGGGGGGTTTTCAGTAGGTCAAGGGTGATAGGTCTTAGAGGAGCACACACAGTGAATTTTATGGAGTTTTTTAGGTTTTGGCTGAGTTTGGGGTATATATGATTTCTTATGAGAATGAATGTCATGAGGACTTAATGAACACTTGGGATAACTAACATTTATGAAATATTTAGAATAATGGTAATGTTTGGTATACTATGGGATGGAACAGTTCGTTGAATAATTTCAATTGCCTCTGAACTCTGTTTTAACTTTCTGGTGTTAATTAATCATCCACACTAGTAAATTCTAAAGGCATGAGAGGAGGATAAGATAGTTTATTTTACTAAGTTGAGGGTAATTTATAATACTGTGAAAAGTGTGAAGAAGATTATAATTAGGTAATAATATATATGATTTAAACCATAAAATAACAGAAGAGAGAGAGAGCTTTCCCTGAATGAGGGATACCTGTTGCTAGTCAATTGTACTAATCTTGGATTACTTTTACGGGATAGAAGTAAATTGAGGTATTATCAAATGTTGTCATTTAAATTTCATTTTTAGTATGCTTTAATAAACAACAAGTTGGTATTTGAAACTAAATTAATGCAATGAGCTGCAGTAATCAGAGGAAGGCAGTATCTAATGCGAAACAGCTATTATCTAGATCATTTATTTAGTAATGAGATCAGGAAGATAGGAGCAATAAAGAAGCAAGGGACAGTCTAAAAAAATACAAATAAAAAAATAAGGGATGGCAATTGGATGATAAATTACCAATATTACCTAAGTGATTGTTTAGGTAGGTGGTAATATTGACACATGAGCAAAACATGTGTCAAAAGGGGATGGTAGGATTATAGGAGATGGTAGGATTAAATAATAAATATATACGAAGGAGAGGACAAAATACTTTTAAAAAAGTCAGAAATAGACATTGAGAGCTGAACATGTGTGAAGATAGTTTATTAACCACACCCGTATGTCAGAGGTTTTGTGCCCCACAGGTGAACTAAAGGAGAAGGTGACCCACTCTATCTAACCAGGTGACTGGTGAGCATCCAGTCCCTAAAGAAGAAAAACTGGAAGCAGGCCTGTTGGGAAGGGCCCTATCAGGTTATATTGGTCACTGCCTTTGCCATTAGAATAGCTGAGAGAGCCACTTGGGTCAACGTTACCCACTGCAAAAAGGTAGGCCCACATACCAACACCGTTGAACACACACAGAGTTAAAGAGAAGAACTGACCCATTAGGGTTTGGGGGTATACTCTGTTAACGAAGAAACCCTACCCCGACCTTTCATCACTGTGGGGTGTTTATAGAGGTGTGAGTATGGGGTAGTACCAAGCAGAAAGACTGAGGACAGGAGAGGGTTGGCGGTTTTGGGAATATGGATAACTTGAGTTGCATCATAGTCAGGCAGAAAGGGGTGGTGTCTATAGAATGGTAAGCCATTGTTGTACGTTTATCCCTCTCTAAAGCCCTAGTTGGTTTAGATAAACTATCAGCTGAAATGAAGAGCATGGCTGGAATGGAGGGAAACTGACTGTTCTCCTGGTTGGGGGAGTGGTTTGGTAAGTTTGCATCATTGGTGGTTACTGGATTTCTGACCCTAGTAGTTGTGTTTCTAATATTAATGTACTGTACTGCCTGTGTAATTCCTTGTCTGAGAAAGTCTGTTACAGATGTCGTGCATACGGCTGGTATGATGCCCCTCCTAGGGGCTCAAGAAGGAGATGCAGACACTGAGATGGGGTTGACAAAGGATGACCCTTGGTTTGCTAATGGTGAGGTGGTGGAGTGACACCCTAGAGGGTGTCTAAAGGGGGGAAAATGTACTTCCCTGTCTGTGTTTTATGCTTTATTAATCAAGTTAACCATTGTGAATGTTTGTCTTTCCTTATGTGAAGGTTTAAAGTTCCTGGGTGGCTGGTAGCCAACCTAGTACAAGTTAGGTGTAGATGGAAGGACTGAGGGTTTTTATTTTTTATTATCATTATTGCCTATTAATAAAAGTGTGATTATTTTTGTTTGTATTGTATTTTAATGAGTGACACCCTAGTGTGTGTCAAAAGGGGGAATCCTAAATTTCCCTGAAATTTCTTATTTTGGGTTTTCTTATTTTGGGTTCACACCCAGTGGGTGTGAAAAGAGGGATTGTGGGAAATTATTATCTTATATTTTAGATGTGCTGTTAGCTTAGAAAGAATACATTAATGATTAAACATAATAGGTTTGTGCTGTACTGATATAGACTGTTTAACATAACAAGCTGTGATTAATGTGAGGAACTATTAGGGGGTAGGCCGAGACAGACTTGTGTCTCACATACACACACTGCCTCTTTGTTAGACCGCTCAAGGACGTGTACTGCAAAAGTGCTGACTCTCTGGACAAGTTGCAAAACAACCAACACCTGGCAACAGTGAAGCGCCAAGGGACTGGGACCAGCCTGTGCGCCAACGTTAGGCTGAGTAAGTCTAAACCACGCTCAGTCTCTACTCTGATAGGCCAGCAGGGAGCGGGAACTATCTCTGTCAGAGTATTTAAAGAAAAACTTATAACAATGGACCAGTTCTCTGACTGCCCTGTGTGGTATTTCAGTGGACCCGTATATACGAACATCATATTTACCATTGAAGTGTTTTGCATTAATTAAAATACTAGTCTATTATAGAAGACGTGTATTGACCTCTTTTTGTCCCAATACCAGATTTGAATTGACGCAACTTATCATACAGTGGGGAAAAAAAGTATTTAGTCAGCCACCAATTGTGCAAGTTCTCCCACTTAAAAAGATGAGAGAGGCCTGTAATTTTCATCATAGGTACATGTCAACTATGACAGACAAATTGAGGGAAAAAAATCCAGAAAATCACATTGTAGGATTTCTTATGAATTTATTTGCAAATTATGGTGGAAAATAAGTATTTGGTCACCTACAAACAAGCAAGATTTCTGGCTCTCACAGACCTGTAACTTCTTCTTTAAGAGGCTCCTCTGTCCTCCACTCGTTACCTGTATTAATGGCACCTGTTTGAAGTTGTTATCAGTATAAAAGACACCTGTCCACAACCTCAAACAGTCACACTCCAAACTCCACTATGGCCAATACCAAAGAGCTGAAAAAGGACACCAGAAACAAAATTGTAGACCTGCACCAGGCTGGGAAGACTGAATCTGCAATAGGTAAGCAGCTTGGTTTGAAGAAATCAACTGTGGGAGCAATTATTAGGAAATGGAAGACATACAAGACCACTGATAATCTCCCTCGATCTGGGGCTCCACGCAAGATCTCACCCCCGTGGGGTCAAAATGATCACAAAAACGGTGAGCAAAATCCCAGAACCACACGGGGGGACCTAGTGAATGACCTGCAGAGAGCTGGGACCAAAGTAACAACGCCTACCATCAGTAACACACTACGCCGCCAGGGGACTCAAATCCTGCAGTTCCAGATGTGTCCCCCTGCTTAAGCCAGTACATGTCCAGGCCCGTCTGAAGTTTGCTAGAGTGCATTTGGATGATCCAGAAGAGGATTGGGAGAATGTCATATGGTCAGATGAAACCAAAATAGAACTTTTTGGTAAAAACTCAACTCGTCGTGTTTGGAGGACAAAGAATGCTGAGTTGCATCCAAAGAACACCATACCTACTGTGAAGCATGGAGGTGGAAACATCATGCTTTGGGGCTGTTTTTCTGCAAAGGGACCAGGACGACTGATCCGTGTAAAGGAAAGAATGAATGGGGCCATGTATCGTGAGATTTTGAGTGAAAACCTCCTTCCATCAGCAAGGGCATTGAAGATGAAACGTGGCTGGGTCTTTCAGCATGACAATGATCCCAAACACACCGCCCGGGCAACGAAGGAGTGGCTTCGTAAGAAGCATTTCAAGGTCCTGGAGTGGCCTAGCCAGTCTCCAGATCTCAACCCCATAGAAAATCTTTGGAGGGAGTTGAAAGTCCGTGTTGCCCAGTGACAGCCCCAAAACATCACTTCTCTAGAGGAGATATGCATGGAGGAATGGGCCAAAATACCAGCAACAGTGTGTGAAAACCTTGTGAAGACTTACAGAAAACGTTTGACCTGTGTCATTGCCAACAAAGGGTATATAACAAAGTATTGAGAAACTTTTGTTATTGACCAAATACTTATTTTCCACCATAATTTGCAAATAAATTCATAAAAAATCCTACAATGTGATTTTCTGGATTTTCTTTCTCATTTTGTCTGTCATAGTTGACGTGTACCTATGATGAAAATTACAGGCCTCTCTCATCTTTTTAAGTGGGAGAACTTGCACAATTGGTGGCTGACTAAATACTTTTTTCCCCACTGTATGTGATCATGTTAGATGCTGACTGATCATCATCATCCACATTGTCCACAAAAAAAAAGGAAAAAAAAGAAAAGTGGCTATCATAAGTTGAATGCACCAATTTGTAAGTCGCTCTGGATAAGAGCGTCTGCTAAATGATGTAAATGTAACAATGAGTGTCTGTGATCCCAGAGTCAGCACTAATGTCTCTCTCTGACTCCGTTTGTGAAAATGGTCGTTTGCCTGTTTTTCAGCAGATGCTTTCTGTTTCTCCTGTAGATTCTTCCATCCAGCGTACAAACAACCAATGACCTTGGCTGCTCATGTCTGTTCAGCACGACAGCTGGTTGCCACACATGACGTTTTCTCCTGCGTGTATGTCTGGTAGTTGTCTCGTTTGTCTGTCGTAGTAGCTTTTCTGTTTAAGCTGTCTGATTTGAACGTTACCTTCAGGAGTCAGTAGGGTGGTAAAGGTTGGCAACTTGGACTTCAGCTGTCGTTCCATTAATAGTTGGGCTGGTGATAACCCTATGCCCTCTAGTGGTGTGTTGCGGTACTCCAGTAGAGCTATGTAGGGGTCAGTCTTGCTACTTTGTGCCTTCTTGAGCAGGTTCTTGACGGTATGCACAGTCCTCTCCGATTGTCCATTTGACTGAGCGTGTCCTGGACTGGAATTTATGTGCTCGAACTCCCAGCTTTCAACAAAACATCTGAACTCGGCGCTTGCATATTGTGGACCATTGTCGGAAACAACAACATCTGCTATGCCATGCCTGGTGAATGTAGACTTCATGGCTGTGATGACACCTCTGCTCGTAGTTTCACTCAGTTTGGTGATCTCTGGATATTTGGAGTAATAGTCGACACAGAGAAGATACTCTGAGCCGTTGTAGTGAAACAGATCAGTGCTGATCTTCGCCCATGGTCTTTCTGGCAGAGTGTGTGGAAGCAATAGCTCTCTCGGGTTGCTGTTGTTGTTGGCGTTACAGACAGCGCACTGAGACACAATGTCCTCAATCTGTGTTGACATACTGGGCCAATATATAATGTATCTTGCTCTTTCTTTGCACTTGACTATTCCCAGATGTGATTCGTGAACTCTGTTCAGCCTTTTTTGTCTCAGTTGATTTGGTACAATGAGCTTTGCGGCTTTGAACATCAGTCCTGATGTGTAGCTGATTTCCATCTTGAATGTCCATTATGGATGGATTCATTTGGGAACCGCACTCTTTTCATTTACATTTACATCATTTAGCAGACGCTCTTATCCAGTGGGATAACCACTTTACAATTTTGTATTATTATTTTTTTTTGGGGGGGTAGAAGGATTACTTTATCCTATCCCAGGTATTCCTTAAAGAGGTGGGGTTTCAAATGTCTCCGGAAGGTGGTGAGTGACTCCGCTGTCCTGGCGTCGTGAGGGAGCTTGTTCCACCATTGGGGTGCCAGAGCAGCGAACAGTTTTGACTGGGCTGAGCGGGAACTATGCTTCCGCAGAGGAAGGGAGCCAGCAGGCCAGAGGTGGATGAACGCAATGCCCTCGTTTGGGTGTAGGGACTGATCAGAGCCTGAAGGTACGGAGGTGCCGTTCCCTCACTGCTCCATAGGCAAGCACCATGGTCTTGTAACGGATGCGAGCTTCAACTGGAAGCCAGTGGAGTGTGCGGAGGAGGGGGTGACGTGAGAGAACTTGGGAAGGTTGAACACCAGACGGGCTGCGGCATTCTGGATGAGTTGTAGGGGTTTAATGGCACAGGCAGGGAGCCCAGCCAACAGCGAGTTGCAGTAATCCAGACGGGAGATGACAAGTGCCTGGATTAGGACCTGTGCCGCTTCCTGTGTAAGGCAGGGTTGTACTCTCCGAATGTTGTAGAGCATGAACCTGCAGGATCGGGTCACCGCCTTGATGTTAGCGGAGAACGACAGGGTGTTGTCCAGGGTCACGCCAAGGCTCTTCGCACTCTGGGAGGAGGACACAACAGAGTTGTCAACCGTGATGGCGAGATCATGGAACGGGCAGTCCTTCCCCGGGAAGAAGAGCAGCTCCGTCTTGCCAGGGTTCAGCTTGAGGTGGTGATCCGTCATCCATACTGGGATATGTCTGCCAGACATGCAGAGATGCGATTCGCCACCTGGTTATCAGAAGGGGGAAAGGAGAAGATTAGTTGTGTATCGTCAGCGTAGCAATGATAGGAGAGGCCATGTGAGGATATGACAGAGCCAAGTGACTTGGTGTATAGGGAGAAAAGGAGAGGGCCTAGAACTGAGCCCTGGGGGACACCAGTGGTGAGAGCACGTGGTGCGGAGACAGCTTCTCGCCACGCCACTTGGTAGGAGCGACCGGTCAGGTAGGACGCAATCCAGGAGTGAGCCGCGCCGGAGATGCCCAGCTCGGAGAGGGTGGAGAGGAGGATCTGATGGTTCACAGTATCAAAGGCAGCAGACAGGTCTAGAAGGACAAGAGCAGAGGAGAGAGAGTTAGCTTTAGCAGTGCGGAGAGCCTCCGTGACACAGAGAAGAGCAGTCTCAGTTGAATGACCAGTCCTGAAACCTGACTGGTTTGGATCAAGAAGGTCATTCTGAGAGAGATAGCAAGAGAGTTGGCTAAAGACGGCACGCTCAATAGTTTTGGAAAGAAAAGAAAGAAGGGTTACTGGTCTGTAGTTGTTGACATCAGTGGGATCGAGTGTTGTTTTTTTGAGAAGGGGTGCAACTCTCGCTCTCTTGAAGACGGAAGGGACATAGCCAGCGGTCAAGGATGAGTTGATCAGCGAGGTGAGGTAGGGGAGAAGGTCACCGGAGATGGTCTGGAGAAGAGAGGAGGGGATGGGGTCAAGCGGGCAGGTTGTTGGGCGGCCTGCAGTCACTAGTCGCAAGATTTTATCTGGAGAGAGAGGGGAGAAAGAAGTCAAAGCATAGGGTAGGGCAGTGTGAGCAGGACCAGCAGTGTCGTTAGACTTAACAAACGAGGATCGGATGTCGTCAACCTTCTTTTTCAAAGTGGTTGACAAAGTCATCCACAGAGAGGGAGGAGGGGGAGGGGGATTCAGCAGTGAGGAGAATGTGGCAAAGAGCTTCCTAGCGTTAGAGGCAGATGCTTGGAATTTAGAGTGGGTTATCCGCCCATCGTTGTTTCTCTCAGCAGTTACATTTCGGGATCCTCTGCTGTTGCTTTCCTGAACACTTGTAGCCTCTCCTCTGAGATTGGCAGCTGAGGTGTTATCCAGTTTACCTCCAACTCCTCTCCCAGCAGATCTTCATTCTGTTCATTGAGGTAGGCTCTACTCAACACGTCTGCTATGTGCATTTCTTTACCTGGCTTGTAGGTTACAATGAGACTATCTTTGAAGTCGGAGCAACATCCTCTGCAGCCTTGAAGGAGCTTGATGCAGCAGCTTCTTGAATATGCTCTCGAGGGGCTTGTGATCACTCACAACGTGTACCTCTCTGCCATAAATGTACTGATGGAACTTCTCACATCCGCAGACTATGGAAAGTAGTTCCTTTCGATCTGTACATATCTACGTTTACAGTCTGTGAGGGACTGAGAACCATATGCAACAGGTCTACCATCTTGGAGTATGACTGCTCCTATACTTCATGAACTGGCATCTACTGACAGTATTAGGGGTTTATTCATGTCATAGAACTTCAGTGTTGGTGCGTTTTATTGCCAGTCTGAGTTTCTCAAAACTATTCTTCTGTTTTTGTTCTCAATGCCATTCAGTTTCACTCTCGAGTAGCTTTCTGAGTGGAGTGCTAACCTCAGACAGGTTGGGAATGAATTTGGAAAGATACTGTAGCATTCCCATGAATCTCTGCAGTGCTTGTTTGTCTTCATGTTGAGGCATCTGCACCACGGTCCTCACCTTCTCATCATCTGGTTTCAGATCATTGGCCATTAACATGTGACCAATGTACTTTATCTCTGTCGTTCTGATTTTGCATTTCTTCCAGTTCAGTTTGATTGTACTCTCTCTGTAGCAGCTTGACCAGTCTAAGGTCATGTTCCTCCATAGTTTCACCCCAGACCAACAAATCATTGATGTTGACTTCAATCATCTGTGCCATGGATCTCTGGAACACCTCAGACACAGATGAGACACCAAAGGGTAAACGCAGGAATCGATATCTTCCTATGGATTTGGGTGTACAGAGCTTGGAACTCTTGTTTGTCCAGTTTTATCTGCCAAAACCTTTGGCTCGTGTCCAGTACAGAGAATATATTAGCGTTTGGCATGCTGGATACAACTTCCTCAACAGTGAGCAGTGGGTAGTGCTCCCATTTGATCGCTTTGTTCAAGTCCTGTGGATCCATACATTTCCAGATCTTGTTAAGTTTGAGCACAATGACCATACTACTAACCCAGTCTGTCGGTTCTGTCTGCTTAGTGATCACTTCCATTTGTTCCATTCTGTCTAGTTCCTCAACGATCTTGTCTTTGAGAACAACTGGAACCTTTCTCAACTGGTGCAATTGTAGGGTCTAACTGTATATGATGTTGTCCTGGCATGCACTCTAGACCAGAAAACAGATCCTCAAAGTCTTTCAGTATGTCATTGTCTTTGACTGTGACATCATGTATTCTCTTCACCATGCCTAGTTTTTGACATGTGTCTCGCCCGACAATTTCTGGAGAATCTCTTTCAATAATCTGGAACTCAATCTTGTCTCTCTGTCCTTTGTACACACAGGTTAATGATTTCTGACCCAATGGTGACATCTGGTGACCAGAATAGGTAAGGAGTTTGCAGGTGGCTTTCTTCAATTTCTCTCTCAGTCCATGTGAATTGAAGATCTTTGAAGATATTACGTTGCACTCACCACCGGTGTCAAGCTTGAATATCACATCTTTGTTGTTTATTCTCAATTTCTCAGTCCATTTCTCTTTATCATTGTCCATATCTGCAGTGACAGCTTCAATGTGTTTTAATTGTCCAGTCATCTCAAATTCACCTGTGTATAGGAACATACTGTCATTGTCCTCACTCTGCTCAACCAACTGCATGCATTTTCCTTGGTTGGCTCTGTGACTTGCACATCTTGGCAAAGTGACTCTTCTTTTGGTCTTCTTGAGCTGCCTTTGCTCTGTTCTTGTCGAACCTCTTTGCAGTTTTAACACTTTTTATCTTGTGTACTTCAACTTCCTCATTGAGCGTTTTTACCTGACTGGACGTGATTTCACTGGCAGGACACACATCAATAGCTTTAGCCAATGTGAGATACGTCTCTCTCAACAGCCTGCCTCTTACTTGGTCATCTTTTATGCCACAAACGGATTCTATCTCTTACTCATGCAGTTGACCGAACTCAGTCTTTCGCTTTGTTCTTCAAGTCAGTGACGTAAGCATCAATACTTTCTGATAGCCCCTGAGCCCTCATGAAAACGTGTCGAATGTAAGATAGGTTCCTCCTGGGTTCACAATAGTCTTTGAATTTATGTTTCACTACGGCAATCTTGTCTTCCACGCCTTCAGCTAATTCAAACGTGTTGCATACCTTGATTGCCTCCTCTCCCAGGATGTGTGTAAGAACGTAGCATATTGCACTTTTTCCTCCTTTTCAGCAATGCCACTCGCGGTCAGAAACAATTCAAACTTTTGTATCCAAATCTTCCAGTTTTCGGCAAGGTTTCCTTGTAGACACAAGCTGAATGGTAGTTGTAACAGACCCATCTTCTATTTTTTGTGGTTTAGTCTGACACCATGTTATATTGTTACAATATTAATGAGCCGGACAACGGATATCTGTCTCGAACTCGAGAGGGGTCCAGCTGTGATGTCATATCTCAGACAAGTCATCACTCAGGGTCTCTATGTTGCCACCTACTGATATGTAATCTCTCAGTGCAGTGCATCTCTCAGGAAAAGTGGGGGTTTTTGAAAGGGAGTGGACGTTTCGAAGGAACCATATAAGGAGAAGTGGGGGGTTTCGAAAGGTGCCACTCAAGACATTGTTTGGGTTATCGGACGTTAGTCATGGTCTGCAGAGATGACAGGAAGAAATTTCAGTTATGCAAAGACTAAAGTATATTCACTCACTGTGAGCTGTGTCTTTGAACGTTACCTACCGATAGCCATGTATGTAACTTTAAGTTTTTCGTAAATATAAATGCTAGCTAACGTTAGCTACCTTAACTTGTAAATAATTCATAAATTTTACAATGTGTTATTTATTATTGAATATTTCAAATAACAATTGAAATATCAAGTCATGGCGGTTCTAGTAGTTATGGAATCCAGCGCTTCTAGCGTTAAAAGACTCCTTTAAAAAAACCCCACTTCTCCTTATATGGTTCCTTCGAAACGCCCATCGCAGCTGGACCCCTATTAGACTCTCCAGTTTACTTAAGTACAGTCTGAATACACGTCACACATTAAATCACTCCCAGTTCAGCTACGGGTACCTGAATAGTACATCACAGTTATCTAGCTAACATTAGAGCCTTCTGGCTAGCCTGTATCTAGTGGTTCTTACGTTGTGTAGCAGGGCAATAGGTCTAGCTATGTACTTGTCATTTGGTTGAGACTAACATTAGAAAATAATTGTTTGCTCGGTGTATATTTGGTGTGTAGTTGGTTGACTTTGCTAGTTAGCAAGCTGAGATCTTTCCTAAAGTTAGCTAACGTTAGCTAGCTTGCTAATAATGTTTTGAGGAGAACAGGCTAGCTCCCTGCAGTGGCGACCGTCAGTAATTTTTTTGTGCCTATTTTGGATGTTATTTTGGCATTAATACGTGTCACATATCAGTTTGCAAACAATGTAAAAAATATAAAATCATTGAGTTAATAAAGCCACATACAAACATGGTCTCTTTTTTTCTTTCTTGTGTAAGGCAGCTCCAAAATGCAGGTGTTTCAGCCTAGCTCAGTGCTTTCTGTAGTGGTGGGGCAGCCAGCAGAAAATACGGAGCGTAGGGATTGGAATGTTCTCTAGTTGCGCCGTGATTGGCTCAGTGTTCTGTTACTCATGGGGACACTACGTCACCGCAAAATCTACGGGGAGAGCTTTCAATTCAAGTCCCTTGGTTGCTGCCATAGAGTTACATTTGAAGTGCCCATCCAAGAAGACTCAAGGTCATTGGCCACAGATAAAAGGACGTCAAATCACGTTATATCTGCCATAGCTTTGATTGGACTGATCATGTCAACATCATACTTTCAAAATCTTAGCTAGCAAGCTAGACAAGTAGTCATCATCATGAATCACGTTGACAATCTACTGGCAAATCCTTTTCAATCCTTATCACATGAAGATAAATTATACATAAAATGTATCGGTGCTCATTAGCCATTGGACATAAACATTACACAAAAAAGTTGGAAATCGCAAATTCAACAATGAGTGGTTTGGAAGGAATCAATGGCTAACTGCAAGCATTGCAAAGCAATCACTAGCATGCTATTCAGTGGAGTGGGTGTGTGGTCCAAGTCTGGGTTTAAGGGTCTCTTTTCCAAGCTTAAAGGGATAAACATTCACATGCCATGGGCCAGAAAAGGTTGAATAGATTGGCCATGCTGTCAATCCAGCATGACTTCTGCCGTGTTCAAAACAACTGGAAACTCAGAACTGGGAAATCTCAGACTTCAGTGAGTTCAAGACAACTGGGAACTCAGAAAAAAACGAGCTCCGACTGGGAAAATATGTTTTGAACGGTCTTCCAACTCTGCATTCCAAGTCGGGAACTCGGGCCTCTTTCTAGACCTCCGACCTCCGTTTTTTTCAGAGTTCCCAGCTGTCTTGAAAGCACCATAAATCCAGATAATGCCAGACTTTGATGACAAAGTTTTGATGACAAAATGTGCCCACAAGAAGGACCACCGCGCCACCTTCCTGTTCAAGTGAGCACAACAAAGTGAGTCCAAAAATGTATTGTATGCTGTTGCATAAATGATGTAATATGCCAAGGGGATATGTATACTGTAGCTAAGAAAGTAATACGAAGTGTATGTTGTGAAGTAAGCTGTTAGTAGCCCATGTGCCTCACCCTAATAATTTGGTCCCTTTCCCCCTCGTAACTTAGCCTACTGTTCTTATTTGGTGGTGCACATGTAGCCTATAGCCTGTTTTAGAGAAATGTAATCATTGAATATTGTAAGAGCTTTCATTGTCTGCTTATATGCCCCCTCTATTTATCGTACGGTTCTGACTTGGTGTACAGGGAGAATACTGTAAGAATGGCCCATATTCTGAATTCTGTCGCTGTATATTTCAAAAGTGCTGAACAAATAGTTATATTGACTACTAGATTGGTCATTAATGTCTTAATCGAAATTACGGATTGCCTCTTATCTGCTTGTCTGTCACGTTCGTTGAAAGGAGCGGATCAAGGCGCAGCGTGGAATGCGAACACACTTTATTTATATTCACCACACGAACAAAAACAACAAAACGATACGTGAAGTCCACGGTCAAATACACAAACCAACACGGAACAAGATCCCACAAACACAAATGCCCAAACGGCTGCCTAAGTATGGTTCTCAATCAGAGACAACAAGCAACAGCTGATTCTCGTTGCCTCTGATTGAGAACCACCCCGGCCAACATAGAAACACAATGAACTAGATCCTGAACATAGAGACACAAAACATAGACTCTACACCCTGGCTCAACATGACAGAGTCCCCAGAGCCAGGGCATGACAGTACCCCCCCCCCCCAAAAGGCGCGGACTGCGACCGCGCCAAACATAAACCGAACAGGGGAGGGCCGGGTGGGCATTCCTCCTCGGAGGCGGATCCGGCTCCGGGCGTGACCACCACCCTCTAATAACCCCCCTGTAGTGCCCCTGGTCTGGCCCCGCTGGCTGGAGCTGGACTGGACATAGGTGGAGTGGATTGCTTAGGCTCCGGTGACCAGGCACCGGTGAACCGGGCACGGGCTGTGCCGGACTGACAACACGCACCCCAGGCTTGGTGCGGGAAGCAGGAACGGGCCGGACCGGGCTGGCGATGCGCACCACAGGCTTGGTGCGGGGAGCAGGAATGGGCCGGCCCGGGCTGACGACGCGCACCCCTGGCTTGGTGCGGGGAGCAGGAACGGGCCGGACCGGGCTGATGACGCGCACCCCTGGCTTGGTGCGGGGAGCAGGAACGGGCCGGGCCGGGCTGACGAAGCGCACCACTGGCTTGATGCGGGGAGCAGGAACGGGCCGGGCCGGGCTGACGACGCGCACCACTGACTTGGTGCGGGGAGCAGGAACGGGCCGGGCTGGCGACGCGCACCATAGGCTTGGTGCGGGGAGCAGGAACAGGCCGGACCGGGCTGGCGACGCGCACCATAGGCTTGGGGCGAGGGGCAGGAACAGGCCGGGCTGGCAACGCGCACCATTGGCTTGGTGCGGGGAGCAGGAACAGGCCGGGCCGGGCTGGCGACGCGCACCATTGGCTTGGTGCGAGGGGCAGGAACAGGCCGGACCGGGCTGTGGAGACGGACTGGAGGTCTGGAGCGAAGAGCTGACACAACCCGTCCTGGCTGAATGCCTATCTTAACACACTCTGTGAGAGGCATCAGCACAGGACGTACAGGGCTGTGTACACGTACTGGCACTACAGCACGTGACACTGGCGCAGGATATCCGGGACCGAGGAGGGGTACTGGAGGCCACGAGCGTTGAGCCGGCACACTCCGTCCTGGCTGCATGCCCACCTTAGCACGACACGTGCGTGGTGCTCGCACAGGACGTACCGGACTGTGCCGGACCACTCGCGGCACAGTACGCAGCTCCGCATATCTCGGAACCTGCCCAGTCTCACGCTGCCTAGCATGAGTATGGGGAGTTGGCTCTGCTCTACCTCTAGGCTCCGCCAACCTCCCTTCCGGCCCCCCAAACCCGGTGGCCTCATCTCCTAATCCCCAAACTCGCCCTGTAGCTGCTGTGATGTCACGAGAGGCTGTGTCCTGGAGGGACGTTACATCCCCCTGAGGTGGCTGCAAACCCAGACAGCTATGGCTCCATCTGCTGGTATGGTCGGGAACTCCACCCCTCTATGGCCAATCTTCCCACGCAGCTGAAACAAATCAGGAGCTGATGAGCTGAAGGTTTGTGGAAGGGAAGAGACACACTGAGGGGAGTGTGTGGGGGGTGAAGAGACACAGTCTCCAACCTGGGCTCTCTGGAGGACAAGAGTGCTGCACGTCCACTTCCATGAGGAATATAAGGATTTGGAGATACTTACCTTTGGGAAATACTCACCTTTGGATATATGCACCTGTGGAAATACGTGAGAGATTTTGGAAGGACTTTTGGCTGGGTTGGCCACTAGCTGCAACGTGGACTACAGTAAGGCTGGGGAAAAGTTATCTGAGTGAGTGAGAATTATGATTTTGGATGTGGAAGAGACATCCCTGAACTGTTAACCCTTAAAGAGCCACAAGAGAACAGAATTTTGTTATATTTTCGTTAATTTCCCAAGACCTATAATAAAATCCTTGTTTTGTTTGAACCTTGTCTCCTTGCACTACTTGAGCAATCCCGCTGAAAGCTGTGTAGCCTCTCGTGACGTCACAGATGGTGGTGAATACGGGCACGCTCAAGCGTTAATAGTGCATGTCAGAGGAGGATACCGAAGGTTTGATCACCCAGTTTTCCAAGTTGGCCGTAGGCTCCCCGCCGACTGAAATGGAGGACATATTGAAAGCCCTTGTTGCTGGCCAGCAAGCCCAGATGCAAGCAAACGTGGCTCTCTTGGAGGAGCAAAAGAAAGCCAACCTTCTGAAGGCAGAGGAATTGCAGTTGCAGAGACAGAGGGTGGTCCAAAATACCCGCCCAATAAAGGCAAGTGACTTTATATCTAAGATGGGAGCTACCGATGACATTGAGGCATACCTGCATGCATTTGAGGCCACGGCCACTAGGGAAGCCTGGCCCAAGCAACAGTGGGTTGGTCTGTTAGCCCCCTTTCTAACCGGGGAATCGCTGAATGCTGTCCGGGACCTGGGCCCTGACCAGGTTACTGACTATGATGCCCTGAAGTCTGAGATCCTCAGCAGATATGGACTCACAAAGTTTGGTATGGCCCAGCGCTTTCACAGCTGGACCTTCCAACCAGACCAACCTCCTCGGGCGCAGATGCATGAACTTGTCCGATCGCAAGGAAATGGCTGGATCCGCAGAGGAATACAGCAGCGGCGGTGGTGGAGGCCGTTGTGGTGGATCGTTACCTCACGCGCCCTGCCTTATGAGGCAAAACGGTTCATCAGTCAACAGGCCTTGACCACGGCTGATCTGACCGTGGAAGCTGTGGAAAAGTACCAGGCCACAGCGGAGATGCTGAATGCTTCCCGAAAAGACCCCAGGAGTGCGGCCCCACCACAAATGGGAAGAACCCGTCCAAAGGACTCCCAAGGTCTCGAACCCAGCCACGTCAGGACTTATCCCGGCTCCAGGGGGAGCCAGAAACCAGGCGGGTCCAAGAAGAGTACACCAGGAGGGGGAAACTCGACAGTGTTACCGGTGTGGGGAGATGGGACATATCTCCTGGCAGTGTGGGAAACCAGCCGATGAACCTATGCCCACTGCGGAGTCCTCCAGCTCAGCACCCACACACCGTTTGCCTCGCTCTTGGGAGTCGTAGATGGCGGCCCAGATCGACCCCCCCACCTGCCCGGTAACTGTGAATCACCATGATGTGGAGGCCTTACTGGATTCTGGTAGCCGGGCCACCCTGGTGCGTAAGGATTTGGTGGGCCCAACGTGTCTGACCCCCGGGGAAAGTCCTCCCAGTTTCCTGTGTCCATGGGGACACCAGAGAATACCCCATTACTGAACTTACAATGACCAGCACACGGGGAACCATACACACGACGGCGGGGTGGTTGATTCCCTCCCGTCCCTGTCCTAATTGGGACGAGACTGCCCAGCCTTTTACCCACTCTGGAGAGAGTCTCAGGAGAGGATAACCCGAGTACCTCGGAAACGGAGAGGCAAGACTCATCCTGGGAAGGCTCCGGTGCAATCCTCCGAGTTACTCACTCCCGCCCGGGCTCTGATAGGGATGGCAGGTGCCCAGACCGACACCGAGACTGGTCCGGGAAAGTGCTCCGTTCTCCAGTGAAGAAGACGTCCCAGGCACCCAAGAGCTTCCCCTCTCACAGGCCAGTATGGTACGGCTCAATTACAAGATCCTACTCTTGCAAATGCCTTAAGAAATGTGCAGGTATTAGAAGGTGTAGTGTTAGGTGATAAGACAAACCCTACTTACCCCCATTTCGCAGTAAACCGGGGGTTAGTATATCAGATAGTCAAGAAAAATGATGAAGTGCATGAACAGCTCCTCGTGCCACAGCCCTATCGGGCCACAGTACTCAACCTAGCACACACACCCGCTAGGGCCCACTTGGGGGTAGAGAAGACTAAGGAAAGAATCATGCAACGTTTCTTTTGGCCAGGAGTACACAAAGAGATAGAGAACTACTGCCGTAGTTGCCCTGAGTGTCAGCAGGTTGCGCCAAAGCCCACATATAGAAACCCGCTCATTCCCTTGCCCATTATCGAAACTCCTTTTGAGAGGATTGGATTAGACATAGTCGGGCCCCTTACCGAAAAGTTCCAGGGGACATCAATACATTCTGGTCATTCTGGACTATGCATCCCGGTACCCGGAGGCCATTCCGCTGAGGAAGGCTACATCCAGACAAATCGCCAAGGAGCTGTTCCGTCTCTCAACTAGTCTGGGAATCCCAAAAGAGATATTGACGGACCAAGGGACTCCATTCATGTCCAGGGTGATGAAAGAACTCTGTGCTTTACTGAAAATCAAACAGCTGAGAACCTCGGTCTACCACCCCCAGACAGATGGCCTAGTCGAACGTTTTAACAAAACACTAAAATCCATGCTGCGGAAAGCGGTAGGGGAAGATGGGCGCAACTGGGATCAGCTGTTACCCTACATATTATTTGCGGTGAGAGAGGTACCTCAGTCTTCTACTGGTTTTTCACCCTTTGAGCTCTTGCTTTCCTACAGACCCAGAGGACTGCTCGACATCGCCAAGGAGGCCTGGGAGGAGCAGCCATGCCAACAGCGGACACTGATCGACCATGTCGGGGCTATGAGGGGAGAGAATGAAGGCCATCTATCCCATGATGCGGGAACACCTGGAGGCCAGTCAGCCGGCAACAGCAAGCCTCCTACAACAGATCTGCTCAACCCAGGGAGTTTAAGCCGGGGACAGAGTGCTGGTCCTGGTGCCAACCGTTGAGTGTAAATTCCTGGCAACCTGGCAAGGACCATATGAGGTCATTGAACGCATGGGAGAAGTAAACTACAAGGTGAGGCAACCAGATAAAAGAAAAAACTGAGCAGATTTATCATGTTAACCTTTTAAAGAAGTGGCACGCCAGAGAGGCGCTGTTCAGCTGTCTACCCCCCACAGAGACCAAGGAACCGGCGCGAGAAGAGGTTCAGCTGGGTCCAAATCTGTCCCCACATCAACGACAGATGGCCCTGGAACTCGTGGAGCAGAACCAGGATGTCTTCTCCTCCCTTCCCGGTCACACAGAGGTGGTCCAACATGAGATCCGCACCATGCCTGGCCGAACGGTAAACCAGCGCCCGTACCGCGTGCCAGAGGCTCGTAGAAGTGGTTATACAGAAGGAGGTAAGGAAGATGCGGGAGTTGGGAGTAATCGAAGAGTCCCACAGTGCCTGGGCAAGTCCCATCGTACTAGTTCCCAAGCCAGACGGTTCAGTACGATTTTGTAATGACTACTCGAAAGTTGAATGAAGTGTCTGAATTTGATGCATACCCAATGCCTCGTGTCGATGATTTAATAGACTCCTTGGGGCATGCTCGTTTCCTAACCACTCTTGATCTCACAAAAGGCTACTGGCAGGTGCCCCTGACCCCGGCGTCTAAGGAGAAGACAGCCTTTGCCACCCCGGGAGGGGCTCTACCAGTATACCCGACTTCCGTTTGGTCTCCACGGGGCACCTGCCACGTTCCAACGCCTGATGGATCGAGTCCTTGCGCCCCCACAAGAGTGCATGCAGCGGCTTATTTGGATGATGTTGTTATACAAAGTCCGGATTGGGCCAGCCACATACCCCGGGTACAAGCGGTGCTGGATTCGCTCAGGGAAGCAGGGCTCACGGCAAACCCGAAGAAGTGCAAGCTGGCCTTCAGTGAGACAAACTACCTGGGGTACACCATTGGGCGGGGGTTGGTCAAACCACAGGAAGCCAAACTGCGGGCCATACAGGACTGGCCGCAGCCCATCACCAAGAAGCAAGTAAGGTCATTTTTGGGCCTCGCTGGCTACTATAGACGCTTTATTGCAGATTTTGCTACCATAGCTGCACCGTTGACGGAGCTGACGACCAAACGCCACTCACGAATGGTGAAGTGGAACCCTGCGGCGGAGGCGGCTTTCCTCAACCTGAAGCGAGCACTCTGCTCCAGTCCGATCCTGGTGGCACCAGACTTCAAGAAGGAATTCATTGTCCAAGCGGATGCTTCGAGGTGGGTCTGGGTGCTGTCCTCACCCAGGCACATGACGGTGAAGAACATCCCATTCTCTACCTAAGCAGAAAGTTACTTCCAAGAGAGAAGAACTATTCAACGGTGGAGAAAGAATGTCTGGCGGTAGTCTGGGCCCTGGAGTCCCTTCGGTTCTATCTCCTGGGCCGACGTTTCATGGTGGTATCTGATCACGCCCCTCTGCAGTGGATGGCCAAGAACAAGGAATCAAACAGTAGAGTAACCAGATGGTTTTTGAGCTTGCAACCGTTTAACTTTTCTGTTGTCCACAGGGCTGGCAAGCACCACGGCAATGCGGACGCCCTCTCCCGGCGTGATGCCTTCTTCGCTGCCTTTACCCCGACGAGGACGTCGGTCCCGAGGAGGGGGATGTGTGATGTCACGAGAGGCTGTGTCCTGGAGGGACGTTACATCCCCCTGAGGTGGCTGCAAACCCAGACAGCTATGGCTCCATCTGCTGGTATGGTCGGGAACTCCACCCCTCTATGGCCAATCTTCCCACGCAGCTGAAACAAATCAGGAGCTGATGAGCTGAAGGTTTGTGGAAGGGAAGAGACACACTGAGGGAGTGTGTGGGGGTGAAGAGACACAGTCTCCAACCTGGGCTCTCTGGAGGACAAGAGTGCTGCACGTCCACTTCCATGAGGAATATAAGGATTTGGAGATACTTACCTTTGGGAAATACTCACCTTTGGATATATGCACCTGTGGAAATACGTGAGAGATTTTGGAAGGACTTTTGGCTGGGTTGGCCACTAGCTGCAACGTGGACTACAGTAAGGCTGGGGAAAAGTTATCTGAGCGAGTGAGAATTATGATTTTGGATGTGGAAGAGACATCCCTGAACTGTTAACCCTTAAAGAGCCACAAGAGAACAGAATTTTGTTATATTTTCGTTAATTTCCCAAGACCTATAATAAAATCCTTGTTTTGTTTGAACCTTGTCTCCTTGCACTACTTGAGCAATCCCGCTGAAAGCTGTGTAGCCTCTCGTGACGTCACACTGCCTCCAGCAGCCCCGTCGTCCATGCCGTGTGCCCCCCCCCCCCAAACATTTCTTGGGGTTGCCTCTTGCGTGTCCGACGTCGGCCCGGTTGGCGCCGCTGCTCCTCTCTACGGCGCGCCTCCACCGTCTCTTCCCATACCGGCCTGGATCTCCTCCCAAGTCCAGGACCCTTTCCCGTCCAATATCTCCTCCCAAGTCCAGGCTGTCTGCTCCTGGACACGCTGCTTGGTCCTGTTGTGGTGGGATCTTCTGTCACGTTCGTTGAAAGGAGCGGACCAAGGCGCAGCGTGGAATGCGAACATACTTTATTTATATTCACCACACGAACAAAAACAACAAAACGATACGTGAAGTCCACGGTCAAATACACAAACCAACACGGAACAAGATCCCACAAACACAAATGCCCAAACGGCTGCCTAAGTATGGTTCTCAATCAGAGACAACAAGCAACAGCTGATTCTCGTTGCCTCTGATTGAGAACCACCCCGGCCAACATAGAAACACAATGAACTAGATCCTGAACATAGAAACACCAAACATAGACTCTACACACCCTGGCTCAACATAACAGAGTCCCCAGAGCCAGGGCGTGACATTGTCGTCCCCTTATACCATATTTTGTACATCTCAATTGTCAGTAGAAACCACATTTGTTTAAGCAAGTCAGCCATATTAGCTATGTTTTTTAAAAAGGCAGTAAATGAGGCTGAATGAACTCATTCGCTGCCATACAAGGCTCCGCTGATAGCCAGGTGTAGCAGTGGTAAGGATTCACTCCATGGTGCTGAGAAAAAAGCTCTGCTGTTGGGACAGCTTTATGTAGAACCTAACAGTTTGTGGGCACCGTTTGTCACTGTTATAGTGCAATTAATGTATTGTTTAGTGTTGTGTTGTGTTGTGTAGGGGCTTTGTTGGCATGCATCAACATTTTTGGGGGGGTGTTTGCCCCACCAAGATTTACATGCTAAAATCACCACTGGCTCCCTGTAGAATCAAGACACGAGGGGATGGGGAAGATTAGATGCATTTGCTTCATCTGGCTGCTGCAGTACCCAGGCAAGATAGGTAGCTTAGTGGTTAAGAGCGTTGTGCCAGTAACCGAAAGGTTGCTGGTTCTAATCCCCGAGCCGACTAGTTGAAAAATCTGTCGATGTGCCCTTGAGCAAGGCACTTAACCCTAATTGCTCCTGTAAGTTGCTCTAGATAAGAGCGTCTGCTAAATGACTAAAATGTAAATGTTATGAAAATGAGATGAGCGAGCTAGATACCAATGCAATGATATTCATTTTATTGGCTTGCTATAAAGCTGTTTTTCCTGAAAATGTCTCTCTCATATAGCTAGCTAGTTGTTGTTGTTGTTCTAGTGTCCGTTAAATGTTACAGTACAGCCACAACATCATGATCATGTAGTCTGCAGACCAGCGAAGAGGAGAAAACCCTGCTTTGGGTGAGCTAGCTAGAACATCAACTAGCTAGCTAACGTATAATATCAGACAAACATGTTCAGGAAAAGCATGGATAGAGCTAGCTACAGTTGAAGTCGGAAGTTTACATACACCTTAGCCAAATACATTTAAACTCAGTTTTTCACAATTCCTGACATTTAATCCTAGTAAGAATTCCCTGTCTTAGGTCAGTTAGGATCACCACTTTATTTTAAGAATGTGAAATGTCAGAATAATAGAATAAAAGTAGTTTATTTTAAGTCATGTTCTCAAATCATTCCTAGAACGTTTAGAAAACTTTCCAGAAAAACCACAAGAAAACTTTAGTAACTTTCAGAGAATGTTCTAAGAATGTTATTTAAAAAGATATACACTCCGTTCTCAGCATCAACAAAACTGTCTCTATCCTCTACCTTGTTAAGTGTGTTTAGGTGTGTTGGCCGCACCCACTAATTGGCCACACCTGAGGTTAATGAGTGCTTCTTTGCTTTGAAATGGGGTCTCTTTGAATAGACTAAAATGAACAGCTTTGTATGCGTAAAAAAACATGGCACACTAACTCCATCCTGGTGGCGCAGTGGACTAATTCCATAGATAGAGAACTGACGATTATAGATTCAAATCTCACTGATGCCGTGTCACAATAAAATAAAATAAATTGTTTGCATGATTAATGCCTAAGGAAATTAATTTCCATTTGTCCTATCTGTGCTTGAAGTTCAAACAAGTTAACCAAAAATAAGCTAGCAGTGTTATTGAAAGTTTAAAGTATGTTATCAAAAAAACAACCAGACAACCTACGATTTCCATTCTCAGAGCGTTAATCAAACCTCCCAGGAAAACTTTCAAGGAACCAGAGTAAAGCGTTCTCAGAACCTCCATGCAACCTAAAATTATACTTTCCCAGAACAGGCAAAATGTTCTCATCCGTTCTCAGAATGTTGAAAAAAGTTTCAGTTTTACCAGTCATTAACTTGTGGCTTCTTTCCCAGAAGCAATGTGAAACCAAAAACGGAAAGCGTGCATATATATATATATATATAAACCTTTGATGATTATTTTAAAGGGACCGGGCATCAATGGGTATTGCTTTCTACAAGGGTCTGTGGTCCTACAATGGATGGAACAACTTCAATTATGTGACAGAAGAGCTGAAACGTCCTGAGGTAAAGAAATGTTTTCACTTACATTACAGAACTGTCACACATTATGTCACACATGCTAGAGCTGTCACACTTACATAAGCCTACAGAAACTGCACATTTAAGTTATGTTAGTACTGATTTAACGTACATACTGTAATACATAATATTTTCATTATATCACATACAGGGTAATTTCAAAGGAACACTAAAAGTGGTTTAGGTATGCTGTGCCTGCATCTTTTCAGTATCTACTGTATTTTCAATAATGCAGCATGCTTTACTCCAAGGCACAGGGAAGCATAACATGCCCTACTTTAACTGTGTCACTGACACAGACAAAAAGCGGTATTCCTTGGCTCCTATTGATGGTTTAGTTTAGGACCAACTCGATTGATAACAAAGTGAAACATCATACATTTTAGCGAACCATCCTACCTCTGACCTATTTGAGGTATTACTACTGTTCCAGAATGGTTGAAATTATGGAATATGGGTATACATATTCCTGGTACGTTTCTTTCTTCTTTAGTAGATTAATGCTGACAGCACTGATCAAGTACTCAGCCCCAATCTAGTAATAGTTAACTGATGTAATTGTAGGTGTGACCTTGTCCTATATAGACAAAACATTTATGCCTCTCCCCAGTTTGGACCTCGATGTTGGTAAAAAATATCTGTTGAGAATAGATCTACTACCACGTCTCAGGATGGCAGCTGAAACACAGAAACTCAGCTTGAAGCGTGAAGTGGGGCTTATTGGTGCGATCTCATTCATTGCCGGGACCATGATGGGATCTGGAATTTTTATGTCCCCTCAGTCTGTGTTGGTCAACATAGGAAGCCCAGGAGCCAGCCTGGTGATCTGGGCAGCCTGTGGCCTGCTGGCCACGTTGGGTTCCCTCTGCTATGCTGAACTGGGCACTGTCATTTCTGAATCTGGGGGAGAGTACATATATATTCTGCGGATATTTGGCCAAGTAGTTGCCTTCATGTTTGTCTTCAGCTTCGTCATTGTGATGAGACCTGCCAGTGCAACAGGGATAGCACTGAGCTTTGCTGAATATGCAGTGGCTCCTTTCTACCATGACTGTACCCCTCCAGAGCTGGTGGTCAAGTGTGTGGCTGCAGCAGGGATTGTGATGTTAGCCATTGTGAACAGTATGAATGTACGTCTGGCTATGTTCATCCAGGTATTTTCCATGGTGATCAAGCTGGTGGCCTTGGCAGTGATCATTATTGGAGGTGTGGTGCTGCTTTTCAAGGGGAACACTGAAAACTTTGAGGATTCCTTTAAAGGGACCAATGTGGAAATCAGTTCCATTGGGATTTCTCTTTATCAGGGGCTGTGGTCCTATGATGGCTGGAACACATTGAATTATGTCACAGAAGAACTAAAACGCCCTGAGGTAAGGAACAATTAAACCGTTTGATATTGTTTTGTCTGGATTTGTCTAGAGTGCTACAATTGTATGTTTTGCCTGGAGTAGGCAAAAACAGACCATTACATTTTTTGTACTACTGAGGTTACAGGCCACATGAAACAAACCAAAAATACAGAGTTTAGAATATACAGGAAAATCAACTGCACCAATACCTGACAAAAAGTCTACTTTATCGCATCCTGACAAAATGCTTTGATCTTTGGTCAATCCCACAGACAGCAATACTGTGTTCCCTTATCTAGATTGCATTTTATTTTACTGCTTCTTAAAAAAACAGCATTGTTGATTAAGTAAGCATTTCACTGTAATGTCTACACCTGTTGTATTCGGCGCATGTGGCAAATACAATTTGATTTGATAGACTGATCAGGATGGAAAGACAGTGTAACATACAGTATGTCTGCAGACCAACTTCATCAGCTAGGGGGCAAGTCTACACTCAAAAGACCACAGCTGTAATTTCTATATTCACATGGCTTCTGACAGCAATTGCAGGTGGCTTTATCACCAACACATATAACAACGGTGAGAGAGGTCAACCTTGGCCTTGATCTTTCCAACCCTCAGGGAAAGAAGGAGTTTCTACACCATCCAAAAACTTTTAAAGGAATTATCTAACTGTACGATGACATAGCAACCCCTTTTCTCACTCTCCTAGTCAATCTTTAACAAATTCTTTATGTGAACCACTTTACAGCTATAAACAAAGATGACACAACAATATGCTTTATTCAACCTGAGAAGTTAATATTAACTAAGGACTTTGCACCCAGCATCAAAGATTAGCCAGGTCTTTGTCATAATTGTTCTTGCCTAAAAGAAGAGATGATCTATCGTTGACAACAGTTTCTCCTGTTGTTTGAATCAAATAGGGGTCTGGCCATGACAAAAACAGAAACAGAGGGACTTCAACTGAAGCGCGAGTTGGGTTTAGTCAGTGCTGTGTCATTGGTAGCAGGAACCATGATTGGATCTGGTATATTCATGTCCCCTCAGTTTGTGCTGTCCTACATTGGAAGTCCAGGGGCAAGCCTGGTCATTTGGACACTGTCTGGCCTTGTAGCCATGCTGGGGGCACTCTCATATGCTGAGCTAGGAACCATTATTAAAGAATCAGGAGGGGACTTTATCTACATTCTTCGAATCTACGGACAGTTTCCTGCCTTCTTTGTGGCCTTCACCTTCCTACTAGTGGTGAAGCCAGCGAGCATTGCAGCAATATCCCTCAGTTTTGCAGAATATGCAGTGGCACCTTTCTACCAAGACTGTTCTCCTCCTCAGCTAATAGTGAAGTGTGCTGCTGTTGTAGCGGTCATGGTTGTAGCCATGGCCAACATCTTGAATGTACGTTTAGCCATGAGAATTCAGGTGGTCTTCTTGGTGGCTAAGCTATTTGCACTGATGGTTATAGTAATTGGAGGGATAGTGATAATTGCACAGGGTAATGTTGCTGTACAACAAAACGCTTTTGATGGTACGAACTTGGGTGTGAGCTCCATAGGGATGGCTTTTTACCAAGGCCTCTGGTCCTATGCTGGCTGGTACAACTTGAACTATGTGACAGAAGAGTTGAAAAGACCTGAGGTAAGAATGCACAGTAATAAGTAATGTATTTCTTTACATGATCTTAAGGACTTACAGTTGAAGTCGGAAGTTTACATACACTTAGGTTGGAGACATTAAAACTCGTTTTTCAACCACTCCACAAATGTCTTGTTAACAAACTATAGTTTTGGCAAGTCGGTTAGGACATCTACTTTGTGCATTACACAAGTAATTTTTCCAACAATTGTTTACAGACAGATTATTTCACTTATAATTCACTGTATCACAATTCCAGTGGGTCAGAAGTTTACATACACTAAGTTGACTGTGCCTTTAAACAGCTTGGAAAATTCCAGAAAATGATGTTATGGCTTTAGAAGCTTCTGATAGTCTAATTGACATCATTTGAGTCAATTGAAGGTGTACCTGTGGATGTATTTCAAGGCCTACCTTCAAACTCAGTGCCTCTTTGCTTGACATCATGGGAAAATCAAAAGAAATCAGCCAAGACCTCAGAAAAGAAATTGTAGACCTCCACAAGTCTGGTTCATCCTTGGGAGCAATTTCCAAATGCCTGAAGGTACCACGTTCATCTGTACAAACAATAGTACGCAAGTATAAACACCGTGGGACCACGCAGCCGTCATACCGCTTAGGAAGGAGATGCGTTCTGTCTCCTAGAGATGAACGAACTTTGGTGTGAAAAGTGCAAATCAATCCCAGAACAACAGCAAAGGACCTTGTGAAGATGCTGGAGGAAACAGGTACAAAAGTATCTATATCCACAGTAAAACGAGTCCTATATCGACATAACCTGAAAGGCCGCTCAGCAAGGAAGGAGCCACTGCTACAAAACCGCCATAAAAAAGCCAGACTACGGTTTGCAACTGCACATGGGGACAAAGATCGTACTTTTTGGAGAAATGTCCTCTGGTCTGATTAAACAAAAATACAACTGTTTGGCCATAATGACCATCATTATGTTTGGAGGAAAAAGGGGGACTTGCAAGCCGAAGAACACCATCCCATCCGTGAAGCACGGGGGTGGCAGCATCATGCAGTGGGGGTGTTTATCTGCAGGAGGGACTGGTGCACTTCACAAAATAGATGGCATCATGTGGAAGGAAAATTATGTGGATATATTGAAGCAACATCTCAAGACGTAAGTCAGGAAGTTAAAGCTTGGTCGCAAATGGGTCTTCCAAATGGACAATGACCCCAAGCATACTTCCAAAGTTGTGGCAAAATGGCTTAAGGACAACAAAGTCAAGGTATTGGAGTGGCCATCACAAAGCCCTGACCACAATCCTATAGAAAATGTGTGGGCAGAACTGAAAAAGCGTGTGCAAGCAAGGAGGCCTACAAATCTGACTCAGTTACACCAGCTCTGTCAGGAGGAATGGGCAAAAATTCACCAAACTTATTGTGGGAAGCTTGTGGAAGGCTACCCAAAATGTTTGACCCAAGTTAAACAATTTAAAGGCAATGCTACCAAATACTAATTGAGTGTATGTAAACTTCTGACCCACTGGGAATGTGATGAAATAAATAAAAGTTGAAATAAATCATTCTCTCTACTATTATTCTGACATTTCACATTTTTAAAATAAAGTGGTGATCCTAACTGACCTAAGACTGGGAATTTTTACTAGGATTAAATGTCAGGAATTGTGAAAAACTGAGTTTAAATATATTTGGCTAAGGTGTATGTAAACTTCCGACTTCAACTGTAACATATCTTTCTCCATCTTGCACCCTCTCAGGTAAATCTGCCCAGGGCAGTTATGATTGCCATCCCCATGGTAACCATGCTGTATCTACTAGTCAATGTGAGCTACCTGGCTGCCATGACGCCAAGAGAACTGATGTCGTCGAGTGCAGTGGCTGTCACCTGGGGGTGAGAGAGTTTGACTCCATCCACACACCTCTCTCTCATTTCTTTAAATTTGTGGTGAGCTGACAAATGACCTTGTTGTCGTCAACAGGAATAAGGTGCTCGGGAGCTGGGGATGGGTGATGTCTATCGCAGCCGCTTTGTCTGCTTTTGGCTCCCTGAATGGAACATTCTTTAGTGGTGGCCGGGTGTGCTTTGTGGCTGCAAGAGAGGGACACATGGTGAGAAACACATTCAAGAGACAGGCAATTTTAACAAAACCTTTTTTAAAGAAACTCTGGCATAATCTGATGTGTGTAGGTTCTTATGTCAACATGTTTTTTTCCCTTCCCCAGCCTGATATTCTAGCCATGGCCCATGTGAATCGACTGACCCCCTCTCCAGCCCTGATCTTCACCACGGCTATCTCACTCCTGGTTCTCATCCCTGGGGACTTTCAGAGCATTGTCAACTTCTTCAGGTAGTTTATGCTATGACTTTAAAATTGCTCAATACATTTACTTTTTTGTTGTTGCTTTATTTAGCTTACATCTCCATTGATATTACCAGTTTCACTGCCTGGTTCTTCTATGCAATCACTCTGTCTGGGCTCCTCTACCTCAAGATCAAGAAACCTGAACTTCCCAGGCCATACAGGGTGAGTCTCATAAGATATGTAATTTCTACTTTTATTTATAAAGGTCTGAGTCCATTTGAAAAAGACATTGGTTTATAACAATTTCATTACCCCAATGGTCCCATCTGCTGTCCACACCTCTTGTGTTTGTGCAACCAGGTTCCCATTGTAATCCCCATCTTGGTCATCATCGCAGCAATTTTCCTTGTGCTGGCACCTATAATTGACAACCCCGCGATAGAGTACCTCTATGTCACCTTGTTTATCTTTAGTGGTGTTTTGGTTTATGTGCCCTTCATCCACTTCAAACTGTGCCCTGGACTGTTGGATAAAGTCACTGTGTTCCTGCAACTATTCCTAGAGGTGGCCCCAGCAGACAAGAATCTATGATTTATTTTACAGACTATACAGTGAGGGAAAAAGTATTTGATCCCCTGCTGATTTTGTATGTTTGCCCACTGACAAAGAAATGATCAGTCTATAATTTTAATGGTAGGTTTATTTGAACAGTGAGAGACAGAATAACAACAAAAATCCAGAAAACGCATGTCAAAAATGTTATAAATTGATTTGCATTTTAATGAGGGAAATAAGTATTTGACCCCCACTCAATCAGAAAGATTTCTGGCTCCCAGGTGTCTTTTATACAGGTAAAGAGCTGAGATTAGGAGCACACTCATAAAGGGAGTGCTCCTAATCTCAGCTTGTTACCTGTATAAAAGATATATATAATGTATAAAAGACACCTGTCCACAGAAGCAATCAATCAATCAGATTCCAAACTCTACACCATGGCCAAGACCAAAGAGCTCTCCAAGGATGTCAGGGACAAGATTGTAGACCTACACAAGGCTGGAATGGGCTACAAGACCATCGCCAAGCAGCTTGGTGAGAAGGTGACAACAGTTGGTGCGATTATTCGCAAATGGAAGAAACACAAAATAACTGTCAATCTCCCTCGGCCTGGGGTTCCATGCAAGATCTCACCTCGTGGAGTTGTAATGATCATGAGAACAGTGAGTAATCAGCCCAGAACTACACAATGTATGTCTGAGGACAATAAGATCTGCTGAGTAAAAATGGACAAAAAATAAGTTTGTCTCAGATTGGCACCACCATAACCTAATTGTGAATGACTTTTAAATAGTATGTACAGTGCCTTCAGAAAGTATTCATAACCCTTGACTTATTCCACATTTTGTTGTGTTACAACCTGAACTCAAAATTGATTAAATATATATTTTGGATTAAATATATATTTTTCTCACTCATCTACACACAATACCCCATAATGACAAAGTGAAAACATGTTTTTAGAAATGTTTACAAATGTATTGAAAATGAAATACAAAAATATCTAATTGACATAAGTATTCACACCCCTGAGTCAATACATGTTAGAATACCTTTTGGCAATGATTACAGCTGTGAGTCTTACTGGGTAAGTCTCTAAGAGCTTTGCACACTTGGATTGTACAATATTTGCACATTATTATTTTTAAAATTCTTCAAGCTCTGTGAAGACGGTTGTTGATCATTGCTAGACAGCCATTTTCAAGTCTTACCATAGATCTTCAAGCCGATTTAAGTCAAAACTGTAAATAGGCCCCTCAGGAACATTCAATGTCGTCTTAGTAAGCAACTCCAGTGCATTCGGAAAGTATTCAGACCCCTTCACTTTTTCCACATTTTGTTACGTTAAAGCCTTATTATAAAATGAATTAAATTGTTTTATTCCCTCATCATTCTACACACAATATCCCATAATGACGAAGATAAAAACAGTTTTTAAAATATTTTTGCAAATATATTAAAAATAAAAATAAACGGAAATATCACATTTACAAAAGTATTCAGACCCTTTACTCAGTACTTTTTTGAAACACCTTTGGCAGCGATCACAGCCTCAAGTCTTCTTGGGTATGATGCTTGGCACATCTGTAATTGGGGAGTTTCTCCCATTCTTCTCTGCAGATCCTCTCAAGCTCTGTCAGGTTGGATGGGGAGCGTCGCTGCACAGCTATTTTCAGGTTTCTCCAGAGATGTTCGATCGGGTTCAAGTCCAGGCTCTGGCTGGGCCACTCAAGGACATTCAGAGACCTGTCCCGAAGCCACTCCTGCATTGTCTTGACTGTGTGCTTAGGGTCATTGTCCTGTTGGAAGCTGAACCTTCGCCCCAGTCTGAGGTCCTGAGCACTCTGGAGCAGGTTTTCATCAAGGATCTCTCTGTACTTTGCTTCGTTCATCTTTCCCTCGATCCTGACTAGTCTCCCAGACCCTGCCGCTGAAAGAAATCCCCACAGTGTGATGCTGCCACCACCATGCTTCACCGTAGGGATGGTGCCAGGTTTCCTCCAGACGTGACGCTTGGCATTCAGGCCAAAGAGTTGAATCTTGGTTTCATCAGACCAGAGAATGTTGTTTCTCATGGTCTGAGAGTCCTTTAGGTGCCTTTTGGCAAACTCCAAGCGGGCTGTCATGTGCCTTTCACTGAGGAGTGGCTTCCATCTGGCCACTCTACCATAAAGACCTGATTGGAGGAGTGCTGCAGAGATGGTTGTCCTTCTGGAAGGTTCTCCCATCTCCACAGAGGAACTCTGGAGCTCTGTCAGAGTGACCATCGGGTTCTTGGTCACCTCACCTCCCTGATCAAGGCCCTTCTCCCCCGATTGCTCAGTTTGGCCGGGTGGCCAGCTCCAGGAAGAGTCTTGGTGGTTCCAAACTTCTTCCATTTAAGAATGATGGAGACCACTGTGTTCTTGGGGACCTTCAATGCTGCAGACATTTTTTGGTACCCTTCACCAGATCTGTGTCTCACCACAATTCTGTCTCGGAGCTCTATGGACAATTCCATTGAACTCATGGCTTGGTTTTTGCTCTGACATGCACTGTCAACTGTGGGACCTTTCAAAAAACCTGTTTTCGCTTTGTCATTATGGGTTATTGTGTGTAGATTGATGAGGGAAAAAAATAATTTAATCCATTTTAGAATAAGGCTGTAATGTAACAAAATGTGGAAGAAGTGAAGAGGTCAGAATACTTTCCGAATGCACTGTATATTTGGCCTTGTGTATTAGGTTATTGTCCTCCTGAAAGGTGAATTTGTCTCCCAGTGTCTGTTGGAAAGCAGACTAAACCAGGTTTTCCTTTAGGATTTTGCCTGTGTTTAGCTCTATTCCATTTCTTTTATCCTAAAAAACTCCCTTGCAGATGACAAGCATACACATAACATGATGCAGCCACCACCATGCTTGAAAATATGAAGAGTGGTACTCAGAGATGTTGTGTTGGATTTGCCCCAAACATAACGCTTTGTATTCAGGACATAAAGTTATTTCCTTTGCCACATTTTTTGCAGTTTTACTTTAGTGCCGTATTGCAAACAGGTTGCATGTTTTGGAATATTTTTTATTCTGTACAGGCTTCCTTATTTTCACTCTGTCATTTAGGTTAGTATTGCAGAGTAACTACACTACAATGTTGTTGATCCATGCTCGACTGAGGGACCTTACAGATAATTGTATGTGTGGGGTACAGACTTGAGGTAGTCATTCAAAAATCATGTTAAACACTATTATTGCACACAGAGTGAGTCCATGCAACTTATGTGACTTGTTAAGCAAATTTGTACTCCTTAAGTATGAAAAATGTATGCACTCACTAAATGTAAGTCGCTCTGGATAAGAGCGTCTGCTAAATGACTAAAATGTAAAATGTTAACTTATTTAGGCTTGCTATAACAAAGGGGTTGACTCAAGACATTTCAGCTTTTACATTTTAATTAATTGGTCAAAAAACATCATTCCACTTTGACATTATGGGGTATTGTGTGTAGACCAGTGACACAAAATGTGAATTTAATCCATTTTAAATTCAGGCTGTAACACAACAAAATGTGGAAAAGGTCAAGGGGTGTGAATACTTTCTATAGGCACTTATGTTATTGAACAAAAAATAAAAAATAACATAAATTGTTCTTAAATTCAGTAAATATCATATTTAATTTGTACTGACTTGTACTGTAATATACACTGAACAAAAATACAGTATAAACGCAACATGTAAAGTGTTGGTCCCATGTTTCATGAGCCAAAATAAAAGAACCCAGATATGTCCACACGCACAAAAAGCTTATTTATCTCTAATTCTGTGCATAAATATGTTGACATCCTGTTAGTGAGCATTTGTCCTTTGCCAAGATAATCCATCCACCTGACAGGTGTGGTATATCAAGTAGCTGGTTAAACAGCATGATCATTACACAGGTGTACCTTGTGCTGGGGACAATAAAAGGCCAATCTAAAATGTGCAGTTTTGTCACACAACACAATGCCACAGATGTCTCAAGTTTTGAGGGAGTGTGCAATTGGCATGCTGACTGCAGGAATGTCCACCAGAGCTGTTGCCACAGAATTTAATGTTCATTTCTCTACCATAAACCGCCTCCAACGTCATTTTAGAGAATTTGGCAGTACGTCTAACCGGCCTCACAACTGCAGACCACGTGTAACCACACCAGCCCAGGACCTCCATATCCAGCTTCTTCACCTGCGGGATCGTCTGAGACCAGCCACCCGGACAGCTGAAGAAACTGTGGGATTGCACAACCAAAGAATTTCTGCACAAACTCAGAAACCGTCTCAGGGAAGGTAATCTGTATGCTCGACGTCCTCATCAGGTCTTGATTGACTGCAGTTCGCCGTCATAACTGACTTCACTGGGCAAATGCTCAACTTAGATGGCCACTGGCACGCTGGAGAAGTGTGCTCTTCACAGATGAATCCCGGTTTCAACTGTACCGGCAGATGATAGACAGCATCTATTGCGTCGTGTGGGCGACCGGTTTGCTGATATCAACGTTGTGAACAGAGTGCCCCATTGGAGCGTGGGGTTATGGTATGGGCAGGCATAAGCTACGGACAACAAACACAATTGCATTTTATCGATGGCATTTTGAATGCAGAGATACTGTGAGGCCCATTGTCGTACCATTCATCCGCCGCTATCACCTCATGTTTCAGCATGATAATTCATGGCCCCATGTCACAAGGATCTGTACAAAATTCCTTGAAGCTGAAAATGTCCCAGCTCTTCCATGGCCTGCATACTCACCAGACATGTCACCCATTGAGCATGTTTGGGATGCTCTGGATCAACGTGTACGACAGCATGTTCCAATTCCCGCCAATATCCAGCAACTTCGTACAGCCATTGAAGAGGAGTGGGACAACATTCCACAGGCCACAATCAACAGCCTGATCAACTCTATGCGAAGGAGATGTGTCGCGCTGCATGAGGCAAATGGTGGTCACACCAGATACGGACTGGTTTTCTGATCCACGGCCCTACTTTTAGTTTAAGGTGTCTGTGACCAACAGATGCATATCTGTATTCTCAGTCATGTGAAATCCATAGATAAGGTCCTAATTTATTTATTTAAATTGACTGATTTCGTTATATGAACTGTAACTCAGTAAAATCTTTGAAATTGTTGCGTTTATATTTTTGTTCAGTGTATGATGCCCTAAATAAATAATGCCAGTAAGCATGTCATTTTGTAAAATTGTAGACTTATTTGGTAAAAACATGACGTTTCCTTTTTCTTTTCTTTTTTTACATGAATATGATCCAATAAAATTGTGCAAGCTTTACAAAAATGAGTTTATTGTTTAGTTTTTTTGTAAAACATAGCATTTGGAAGCACTTGTACTCAATCATGGTAATGTGTATAAAGCATGCTCGGTATAAAGAGTAGGAAAGCAATATGGGTAGAAAATCTATGTCACGCCCTGGCTCTGGGGACTTTTATATGTTGAGCCAGGGTGTTAGTTTCTATGTGTTAGTTTCTGGGTGTTAGGTTCTATGTTTCGTTTTCTATGTTCTTGTTCTTGTTCTAGTTTATGTGTTTCTATGTTGGCCGGGGGTGGTTCCCAATTAGAGACAGCTGTGGCTCGTTGTCTCTGATTGGGTACCATACTTAGGCAGCCTGTTGTGCACTTGTCTTTTGTGGGATCTTGTTCCGTGTACGTTTGTGTTTATGACCGAGGACTTCACGTTTCATTTTGTTGTATTGTGCAAAGTACGCATTAAAAGATGTACGCATTTCACGCTGCGCCTTGGTCCACTCATTACGACGATCGTGACAATCTATTAGATCAGTGGCCTATTTCCACCACTGAATGTAACTACCCATGTTCAGCAGACTTTTTTTGTTTGACTCAGTCTTCCAAAAAGCCTCCTTGATGGAATAATCCTGGGGAATGTCAACCTATAATTATAGTCATAATCACATTGTTCTGCTGTGTGGCCTGCTAACAACAGCTTCATGAGTCCTAATCAGTTATATATTATAATTTAGTAGGCAATTAAAACAGATCCAGATCATCACTAGTTGTAGACTAATTTTGTTGGATATACTTGAGGATGTCCATTTGATACTTCACCTCATCTACAACCGAGCCCCCATCACCTGAGGCTAGAGAGGAGGGCTTCACAGGCAATGCTGGCTTTGGCTTCGAGGCCTGTTTGGGGGCAGGAACTGGCTTTGCCTTGACACTTTTCTTGACCTGGAGGAGCTTGTCAAAGTTGTCTTCTATTCTGAAAAGGGAAACAAGGACAACGTTCAAAGGCTAATAAAATGTTGTCATAAACACTTATCTTTGTCTCGCAAATATAAAAAAAATACTGTATACCTGAAAAGTTCATCTGCATCCTCATCCAGTCCTGAATCTGCAGATGCCACATCCTTGTATGCTGTTGGAAGTAGTAAAGGGTCCCCCAACTTCACTTTTCCTGCCAAGTCTGGATCCTTAAACAGCTGTTCATGCCTGTTAGCACAATAAAGATATATGAAAATATAAGTTGAACTTCTGTTGGACAATAGGCAGGCTTGCTTGGGACCAGATCTGATATATATCAGTCTGGAATCTCTGCCAATGAGACTGGTTGTAGACATCTTCTGACATTGTTATGACAGTTCCTATGGAGGCAATAAAAGGAACACACAATCTATATTTAAATATTCATACTGTCTTTAGCTGCAGGTTGAAACAAGTCGTCTATATCCTCATCAAACAGAGAAAACTTCGGTTGGGTAGCCACTTTAGCCTGTAGAGGTGTTTTTTTCTTCTCCCTCGTGCATCTGGGGGAAAGGGTGACCGATAGCATTAAATATCAAACAGTGCCCGTAGAAAGTATCTCAATTTTCACATTTTGTTGCCTTACAGCCTGGAATGATCTTTTCTCTTCATACGGTTGATCCAGAATATAGATATATGAGAAGACGCCAAACCCATTGAGAAAAACATCTAAGATGAACACAACCTCAAAAAGGCTCTTACTTTACATTGCCTAGAGGTCCAAGGTACTCATCATCATCTTCTTCCTCTTCTTCACTAGACTTCACTGGTGGAACATGTTTAATTACTCTGGCATCAGCAGCAGGGGTCTCATCCCTTTCAAATAAATTAAAACCTTCTTATTTATCCTGGTCCTTCCAATCTGCAACTTTCCTGGTTTTCAAATCTGCTACTGTGGACTTTGCTCCTGTAAAAAATATTAACTGTGAGCCAAACATTCTTTATGATATTATATTCTTGATTAAATAAAGCAACTTCTACATTAAAGGGAAATACTGTACATTTTTTCTGTTGGTTCATAATTCATAACTTTCAATAATAACTAGCAAGGCAGATGCACTGACATGCATCTTGAACCCCTGAGCACCTTGGTATACAGTAACCTCATTGTTCAAAGAATCATTTCAATCAAATGCAAGTGTTTTGGTAGTTTGGTGCAGTGCAGTCGTAATAGTAGTAATCCCCAAAGTTGAACGTTTTGAGATGGCAGGGGTGGTATTAATGTAGGTGAATGAGTTAGCAAGTGCAAGTTTTGGTCAGATACAAGCAAATCAAACAAGTTATTTACCGCCAACAGTGCATGGTGGCATATTTAGTTGTAAAGAGCAATTAATTACACATCAACATTTCTCAAAACTGTATGGAAAAGTCAACATTTCTCAAACCTGTATGGAAAAGACTTGTAGTGCATTGTGGTACCTTACCTAAGAACTCCAACACCTCTGGGCAAGTAGCAAGTGTGGAATTCTTGGAGATGAACTTGACTAGTTCGTCAAAGGTCACCCTATGCTCCCGGATGTCTGCCTCGCCTACAAACAGAGCCTTCATTTGAGTGAAGAAAAGGCGAAGACACAGAGGGAGAAGGTCGGGGTGCCTTGTTAGTGAGTAAATCGCCATTACCATCGGTTCTATTGGCCAACATGCAATCACTGGAAAACAAACTCGATGATCTATGGTCGAGACTATCCTACCAACGGGACATTAAAAACTGTAATATCTTATGTTTTACCGAGTCGTGGCTGAACGACGACACAGATAATATAGAGCTGGCTGGGTTTTCCGTGCATCGGCAGGACAGAGAAGCTATATCTGGTAAGACGAGAGGCGGGGATGTGTGTCTCTTTGTCAACAACAGCTGGTGCGCGATGTCTAATATTAAAGAAGTCTTGAGGTATTGCTCGCCTGAGGTAGAGTAAATAATAATAATAATATGCCATTTAGCAGACGCTTTTATCCAAAGCGACTTACAGTCATGCGTGCATACATTTTTTTGTGTATGGGTGGTCCCGGGGATCGAACCCACTACCTTGGCGTTACAAGCGCCGTGCTCTACCAGCTGAGCTACAGAGGACCACAGAGTACTTCATGGTAAGATGTAGATCACACTATCTAAAAAGAGTGTTCTCATCTATATTATTCGTAGCCGTCTATTTACCACCACAAACCGATGCTGGCACTAAGACTGCACACAACGAGCTGTATAAGGCCATAAGCAAACAAGAAAATGCTCATCCAGAAGCGGCGCTCCTAGTGACAGGGGACTTTAATGCAGGCAAACTTAAATGCGTTTTACCTCATTTCTACCAGCATGTCACATGTGCAACCAGAGGGAAAAAAACTCTAGACCACTTTTACTCCACACTCAGAGACGCATACAAAGCTCTCCCTCGCCCTCCATTTGGCAAATCTGACCATAATTCTATACTACTGATTCCTGCTTACAAGCAAAAACTAAAGCTGGAAGTACCAGTGACTCACTCAATACGGAAGTGGTCAGATGACACGGATACTACGCTACAGGACTGTTTTGCTAGCACAGACTGGAATATGTTCTGTGATTCATCCAATGGCATTGAGGAGTATATCACCTCAGTCACCAGCTTCATCAATAAGTGCATTGACGACTTCGTCCCCACAGTGACCATACGTACATATCCCAACCAGAAGCCATGGATTACAGGTAACATCCGCACTGAGCTAAAGGCTAGAGCTGCCGCTTTCAAGGAGTGGGACACTAATCCGGACGCTTATAAGAAATCCCGCTATGCCCTCAGATAAACCATCAAACAGGCAAAGCGTCAATACAGGACTAAGATTTAATCCTACTACACCGGCTCTGATGTTCGTCGGATGTGGCAGGGCTTGCAAACTATTACAGACTACAAAGGGAAACCCAGCTGCGAGCTGCCCAGTGACGCGAGCCTACCAGATGAGCTAAATGCCTTTTATGCTCGCTTCGAGGCAAGCAACACTGAAGCATGCATGAGAGCACCAGCTGTTCCGGACGACTGTGTGATCACGCTCTCCGTAGCCGATGTGAGCAAGACCTTTAAACAGGTCAACATTCACAAGGCTGCGGGGCCAGACGGATTACCAGGGCGTGTACTCAGAGCATGTGCGGACCAACTGGCAAGTGTCTTCACTGACATTTTCAACCTCTCCCTGACCGAGTCTATAATACCCACATGTTTCAAGCAGACCACCATAGTCCCTGTGAACAAGAATGCGAAGGTAACCTGCCTAAATAACTACCGCCCGTAGCACTCACATCGATAGCCATAAAGTGCTTTGAAAGGCTGGTCATGGCTCACATCAGCACCATAATCCCGGAAACCCTAGACCCACTCCAATTCGCATACCGCCGCAACAGATCCACAGATGACGCAATCTCAATCGCACTCCACACTGCCCTTTCCCACCTGGACAAAAGGAACATGTATGTTAGAATGCTGTTAATTGACTACAGCTCAGCGTTCAACACCATAGTGCCCACAAAGCTCATCACTAAGCTAAGGACCCTGAGACTAAACACCTCCCTCTGCAACTGGATCCTGAACTTCCTGACGGGCCTCCCCCAGGTGGTAAGGGTAGGAAACAACACATCTGCCGCGCTGATCCTCAACACCGGGGCCCCTCCGGGGTGCGTGCTTAGTCCCCTCCTGTACTCCCTGTTCACCCACGACTGCGTGGCCAAGCACGACTCCAACACCATCATTAAGTTTGCAGACAACACATCGGTGGTAGGCCTGATCACCGATGTGAGACTGAAAAGATTAGGCATGGGTCTCCAGATCCTCAAAAAGTTATATAGCTGAACCATCGAGAGCATCCTGACCGGTTGCATCACCGCCTGGTATGGCAACTGCTCGGCATCCGACTGTAAGGCGCTACAGAGGGTAGTGCTTACTGCCCAATACATCACTGGGGCCAAGCTTCCTGCCATCCAGGACCTATATACTAGGCGGTGTCAGAGGAAGGCCCCAAAAATTATAAAAGACTCCAGTCACCCAAGTCATAGACTGTTCTCTCTGCTACTGCACGGCAAGCGGTACCGGAGCGCCAAGTATAGGTCCAAAAGGCTCCTTAACAGCCACCCGGACTATTTACATTGACCCCCCCCTTTGTTTTTACACTGCTGCTACTCGCTGTTTATTATCTATGCACCGTCACTTTACCCCAACCTACATGTACAAACTACCTTGACTAACCTGTACCCCTGCACATTGACTCGGTACCGGTACCCACTGTATATAGCCTCGTTATTGTTATGTAATTTTATTGTGTTACATTTTATTTTTTACTTTAGTTTATTTAGTAAATAATTAATTATTTATTGAACTGCATTGTTGGTTAAGGGCTTGTAAGTAAGCATTTCACGGTAAGGTATACACCTTTTGTATTCGGCGCATGTGACAAATAATATTTGATTTGATTTATTATTTGATTTTATCTATATATATTCTGAAGAAGGAACAGTGATGCCGAAACGTTGGTGTTTTACCCAATAAATTACTGGGAGTTTATATATACAGTGGGGAAAAAAAGTATTTAGTCAGCCACCAATTGTGCAAGTTCTCCCACTTAAAAAGATGAGAGAGGCCTGTAATTTTCATCATAGGTACACGTCAACTATGACAGACAAATTGAGATTTTTTTTTACAGAAAATCACATTGTAGGATTTTTAATGAATTTATTTGCAAATTATGGTGGAAAATAAGTATTTGGTCACCTACAAAGAAGCAAGATTTCTGGCTCTCACAGACCTGTAACTTCTTCTTTAAGAGGCTCCTCTGTCCTCCACTCGTTACCTGTATTAATGGCACCTGTTTGAACTTGTTATCAGTATAAAAGACACCTGTCCACAACCTCAAACAGTCACACTCCAAACTCCACTATGGCCAAGACCAAAGAGCTGTCAAAGGACACCAGAAACAAAATTGTAGACCTGCACCAGGCTGGGAAGTCTGCATCTGCAATAGGTAAGCAGCTTGGTTTGAAGAAATCAACTGTGGGAGCAATTATTAGGAAATGGAAGACATACAAGACCACTGATAATCTCCCCTCGATCTGGGGGCTCCATGCAAGATCTCACCCCGTGGGGTCAAAATGATCACAAGAACGGTGAGCAGAAATCCCAGAACCACACGGGGGGACCTAGTGAATGACCTGCAGAGAGCTGGGACCAAAGTAACAAAGCCTACCATCAGTAACACTACGCCGCCCAGGGACTCAAATCCTGCAGTGCTAGACGTGTCCCCCTGCTTAAGCCAGTACATGTCCAGGCCCGTCTGAAGTTTGCTAGAGTGCATCCAGAAGAGGATTGGGAAAATGTCATATGGTCAGATGAAACCAAATAGAACTTTTTGGTAAAAACTCAACTTGTCGTGTTTGGAGGACAAAGAATGCTGAGTTGCATCCAAAGAACACCATACCTACTGTGAAGCATGGGGGTGAAAACATCATGCTTTGGGGCTGTTTTTCTGCAAAGGGACCAGGGACGACTGATCCGTGTAAAGGAAAGAATGAATGGGGCCATGTAACGTGAGATTTTGAGTGAAAACCTCCTTCCATCAGCAAGGGCATTGAAGATGAAACGTGGCTGGGTCTTTCAGCATGACAATGATCCCAAACACACCGCCCGGGCAACGAAGGAGTGGCTTCGTAAGAAGCATTTCAAGGTCCTGGAGTGGCCTAGCCAGTCTCCAGATCTCAACCCCATAGAAAATCTTTGGAGGGAGTTGAAAGTCTGTGTTGCCCAGCGACAGCCCCAAAACATCACTGCTCTAGAGGAGATCTGCATGGAGGAATGGGCCAAAATACCAGCAACAGTGTGTGAAAACCTTGTGAAGACTTACAGAAAACGTTTGACCTGTGTCATTGCCAACAAAGGGTATATAACAAAGTATTGAGAAACTTTTGTTATTGACCAAATACTTATTTTCCACCATAATTTGCAAATAAATTCATTAAAATCCTACAATGTGATTTTCTGGATTTTTTTTTCTCATTTTGTCTGTCATAGTTGACGTGTACCTATGATGAAAATTACAGGCCTCTCTCATCTTTTTTTAAGTGGAGAACTTGCACAATTGGTGGCTGACTAAATACTTTTTTCCCCACTGTATACAGTGAGGGAAAAAAGTATTTGATCCCCTGCTGATTTTGTACGTTTGCCCACTGACAAAGAAATTATCAGTCATCAATCATAATTTTAATGGTAGGTTTATTTGAACAGTGAGAGACAGAATAACAACAACAAAATCCAGAAAAACACATGTCAAAAATGTTATAAATTGATTTGCATTTTCATGAGGGAAATAAGTATTTGACCCCCTCTCAATCAAAAAGATTTCTGGCTCCCAGGTGTCTTTTATACAGGTAACGAGCTGAGATTAGGAGCACACTCTTAAAGGGAGTGCTCCTAATCTCAGCTTGTTACCTGTATAAAAGACACCTGTCCACAGAAGCAATCAATCAATCAGATTCCAAACTCTCCAGCATGGCCAAGACCAAAGAGCTCTCCAAGGATCTCAGGGACAAGATTGTAGACATACACAAGGCTGGAATGGGCTACAAGACCATCGCCAAGCAGCTTGGTGAGAAGGTGACAACAGTTGGTGCGATTATTCGCAAATGGAAGAAACACAAAAGACCTGTCAATCTCCCTCAGCCTGGGGCTCCATGCAAGATCTCACCTCGTGGAGTTGCAATGATCATGAGAACGGTGAGGAATCAGCCAAAACCTACACGGGAGGATCTTGTCAATGATCTCAAGGCAGCTGGGACCATAGTAACCTAGAAAACAATTGGTAACACACTACGCCGTGAAGGACTGAAATCCTGCAGCGCCCGCAAGGTCCCCCTGCTCAAGAAAGCACATATACAGGCCCGTCTGCAGTTTGCCAATGAACATCTGAATGATTCAGAGGAGAACTGGGTGAAAGTGTTGTGGTCAGATGAGACCAAAATGGAGCTCTTTGGTATCAACTCAACTCGCCGTGTTTGGAGGAGGAGGAATGCTGCCTATGACCCCAAGAACACCATCCCCACCGTCAAACATGGAGGTGGAAACGTTATGCTTTGGGGGTGTTTTTCTGCTAAGGGGACAGGACAACTTCACCGCATCAAAGGGATGATGGACGGCGCCATGTACCGTCAAATCTTGGGTGAGAACCTCCTTCCCTCAGCCAGTGCATTGAAAATGGGTCGTGGATGGGTATTCCAGCATGACAATGACCCAAACCACACGGCCAAGGCAACAAAGGAGTGGCTCAACAAGAAGCATATTAAGGTCCTTGGGTGGCCTAGCCAGTCTCCAGACCTTAATCCCATAGAAAATATGTGGAGGGAGCTGAAGGTTCGAGTTGCCAAACGTCAGGCTCGAAACCTTAATGACTTGGAGAAGATCTGCAAAGAGGAGTGGGACAAAATCCCTCCTGAGATGTGTGCAAACCTGGTGGCCAACTACAAGAAACATCTGACCTCTGTGATTGCCAACAAGGGTTTTGCCACCAAGTACTAAGTCATGTTTTGCAGAGCAGTCAAATTCTTATTTCCCTCATTAAAATGCGAATCAATTTATAACATTTTTGACATCCGTTTTTCTGGATTTTTTTGTTGTTATTCTGTCTCTCACTTTTCAAATAAACCTACCATTAAAACTATAGACTGATCATTTCTTTGTCAGTGGGCAAACGTACAAAATCAGCAGGGGATCAAAAACTTTTTTCCCTCACTGTGTATATATATATATATATGAGTGTGCGACTCTCTTTATTTTCATAGCTTACAGTTTATTCGCCGTTAGTCAGCACCTCTACACTAAACAATTTTCTCTGGGTGTGTGCCAGCTCATGCTTTTTATTGGTCTTGGAACTGTGACAACGGGCAGCCTCTCCCCGCTTGGCTTGATGGGATATGTAGTGATTTTGCCAACACAGCCAGCTATGTACACAGTCTTGTACCCTTAACCTTTTTTTAACTGACTATCGTATTTGTTTATTAAATCAGACTTTATTAATATAATTAGTAATCCAGGAATGTCACGAGTTAATTAACACGAATACTCGAGAAAATAGCAACTTTACAGATCGCAATGATTACAATGAATGGCTAAATTACTTCCAGACACGAAGGGTCTGTGGAGCTCCTCCTCCTCACCACTCAATAGCAAAGTAGCTTGCCTAAACGTCAGACTGTTACCATGGTTACTCCATGGATAATCTGTTTGAAAGAAGTTGCTGTAAAAAAGACGTAATAGTCTCTACAGCAGGGTTCTTCAATTTCCGTCTGGAGGGCCGAAACACCTCTGTTTTTCATCCTCTCCTTCTAATCAGGGGCTAATTCAGACCTGGGACACCAGGTGAGTGCAATTAACTACCAGGTAGAAATAAAAAACAGAAGTGTTTCGGCCCTCCAGGACCGGAATTATAGAACCCTGCTTTACAGTCTAGAAAATTGAATAAAATTATATTTGAGTTTACTTTACCGGTTGTACGTGCTGTTGGTCCTTTTGACATAATTAGGAATACATTATAAGTTTGGTTTCTGCATAAAACAATTTTTTTGTCTGATTTCCAGGTCTCACTCATCATTTACACCCCTCAATATAGGCTGAACAAGGATGACTATGGCAACAGTTTTGCTTAGGAAATGCTTATCTTAAATCCTGCCATCAGTCTTGATAGTGATAGGCCTACTACAACTACTTGGTGCCTGCTTCCCTTGTGTCTTATATTAGATGGCTGTAGTTGGCTTAAACAGAGGGTTGCCAGTTCGTATCCCTGGTCCGACAGGAAAAATCTGGTGGGAAGTGAGCTGGCATTGCCTGCCGTCGTGTCCATGAGCAAGGCACTGTGATGGAAATTCTAAAGAAGAGAGAGAGTGTAGATTCTTCTAACAACAACTTTATTATAAGCTTTGCAAAAATGGAGCAATCAACAGTCACTCAAAATGGTTCATAGTTGAAAGCCCAACGAACAGAGTTGGCTCTCTGCTTTTATAGAAAGTACAACCTCTTTGTCTTTGTGGCAGTTAAGTAGATGTGTGGAAAAAGGGGCGGAGTATAGTATAAAAGGCGATTGGTTTGTCTATGCTGCGGTCGCACCCAAACGGATCTTAGCAATACGCCCAGTCTTATGACTAAGTCACACAAAGACAAGTCTCAACCTAATAGAAAATTACTTACAAGCATTTTCATCAAACAAGCATTAACATGAGGGGAAAGAGGGAAAAGGAAATACTTTCTTACACTTAGTACATTACAATTGTAAATTACCTCCGTTGTCATTGAGATTCAAACCTTCACGTAGTGCAATTCATTCTCAGAAGGGGGAAAGGAACATATGAATTAAACATCAGTACATGCTTCAGCACCACACACAAGGCAATTGCTTCGTTGACACTGTCCACATTGCCATGGGAGCACCATTTACATGACCCGCGTTGTGGGCATGGCCTATGGACATGCTGCATCATTAACTCAATGTTTTTACCTTGGCGTTATGGATCATCAGACATGTAATCAGGCATAGGAAATAAATAAAGTAAATAGGGTTCTGAAGCTTCTCTTTCAGGGGTCAGTAATGGCATGGCAAGAATAGTCTCAACAGCTTTGCTGCACAATTTCTTAACACAAGTTATAATAAGCATTATTGTAATAAATATAACTAAGCCATAAATCAACCAATGAAATATTGTAGCTCCCATAACACCAAATAATGACTGAACCCATCCAAACGGATTCCAATCTTTGTCTGGTCGGTGTTCGTTTGCGAGATCACTGCTATGCTCTTTCAGATGATCCACTACAATAGTGAAGTTACCCTCACCCTGGGGTATGAATGTACAGCAATGGTCACCTATCATTTGGCACACTCCCCCCTCCCTGCTAGCAACATGTCAAGTGCTACCCTATTCTGTATAGCCGTGAGGCGAGCAGCTTGCAATTCCGGTTTCATTATTGAGAATCCTGAAGTGGTTACATTTACCAAATGTTCTAAATGATATCCTAATCCAGGGTTCTTCAATTCCGGTCCTGGAGGGCCGAAACACTTCTGTTTTTTATTTCTACCTGGTAGTTAATTGCACTCACCTGGTGTCCCAGGTCTGAATTAGCCCCTGATTAGAAGGAGAGGATGAAAAACAGAGGTGTTTCGGCCCTCCAGGACCGGAATTGAAGAACCCTGCCCTAATCGATCTAAATCATGGGCATTTGCCCCATACCAAGGAATTAACCCGCACCAACACTTTTCAAGTTCCGAGGATCGTCGTGACTCAATTGGAACGTCATTCAATTGTGAAATGCTCCTTCTAACCCGTCTTAATCTGCTTGGAATGGAGGAGTTGGTTTTATGTATATTTTGTTTACCAAAAACACAGCAGCATTTGTTGGTAAATAAAGATATGCCTTATCACCACAGATCCAATAATGATCAGTAAACGTGGCTGAGCCATATTGATGTGGAGAGCGAGTGTCTGTTTCTGTCTGAATAGTGGTGTACCCCACATTCAGTTTAATTCAGTTTAACGGGAATGCTAGAAGCGCATGTTATGTTCCATTTATCCAGCTACATCCTATTGGGAAGACACTGTAATTAACACATGTTGACATTCCCAAATAGGATTAATTGAATTGTGGTATGGAGATATTACATGGGTTGTGACAATGGCAGGTTTGGAATGGGGTTCGCCGGGGTTGGATTAGAGTAGGTTCTGATACACAGTGTCTGGGTTCTAAAATAATTTAGGCGCACCAATGTGCGCAATCAAATCCACTTCTCATATTCTTTGTTGATGACAAATCACCATTAATGCATTTGTCCCTCAAAGTTTTACCCTGTGAAGTTTCATTTGATAAGAGCACCTCCAGTGCACATAGAGTGTCATTAATGCTGGCCTCTACTGAATACTGTAGGAATGGTGAGATCGCTGAGTGTGGAAAAAGACTACATACATAGCAGGAGGTGTTTTCTACCATCAGTTCAGTTTTTACTGTATGATTAAGCAGTGACCACCAAGTGTTTCCCTCGTGATTCCGGCTGTGATGCTCGTCAAGTGGATGCAACAACCTCCTGCTTCTTCTGGTATTGGGGCGGCTATTGTTTGCTGGACTCCCATCCTGAGCCTGCCATTGGCTTGAGCTGGAGCGGCTGTTATTTAAGTCCCGCCGTGGGACTATACTGATGTTGTATACTTCAGTTGCATTGTGGCCACTTCTCGCTCTGGGCTGTTCCTCCCAGGGCCCATACAACAGCTGCAATGAGAAGACTGACCACGAAAGGAACAAACATGATGCGTAGAGTCCGGTCCTGGTCTTGCCATGGCCACTGGGGTTGCCTACAATGATTCATCAGCTGATACGTTGTTGTCTGGGTTGTGGGGCACCTTCCTGCAGTGGCTGGCATGAACTCACGTAGACTTTTCTGCAACCTTTACCGCTGTCTGGGTCGTCAGGAGCACCTGTAATGGACCAGTCCAGTGCTGTTGGTGCCAGGTCTTTCTGTGGAGGTCCTTGATGACCACCCAATCGCCTGGTTGAAGTTTGTGGAGTGGTCCTCCCTTTGATTCAGGTAAAGCTGCTTTTACCCTGGGGATAATAGACTTCAGAACATTGTTAAGTGCAGCACAGTAACATTTGGTCCTCGCAACCCATCAATGTCAACCTGTTCTGTAGGAACGGAGTGTTTGACATTCTCGTTTGATTGGCCCTCTCTACGAGACCTCCACTGGCCGGATGATAACTACAATGTGTTCGCAGGTCAATCTGCAAACTTTCAGAGATGTTCGGAATAACACTATTTACAAAATGAGAGCCGTTGTCTGACATTAATTTGGATGGCAGACCCCACCTAGGGATGATTTCCCTTAGTAGGTTCTTTGCTACAGCCATTGCTGTGGCATGCTTACAAGGAAATGCTTCTACCCATTTGGAGAAGGCATCAATCACAACCAGGCAGTACTTTTACCCCTGGCATGGAGTAAACTCAATGAAGTCCAGCATTATGTGCTCAAAAGGTCCTTCAGGCCTTGGTTGGGCTGACATAGGCATTAGAATGCCTCTGCCTGCATTGTTAGTCATATACATTAAACACTTAGCACAAAATTGCTCCGCAAAAACAGAAAATCCAAGAGCAAACCAAAAATGATTTATAATTTCTACAACTCCCCCCATTGACACATGGTCTTGGCCATGTGCCAACTTAGCCACATAGGGCAAGCAAGATCTGGGTAAAACGGGAAAGCCATTTGGCCCCAGAAGAGGTTCCTCTGTGTGTCAAAGGAACACTTCTTCCTCCACTGTCTCACCTCCCCAGGCCCTGCACCTGATTGCAGATCAGAAACATCCTGTAATTAAAACATATTCGCAGCAGAAACAGAAAGTGAAACCATTTGGAGAGTGGGGTAAACAATCGGCATTGCAGCTGCTTTTGCAGCCATATCAGCCATAGCATTTCCTTTAGAGACAGGGTCAGATGTGTTAGTGTGAGCTTGACACTTGCAGACAGAAATGGATGTAGGCAAGAGAATGGCTTCCAACAGGTTCACAATCAGTTTAGAATGTGAAATCGTCTTACCAGATGAAGTAAGGAACCCACGATGCTGCCACAATGTTCCAAAATCGTGCACCACCCCGAACGCGTCTCTGCTATCAGTATAAATGGTAACAGTATATCCTTAGCTACAATGCACACCCTAGTCAGTTCAAACAATTCTGCAGCCTGAGCTGACAGATGTGATGGCAGTTTTGCACTCTCTAGAGTATCTACAGCAGTAGTGACTGTGTAGGCCACCAATGGTTCACCCTGGGCTGACTTTTGGGCGGAGCCATCAACAACCAGCTCTAGGTCAGCATTCAGTAATTGCACATCAGAGAGGTCAGGGCAGGGTTTACAGACCTGGTCCAATAGGACAACACAATCGTGTGGTTCCCCATCATCGTCAGTTGGCAAAAGAGTAACAGGGTTAAGAACAGTACAGCGTTTAAGAGTCACATGAGACATTGTCAACAATACATTCTGATAATACAGGAGCCATGCTGGAGTGAGATGGGCGGTCCATGCCTGTGAGATAAGTGCATGAACAGCTTGAGGAACTTGAACGGTTAATGGACACATTGCAATAATGTCAGGACAAGCTAACACTGCTTCTGTAGCAGCCGCTACAGCCCTGAGACAACATATCAACCCTCTTACCACACTGTCAAGTCTTTTAGAATAGTAAGCAACAGGCCGTTGCTTCCCACCATGGTCCTGAGTGAGGACAGATGACATGAAACCATCTTTCTCGCAAACAAACAGATTAAATGGTTTAGAGTGATCTGGCAATCCTAAACAAGGAGAGGAGGTTAGCAATTGTTTCAATTTGTCAAGCGCCTGCAGGACTTCAGGTGTCCACTTTATCTTATCATTCATCGCCATCTTGTGGCCGTGAATGAGATCAGAAAGTGGCTGAGTGACCTCAGCATAATCAGGTAGCCAGGCTCTGCAATAGCCTGCCATTCCTGTGAGTGTCATCATGTGCTGTTTTGTAATTGGCTGCGGTACCGATAGAATTGCAGCCACACGCTCCAAACCCAATTTCCTACCATTAGGTGTAATGTCATGTCCCTGTTTGAGAGACAAGTTGTAACTTTTTCTTAGAAACTTTGTGGCCATTTCCAGCAAGAAACACTAACAGAGCTCTGGTGTCGACTTTGCATGCTTGTTGGGTTTCAGAACACAGTAACAGGTCGTCGACATACTATATTAACATACTCCCAGCAGGGGGTATGAAACCCTCTAAATTGTGCGCCAAAGCAGCAGAAAATACAGCAGGAGATTCCGAATAGCCTTGGGGGCAAACAGTCCAAGTCCAACGCTTGTTTAAAAACGTAAACACGAACCAGAACTGTGATTCTGGTGTGACGGGAATGCTAAAAAAAGCATTTTAGCCGATGCCGGCACAGCAGATATAATCGTAATGGGGTTTGGCACAACAGGAGCCCTTGCACAAACTGCATCATTAACAGGTCTAAGATCTTGAACAAAACGTCAATCATCTGAGGCTTTTCGGACAGGAAGAATGGGGGTATTACAGGGAGAGTCTGGACAAGGCACAATAGCTCCTCTTTCTACCAATGAAGCATGAACAGGGGAAATCCTTTGCACACCTTCCTGATTTAGGGGATACTGAGTTCTGCTTGGTCTGTGTGTGCCCTTAGGTGTGACAGTAAGCGGTTCAACACACCTCATTCGCCCAATGTCATACTTATCTTTAGCCCACAGAGAGTCCGGGAGACCAACCAACAAGGGTGACTCCTTCTCAACGGAAATCATCTGTTTAGTTGGTTTAGTGCTATGAAGGCCATGTACACCTCATTGAACATGTACAGACAAAAAAAATGGAACACACAAAGTATGTATGCTGGGTGAGAATTTAGACCCATCCGCTCTAAATTCCCAGTCAGTGACCTGCAAGACAGACTTCAACCAAATACCAGTATCCTCCCAAGCAACATCATCTGTCTTAGCTACCGAAACATGTTGCACCCTGTCACTAAATAAATACAACAAAGCCTGTTCTTTAGTCAATTTAACAATTGGGGCCCACTATACATGTCACTGCACAATAAGCTCTCTTGGGGTATGGTCCCTGTCAGCCAGTTTTGTTCATAATATAAATCTCTTGTCAATGGTGAGAAATGTGCAGTGCAATGTAAGCCAGTCGGTGACATAAAACTGCCTTTCTGTTTCCAACAACTGCAGTTGAGAAAATGTTGTCAATAGGGTCATAATGTGACCCATCAATATCCTGTACGTCCCATGCATAGTACCAATCACATGTTGAGACCGTGTCGGACAGCATCATGAGACTGTTGTACAGACTCCTGAGGCTGTACAACAGTGAGGCCTTTTCCTTTACAAATAATATGAATTTCCAATTTACAGAGAAGATCTCTTCCTGCCAAATTTATAGGACAACATGCAGAAGAAATGAATGGATGTTTTATGCAAGTTTAACAGGTAGGGGCATCGTGAGCAACTATTTCATAGTACTCCCGAGTCTCCCACAGTGCTGACTGATTCATTTGAAATGGGAGGTTTGGACATAGATTTAGAATTTATGACAGACATTGCAGCGCCAGTATCTACTAGAAAATCGATTGACTCACCATTGACGAAGAGACAAACCATCGGCTCCTCACGGGGGCTTGAAAAAATCTTGAAATGCTGTCCAAGGGTGTCAACTGTCTCTACCTCACGTCAGTCCATATGTGGGTTGTAAAGGGTTGTTTTCGGTGGAGGTTCCGTCTTCCAACTGCCCCCTGCTGCTCCCTGCTCACTTGGGTTTGGACACTTTCTAGCAAAATGTCCCTCTTAACAAAGTTCCTGTCCTGTTGTTGCTGTTGCCTGGCCCACCCGTCAGCACTGGCTCCCCCTCCTCTTCCTCTACCCCTTTGTCTTCCCCTCTGCCCATCATTTTGAGGTCTTCCCTGAGCCTGCCATTGCTGTCCCTGTCCTTGATAAAAAGCCAGCTGTTCAGCTTGTAACTTCACTCCTTCTTTTTATATTCTCTGTTTTGTCTTGTCTTCTTGAGACAGTTGCTGCCTCTCAGCGTGTTTACAGTGTTCAATAACTGCCTGTAGACTGGTAGTTTCCCAGCCAATGCAGGTTGTCTTAACCTGTTTACCAAGGGCTGGCAAAAGTCCATTCATAAGGGAAGCCTTCAAGAGGCTGTCATAGTCATCATTGTGGCAGCCATCAGTCATCGGTTTGAGCCCGCTATGCTTTCGGTAGCAGGTCTCCAGCCTATGTCTGTAGTCTTCCAATGACTCTTTAGCTTTCCGCGTGTAACTATGGATAGCTGCCCAGTCGGTCATGGGCGGGTAATGTTATTTTATGCGATCCCACAGTGTAGTCAGTTGAGTCTGATAGGCTCCACCCTCTTCCCATAGGTAGTTTTCATCAAAGCCTCCCTCCACGTCCGCCCATCGCAGCGTCATCTTTATACTGCAAATGTGCGCGATCTCAGATGCAGATGGCTTGTACAGCCGGGCCATCTTAAGTAGCTGTGTGGTAAAATCACCAGGATTCTTTGTAGGATCTGGAAGTTCTTTAGCAATGTCCTTCATTTCGTCCCGTCTCCAAGTCTTCTGGATGTCGACGAGCAGGTGCCATTCGCCATGGCCCTCCTCACCGTCCACAGGTCGCGGTTGTGGATTAGGGAACGTTACCAAAGGTGCCTGGATAAAGGTTGTGTCTGGGTCCCCTTTTGGACCTGTTCTGGTCGTGACCGTTGGGGGTGAGGGACTTAGCTGCGTGGTAGGAGTCGACGTCGATGGTGGACTAAGTTCCCAGAGTCCATCAACACCAGAGACGGGACTCAATGTGGGCGGTGCACGGAACAGATTTCCACTGCTCATGGGCCGCCTCCGAGGGGTCTGCTGTTCCCGCAATTGTATCAGGTAGAGCTGCGGCGGGGGAGACGGCTGAGCGAACTGCTGTCGGACAACCAGGGCTGGTGCTGGTGCAGTGGGTACAGGGGTATAATAGGGGGGTGGAAAGTCATTATCATCATCCCTGTTTCTCCTTCTTTTCTTATCATCCTCCATCTGTTTCCTCTTCTTACTTTCTTTCACCATTATTCCTTTAACTTTCCTGTCTGCCCTTTTCTCTGCTTCTCTTTTCCACTTACTGAAATCCTCCCAGTCTATTTTACTTGCCTTGCCTTTCTTGGTTGTCTCAAAGCCCTGTAACTTCTTTCTACATTCTGCTAATGAACTTCACTCAATGTGCCTTTTAACGGAAAAATCTGCTTCTTTGTGCCAGAGCGGTACCTGTTCCAGAATGTCCCTGCTCCATTTATCCGCCATTACCTTCACCGGTCCAATCAGCAGGTCGGGCAGGCAAGGTTCTGTTGTATTATGACTTACCCCCACTATTATTTTGCCGGGAAGCTGTACAGGACCGTACTGCCTTATTTTCACCCCTGCATGTAGGGGGGGTGTAGTAAAAGCTGTTAAGGAACCTTTTGGTCCCAGACTTGCGCTCCGGTACCGCTTTCTGTGCTGTAGCAGAGTGAAGAGTCTATGGGGCTGGGGTCCTTTTTTTTGTTGTTGGTATATTACCCCCTTTTTGGTGGTATCCAATTGGTAGTTACAGTCTTGTCCCATCGCTGCAACTCCCGTACGGACACGGGAGAGGCGAAGGTCAAGAGTCGTACGTCCTCCGAAACACAACCCAACCGAGCCGCACTGCTTCTTGACACAGTGCCCGCTTAACCCGGAAGCACCAATTTGTCGGAGGAAACACCGTACATCTGGCGACCAAGTCAGCATGCACTGCAACCGGCCCGCCACAGGAGTCGCTAGTGCGCGATGGGACAAGAACGTCCCTGCCGGCCAAACCCTCCCCTACCCTGGACCAATTGTGCACCGCCCCATGGGTCTCCCGGTCGAGGCCGGCTGGGACAGAGCCTGGACTCGAACCAGGATCTCTAGTGGCACAGTTAGCACTGCTATGCAGTGCCTTAGACCACTGCACCACTCGAGAGGCCCGAGTGGCTGGGGTCTTTGACAATTTTCCGGGCCTTCCTCTGACACATTTACATTTTAGTCATTTAGCAGACGCTCTTATCCAGAGTGACTTACAGTTAGTGAGTGCATACATTTTCATACTGGCCCCCCGTGTGAAACGAACCCACAACCCTGGCGTTGCAAGCGCCATGCTCTACCAACTGAGCTACAGGGGGACACCACCTGGTATAGATGTACTGGGCTATCCGCACCACCCTTTGTAGCGCCTGGCAGTAGGGGTGCACAGGGGTGCAGTAGGGGTGCACAGGTTCAGATCGTTAAGTCATACTGATTGGGTTTCTGGAATGTTAAACAGATATTAACCCTTCCCTTATGTTGCGGTTCAATTTGACCCAGTAGTGAGTTTTACAACACTGAAGGGCAATTTCATGGTAACAGGATTATGTTGAGACTCAGATTTCTCATTTTTAAATGTATGCCAAACAAAATCAATTTATTACAAAGTTTAGCAAACCATACAGCTTCATGCACTAGGATTACTTTAAACAATTTACACAGAAAATTTCACAAAAACACATTTACTGGAAGAACTGTGCAGTTTGGTAGCAGAATTATGGTAAAATCTCCCTCAGCTTTTTATGCGACCACATTTTCCAAAAACTCTCTTAAATATCTGATCAGAATTAAGATTCAAATATGACATCTTGGTTATTGAACTACAGTAAGTAAAGTGGATTTACACCTGGTAACAGAATTATAGTAACAGAATTACATCATGGGTCCCTGATCTGTACCACACAGAAATACAAATTTATGGATATGAATGCCATTCTCTTCATGGTGATGTATCCTGAATAGTAGCTGAAATTGGGTCTATCAACTCAGCAAAAGAAAGAAGAAAGAGGACTGGATATACATTTTGGGAGGTTAAAATCATGTATTTATTTTGATTTACTTACTGTACTGGGTCAAATTGACCCAGAACATCATCCTTGTATAGCCTTTTCGAATATAAGGGAAGGGTTAAACTGAAAGTTTATCAGTACCTGTATCAGATCTCTGCATGTTCCAAAATCTTTACAAAATAAATAATACAAAATCCTACTGTTATTCAGCGTGCATTATTACTATAATAGACTTTTGTGTAATTTAATTCATGTACAAAAACCTTTTACAACTTTTCCAAAAACTGTATGGAACATTATGGCAAAGAATAGCTATAATTCCTCATACAGTATACTGACCTTCATAATGTGCAACAGGTAGTTGTTGTAAGTTGCTACAGGACAGTAGACAAGATGTCACAATCCGGGTTAGAACTCCGGTCTCAGAAGTGTAGAGCTGGGGGTACTACCCCTTAGCCACAGAGGAGATGTTGTAGGACCCAAATGAAACACCCAAGGCAATACTCCAGGCAAGTAGATTTAATGTTCACAAAACAGGAGGCAAAACAAAACAACTCCACGAGGGGAGAAAAAACAAACTAAAGATAACTTCAAAAACTTACTAGGACAGACACGGTGAGACAAAGCAGGAGACACACAGTCAGGACGCAATAACCAAGTGACAAACCAGGGGAAAACACACAGCTAAAATACACAAGGGGAAACAAGGCACAGGTGACCTGGATAAGCTAATTAGGACACATGAGGAAGAACTAAGGCAAAGGGGGAACACCGCTGACCTCTAGAGGCCAGGAGACAAACAGGGGAAGCAGGAAGCTGACAGGACCCCCTCCTCTAGGAACGACTCCTGACGTTCCTTCCAGAACACCCTGGCCCCAGGGTGCGAAAATCTCGGATCAACCCTGGGTCCAGGATGTCCCTGGCTGGAACCCAGGAGCGCTCCTCTGGCCCGTAGCCCTCCCAGTCCACCAGATACTGCAGAGAGTTCTGGACCCTCCGGGAGTCCAGTATCCGGCGGACTGTGTAGGCTGGCTGGCCGTCTATGATCCTGGGAGGTGGCGGGGGTCTGTGGGGGGCAAAAGGAGAAGACAAGACAGGTTTAAGGAGTGAAACATGAAAAGTGGGGTTAACTCTAAGGGAGCGAGGCAGAACTAAACGATACGAAACAGGGTTAACCTTTCTAGCAATGCGGAAAGGGCCGATGTATCTCTGGGAAAGCTTCTTGGATTCGACCCGGAGGGGCAAGTTCTTAGTGGCCAACCAAACTCTCTGACCAGCTCGGAAACTAGGGGCCGTCCGGCGGTGGCGATTAGCCTGACTTTGGTATCTCTGGGAGGTCCGAAGGAGGGTACACCTGGCCTTCTTCCAGGTCCGCCTACAGCGTTGGACAAAGCGCTGGGCCGAGGGAACACCAACTTGCGCCTCTTCCTCTGGAAATAATGGAGGGTTGTAACCGAACTGGCATTCGAAGGGGGACAATCCGGTGGCTGAGGACTGGAGGGTGTTGTGGGCATATTCAGCCCAAATGATATAGGTGGCCCAAGACGTGGGATTACTGGCCGCCATACACCGCAGGGTGGTCTCCAGATCCTGATTAATCCGTTCCGTTTGGCCATTAGACTCTGGATGGAATCCTGACGATAGGCTGGCTGTGGCCCCAATAAGCCTGCAGAAGGCCCCCAAAACCGGGACGAGAATTGGGGACCTCGGTCAGAGACCACGTCCCAGGGGGAAGGCCAAATATCCGGAAGACATGGTTCATGAGGAGCTCAGCAGTCTCCTTAGCCGAGGGCAGCTTGGGCAGGGGAATAAACCGGGCAGCCTTTCGAGAAACGGTCTACCACCACAAGGATGACGGTGTTGCCCTGGGATAGAGGAAGTCCCGTAACAAAGTCCAGAGAAAGGTGTGACCATGGCCTTCGAGGAACAGGTAAGGGATGGAGCAGTCCCTGGGGTCGCTGGCGTGTCGACTTTCCCTGGTTGCACACAGGGCAGGCCTCAACATAGACCTGCACGTCCTTCTTGATGGACGGCCACCAAAACCGCCGTCGGAGGAACTCCAGTGTGCGAGCACTGCCAGGATGGCATGTCAAGGGCGACTCATGACCCCACTGCAAGACGCGGCCCGAACCGAGAGAGGAACGTACAGGCGACCGGCAGGACCACCGCCTGGATCGGGCTCATGGGCAAGAGCTTCTCGTACCCTCTTTCTAGTTCCCACTGAAGAGGTGCGACGATCCTAGACCTCGGAATAATCGATGCCAAGGGCTTCTCTTGTACCTCGGGAGAATAGACTCGAGACAGAGCATCCGGCTTGACGTTCTTGGTGCCAGGTCGGTAAGTCAGGAGGAACTGGAATCGATTAAAGAAAAGGGACCATCGTGCTTGCCGAGGGTTCATCCGCTTAGCCTGTTGGAGATATTCCAGGTTCTTGTGGTCTGTGAGAACCTGGAAAGGGTGCTGAGCCCCCTCAAGCCAATGGCGCCACTCCTCCAAGGCCAGTTTTACCGCAAGCAACTCTAGATCCCCCACGTGGTAGTTGCGCTCGGCCTCAGACAGGCGGCGAGACATGAAGGCACAAGGGTGTAATCTCCCATCCGCACCCCTCTGTGACAGGACGGCTCCCACCCCCACCTCTGAGGCGTCCACCTCCACCACGAAAGGTCTCTCTGGGTCAGGGGTCACCAGAATCGGAGCAGAAGTGAAGCGGCGCTTGAGATCCTCGAAGGCCCCTGCTGCTTCCGGACCCCAGTGAATCTTGGTCCCTCCTCCCTTGGTAAGCGTCGTCAAGGGGGCTACCACCGAGCTGAAATTCTTGATGAACTTCCGATAGAAGTTAGAAAAGCCAATGAACCGTTGAACCTCCTTGACCGTGGCAGGTGTGGGCCAATCGTGGACCGCCTTGACCTTCTTGGGATCCATCTCTAGGTGCCCGGGAGTGACAATAAACCCGAGAAACTGAGTCTGAGAAACATGAAATTCACACTTCTCAGGCTTAACGTAGAGGTGATTGTCAAGGAGCCTCTGGAGAACCCGGCTAACATGCCCCTCATGTTCCTTCAGTGACCTCGAGAAGATGAGGATATCGTCCAGGTACACGAAGACGAACAGATTAAGCATATCCCGGAGAACATCATTAATCAGGGCTTGGAATACTGCGGGGGCATTGGTGAGCCCGAACGGCATCACCCGATATTCATAGTGTCCCGTGGGCGTGTTGAACGCCGTCTTCCATTCGTCTCCTGGCCGGATCCGCACGAGATGGTAAGCATTGCGGAGATCCAGCTTAGTAAAAATGGAAGCCCCTTGAAGCAGCTCAAAAGCAGTGGCCATGAGAGGAAGAGGGTATCGATTCCGAACCGTGATCTTGTTGAGTCCCCGGTAATCAATACAAGGCCTCAGACCCCCGTCTTTCTTTTCAACAAAAAGAAGCCCGCCCCAGCCGGGAAGTAGAGGCATAGATGAGGCCGGCTGCCAAGGACTCCTTAATGTAGGTGTCCATAGCTGCGTGCTCGGGGAGGACAAGGAAAAGATCCGACCTCTAGGGAGGGCAGCACCCAGGGAGTAGATCAATGGCACAGTCATAAGTGCGATGAGGCGGTAAGGCAGTAGCCCGGGCCTTGCTGAACACTGCCTTGAACCGATGGTACACACTGGGGACTCGGGAGACGTCAACAGACTCTTGAAACTGGGTACTAGGGGCTGAGGAACTCTGAAGCATGCAGGTGAGTTGGCAAGTGGGACCCCAGCTAAGAATGGTGCCCGTAGGCCAGTCGATCTGGGGATTATGTCTGCATAGCCAAGGGTGACCCAGGATAATAGGATACTCGGGAGAGTCAATGAGATAGAAGGTCTCCTCCTGCTGGTGTTGAGAGATGGTAAGTCGCAGGGACTGAGTCGCCTCAGTAACTTTTCCTGGTTCCAGAGGTCTGCCATCTAAGGCTGTAACTGCCTGGGGTTGAGGAAGTAGTTGGGTAGGGATCTTAAGTTCCTTAGCCAAGGTTACATCCATAAAATCACCTGCGGCACCGGAATCGATCATAGCCTGGACCCGATGCTGGTGGCCCTCCCAGGACAGAGTGGCTGGAATAGCTAGGACCGCGTTAGTAGGAGGAGCTCTAATTTTCCCCATCACAACCCCTCCTGTAGCTGGGCGGGGACAGGCGTTTCCCGAAAGCTCGGGGCAAGTGGAGCGGAAGTGGCCGGCAACCCCGCAGTAGAGGCACCGACGCTCCCTCATGCGACGTTCCCCTTTCGTTGGAAGAAAGCCTGGAACGGCCTAACTGCATGCTCTCCGGGGAATCCTGGGGCAGTTCAGGAGCCGGGGCAGCTCTGAATGACGGAGTCCAAACAGGAGAAACAGAGCTGCTCAGAGGAACTTGGGACTGAGACACCTGACGGCGAGCCGTTCTCCGCTCTCTTAGACGATTGTCCAGGCGGATGGCCAAGGCTATGAGGGACTCGAGATCTTCAGCTGGTTCACGGGTGGCTAACTCATCTTGAAGGGGCTCAGATAACCCTCCCTGAAAGCAGACCCTCAGCGCTTCATCATTCCATCCGCTCCTTGCTGCCATGGTTCGAACTCAATGGCAAAATCTGCCGTGCTTGGGGGCCCTGACGGAGAGACAGTAGGCGCTTGGAAGCCTCCCGCCCACTGACAGGATGATCGAACACCCGCTTGAACTCTTCTACAAATGCAGCGTGGGAGTCACAACAGGCCTCCTGGGACTGCCACACCGCAGAGGCCCAGGCGAGCGCCTTGTCTGAAAGAAGGGTAATGAGGTAGGCAATCTTGGAACGGTCTGTGGGAAAACTTGAGGGTTGGAGCTCGAAGGTGAGGGAGCATTGGGTGAGGAAACCCTGGCAAGAGCTTGGATCCCCAGAAAAGGGCTTGGGAGGTGGTAGTCGGGGCTCCGCCAACCGAGAAGGCCTGTCGTCACTGGGAGGTGACCGGGGGAAGGGGGGAGGACCAAGGAGGCGTTCAAAGAGCTGGTGAAGGGAACTCATCATTTCGGCCAGGAGTTGAGAATGTCTAGCCATCAGCTCCTCTTGTCGGCTGAGAACGGCTTCATGGCGCTGGAAAGAAGCCTCATGTCGAATGATCACCGCCAACAGGTCCTGGGAACTGAGTGTTTCTGGGTCCATGATTGACTTGGTTATTCTGTCACAATCCGGGTTAGAACTCCGGTCTCAGAAGTGTAGAGCTGGGGGTACTACCCCTTAGCCACAGAGGAGATGTTGTAGGACCCAAATGAAACACCCAAGGCAATACTCCAGGCAAGTAGATTTAATGTTCACAAAACAGGAGGCAAAACAAAACAACTCCACGAGGGGAGAAAAAACAAACTAAAGATAACTTCAAAAACTTACTAGGACAGACACGGTGAGACAAAGCAGGAGACACACAGTCAGGGACGCAATAACCAAGTGACAAACCAGGGGAAAACACACAGCTAAAATACACAAGGGGGAAACAAGGCACAGGTGACCTGGATAAGCTAATTAGGACACATGAGGAAGAACTAAGGCAAAGGGGAACACCGCTGACCTCTAGAGGCCAGGAGACAAACAGGGGAAGCAGGAAGCTGACACAAGATCCCTGAGAAACAAAACATTAGACAATGCCAAATGGAAGAATCAAAACGGACAAATCTGCAATACACTTAATCTAGAATAGTGAGTGACTACAGTCTCCTTTGTCCAACCAGTCAAAGTTCATGGCATTTGAATTGGCCACCACATTTGCAACTGATTTATCTCCCATAGCTCTCAGTTGGGCTGTCTTTGGGAGGGACTAGGGAGACATTATAATAGATCTAAGTCCTGTGGTTAGTGAATCAGTTATGGATGAGAGAGAACTCAACTAAACGTAAGGGACATAGCTTCCCATCATGGGGGACCCCAAGATCAGGCTATTACTGCTTCTGAGCACCAATGTCTCATTTTGTAGCTCTCTGATTTTCAAGATGGTGAAGACCATTCTTCATTTGCGTTGTATTTAGTCAGTATAGGAAGATAAATGTTTTTGTAATATGTTAAAAAATATATTCTGTTCTATACTACACTATACTTTAGTTAATAACATTAAACATGATTTTAGATAGACAAGGTCCCTTTCTGAACTTCATCCTCTGTAAAAAGTTGGTGTTCCCTCAAGCTCTCATTAGCATAAAGCAGGTTTCTGAGTTGGTGTCCTATTTTGCTGACCCACTGTATCCTTGAGTAAATGTCCAACCTAATGTAGGTCTCAATACAATTTTAAACTTACTAAAAGACCAAAAGATGTCAAAAAATGTATCCTCATGCATCTGACATTTACACAGATTCAATGTAACTAAATAATGAATAAATGCAACACCAATGTAAAAATGTTCACTAACATGAGGACTTTTTTATTTGCATTTTAGAGAAAGGCAATGAGAATGCTGATGAACAGACGTCGACATGCCCATGTAAGTCTCTAAGGGTTTACTCGATCTGTTAATCTTACATTCAGTTAATAAATGATTTCAGTGAAAAGTTGTGTTGATTGTTGAAATGTTATGTTGATTGTTTAAGCCTTAAGTGATGATTTGGCCCTGAGCGGATCCCTAGCATGTAGGCAGGGGCATTAGGAAACAAGGTACAAGCATGTTTCCTGTACACTGACCTTAATCGATAACCTCAGCTTTTGGATTGATGCCTGGCCTGGTTTTTTAGTTTTAGTGGAACTGGAGATAACAGAGCTCGACCTGGCTGGATCTGAACACTTGTGCCATGATGTTTATGATTCATTACAATTGATGTTATTCATTAAAGAGAATTGCCATTTAGTACGTAAAGGGTAAAGGGTCCAGAGTTCAAGTGGTGTTGTGGGACTTCGACTGTGAACCCAGGATGTTGTCTAAAGAAATATTGACTCAATTTGGAGAAAAGCTTTGTTGGGTTGTTTTCTCATTATATAGAAGTACATCTAAAACTTAGCCAGGGGCTAGTAGGTAGTATATGAGAAATATTGATAGAAGTCATATAATACTTGTACATTCAGTAAAATTATTCAAATTGATTTGCCCATTATTTGTGATCTCCAGTGTCAGCAAGGTTAAAGACCTTTAAGAAATACTGTATGTGTACCAATACATGACAGAGAGCAAAAATGATGTGACTGGTACATTCAACCTCAGGAATTGCCCCAAGTCACGTCAGGTAGGCCTATGTCTGTTTGTTTTTGTGGCTCGACTTATACCTGTTCCTGCTGGTAACTGGGGGAACTGTTATCTTTCTGACCCTTCCTCACTCTGTTTGCCTGACCCTTCCTCTCTTGTTATCATCCTCCTCATTCAGGTGGAACTCGAAGTCCCACAAGAATGCAGCTTCGTTCTTCACACGGCGGACTGTGCCCTCAGTGAGGAGTCGGTCATCGACCCCCCCCAGGCTGCAGGAGCTGAGGCCTTCCAGGCTGTAATGGAAAAGTCAGTGCAAACATTTACCATAAAGATAAAACATGTATTCATAATTTGTACATAGAATATGCCTTACTAGTCCTTCTTGTAAAACGGATCAGGATGATGAACCGCACAGCTGTAGAGGGGGACATCTTTGTGTATACCCTGGGCCTCCAGTCCAGCCCTGACTCCCACTGGGTCAGAGATATGCTCATTGTGGCTTAATACAAACAGAGCAAAGCCATTATGTACGCTCTGGCAAACACAGTCAGGAAGTAAGTGAAATTACAGTCTTTCATCTAAAAATAACTGGAATCATAGATATCTCATCAATTGCCTTTATTTATTTATTTTTTTATCTGGGAACATGGTTGATGTTAATTTGACCATAACAACCATAACAGCTTTTTAACCATTTAGATTTTTTGATTCAATTATTTGTTGAAGTTAACCACCAGAGGGCAATACATCCCAACAAAATTCAGAACTAGTGGGTAACATATTCCCAACACTCATCTGCAGGTTTCAGGCAGGACATCCCACCCCTGAGGTCAAATAGGTGAAAGAGTTCATGGATACCATGTTGGGAGACTGCTCAGGGGATGTGGATATGAGCAATATTACAAGTAATGTTTTAAGTATTGTGTTGTTTTATACCTAACATACAGTTACCGCTAGTCAATATTGCACCTTGCAACTTAGTGGAAAGTGTTTTGAATAACCAGATTGTTTCTCATTCATTTTCTAGGTTGCATGGGTAAAGCAATGAAATCTACAGGTGATGTCGGTCTGGGCTTGAAGGAATCTATCATCAACTGTGTGCAGAAGGGTGCTTCTCTATCTGTCCAGAAGGCAGCAATTCAGGCCTTCAGACTCATGGACATCGACCAGGAGGTGATTCCATTCCCACCACCATACCCATCACCTAAACCTGCTCAATAATTCTCAACATTCTTATTTTGAGTTCTCTTCAGTTATAGCAGATGCTTTTATTAATTAGCACACTTTTCATAATCTAATCATTAACAATCTGTATTAATAAGTGGAAATGTTTGTGCTGTGAAGGACAGGTCAGAAAAACTCTCTTGGAGGTGTACCAGGATGCTGAGAGCCCCGTCCAGAAACGTGTGGCAGCTTATCTGATGCTTATGAAGAGTCCTGACGATGTGCTGCTTAGCAAGGTGATCACCACGCTGAAGGAGAGACAGGACCCACAGGTCAGGAGCTTTGTGGCCTGCCACCTTGACAACATCCGCCACTCTGATGATCCCAAAATGCAACAGTAAGTGACTGTTTTCTGTATGATATGTTCAGTCACTCCCTCTTCATTATCACTTGTGCAACTCAAACAAGTTGTGGGTTCTGAAAAGTGCTCTCTTTCTCTCTTCCTCAAGAATAAGACAGTAAGTATATTGAGGAGGCATTGCAAGACCATCAGCACTCTGTTAACCCCTTCACCACAATGTCCCGCAACTACAAAATGGACACTGCCATGGGCTCCATAAAGAGCAACATGATCTTTGATTCCACTCCATCCCTGCCAAAGGAAGTCCTGCTGGAGACCACCCTCAAAGCCTTTGGGTATAACGATATGTTAGAGGTAAGGTTTGAAAAGACATTCGAAACGTGTATTTATCTAATAAATGAAACATTTAATTAAAATGTTTATTATTTAAAAGAATATTGCATCTATATTGGTGTGATTACATTGATATCTTGTCTCACCCTTTTTTCCACTTCCATTTTCAAGGTCAGTATTGAAGGTAATGGATATGAACCGAGCCTTGAGGCCCTTTTTGGAGAGCAAGGTTTCTTCCCGGACTCTGTCTCCAAGGCCATGTACTGGGCTGGTCTCAAGATGCCAGACTCGGTCCAACAGGTGCTGGAGAACTGGATTGCTCCCTTGAGGAGTGAGAGAAGGAAAATACAGGTAAAACTGTATAATTTGATATATTGATGTTTAAGGAATAGTCTTTTCGTTTGGCTTTTCAGTGTGAGCTGAAGTATTTAAATACATTTTTAATAATCCATATCTTACTGGCCCACAGGACCTTGTAAGAGACATTGGACAGAACTTCCAAAAGCTTGTCAGCGAACTACACTCTCAAGACTCCGCTGCCATGGCCTACCTAAGGATTCTTGGAGATGAAGTTGGATACATCAAGTCCAGTGAGATGGAGCACATGGCCCCGACCCTAGCTATGTACTCTGACGTGTTCTTCAACATAATGTCTCTTAAGGTAAATCATTGTTGACTGAATAGGTCATTCTGAGGGGGAAAGCATATAATAATATACAGTATGTGGAAACTAGATAACTAAACAAAACAGTCAATTACAAACAAAGCTAAACATGTTTTCAATTATTTCTATACATTTTCAGTATAACTGACCCACACACAAAGTCCCTTTGTTTCTTTATTTTTGCACAGGCCATGCAGTCTCTAATGTCCAGCACTAACAATGAGCTTTATGCCCACTATATCTTCCTGGATGAGAGCTTTTTCCTGCCCTCTGCGTCTGGTTTACCCCTGAAATTCTCCTTGTCTGGTGTCTTTGCCCCTGGAGCTAAGGGAGGTCTGAACTTTTCCCCTGTCATGGTAAACTGCCTGCTCTTTTATTTCTATTCAATTAATGTATAGGCCTTATGGAACATGTTTTATGGATTTCTACCATATTTGGACAAATTCTTTCATTTATTTAGGATCCTAGGTGAAATTTTACCTGTGAATTATGCCTTTCTTACCTGTAGCAGCAGTTGTCTTTCATGCAATCTATTGGTGTAGAGTTTATTACACAACTGGGTATCGACATTTCTGAGTTTGTGGTGGCTGGCATCGAGATGCACACCAACATGTACCATGAGAGTTCCCTGAACGCCAAAGTCACCATTAGCAGGAATGTTATCAAACTCTCCATCCCTGCACCCAAGGGAACTACTCAGCTATTCAGTGTCAGGTGGGAATTACTCTAACTTCATCTTAAATTCTTACATTTTACATTTTAGTCATTTAGCAGACGCTCTTATCCAGAGCGACTTACAGGAGCGCTTAGGGTTAAGTGCCTTGCTGAAGGGCACATCAACAGATTTTTCAACTAGTCGACTCGGGGATTAGACCAGCGACCTTTCGGTTACTGGCACAACGCTCTTAACCACTAAGCTACTTCTAATAATTTGATATTAAATATAAGTGGCACATTATGGGTAGCTCACATACTGTTGTCAATGTTAATAGGAGTACAGATTTAAGAATCCAGCTTGTATCAAATACCACCATCTTTTAATATACAGTTGAAGTCAGAAGTTTACATACACATTTAAACTCAGTTTTTCACAATTCCTGACATTTAATCCTAGTAAAAATTCCCTGTCTTAGGTCAGTTAGGATCACCACTTTATTTTAAGAATGTGAAATGTCAGAATAATAGTAGAGATAATTATTTCTTTCATCTTTTATTTATTTCATCACATTCGAAGTGGGTCAGAAGTTTACATACACTCAATTAGTATTAGGTAGCATTGCCTTTAAATTGTTTAACTTGGGTCAAACGTTTCGGGTAGCCTTCCACAAGCTTCCCACAATAAGTTGGCTGAATTTTGGCCCATTCCTCCTGACAGAGCTGGTGTAACTGAGACAGGTTTCTAGGCCTCCTTGCTCGCACACGCTTTTTCAGTTCTGCCCACAAATGTTTTATAGGATTGAGGTCAGGGCTTTGTGATGGCCACTCCAATAACTTGACTTTGTTGTCGTTAAGCCATTTTGCCACAACTTTGGAAGTATGCTTGGGGTCATTGTCCATTTGGAAGACCCATTTGCGACCAAGCTTTAACTTCCTGACTGATGTCTTGAGATGTTGCTTCAATATATCCACATAATTTTCCTTCCTCATGATGCCATCTATTTTGTGAAGTGCACCAGTCCCTCCTGCAGCATAGCACCCCCACAGCATGATGCTGCCACCCCCGTGCTTCAAGGTTGGGATGGTGTTCTTCGGCTTGCAAGCAACCCCCTTTTTCCTCCAAACATAACGATGGTCATTATGGCCAAACAGTTCTATTTGTGTTTCATCAGACCAGAGGACATTTCTCCAAAAAGTACGATCTTTGTCCCCATATGCAGTTGCAAACCGTAGTCTGGCTTTTTTTATGGCGGTTTTGGAGCAGTGGCTTCTTCCTTGCTGAGCAGCCTTTCAGGGTATGTCGATATGACTCGTTTAACTGTGGATATAGATACTTTTGTAGCTGTTTCCTCCAGCATCTTCACAAGGTCCTTTGCTGTTGTTCTGGGATTGATTTGCACTTTTCGCACCAAAGTACGTTCATCTCTAGGAGACAGAACGCGTCTCCTTCCTGAGCGGTATGATGGCTGCGTGGTCCCATGGTGTTTATTCTTGAGTACTATTGTTTGTACAGATGAACATGGTACCTTCAGGTGTTTGGAAATTGCTCCCAAGGATGAACCAGACTTGTGGAGGTCTACAATTTTATTTCGGAGGTCTTGGCTGATTTCTTTTGATTTTCCCATGATGTCAAGCAAAGAGGCACTGAGTTTGAAGGTAGGCAGGTATACCTCCAATTGACTCAAATGATGTCAATTAGCCTATCAGAAGCTTCTAAAGGCATGACATCATTTTCTGGAATTTTCCAAGCTGTTTAAAGGCACAGTCAACGTAGTGTATGTAAACTTCTGACCCAGTGGAATTGTGATACAGTGAATTATAAGTGAAATAATCTGTCTGTAAACAATTCTTGGAAAAATTACTTGTGTCAGGAACAAAGTAGATGTCCTAACCGACATGCCAAAACTATAGTTTGTTAACAAGAAATTAGTGGAGTGTTTAAAAACTAGTTTTAATGACTCCAACCTAAGTGTATGTAAACTTTCGACTTCAACTGTATGTGTGTCCAATGGAGAAAAAAATAATCAAATTAAGACTGACAAATGCCATAGATATTCACTATTATCTACATAAAATCAATTGGGGCCTACAGTGCATTTGGAAAGTATTCAGACCCCTTGATTTTTTCCAAATTTTGTTATGTTACAGCCTTATTCTAAAATGGATTAAATTGTTTTTTTCCCCTCATCAATCTACACACAATACCCCATAATGACAAAGCAAAAACAGCTTTTTACATAATTATTCAGACCCTTTACTCAGGACTTTGTTGAAGCACCTTTGGCAGCGATTACAGCCTCGAGTCTTCTTGGGTATGACGCTACAAGCTTGGCACACCTGTATTTGGGGAGTTTCTCCCATTCTTCTCTGCAGATCCTCTCAAGCTCTGTTGAGAGGATCGTCGCTGCACAGCTATTTTCAGGTTTCTCGAGAGATGTTCGATCAGGTTCAAGTCCAGGCTCTGGCTGGGCCACTCAAGGACATTCAGAGACTTGTCCCGAAGCCACTCCTGCATTGTCTTGACTGTGTGCTTAGGGTCGTTGTCCTGTTGGAAGCTGAACCTTCGCCCCAGTCTGAGGTCCTGAGCACTCTGGAGCAGGTTTTCATCAAGGATCGCTCTGTACTTTGCTCCGTTAATCTTTTCCTCGATCCTGACTAGTCTCCCAGTCCCTGCCGCTGAAAAACATCCCCACAGCATGATGCTGCCACCACCATGCTTCACCATAAGGATGGTGCCAGGTTTCCTCCAGACATGGCACTTTCATCAGAGCAGAGAATCTTGTTTCTCATGGTCTGAGAGTCCTTTATGTGCCTTTTGGCAAACTCCAAGCGGGTCTTTTACTGAGGAGAGGCTTCTGTCTGGCCACTCTACCATAAAGGCCTGATTGGTGGAGTGCTGCAGAGATGGTTGTCCTTCTGGAAGGTTCTCCCATCTCCACAGAGGAACTCTGGAGCTCTGTCAGAGTGACCATCGGGTTCTTGTTCACCTCCCTGACCAAGGCCCTTCTCCCCCGATTGCTCAGTTTGGCCAGACGGCCAGCTCTAGGAAGAGTATTGGTGGTTCCAAACTTCTTCCATTTAAGAATGATGGAGGCCACTGTGTTCTTCGGGACCTTCAATGCTGCAGACATTTTTTGGTACCCTTCCCCAGATCTTTGCCTCGACGCAGTCCTGTCTCAGAGCTCTACGGACAATTCCTTCGACCTCATGGCTTGGTTTTTGCTCTGACATGCACTGTCAACTGTGGGACCTTAAATAGACAGTGACTTTCCAAATCCTGTCCAATCAATTGAATTTACCACAGGTGGACTCCAATCAAGTTGTAGAAACATCTCAAGGATGATCAATGGAAACCGGATGCACCTGAGCTCAATTTCGAGTCTCATAGCAAAGGGTCTGAAGACTTATGTAAATAAGGTATTTCTGTTTTTTATTTTTAATACATTTGCTAAAATGTCTAAAAACCTGTTTTTGCTTTGTCATTATGGGATATTGTGTGTAGATTGATGAGATTGTAAAAAAAAAAATCAATTTTAGAATAAGGCTGTAACGTAACAAAATGTGGAAAAAGTCAAGGGGTCTGAATATTTCCGAATTGCACTGTATCTGTCCTCTCCATATTCGGTGCTGAGCTCCCAGAGGTGACTGTAACACTGAAGTACAAGCTGGCAGTCACAGATAGAAACGTCAAGGGGAAGAAGATGCGTGGCACAATATTCCACAGTTCAAATCAAATCAAATTGTATTTGCTACATGCGCCGAATACAACAGGTGTAGACCTTACAGTGAAATGCTTACTTACAAGCCCTTAACCAACAATGCCGTTTTAAGAAAAATAAGTGTTAAGTAAAAAATGGATGAGAAAAAAATTAAATAATTAAAGAGCAGCAGTAAAATAAAGTAAATGCAGGCAGGCTATATACAGGGGGTACCGGTACAGAGTCAATGTGCAGGGGCACAGGTTAGTCGAGATAATTGAGGTAATATGTACATATGGGTAGAGTTAAAGTGACTATGCATAGATAATAAACAGAGAGTAGCAGCAGCGTAAAAGAGGGGGTCGGGTGGGGTGGGGTGGGGTGGGGGGGACAGTGCACATAGTCTGGGTAGCCATGATTAGCTGTTCAGGAGTCTTATTGCTTGGGGGTAGAAGCTGTTAAGAAGCGTTTTGGACCTAGACTTGGCGCTCCGGTACCGCTTGCCATGCGTTAGCAGAGAGAACAGTCTATGACTAGGGTGGCTGGAGTCTTTGACAATTTTTAGGGCCTTCCTCTGACACCGCCTGGTATAGAGGTCCTGGATGGCAGGAAGCTTGGCCCCAATGATGTACTGGGCCATACGCACTACCCTCTGTAGGACACCAAGGAACTTGAAGCTCTCAACCTGTTCCACTACAGCCCTGTCAAAGAGAATGGGGGAGTGCTCAGTCCTCTTTTTATTCCTGTAGTCCACAATCACCTCCTTTGTCTTGATCACGTTGAGCGAGAGGTTGTTATCCTGGCACCACACGGCCAGGTCTCTGACCTCCTCCCTATAGGCTGTCTCATCGTTTTCGGTGATCAGACCTACCACTGTTGTGTCATCGGCAAACTTAATGATGGTGTTGGAGTCGTGCCTGGCCATGCAGTCATGGGTGAACAGGGAGTACAGATGGGGACTGAGCATGCACCCCTGTGGGGCCACCATGTTGAGGATCAGCGTGGCAGATGTGTTGTTACCTACCCTTACCACCTGGGGGTGGCCCATCAGGAAGTCCAAGTGTTTAGTCCCAGGGTCCTTAGCTTAGCGATGAGCTTTGAGGGCACTATGGTGTTGAACGCTGAGCTGTGGTCAATGAATAGTATTCTCATGTAGGTGTTCTACTTGTCCAGGTGGGAAAGGGCAGTGTGGAGTGCAATAGAGATTGCATCCTCTGTGGATCTGTTGGGGCGGTATGCAAATTAGAGTGGGTCTAGGGTTTCTGGGATAATGGTGTTGATGTGAGCCATGACCAGCCTTTCAAAGCACTTCATGGCTACAGACGTGAGTGCAACGGGTCGGTAGTCATTTAGGCAGGTTATCTTAGCAAAATATTCCAATAGCTTAGCATCTGCGTCATCTGACCACTTCCTTATTAACTGAGTCACTGGTGCTTCCTGCTTTAGTTTTTGCTTATAATCAGGAGGATAGAATTATGGTCAGATTTGCCAAATGAAGGGCGAGGGAGAGCTTTGTACGCGTCTCTGTGTGTTGAGTAATGGTGGTCAAGAGTATTTTTTTTCTCTGGTTGCACATTTAACATGCTGGTAGAAATTAGGTAGAACGGATTTATGTTTCCCTGCATTAAAGTCCCCGGTCACTAGGAGCGCTGCCTCTGGATGAGCGTTTTCCTGTTTGCTTATGGCCTTATACAGCTCACTGAGTGCAGTCTCAGTGCCAGCATCGGTTTGTGGTGGTAAATAGACAGCTAAGAAAAATATAAATGAAAACTCTCTTGGTAAATAGTGTGGTCTACAGCTTATCATGAGATACTCTACCTCAGGCGAGAATAATATAGAGACTTCCTTAATATCAGATTTCGTGCACCAGCTGTTGTTTACAAATATACACAGACCGCCACCCCTTGTCTTACCGGAGTCAGCCGTTCTATCCTGCCGATGTAGCGTATATCCCGCCAGCTGTATGTTTTAAATGTCATCGTTCAGCCACGACTCGTGAAACATAAGATATTGTCGTTTTTAATGTCCCGTTGGTAGGTTATCCTTGATCGTAGCTCGTCTATTTTGTTATCCAATGATTGTGCGTTGGCTAATAGGACTGATGGAAGAGGCAGATTACTCGCTCGCCGTCGGATCCTTACATGGCACCCCGACCTACGTCCACGATATCTCCGTCTCTTTCTCATGCGAATGACGGGGATTTGGGCCTTGTTGTAATAGCAGAATTGGTTACAGTGTTTCTAGTTGTTTCAAGTTGGCCGTTCCAGGTAAAAGAAACCACAGTGTTCTAATTTTGCCATTTTGCCAAGGTTAGTAATATTGTAACTAACTAACATGCCTTGCTTTGAATGTTTATTCACAGACTTGAGTCTATGGAAAATGGTATGCTGCAAGTCCAGATGACCATCCCGGCCCTGAGTTCAGATGCCTCTGCTACTGCAACCCTGAAGAACACAGATAGTCTAGTCATGTAATTAGAGACAGCAGTCAACATTCAAGAGTCTAACTCTGTGCAAAAAGTCATTGTGAGATATGGTAAGTGTCAGACAGCTTTTTCTCTGTGATGTTTGACCTGACAAAGTCAATAACAAAATGTAACTGCAAACAGTAATGGTTAAAGTCTTACATCTGGTTTTCCCATAAAAATGACAACAAGTTTGAGGTGGAGATGAAGTCCGATCTGAACTCTGAGATCCAAAAACTCATCCCAAACACAGAAGATTACCAGAGGCAGCTACAAATGCAACATTTGACTGGACAAGGTTGCTGGAAGAAACAAGAGGAGCCTCGCTGAACTCACTCTGCCAACGTGCCTGAGAATCTGTTCCTTCAATCGTAAGTATCTGACAATTCACATATTAAATGGGGTTGGGGTTATTTCCATGTCAATCCATTCAATTCAGGAGATAAAATCCCAATTTAATAATGGCAAAGTGTCAGGGGAAAACAGAATAAATTCTTCACTAATGACAATAAATTAATTTGTCACTTTCTTGTTTTTTTGTTTTTACAACAGTGACAGCCATTACAAAAAAAGATTGCAGTTTTAAAACTGCAGTAAAAGTGCAGGAACTGCAATTGACTGTGGTATTTTGGACGCAGTGATTGCAGAATAACTCAAGTGTACTGCAGTTATACTGCACTGTAACTGCAGTTACACTGCAAACTTACTGCAGTAAAAAACTGTGTTATTTTGGACACAGTATTTGCAGCATACTGCAGTTATACTGCATTCTAACTACAGTTATAATACAGTGTACTGCAGTTATACTGCACTCTGACTGCAATCTTTTTTCGTAAGGGAGTTTATTCAGATACCAGCTCAACCAGAACAAAATGTCTGTCTCCCTTGTTGTGCCTTTGGGAGGAAATTCCTCTGAAGAGCTAAACTTTCCCACTACCCTGTCCATTACTGCAATCGATGTTACTGAAATAGGTTGGATGATTCCTGCCAATGAGATCCAAATCCCAAATTTCATCATACCTCGCTCTTTTGACTTCTTGCTGCCCTTGCTTGGCTTTGCTGAGGTGACCTCCGAAGTGATCAGCAACTTCTACAACTGGGAGGTATCCATCTCTGGGGGACACAACACTGTTGATGTTCCCAGCTATATTGCTCATTATAAACTGGGTGGTTCGAGCCCTGAATGCTGATTGGCTGACAGCTGTGGTATATATCAGACCGTATACCACGGGTATGACAAACCTTTTATTTTTACTGCAATTATTACATTGATAACCAGTTGATAATAGCAATAAGGCAGCTCAGGGGTTTGTGATATATGGCCAATATACCACGACTAAGGGCTGTGTCCAGGCACTCCACGTTGCGTCGTGCATAAAAACAGCTCTTAGCCGTGGTATTGTAACGTATATGCCGAGCGTCAGAAAGCAGGTGCAGAAGGAGAGTTTAATACTGAACAGACACAAAATAACAAACATGGGAAGCGTACTGAACGTGAGAGAAAACCAATAACACCTAAGGACTGATGACGACTGAGGGCTAAATAAAGGGGGAGTAATCAGGGTATTGATAAAGTCCAGGTGTGCCTAATGATGGGACGCAGGTGTGCGTAATGATGGTTGCCAGGTGTGCGTAATGATGAGTTGCCAGGACCGGTGGTTAGTAAACCGGCGACGTTGAGCGCCGGAGCGGTGGAGCGGGAGTAGACGTGACAGGTATATTGGCCTTATTGCTTAAATATAAAGTCATGGCTCAGTCCCCTGTTAGCCCGCTCTCCTACAGACTTGAAGGTAAACTTTGCTTATCTTTCCACATTTAATTAAATGTATATTTACCACATAGATTTAAGAATATAGAAGATAAATATACACTGCTCAAAAAAATAAAGGGAACACTTAAACAACACAATGTAACTCCAAGTCAATCACACTTCTGTGAAATCAAACTGTCCACTTAGGAAGCAACACTGATTGACAATACATTTCACATGCTGTTGTGCAAATGGAATAGACAACAGGTGGAAATTGTAGGCAATTAGCAAGACACCCCCAATAAAGAACTGGTTTTGCAGGTGGTGACCACAGACCACTTCTCAGTTCCTATGCTTCCTGGCTGATGTTTTGGTCACTTTTGAATGCTGGCGGTGCTTTCACTCTAGTGGTAGCATGAGACGGAGTCTACAACCCACACAAGTGGCTCAGGTAGTGCAGCTCATCCAGGATGGCACATGAATGCGAGCTGTGGCAAGAAGGTTTGCTGTGTCTGTCAGCGTAGTGTCCAGAGCATGGAGGCGCTACCAGGAGACAGGCCAGTACATCAGGAGACGTGGAGGAGGCCGTAGGAGGGCAACAACCCAGCAGCAGGACCGCTACCTCCGCCTTTGTGCAAGGAGGAGCAGGAGGAGCACTGCCAGAGCCCTGCAGAATGACCTCCAGCAGGCCACAAATGTGCATGTGTCTGCTCAAACGGTCAGAAACAGACTCCATGAGGGTGGTATGAGGGCCAGACGTCCACAGGTGGGGGTTGTGCTTACAGCCCAACACTGTGCAGGACGTTTGGCATTTGCCAGAGAACACCAAGATTGGCAAATTCACCACTGGCGCCCTGTGCTCTTCACAGATGAAAGCAGGTTCACACTGAGCTCATGTGACAGATGTGACAGAGTCTGGAGACGCCGTGGAGAACGTTCTGCTGCCTGCAACATCCTCCAGCATGACCTTGAAAGAGAAACTGATTATTTTGACACAAGTATGATGTGACACTGGAAGACTTGGAGGCCTCTGTGGGGAATCTAAAGGTGAACCTGATGACCTGATGGCTACAGTCAGGGGCAGCATTGAAAGCGGAGACTTGTCAGACGTAATTTCAAATGCCATTCCTCTCACAAATTGGAAATCAGCTGAAGGACTTTGATTACCAATTTAATATCAGAGAGATAATTGTCTGAGCCATTGATGCAATTGAGGATGTCATCAGAAAGATTGATCTACAGAAGCTAGGCGGCAGCAGTGTTGCGTGGTTGGGGGACATTGATCTGAGGAGATGGCCAGGGTCCTTGAATCTATGAAGGATGTAATTGTCAACTGGATTGAAGAATATGAAATTGCAGACAGTACTCAATGCTGTGTATTCTGTGAGATCTGCTTCTCAGGTATGATTTTGACAAGATGATTAAAGTGTTCATGGATCAGACTGTAGTACTCATTAAGGAATTCAGAATCCAAGAAACTGTGCAATCGCTGGTTGATGCCTTGAGATCTATACACTTTGAAGTCATGTATGACAAAGTTATGCAACTACTGGATGGGGCTGTAAGTCAGTTAAAATCAACTGTCTTCAAGCAAAGCATTGATGAACTGAATGAATACATTTCTGCAGCCATCAAAACCATAAAGGAATTTGACTAAAATGTGTTTGTTGACGATGCTAACCAGAAGATCAGAGAACTAACAAGTTATGTTAATAATCAGATTGAAGCATATGGAACCGCTCCTCCGGAGAATCTTCAAATACTTAAAGATGATGACGGATGTGATTGATACTACAGCCTTCGATGATATAAAGACAATTAAACAGCAAGCCTTTCAAGACATGAGAGATAGTCATTGGCATTAACATTAGAGAGGATATACTCATCTATCTTCAAAGGGCAAGTGACTCCTACACCAACAAGGTCGCCTACATTTCTGTTCAGTTCAACAAACTGATTGAGAAAATACGCAAGGTGGCCAAGGACCAAGATATATTAAACCAGATCAGTCAGGCTGTGGATTGTGTTCTGGTTGAGATTCCCTCTTTTGTAGTGCCTCTCTCACTGACCTCGTCATTCCCACCATCCAAATCAACTTGAACTGAACAGGCTGTGTCACGCCCTGACATTGAGATCTCTAGTTGGGTTGGTCAGGGTGTGAAATCTAATTTATATATTTCTATGTTGGTCGGGTGTGGTTCCCAATCAGAGGCAGCTGTCGGTCGTTGTCTCTGATTGGGGATCATACTTAGGCAGCCATGTTGCCTACCTTAGTTGTGGGATCTTGTTTCTGTTTGGCTTGTTTGATGTTTAGCCTCTTGAACTTCACGTTCTGTTGGATTTTGCTATTTTGTCTGTGTTTATAAAATTAAACGACTATGTACGCATACCACGCTGCACCTTGGACCGATCCTTTACACAACGAACGTGACAGGCAGCAGGACATAAGCATTCCGGCCCAAATCTCAGTTCCTGAGTTCACCATTCGAAGTTCTTACACTGTCCCAGCCATGACCATAGATTTTGAGGAAATCAAAGAAAAGATAATTGCATTCATTGACCAGGTCAGACAATATGAGGTTTCAATGCCTCCACCCGAGGCCATCTTTGAAGACTTGAGAGCACTTTACCTATCTGACCTCCCAGACCTGACCTACAGTTGAAGTCGGAAGTGTACATACACCTTAGCCAAATATATTTAAACTCAGTTTTTCACAATTCCTGACATTTAATCCAGTACAAATTCCCTGTCTTAGGTCAGTTAGGATCACCACTTTATTTTAAGAATGTGAAATGTCAGAATAATAGTAGAGAGAATTATTTATTCCAGCTTTTATTTCCTCCATCACATTCCCAGTGGGTCAGAAGTTTACATACACTCAATTAGTATTTGGTAGCATTGCCTTTAAATTGTTTAACTTGGGTCAAACGTTTTGGGTAGCCTTCCACAAGCTTCCCACAATACGTTGGGTGAATTTTGGCCCATTCCTCCTGACAGAGCTGGTGTAACTGAGTTAGGTTTGTAGGCCTCCTTGCTCAAACACGCTTTTTCAGTTCTGCCCACAAATTTTCTATAGGATTGAGGTCAGGGCTTTGTGATGGCCACTCCAATACCTTGACATTGTTGTCATTCAGCCATTTTGCCACAACTTTGGAAGTATGCTTGGGGTCATTGTCCATTTGGAAGACCCATTTGCGACCAAGCTTTAACTTCCTGACTGATGTCTTGAGATGTTGCTTCAATATATCCACATAATTTTCCTTCCTCATGATGCCATCTATTTTGTGAAGTGCACCAGTCCCTTCTGCAGCAAAGCACCCCCACAGCATGATGCTGCCACCCCCGTACTTCACGGTTGGGATGGTGTTCTTCGGCTTGCAAGCACCCCCCTTTTTCCTCCAAACATAACAATGGTCATTATGGCCAAACAGTTCTATTTTTGTTTCATCAGACCAGAGGACATTTCTCCAAAAAGTACAATCTTTGTCCCCATGTGCAGTTGCAAACCGTAGTCTGGCTTTTTTATGGCGGTTTTGGAGCAGTGGCTTCTTCCTTGCTGAGCAGCCTTTCAGGTTATGTCGATATAGGACTTGTTTTACTGTGGATATAGATACTTTTGTACCTGTTTCCTCCAGCATCTTCACAAGGTCCTTTTGTCAAGTGTCAATATGCAGCGATAGGACGGAGTCAGGCACAGGACACAGAACTGAGTAAACAACGTACTTTACTCGAAAAATAAACAACACTAATTTCCACGCAGGGAAAACACACCAGCTCACATAAGTCTTAGACACAAAACAAAGAACAAACACGCACAAAACCATGTGGGAACCAGAGGGTTAAATAGGGAAATAAAATAATGAAATGGGAACCAGGTGTGTACAATCAAGACAAAACAAATGGAAAAAGAAACGTAGATCGGTGGCAGCCAGAAAGCCAGTGACGACGACCGCCGAACGCCGCCCGAACAAGGAGAGGCACCAACTTCAGCGGAAGTCATAGTGCCTCTCCTTGTAGTGCCGGAGAGGCACCCCGTAGTGCCGGAAGACGTGGGTAAACAGGGCCTCCGCAGTCTGTAGGGCTGTAGGGAGACTGGGCAAAGGAAGGAGATGGCAGGACTTAGAAAACCGAGCCACAACGACCAGGATCGTGGTGTTACTTCGTGACGGAGGAAGATCCGTCACGAAGTCCACCGATAGGTGTGACCACGGCCATTGTGGAACGGGTAGGGGTTGTAATTTCCCTCTGGGCAGGTGTCTAGGTGCCTTGCACTGGGCGCACACCGAGCAGGAGGAAACATAAACACTCATGTCCTTAGCTAAAGTGGGCCACCAGTACTTCCCACTAAGACCGATGTGCACTGTCCGACCGATGCCAGGATGACCAGAGGAGGGTGACGTGTGAGCCCAACAGATCAATCGATCGCGGACATCAAACGGAATGTACAGACGCCCAACTGGACACTGGGTGGGAGTGGGCTCCGTACGTAACGCCCGCTCGATGTCCGCGTCAACCTCCCATACCACCGGTGCCACCAGGCAAGAAGCCGGAAGTATGGGAGTGGGATCCGTGGACCGCTCCTCTGTGTCATACATCCGGGACAGTGCGTCTGCCTTAGCGTTCTGGGAACCTGGTCTGTAGGATAGGGTGAAACAAAACAGATGAAAAACATGGCCCACCTTGCCTGGCGAGGGTTCAGTATCCTCGCCACCCGGATGTACTACAGATTGCGGTGGTCAGTCCAAACGAGGAAAGGGTGTTTAGCCCCCTCAAGCCAATGCCTCCACGCCTTCAGAGCCTTAACAACAGCTAACAGCTCCCGGTCCCCCACATCATAGTTTCGCTCCGCCGGGCTGAGCTTCTTTAAAAAGAAAGCACAGGGGCTGGGCTTTGGTGGCGTACCCGAGCGCTGAGACAGCACAGCTCCTATCCCAGCCTCGGACGCGTCCACCTATACTATGAATGCCAAGGAGGGATCAGGATGAGCCAGCACGGGAGCCGAGGTAAACAGAGCCTTCAGGTGACCAAACGCCCTGTCCGCCCCAGCGGTCATTCTCCATCTCCACCCCTGACGCGGACAGGCGGTACCCTAGGAAGGAGACGGACTGTTGGAAGAACAGACATTTCTCAGCCTTGACGTACAGGTCATGCTCCAACAGTTGACCAAGCACCTTGCGCACCAGGGACACATGCTCGGCGCGTGTAGCAGAGTATATTAGAATGTCATCGATATACACCACTACACCCTGCCCGTGCAGGTCCCTGAAAATCTCGTCTACGAAGGATTGGAAGACTGATGGAGCATTCATCAACCCGTACAGCATGACGAGGTACTCATAGTGCCCAGAGGTGGTACTAAAGGCCGTCTTCCACTCATCCCCCTCCCGGATACGCACCAGGTTGTAAGCGCTCCTGAGATCCAATTTGGTGAAGAAGCGCGCCCCGTGCAATGACTCTGTCACACTGGCTATGAGAGGCAGTGGGTAACTGTACTTCACAGTGATCTGATTTAGACCTCGATAGTCAATGCACGGGCGTAAACCTCCATCCTTCTACTTCACAAAAAAGAAACTTGAGGAGGCAGGTGAAGTGGTAGGCCGAATGTATCCCTGTCCCAGAGATTCTGAGACATATGTTTCCATAGCAGCCGTCTCCTCCTGTGACAGAGGATACACGTGACTCCTGGGAAGTGCTGCGCCTACCTGGAGATTTATCGCACAATCCCCCTGTCGATGGGGTGGTAGTTGAGTCGCCTTCTTTTTACAGAAGGCGAGAGCCAAATCGGCATATTCGGGGGGAATGTGCATAGTGGAGACCTGGTTTGGACTCTCCACCGTAGTTGCACCTATGGAAACACCTACACACCTCCCTGAGCACTGACGTGAACATCCCTTGAGAGCCCTCTGTTGCCACGAAATAGTGGGGTCATGAGAGGCCAACCAGGGAAGCCCCAATACCACAGGAAACGCAGGAGAATCGATCAGGAAGAGACTAATTCTCTCCTCATGACCCTCCTGCGTTTTCATACATAGTGGAGCTGTGACCTCCCTAATCAGGCCCGACCCTAAAGGACGACTATCTAAGGCATGTACAGGGAAGGGCACATCAACAGGAACAATTGGGATCCCTAATCTACGTGCAAATGAACGGTCAATATAGTTCCCAGCTGCGCCTGAATCTACTAGCGCCTTATGCTGGGAATACGGGGAAAACTCAGGAAATTCTATGCATACATACATGTGCGCAACAGGGAGCTACTCACCTGGGATGATCCACCAGTGCCCTGCCTGCTGCCTCGACTCCCTGGGGAACCTCCCCAGCACCGACCAGCAGTGTGACCTCTGCGGCCACAGTTGGTGCAGGAAACGGCCCCCCTTCAAGCAGCACCTCCGAGCTCCATAGGGGTAGGGTCAGAGGTGCTGGGGGATGGAATGGACAGACCCTGACCCGGACGTCCGCGGGTGGCCAACAAGTTATCCAGCCGTATAGATAAATCCACCAGCTGGTCGAGGGTAAGAATGGTGTCCCTGCATGCCAGCTCCCGACGAACGTCCTCACGTAGACTACACCGGTAATGGTCGATCAGGGCCCTCTCATTCCATCCCGCGCTGGAAGCCAAGGTCCTGAAGTCCAGTGCGAAGTCCTGTGCGCTCCTCTTCCCCTATCTGAGGTGGAACAAGCGTTCCCCCACCGCTCTCCCCTCAGGTGGTTGATCGAAGACCGCCCGGAAGCGGCGGGTGAAATCCTCATAGCGAACCAACGCTGCGTCTAGTCCCCCCCATTCGGCATTGGCCCACTCAAGCGCTCTCCCCGACAGACAGGAGATGAGGGCGGACACACTCTCGTATCCTGAGGGAGCCGGGTGGATGGTTGCCAGGTAGAGCTCCACCTGGAGCAGGAACCCCTGGCACCGGGCAGCCGTCCCATCATATGCCCTCGGGAGCGAGAGCCGAATCCCACTGGGTCCAGGTGACGGAGGGGTGGACATCGGTGTGGGTTGATCTGAAGTTGATGGGGTTGTGGGAAAACCCCCTCTCTACATCGCTCCATGGTCTGCATCACGTGATCCATGGCTGTGCCAAGATTCTGGAGCATCGTCGCGTGCTGCTGGACGCGCTTCTCCACTGGTACTGGAGGACTGGATGCACCTGCTGACTCCATATGTGGTGCGTGTTTCTGTCAATGTGCAGCGGTAGGACGGAGTCAGGCGCAGGACACAGAACTGAGTAAACGACGTACTTTACTCAAAAAATAAACAACACTAATTTCCACGCAGGGAAAACACACCAGCTCACATAAGTCTTAGACACAAAACAAAGAACAAACACGCACAAAACCATGTGGGAACCAGAGGGTTAAATAGGGAAATAAAATAATGTAATGGGAACCAGGTGTGTACAATCAAGACAAAACAAATGGAAAAAGAAACGTAGATCGGTGGCAGCTAGAAAGCCGGTGACGACGACCGCCGAACGCTGCCCGAACAAGGAGAGGCACCAACTTCGGCAGAAGTTGTGACACCTTTGCTGTTGTTCTGAGATTGATTTGCACTTTTCGCACCTCTAGGAGACAGAACGCATCTCCTTCCTGAGCGGTATGACGGCTGCGTGGTCCCATGGTGTTTATACTTGTGTACTATTGTTTGTACAGATGAACACGGTACCTTCAGGCGTTTGGAAATTGCTCCCAATGATGAACCAGACTTGTTTTTATGAGGTCTTGGCTGATTTCTTTTGATTTTCCCATGATGTCAAGCAGAGGCACTGAGTTTGAAGGTAGGCCTTGAAATACATCCACAGGTACACCTCCAGTTGACTCAAATTATGTCAATTAGCCTATCAGAAGCTTCTAAAGCCATGACATCATTTTCTGGAATTTTCCAAGCTGTTTAAAGGCACAGTGAACTTAGTGTATGTAAACTTCTGACCCACTGGAATTGTGATACAGTGAATTATAAGTGAAATAATCTGTCTGTAAACAATTGATGGAAAAATGACTTCTGTCATGCACAAAGTAGATGTCCTAACCGACTTGCCAAAACTATAGTTTGTTAACAAGACATTTGTGGAGTGGTTGAAAACCAACCGACCGAAGTGTACGTAAACTTCTGACTTCAACTGTATGCAAAAAAAATCTAACTAAATGTTCCATAATCTTTCAGGGTATATCATCATACGTTGAATGTGGATATCACCAGCCCAACCTATGTTGATGTGAGCTTCTGCGATGCTTCCCGCAAGGATGTCATCACCACCTCCATGGCTTCCCCATTGGTTGATTTCCTCGTATTCCTTCCTATACGGAGGTCACCTTCACAGGTGTACAGAAAAGTGTTCAGCTGCTACCTGGTAAGAAACACCTGAAATATACTGTACATACTACACACCTCTTTCCTATAAATTGTCATACTAAAAGCTTAGAGTTTTCTCGATGTTATTTTTTATGGACACATTACATTGCATTATTTTTGCCTTAATTAGTGTTTATACTGAAAGTATGAGATGACAATTCTGATCGCCTCTTGTTCCTTATCTATCCAGTCTAACCCCGACAAGGATACGGACATTGTGAGTGTCAAAGCCACTCTGAAGAACTCTGAGAAGTTGAGTTTCCAGGTTGCCTGGAACATGGATACCATGCATTCCACCATTGAAGGGCTCAAAGAACGGATGACTGCCATCACAGATGTGCTGCTCAAGTTCATAAACAAGTATCACACCACTCACTTTGGCTTCGATGTAAACCGTGCCTCCATGAAGCTGAATAACTCTGTCTCCAACATCATTGAAAGAGCCTATCATGAGGTCCCAATGGGTCTCGATACACTACAGGATTTTATGAGAGAGATGTTTAGGAATGCAGCTGACAACATACTGTCTATCAACATCACTGAAATGAGTGACAAGTATACCACTAGGTTTTCAGTTCTTACGTTCTTGCACGAAACCTGAAAGGCCGCTCAGCAAGGAAGAAGCCACTGCTCCAAAACCGCCATAAAAAAAGCCAGACTACGGTTTGCAACTGCACATGGGGACAAAGATCGTACTTTTTGGAGAAATGTCCTCTGGTCTAATGAAACAAAAATAGAACTGTTTGGCCATAATGACCATCGTTAGACCTCCTGTAGCTCAGTTGCTAGAGCATGGCGCTTGCAACGCCAGGGTTGTGGGTTCGTTTCCCACGGGGGGCCAGTATGAAAAATGTATGCACTCACTAACTGTAAGTTGCTCTGGATAAGAGCGTCTGCTAAATGACTAAAATGACTAAAATGTAAAATGTTATGTTTTAAAGGAAAAAGGGGGATGCTTGCAAGCCAAAGAACAACATCCAAACCGTGAAGCACGGGGGTGGCAGCATCATGCTGTGGGGGTGCTTTGCTGCATGAGGGACTGGTGCACTTCACAAAATAGATGGCATCATGAGGAAGGAAAATTATGTGGATATATTGAAGCAGCATCTCGAGACATCAGTCAGGAAGTTAAAGCTTGGTCGCAAATGGGTCTTCCAAATGGACAATGACCCCAAGCATACTTCCAAAGTTGTGGCAAAATGACTTAAGGACAACAAAGTCAAGGTATTGGAGTGGCCATCACAAAGGCCTGACCTCAATCCTATAGAAAATGTGTGGGCAGAACTGAAAAAGCATGTGCGAGCAAGGAGGCCTACAAACCTGACTCAGTTACACCTGCTCTGTCAGGAGGAATGGGCCAAAATTCACCCAACTTATTGTGGGAAGCTTGTGGAAGGCTACCCGAAACGTTTGACCCAAGTTAAACAATTTAAAGGCAATGCTACCAAATTCTAATTGAGTATATTCTTCTGACCCACTGGGAATGTGATGAAAGAAATAAAAGCAGAAAATAAATCATTCTCTCTACTATTATTCTGACATTTCACATTCTTAAAATAAAGTGGTGATCCTAACTGACCTAAGACAGGGAATTTTTGCTAGGATTACATGTCAGGAATTGTGAAAAACTGAGTTTAAATATATTTGGCTAAAGTGTATGTAAGCTTCCGACTTCAACAGTACTTTATGCTTGAGCTGTGACTTTGCTATGGAAAACCAAAAAATATTCTACTAACACATATACATTATGTTTGAGCTGTTATTATACAGTTTATCTCTGTGTTTATTTTATTTTTTAAAGAGCTCCTTTTGTTTTTTAATGCCTGAACCATTAACAATTCATGTAGCATGTTGCTTCTTTTTGATGACCATGTTAATTGAGACAAAAATGTTTTTTTTTACAGCACAACTGTAATACATTGTTCTATTCCAAGCTATGGTCAACAATGCATTCAAGTGGGGTTCTTACATCCCAACAAAGGAAGATGGTTCACACTCATCAAGTACAGACTCCAAGACTCTTCTTTTGTAGGAGCTCAAGGTTGAAATGGTGTGGCCCTTAGATGGCAGGGTAGTCCAACTCATTGGAATATTGATAGTTTTAGAAGTTCAGCTGTCTACAACATAGGAAGCTAAAAGCCTTTGTTTGCTAGGTCCAGTTATTCACCCTTCACCCTGCCTCTTCTCTCCCTCTTGCCCTCCCTTCTTTCTCACTCCAAATATCCCATACAGCCTCTTGCCCTCTTTCATACTGTGTGCCACATTCCCCCTGCTTATTTCCCCTGGTTACCTGGTTGGACACTTAATGCCCCCCACTGCTATTTCATATACTCTCCCAAAGAGGGGCCCATAACAAATGTTGCTAAGCATGGTGGCTGTCACCTGTTTGGAATTCAGGGCTGTGTTGGTCGCCAGAGCGTGCTGCTTTTCCCACAGTAGTCTATCAAAAAGTGTTATGTTTGAGCTTTGCTCAAACGTCAAACTATATGAACATCAACAATATCAAAATATGGAAATGTATTATATCTTATGAATAACTCACATTAGACTAAAAAAAGGTTCAAGATCATCGCTGGAAAGGGGAGCCAGAAAGGATTTAGTTTAGTTTATTAATTCGACCATTTAAAAAAACAAGCAAACATAAAACTTGAAAAAGCCATACATGCACATTAGTAAAATCATTGAGGATAACACACAAAGTCAAGAACTTATTTCCATTGTGTGTGGTCCTCTTGAAACCAGATGGCTAGGCAAGATCGAACACGGTTGAACACAGTATGACAGCGAGATACTAAAACATAAAAACAAAGAAGAAGAACATCTACTCATTGCAGTTACATTGTAGGGTACATTCATATGGGCACAGCAGACATCAAACCGTTTTTCACTTTATTTTTAAAGCTGCCCAGAGAGGATGTCGTTTTTATGAGCAAAGGCAACTCATTCCATTCTGAGGCTCCAGTATACAAGAAAGTACCTTTCCCAGCATTACTCCTGAACCTGTATAAGCACACATTAGCAACACCTGATCTGGTGCTGTGATTGTGTGCATCCCTAACATGGGGAAAGTAATCAGTTAGATATCTGGGCGCAGAACCATAAATACTGTAAACAAAACCCAGTCTTATCTGGGACACCCTAGCCTCAACAGGCAGCCAGTTGAGTTCCTGAAAGCAGCTCCTGCCTATGTGAGTATGTGGACTCACCTTCAATACTACCCTGATCAGCTTATTCTGGGCTATCTGGAGCTTCCCCTTCAGAAGCTTAGATAAGCCCCAAACCAGGAAGTACTACCGTAGTCAAAATGGCATTGAATGAGGGCAGTGGCTAGCACTCTCATGGAGTCCTTATCAAGCAGCATGGACTTTCTAGCCAAAAACGTAGTCCTGGTGTCACGATCGTCGGGAACAGATGAGGACCAAGGCGCAGCGTTGCAGACGAACATACTCTTTATAAGTGATACACGACCAAAACGATAACGTGACAGTCAACGGTCTAACACAAACCAACTAGAACAAGATCCCACAACTAATGTGGGAAAACAGCCTCTATAAGTATGGCTCCCAATCAGAGACAACCATCAACAGCTGACACTCGTTGCCTCTGATTGGGAACCACTCTGGCCAACACAGAAATACAATACATAGAATCCCGACATAGAAACACAACACATAGATCTACACACCCTGGCTCAACATAACAGTGTCCCCAGAGCCAGGGCGTGACACCTGGCATTAACTTTCCCTAGCACTTTAGTGGCCATGCTCACACCTTTTTATTTTTTTATTTTTATTTCACCTTTATTTAACCAGGTAAGCCAGTTGAGAACAAGTTCTCATTTACAACTGCAACCTGGCCAAGATAAAGAAAAGCAGTGCGATAAAAACAACAACACAGAGTTACATATGGGGTAAACAAAACATAAAGTCAAAAATACAAAAGAAAATATATATACAGTGTGTGCGAATGTAGTAAGTTATGGAGGTAAGGCAATAAATAGGCCATAGTGCAAAATAGTTACAATTTCGTATTAACACTGGAATGATAGATGTGCAAATAGAGATACTGGGGTGCAAAATAAATAACAATATGGGGATGAGGTAGTTGGGTGGGCTAATTTCGGAATGGCTGTGTACAGGTGCAGTGATCGGTAAGCTGCTCTGACAACTGACGCTTAAAGTTAGTGAGGGAGATAAGAGTCTCCAGCTTCAGAGATTTTTGCAGTTCGTTCCAGTCATTGGCAGCAGAGAACTGGAAGGAATGGCGGCCAAAGGAGGTGTTGGCTTTGGGGATGACCAGTGAGATATACCTGCTGGAGCGCAGACTACGGGTGGATGTTGCTATGGTGACCAGTGAGCTAAGGTTAGACGGGGATTTGCCTAGCAGTGATTTATAGATGACCTGGAGCCAGTGGGTTTTGCGACGAATATGTAGTGAGGGCCAGCCAACAAGAGCGTACAGGTCACAATGGTGGGTAGTATATTGGGCTTTGGTGACAAAACGGATGGCACTGTGATAGACTACATCCAATTTGCTGAGTAGAGTGTTGGAGGCTATTTTGTAAATGACATCGCTGAACTCAAGGATCGGTAGGATAGTCAGTTTTACGAGGGCATGTTTGGCAGCATGAGTGAAGGAGGCTTTGTTGCGAAATAGGAAGCCGATTCTAGATTTAACTTTTGATTGGAGATGCTTAATGTGAGTCTGGAAGGAGAGTTTACAGTCTAACCAAACACCTAGGTATTTGTAGTTGTCCACATACTCTAGGTCAGACCCGCCAAGAGTAGTGACTCTAGTCGGGTGGGCGGGTGCAAGCAGCGTTCGGTTGAAGAGCATGCATTTAGTTTTACTAGTGTTTAAGAGCAGTTGGAGGCTACGGAAGGAGTGTTGTATGGCGTTGAAGCTCGTTTGGAGGTTTGTTAACACAGTGTCCAATGAAGGGCCAGATGTATACAAAATGGTTTCGTCCGCATAGAGGTGGATCCGAGCTTCACCAGCAGCAAGAGCAACATCATTGATACACACAGAGAATAGAGTCGGCCCGAGAATTGAACCCTGTGGCACCCCCATTGAGACGGCCAGAGGTCCAGACAACAGGCCCTAGCTTTCATCAAGGATGCATCACAGGTAGTTAACAGAGATTTTAGTAGTCAGCACCTCACCCCCTAACTCCACTCTGATTTCAGAGGACCTACACAATTTAGGTCTGGACCCAAAAAGGACTGCCTCAGTTTTACCTAAGTGCAGAGATAGCTTATTATCTCCAAGCTATTTGCTAATGTTAGTAAGCTCTATGCTAAGTATGCTCTCCAACATAGTTTTACTTTTGTGAGACACCAGAAGTGTAGAGTCATCCGAATAAAGGAAAAGACGGCAAGAACAAACATCTTTCATATACAGTGGGGGAAAAAAGTATTTAGTCAGCCACCAATTGTGCAAGTTCTCCCACTTAAAAAGATGAGAGAGGCCTGTAATTTTCATCATAGGTACACGTCAACTATGACAGACAAAATGATATTTTTTTTCTCCAGAAAATCACATTGTAGGATTTGTAATGAATTTATTTGCAAATTATGGTGGAAAATAAGTATTTGGTCAATAACAAAAGTTTCTCAATACTTTGTTATATACCCTTTGTTGGCAATGACACAGGTCAAACGTTTTCTGTAAGTATTCACAAGGTTTTCACACACTGTTGCTGGTATTTTTGCCCATTCCTCCATGCAGATCTCCTCTAGAGCAGTGATGTTTTGGGGCTGTCACTGGGCAACACAGACTTTCAACTCCCTCCAAAGATTTTCTATGGGGTTGAGATCTGGAGACTGGCTAGGCCACTCCAGGACCTTGAAATGCTTCTTACGAAGCCACTCCTTCGTTGCCCGGGCGGTGTGTTTGGGATCATTGTCATGCTGAAAGACCCAGCCACGTTTCATCTTCAATGCCTTTGCTGATGCCCTTTACACGGATCAGTCGTCCTGGTCCCTTTGCAGAAAAACAGCCCCAAAGCATGATGTTTCCACCCCCATGCTTCACAGTAGGTATGGTGTTCTTTGGATGCAACTCAGCATTCTTTGTCCTCCAAACACGACGAGTTGAGTTTTTACTAAAAAGTTCTATTTTGGTTTCATCTGACCATATGACATTCTCCCAATCCTCTTCTGGATCATCCAAATGCACTCTAGCAAACTTCAGACGGGCCTGGACATGTACTGGCTTAAGCAGGGGGACACGTCTGGCACTGCAGGATTTGAGTCCCTGGCGGCGTAGTGTGTTACTGATGGTAGGCTTTGTTACTTTGGTCCCAGCTCTCTGCAGGTCATTCACTAGGTCCCCCCGTGTGGTTCTGGGATTTTTGCTCACCGTTTTTGTGATCATTTTGACCCCGCGGGGGTGAGATCTTGCGTGGAGCCCCAGATCGAGGGAGATTATCAGTGGTCTTGTATGTCTTCCATTTCCTAATAATTGCTCCCACAGTTGATTTCTTCAAACCAAGCTGCTTACCTATTGCAGATTCAGTCTTCCCAGCCTGGTGCAGGTCTACAATTTTGTTTCTGGTGTCCTTTGACAGCTCTTTGGTCTTGGCCATAGTGGAGTTTGGAGTGTGACTGTTTGAGGTTGTGGACAGGTGTCTTTTATACTGATAACAAGTTCAAACAGGTGCCATTAATACAGGTAAGGAGTGGAGGACAGAGGGGCCTCTTAAAGAAGAAGTTACAGGTCTGTGAGAGCCAGAAATCTTGCTTGTTTGTAGGTGACCAAATACGTATTTTCCACCATAATTTGCAAATAAATTCATAAAAAATCCTACAATGTGATTTTCTGGATTTTCTTTTCTCAATTTGTCTGTCATAGTTGACGTTTACCTATGATGAAAATTACAGGCCTCTCTCATCTTTTTAAGTGGGAGAACTTGCACAATTGGTGGCTGACTAAATACTTTTTTCCCCCACTGTAATTTACAGTTGATGTCGGAAGTTTACATACACCTTAGCCAAATACATTTAAACTCAGTTTTTCACAATTCCTGACATTTAATCCTAGTAATAATTCCCTGTCTTAGGTCAGTTAGGATCACCACTTTATTTTAAGAATGTGAAATGTCAGAATAATAGTAGAGAGAATGATTTATTTAAGCTTTTATTTATTTCATCACATTCCCAGTGGGTCAGAAGTTTACATACACTCAATTAGTATTTGGTAGCATTGCCTTTAAATTGTTTAACTTGGGTCAAACGTTTCGGGTAGCCTTCCACAAGCTTCCCACAATAAGTTGGGTGAATTTTGGCCCATTCCTCCTGACAGAGCTGGTGTAACTGAGTCAGGTTTGTAGGCCTCCTTGCTCGCATACGCTTTTTCAGTTCTGCCCACACATTGTCTATAGGATTGAGGTCAGGGCTTTGTGATGGCCACTCCAATACCTGGACTTTGTTGTCCTTAAGCCCTTTTGCCACAACGTTGGAAGTGCTTGGGGTCATTGTCCATTTGGAAGACCCATTTGTGACCAAGCTTTAACTTTCTGACTGATGTCTTGAGATGTTGCTTCAATATATCCACATAATTGTCCTTCCTCATGATGCCATCTATTTTGTGAAGTGCACCAGTCCCTCCTGCAGCAAAGCACCCCCACAGCATGATGCTGCCACCCCTGTGCTTCATGGTTGGGATGGTGTTCTTCGGCTTGCAAGCAACCCCCTTTTTCCTCCAAACATAACGATGGTCATTATGGCCAAACAGTTCTATTTTTGTTTCATCAGACCAGAGGACATTTCTCCAAAAAGTACGATCTTTGTCCCCATGTGCAGTTGCAAACCGTAGTCTGGCTTTTTTTATGGCGGTTCCTTGCTGAGCGGCCTTTCAGGTTATGTCGATATAGGACTCGTTTTACTGTGGATATAGATACTTTTGTACCGGTTTCCTCCAGCATCTTCACAAGGTCCTTTGCTGTTGTTCTGGGATTGATTTGCACTTTTCGCACCAAAGTACGTTCATCTCTAGGAGACAGAATGCGTCTCCTTCCTGAGCGGTATGACGGCTGTGTGGTCCCATGGTGTTTATACTTGCGTACTGTTGTTTGTACAGATGAACATGGTACCTTCAGGCGTTTGGAAATTGCTCCCAAGGATGAACCAGACTTGTGGACGTCTACAATTTCTTTTCTGAGGTCTTGGCTGATTTCTTTTGATTTTCCCATGATGTCAAGCAAAAGAGGCACTTAGTTTGAAGGTAGGCCTTGAAATACATCCACAGGTACACCTCCAATTGACTCAAATGATGTCAATTAGCCTCTCAGAAGCTTCTAAAACCATGACATCATTTTCTGGAATTGTCCAAGCTGTTTAAAGGCACAGTCAACGTAGTGTATGTAAACTTCTGACCCACTGGAATTGTGATACAGTGAATTATAAGTGAAATAATCTGTCTGTCAGCGATTGTTGGAAAAATGACTTGTGTCATGCACAAAGTAGTCCTAACCGACTTTCCAAAACTATAGTTTGTTAACAAGAAATTTGTGGAGTGGTTGAAAAACGAGTTTTAATGACTCCAACATAAGTGTATGTAATCTTCCGACTTCAACTGTATATACAGTAAAAACACTAGAGGCTCAAGCACGCTCCCCTGCGGAACACCACAACTCATTGGTTTTACCTGAGACAGTGAACCATTAACCTCAGCTATTTGCTCCCTACCTGACAAATAGGACTTTACCCAGCCTAGAGGGATACTGCTTAACCCCAGCGCCTCCAGTTTGGAGATTAGGAGACAGTGGTTAACTGTATCAAAGGCCTTCTGTAGGTCAAGCAGTACCATTCCACTGAGATTTCCCTCATCAATATTTTTCCTGATGAAATCAGTCAAGTAAAGTAGACATGAATCAGTGGAGTATGTTTTACTGGCTATTTTGACTGTTGCTACCTTTGCAAAACAAAAATAACCCCTAATTCAGCATAATACTTCTTGACTTGGTTGTTTCCAAACAGCGTGGACAAGTATCTGTATGAGTTTCATGTTAATTTCAGAAAATGTCAAAAACTAAAGGTTTTCAGGAGCAAACATACATCATATTTCTTTAAATATTCATAGCAGTCAACAAATGAGGGTGTGTTTTGGTGTTGGACACTAGCAAAACATTTGTTTTCATCATTTTCTAGTAAGACATATGGAGTATATGGAGTTATACAGTTGTAAACACAAACTCAGTTTTTTTCCTCTGCTATTCAATCCCACTCCCTGCTCTCCCCACCTGACCCCAAAATGAAAGGCAAAAATCGAACACCCCCATACCTTCCCAATACCCCATTTCTTATTACATCGTCTTACCAACATGATCACATATAGGCTTATTTCTCTAGCAGACATTGGTGGAAGTGCATCATACTGTATGTCTGCAGGTGACCTGTGCACCTACTGGCCTGCCCAGAGGGTGCCACATTATGCTATAAGTGGCCAGACTTAACTGACAATGTTTCTATAACACAAGCTATCGCCCAGATATGAAAGTGACTTCAGAGGTCATTAATAAGATTTCCTATTGTTAAATATCCCTGAATTGGATTACTGCCAGCCTTGAGTAATCTAATTTCTGTGAAGGAGTAACAAGGCTGCAAAATAAAACAAAATGTCTGTGATTTCCGGGGTGCATAAAAGGAAATGAAACATCCGCTGTAACACCCCCACCCCTATCCCATAATATTCCTCCTGCACATTGTCAGCTGTGTGTTGAACTGGACAGTGATAAAAAATCATATGAATTATTGTAAATTCTTGCAATGTTTAATCTCAGTCCTAATTTGACCTTCAATATCAGATGCAGCCTTGCTCCTGAGAGACCTTGGCATTTGGGTGTCATCAGCACTTTGCACCAGGATCATATTAATCAAAAGGTCCATTTCCTTTCCTTTAGGGAAGACACACTGGTACTTAAGAAAGACACCAAAGCCAGCCAGTAGCTCTCTTCTCGCACCTACTGACACCCATTGCTCTTGAAATGAAAAGGTTTTCCTTAAGTCAATCTGAGCTGACCTAACACAAACTTAATATAAAGGCAAATAAACACAATCTTCTGCCACTCTGAAATATTATGACATAAACACATGATAATTGTGTGCAAGCTTTTTAAATTCCATTATTGTTTGTATCATTACTGTAAAGTAAAGTTCCGCCTCCCTTACTAAGAAGGATGCCCCCCCCAAAAAACAAACAAATCTGCAAATGGAAGAGAGGCACCTTTGACAGCAGGAGAGGGACATCCCACCACCTGGGAGGAGGAGTGATTTCATTGCTACACACAAGGTGCTGATATCGTCTTCTCCGTCAGCCCTCGAACATTAACTGCTCCCAGCTTGTGGCTTCTAAATAATAAGGTCAGAACTTTTCAGCCACCCCATCACACCACACCACATCACACCACATTCCATTGGAAACAGCAGCAACTTCACCACCACTGTTGCCTCCCACAGGCTGCATGGGAGCCTCCGCTCTCTCTCCCAGCAGGTTTGGGAGCACATCCAATTTTGTGACGCACAGGGCCAAGCCTAGCTCCTCTCTGAGTGAACTCTTCACAGCTGGACCCAAATGACTTGCAGGTGTCTCTGTAGGCTGCACATCACTGGCTCCCCACTCATGACCAACGGGGGCATCACCTTTGCCACTTTGGGGATCACAGCGGGTGCAGCGTAACACTCAGCAGGAAATGTCTGACAGCAGCCCGCCAGCGTGAATATGGGAAATGTCCATAGAGAGAGAACAATTGATTGGGCGGGGGTGGATAGTTGTTATGTAAATGAAACAGCCAAACAGGGCATGTTTACCAACTTTTGAATGTACTGCCCCATCTGACAAGGTGCAGGTGCAACAGTAAGTACTGTGATCATGAATTTTACTGGCCATGGATGTGATGTTCGGTGGTTGTAAGCGTGCTACGGTTATTACATGTTTCTCAATCATTGCCTAGCGGCTGTTTTATGGACCTGGTCAGGCATATATCAGCCCCTACATGAAATGTGGCTAAGTGATTTAGGTTTAGGCCAGATCCAACGAGTTGAGGAGAGTTTTATCTCCGCTCCCGAGGGAGGCTCAGTCCTGCATGTTAATGTGTTTCCTGAAATCAAAGCACACACACACACACACACACACACACACACACACACACACACACAGACACACACACACACACACAGGCAGGCAGATGCATCTGCATTCCCATCAACAACCAGCATTAAATATTCTGGAGAAATAGCTTTGTTTGTTGGAAGAACAATGTTTTCACTCCAGCTCAGAAGGTGGCGGTAATGCACCTAAACATGGTTTTGCACAATGGTATGAAACCTCAACAAGAAAGAAGAAGACGAAGCAAACGACGATGTTTCAGACCGCTAACATTGTAGTCGTGTTGCGCAGATTATCAAATCGTTAAGTATTGATGGGATTTCAGCCATGTTAAACACTGCTCCCATGTTTTAAGAGATCTGATACACACCTGAATGGTCTCAGGTCCCCACAAATGCGGTCGTGTCTTCACGATGTGATAATTTGCTGAACAGGGTTAAAATGTAGTTAGCTAGTCTGGAACGACACCGAAGACTGTCAGACTGGACCAGCCCGAAACCGGGTGCGCGCTAACGCTCGTGCTTCTTCAGTCTCACTGGCACACTAGACTAAGGCATCACCGTCGTCAGTGTAGCAAAGAATTTGGAATACAGTAGCTGCGGCAAAACATTTCATTTCGAGAATTTGGTAGGTAATTATCGCTGTGAAAATCTAGCTAGCTAACCTATTGCCAACATTAGCAACATAATGCTAGCTTGCCATCTCACAGACAGAGATGTTCATATTCAATGAGCTAACAAGCTAGCTAGCTAGCTGCCCAGGCTGTGACTTCAAATGCAAGACATGTCATGTCAAACAAATCTAAAAACGATTCCCTAAATGCTCAGCTAATGCTTATAAGATCATATAGCTAATGTATTACACTGACTGTGTGTCAAAGTTCATAACACGTTTAGCTGATAACAAATAGGTGAAAGGTTGAGTGGGTTGTGTTCTATTAATCTCAGTGAAATTGGACCATTCTTGAAAGGACAACCTCTACTAGCTACAGTAGCTGTGCAGTTGAGATGCATAGAAAATATTAGGCTACTTCTGTAAAGCTATTATTAAGGATAGGATGTATTTCATAGGGTGAATGTCTGATTATCTCCATAATAATGAAGACTAGTACCCAATATTCATCCTATGAATAAAAGCCCCTTTTTTGTTGCATAACAAACATAATGTAACATTTCCAGATGTACAGCATGAAATAACAATACATCACCCTGTCCTGCCTCTCTTTCTCTTGCTAGCATTTGAGATGGGATCCTCCGTGATGGAGGATAAGGATGAGACCTGCACAGAGCACCTATACTGCTGTGGTGCTGTCACAGAAGTCCTCAAATTCGGCACCCGTAACCTACAATCTGGCAATCTCCCTAAAGTGCTTTTTCTCATCATTCCAGGTGAGTCTCCTTAAAGCATTTTCTTAATTCAGGGGAAATGCATGATGTTATTCGTGGTTATGTTATTGTGAGATGCCTGTAGTTTTCATCCCAAAACTGTATTGGTAAATCGACTACAGCTAAGGTATTTTGAGTGGGCTATTCCTTTAAACTGGAGTTATAAAAGTAGTATTGTTAATACTGCAAATTAAATCGTATTCCTGACTAAGCAGTTTGCTGTAATTGACCCTTGGTGTCTCATCATCATGTCATGTAATGTTGATGTTAAAGGTGTTAAGCCTTACTCACTATCCTGAGAGTCTGAGGCTGGCTCCCGAGTGGCGCAGCGGTCTAAGGCACTGCATCTCAGTGCTTGAGGCGTCACTACAGACCCCCTGGTTCGATTCCAGGCTGTATCACAACCGGCCGTGATTGGGAGTCCCATAGGGCGGCGCACAATTGGCCCAGCGTCGTCCGGGTTTGGCCGGTGTAGGCCGTCATTGTATATAAGAATTTGTTCTTAACTGACTTGCCTAGTTAAATAAAGGTTTAAAAAATAAATAAATAAATCACCACGTCTGGACCAAATAGTACACAAACATTTTGGGTCTCGTGTGCCTCGATACTACTCTGCCTATGTCACCCACTTCTTTGTGTTTAAATTTGAAAACTTTAAGAAAGATGAGCCATAAAGTCAGAGGGAGACTCAGTCATGCCAGTGACCTTTGAAAGGTCGCAGTGACTGGAGCTCGTTCATTGCCCTCTGAATATCACTGAGCATGGGGCTCAATGGACCCTTTATGGCTGACAGAGACACCACGAAGGCCCTGTTATTGTAGACCGGCTGCCCTTTTCCCTGTGATCAGAGCAATGATCTTTGTGTCCAACCTTAGGTACAACCAGTGTTTCATACCCTAAAGCACTCACAGGTGCATCGGTGTTCTCTGTACGTGTGTGTGTGTTTTGATTGACGAATGGAAACCATGATGACTTGGAACAGAGGATGATGACCTCCTCCAATGAAACTTATGTTTTTTTGACTGTTTTGATAGAACACAGGTGCGACAGCCAATCATTTCAAAACGTCAATGCGTGTAGCCGACTAGAATTATAGACATTCAGTAGATACACTATATATACAAAAGTATGTGGACACCCCTTCAAATTAGTGGATTTGGCTATTTCAGCTACACCCATTTCGGACAGGTGTATAAAATCGAGCACACAGCAATGCAATCTCCATAGACAAACATTGGCAGTAGAATGGCCTTACTGAAGCGCTCAGTGACTTTCAACGTGGCACCGTCATAGGATGCCACCTTTCCAACAAGTCAGTTCGTCAAATTCCTGTAAGTGCTGTTATTGTGAAGTGGAAACATCTAGGCGCAATAACGGCTCAGCCACGAAGTGGTAGGCCACACAAGCTTACAGAACGGGACTGCTGAGTGCTGAAGCGCGTAGCGCTTAAACATCTTCTGTCCTCGGTTGCAACACTCACTACCGAGTTCCAAACTGCCCCTGGAAGCAATGTCAGGAGCTTCATGAAATGGGTTTCCATGGCTGAGCAGCCGCACACAAGCCTAAGATCACCATGCGCAATGCCAAGCATCGGCTGGAGTGGTGTAAAGCTCGCCACCATTAGACTCTGGAGCAGTGGAAACGCGTTCTCTGGAGTGATGAATCAGGCTTGGGTTTGGTGGAGGAGGAATAATGGTCTGGGGCTGTTTTTCATGCTTAGTTCCAGTGAAGGAAAATCTTAACACTACAGCATACAATGACATTCTAGACGATTCTGTGCTTCCAACTTTGTGGCAACAGTTTGGGGAAAGCCCTTTCCTGTTTCAGCATGACAATGCCCCCGTGCACAATGCGAGGTCCGTACAGAAATGGTTTGTTTAGATCGGTATGGAAGAACTTGACTGGCCTGTACAGAGTCCTGACCTCAACCCCATCGAACACCTTTGGGATGAATTGGAACGCCGACTGCGAGCCAGGCCTAGGCGCCCAACATCAGTGTCCGACCTCACTAATGCTCTTGTGGCTGAATGGAAGCATGTCCCCGCAGCAATGTTCCAACACAATGTTCCAACATCCAACAAGCATTCCAATAAGCATTTTGCTACACCCGCAATAACATCTGCTAAATATGTGTATGTGACCAATAAAACATTTGATTTTGATCTAGTGGAAAGCCTTCCCAGAAGAGTGGAGGCTGTTATAGCAGCAAAGGGGGGGACCAACTCCATATTAATGCCCATGATTTTGGAATGAGATGTTCGACAAGCAGGTGTCCACATACTTTTGGTCATGTAGTGTATATTCCTTGTAAAATGTGTTTTAATATTCAAAATATTTACATGAAAAATGTGTTCGTAAGAAGTTTGCAAACTTTTAATACCAGCACCTAATATGTTTTGTAATGTGTAGGCCAATGTTCTGTGTGCTGTTTGATTGTGTTGTGTGCCTGTGCCATCTTAATTTTCTTCTGAGGATCAATAAAGTTACATTCAATAAAATTCAACGGATAAAAAAAGTAACCAAGAGCAGCTCGCTTTAGCCTCAAGGGTAAATGGATAGGATAGCCTACTTGATACATAGGCCACCCTCATCGGCCACCCTCCATCGATATATCCCTCCACCCTCCAGGCCACCCTCCATTGATATATCCCTCCACCCTCCCTCCAGGCCACCCTCCATTGATATATCCCTCCACCCTCCCTCCAGCCACCCTCCATTCTCGACAGATGGAGGAGAGTTAAAAAAGGTCAGCAAGATCAAGGGAGGGAATGGCAATCAAATGTTACCTCCAGGTTACATTCCAAAATCATTCCACCAAATATTTCAGCAATGCATGAAAAAAGCAAAAACCAATAACTTGGGCTGACATTCCAGTGTTAGCCCTCAATCCACATGGCACAATGCTATTAGCAGTACCAGACATGTCACTATTAGATAAACGTCAAAATTGTGCCCCTGTAATACCACCGTGATTAAAGTGAGTTAAAATACATATTTTAAGGTGCAGTGACTGCAGTCTGTAAGATTTACCACTGCTCATTGATAACTTAAACTGCTTGATTTTTGCAGAATAGGCAGGCCTACAAGGCAAATGTGTTTTTGGAAGTATAACTCAATCTTTGTAAGTGCAGTGGAAGCTCTAAGTGCACTGCAGGTGCGGGACTACGTCAGTGCTGCGGTACTTCAGGCACCAAGCCGAGAGGTCAAAGACGCTAGGGAGGGAGGTCTGCACAGTGTTCAGCTCAGCAGGCCCAAATTTATAGGCACTAGAAAAGCACCCTTTCTAGTGAGGGAAGAAGGGAGGAAAGATAACAAGTGGGAAAGAAAGGGAGGGGTTGGTTTGACTTTTCCTTGAATTACTCAAGCTTGGTGGGATTCTGGAGTTGTCCTCTTCAAAAACTGATACATTTGGTCATGAGACATCTGTATTTAAAGAATTAGGCCTAATAGATATCCAATGTACTATTGTGCAATGAGTCAGTCTCTTATTAAGGTAGTTACAGTATGTCACTACATTAATAGTGCATCATCAAGTGTCACTCTTTTATTGCCAGTGTCTGCTATATACCTCAAGAAGAACTTGCACACTTGTTAACTGCTGTTGCCATTACTAAGGTGATTTACGACTTGAACTGTGGCTAACAGGGAATTCCCTTAAAGGTGCACTATGCAGAAATTGCTCCGCCATTTCCTGGTTGCAAAAATTCGAATTGATCGCCTAATTTCAGTTTATGTGACAAAGCAAGCAAGTATAGTGTAGAGAATCATTGTACCATCTAAACCGCTGTGAAATATATTGTCCATAACCAAAATATTGTATTTTCAGCTGTTTGAAGCTGGTGTACAAAACTGAAAGTAAAAGACGCAAAAAACGAAACTTAAGAATGGGAAGCCTAGCAATAGCGCACATAGAACAGATATATCGCTTCTTAGACTTGTTTTCAATGATAAGGACATATCTGTAACTCACATTTCTATGTGAATTTGGTCGGGTCGCCCAAAAAGTTACATGTTGCAGCTTTAAAGCGACAGACACACTAAAACAATAATAATGTACTTTTATTAAGTTATGATATCTTAGAAACAAAGGATATTTGATTAAAGAATGGATATTTCCAACAATGTAACATATAATCATAATAATGAAATTATAACTGTTTTACTAACTTTAATCTATTACTAACATATTCCATAATCAAGAAGAATTCTGACTTTTCTTTCCTTCTATAGGCTGTCTGCTTCATTCCTCCTATAGAGGGAGTGGTGTTACTGTCACACAGTGCTAGTTGGGGAAGGGAAACAAATGAAAGTGTGGATTCAAGCCTGACAGCTCTCTCTCTACCCATTGTCTGCAGTTTGAACAGATGCAGGACCTCCCTTGGTATTTGATACTTTGACCCACAGATCTCTTTAAAGCCTTATAAAGTAAACACCTTCTTCCTTAGGCTGAATGAAATACCATTATAGCCTCATAATTTGTCTGGGTCGACCCTGCAGACTTAAGTAGCATGTACTTCACTCTGACTGGTTAAATAAACAGATATTATTTATATGTAGTAAGACATTACATTACTTACTGGCTGCTCATCCTTTCAAGTTTTTCTCTCCCAGTTATTTTATCAAGAGTTAGAATTATGTGTTTAAAATACATTTTAAGAAGGCCATCTGTGAGAACCCCAAGAGAGCAGGGTGTGAGAGGAGATTGAGTAATGACGAGATAGTGAATGATGACGATCAAGTCAAGACCCTTGCCAGCAATGTGCAGCGTCGTCACAGACAGCTATGAAGAATGACCTAACCAGTGAAGACTAGCATGCTGCTTATCCTTCATCTCCCTGTAAATCCTTTATCTCCCTGTAGTCTGTAATATTTATTGTATCAGTTACATTTCTGGTACCAGTTGCTGAAATCACAATTGTTTTACATTTTCCTATTTATTTTGGTGCATACAGTGAGGGAAAAAAGTATTTGATCCCCTGCTGATTTTGTACGTTTGCTCACTGACAAAGAAATTATCAGTCTATAATTTTAATGGTAGGTTTATTTGAACAGTGAGAGACAGAATAACCAAAAAAAATCCATTAAAACGCATGTCAAAAATGTTATAAATTGATTTGCATTTTAATGAGGGAAATAAGTATTTGACCCCTCTGCAAAACATGACTTAGTACTTGGTGGCAAAACCCTTGTTGGCAATCACAGAGGTCAGACGTTTCTTGTAGTTGGCCACCAGGTTTGCACACATCTCAGGAGGGATTTTGTCCCACTCCTCTTTGCAGATCTTCTCCAAGTCATTAAGGTTTCAAGGCTGACGTTTGGCAACTCGAACCTTCAGCTCCCTCCACAGATTTTCTATGGGATTAAGGTCTGGAGACTGGCTAGATCACTCCAGGACCTTAATGTGCTTCTTCTTGAGCCACTCCTTTGTTGCCTTGGCCGTGTGTTTTGGGTCATTGTCATGCTGGAATACCCATCCACGACCCATTTTCAATGCCCTGGCTGAGGTTCTCACCCAAGATTTGACGGTACATGGCCCCATCCATCGTCCCTTTGATGCGGTGAAGTTGTCCTGTCCCCTTAGCAGAAAAACACCCCCAAAGCATAATGTTTCCACCTCCATGTTTGACGGTGGGGATGGTGTTCTTGGGGTCATAGGCAGCATTCCTCCTCCTCCAAACACGGCGAGTTGTGTTGATGCCAAAGAGCTCGATTTTGGTCTCATCTGACCACAACACTTTCACCCAGTTCTCCTCTGAATCATTCAGATGTTCATTGGCAAACTTCAGACGGCCTTGTATATGTGCTTTCTTTAGCAGGGGGACCTTGCGGGCGCTGCAGGATTTCAGTCCTTCACGGCGTTTTGTGTTACCAATTGTTTTCTTGGTGACTATGGTCCCAGCTGCCTTGAGATTATTTACAAGACCCTCCTGTGTAGTTCTGGGCTGATTCCTCACCGTTCTCATGATCATTGCAACTCCACGAGGTGAGATGTTGCATGGAGCCCCAGGCCGAGGGAGATTGACAGTTCTTTTGTGTTTCTTCCATTTGCGAATAATCGCACCAACTGTTGTCACCTTCTCACCAAGCTGCTTGGCGATGGTCTTGTAGCCCATTCCAGCCTTTTGTAGGTCTACAATCTTGTACCTGACATCCTTGGAGAGCTCTTTGATCTTGGCCATGGTGGAGAGTTTGGAATCTGATTGATTGATTGCTTCTGTGGACAGGTGTCTTTTATACAAGTAACAAGCTGAGATTAGGAGCACTCCCTCTAATCTCAGCTCGTTACCTGTATAAAAGACACCTGGGAGCCAGAAATCTTTCTGATTGAGAGGGGGTCAAATACTTATTTCCCTCATTAAAATGCAAATCAATTTATAACATTTTTGACATGCGTTTTTCTGGATTTTGTTGTTGTTATTCTGTCTCTCACTGTTCAAATAAACCTACCATTAAAATTTTAAAGAGTTATAGAGCACTACATAGACTGATAATTTATTTGTCAGTGGGCAAACGTACAAAATCAGCAGGGGATCAAATACTTTTTTCCCTCACTGTATGGGTACAGTGTGCTTGTGAAGTACTCATTGTAGTCTAAATTAGTTTTGACTTGTTTGAGGGCTAGCCGACATCTGGTGTGGCCTTTGCTGTTGCGGTAGATGGTGTAACTTCGTCGGAATTTCCCATCGCTGTCTCATTGAAAACAATGACATCTGAATTTCGTCCTGCTATTGTGCTTTACCTATCTGAGTACAACAATCGGAAACCCTCTTTGCTCCCCCTACTCCAATACCTCTCAGTCATGAATCATTCAGTACTCAGGTGTTTACTACCATCACCTATTCTGAAGAGTCTTATTGTGGAGTTAAGTGTTCAGGCTTTTCCCTCTCAACCACTGACTCATGACTGTGAGACCTCAGCCATCTCTCTCCATCAACTAATTTGTAACCCATTGTTAGTTCAGGTTTCTTACTATGTGCTCTAACTCTCTTTCAGTCCACAGACGTAACATTGTGTAATTGTAATTTGTTTTTTGCTTTGTCATTTGTTCTGTTCATTTCAGTTTTTGTCCTCTTTATTCACAAAAGGGGACTTCTGCAGTCTCCTTCAAATCAAATCAAATTGTATTTGTCACATACACGTGTTTAGCAGATGTTATTGCGGGTGTAGCGAAATGCTTGTGCTTCTAGCTCCGACAGTGCAGTAATATCTAACAAATATGACCTCTCTTGAGTGAGCGGCACACTCGTCACAACATAGTACCCGCGTAATCCGCCCCTCGTTCCTCAATTGGCTGTGAGCACCAGACAGATGTATCCTCCATTGAATCACATTCCGAACTCCGCTTTGCTGATAGAGACAGATGTTGGGCCCAAAACTCATTCAAATACTGAAGCTTATGTTCATGAAGACCAAAAATCAGTTGAAAGTTCATCTGTTCACATCCCAATAATGTGTTCAGGTTCAGGTACCTGTCTACTTACAAAAGCGTGGTCTGAGGAGTGGTCTCAGACTGCTACAGTATAAAGCTGTTTTCCTTTCTACACTTGCCTCGAGTTCAAACCGATTGAAGCTGTGTGACAGTGGGATTTGGGGGGCCTTCATTACTTCTCCTCTTGGGAGTGCAAGCCACAAGCGGGAGAATGGGGGGCGTCTATTGTGGTGCCTAGCAAAAATAGCACTGTCATTTCCAATGGCACATCTCTGGTATGGGCTAGGTTTCTGAAAGCCTGCTTCTTGAGCATGTCTGGGGCCATCTGGGAGAGATTTGGAAACCCAGCGTGAATAAAAACATACAAATGTATTTAATCAGTAGGCTAGGAGGGGCTGTGGACAGAGTCTAGAAAAGGGTGCTGCATTTAAGGACAGCCCATCCCCTGCACTCTCCCCACTGTCTGGGAGAAAGAGGGAGTTTACTGTTTACTCAGCTTGTGGAGAGCAGGAGAGAGTCGACACAATGTTCAACTGCGGGAGCCTGGCAGATATTGAGAAAGGTTGCCCAGCGATGAGAGAAAAGAGGGGGCCTTATCTGTCATGGTCGGTTAAAGGGGAAAGTTGGATTTCACGTTCAAAAAGGTCAAAACAAAGTGACCGACGAGCTTTCCTAGATACTGAAATGGACATGGTGTCCATTCTAACTGAATCTACTACAGTGGAGGCATGAGCTCCATGAGATTCAAATGTGTTGTTTTTTCACTGATCAACACAACCTAGACTTACTCATGTCAATTAAATGAATAAGACTGAATAGGTTTCCACCGCCCTGAACTATTACTTGGTGGAATTGTCCTCATAATAACTTGTACCTCATAAATACAGTGCCTTCAGAAAGTATTCACATCCCTTGACCTTTTCCACATTTTGTTGTGTTACAGCCTGAATTTAAAATTGATTCAATTTAGATTTACTGTCACTGGCATACACACAATAACCCTTAATGTCAAAGTGGAATTAGGTTTTTCAATTTTTTTAACACATTCATAAAAAATGAAACGCTGAAATGTCTTGAGTCAATAGGTTTTCAGCCCCTTTGTTATGGCAAGCCTAAATACGTTCAGGAGTTAAAATGTGCTTAACAAGTCACATAATAAGTTGCATGGACTCTGTGTGCAATAATAGTGTTTAACATGATTTTTGAATGACTGCCTCATTTCTGTACCCCACACATACAATTATCCGTAAGGTCCCTCAGTCGAGCAGTGAATTTAAGACATAGATTCAACCACAAAGACCAGGGAGGTTTTCCAATGCCTTGCAAAGAAGGGCACCTATTGGTAGATGGGTCAAAATAGAAAAAAGCAGACATTGAATATCCCTTTGAGCATGGTGAAGTTATTAATTACACTTTGGATGGTGTATCAATACACCCAGTCGCTACAAAGATACAGGCATCCTTCCTAACTCAGTTGCCAGAGAGGAAGGAAACCGCTCAGGGATTTCACCATGAGGCCAATGGTTACTTTAAAACAGTTACAGAGTTTAATGGCTGTGGTAGGAGAAAACTGAGGATGGATCAACAACATTGTAGTTACTCCACATTACTAACTTAATTGACAGAGTGAAAAGAAGGAAGCCTGTACAGAATAAAAAATATTCCAAAACATGCATCCTGTTTGCAACAAGGCACTAAAGTAATACTGCAAAAATGTGGCAAAGCAGTTCACTTTTTGTCCTGAATACAAAGCATTATGTTTGGGGCAAATCCAATACAACCCATTGTTGAGTACCACTCTCCATATTATCAAGCATAGTGGTGGCTGCATCATGTTATTAGTATGTTTCTAATCGTTAAGGACTGGGGAGTTTTTCAGCATAAAAAATTAACGGAATGTAGCTAAGCACAGGCAAAATCCTTGAGGAAAACCTGGTTCAGTCTGATTTCCACCAGACACTGGGAGATGAATTCACCTTTCAGCAGGACAATAACCAAAAACATAAGGCCAAGTTGCTTACCAAGAAGACAGGGAATGTTCCTGAGTGGCCAAGTTACAGTTTTGACCTAAATCTGCTTGAAAATCTATGGCCAGACCTTAAAATGGTTGTCTAGCAATGATCAACAACCAATTTGACAGAGCTTGAAGAATTCTGAAAATAATAATGTTGTACAATTCAGGTGTGGAAAGCGCTTAGCGACTTACCCAGAAAAACTCACAGCTGAAATTGCTGCCAAAGGTGCTTCTGCAAAGTATTGACTCAGGGGTATGAATACTTATGTAAATTAGATATTTCTGTATTTCATTTTCAATACATTTGCCAAAATGTCTAAAAACATGTTTTCATTCTGTCATTATGGGCTATTGTGTGAAGATGGGTGAGAATTGTTTTTATTTAATCCATTTTGAATTCATGCTGTAACACAACAAAATGTGGAATAAGTCAAGGGGTATGAATTATTTCTGAAGGCACTGTATCTGTACTCTTCTAGGTCTATTTGCCTCCCATATTTATTTTTGCACGCTCTGCTCAGCACAAAGAGTTGTGCAACATCTTCAGCTGCATTTGGCTCTTGATTAATGACTCAGGATATGTGAATGAAAATACGAAAACACTACCGAGAACTGCGGCAAGTGTTCTGAACTCGGGCCCACAGTAGTGAGAGTTCAGACTCAGACTACAGGTTTTATCCCTCCCCCTCAAACCACTGTTTATCCTTATTTCCCACAAAAGCCTCATCTAGTTCCATGTTCTTTATGGTTGCCGTCACCCACCCTAGAAGAATAGAGTTGAACTCATAGTAAATGTTTATGATTGTTTCAAGATCGCATCAGCTTTCACTAGGAATCCCAGCACTTCTGCCAGGCAAAATAAGACAAGTTAATTATTTTGCTGATATTAACTATGTGTGATTGTTACTTATTAGCTTGTTAGCTTGATGGGAGCATGTGGTTAGATTATTTCAGAATGCAGTACATGTGGGTTCAAATCCAAGACGGTAGAGCTCTTAAATACAAAAACATCTAGATTCACATCTGTGTGTTGCAATGGCTTTACTTCATCCTGAGGACATACTAGGAGAAAAAGTATGGGGTCTGCGTGTTGCCAGTTATTTCTTATGTGATTTATACACACCCAAGATGCATAAAACTAATTGGATGTATTTTGGGGATAATGGATTAAAATTAATGTAACAGAAGCAATGAGTTCACTCATTTACCATATTTTCTCCCACCAAGAAACGTTCCAACATTCAATTTTTAACAGTGGCATAGGAACTATCCAACCAACAAACAACTCAACACCATTTTAACAAACATGTGGACACGTAAGATCACCCAGGTGAATTTTATAATATTAAAATGTCCACTTATCCAAACTGTTTGCTTTAACTAATTGTTCCACATGCTTTAGCCTAAATGTGGCATGTTATTGAATGATGATTGCCTATGTGTTGTTGTAACACTCCTAATGGGAGTGTTCCTCCACAGATTGCACCTGTGGCTCTCTCTCTCAGCACGCTCTCACTGAGGCGATTATACATTGAAAGCTCATGAAATTACACATACAGGCAAAATCATAATTACAAAGATTCCAAAATAATGCAGTTAACACACATCCGGATAATACACATTCACACTTACAGTATACATCAATATACCATATATATGCATACAAGCAACTCAAACAAGCACTATACAAAACATCGACGAACATACAGGTACTCTAAAGAACAAATGTCACTCTCCGATTGGACAAAAAAAGACAGACCACACAGAGTAGCCATTGTTCTTTAGCAGCTGCTATACAGTTTTTTTGCACTTTTATCGCACCCTGATAGCACAAAATAAACCCCCACCCAGGATAAACTTTCCTTTTTTACCTGTGGAATAAAAGTCCCTCTTTGTTCAGTGTGAAGACATCAGCCGTACCATGAGCTAAATAAAGACCCTCGCTAGCAGCTGAGCTGACAGTGCTACCTTTGGGAGCTAATGAGATTGATGGCAAAGGCCAGGGAATAACAGACAACCATTACATGGCCAACATCTTCAAGAGTAGAGAGGAAAATTATTAACATACTAAGAAGTTGGTAAGGTTGGCTGTCAGATAAGATGTTTTATATGGTTTGTTTTATAGATGTTTTATAATCCCTCATAGCATTTAGTCATGTAGCATCTTTCCCTTTCAAGACGATTTGATACATATCTAGAGACATGGGCTCCGATACAATACAGGAACGATACGTTTGAGTATGAAACTATTCGGTGCGATTTGGTTTGATTATAGAACGAATCGAAGTGATTCGGTGCGATACGATTCGATGCACCAACATTTGTTGCATAAACACATTCATTTTCCGTTCTAAATAAAAATCTGCTGCTGTTGGAGCTCATGAGCTGAGCCTCTGAGCTGGATCTGTCTGAGCTGACATCTGTGTGTGTGGTGTGTGGTTTGTGTGTAAATAATGATGTATGTCTATGGTGTATGTACTGTAGGCACCTGATCTGAGCCATAAGGGAGACTAGGCATCTACCACTCCACTACCACTGTCAGATTAGGGGGGCAATGTAGCCTATGTTGTTGGTAGAGCATGGCGCTTGCAACGCCAGGGTTGTGGGTTCGATTCCCGCGGGGGGCCAGTATGCACTCACTAACTGTAAGTCGCTCAGGATAAGAGCGTCTGATAAATGACTAAAATGTAAATGTTTTTTGTCTATATATCCAACACCAAGACACGACCGAGACACTCAATATGTGGTCTCGAGACCAAGACCAGTTTCGAGTACTACAGCACTGCGGTTTGTGGTCTACGGACGGATGCAGTCATATCTTAAATCGGTGAATCGTTACATCCCTAGTTTTTATCAGGTAGTGTTACATTTGCAGAGCACTTTATGATGTTTATAGTGTTTTCGTCATCTCTGCAGGTAACCCAGGTGTGGTTGGCTTCTACAAGACCTTCATGCAGACGCTTCACCAGACGTTGGGCCGGCGCTACCCTGTGTGGGCAGTGAGCCATGCTGGCCACTGTGTGCCTCCTGATACTATGGACATGATTGAAGGTACATAACTAATTCATATCTCTTATTGAGAGTGCTTTGTGCAGCTGGACTTTCTATGATTCCTTATTGCTGGTGTATCCACACTGATCCACTTCCACTTATCCACATCAACAGCACATCTTCTGACCACTGATGACTGATTAGCTAGCTTTGAAATGGGCAGATCCTTGTTAGCTCACTCTCCAATACTAAAGACGACACTAAGGATGGCGCAGGAGAAGAGGAATGTTAGCTGAGCTGGACGAGTTAGCCTGAGCCAAGGGGCCTCTCCCTCTCCCTCACCCTCTCCAGCCAGCACCAGCATGTGAGCCCTGTAATATTCATTCATAAAGCAGTGAGGACGTTTTTATTGTGCCTGATACGTGGGAAAGACATTACCAAGCCCTCACATGTAGTACGTTAAATCCCTTTTCTGATGGCTCATGAGATGGATGGGACGGTACAGTTTGGATCTGTCCATCTTGAGAAGGACAAATGATATCCATATTGAGGGTTTGTAAAGGACAAATAAGTGTCAGAAGGTGTAACATTCTGTCAAAGTGTAGCCCGGTAGGTAGCCTCATTTGAGATGTGCGATAATTAGCATGAGTTCTGATGATAACTTGAAGGAAGCCTTGATTTCCAGGCTTCTCTTCACATAGCTCAAAGGCCTGGAGACTACGTGACTTTGTCATGTCAATCAGACAACCTATTTTGACCATATACAGTGAGGGAAAAAAGTATTTGATCCCCTGCTGATTTTGTACGTTTGCCCACTGACAAAGACATGATCAGTCTATAATTTTAATGGTAGGTTTATTTGAACAGTGAGAGACAGAATAACAACAACAAAATCCAGAAAAACGCATTCGACAAGTGTGTGCCATGTGTTCACAATAAAACAGGAACTGTTCAATGCTTCACTTTGTTACATGAATCTCTATATAATCTAGACCAACTCTACCAAACCTCTGGAAAATACTAAGTATTACATCATTATTTCGCATTATAATACAACATTTTTTAAAATAGTGTCATGACCATAATCATCTGACATCTGCAAATTCAACCTTGGTATCTACAGTGAGGGAAAAAAGTATTTAGTACGTTTGCCCACTGACAAAGAAATTATCAGTCTATAATTTTAATGGTAGGTTTATTTGAACAGTGAGAGACAGAATAACAACAACAAAATCCAGAAAAACGCATGTCAAAAATGTTATAAATTGATTTGCATTTTTATGAGGGAAATAAGTATTTGACCCCTCTGTAAAACATGACTTAGTACTTGGTGGCAAAACCCTTGTTGGCAATCACAGAGGTCAGATGTTTCTTGTAGTTGGCCACCAGGTTTGCACACATCTCAGGAGGGATTTTGTTCCACTCATCTTTGCAGATCTTCTCCAAGTCATTAAGGTTTCGAGGTTGACGTTTGGCAACTCGAGACTGGCTAGGCCACTCCAGGACCTTAATGTGCTTCTTCTTGAGCCACTCCTTTCATTGTCATGCTGGAATACCCATTCACGACCCATTTTCAATGCCCTGGCTGAGGGATGGAGGTTCTCACCCAAGATTTGACGGTACATGGCCCCGTCCATCGTCCCTTTGATGCGGTGAAGTTGTCCTGTCCCCTTAGCAGAAAAACACCCCCAAAGCATAATGTTTCCACCTCCATGTTTGACGGTGGGGATGGTGTTCTTGGGGTCATAGGCAGCATTCCTCCTCCTCCAAACACGGCGAGTTGAGTTGATGCCAAAGAGCTCGATTTTGGTCTCATCTGACCACAACACTTTCACCCAGTTCTCCTCTGAATCATTCAGATGTTCATTGGCAAACTTCAGACGGCCCTGTATATGTGCTTTCTTGAGCAGGGGGACCTTGCGGGCGCTGCAGGATTTCAGTCCTTCATGGCGTAGTGTGTTACCAATTCTTTTCTTGGTGACTATGGTCCCAGCTGTCTTGAGATCATTGACAAGATCCTCCCGTGTAGTTCTGGGCTGATTCCTCACCGTTCTCATGATCATTGCAACTCCACGAGGTGAGATGTTGCATGGAGCCCCAGGCCGAGGGAGATTGACAGTTCTTTTGTGTTTCTTCCATTTGCGAATAATCGCACCAACTGTTGTCACCTTCTCACCAAGCTGCTTGGCGATGGTCTTGTAGCCCATTCCAGCCTTGTGTAGGTGTATAATCTTGTCCCTGACATCCTTGGAGAGCTCTTTGGTCTTGGCCATGGTGGAGAGTTTGGAATCTGATTGATTGATTGCTTCTGTGGACAGGTGTCTTTTATACAGGTAACAAGCTGAGATTAGGAGCACTCCCTTTAAGAGTGTGCTCCTAATCTCAGCTCGTTACCTGTATAAAAGACAGCTGGGAGCCAGAAATCTTTCTGATTGAGAGGGGGTCAAATACTTATTTCCCTCATTAAAATGCAAATCAATTTATAACATTTTTGACATGCGTTTTTCTGGATTTTGTTGTTGTTATTCTGTCTCTCACTGTTCAAATAAACCTACCATAAAAATTATAGACTGATAATTTCTTTGTCAGTGGGCAAACGTACTAAATACTTTTTTCCCTCACTGTAGATACCAAGGTTGAATTTGCAGATGTCAGATGATTATGGTAATGACACTATTTTTAAAAATGTTGTATTATAATGCGAAATAATGATGTAATATTTAGTATTTTCCAGAGGTTTGGTAGAGTTGGTCTAGATTATATAGACATTCATGTAACAAAGTGAAGCATTGAACAGTTCCTGTTTTATTGTGAACACATGGCACACACTTGTCGAAACTTCCAACTCATAAATGATTAATGGAACACACAAGGCAAAGTCTGGAGATAGTCAATAGATACAGTAAAAATAAAATCAGACAACCCTGCCAATTCGTAGCATGTCATCCGATCATCAGAGAGAATAAATGAAAACCACTCTGTTCAGCCTGGTGTTCCAGGGGGTGACAATGAGCAGCAGCCCTATCTCAAGATGGGCAGGGGAGGACTCATATTTTACCCCAAAACCTCATCTGATCTGAACAACGGCCCTGATTAAGACCAGACAAAGGCTCAAATTGTCTAGCAGCAAGTCCTGTGTTCATCTCAATAGTCCTTCATCAATTTGGTGAGATGCCCTTATCCAGGGAAATCTGCTCACTATGATTAGGATTAACTGTAAATAATAGTAAATAATTTTTCTGCTTGGGACTTTGATTACCAGGCTAGACCTGCACGCTCATGTGGTCATCATGCAGTATTAGTCTAGCATTACTAACTAGGTGTTCACCCTTTGGTTGGCACTTTCCATATCCACTCGACTATTACCCACATCCAACACGGAAACACAAACATGTCTGACATATCGGCTTCCTTTTCACCCCTCTTCTGCGGCTTCAATCCAAGCCTTTGGTGATTTACTACCCTGGTCAACCCCTTGAATGCTTGCCATTGATTTACAACTCGTCAAAGAGCATTCAGTTTGCTGAGGGATAGGGTGGCATCGTAGAGCAGTGGCCTCTGAAACCTCTGGGACGTCCAGGGAAAGGCCTCGCCGATACAGAGAAACCCATACAGCATTGATTGGGCCTCCTCTGACTTTCCAGTGACTTGTGCAAATTAAAGACTGGCAGTTATTATTATTAACAGCTAATGCATACTTGATGAAGTTGAACAAAATTTGTACGGTTTTGGAAAAACAAACAAAGAGTTAAAAAAAAGTGCAGCATTAAAGGTTCTATTCCAAATCGTCCAGTGGTAGAAGTGTTCCTGTGGTAAGGCAAGTTTTGCTTGATGGTTTTTATGACTGTAAAAATATATGTTAATGCAAACACAGGGAACATTCTCCCAGTGCCAACGTCAGTAATCCATTCCTGGGTCACGGGATCCTCCATGGGCCTCAGATCTCATTCATTTTGTCAGAATGAGTTTGCAACGCTACTTTTCACCAGCAACTTTCTCACTTTGATATGGCTAAATTGCACACTATTAATGTCCAGAGTACTAAAACATGCATTCAGAAAATGTAATCCCCCCCCCAAAAAAAAAAAATGCTACACCAGCCAAGGTCTAATATCACAAGAGGTTTTTATGGAGTCTCTCTGATTCCAATTATGCTCCCACCGCTATCGTCGGTCTCGACTACAACTCCATGTGATTTGTGCCATGAATATTGGTTGATTGTTTGAGCATATCTTTTGAAAATAAGTGTTGGAGACAAATGGCACAAAGCAGTAGAAATTTGCAATAATGACTGTACCACCACTTTATGACATTTTGGTCTGATGCCCAGCCTTTCAATCTGATAAAATAATTTCAAGACAACCTTCACTTTATCTTGTTTCTTGATCTCTCGTTTTTTATGCAAGGTTGACAACTGTGGGCTATCACTGTGGTACAGATGTTGAACCCAGCTTCACAAACCCTTTTGAGAAGGAAGTTTGTAAGCTGAGAGGAAGTATGCACAATGCAGTGCAGGACCGAGGCTGTTGCTAATCTCCTTCTCATCTCTTTCTCTCAAAACTATACTGAGATATGTTCATACCGTATCCTCGCCAGCTTCATTAATGGCACATTATTCAGAGGTCCTCAAGATTTGCAAGTGCAACCACACCCAATTACAGAGGAGAGAGTTTAAAAAAGAGCCTACACCTCCCATGTTGCAATCAGTAACACCACAAGTGAGCTTTCTTTTGACACATAGGAAATAAGTTACCTTTTCCCTGGAAGAAAAAATGCAGCACACATTTATTGCACATTTGTGAGAAGGCTTTAATCGCTTAACGGGCTGCCCCAGCCTCCTGTCTTTCTCTTGCCAAGAGGATCATTATGTTATGGGAATTTGTCTTTGCCATATGTTATTCTTTATTGACTCATTAATCACAATTTGCACTCATTTTGTTTTTTCCATTATACAGTAAGCATATCCCCAACCCCCACAACCTTCCCCACCCGATCCTTATGCTGTCTGCACAGAACGCCTGCTCCAAATTCCACTCTGAAAGAATAAAACATCAAGTCCCTCACCAAATATGTTAAATTCTATGGGGATTGATTTTTTCATTATTAAATAAATGTTGAATGTGTCTTTTCCCACCCGCTAAGTCCCGTCCACCATCACCATAGACACATTCTATACTATATTCTATACTTCCGTCCGGTCTTTCTTGCCCTCTCTTTCATCATCTCTCCATCTCCTTTTCTCATACCCTCTCTCTAATCCTAACATTGTCTTGGATTTGACTGCTCTGCACAGGTAGGGAATTGTTAACTGCTTCCTTCAAAGCTTTTTCTGGGGCTAGATTTACAGCATTATATGATAAAGTATCGTTAAATATCTTTCCAAAAAGATTACAGAAATTAAATCAAGATGTTTCTGGAATACTTCCTTACTTCGATTTCCCTTTGGATGTTCTTGTTTTAATTTAGTTATCAAAGGGTCCTGGGTACTACTAATGAGAGGACAGTGAACATTACCATAACATGATGTCCCTGGTCCTATGTTGGGGTGATCCATGTGCTGGTGCTGCCAAATGTAAATAAAGACTATCTTGTGTACAGAGACATTGATGAATGATGCTGGTTTCATGTCCTTGATCAGAATGATTTGGGCGATGGTGAAGTAGATGATGTCATACTGATGTAATACTGAATACTAATGATGAACCTTGATCTTTGCAGACCCATCAGTGACGGCAGCGGGGGACGTGTTTGGTCTGAACGGGCAGATAGAGCACAAGCTCGCCTTCCTTAGGGAGCACGTTCCCAGGGACACTCGCCTGGCCCTGGTGGGCCACTCCATCGGCTGCTACCTCATCCTGGAGATGATGAAGAGGGATCCTGAGCTGCAGGTGAGACCCCACTTTGATTCAAGTACTATTATAGAAGTGAAGTTGTAGGTTAACGTCTATAACATGGAGATTTGTCAAGCTTTAAGTGATCTATGAAGTTTTTTAATAGATCTCTACAACCTTCTTGACCCACATTTGACCCACTTTTAATGTTCATAAGCTAGAATTATTGCATTCATTTTTGAGAATTATGACATTAATTTACCTCCGTGATAAAGGATGTCTTTAGGCTGCCTAAATTTGTCAGCCAAATTGGTGTATATGGGCCTCTGAGCAATGATTCCCATATAGCTGCCTCTGCTTCATGGCACCCTGCTGTCCAGTGAGGGGTTAGGCTGGTCCCAGTGTGGGAGCATGGCACATTGCAAAGTGCAGTGAAAACACTGTCTCAGCATGGGAGAGGTGCATGTTAGAGACGGCCTGTGAAAACATCCTAGGCTGAGATGGGACTCCCCGTGTAACCTTCCCACTCCGCTCGTTTACGGATTGAATAACAAGAGGAGAAGAACTCGTCTTTTTTTTCTGGGGGGGGCATTCCTCTCTCGCTCAGACAAGCTCTTCATAATTGTTTTTCCCCAGCTCTTATTTCAGAGAGAATATGGCCTTTTCACAGGTTGTTTTTGTCTTGTTTCTCTACTTGTCTGTAATTCCCCCTCTCTGTGGGTCTCTTTTCTATGTTCTACGTGTTGTAGAGACCAAAATGTAGAAACAGTGGCAACTGCTCTGTCTAATCTTAATCGTGCTATCTTTAACATTTCCTCACGCAAATAGTGCTTAGTGATATGTAGGCCTTTATAGATATACAGATCTGTAATAGTCAAGGAATGAATCGTAAAGTGCTTAGTCTGAAAACATTCAGTACATAAAAATAGATAATTCCATCAGGTTCTTTTATTGGATCTCGTGTTCTCAAGTTAAAAATGTAAACAACCAGTTGGCTTTAAGTAGTGTTACCCAAATACCCCAAGACCACTTAAATAGGCTACACGTTTATGCATCAACCTTGAGCTGCGTCACTCTCCCTCTTTTTCTCTCCTTAAGCTGGCATCTCCTCCTGAGATTTGGCACAGCCCATTCTGTGGTCCAGCCGGCTCTGCCATATTCTTGTCGGCGAAGAAAGAATGAGGAGAAAAATACTTCCTTTCCCACTGAAGATTGCAGGCTGCCAAGAAGAAAACACAAGCGATTATGTCCTGTAACGTATGATGTGTGATAATCAGAAACTCCTGTTCCTTTGGGTCTCAGGTATTTGTGTTGGAATAATGGCTTGCCTTATGGGTTGGGACACCGGTGAGGCCTAGGTAAGCGGTGGCGGGGGTTTTAGTATACTTACGGACAGAAAAGGAGTCAGAGTTCAGCTTGTAGCAGGGACCAGCCTGGGTGAGTTAGCGCACTTCCAGAGCATAGCATCTGGCACGCTGCCTGCCCCTGAAAATTAGATTTGGGAGGAAGGGCTGATGAGAATGTCTGGGTTATGCCCTGAGTTCTCTCCAGGTGTATTATGAAGACTAGGCTTTATGTTTGGCCTGGTCTTTCTAACGTCATGTTCATACAGTACTACAAGCTTTGCTTTGCATCTGACGCAATTTGAAGAGAAGTTGTTGTTTGTGTCTGTATGCACGTATGTGTGTTTGTATAAGGTAGCATACACTGAGTATACAACACATTATGAATACCTGCTCTTTCCATGACATAGATTGACCAGGTGAATCCAGGTGAAAGCTATGATCCCTTATTGATGTCACTTGTTAAATCCACTTCAATCAGTGTAGATGAAGGAGAGGAGACAGATTAAAGAAGGATTTTTAAGCCTTGAGACAATTGAGACATGGATTATGTATGTGTGCCATTCAAAGGGTGAAGACAAACCATTTAAATGCCTTTGAACAGGGTATGATAGTAGGTGCCAGGCGCACCGGTTTGTGTCAAGAACTGCAACGCTGCTGGGTTTCCCATGTGTATCAATAATGGTCCACCACCCAAAGGACATCCAGCCAACTTGACACAACTGTGGGAAGCATTGGAGACAATATGGGCCAGAATCCCTGTGGAATGCTTTCGACACCTTGTAGTGTCCATGCCCCGACGAATTGAGGCTGTTCTGATGGCAAAAGGGGGGGTGCAACTCAGTATTAGGAAGGTGTTCCTAATGTTTGGTATACTCAGTGTATATTGGTTAAAGAATCTGTCTGCTCTTACTGGCAACACCATCAGGTTCTCCTTACCGGCACAGAGAACTGAGACAAACAAAAAGCTCTTTAGAAGCCAACTCACTTAACCCTATCCCTTTTCAATCTCTGTACCTGTCATTTACACACAAACACCATCTCCCGTTGACTCGACAACAGATGGCTTTCCATCTTGCTCATACAGTTAGTACGTAAGAAAGGAGTCTCTGGTGATTCTCGAGTCAGAGGAGCAGTCTAAATCATTTTCAGCTTTGGGGCTGGCAGTTCTAACTGGAATCCAATTAATGTGAAATGACAGGTTAGACCATGTTGGCTCGAGATAGCCATCAGATCATCCAATATGACTTTAAGGAAACCAGCTGCCTCAAAATATGTTTAGCGTGGCAGCTCTCTCTTCCTACCGCCTTTCACCACAAGGCTTGTTCTAGTAATGGAGAGGGTGATATCCTGACACTGGGCACAGCACAGCAGGCTACAAGGAGCCAAGTCTGTCTTATTTGAAATGGAAATCCTCACACTGTTTCCACAATGGCACTTCGGTTCAATGGAGTGTGGCTTGAGTGAGGCTTACGCTGGAGCTTTCTAGCTGCCCATCACTGAGTAAGTGCTGTGATTCACGTTAGAATGATGCCACCTGTCAGAAGACAACGATCTATGCTATACATTGACATATGTCTCCCCCGAGATCATTGTCTAAGGCCAAGACTAAGAGCACAGCTGCCAAGAGTGGTCTTAAGTGGGAGACTACGATATTGAGACGCCATCTTTGAATGGCAGGGGAAGGCTAGATTCAAACCAGCATGTTGAACGTTTATGCATTTGTTTACTGCCTGCCCCCATGTCTAATGTTTATGCTACTGTGCAAATACTACTGGGGTTTTGGTTGCCCAAGCTTCAGAAGCAGACACTGGGGTGCAGGAGCAGGGGATAGCTGGAACACTGCTGGAGTGCAGGCATGAAGAGCTGATAGCCTGAGGGGTCAGGAGAAATATGCCGCAGGAATGTAGCCTCACAACCCACTGCAACAGGGGGTGCTGGAAGCTGTGAAAACAATGGTCGCACGCAGTTCAGGGGCCATATCAGTGGACTAGAGTTTATATTTCAGTCTCTATGTTTATGTGGGCTATTAACTGCAATAGATCAATACTATGTGTTCTGTGTGAGTGTGTGCTTACAGTATGAGGATAAATTCTAAATTCTGTCTACACTAAACTGTCTTTTTAGTAGGCTACGTTGTGATTGTGATTTAGCACTGTTTGGAAAAACATGGGATATGATATGCCAAAACAGTGATTTCACTGGTAACCCCTGCTGACTTGTTTATGTTAATCTCCAGGAGCTCATTATCAGGCCAGACAGACAGAAGCAGATTGGCAGAGAAATAAAGTGATGATTGTATACAGTGGGGGAAAAAAGTATTTAGTCAGCCACCAATTGTGCAAGTTCTCCCACTTAAAAAGATGAGAGAGGCCTGTAATTTTCATCATAGGTACACGTCAACTATGACAGACAAATTGAGGAAAATAAATCCAGAAAATCACATTGTAGGATTTGTAATGAATTTATTTGCAAATTATGGTGGAAAATAAGTATTTGGTCACCTACAAACAAGCAAGATTTCTGGCTCTCACAGACCTGTAACTTCTTCTTTAAGAGGCTCCTCTGTCCTCCACTCGTTACCTGTATTAATGGCACCTGTTTGAGCTTGTTATCAGTATAAAAGACACCTGTCCACAACCTCAAACAGTCACACTCCAAACTCCACTATGGCCAAGACCAAAGAGCTGTCAAAGGACACCAGAAACAAAATTGTAGACCTGCACCAGGCTGGGAAGACTGAATCTGCAATAGGTAAGCAGCTTGGTTTGAAGAAATCAACTGTGGGAGCAATTATTAGGAAATGGAAGACATACAAGACCACTGATAATCTCCCTCGATCTGGGGCTTCACGCAAGATCTCACCCCGTGGGGTCAAAATGATCACAAGAACGGTGAGCAAAAATCCCAGAACCACACGGGGGACCTAGTGAATGACCTGCAGAGAGCTGGGACCAAAGTAACAAAGCCTACCATCAGTAACACACTACGCCGCCAGGGACTCAAATCCTGCAGTGCCAGACGTGTCCCCCTGCTTAAGCCAGTACATGTCCAGGCCCGTCTGAAGTTTGCTAGAGTGCATTTGGATGATCCAGAAGAGGATTGGGAGAATGTCATATGGTCAGATGAAACCAAAATAGAACTTTTTGGTAAAAACTCAACTCGTCGTGTTTGGAGGACAAAGAATGCTGAGTTGCATCCAAAGAACACCATACCTACTGTGAAGCATGGGGGTGGAAACATCATGCTTTGGGGCTGTTTTTCTGCAAAGGGACCAGGACGACTGATCCGTGTAAAGGAAAAAATGAATGGGGCCATGTATCGTGAGATTTTGAGTGAAAACCTCCTTCCATCAGCAAGGGCATTGAAGATGAAATGTGGCTGGGTCTTTCAGCATGACAATGATCCCAAACACACCGCCCGGGCAACGAAGGAGTGGCTTCGTAAGAAGCATTTCAAGGTCCTGGAGTGGCCTAGCCAGTCTCCAGATCTCAACCCCATCTCTGGAGGGAGTTGAAAGTCCGTGTTGCCCAGCGACAGCCCCAAAACATCACTGCTCTAGAGGAGATCTGCATGGAGGAATGGGCCAAAATATCAGCAACAGTGTGTGAAAACCTTGTGAAGACTTACAGAAAACGTTTGACCTGTGTCATTGCCAACAAAGGGTATATAACAAAATATTGAGAAACTTTTGTTATTGACCAAATACTTATTTTCCACCATAATTTGCAAATAAATTCATTAAAAATCCTACAATGTGATTTTCAGGATTTTTTTCCCTCATTTTGTCTGTCATAGTTGACGTGTACCTATGATGAAAATTACAGGCCTCTCTCATCTTTTTAAGTGGGAGAACTTGCACAATTGGTGGCTGACTAAATACGTTTTTTCCCCACTGTATGTCTAGAGGAAGAATATGTATGGCATATAGTCTATAGAGGCAATGTGTTGTCAAGCAGGGTAACTGACCCAACAGCCTTCAGTTTCCTCTTCTGTATCTTAACCTTGTTCTGAACACCTCCACAACAAAGGTAATGTGGTTCGGTACAAAGAATGCCCCCCTCACCTCATACAAGTACTTGGGAGTATGGCTAGACAGTACACTTTCCTTCTCTCAGCACATATCCAAGCTGCAGGCTAGGGTTAAGTCTAGACTTGGTTTCCTCTATCGTAATCGCTCCTCTTTCACCCCAGCTGCCAAACTAACCCTGATTCAGATGACCATCCTACCCATGCTAGATTACGGAGACGTAATTCATAGATCGGCAGGTAAGGGTGCTCTCGAGCGGCTAGATGTTCTTTACCATTCGGCCATTAGATTTGCCACCAATGCTCCTAATAGGACACATCACTGCATTCTATACTCCTCTGTAAACTGTCCATCTCTGTATACCCGGCGCAAGACCAACTGGTTGATGGTTATTTATAAAACGCTCTTAGGCCTCACTCCCCCCTATCTGACATACCTACTGCAACCGTCATCCTCCACATACAACACTCATTCTGCCAGTCACATTCTGCCAGTCCCCAAAGCACAAAATTATCCTCCGGAACTTGGAAATTCGAACTTGTAATTTGGAACTTGTTCTAATTGGAAGGAAGCTGCTGCTTCCCTCTTTAATAATACCTTTCCTGATGACTTGAATCAGAATACTAAAGTCATACATTTCCAGAAAACCTTTCCAGAAAACGGGCAAGATTCCTAAGTTCTGGTGAAGTGAGGCTCCAGTTACGAGGAAGTTGATACTCCGGTCCACACAAAATGCAACATCCTTTTATTTTCAGTGCTGGGCCCTAACCTGAGGCGATGATCACGCTGGTCCACATTCACTCTCTCTTTTAGCACCCTGCTTTGAACGACGGCATGAAAAAGGTAAAGAAAAAAAATCCATCGTGTAATCAAAAATTCTAACTGCAGTGTAGAGTTTCCTGTTAAAGAAACTTTTAATATTTTACAGCCTCTCAAAATCTAAAATAAAATACAATTGTATTTGTCTAATGCTTCGTAAACAACAGGTGTAGACTAACAGTGAATTGCTTACTTACTGGTCCTTTTCCAACAATGCAGAGTTAAAGATAAAATTGAAATTATGACACAAGGAATAAATACACAGTGAATAATGAATAGCAATAATGGTGTTATTAACCACATTGCTTATAGAAAACCTTCAGTGCGAGGGGGGCATTAAAGCCCTCTAAAGTTGATGTCAGCGCCCCCATGGACATCTAATTAGCCTAATAAAAAAATCCCCCATGGTCCGTTTAAACTAGAGATATATTTTTTTTGTGCATTGGATGCGTCTCAATCCACCGCATCCACCTATGTAACACTTCCGCATTTGTGGTGAAAGGTGACAGAGCTAAAGCGGTGTTTGTCAGACCATGAGACATGCCGAAAATCGGTCTTCTCACAAACTTGTCTGTAACGTCCGAACGGTTTGGCCTAAAAACGATGAGACTCTCACGAACACGATAGTGTTCTCCCAAAAGCTTCTTGGGACTCGTCTGAAGTCGGTTCAGCCGATCTGCCAACTTCTGTCCTGTCTGTAGCGTCGGAAAAGTGTGGGCTACACTCTAATATGACCCCTCTGTGTAAAGGTGAATGCGTACATGTCGGTTGTTTTGCTCTAGGACGCCTACAGGCCTCACAAGACTCATCTGAAGGTCCCCCGGTACCAGCTGAAGAAATGTATGGAAGTATATTTAGTGACAAAAATAAGCGGTTAAATACATGTAAAACATTTTTTGAAATGTTTCCTGATATTTCTTATATACTTATACTTCAAGGGGTCTTAAAATTCTTCTTAAAACAATTCCATATAGTTTAGTAGTACCCTCGACCTGCACCCGGCACTATAATATTGGGACCGCAGCACAACCCACCGTAAGGAGAGACTGCTATCACGACCCAACCACAGCCACATAAAATTGAGCTGCCACCAACTCAATATCCACTAATATCATAAATATTATTACAACAGCCAGTAGCCTACACTTTCCCATGAATGTGCCTAGTTTAGTTCAGGCCGAAACGCGTGAACGAGCAGTCAAATTAAGGTTGAGAATCCCTGTGATAGCCTAAGCAGTTGTGATAAATCAAATCAAATTGTATTTGTCACATGCGCCGAATACAACAGGTGTAGACCTTACAGTGAAATGCCTACTTACAAGCCCTTAACCAACAATGCAGTTTTAAGAAAAACAAGTGTTAAGAAAGTATTTACTAAAATAAACTGAAGGAAAAAAAGGAAAAAAATAGAAAAAGAACAAATAATTAAAGAACAACAATAAAATAACAGTAACGAGGCTATATACAGGGGGTAGTGGTACGGAGTCAATGTGCGGGGCCACAGGTTAGTCAAGGTAATTGAGGTAATATGTACATGTAGGTAGAGGTAAAGTGACTATGCATAGATAATAAAGAGTAGCAGCAGCGTAAAAGTGTGTGGGGTGTCAATGCAGATAGTCCGGGTAGCCATTTGATTAGCTGTTCGGGAGTCTTATGGCTTGGGGGTAGAAGCTGTTAAGAAGCCTTTTGGACCTAGACTTGGCACTCCGGTACTGCTTGCCGTGCAGTAGCAGAGAGAACAGTCTATGACTAGGATGGCTGGAGTCTTTGGCAAATTTTAGGGCCTTCCTCTGACACCGCCTGGCATAGAGGTCCTGGATGGCAGGCCAACCCCAGTGATGTACTGGGCCTTACACACTACCCTCTGTAGTGCCTTGCGGTCGGAGGCCGAGCAGTTGCCATACCAGGTGGTGATACAACCAATCAGGATGCTCTCGATGGATCTGAGGACCCATGCCAAATCTTTTCAGTCTCCTGACGGGGAATAGGCGTTGTCGTGCCCTCTTCACGACTGTCTTGGTGTGTTTAGACCATAATAGTTTGTTGGAGATGTGGACACCAAGGAACTTGAAGCTCTCAACTTGCTCCACTACATCCCCGTCGATGAGAATGGGGGCGTGCTCGGTCCTCCTTTTCCAGTAGTCCACGATCATCTCCTTTGTCTTGATCACATTGAGGGAGAGGTTGTTAACCTGGCACCACATGGTCAGGTCTCTCAACTCCTCCCTATAGGCTGTCTCATCATTGTCTGTGATCAGGCCTACCACTGTTGAGTCGTCGGCAACCTTAATGATGCTGTTGGAGTCGTGCTTGGCCATGCAGTCATGGGTGAACAGGGAATAAAGGAGGGGACTGAGCACGAACCCCTGAGGGGCCCCTGTGTTGAGGATCAGCGTGGCAGGTGTGTTGTTACCTACCCTTACCACCTGGGGGTGGCCCATCAGGAAGTGCAGGATCCAGTTGCAGAGGGAGGTGTTTAGTCCCAGGGTCCTTAGCTTAGTGAGGAGCTTTGAGGGCACTATGGTGTTGAACACTGAGCTGTAGTCAATGAATAGCATTCTCACGTAGGTGTTCCTTTTGTCCAGGTGGGAAAGGGCAGTGTGGATCTGTTGGGGCGGTATGCAAATTGGAGTGGGTCTAGGGTTTCTGGGATAAGGGTGTTGATGTGAGCCATGACCAGCCTTTCAAAGCACTTCATGGCTACAGACGTGAGTGCTACGGGTCGGTAGTCATTTAGGCAGGTTACCTTGGTGTTCTTTGGCATAGGGACTATGGTGGTCTGCTTGAAACATGTTGGTATTACAGACTCGGGTCAGGGAGAGGTTGAAAATGTCAGTTAAGACACTTGCCAGTTGGTCAGCGCATGCTCGGAGTACACGTCCTGGTAATCCATATGGCTCTGCGGAATTTTGAGCTGTTTAAAGGTCTTACTGACATCTGCTACGGCGAGCGTGATCACACAGTCGTCCGTAACAGCTGGTGCGCTCATGCATGCTTCAGTGTTGCTTGCCTCGAAACGCGCATAGAAGTCATTTAACTCGTCTGGTAGGCTCATGTCACTGGACAGCTCACGGTTGTGCTTCCCTTTGTAGTTCGTAAAAGTTTGCAAGCCCTGTCACATCCGACGAGTGTCGGAGCCAGTGTAGTAGGATTCAATCTTAGTCCTGTATTGACGTTTTGCCTGTTTGATGGTTCGTCGGAGGGCATAGCGGGATTTCTTATAAGCGTCCGGGTTAGAGTCCCGCTCCTTGAAAGCGGCAGCGCTACCCTTTAGCTCAGTGTGGATGTTGCCTGTAATCCATGGCTTCTGGTTGGGGAATGTACGTACAGTCACTGTGGGGACGACGTCATCGATGCACTTATTGATGAAGCCGGTGACTGATGTGGTGTACTCTTCATCGGAAGAATCCCAGAACATATTCCAGTCTGTGCTAGCAAAACAGTCCTGTAGCTTAGCATCTACATCATCTAACCACTTCCGTATTGAGCGAGTCACTGGTACTTCCTGCTTTAGTTTTTGCTTGTAAGCAGGAATCAGGAGGTTAGAGTTATGGTCAGATTTGCCAAATGGAGGGTGAGGGAGAGCTTTGTATGCATCTCTGTGTGTTGAATAAAGGTGGTCTAGACTTTTCTTCCCTCTGGTTGCACATGTAACATGCTGGTAGAAATTAGGTTAAATGGATTTAAGTTTCCCTGAATTAAAGTCCCCGGCCACTAGGAGCGCTTCCTCTGGATGAGCATTTTCTTGTTTGCTTATGGCCGTATACAGCTTGTTGAGTGCGGTCTTAGTGCCAGCATCGGTTTGTGGTAGTAAATAGACAGCTACGAAAAATATAGATGAAAACTCTCTTGGTAAATAGTGTGGTCTACAGCTTATCATGAGATACTCTACCTCAGGCGAGCATAACCTAGAGACTTCCTTAATATTAGATTTCGTGCACCAGCGGTTGGCAAATAGACCGCTAACCCTTATCTTACCGGAGGCAGCTGTTCTATCTTGCCGATGCACGGAAAACCCAGCCAGCTGTATGTTATCCATGTCGTCGTTCAGCCACGACTCTGATTTTACCGTTTTTAATGTCCCGTTGGTAGGATAGTCTTGATCGGAGCTCATCCAGTTTATTATCCAATGATTGCACGTTTGCTAATAGTACGGAAGGTAGAGGCGGGTTAACCACTCGCCGTCGGAATCTTACAAGGCACCCCGACCTACGTCCCCTATATCTCCGTCTCTTCTTCATGCAAATGACGGGGATTTGGGTCTTGTCCGGTGTCTGAAGTAAATCCTTCGCGTCCGACTCGTTAAAGAAAAAGTATTCGTCCAGTACGAGGTGAGTAATCGCTGTCCTGATATCCAGAAGCTCTTTTCGGTCATAAGAGACGGTGGCAGAAACATTATATACAAAATAAGTTACAAATAACGCGAAAAAACACACACAATAGCACAAATGGTTAGGAGCCCATAAAACAGCAGCCATCTCCTCCAGCGCCATTAGCCACTGTTATGATATCTCATGTTATGATACATATTAGTTAACATATATAATGCTGGGGAAAATGTATCTTTTGAATTTCTTCTAGAAACGATGGTGTGATGACAAATGGTGACAAGGCCTCGAAACACAAGCCTCTGGAAAGACGTCAGGTCTGGGAGGCCCTTAAAGTCTCATTTCTTCCAAGGTGCTCAAACTGCCCCAGCTGTTTCTGTTGAATGGCAACATTTTATCACACCCATTATTCATGATTTTGACTTCGCAAAGCCAGGCTCTACATCTCCACCAGGCTCAGAACATCTTTCACATGGAAATGTGAGGCGGTAGTTAGAAATGGAAACGTATTTTCCTATGGGACTGAGTTATCACCAGTACCATAGTAGCCCTATGAAGTCTTTGCCACTGTTTTTGGGTGGATGCTGAAACTAAGAGAGTAATGGCCAAGGTTTTGTACCACGCCTCAAACGTTGAGTGACTGGAGACATGGGTTGGACATGTATAAAAAGGTTTTGAATGCCTTTTAATGGAGATATGTGTATCATTAATGCAGCTCTGTAGCTGTTCAGTGCCTTACAGCAGGAGTGTCTAAAGTAATTTTGCCAATGTGGCCATTTCTGTAAAGCCACATTTCAGGAGGGCTGCATATTGGTGACAACAAAAAATTACATTGTTACACACTTATGTAGCCTATATACTTACTACTTACTTAACCCCATAATCTGGCAATTGCCTTGACTGCATTAACAAGCAGTTTATACAAGTGGGGGCCTAAAATGTCCCCTGAGCCTCATGTTTGACCCCATGCTCTAGAGGTTCTATATACAATGCACACTCCCTATATAGTGTAATGGAGTGTAATAGTGTAATGTAGAATATTGATGGCTTGTGAACTGCTTGGGTGGGCTCTGGCAAGTTTTCCAAACTGGATCATTTCCATCAGCCTGATGGGAATATTACATCTACAAATGATAAATAAATAAATACATTATGAGACATTTTAATCTGCCTTAGTCTTTCATCATGATAATGAAGGCGTTTCTATAGAGCAAGAAAAAGGTTGACCTCTCATTACCTTTCTCTATGATCAGGATTATTCATTAAATGGTGACCTTCACCATAAGTGTGCCATCACAAATCTACCTGTCATCCCCACATAAGTTCTCTGGTCCAGCTTTCCATAACTGTACTTTCCACCTGATGTCACTTACCAGCCGAGACAGCTGACACACGTAGACAGCACATCATACGCCATGGAGACTGGAGAGTGAGCCCTAAGGACAGCTCCATCCTTCCCTGTCTCCAGCTCCCTCCTCTTTCCTAGTCAGAAAACTCACGGAGCAGGCCTATAGCAGGGAGTTTGGGCATATCAATGGAGCCTGAGCAGTCCCCAGGCTACTTCTCTCTTATGAGGTGCGAGAGAGGTACGCGAGGAGAGCTTTAGTGCAGCCCTTAACCCACACTCTGTCACTTAACAGCAGCGGCTGCACATGGGCTGCACAAGGCCCTCCACACGCTCCTTGGCCAGGTGGCCTGCACACCAATGTTTTACGACCAGAGGAACACCTGCTGTCGAACAGTGCGCTGGGTCTGGACTGGCACTGCGTGGCCTGTCGGTCCATCGGACCTCGTTACAGAGTGTGTTAGGGAGGGCTGAAAGCCCCTGACCAACGTTCCATGCTGTTCCCAGAACCTGTGAACCTCCCTTCTCTCTTTCCTACTCCTTTCATTTCTCAGCTCAGCAACAATAAAAAAGGAAGGTAATATATCTATAAAACAACTAATGTTGGAAGGTTTAGTCGTTGACAAATTGTTCCCATTTCGGAAAACCATTTGGTTTCTTTAGTTCCTGGGTAAAGCTGTACCTCTCTGAGCTTGTGTGTTCTTTACAAATGTTTCACTGTGTCAGGAGTTTGACTTCAGGAGTTGACTTCAGTAAACAGTACGTACGTGTGCATGCGTGCGTGTTTTATTTCACAGAACAGACTGAACATACACCCAAGTGAAATGTACGTGTCCTGTTGGCTGCAGCTCTGGTGCATCTGTAAAACATTAACATTCCTGCTCTGTCACATTTAGAGCTCAGGTCTTTAGAAATCAGCCCTTTTCACTGGGACATCTTAAGTCCACTCCGTTCGTCCATCCTCTCTGTCCAGCACAGCACAGCACAGCACAGCCAGATGCTGTTCCAGGTTCAAGGACTCTTCTGACACGGCCACAGGGACCGGTCGTGTGTGTCCCCTAAGAAAACAAGCAGTAATTGAAGGGAAGACATGAAGCTTTTGTACAGTGCCTTCAGAAATTATTCACACCCATTGACTTTTTCCACATTTGTGACCCACCGCCTTGATTCGGTCCTATGTAGCAACATTTTTAATGGTGTTTTTTACATTGGATAAAAGTAGAGACTCAGAGCTAGAAATGTGTATATCATACACTGCAGTTGAGGAACAATGGGAAAGTAGTCCCGTGTAGCTCAGTTGGTAGAGCATGGCGTTTGCAACGCCAGGGTTGTGGGTTCGATTCTCACGGGGGGCCAGTATGAAATTGTATGCACTCACTAACTGTAAGTCGCTCTGGATAAGAGCGTCTGCTAAATGACTAAAATGTAAAAATGTAAATGTTATTCTGCTTTTAAAGTTGATAAACTTTTGAGAAAATGGCCCATGAATGTTTTGGTACACCTACTGGAGAGCTCTTCTTTGTCTACACCCATTCAGCATCGTTCACACCCTCTTAAGCCTTAACCCCACCCATCTCTTTAAGGAGTCATGTGTGAGGCCATGTGCTAAACAGAGTAAATAAGGTAGTGTAAACAATTAAAGATTAAGAGTAAAAGTGCTGAAAGTAGTAGTAAAAATAAGCTTTATCTAGACCTCGGCCTACAGTGAGGTATTTGATCCCCTGCTGATTTTGTACGTTTGCCCACTGACAAAGACATGATCAGTCTATAATTTTAATGGTAGGTTTATTTGAACAGTGAGAGACAGAATAACACACAAAAAAATCCAGAAAGACGCATTTCAAAAATGTTATAAATTGATTTGCATTTTAATGAGGGAAATAAGTATTTGACCCCTCTGCAAAACATGACTTAGTACTTGGTGGCAAAACCCTTGTTGGCAATCACAGAGGTCAGACGTTTCTTGTAGTTGGCCACCAGGTTTGTACACATCTCAGGAGGGATTTTGTCCCACTCCTCTTTGCACATATTCTCCAAGTCATTAAGGTTTCGAGGCTGACGTTTGGCAACTCGAACCTTCAGCTCCCTCCACAGATTTTCTATGGGATTAAGGTCTGGAGACTGGCTAGGCCACTCCAGGACCTTAATGTGCTTCTTCTTGAGCCACTCTTTTGTTGCCTTGGCCATGTGTTTTGGGTCATTGTCATCCTGGAATACCCATCCACGACCCATTTTCAATGCCCTGGCTGAGGGAAGGAGGTTCTCACCCAAGATTTGACGGTACATGGCGCTGTCCATCGTCCCTTTGATGCGGTGAAGTTGTCCTGACCCCTTAGCAGAAAAACACCCCCAAAGCATAATGTTTCCACCTCCATGTTTGACGGTGGGGATGGTGTTCTTGGGGTCATAGGCAGCATTCCTCCTCCTCCAAACACGGCGAGTTGAGTTGATGCCAAAGAGCTCCATTTTGGTCTCATCTGACCACAACATTTTCACCCAGTTCTCCTCTGAATCATTCAGATGTTCATTGGCAAACTTCAGACGGGCCTGTATATGTGCTTTCTTGAGCAGGGGGACCTTGCAGGCGCTGCAGGATTTCAGTCCTTCACGGCATAGTGTGTTACCAATTGTTTTCTTGGTGACTATGGTCCCAGCTACCTTGAGATCATTGACAAGATCCTCCTGTGTAGTTCTGGGCTGATTCCTTACCGTTCTCATGATCATTGCAACTCCACGAGGTGAAATCTTGCATGGATCCCCAGGCCGAGGGAGATTGACAGTTCTTTTGTGTTTCTTCCATTTGGGAATAATCGCACCAACTGTTGTCACCTTCTCACCAAGCTGCTTGGCGATGGTCTTGTAGCCCATTCCAGCCTTGTGTAGGTCTACAATCCTGTCCCTGACATCCTTGGAGAGCTCTTTGGTCTTGGCCATGGTGGAGAGTTTGGAATCTGATTGATTGATTGCTTCTGTGGACAGGTGTCTTTTATACAGGTAACAAGCTGAGATTAGGAGCACTCCTTTTAAGAGTGTGCTCCTAATCTCAGCTCGTTACCTGTATAAAAGACACCTGGGAGCCAGAAATCTTTCTGATTGACAGGGGGTCAAATACCTATTTCCCTCATTAAAATGCAAATCAATTTCTAACATTTTTGACATGCGTTTTTCTGGATTTTGTTGTTGTTATTCTGTCTCTCACTGTTCACATAAACCTACCATTAAAATTATAGACTGATCATTTCTTTGTCAGTGGGCAAACGTACAAAATCAGCAGGGGATCAAATACTTTTTTCCCTCACTGTATATCCTAATCTGACTTTGGTGCAGGTCATGTTGTTCTCTGGTAAACACACACTATATCAAGTAAAATCAAAGTTTATTTGTCACATGCACAGGATACAGAAGGTGTAAACAGTACAGTGAAATGGTTACTTACATAGTGGAGTCTTTTGTTTAGACCTATAATCCCAACCCATACTACACTGTATATACAAAAGTATGTGGACACCCCTTCAAATTAGTGGATTCAGCTATTTCAGCCACACCCGTTGTATAAAATTGAGCACACTACCATGCAATCTCCATAGACAAACATTTGCAGTACAATGGCCTTACTGAAGAGCTCAGTGACTTTTAACGTGGCACCGTCATATGATGCCACCTTTCCAACAAGTCAGTTAATCAAATATCTGCCCAGCTAGATCTGCCTGCTCATCTGTAAGTGCTGTTATTGTGAAGTGGAAACGTCTAGGAGCAACGAGGGCTCAGCTGCGAAGTGGTAGGCCACACAAGCTCACAGAACGGGACCGCCGAGTGCTGAAATTGTCTGTCCTCGGTTGCAACACTCACTACCGAGTTCCAAACTGCCTCTGGAAGCAACGTCAGCACAATAACTGTTTGTTGGGAGCTTCATGAAATAGGTTTCCATGGTCGAGCAGCCACACACAAGCATAAGATCACTATGCGCAATGCCAAGCGTCGGTTGGAGTGGTGTAAAGCTTGTCGCCATTGGACTCTGGAGCAGTGGAAATGCGTTCTCTGGAGTGATGAATCAGGCTTCACCATCTGGCAGTCCGACGGACGAATCTGGGTTTTGCGGATGCCAATAGAACGCTACCTGCCCAAATGCATAGTGCCAACTGTAAAATTTGGTGTAGGAGGAATAATGGTCTGGGGCTGTTTTTCATGTTTCGGGCTAGGCCCCTTAGTTCCAGTGAAGGGAAATCTTAACGCTACAGCATACAATGACATTCTAGACGTTTCTGTGCTTCCAACTTTGTGGCAACAGTTTGGGGAAGGCCCTTTCCTGTTTCAGCCTGTCAATGCCCCTGTGCACAAAGTGAGGTCCATACAGAAAGGTTTTGTCGAGATCGGTGTGGAAGAACTTGACTGGCCTGCACAGAGCCCTTACCTTAACCCCATCTAACACCTTTGGGATGAATTGGAACGCCAACTGATAGCCAGGCCTAATCTCCCAACATCAATGTCCGACCTCACTGATGCTCTTGTGGCTGAAAGGAAGCAAGTCCCCGCAGCAATGTTCCAACATCTAGTGGAAAGCCTTCCCAGAAGAGTGGAGGCTGTTATAGCAGCAAATTAATGCCCATGATTTTGGAATGAGATGTTCGACGAGCAGGTGTCCACATACTTTTGGTCATGTAGTAAACATGCACCATGCATGAATCTGCAGATAGCTAAAGCTAACCAACTATGTTCAATGTTAGCTAGCTAGTTAACATTAGGCTATAACTAGCAATGCAAATGGCTTTCTGAGATAAGAATAATTTCACTACACAGCTCATACACGTAACGTTAGCTAGCCACCCAACCAGCTAACCTTAGCTAGCTAGCTAACAGACAATTGGGAACTCTGAAGAAAATGAGCTCCGACTGGGATAACATTTTTTGAACGGTCATCTAACTCGGAATTCCAACTCGGGAACTCGGGCCTCTTTATAGAGCTCCCACTTTCCGACCTGAAGGTCACTGACGTCATGATTTGACCTCGTATTTTCAGAGTTCCCAGTTGTCTTGCAAGCACCATAATATCTGAAAATGTAGCTAGACTCTTACCTGTATACTGTACCAGTCAAAAGTTTGGACACACCTACTCATTGAAGGGTTTTTCTTTATTTTTACTATTTTTTACATTGTAGAATAATAGTGAAGACATCAGAACTATGAAATAACACATATGGAATCATGTAGTAGCCAAAAAAGTGTTAAACAAATCAAAATATATTTTATATTTGAGATTCTTCAAATAGCCACCCTTTGCCTTGATGACAGCATGGAGGAGGGGGTGTTATGGTGTGGGGGTGTGGGGGTGCTTTGCTGGTGACACTGTCTGTGATTTATTTAGAATTCAAGACACTCTTAACCGGCATGGCTACCACAGCATTCTGCAGCGATACGCCATCCCATCTGGTTTGGGCTTAGTGGGACTATCATTTGTTTTTCAACAGGACAATGACCCAACACACCTCCAGGCTGTGTAAGGGCTATTTTACCAAGAAGGAGAGTGATGGAGTGCTGCATCAGATGACCTGGCCTCCACAATCACCAGACCTCAACCCAATTGAGATTGTTTGGGGTGAGCTGGACCGCAGAGTGAAGGGAAAGCAGCCAACAAGTGCTAAGCCTATGTGGCAACTCCTTCAAGACTGTTGGAAAAGCATTCCAGGTGAAGCTGGTTGAGAGAATGCCAAGAGTTTGCAAAGCTGTCATCAAGGCAAAGGGTGGCTATTTGAAGAATCTCAAATATTAAATATATTTTGATTTGTTTAATACTTTTTTGGTTACTACATGATTCCATATGTGTTATTTCATAGTGTCTTCACTATTATTCTACAATGTAGAAAATAGTAAAAATAAAGAAAAACACTTAGGTTTGTCCAACCTTTTTACTGGTACTGTATACTAAATAATATATGTGTGACATTTGTTTTGATTTAGAATAGACCATTATCATGCACCTGTCTCAAAACAGGGGCAGCAGAAAAAAATACATGTAATCTATTCACTTCAATAGCAAATGGAGGACACTTTTCCCGTGGTTCATTTTCATGCCAGCCAGGTAGTCTATTCTCCTGTTGTAAAGAGAAGCAATGTGCTTAATATTAGGAAAGTAGAGAAATAAATATAGTAGGCCTAGGCTATAGAAAGCTGATGGGATCCTCCTCTTTTTAATAGAGGCCATCGCTCTGTTTTCTCACACAATTGCATAGCCTATAGAAATGTTGCACAACATGAGCTCATGGGCTCTCATGAAGTGTTTGATTTTCAATCACATTTGCATTGATGTCAGAGTGATTAGAGGGACAATAAAGTGCTGAGTACCAGGCAGTTAGCAAGTTTGGTATAATGAGCATCAGAGCTTGGAGAAGCCTAATTATCGTGACTAAACGGTCACCTGGAATTTGACTGCCATCATGACTCGTGACCGCCGGTGTGGCGGTAATACGGTCACTGTAACAGCCCTACATGAGGCCAATGGTGACTATAAAACAGTTACAGAGTTTAATGGCTGTGATAGGAGAAAACTGAGGATGGATCAACAGCATTGTAGTTACTCCACAATACTAACCTAAATGACAGAGTGAAAGAAGGAAGCCTGTAAAGAATAACAAATATTCCAAAAGATACATCCTGATTGCAATAAGGCACTTAAGTAAAACTGCAACAAATGTGGCAAAGAAATGAACTTTATGTCCTGAATACAAAGGGTTATGTTTTGGGCAAATTCAACACAACACATCACTGAGTACCACTCTTCATATTTTCAAGCATGGTGGTGACTGCATCATGTTATGGGTATGCTTGTCATCGGCAACGACTAGGGAGTTTTTTAGGATAAAAATAAACGGAATAGAGCTAAGCACAGGCAAAATCCTAAAGGAAAACCTGGTTCAGTCTGCTTTCCAAATTCACCTTTCAGCAAAACAATAACCTAAAAGACAAGACCAAATATACACTGGAGTTGCTTACCAAGATGACATTGAATGTTCCTGAGTGGCCTAGTTACAGTTTTGACTTAAATCGGCTTGAAAATCTGATGAACAACCAACTTGACAGAGCTTGAAGAGCTTTTAAAAATAATAATATTGTACAATCCAGGTGTGCAAAGCTCTTAGCGACTTACTCAGAAATACTCACAGCTGTAGTTGCTGCTAAAAGTGATTTTAACATGTATTGACTCAGGGTTGTGAATACTTATGTAAATGAGATATTTCTGTATTTCATTTTCAATAAATTAGCAAATATTTCTAAAAACATGTTTTCACTTTGTCATTATGGGGTATTGTGTGTAGATGGGTGAGAGTAATAATACATGGAATCCATTTTGAATTCAGGCTGTAACACAACAAAATGTGGAATAAGTCAAGGGGTATGAATACTTTCTGAAGGCACTGTAGATGTGTTAGAGGGAGAGGAATAGACAGAAGAATAAAGTGTTTGTCTGTGCACGTTTGGTTGTCTGGGTGTGTTTCATTTGTGTTTGTTATTAGTTATTATATTGGTTAGTTAGTATTATTCTTTCATTAGGGTGTGTGTGTCTGAGCCTCTGCAGTTTGTTCCGTGTTTAAGCACCAGCCTCTTCTTTCTGCATTCTTTAGAACATTCCTCTGTTCCTCTGGAAGAGGAGCTGCTTCCCATCAAAACCACCGCTTTACACATCAAAGCTCACCTGTGTCTCTCTGTGCACCCTCTTTCTCTCTGTCTCTCTTTTGCTCTCAAACATACTACATTTTCTCTCACGCTCACACTCACACTACCACATATTGGTATCTTTCAACATCTCCATTAATCTATAGTTACAAGGCTACATTGTTACGTAATGTTCAAGTGTTGCCAAAGCGGGCCATGAAATTGGAAGATTAATGATGAAGCATCATTGATTGTTTTAAAAGGGAGAGCCTCTAATTGAGCCCCACAGTGTACGCGTCATAATACCCATAAAACTTAGCGGTCAAACACTGAAATGGTTCCAATTGTTTTTTCACCATTCATTTGATCCATTGTGGATTTTAGAAGCACTTCAAATAAGGGCTGTGTTTCGTGTAAACTTACCCTGGTGAGACGTTTTGATAACTTTGTAAATCTCTCTCGGACAAGGTGACTTTTATCAATATATTCGGCTCTATTTACTTTCAGATTCTAAAATGCTAATTAGCATCAAAGTAGACATCATGCAAGACTACAAATCCCTGCAACCTCCTGCACACCATCTCTAGCTGACACCTTTGCTGTCAGCTAGCTGGCTACTTTCTATCTTGATCTAAAACGAAATATATATTGAACATTTTAATTTACTGTTCCACATTTTATTTAACTAATATTTGTTGTCTTATTTATGCATTTGGTCTTGTGTCTTGTACAGAATACTATGCTAGTAGCAGTCAATATATTTATAATGTGCCATGAATACTAGGCTAGTTTTTATTAAAGAAGCTAAATAGCTAGCTAGCTACTTACCTAGATGATATTAGCAACATACCCTTATTTTACCAGATCCTCTTCTCCTTCAGCCAGTGGAGGTCTATATTTAATCCCTTATAATTTCTGCCAACTATATGAACAAGGTGAAGTCTATTTAAATTAATGGTGTCAGAATGCACTGCTGTATTAAAGCAATTCAGAACTAACGTGTTGACATGTTCTGTTGCAGATTCAAAGCCAGATTAACTCATTGCAGAATGTATCCATAATCATGAATAAGAATATTTATTTGACAAGAATGCACCTAGACACCCATCAATTACGTCAAACACCTGAAGTCCAACAATTACATTGTTTTAAAGAAATCAAAATAGTAAACAATGCATATACAGTACCAGTCAAAATGTTGGACACACCTACTCATTCAATGGTTTTTCTTTGTTTTCACTATTTTTTACGTTGTAGAATAATAGTGAAGACATCAAAACTATGAAATAACAAATATGGAATCATGTAGTAACCAATAAAGTGTTAAACAAATCAAAATATATTTTATATTTGAGATTCTTCAAATAGCCACCCTTTGCCTTGATGACAGCTTTGCACACTCTTGGCATTCTCTCAACCAGCTTCACCTGGAATGCTTTTCCAAAAGTCTTGAAGGAGTTGCCACATATGCTGAGCAAAATTACCAAAGGAAACTGGATAGACACAAGCGACTATCTCAACGTCAGAGCAAGCAATCTAAGTAAGCTCAATTCGCAAAGCCACGCCTTACTGCTATCGGTACCACAATGTCCCCTCCAGCTTCGGCTGCGACAGCGAGTGAGAGCAGTACAGCCACCGTTTTCGTAGATGACACCAGAGAAGAGGTACCACTCATATTATGCTGCCATACAATTGCCACAAGCTTTGCTATAATAAAACATATTCATAACCTCAGGCATAAAGAACCCCACCCGTCCATATTTTTGGTTGAATGTCACAGATGTTGCAATACAAGATCAAATATTCATGGCAATCGAAAGATTCAAGGTGTACATTTCTACATCAGATGCCTGCTTTTACTCATGCCTAATAATGTATTCAGTTGTAGCCTAGGACGAACAGGGTGGGAATAAAGCCTTATACATTTTCTAAAAAACTAACATTGAAGGGGTATGTAGATTCCTTTTATCCTGTTATTTAATAGTATTTTTTTATAGTATTTTCCTATTAAGAATGAAGCAAATTGTTTCAGTTGCCAATAGGTTTAGGCAGATTTGAAAATATATATATATACACTACCGGTCAAAATAGTTAAAAAAAAGAAAACCCTTGAATGAGTAGGTGTTCTAAAACTTTTGACCAGTAGTGTATATACTGTACCAGTCAAAATGTTGGACACACCTACTCATTCAAGGGTTTTTCTATATTTTTACTATTTTCTACATTGTATAATAATAGTGAAGACATCAAAACTATGAAATAACACATATGGAATCATGTAGTAAGCAAAAAAGTAGCCACCCTTTGCCTTGATGAAAGCTTTGCACACTCTTGGCATTCTCTCAACCAGCTTCACCTGCAATGCTTTTCCAACAGTCTTGAAGGAGTTGCCACATATGCTGAGCACTTGTTGGCTGCTTGTCCTTCACTCTGCGGTCGGACTCATCCCAAACCATATCAATTGGCTTGAGGTCGGGGGATTGTGGAGGCCAGGTCATCTGATGCAGCACTCCATCACTCTCCTTCTTGGTAAAATAGCCCTTACACAGCCTGGAGGTGTGTTTGGTCATTGTCCTGTTGAAAAACAAATGATAGTCCCACTAAGCCCAAACCAGATGGGATGGCGTATCGCTTCAGAATGCTGTGGTAGCCATGCTGGTTAAGTGTGCCTTGAATTCTAAATAAATCACAGACAGTGTCACCAGCAACACCTCCTCCCACACCTCCCACACCATAACACCTCCTCCTCCATGCTTTACGGTGGGAACTACACATGCGGACATCATCCGTTCACCCACACCGCGTCTCAAAAAGACACAGCGGTTTGAACCAAAAATCTCCAATTTGGACTCCAGACCAAAGGACAAATTTCCACCGGTCTAATGTCCATTGCTCGTGTTTCTTGGACCAAGCATGTCTCTTCTTCTTCTTGGTGTCCTTTAGCAGTGGTGTCTTTGCAGCAACTCGACCATGAAGGCCTGATTCACACAGTCTCCTCTGAACAGTTGATGTTGAGATGTCTGTTACTTGAAGTCTGTGAAGCATTTATTTGGGCTGCAATTTCTGAGGCTGGTAACTCTAATGAACTTGTCCTCTGCAGCAGAGGTAACTCTGGGTTTTCCATTCCTGTGGCGGTCCTCATGAGAGCCAGTTTCGTCATAGCGCTTGATAGTTTTTGCGACTGCACTTGAAGAAACTTTCAAAGTTCTTGACATTTTCAGTATTGACTGACCTTCATTTCTTTAAGTAATGATGGACTGTTTCTCTTTGCTTATTTGAGCTGTTTTTGCCATAATATGGACTTGTCACAACACAACTGATTGGCTCAAACGCATTAAGAAGGAAATAAATTCCACAAATTAACTTTTATCAAGGCACACCTGTTAATTTAATTGCATTCCAGGTGACTACCTCGTGAAGCTGGTTGAGAGAATGCCAAGTGTGTGCAAAGCTTTCATCAAGGCAAAGGGTGGCTATTTGAAGAATCTCAAATATAAAATATATTTTGATTTGTTTAACACTTTTTTGGTTACTACATGATTCCATATGTGTTATTTCATGGTTTTTGATGTCTTCACTATTATTCTACAATGTAAAAAATATGTGATTTTGGTGGGTGAGTTACAAATGTAAAACTTGATGCGTATGGTAGGTTTTATATAAAATACTAAGTCAACTCCAGCAGAATGAGAAACACACTTAACAGACTCAAAACAAGTAAGCCATGTCTAAACGCAGCTATATCAACACCCTTCTTGTGAATAATTCTTGTGAATTTAACAGGTCCATGTTGCTGCTGACAATTGTGAGCAGCACATTTACCACTGCATTCAGTCTGAACCCTAGAATAAGCAGTTGGTTGGCCATGAAATAAACATAAAATGGGGTGCTCGAGTGCTTTTGCATCCCTTTTTAGGTTGTTGTAACAAATATTCGGCCCATGTCCAGTCATACTCGGGGTCTCAGCGTGTGTCCCTCAATATCATTCCGTCTCAGTTGCAGCATTCAAATCGTGGTCATGGTGTGTCTGTGAATCACAACATTAAAGACAATTACAATGAGTGATCACAGCATTTCCACAAATTGAGCCATAGACAATACAACTTAAGCATTAAGGACAGCATTTTGTTGACAAAATGGTGGTTTACACTGTCTACTGTGTCTGAATGATGGAAGAATCTTACCCCAGCTGTAGGTCCATTTGAGTGTGTGTGGACACTTAGGGATGCTTGCTCTCAAAGTGCTGCTTGAATGTCTTCGGGTCTGCATCTATAAAGTTAAAGTACAAAATGGAGGAAGTTAACAATCTGTGGCTTAGATTGAAGTTGACACAAATGATAAACTAAGCAATATGATGCAACAAACTACTACACATATGAAAGACTGTACCACACAGGCCAGTACAATAGCCTACACATGGAGAGGAACCTACACATGCAGTACCAACCAATACTACTCACCTGACAGACAGGGCAGGTGTGGACCAGTGTTGCCTTGGCTGCAGCCTTCTGGTTCGCAGCTGCTCCCTTCTTAGGAGCTACCGCCTTGGCATCAGTCAAGAAGTTCAACTCCAACTTGAGGTTGGAGCATGCGTTATATATACAATTGTGTTTCAGGTTGAAACAGCTTACCGACACTGAACAAAAAATATAAAAGCAACATGCAACAATTTCAAAGATTTTACTGAGTTACAGTTCATATAAGGAAATCAGTAAATTGAAATAAATCCATTAGGCCCTAATCTATGGACTTCACATGACTGGGAATACATAGATGCATCTGTTGGCCAAATATTCCTTTAAAAGAAAGGTAGGGGCGTGGATCAGAAAACCAGTCAGTATCTGGTGTGACCACCATTTGCCTCATGCAGTGCGACACATCTCCTTTGCATAGAGTTGATCAGGCTGTTGATTGTGGCCTGTGGAATGTTGTTCCACTCCCTTCAATGGCTGTGCAAAGTTGCTGGATATTGGCAGGAACTGGAACACGTTGTCAAACACGTCGATCCAGAGCATCCCAAACATGCTCAATGGGTGACATGTCTCATGAGTATGCAGGCCATGGAAGAACTGGGACATTTTCAGCTTCCAGGAATTGTGTACAGATCCTTGCGACATGGGGCCGTGTATTATCATGCTGAAACCGGATAAATTGCGCGACAATGGGCCTCAGGATCTCGTCACAGTATCTCTGTGGATTCAAATTATCATCGATAAAATGCAATTGTGTTTGTTGCCTGTAGCTTATGCCTGCTCATACCATAACCCCGCTCATACCATAACCCCACCGCCACGATGGGGCACTCTGTTCACAACGTTGACATCAGAAAACCGGTTGCCCACACGACACCATACACGCTGTCTGCCATCTGCCCAGTACAGTTGAAACCAGGATTCATCCGTGAAGAGCACACTTCTAAAGCGTTCCAGTGGCCATCGAAGGCGAGCATTTGCCGACTGAAGTCGGGTACGATGCCAAACTGCAGTCAGGTCAAGACCCTGGTGAGGACGAAGAGCACACAGATGAGACGGTTTCTGACAGTTTGTGCAGACATTTTTGGGTTGTGCAAACCAACAGCTTCATCAGCTGTCCAGGTGGCTGGTCTCAAGATGATCCCGCAGGTGAAGAAGCCGGATGTGGAGGTCCTGGGCTGGCGTGGTTACACGTGGTCTGCGGTTGTGAGGCCGATTGGACGTACTGCCAAATTCTCTAAAACAACATTATGGTAAAGAAATGAACATTCAATTATCTGGCAACAGCTCTGGTGGACATTGCTGCAGTCAGCATGCCAATTGCATGTGCCCTTAAACCTTGAGACATCTGTGGCATTGTGTTGTGTGACAAAACTGCACATTTTAGAGTGGCCTTTTATTGTCCCCAGCACAAGGTGCACCTGTGTAATGATTATGCTGTTTAATCAGCTTCTTGATATGCCCCACCTGTCAGGTGGATGGATTATCTTGGCAAAGGAAAAATGCTCACTAACAGGGAATTAAACAAATTTGTGCCATTTATTTTTTGAGAAATAAGCTTTTTGTGCATATGGAACATTTCTGGGATCTTTTATTTCAGCTCATGAAACATGGGACCAACACTTGACATGTTGCATTTATATTTGTGTTCAGTTTAGTTGAGAGGTGATAAGACTCAGGCACACCCATTGGTTCTGGAATAGAGACGGTGCAAATAAGGTTATCAATTTGGTGTCAATAACATGACAGTAATTTTACCTCAAAAACAAACGTGTGAATATCAATTAATTTTAAACCCACCATAGCAGGTAGTACTAATTTAGGTTACATCGCCTTGCCTACTAGCTATACTAATGATCTGCTGTCCAGAGGGTAACAGCAAACATATCAATGTTTTTCCACAGTAAAGTAAGCACACGGTTGACTCGAGAGGATGCTAATCAGTCCATCTTTGAAACCTCTCAAAAAGCCAGACTAAAATAATACAGCTAGCTAGGGTAGCTACAAGTCAAGTAGTACTTGAAGTAGGCTACCCATATCTCACTCACAGACACAAACAAACATTATCAAGAACGCCTAGCCCTAGCGTCACCATCTAAGTTAGCTAGCTAGTTAACTAGCAAGCTAGACTGTTGGTTTATAAAAGCCAAAGAAAGCTAAGCTTGTTTTTATTAATTTCCCATGCATTTAAATAGCTAGACAAATAGACGGCTACGTTAATATAGCCATGTAGCCAGGCTAATGTTGCTAACTATGAACTAGCTAACTAAATAAGTGGTCCTCTGTAGCTCAGCTGGTAGAGCACGGCGCTTGTAACGCTAAGGTAGTGGGTTCGATCCCCGGGACCACCCATACACAAAAAAATATATATATGTATGCACGCATGACTGTAAGTCGCTTTGGATAAAAGCGTCTGCTAAATGCCATATTATTATTATTATTATTATTATTATTAAATAACAGGCATTTTCAATGTAAAACTTGCCCAAGACAGTTCACAGAATTGTCAATTTAAACAACTTTAGCCAATTTATTAATTACAACATTTAGCTAACATTAGATAGTTCATCCAGAGATTCTTACATTTGCCTCAATTCGGCAGTCTCGTCCAGATCATAATGGCCCTGGTGAGTGATGTGAAACTTGAGACATTCATTTTTAGTTCTGTATGATAGCCACATTAGCAGCTAATTAACATTTCATTTTGGTGGTGATTAATACAGGCGAATATATTGATAAAAATCACGTTGTCCGAGATAGATTTACACGGTTATCAAAACGTCACGCCACGGTAAGCCTACACAAAACACAGCCCTTATTTGAAGTGTTTCTAAAATCCACAATGGATAAAATGAATGGTGGAAAAACGATTGGAACCATTTCCGTGTTTGTCCGCTAAGTTTTATGGGTATTATAACTCATACTGTGGTAAACTATGAACGTCACAGGTTTCACAGTAGTAGATCACTGTTAAAGCATGCTATTATGTTATCTCTTAAGTACAGTGGGGAAAAAAAGTATTTAGTCAGCCACCAAATGTGCAAGTTCTCCCACTTAAAAAGATGAGAGAGGCCTGTAATTTTCATCATAGGTACACGTCAACTATGACAGACAAATTGAGGAAAATAAATCCAGAAAATCACATTGTAGGATTTGTAATGAATTTATTTGCAAACTATGGTGGAAAATAAGTATTTGGTCACCTACAAACAAGCAAGATTTCTGGCTCTCACAGACCTGTAACTTCTTCTTTAAGAGAATCCTCTGTCCTCCACTCGTTACCTGTATTAATGGCACCTGTTTGAACTTGTTATCAGTATAAAAGACACCTGTCCACAACCTCAAACAGTCACACTCCAAACTCCACTATGGCCAAGACCAAAGAGCTGTCAAAGGACACCAGAAACAAAATTGTAGACCTGCACCAGGCTGGGAAGACTGAATCTGCAATAGGTAAGCAGCTTGGTTTGAAGAAATCAACTGTGGGAGCAATTATTAGGAAATGGAAGAAATACAAGACCACTGATAATCTCCCTCGATCTGGGGCTCCACGCAAGATCTCACCCCGTGGGGTCAAAATGATCACAAGAACGGTGAGCAAAAATCCCAGAACCACACGGGGGGGACCTAGTGAATGACCTGCAGAGAGCTGGGACCAAAGTAACAAAACCTACCATCAGTAACACACTACGCCGCCAGGGACTCAAATCCTGCAGTGCCAGACGTGTCCCCCTGCTTAAGCCAGTACATGTCCAGGCCCGTCTGAAGTTTGCTAGAGTGCATTTGGATGATCCAGAAGAGGATTGGGAGAATGTCATATGGTCAGATGAAACCAAAATAGAACTTTTTGGTAAAAACTCAACTCGTCGTGTTTGGAGGACAAAGAATGCTGAGTTGCATCCAAAGAACACCATACCTACTGTGAAGCATGGGGGTGGAAACATCATGCTTTGGGGCTGTTTTTCTGCAAAGGGACCAGGACGACTGATCCGTGTAAAGGAAAGAATGAATGGGGCCATGTATCGTGAGATTTTGAGTGAAAACCTCCTTCCATCAGCAAGGGCATTGAAGATGAAACGTGGCTGGGTCTTTCAGCATGACAATGATCCCAAACACACCGCCCGGGCAACGAAGGAGTGGCTTCGTAAGAAGCATTTCAAGGTCCTGGAGTGGCCTAGCCAGTCTCCAGATCTCAACCCCATAGAAAATCTTTGGAGGGAGTTGAAAGTCCGTGTTGCCCAGCGACAGCCCCAAAACATCACTGCTCTAGAGGAGATCTGCATGGAGGAATGAGCCAAAATACCAGCAACAGTGTGTGAAAACCTTGTGAAGACTTACAGAAAACGTTTGACCTGTATCATTGCCAACAAAGGGTATATAACAAAGTATTGAGAAACTTTTGTTATTGACCAAATACTTATTTTCCACCATAATTTGCAAAATTCTCATTTTGTCTGTCATAGTTGACGTGTACCTATGATGAAAATTACAGGCCTCTCTCATCTTTTTAAGTGGGAGAACTTGCACAATTGGTGGCTGACTAAATACTTTTTTTTCCCACTGTATGTGGTCGCTTGCCCCTGTCCCCCTCCCCATGTAAAAAAAAACAAGCCTTTCTTCCTACTGCCTGGCCTTAAGGGGATGCCTTAGTCTTTTAGTGAGTTGGTTTCACTCACATTGGAGGATGGCCTTTCTTTCTTCCTCCCTCCTTGTCTCTTTCTTTCCCTCTCTTCACATCTTTTACCCCTAAATCTAAACCTATCCCTCCGCCCACCTCTCCCTCCATCCATCCCTTATTTCCCTGGTGCAGTCCTTGAAAAGGTGTTAAACCTCCGGGTCCACATAAGGATCTCTGGAGCTAGTTAATCAATCCCTGCTTTGAACTGTTAAGAAAACGAGAAATACAGCAACCACAAAGGATGGATAGTATCCACATCCGATCTGTGTGCCTTGCTCTCTCTGGGTCGATGACTGACTGTTATGTTGAGGTTTATCACTCTTACAGCCTGCTGCTGGCCAAACAGGGGCAGGTGCTTCCTGTTTCCTAGGACTGATGTCTTTTCTCTCTTTGACTCTCTCTTTCGATCTATCTCTCTCTCCCTCTCTCTGTCTCTCTCTGTCTCTCTGTCTCTGTCTCTCTCCTCTTTTATTTGTTCTCAATCTCATGTAAGCACATGCATTGCCCATGTCACGCCCTCTCTTTTCCTGGACCTCTCATCGCTTTTACTGCTTTCATTCTACTACTCCGACACACAAATGCTCTCACCAACAATATATTGATCTCTCTTTCTCTGTCTCTCTCTGTCCATCTGTTTTGTCTTTAATGCCTTTGCTCCTCCACTTAAGCAACTCCTTCTTCACATAGTGCCCCCTGGCAGCACTAGTGTAGCATAACATAAGAGCTGCACACAACTTTTAACTCTAGACTGAATGTTGCAATAAGATACCTGCACATTGTCAAAAGGTTTGGAAAAATCCAAAACAAATTAATCGTATTTATTAAAACATGATGCCCAAAAAGTGCAATAGTCCTATCTTTAAAACTGAAGTCATAAAAAAGCAGAATGTCATGGAATATCTATGCTTCTATATTTATTGTAAGACACACAGACTGAATGAATGCATAGCAGAATGTCCCAAGAAGGAGGTTTAAGTTGGGTATGACTAACATCCTTTCTTCTACACGTTCTTGTGCAGGTGGTGAAGTCAGTGATGCTGTTCCCCACCATCGAGCGCATGGCGGTGACACCTCAGGGAAGGGTCATGACCCCGGTGCTGTGCCGCCTGCGCTATGTGGCCTACCTGCCCATCTTCCTCCTCTCTCTTCTACCTGACGTACTCAAGGCCTTCATGGTGAAGCTGGTCTTGGGAGGGCTGCGTTCACTGGACCACTCGACCGTGCCGCCTACTGTTAGCCTCATTAATGTTGACACCGCTGGTGAGTCTCTCCTTCTGTTCTATTCAGTGAAATGTCACTTCAGAGTCAAATAAGAAGCAGAAACCAGTGAACTCAAGCTTAGTCAAACTACAATGATCAACCTGTCCTTGTAAAGACAATCAAACTTTAGTCTGTCTTTGTCTGTCTATGTTATTATTTCCATAGTCTGTACATGCTCACAACTATGTGTGTATTCTCCTACAGTGTTCTCTTCTATCCAGTAGTGACTTCCCCCATAAAATGTTGCGTGTGAATCTCATGTTGCTTTATCCAGTCTTTTGAAAGAAGAAAGAAAGTATCTTCGTTTTGGCAAACGAAGCCATACATTACTGTAGCATCAGGAGATACGATGTTTGTAATTAGGTTTATATAGAGCAAAGATAATCCCAGCCGGGAGTGGCTGCCAAGAGGAGGATGGCATATTTCACTGTCAGAGATTATATGTTATTTATCCCCTCCTCTTTATTTGCCAGATGATGGCTGGGGTATGGGTATGAGTGGGAGTAATTAAGACCGCTCCTTGGAGAAGGAGAAGAGCCAGTCATCCCTCCTTCTTGCACAGAGTGGAGGAAAGCTCTCTCTCTCTTTCCCTGTGTTTTCCCCCACCGTCTGTCCTGGGAGGGGAGAGATTGATGTTGTGGCGGCCCGAGGGCCTATGCCAAAAAAGGTCTCTACAGCCTAGTAGCCATGCTGTGTCAGCCTCAGAAGCCTCTTCCCTCTTTCTCCCTCAGTCTCTCCTGTGAGGTCAGAAAGCCTCTTCTTCTTGCCTCTGCTGAGCATGTTTTTAATCATTAGCACTTCCCTTTAATTTGCTTTTGGAATTTCTATTCCCTCATGGTCAAAATGCTTTGTGTTTTCCTGCTCAATTAATTATATACGGACTAGTTAAAGAAGGCTCTAAACATTCTCAATTCTTAATAGTTTTATACCTTTTTACGAAAAGAGAGGATACTTTTTCTTTGGTTTCTAAAGGCAAGGTGGAATAGAGTTGCTCCTTATTGGTTTTGCACTATTGAACATTGGCCCCTGGCTACAGATGGAAAGCTGTAGTGGTTCTCTGTCATGTTACAGACTGTATATAATAAATGGCCAGTTGACAGGCCTAATTAACAAAACATGTTGCGATTAAATGGAATTTCCTGCGTACATTTCAGCGTTTATTTTTCCTGAAATCCCTTGCAAGGAAGCGGAGAACGTTGATGTGTTGGTGCTGAAGGAGCGTTCTGGGAGCTCAGTAGTAGTAGTAGTCACAGACCGCCACAATTCTTATACGGCTTAGTCTGTACCCCATTTCTTAGCTTGTACTGCTCTAGACAATCGAGTTGACCATAAATTGTAGCCTAATGCCAATTATTATACAATAAGAAATATATTGAATTTTGTTCACACTGTTTGTTTGAAGTATTCATTTTATTTATTTAGTAAGTATTGCTTACTTATTAACTGAACTGTGTCACAGAAACTCCATCCCACCTGGACAAGAGGAACACCTACGTGAGAATGCTATTCATTGACTACAGCTCAGCGTTCAACACCATAGTACCCTCAAAGCTCATCACTAAGCTAAGGATCCTGGGACTAAACACCCCCCTCTGCAACTGGATCCTGGACTTCCTGACGGGCCGCCCCCAGGTGGTAAGGGTAGGTAACAACACATCAGCCACGCTGATCCTCAACACGGGGGACCCTCAGGGGTGCGTGCTCAGTCCCCTCCTGTACTCCCTGTTCACCCATGACTGCATGGCCAGGCACGACTCCAACACCATCATTAAGTTTGCCGACGACACAACAGTGGTAGGCCTGATCACCGACAATGATGAGACAGCCTATAGGGAGGAGGTCAGAGACCTGGCTGTGTGGTGCCAGGATAACAACCTCTCCCTCAACGTGACCAAGACAAAGGAGATGATTGTGGACTACAGGAAAAATTTGAGGACTGAGCACGCCCCCATTCTCATTGACGGGGCTGTAGGTTGAGAGCTTCAAGTTCCTTGGTGTCCACATCACCAACGAACTGTCATGGTCCAAACACACCAAGACAGTCGTGAAGAGGGCACGACAAAGCCTATTCCCCCTTAGGAGACTGAAAAGATTTGGCATGGGTCCTCAGATCCTCAAAAAGTTATACAGCTGCACCATCGAGAGCATCCTGACTGATTGCATCACCGCCTGGTATGGCAACAGCTCGGCCTCCGACCGCAAGGCACTACAGAGGGTGGTGCGTGCGGCCCAGTACATCACTGGGGCCAAGCTTCCTACCATCCAGGACCTCTATACCAGGCGGTGTCAGAGGAATGCCCTCAAAATTGTCAAAGACTCCAGCCACCCTAGTCATAGACTGTTCTCTCTGCTACCGCACGGCAAGCGGTACCGTCTAGGTCCAAAAGGCTTCTGAACAGCTTCTACCCCCAAGCCATAACACTCCTGAACAGCTAATCATGGCTACCCGGACTATTTGCACTGCCCCCCCACCCCATCTTTTTACGCTGCTGCTACTCTGTTAATGATTTATGCATAGTCACTTTAACTCTACATATTACCTCAACTACCTCAACAAGCTGGTGCCCCCGCACATTGACTCTGCACCGGTACCCCCCTGTATATAGCCTCCCTACTATTATTTTATTTTACTTCTGCTCTTTTTTTCTCAACACTTATTTTTGTTTTATTTTACTTTTTTATAAAAAAATAAATGCATTGTTGGTTAAGGGCTGTAAGTAAGCATTTCACGGTAATGTCTACACCTGTTGTATTCGGCGCATGTGGCAAATAAAATGTGATTTGATTTGAGCTGTCTCTTGGAATACAAAAATTGTTTTGTTCTTCATCTTATTTGAACACATCTCATTGTTCTCTCATTCGTGCATGCCTTTGCTTGTTGCTGGTATTCCTCCTCTGTTTGCTGGTGAGTTGGCAATCTAGTCAGAGACTGACTCCACAGCCTGGCTTTTCAGATTCAGGAGCCAAATGGAACAGAGTTAGTAGCACATACATCAGGAGCACAGCAGGAAGGGGACTCAAGTCCTCTAAGCAGGCAACATTGCACCAGGTAGAGCAATGTCATCACTCAGCTGGAGGGAGACTGGCCTTGTTTCTGACACCTGTTTCTTCTTAAGGAAGTCCAAGTAACACAGTGAACAATATCCTCTCCACATACTCCATACTGGGAAGAGGGATATGCAGCATGAAGAGAAACTCTTGCACTAACTTTCTTTGATATGTGTAACGTTAATGTTTTGCCATCAATACCTAAACATAGGGTAAAGGTGACTGGAAATACCGACTTCCTCATCGCACTGGTCTTTGCTGATTGCATTATATTTTCTACGTTATAAAATCGATATTATGCCACAGGTGGATTAACACCTCACAAAAACAGCAAGATGATAGCCTGTTTCATGTTAGTGTTTCGCTATAGTAAGGTAATGTAGCTACTTATTAGTGCTGGCAGCAGCAGTGAGACAGTGGTTTCAATCTGATCTGGGATCTGTGCTGCTGATTCTCTCCGGCCTTATGCCAGTCGCTAAAGAGCCACATGTGTGAGGATCTGTAAATTGGGCTGGAATGCCATGCCCTTCCAAGTACAACCCCCCCATCCACCCCCCAACTCCACTGCTAGAGATAAGGGAGGTTGCTACAGCTGGGGATGTCTCCCCAAACAGATCTCTGCTGCAGATTGGCAGGTTGGATTCTCCCTCCCCTTAGCTCTCATCTCTCACTCTCACTCTCACTCTCTCTCTCTCACTGTCTCTCTCTCTCTCTCTCTCTCTCTCTCTCTCTCTCTCTCTCTCTCTCTCTCTCTCTCTCTCTCTCTCTCTCTCTCTCTCTCTCTCTCTCTCTCTCTCTCTCTCTCTCTCTCTCTCTCGCTAAGTTCCTTACATGCATTTCTTCACATCTATGTCTTCCTAACTTCCTATTACTCTTACTCTCTTTGTCATCCCATCTGTTTTCCTTACTCTGCTCTAATTCACCTTTACTTACATGCAACTCAAGCTGCATCACAAGTCTTCCATTGACATTGATGCATGGTTTACCTTGACATCCTCAAGTTAGGATTCTGTCCTCGGTTGTGTGTTACAGAAAGACCAGTGGCTACTATGTTCAAACTTGACATGTGTGGCTGGGGTAAACATAATATTTGAAACATAATATTGCTAATATCGGCAGGTACACATGAGTCACCATGGTCATGCATGGAGGAAGGGGGTACACATTTTGATTTCTGTCATAACACGCAGATAACTGGCCATTTGTGAGAGATCAAACATCACCCAACCCAAATGCCTAAAGGCTTTGAAATCAAGGTGTATTTGCATTGAGGTTGGTTTTTCCTATATCACCATATACAGTACTGTATATTCTCTCAAAATAGTAAAACATCTACCTGAAACAGGATCTAGTTGGTTTCGGTGAACCTCCTTGGTGTAATACTCAATACATTCTTTACTTAAAGCCACACTGTCAAATGTACATACCATCAAAGAGGAATAAGCTGGAAACCTTTATTTTGATGTAGTATTGCTCCATAGGCAACAGTAAGGCTGTGTAACTAAATGGAAGTAGATGAACCATTTCTGAGTAATTACACAATGGTGGGAAGAGAAAGTATTCAGCTTGACAAGGTTAAAGGCCTTTGGAACCAAGGGGATGCTATCATGAAGTAATTTACACACTCGGAAAAAGCTGGATTTTACAGAGAGTGAAGATTTACGGAGAGAGTTAAAAATGTGTGTGGAATGTAGGAAGTAGCTCATAAAGACCCGGCGCAGCACCTCAAGATGGCTCACAAACAGGAGTTACTGGTTGAGTTTTTCTAGACAGCTACATTTACATTTGAGTCATTTAGCAGACACTCTTATCCAGAGCGACTTACAGTTAGTGAGTGCATACATTTTTCATACTGGCCCCCCGTGGGAATCGAACCCACAACCCTGGCGTTGCAAGCGCCATGCTCTACCAACTGAGCTACAGGAGCTAGATGTTGATTGAGACAGGGTTACGGTGAGGTTTCAATGTTTCCTATCATTCAATCTATAATAGTTTTCCCCCTGTCTTTTGAGTGTCTGAAAGCACAGTCTCACAGAAGCTATGATTGACTCATCTTGCATGTACAATTTAATTGCTTATTCAATAGCCAAATGGTAATAAAATATCACATTTTAATTTCATTTTCAAGGGAGACTGTATTTTAGAAACATATGTGCAGCACATCTGTTGAGATCCTTCAGGTTGCAGTGTGTCACACAGTTTTTGCACAAATTCACACACACACACACACACACACACACACACACACACACAATGCCTGCATTCACTAGGCCGTTCTCTCCTGTTGGCCATCCCTCTGCAGCATAAATCAGAGAGCTAAGTGTGTCCCTCTTGTTGCTGTGACGCTGTTGAAACCCCCAACTCACCGGGATCTCTGGGAGATGTACAAGCTGCCTTACAACCCTGGGCTAAGCCCTCCAAATGTAGGAAATTACCTCAAGGACTAAACAACCCAGTGATATATGAAAGAATCGCACCCTCTTTACTGACTTAGACCTTTTCGTCTTTCACTCTTTATGCCCCTCACCCTTGGCCTTTGGAGTGGAAATAAGAAAAGCATTATTTCTCTCCAGTCCTGTGCCAGGTACAAAGCGCTTCAAAGCCGGCACTCCACAATACAAGGTGACGCCGCTCACAGATTATGATTAATAGGGCGCACAAGCGGTGCAGATTTGCAAACGGACCCTCGCTTCCTCCTCCTCGGAACAGCAAAAGATGGAAATATGAGTGGCTAGCTAAGGGGACATGAATCCCCCCCTCCACACACAGACATTCACACAGACACACACACACAAACCCCCCACTGCCACCACCTCATCCAGAAAGGGACCGTGGCAGTGAGGAGATAGGCGTGAGTGATCACTCAGAGAGAACTTGGACAGGAGGATATTCGTACAGGATATTAACAGTTTTCTCATCCATATATTCCTCCCCAACCACCCACTGAGTACAGCCTAGAGATTACTTTCACTGAACATTTCCTTGAATCATTGTGTTGAGCTGAAATTAGCTATTGAGTTCGATGATTTTTTGTTTGTGTGCGTACAGCTTGTGTGTCTGAATTATTGATGGACTCTCTCAAAACTTCTGAAATAGCAGCAATATTTTCCAGTGAGTGCAGCTTGAAAAAAAGTGTCCCTCAACTAATGTTTTTAATAAAAAGTACATGCTGCTGAAAGGGAAATGTAATGGAATGTAGAATCAAAGGCGTTGAGTTACGCTGCTCTCTGGGGAGGGTTTTTCCCCTCTTTTACTCACATTTTATCGTTATCATTTCTGGTATCCAATGAGCCATCCATGTACCCCCTTCTCCCCCATTATATTTTCCAGCTGTGTAAGATTGAGATGGATAATTGGGAGGTAGTGGGGGGTGAGATACATTAATCTCTGATTTCTTAGTCCTCGTACTCTTTCCTTAGAATTTCCTTTGAATGTTAAAACAATGATACTACACATGCCTGTGTGATACTACATGTCTGTCTGTGTGATCCTACATGTCTGTCTGTGGGTTTTTACAGCTTGGGAGAATAGAAGGAACAATGTTATACACTCAGTGGCCGGTTTATTAGGTACACCCATCTAGTACCGTGTCGGACCCCCTGTAGCCATGAAGGGATGCACCTGGTCAGCAACAATGTTCAGATATGCTGTGGCGTTCAAATGTTGCTCAATTGGTATCAAGGGACCTAACGTGTGCCAGGAAAACATTCCCCACACCATTACACCACCTGTACCGTTGACACCAGGCAGGATGGGGCCATGGACTCATGCTGCTTACGTCAAATCCTGACTCTGCCATCAGCATGACGCAACAGGAACCGGGATTCGTCAGACCAAGCGATGTTTTTCCACTCCTCAATTGTCCAGTGTTGGTAATCGCATGCCCACTAGAGCTTCTTCTCTTTTTCAGTTGATAGGAGTGGAACCTGGTGTGGTCGTCTGCTGCAATAGCCCATCCGTGACAAGGACCGAAGAGTTGTTCGTTCCGAGATTCCGTTCTGCACACCACTGTTGTACTGCGCTGTTATTTGCCTGTTCGTGGCCCGCCTGTTAGCTTGCACGATTCTTGCCATTCTCCTTCAACCTTTCTCATCAATAAGCTGTTTTCGCCCACAGGACTGCCGCTGACTGGATGTTTTTTGTTTGTCACACCATTCTCTGCAAACCCTAGACACTGTCGTGCGTGAAAAGCCCAGGAGGCCGGCTGTTTCTGAGATAGTGGAACTGGCGCACCTGGCACCGACGATTATAGCACGCTCAAAGTCGCTTAGGTCATTCGTTTTGCCCATTCTAACGTTCAATCGAACAGTAACTGAATGCATCGATTCCTGTCTGCCTGCTTTATATAGCGAGCCAACTTTCATGAACCTAACCCTAACCTAATAAACTGGCCACTGAGTATAATAACAACAGCTTAATTCTATGACTTGTTTTTTCCCTTTTATTTCAGCCAATGCTATGTACATGGGGAGTCAAGAGATGTTGGAAGTTCTGGAGAGAGACAACTTAACCATCAATCAAAACCTTGACAAGGTAAGAAACATACAGTATGTATTTAATGTTCAATGTGATCTTGTTGGAATATACAGTGCATTCGGCAAGTATTCAGACCCCTTCACTTTTTTTGTTACGTTACAGCCTTATTCTAAAATCAAATAAACCTTTTTTTCCCTCATCAATCTACACAAAATACCCCATAATGACAAAGCGAAAACAGGTTTTTATACATTTTTGCAAATGTATAAAAAAACTAAAACAGAAATACCTTATTTGCATAGGTATTCAGACCCTTTGCTATGAGACTCAAAATTGCATCCTGTTTCCGTTGATCATCCTTCAGATGTTTCTACAACTTGATTGAAGTCCACCTGTGGTAAATTCAGTTGATTGTACATGATTTGGAAAGGCACACACCTCTCTATATAAGGTCCCACAGTTGACAGTGCATGTCAGAGTTGTGTTGAGGCACAGATCTGGGGAAGGGTATCAAAAAATGCCTGCAGCATTGAAGATCCCCAAGAACACAGTGGCCTCCATCATTCTTAAATGGAAGAAGTTTGGAACCACCAAGACTCTTCCTAGAGCTGGCCGCTTGGCCAAACTGAGCAATCGGGGGAGAAGGGCCTTGGTCAGGGAGGTGACCACGAACCCGATGATCACTCTGACAGAGCTCCAGAGTTCCTCTGTGGAGATGGGAGAACCTTCCAGAAGGACAACCATCTCTGCAGCACTCCACCTATCAAGCCTTTATGCTAGAATGGCTAGACGGAAGCCACTCCTCAGTAGAAGGCACATGACAGCCCGCTTGGAGTTTGCCAAAAGGCACCTAAAGGACTCTCAGCCAATGAGAAACAAGATTCTCTGGTCTGATGAAAACCAAGATCGAACACTTTGTCCTGAATGCCAAGCATCACATCTGGAGGAAACCAGGCACTGCTCATCACCTGGCCAATACCATCCCTACGGTGAAGCATGGTGGTGGCAGCATCATGCTGTGGGGATGTTTTTCAGCGGCAGGGACTGGGAGACTAGTCAGGATTGAGGGAAAGATGAACGAAGCAAAGTACAGAGAGATCCTTGATGAAAACCTGCTCCAGAGCGCTCAGGACCTCCGACTGGGGCGAAGGTTCACCTTCCAACAGGACAACGACCCTAAGCACACAGCCAAGACAACGCAGGAGTGGCTTCAGGACAAGTCTCTGAATGTCCTTGAGTGGCCCAGCCAGAGCCCGGACCTGAACCCGATCTAACATCTCTGGAGAGACCTGAAAATAGCTCTGCAGCGACACTCCCCATCCAACCAGACAGAGCTTGAGAGGATCTGCAGAGAGAAATGGGAGAAACTCCCCAAATACAGGTGTGCCAAGCTTGTAGCGTCATACCTTAAGAAGAAGACTGCCAAAGGTGCTTCAACAAAGTATAGAGTAAAGGGTCTGAATACTTATGTAAATGTGATATTTTGGTTTTTTATTATTAATACATTTCCAAAAATGTCAATACCCATTATGGGGTATTGTGTGTAGATGATGAGGGGGGAAAAACAATTGAATCCATTTTAGAATAAGGCTGTAATGTAACAAAATGTGGAAAAAGTGAAGGGGTCTGAATACTTTCCTAATGCACTGTAACTCAATCCCGATATGGGCTTGATGAAGTATACCAATAGATACAGGGTGATTACAGATGGTAAAACAAACCGTCTCTGGTGGAAATACAGTGAGGGAAAAAAGTATTTGATCCCCTGCTGATTTTGTACGTTTGCCCACTGACAAAGACATGATCAGTCTATAATTTGAATGGTAGGTTTATTTGAACAGTGAGAGACAGAATAACAACAAAAGAATCCAGAAAAACGCATGTCAAAAATGTTCTAAATTGATATGCATTTTAATGAGGGAAATAAGTATTTGACCCCCTCTCAATCAGAAAGATTTCTGGCTCCCAGCTGTCTTTTATACAGGTAACGAGCTGAGATTAGGAGCACACTCTTAAAGGGAGTGCTCCTAATCTCAGCTTGTTACCTGTATAAAAGACACCTGTCTACAGAAGCAATCAATCAATCAGATTCCAAACTCTCCACCATGGCCAAGACCAAAGAGCTCTCCAAGGATGTCAGGGACAAGATTGTAGACCTACAAAAGGCTGGAATGGGCTACAAGACCATCGCCAAGCAGCTTGATGAGAAGGTGACAACAGTTGGTGCGATTATTCGCAAATGGAAGAAACACAAAATAACTGTCAATCTCCCTCGGCCTGGGGCTCCATGCAAGATCTCACCTTGTGGGGTTGCAATGATCATGAGAACGGTGAGGAATCAGCCCAGAACTACACAGGAGGATCTTGTCAATGATCTCAAGGCAGCTGGGACCATAGTCACCAAGAAAACAATTGGTAACACACTACGCCGTGAAGGACTGAAATCCTGCAGCGCCCGCAAGGTCCCCCTGCTCAAGAAAGCACATATACAGGCCCATCTGAAGTTTGCCAATGAACATCTGAATGATTCAGAGGAGAACTGGGTGAACGTGTTGTGGTCAGATGAGACCAAAATGGAGCTCTTTTGCATCAACTCAACTCGCCGTGTTTGGAGGAGGAGGAATGCTGCCTATGACCCCAAGAACACCATCCCCACTGTCAAACATGGAGGTGGAAACATTATGCTTTGGGGGTGATTTTCTGCTAAGGGGACAGGACAACTTCACCGCATCAAAGGGACGATGGACGGGGCCATTTGGGCTCAAATCTTGGGTGAGAACCTCCTTCCCTCAGCCAGGGCATTGAAAATGGGTCGTGGATGGGTATTCCAGCATGACAATGACCCAAAACACATGGCCAAGGCAACAAAGGAGTGGCTCAAGAAGAAACACATTAAGGTGCTGGAGTGGTCTAGCCAGTCTCCAGACCTTAATCCCATAGAAAATATGTGGAGGGAGCTGAAGGTTCGAGTTGCCAAACGTCAGGCTCGAAACCTTAATGACTTGGAGAAGATCTGCAAAGAGGAGTGGGACAAAATCCCTCCTGAGATGTGTGCAAACCTGGTGTCCAACTACAAGAAACGTCTGACCTCTGTGATTGCCAACAAGGGTTTTGCCACCAAGTACTAAGTAATGTTTTTCAGAGGGGTCAAATACTTATTTCCCTCATTAAAATGCAAATCAATTTATAACATTTTTGACATGCATATTTCTGGATTTTGTTGTTGTTATTCTGTCTCTCACTGTTCAAATAAACCTACCATTAAAATTATAGACTGATCATGTCTTTGTCAGTGGGCAAAGGTACAAAATCAGCAGGGGATCAAATACTTTTTTCCCTCACTGTATAGAGAAATGGACTGACATGTTATGGACTGACATGCCCGCGTTGCGTGCGTGAGCATTGCAACATAAATGTACACATAAATGACCTGTTATTCAATTATTTCATCCAAACTGCTCGCGCGCCAACGAGCGTCTGCATAGCCAGGCGCTAAAATAGAACTTGGTTCTATTTTTGACGCTTGACGCCCTGCAAATCCTGCCTCTCCCATCTCCTCATTGGTTTTTAGGAGCATATACCCACGTGGGTGATTGAAAGATGAACTGAGATCCACAATCCAGTCAAAGTTGGTTGCCAACCGCCATATAAAGTCCACAGAAGAATAAGAAGACTGAATGAGGAGAGATTACTAGAAACTAACTAGGTTTCCCCTTTTATCTGTGGATTAATAGTAGAGTAGAGAACACACGATTTTGTGTGACTCAAAATTTGAAAAATTTCTACAAAGATTTTTTTAAAGGACCTTGTGCATTTCAGGTAAAATAACAACCCAATATTTATATCCCAGGACACATTAGCTAGCAACAGCAAGCTAGCTAGCTAAATGTCCATTAATGTTTCATGTGTTTCGACCTGTCCCCAAATGAATATAGTTGGTTCAGAGTTGGTTTTGATATTTCAACCTGCGTGTCCTGATCCGTCTGGTGTGGATGGACAAAATCTACATGCGCCTGATGGTGCACGCGGACGCACATGCCCGGTCTAGTCAGCATGTTAGGATAAGGTGTTGTTTGAAACACAGTGACAGAAATTCTCCCAAGTGCCAGTCCTTCAAAGTGTTAGTCCCTCTCTGACCCATTTAAACTACTGGAGGACCTGCAACATATCCTCCTACACACCATCCATTTACCTTCCTGTTACCTATTCACAGGGAGGTGTTGAACTCCTGAGGACTCTTGGCCCAATGCAGTGGAACACTTACAAACTGCAGTTAAGAGATGTCTCAGTTGATCAATTTTATTAGCCTCATAAATCTGCTGTTCATATACCCTCACGTTTTAACGTTTCCTTGTCGGCAGATGTGAACATTTTATGTGTTCCACTCTCTGTAGCTATAACATTCTCACACATATGCTCTCTCTCTCTCTCTCTCTCTCTCTCTCTCTCTCTCTCTCTCTCTCTCTCTCTCTCTCTCTCTCTCTCTCTCTCTCTCTCTCTCTCTCTCTCTCTCTCTCTCTCTCTCTCTCTCTCTCTCTCTCTCTCTCTCTCTCTCTCTCTCTCAAACACACACACACACACACACACACACATACACAGTAAAGACAAAAGCCAGACATTAAATGGCAGATACTCCTTTTCTTCCTTTTCAAAGAGAGTGGAGAGGTGAGTGTCACATTCAAGCTGATCAAAGGGAGATAAGCTCTTGCTACATAGATGATGTGCAGAGGGTGTGGTCAGATTATAATAGCAGGTGTCACTGTAAGGATCCCCCTTCCACTCTCTCTATCAGGGTTGGGCTCAAATCAGAATTAAATTGAGGATGCCTCACAAATTCCAATTAAATTCTTGAATTTGAACTGAATTTGAATTGAAGTTTTTATTAAAGGAAATATAATTGAATTCAGTGAAGTAGCACGGACCGTTCAAAAAGAAGCCAAACAAATGAAGTGGTTGATTGAAATATAACTGCCTATTCTAAGCACTAAGGCTAAAGGAGTATTATGAACATTGTTTCCAGAGAAAAGTGATATATTCTTTGGTATCTGGAAGTGTGACCTGTCAGATTCAATGAAACTCTCATGTTCTATGACTGAGGGGAATTTCTTTGAATTGCACTGAATTAAATTCTACTTCCTTTCACTCAAATTAAAATTCTACATCCTGCGTAGTGTGGCCAATTCAATTGGAATTTCTCTCTCTCTCTCTCTCTCTCTCTCTCTCTCTCTCTCTCTCTCTCTCTCTCTCTCTCTCTCTCTCTCTCTCTCTCTCTCTCTCCCTCTCTCTCACTTTATTCGTATCAATTTTTTCATAAAGAATAATGAGAATAATGTGTCTCCCCCTCAGTGTGTGTGCATGAGTGTATCCATTCTCGCTAGTGTACTCCTTCTCTCTGTGATATTAACCAGAATCCCCATCCTCACAGAGGATGGGAGGAGGCGAGGGATCTGCACTGGTTGACAGTCTTTGGACTTCATCTATTGTCGGTTAAAAAGGTGATAGTGCATAAGAGAATTAGAATAAGTGAATGAAAACCTTCAACTCTTGCAGTGCCAGGGATAGGGACACTGTAGTGCCAAGTGTATCCACGGATCAAATGGAGTTGTAAATTCATAATGAAAAGTGTTAATGCTATATTAGTTATGGATAATTTGTCATTCCTCTGTTCAGCTTGTGTTTTACTATGGAGCCAGTGACCACTGGTGCCCTGTGCAGTATTATCAGGAGATCAAGAGGGACTTTCCAGAAGGAGACATCAGACTGTGTAGTCAAGGAATTCGTCATGCCTTCGTCTTGGACGCAGGAAAGGAAGTGGCTGGTATGATCTTTGAATGGATCCGCGGTGATTTGCAAACATGGGGCTAGTTTCAAATACGCTCCAAGCAGCATGACAGTGCGACCGTGATTTAAAGAAATTGTCATCGAAATATCAATTGGATAATGATATTGTAGGTTTATGTTACCTAAATTAATTTAAAACTTTTAAGGAGTGATGACATCTGGTAGTGAAAGAATTAAGATATTTGTCCAAAATCATTGTCAAAGCTCTTTAAGCACTAAACTAGTTCCCTAGGCTATAACGTGTGATTATAGCCACTACAGTACCATCACTGCCTTATAGTTACAGAGATACAGTGGCTTGCGAAAGTATTCACCCCCTTGGCATTTTTCCTATTTTGTTGCCTTACAATCTGGAATTACAATGGATTTTTGGGGGGTTTGTATCATTTGATTTACACAACATGCCTACCACTTTGAAGATGCAAAATATTATTTATTGTGAAACAAACAAGAAATAAGACAAAAAAACTGAAAACTTGAGTGTGCATAACTATTCACCCCCCCAAAGTCAATACTTTGTAGAGCCACCTTTTGCAGCAATTACAGCTGCAAGTCTCTTGGGGTATGTCTCTATGAGCTTGGAACATCTAGCCACTGGGATTTTTGCCCATTCTTCAAGGCAAAACTGCTCCAGCTCCTTCAAGTTGGATGGGTTCCGCTGGTGTACAGCAATCTTTAAGTCATACCACATATTCTCAATTGGATTGAGGTCTGGGCTTTGACTAGGCCATTCCAAGACATTTAAATGTTTCCCCTTAAACCACTCAAGTGTTGCTTTAGCAGTATGCTTAGGGTCATTGTCCTGCTGGAAGGTGAACCTCTGTCCCAGTCTCAAATCTCTGGAAGACTGAAAGGTTTCCCTCAAGAATTTCCCTGTATTTAGCGCCATCCATCATTCCTTCAATTCTGACCAGTTTCCCAGTCCCTGCCGATGAAAAACATCCCCACCATGCTTCACTGTGGGGATGGTGTTCTCGGGGTGATGAGAGGTGTTGGGATTGCGCCAGACATAGCGTTTTCCTTGATGGCCAAAAAGCTCAATTTTAGTCTCATCTGACCAGAGTACCTTCTTCCATATTTTTGGGGAGTCTCCCACATGCGTTTTGGCGAACACCAAACGTGTTTCCTTATTTTATTCTTTAAGCAATGGCTTTTTTCTGCCCACTCTTCCGTAAAGCCCATCTCTGTGGAGTGTACGGCTTAAAGTGGTCCTATGGACAGATACTCCAATCTCTGCTGTGGAGCTTTGCAGCTCCTTCAGGGTTATCTTTGGTCTCTTTGTTGCCTCTCTGATTAATGCCCTCCTTGCCTGGCCCGTGAGTTTTGGTGGGCGGCCCTCTCTTGGTAGGTTTGTTGTGGTGCCATATTCTTTCCATTTGTTAATAATGGATTTAATGGTGCTCCGTGGGATGTTCAAAGTTTCAGATATTTTTTTTATTACCCAACCCTGGTCTGTACTTCTCAACAACTTTGTAATGTACCTGTTTGGAGAGCTCCTTGGTCTTCATGGTGCCGCTTGCTTGGTGGTGCCCCTTGCTTAGTTGTGTTGCAGACTCTGGGGCCTTTCAGAACAGGTGTATATATACTCAGATCATGTGACACTTAGATTGCACACAGGTGGACTTTATTTAACTAATTATGTGACTTGTGAAGGTAATTAATTGCACCAGATCTTATTTAGGGGCTTCATAGCAAAGGGGGTGAATACATATGCACGCACCACTTTTCCGTTATTTATTTTTTCGAATTTTTTGTAACAAGTAATTTTTTGTATATTTCACTTCACCAATTTGGACTATTTTGTGTATGTCCATTACATGAAATTCAAATAAAAATCAATTTAAATTACAGGTTGTAATGCAACAAAATAGGAAAAACGCCAAGGGGGGAGGAATACTTTTGCAAGGCACTGTATCAGGTAGGCTTTAACAACTACATGTTTTTTATGAAAATCCCAAAATTGACTTTTATTTTGACATTGGACCCCAAATTTTCTTCTGTCAGTTTTATTCCCCATTTCTCTTTTAAACTTAGTTTTTATTTCAATATACTGTATAGCTAAGTGATGCATAATGACCAAAACTTTGATACGATAATTAATTATAATTGTATTGATTTGCGTATCGCTGTTATATCTTTATTGGACCACCAGTCATATTAATATGTATTTGTTGTTGCCAAATTTCTGTTGGGTTGGCAGGACATTGTGATACTGCACTTTGTAAAGTAATGGTATGTGTTTGCAGAAGAGGACCAAGATAAATCAGCTGGAAACTATTTATACATTTGATTAGTTCATAGGTTCTTAATTACACTGTAATGTAACATATGGCACTATTCAATCAAAAACAACATCCTTTATGTTCTGCAAAAATGCACATTAGTGTCAAACAAACTCAAAGGCATATTAACTCAAACATGCTTTCCTGATGCACGGAAAGAAAGAATGCTGTTTCTGAATTATCCCAGACACGTGTAGAACATGTTTGATTGCACATGGCAAAATGTGTTGGCAGATCAACTCGATGGTTTTATTTGATTTATATTTTTCTGTGTTCTGTCAACACAGTCTGATACAGATAGCTTGTCTCCATTTCCTGCCCTACGGTGCAGTGCCGGAACAATGTGTTTTTAGTGCATGTTTGATTTAATTTAGCCGTAAATCTGTGGTGAAATAACGAAAAGGCATGCTCATCATTCCAAAAGGTTAACTCCATCTAATGTTGTATTTCCAATATTTTGGAAATCTAAGAAAGTCTATTTCTTAAAGAGGAATCTGCAGACTTAGTGTTCATCTTTGACCTCCAACCTCTGACCGAGCACTCCTTCCACTGTTGGCCACCAGCCACTGGTGATGTAACCCTTTACTGGAAAGCTCTTCAAAAAGCCTTCCTTGATATGTGTGTTTGACAGGGAATCTTAGTTTATTAGTTGTCTGGATGTATTTGATATCTGCCCATTTTGAAATGCAAATGAATATGGAAGGCTTAGTGTTATCTGAAGCTTAGGCTCCTGTTGAATACACACTGAGAATAATGTTGTTTATACCAGTGTGATGGATGAGATCTGGGCGGAGAGGGAGAGAGAGTTACAGACTAGATGGGGTTTTGTTCATCCTTGTCATGACTGCAATGCAATAGAAAGGATTTCAGATACAGAGACTAACAGAAATTCATTAAACAAAGCAATTGGTGGTTGATCCTCTACAAAAAATATGTTTGAGAGTTGTGCTCATGTGTAAATGTGGTTTTACATTACTTTAAATTATATTACTTTGCAAGGGGTGAAATTACTAATCGTTATGTACCCTGTATTTACTAAACGTTTTGTAATTGTCATGAAAAATATTAAATCAAAAAAAAAAATATATATATATACATATATATTTATATATATATATATATATATATATATAATTGTTCAAAAGTGATGACTTTTGTTCTATGTAAATATTTCAAATTGAAATAAATGGAGGAAAAGTATTTACCTTGAATGTATGTTCTTTCACATCCATTGACTTGCTTTGTGATTGCAGTGCCACTACTTCTTTCACATTTCCTTTAACAAAAAAAATATTATTTTGTGAGACAAAGTAATGTATCATTGATGACAAACTATTAGGTTTTTAAATTATATTTCCCAGCACCACAAAGAAAGACAATGTAGTGGTGTGTGAGTTAATATTTGCTCTGACATTTCAGCATAACCTTTTAAAGCCATGGCATGGTCCCTTTATATCAAATTGCCCACAATTCAGAAAATCCTGTGACTCCTTTCCGCCTCTTTAAAAGGAGGGGTTAAATAGTCAATTTCTTCCATAAAAGTACAACAAGATGGCAATAGAGACAGACATGTGCAGCCAAAACACACAAGAGCTGATTCAGGACAATTATCCCCATTCTGAAGATGAAGTGGCATTTCCCTCAGTCGTGTTTAACAGAGGCAGGGACCAAAAACACTCCAGGGCCTCTATAAAGACTCAGAGTAGGAGTTCTGATCTAGGATCGGTATTGCCTTTTAAATCGTAAATGTATATGATTATATGGACAGAGGGGACCTGATTTTAGATCAGCACTTCTGCTCGTGTGAAAGATTTGTCAAAATATGAGTTTCTCAGTGTATCAACGTTGCCAGAATTGCAGTACTTTAATGTCTGTTTTTCTGAACCTGGCAAATTATTTGAATTTAACAATATCTTGACTGCTTAAGTGAAGGCGATCTCTTTTGAGTTTTTAATACAAAAACCAAAACAATTATTTGACAAGAAATACTAATCTTGGAAGTAAGAGTTTGCTTTTGTCAGAGTAAGCTGTCATCCCTTTTTGGGTCAGGAAGGATGTGTTGGGCTTGCTGACAACTGAAGGCTTGCAAATTCTATGACTGTAAAAGGATAAGGTTCTTAATTTTCCTTAGGGCAAAGTCATCTAAAATCTAAAAGTTTTTTCAAGGAGTTCCTATTTCGTTTTTGCTTGATTTAAATAAACTCAAGCTCAGGAATGACACCAATGGATTGAATCTTGGTCTGAGCATTGTCTACACATTGTTATATCCCTCGTGGTCATCATTTAGTTTTTTCTGTGAATGGACTTGGCATTGACCATGGACTGACAGCCGAGGTGCCTGTGCATGCTCTATCAAAGATCTGCTTTAGGTAAATGTCATATCTTACCCTACCCAAACCCCAAGCTAGTTTTTACTTATGGAATACATAGAGGGAAACATCTCCATAGAGAAACCCATCACCAGCTGCATTGTGGAGACATTGGAGGAAAGAATCCCTGTGTAAACCAAGCCTACTTTTAATCTCCCTCTTTGGCCCCATCAAAAGGAATGACAAAACCCCTTAATTAGCTTATCCTTGATTTAAACCATGAGACAAGGGTATTTTGTGGCGGGAAATGGAGTAATCCTGCCCCAGTGGTTTAAACTGTGGCTAAATCAAACAAGCATTACTGTTTTATGTCTCTTTAGTGGTGCAGGTCCCCTTGAGGGGTCAAAGAAATACCCCGAAATATTATCTCTCTCCTGTTAAACCATCATCTGCAACAAATCATAATTGTACAAAGTCCCTTTATTGTTTCCCTTTGTTATGTTTTGTTTTGACATTAAGATACAGTAGCTTCTTTTCAGCCTCCCTCAAATTTTTATAACAAAATTACATCATGTAATTTCCAAATCCCACAACATCAACTACAGAGCCTTCAGAAAGTATTCACACCCCTCCACTTTTCCCACATTATGTTGTGTCATTGGCCTACACACAAACCCCCATAATGTCAACGTAAAATTATGTTTTTACAAATGTTAAAAAATTAATTAAAATGAAAAGCTGAATTGTCTTGAGTCAATAAGTATTCAACCCCCTTTGTTATGGCAAGCCTAAATAAGTTAAGTAGTAAAAATGTGCTTAACAAGTCACATAATAAGTTGCATGGACACTCTGTGTGCAATAATAGTGTTTAACATGATTGTTGAATGACTACCTCATACAATTATCTGTAAGGTCCCTCAGTCGAGCAGTGAATTTCAAACATAGATTCAACCACAAAGATCTGGGAGGTTTCCAATGCCTTGCAAAGAAGGGCACCTATTAAAAAAGCAGGCATTGAATATCCCTTTGAGCATGGTGAAGTTATTAATTACACTTTGGATGGTGTATCAATACACACACTCACTACAAAGATACAGGTGTCTTTCCTAACTCAGTTGCCGGAGAGGAAGGAAACCGCTCAGGGATTTCATTATGGGGCCAATGGTGATTTTATAACAGTTACAGAGTTTAATGGCAGTGATAGGAGAAAGCTGAGGATGGATCAACAACATTGTAGTTACTCCACAATACTAACCTAAATGACAGAGTGAAAAGAAGGAAGCCTGTACAGAATACAAATATTCCAAAACATGCATCCTGTTTGCAATAAGGCACTAAAGTAAACCTACAAAAAATGTGGCGAAGAAATTAACTTTATGTCCTGAATACAAAGCATTATGTTTAGGGCAAATCCAACACAAAACATCACTGAGTACCTCTCTTCATATTTTTAAGCATGGTGGTGGCTGCTTGTCATCAGCAAGGACTCTGGAGTTTTTTAGGATAAAAAATAAAGAATTTTTTAAATAATAATGTGCGAAAATAGTACAATCCAGGTGTGCAAAGCTCTTAGAGACTTACCCAGAAAGACTCAGCTGTAATCGCTGCCAAAGGTGATTCTAACATGTATTGACTCAGGGGGTTGAATACTTATTTAATCAAGATATATTAATGTTTTATTTTAGATTTTTTATTTATTTTTACAAATGATATACTTTTTCTTCCACTTTGACAGTACACAGTATTTTGTGTAGATCATTGACAAAAAATGACAAATCCATTTTAATCCCACTTTGTAAAACAACAAAATATTTTAAAAGTCAAAGGGTGTGAATACTTTCTGAAGGCACTGTGAGGGATCTTTTTGTCCCAAGGTCAAAGAGTCTGTGTTTCAAATCTAGCTGTTGCTATACAGGGAAGACCCTGGTTGTCGCAGTTTTTGCTCTTACCTGTATTACTAAGGCGCTCAATGTCACTTACAGGAAGATTCAAAGGAAGATTATACATACTATTATCAATACAATATTTAATAAAATCATCTGTACAAAAAAACAGGTGAACATAAAATGAGGATAAAAAGTGTGCTTACATATTATTTTTCAAATATATACTACTATAAAATATTTCCAAAAGAGAAAAGAGCTGTTTACAGTTAATTTACAATTACATTATGTACAGACCTTTATAACCCATAGAATACATACATACATACACACAGTGCATTTTACATGAACACAAATTAAACTAATGGCCGTCTAACGGTTAAATCTCAAATACTTCCCTTCTTAACAAAATATGACACGTTGTCTCTAAACTTGACCAAGCTTTTACTTGTACAATAATATTTATACATAGGCATACATGTCTTAAAAAATATGTGGGGGACTTTCATACAATTTGTGTTTCTTGCCAGAAATCAAATGCTCTCTCATATTCATTAAATCCAATCAATAAATGTGTAAAGGAGGAGACTGAAAAGGGAAAGGCTACCTTAAGACATCATTTTTGAATAGGTAAAAGCAGAATTATGGGGAAATACACATTGCATAGATGTTGTTAAGTACTGGGCATTTCATATCAGAATCCCAATTCAATAACGAACAAATGCTGTTATACAAACAAAACTCAAAATATATTTTGTCAGTGTTAACAGCTACTAACTTTAACATTGTCTAGATCAAACCGCAACTGATGATATGGTTAAATTAGAATTAAGCATGCAGATCTCAAGTCAGAATACCGCCCACAGTGCCTTTGAAACAGAGACCATCCTTGGATAAGATGGCCCAGGAGTTGGTCATATGTTCACAACAACACTTTGTACTCGTGAAGCATCCATGAGTCTCGAAACAACATCCATCCTAACCATTGCGTAGCTTTCACCTTTTGTTGCCTTAGAGTCTAGGATTTTGAGGCATTTTACCCCAATGATCTACACAACACTCCACACTCTCAAAGCACATCCCAACATGTGTCCATTGTTCTTGGCAAAATTGCTCAAGCTTTGTCAAGTTGGATGGGGATCGTTGATTTACAGCAAACTCTGTCTTGCCACAGATTTTCAAGCAGATTTAAGTTTAGTGGAGTCACAAAATGTGCAACAAAATGTGACAACTGTGCATGGGGGGAATACTATTTCAAGACAATGGACATGCTAAGACAAGCTTGCTGAAGTAAACATGCAGTGAAGTATGGAACAGCCCAATCACTTCCTTGTGATTTGCCATTTTCATGAAAATGTGCTTGGCATTATGGATCACAAAGAAACAGAAAGAAAACAGTTATACAAAGTAGTTGTAATAGGACACGCACACAAACAAAGTGGAACAAATACAAATGTATCTAATATCAAGGCATAGCATAACAGAGGAGCTACTCTCTGGACTAAATTAGCTTTTGGGGTTTATTTTCTGCCTGACACTTTTGTTTTATTATCCTTTGCCATATTGATGTAATTTAGATAAAGGGTATACACGCTAATCAAGTAGCTCTTATGGTAACTATTTTCCACTGAGCAGAATGTCACTGCAGTTGAAAATATCTTCAAAAAGGAGGGCAACTGTGACTATGATCGTAATCAAGCTTCCATTGAAAATGTGTGCAACAGGAATTTACAGGAAGTTGTATCATTACACCCCCTTTTTCTTAATATTTGGGCAGTTTAATGTTTACATTTGATTACAAATTATTAGAAATTCGGAGAAATTGATTCAAACTTTGCTATTTTTCAATGTCTGTTAGGTGATATCAATGATGTTGGGGGAGTTTCATTATAGCCGTTTATCGCCCTCCTGGAAATGATGTGCCACTGAATTGCCTCTGCTGTTTGAAATATAACACAAGCAGAGAATTTCTTGCGGTTTGTTTGTTTTTGAGCATAGTCCTTACTTCAAAATGCCACTATAGTCCGTTTTGCAGGATTTTGTTTTAATTCATAAAGAACCAAATCGGTTGAACATAATCGGAAAAAGAAAACCATAAAAAATAACATCTCTGGTTTGTATTAAAAAATGTGGAACAAAATGCAAGAAAGCTGCTTTGGATTTTGGTTAGAAATTAAATGAAATATTTTAACAAACAGAATTCCAAACAAAAGCAGCAAGCACTCAAATATGATATTAGTACATTACATTTGACTCACATATTGTATATCAGTACAAATACTCCCGTACATAGAAATGCACTAGTCTGTAGTCATAAATTATCACCTATTTGCCTTTTGTGCAAAAATATGGGAATATATCTATTTCAAGAAATAAAACAAATGCATATAAATCTCGATACACCACACTATGGTCAATGCAGACAGAATGGTTTGGTAATCTCAAATTCAATTCAAGAATCTTTGTTTGAATTTGACTTGGAATTACAGGAAATATAATTACATTTAAACTGAGACTCAGTGATATGACGTTACCACAAACAGCGTTGTAACGAAATATATTACAGAGAGCGTGTGAAGCAAAGGCTGATGTCTTTCACCAATACTATGAAACATCTGCAAGGGAGTTCTCTCCTGGGGACACAACATATGATCTGTGCCTAGTTTACACTTTGCAAGTGGTTTTGTTTCCTATGTCTTGACTGTGCATATTTGTTTACCTTGTATTAATGTGATTCCACTGGGATTTGTGGGGAATTTACACTTAATTACCACCTTTGAAAAGCAGGTAATAACTTATTTATTGCTGTGATACCTATATGTTTTGAATGACAATGAACAAACACGTCAGGGAAGAGTTGGCTAAAGCACAAACATACACTACATGACCAGAAGTATGTGGACACCTGCTCGTCGAACATCTCATTCTAAAATCATGGGCATTAATATGGAGTTGGTCACACCCTTTGCTGCTATAACAGCCTCCACTCTTCTGGGAAGGCTTTCCACTAGATGTTGGAACATTGCTGCGGGGACTTGCTTCCATTCAGCCATAGGAGCATTAGTGAGGTCGGGTGCTGATGATGGGCGATTAGGCCTGGCTCGCAGTCTGCGTTCCAATTCATCCCAAAGGTGTTAGATGGGGTTGAGCTCAGGGCTCTGTGCAGGCCAGTCAAGTTTTTCCACACCGATCTTGACAAACCATTTCTGTATGGACCTCGCTTTTCCACAGAGTTGGAAGCACAGAATCATCTAGAATGTCATTGTATGCTGTAGCGTTAAGATTTCCCTTCATTGTAACTAAGGGGCCTAGCCCGAACCATGAAAAACAGCCCCAGACCATTATTCCTCCTCCACCAAACGTTATAGTTGGCACTATGCATTGGGGCAGGTAGCGTTCTCCTGGCATCCGCCAAACCCAGATTCGTCCGTCTGACAGCCAGATGGTGAAGCATGATTCATCACTCCAGAGAACGTGTTCCCACTGCTCCAGAGTCCAATGGCGGCGAGCTTTACACCACTCCAGACGACGCTTGGCATTGCGCATGGTGATCTTAGGCTTGTGTGTGCCTGCTCGAAAATGGAAACCCATTTCATGAAGCTCCAGACAAACAGTTATTGTGCTGACGTTGCTTCCAGAGGCAGTTTGGAACTCGGTAGTAAGTGTTGCAACCGAGGACAGATGATTTTTACGCCCTACGCACTTCAGCACTCGGCGGTCCCGTTCTGTGAGCTTGTGTGGCCTACCACTTCGCGGCTGAGCTGTTGTTGCTCCTAGACGTTTCCACTTCACAATAACAGCACTTGTTGACCCGGGGCAGCTCTAGCAGGGCAGAAATTTGACGAACTGACTTGTTGGAAAGTTGGCATCCTATGACTGTGCCACGTTGAAAGTCACTGAGCTCTTCAGTAAGGCCATTCTACTGCCAGTGTTTGTCTATGGAGATTGCATGGCTGTGTACTCGATTTTATGCACCTGTCAGCAACGGGTGTGGCTGAAATAGCCGAATCCACTATTTTGAAGGGTTGTCCACATACTTTTGTATATATAGTGTATTTGGACCACCAGGCTAACATGCAACTCTGGACTGAACTCTAAAATAAAAGTGAATAAATGGAAATTACATCCAAAGACCAACACATGTTGCTATTTGATCAATATTATTTAGCAAAATCATGTGCTCTTATACTTCAATACCTGGAGTGTTAAATTGTGAATTCCAATGTTCCATTTCCCTGACAAGGAATTCCTATGGACATTATATAGCCTATTGGTTCTGTGCTGTTTACAGGGAAATTAATTGCCATATCAATCATAGTTAGCACGGGATCTGCATGTTTAAGTCATGTACATTACCAGCTGTAGTAGAAAGCATACCCTGCAAAAAAACGAACTTTTCTCAGTTGCAAGCAATAATAAATTGGAGTCATGCTATAAAATCTGCTTCAAATTCTCCTTGTCGCCCTTCATTCATACCTCTTTCATTCATACCTTAAATGTTCCATATCATATACCTCTGATCTTTGCATAGTAATGATATAGAGTGTATATAAGCAAATGCATTGTGACACACAGCTATTTTTCTAAGTTAACTGTGTAAATGGGTCCTATAGCATATCCCTAACTAAAGATCACTGTTCCTCCACCATGGGCTGATAGACAGAGGTTTCTACAGCAGACAGCACCATAAATGGGATACTTTTTCTGTCTTGCTAAACAGATGCATAACAATGTCCAGATTTCTCACAATAATGGCAACAGCATTATCTAAAACCTCTCTTTTAACCATGTCCAAGAGGTGACGGTAGGGTCTTGTGTGATGCAATATTCAAAAGTCCTTTTTGATTGTGTCCTCCCATACATTTGGAATGTTGTTTTTGTTAAGAGCAAGCACAGCGGGAGCAGTTCAGTGGACAAAAAATGTCTAACTATGACTTCTGATATTTAAGAATATCAAATAATTTACTCCTCTCTTATAGGCACACAAATGTACTCTAATGCTGTTGTCGTAAAGCTAGAAGTCTGGGGTTGTTTTGTTCATTTCAATTAATTCTGTCTGCTGCTCAGCAAATTAAAAAGCTAGGGCTGATGTTTTATGCACCTTATCATTAACTGATTACTAAAGTAATGTTATAGAACCAAAGTCAGAAGCATAGCAGTTGTTTAAGAATGGGACATTTACTAAAGTTGGCAGCATTGAACAACATGCAGAGCCATGGGGACAAAGAGAGAGAGCCAGAGCATGTTATGAGTAAAGAAATGCTAAAGAGCTCATGAAATTAAATTGCAGCTCAATGACAAATTCTAATAAATTAAGCAGCAAATGAGATTATGTTCCACTCAAGTGAAGGCAGATCAGTAATGAACATACTTGTTGGTACTTTTTTCAGTGAATCACAAAATAAAGTTGGTTTAGGGGGAAGAGATAGGGGAGGTGTTCGTTAACAAGCGCATCAAACCACCAATGGATTTTCCGACAAGACAATCAGACTCCTCTGTTTACTAGCCTAAGCCCAAAATTCCAATGCAACATTTTGCAGAGTCCAGAATGACAAGACTAGCCCAACGCAAGAATAGCAAAACACCCCTCTGTCGCTATGCTACCTGCAGCCGCAGCTCTCCACCACCATGTCCTCATACTGCTTGTAGACCACATTGTTGCCAGAGTCAATGTAGAGGATGCTGATGGGGCTGAGTTTGGAGGGGACACAGCAGCTGGGCGGGCTGGAGTCAGGGTCCATAGAGTTCATAAGTGTCTGAATGATGGCGTGATTTGTAGGCTCCAGGTGTGAGCGCAGCGGGAAGTCACACACGCCCTCACAATGGTGCGCCTCATAATCCAGCGGTGCGATGATCCAGTCATCCCAGCCCAACTCCTTGAAGTTGACATGGAGCTGCCTGCGGCTGCATCGAGTCTTCCTGCGCCCGCTGCCTCCACCACCCCTTCCTCCTCCACCTCCTCCAGCACCACCGCCTCCTCCTCCTCCCCCACCAGCTCCACCTACAGATCTGCTGGTCAGGGCAGTCCGGCGTCTGCGTCGCCTGGATAGGTGACCAACCACGTCACCAGAGAGGTCCAAAGGATCCAGAAAACCCATATCTCTTTGCACTGCCTTCATCTGCTCCCTAATCTCCTTGAACAGGTTCTCTTTCCTGCGGGTGCGAGAAAAAGCCAACAGCAAGGCCCTCTCCTGGGGCTGCCGAGACTGGCGTCCCAGCCCTACTGTAAGAGGGTTGGCTGCCTCTTTGGTCAACTCCGAAACGACCAGCAGGTCAAAGCAGGCCATGAGGAGGTCGTTGCCTGCTGCTGTCTTGTGGCTCCTTCGCCGAGCCTTCACACTTGCCCACACATCAAATACATCCCATTTGGGAGGCTCGCCATCCAGAACGTCGACTGTCCTGGAATCCAGCAGCCGTCTCCCAGAGTTCCCCTCAGACGAACATGTGTAGAGGAGGAGGCGATAAAGATTCCTGCCCCACGTCAGCACAGGAAGGAGATCCAGCGGTGGCTTTCTCAGGATCCTCAGTTCTGCCTCCACAAGCTCATCTGTTCTGGACAGGCTGGAGAGGTCGAAGAGATAGCGCTGGCCACTTCCCCAGGAGGAGTGATCTGTAGTGGAATCAAACACAGGCTAGTCACTTGAATCTCACACTAACACACACATACACAGTTATCACAACACACTTATTCCAAAAGAGGGTGGGGAACGCAAACCAAGCACTGGACGTCAGCAGACTTAAATCTCTGAGTGTCTGCGGCCATATGTAAACAAGTCTTCAATGTTTGGCAGGAACTCCCCTTTGGTCAAGTGCAGTGGCTCTCTACAGTAGACAGAAAGCCTGTGGCCATGAAGCGCTGTTTGGGCCTGAATCGCCTGAGTCCACATGTAAGCAACAGAGCTGACGAAAGCTGCAGGAGCAGGCCAGGAGGAAAGCACTTGGCTGACCTGTAGGCAGGCTCAAGCCCTTGGCAGTATGTGCTAATTACACTGAGTGAGAGGAGGGCTTGGCGAGACACTGGAGAAACTGAAGTGGCCTCAGCTCCTTTCCTTTCATCCTCCTTCAGTCCATATTTCTCATAGAGAGGTTGTAAATTTCAGAGAAGTGGTGGCTTTAGAGATTTGAACACACCAAAGTGATGGGGATGTAATGTAAGTTTATTGTAATGTTTGTATTTCATGTAGTGCTGGGTGCACATACAGCTGTAGTCCACAAACAGCAACCTGGCACTCACCTGAGGTATCACATACATGAAAAAGAAAGACAAACAGAAGAATATTTAAATAATTTCTATGCATCTGATATGTTAGTCACGTGCACGTCCTCCTCTCCCCAGCGAATTCAGTTTGGCACATAACAGCTATTCACAGCATCAGCCATACCACAGTTGCAACCATGACGGAGATGTGGCAATTGGCAGGGGGGAAAGCTTGCTAAGAGGGAACAGACTATCGCCTAAATTTCAAAAGTTTTGATGTTGACATTCAGCCCAAGCAAGAGGTCCTGGGATACGGTGCAACCTGAGGACGAAACCGCAGTTCCATGGTTAAAACATGAAGGGACTTTCTTCTCCAATACAGATGGGTAGCATAAGAATCCAAGGCCAGATTGTGGTGTCGTGTCATCGATGCATTATGGAAGAGACCTCAAAATAAGTCGTAATTGCGCACAGTGAGGCTCCTGCTGAAAAAGGACATACAAGCCTTTGTTTAGTGCAGAGGATCTCTACCCCTTGTCCCCCTCTGAGAAAGACCAGCTAGGCAGGCTTAAGTGGAATACCCAGACAATGAAAGGTGAAGGGAGCAGCACTATCCTAGCAAAAATCTGCTTGCTAGACAAAACAATGACATAACCCAGACCATGTTGTAGTCTCAGTGAATAAAAGATGAAGCTGCATTCTTTTCATCCATTTTGTGGTACCTGAGGTGAACTTGCTCTGTGAGCTTTATGGGGGCAAGTGAATAGGAAAGTCAGTGCACACATTTAAACTCACACGCAGGTGCACATTGACTAGATTATTTTGTTGGCAGAACTAAATTACATCAATAAAAAATTATAATATTGTCTCTTAAATCTGGAATACTAATCACTGACTCTGAAACCAAAATGCAAGAAATGACTCTTCATGAAGGGACATAAAATGATACTTCTCATCTTTGATGCATTTAAGTGATTGTTGATTAAGACCGATAAGATGTTCATGCCTGTTTTGGAATCTAGTTTAAAATGATTTTTAATTACCTCCACTTTTACCTTCTAATTGTGTTTGTTCATTAAAACAAGTTTGGAATCCTCAAAAAGATGATGTAAATGACTAAAGTCCTTTGAAAATAATAACACATTTCTTAACACAAAAGAATAACACAGTTATAACATGTTTTGAGAGGAAGTAGAGAAATAATTCCTTGCCACAGGTCCACAAACCAAAAATTATAATATAATAATTGTTGTTATTCTTGTTGTTATAGTTACTATTATTGTTGTTGTTATAATTTATAGGTTTACATGAACCTAAAACAGTGTCATTGTTATTATATTTACATGAAAATGTATTCCTTAAAAATCCTGATTAACAAATTGCACAATGCCCAATAAAAAAAAACGGTTTTGGACATAGTTTAGTTACTTGTATTCCTGCAATTTAATTTGATGGAATAGGTCTACTGACAGAGTATACTTATTCAAACAAATATTCTATGTGAACACCCGTTTTAAATTACAAGTATGTTTTTATCAGCAACACCTGGACTGGGGGAAAGCAGGCCTTTTCGAAGTGTTTAGCTCAAGGTGCCAGTGAGGTTTATACATCACAGATGTTGGAAATACGAGACATTTGACTTCATATTTCGCTGGAAGTATTTAGAGTATTTAGAAAACTCCCATATAAATGTGAAACAAATGTAGTCTACCTCCCCAAATAGACTAATGTTTCAGTTGTAGGTAGCCTACTTTAGACTCCTTCATACTTTTCAATAACGCATTGTTGCAAACTTGACAGATGTAAGAATGTGGTGTAGGGGTGCATTTCAAATTAATGCATTAATCTTAAAATAATGAATGCTGGTGAAGGCAATTGTCAAGCAATTCGCTGTAAGGGTATCGGGTTTTTCAAGATATTGCAATTCATGTTTCTATTTTAATTAATTAGCGGAAATCTCGTTTTTTAATATGGCAAAAAGTTTCAAAAATATCCTATGACAGACATTTTTCTAAATATTCCCAAATCACTTGTCTAGTATTTACCATATCATTTTCCAACACAGACTTGTCACATAGGCTGAGCTATAGTACAGCAATTTGCAGTAGGCTATGGATATTTGGATAACTGATTGACTGTAACCCATTAATCACAATTAATTTATTACGTGCAGTAGAGACAGCTACTTGAATTGCCTTCAAACCCTAAATAAATGACAACCACCATGATTAAGCCTACCTTGAGTGATAATAAGCCTACTGATATCACTTTCACCCACCTTTTCCTTGATCCACGAAACTGGTCACCGTGTTGGCGTGTCTTGCGGTGCGAGGAACACTGCTGTTAAACCCTCTGCTCTCTATCTCAGATAGTGTCCTGTATAGAGATACCATATAGTCATGGGGGACGATAGTATCATTTATCGGAGGGTCTTTCCTGGACACCGCTGTCGGCTCTCTGCGACTCCGCTCATCCAGATGTGAAACAAGCCCGTTATCATCCGCACCGGAGGGGTACTGCAATGATCCAAGTACCGCTGCCTCCAGAATATTCCCAAAGCACAGGGAAAGCCATAGCAAAGGAGCAGCAGACCTAATAGGATCCATTTTCAGTGGTCTATAGCTGTAAATGAGAAAGTTGGACGGGTTTGATGACTTTGGAAACTCCCCTTTGCTCTTTAGATTGTGTTAATATCATGGATTTGGCTGACACTGAGTGGCTACATTGTCTTCTCTATTGCACTGTGTTCAACCAGCGCCCCTAGCGAGGAGCAACAATTGTAGGATACTTTTTCAACCATCTTTCCCAACCAAAGTATAGGCTAGCCTACTTTATTTCGGTAACTAGTCTACTTAATAGGATTTATTCACTGAATCTATAAACTGTTAATAATTATTGTATATGGGGTTTATAAATAATGTATGAATCTGTAATAAACCGGTAAAACACATTGGTTGAAATTGCGTGCTTGTTTTTTGTTCCTTGCCAAATCGTGAGCTTATATGACTGCACTGTAGGCCATTGGTTATTAGCCTGTTATTATTGCCAGTGCATGCAGCTAATGACAAGGACACATATCAATGTGTTAGTTTATTTATAGATGCATAAACTATATAGGATTAAACTAATAATTAACCGGTACAGTATACCTACTTAAACTCTGTTATACATAATTTCAAGTAGGCCCGATACCTTAATGTAAATAGTTTGCCTATTTTCTGATATTCATATGCTGAGACATATTGGAGAGGAAATTATCCATAAAGATCCTGATCTATTTTCAGTAGACCTGTTAATAATAATAGTCATACACAACAAATTAACACTTTTTACTGCCTTCGTGTTTCCTCATATTGTCCGTGTGTAGGTCTACATTGCCATCTGCTGTTTCATTGAGGATTTGCATTTCAGAACAATCTTTTAACCTGAACGAACTGTAGACATATCACATAATAATTCCATTATGTCTTGCCCGTATGCTTTTTGTTTTCGTACCATTCTTTGTTGTTTCTTGAGTGTTTATTTATAAATACAATTATAGTACATACTATTAGTATTAGTAGCCTAGGCAAGTATTAGGCTAGTAGGCAGAATCAGTTGTATTGTTACTAGGCTATTAGTAATGCTATTATTATTATTATTATTATTATTATTATTATTATTGGGCTATTATTGTTGGGCTGTTATTCATATTATAAAGTCTTTATAACAGGTGTGTATGAGCCGACCCACTTTGCTCAGGTTGACTACAAGATGCTTAGTGGAGAGGATAACTTCAGCATACCGACAAGGTCACATTCCTCAATCTGTGTGAGGGAGAATTTAAAGACGATTCTAAAAACCCTGATCTCTTGTAAGACGCCGCTGGTGAAAATGCTTTCTTGATCGCAAAATTTGTATCAGAGCTCAGAGTCAAGCCTCTATGGACGAACGATATGACTCATTAGTCTGTTACCTGCATGTTTTATTCGATGAAATGCCTGCCAGCAGCTCTCTCGGCTGCTGCATGCCTTTATTTAAAATACATACCCTATAGATTATAAGCAAATAAATCGAGCTTTTTATGTGCAAAATTAACAAAGGAAACTGGATTGACACAAGCGACTATCTCACCGTCGGAGCAAGCAATCTAAGTAAGCTGAATTCGCAAACCCACGCCTTACTGCTATCGGTACCACAATGTCCCCTACAGCTTCGGCTGCGACAGCGAGTGAGAGCAGTACAGCCACCGTTTTCGTAGATGACACCAGAGAAGAGGTACCACTCATATTATGCTGCCATACAATTGCCACAAGCTTTGCTATAATAAAACATATTCATAACCTCAGGCATAAAGAACCCCACCCGTCCATATCTTTTGGTTGAATGTCACAGATGTTGCAATACATTATCGAATATTCATGGCAATCGAAAGATTCAAGGTGTACATTTCTACATCAGATGCCTGCTTTTACTCAGGCCTAATAATGGATTCAGTTGTAGCCTAGGATGAACAAGGGTTTTTCTTTATTTTTACTATTTTCTACATTGTAGAATAATAGTGAATACATCAAAACTATGAAATAACACATATGGAATCATGTAGTAACCAAAAAAGTATTAAACAAATCGAAATATATTTTATATTTGAGATTCTTCAAATAGCCACTGTTTGCCTTGATGACAGCTTTGCACACTCTTGGCATTCTCTCAACCAGCTTCACCTGGAATGCTTTTCCAACAGTCTTCAAGGAGTTCCCACAAATGCTGAGCACTTGATGGCTGCTTTTCCTTCACTCAGCGGTGCGACCATCTCAGTTTGGTTGAGCTCGGGGATTGTGGAGGCCAGGTCATCTGATGCAGCACTCCATCACCCTCCTTCTTGGTAAAATAGCCCTTACACAGCCTGGAGGTGTGTTGGGTCATTGTCCTGTTGAAAAACAAATGATAGTCCCACTAAGCCCAAACCAGATGGGATGGCGTATCGCTGCAGAATGCTGTGGTAGCCATGCTGGTTAAGTGTGCCTTGAATTCTAAATAAATCACAGACAGTTTCACCAGCAAAGCACCCCCACACCATAACACCTCCTCCTCCATGCTTTACGGTGGGAACTGTACATGCAGAGATCATCCCTTCACCCACACAGCGTCTCATAAAGACTCGGCGGTTGGAACAAAAAATCTCCAATTTGGACTCCAGACCAAAGGACACATTTCCACCGGTCTAATGTCCATTGCTCGTGTTTCTTGGCCCAAGCAAGTCTCTTCTTCTTATTGGTTTCCTTTAGTAGTGGTTTATTTGCAGCAATTCAACCATGAAGGCCTGATTCACACAGTCTCCTCTGAACAGTTGATGTTGAGATGTGTCTGTTACGTGAACTCTGTGATGCATTTATTTGGGCTGCAATTTCTGAGGCTGGTAACTCTAATGAACTTATCCTCTATAGCAGAGGTAACTCTGGGTCTTCCATTCCTGTGGCGGTCCTCATGAGAGCCAGTTTCATTATAGCGCTTGATGGTTTTTGCGACTGCACTTGAAGAAACTTTCAAAGTTCTTGAAATGTTCCGTATTGACTGATCTTCATGTCTTAAAGTAATGATGGACTGTCGTTTCTCTTTGCTTATTTGAGCTGTTCTTGCCATAATATGGACTTGGTCTTTTACCAAATAGGGCTATCTTCTGTATACCTCCCCCTACCTTGTCACAACACAACTGATTGGCTCAAACGCATTAAGAAGGAAAGAAATTCCACAAATTCCACAAATTCACTTTTAACAAGGCACACCTGTTAATTGAAATGCATTCCAGGTGACTACCTCATGAAGCTGGTTGAGCAAATGCCAAGAGTGTACAAAGCTGTCATCAAGGCAAAGGGTGGCTATTTGAAGAATCTCAAATATAAAACACTTTTTTTGGTTACTACATGATTCCATATGTGTTATTTCATAGTTTTGATGTCTTCACTATTATTCTACAATGTAGAAAATAGTACAAATAAAGAAAAACCCTTGAATGAGTAGGTGTTCTAAAACTTAGTGTAAGTATTCACACCCCCGAGTCAATACTTGGTAGAAGCACCTTTGGCAGCGATTACAGCTGTGAGTCTTTCTGGGTATGTCTCTAAGAGCTTTCCACACCTGAATTATGCCACATTTACCCATTATTCTTTTCAAAATTCTTCAAGCTCTGTGAAGTTGGTTGTTGATCATTGCTAGACAGCCATTTAAAGTTTTGCCATACACATTTCCAAGTAGATTTAAGTCAAAACTGTTACTCGGTCACTCAGGAACATTCACTGTCTTCTTGGTAAGCAACTCCAGTCTAGATTTGGCCTTGTGTTTTAGGTTATTGTCCTGCTGAAAGGTGAATTCATCTCCCAGTGTCTGGTGGAAAGCAGACTGAACCAGGTATTCCTCTAGGTTTTTGCCTGTGCTTAGCTCCATTCCGTGTCTTTTTTAAAGCTCCCTTAACGATTCAAGCATGATTATAACATGATGCAGTCACCACTGTGCTTGAAAATATGGAGAGTGGTACTCAGTAATGTGTTGTATTGGATTTGCACCAAACATAACACTTTGGGGTATGCTTGTAATCGTTAAGGACTGGGGAGTTATTCAGGATAAAAAATAAACGGAATGGAGCTAAGAAGAATATTGTACAATCCAGGTGTGCAAAGCTCTTAGAGACTTACCCAGAAAGACTCACAGCTGTAATCAATGCCAAAGGTGATTCTATTTAAGTGATAATGCCCAAGAAGCCGGTGTTTGGAGGATATATTGGCATGGGTGTTGTTATATATTGGCAAACCGTGCCAATATATCCTCCAAACACCGGCTTCGAAGGCATTATCACTTTTATACAACGGGTTACCAACATATTAAAATAATGGTTGACATATTTTCATAAAAAAACTTTATTTTGATTAATTTATTCATACTATTTTATCCTTCCACAATATATAGTCTCGACACAAATCTAGGGTTGCTACCCAAGCTGGCTGGTCGTTCGTTCTACCGGTTCGGTTGCCAGAGACACGACCCAGTCGTTCAGTCTTTTTGTTCTGTATCTATAGACACAACCCAGTCGTTCGTTCAAAATATTCCATTGCCATACTGGCTGGCAACATTCTTATCCCTTGCTTGCTATCTAGCCAACTACGGCTAACTTACAGTCAAGTCAAACAGTGCAGCCAGAATAACAACAAAGTAGCTGCATTTGCATTTGTTTAAACTGTTTTCTAGTGACATTTATTTGGATACATCAATAACAATGAGCAAATGAGGCGCAATTTCGCCTGGCATAGAGAATGTGCTCTCTCGTCAGGACACTTGTTCAGAGGAGCTAGCCAACAACACAGCTAACACAATCACTTCAAACTGAAGCTGGAAAGACTGCAAACTAGCTTTGTTTCGTTTGACCTTTTTTCAATATACATTTCTTTGTATATATCCATAAAAATAATGCTGATTCATGATTTCGACTGGCTGAGAAACGCTGCCTGCCTGTCAGATCTCTCCAGAGATGTTAGATCGGGTTCAAGTCCGGGCTCTGGCTGGGCCACTCAAGGACATTCAGAGACTTGTCCCGAAGCCACTCCTGCGTTGTCTTGAATGTGTGTTTAGGGTTGTTGTCCTGTTGGAAGGTGAACCTTCGCCCCCAGTCTGAGATCCTGAGGGCTCTGGAGCAGGTTTTCATCAAGGATCTCTCTGTACTTTGCTCTGTTCATCTTTTCCTTGATCCTGACTAGTCTCCCAGTTCCTACCGCTGAAAAACAACCCCACAGCATGATGCTGCCACCACCATGCTTCACCATAGGGATGGTGCCAGGTTCCCTCCAGATGTGACGCTTGGCATTCAGGCCAAAGAGTTTAATCTTGGTTTCATCAGACCAGAGAATGTTGTTTCTCATGGTCTGAGAGTCTTTAGGTGCCTTTTGGCAAACTCCAAGCGGGCTGTCATGTGCCTTTTACTGAGGAGTGGCCACTCTACCATAAAGGCCTGATTGGTGGAGTGCTGCAGAGATGGTTGTCCTTCTGGATGTTCTCCCATCTCCACAGAGGAACTCCAGAGCTCTGTCAGAGTGACCATCGGGTTCTTGGTCACCTCCCTGACCAAGGCCCTTCTCCCCCGATTGCTCAGTTTGGCCGGGTGGCCAGCTCTAGGAAGAGTCTTGGTTGTTCCAAACTTCTTCCATTTAAAAATGCAAATAGTCCGGGTAGCCATGATTAGCTGTTCAGGAGTCTTATGGCTTGGGGGTAGAAGCTGTTAAGAAGCCTTTTGGACCTAGACTTGGCGCTCCGGTACCGCTTGCCGTGCGGTAGCAGAGAGAACAGTCTATGACTAGGGTAGCTGGCGTCTTTGACAATTTTTAGGGCCTTCCTCTGACACCGCCTGGTATAGAGGTCCTGGATGGCAGGAAGCTTGGCCCCAGTGATGTACTGGGCTGTACACACTACCCTCTGTAGTGCCTTGCGGTTGGAGGCCGAGCAGTTGCCATACCAGGCGGTGATGCAACCAGTCAGGATGCTCTCGATGGTGCAGCTGTATAACTTTTTGAGGATCTGAGGACCCATGCCAAATCTTTTCAGTCTCCTGAGGGGGAATAGGCTTTGTCGTGCCCTTTTCATGTCACAGTTCCCTCAGCCAGAACCCAAAAGCAGACCAGGACAAGGAGAGTTGAACGAAGGTGAGGGTTTATTAGATACGACAAAAGGTGCAGTATAATCCAGGGACAGAGCGGGCGGCGTGGTTGAGTAGTTGGGGGTGCAGTACTGGGTCCAGTGATGGCTCGGCAGCCGCCGACCATCAGGCAGAGGTGGGGTGAAGGTTCCGGACGTGGGACTGCAGGTGGAACAAAAACGGAGGTAAGAACACAAAAACTCAACAAAGTACAAAATAACAAAACTCACGCTAGAACGCTCTAAACTGATACACAGAACACCTACTGTTCATGGCTAACGATCCGGCAGGAACTGGATGTTGGGCCAGAGCCTAAGAAAGGTGCTGATTAGGCCCAGGTGTGCAGATTGCTAATGGGAAGCAGGTGCGGAAACCAGAGCGCTCCCGGAGCGTTCCCGAACCCTCGGGAAACTGGAGATTACGACCAGGACCCGACTCAGACAGCCGGGATCGTTACAGTACCCCCCCTCCGACGAACGCCACCGGGCGGACTCCCCGGAGCGCCAGGATGGAGGCGGTAAAAGTCCCTGATGAGATCCGCATCTAGGACCTGTCGCCGCGGAATCCAACTCCTCTCTTCAGGACCATACCCCTCCCAGTCCACGAGATACTGGAAACCCCGGCCCCGCCGTCTGGAATCCATAATGCGACGCACCGTGTAGGCAGGACCACCTCCGATCATCCGAGGAGGAGGAGGAGGAGGCGGAGGAGGCAACAGAGGACTGAGGAAGACAGGCTTGAGGCAGGAGACATGAAAGGTGGGATGGACTCTGAGCGTCCTCGGTAGTTTGAGTCGCACTGCCACTGGATTGATCACCTTCTCCACCACAAACGGACCAATAAACTTCGGTAACAACTTCCTAGACTCAGTCCGTAACGGAAGATCCCGTGTGGCCAACCAAACCCTATCTCCGATGGTATAGGTGGGAGCGGGTATCCGGCGACGATTCGCCTGGAGCTGATACCGGTCCGAACCTCTAAGGAGTGCCTTTCTGGCCCGATGCCAGGTCCGGTGGCAACGCCGAATATGGGCCTGAACAGAAGGCACTGAGAGCTCCTTCTCCTGAGAAGGGAACAGGGGAGGTTGGTAACCATACAGGCACTGGAAGGGAGACATCCCAGTGGCAGATGTAGGGAGAGTATTGTGGGCATACTCAACCCAAGGCAACTGAGAGGCCCAGGAGGTGGGGTTGGAAGAGACCAGACAGCGTAGCGTGGATTCCATCTTCTGGTTGGCTCTCTCCGCCTGACCATTGGATTGGGGGTGAAAACCAGATGTGAGACTGACTGTAGCTCCAATGGCCAAACAGAAGGACTTCCAGACAGCAGAGGTAAACTGAGGACCACGGTCGGAAACGATATCACTGGGCAAACCGTGGACCCTGAAAACCTCCCCTAACCAGGATCTCGGACGTCTCCGAGGCAGAGGGAAGCTTGGCAATAGGCACAAAGTGGGCGAACTTGCTGAATCTGTCCACGATAGTCAGAACGACCGTGTTCCCCTCAGAAGCGGGCAACCCCGTGACGAAGTCCAGGGCCAGATGCGACCATGGACGCCGGGGAATAGGAAGGGGGTGAAGTAGTCCAGAGCTGGGCCGATTGGTACTCTTATTCTGCGCACACACTGGACAGGCAGCAACAAAACCCCGAGTATCCTCGGCCATGGCAGGCCACCAAAAAACGTCTGCGAAGAAACGCCATAGTCCGAGCCACGCCGGGGTGACAAGCCATCTTGCTGGCGTGGGACCATTTGAGGACAGCAGGACGAACCGACTCAGGCACAAACAACCGACCGGGTGGACCGTTACCGGGACCGGGCTGAGTCCGAAGGGCCGCCAGCACCTCCTCCTCAATCTTCCACATCACTGCTCCCACGACGCAGTTCCGGGGGAGAATAGTTTCGGTCTTGGACCCACTCTCCTCCGTCTTGGAGAACATCCGGGACAAGGCGTCCGCCTTGCCGTTCTTAGATCCAGGTCGGAACGTCAGGGCAAACTTGAATCGTCCCAAAACAACGCCCACCTGGCCTGGACGGGAGTTGAGACGTTTAGCCGATTGCACGTAAGCAAGATTCTTGTGGTCAGTCCAGACAATAAACGGTTGCTCCGCCCCCTCCAACCAGTGGCGCCACTCCTCCAAGGCAAGTTTCACCGCGAGAAGCTCCCGGTTACCCACATCGTAATTCCTCTCTGCAGGCGAAAGGCGACGAGAGTAGTAGGCGCAGGGATGGAGTTTACTGTCCGTGGAGCATCGCTGCGACAGGATGGCGCCAACTCCCACATCAGACGCGTCCACTTCAACGACGAACTGACGGGCCGTGTCCGGTTGAGAGAGAATCGGTGCGTTGGTGAATCGCCTCTTCAAATCCAGAAACGCTCGATCCGCCTCCGGATTCCACTTGAAGGTCCTGATACTGGAAGTCAAGGCAGTTAACGGGGCGGCCACACGGCTGTAATCCCGGATGAATCTGCGGTAGAAATTCGCAAACCCCAAAAATCTCTGGAGTTGCAATCTCGTACCGGGCTGGACCCATTCCAGAACCGCTCTAACCTTCTCCTGATCCATCCTAATCTCACCCCTGGAGATGATGTACCCGAGAAAGGATGTAGTGTGGGCGTGAAACTCGCACTTCTCGGCCTTCACGAACAGACGATTCTCCAACAATCGCTGCAGAACCTGCCGGACATGCTGGACGTGGTCGGAAGGTTCCTTCGAGAAGATCAGAATGTCATCCAGGTAAACAAACACGAAGAGACCGATCATATCTCTCAGGACGTCGTTCACCATACTCTGGAATACCGCTGGAGCATTGGTCAGTCCAAACGGCATCACCTGATACTCGAGCGACCCATCGGTGTATTGAAACCCCGTCAACCACTCGTCCCCTCTCTGATCCGGACCAGGTGATACGCATTGCGTAGGTCTAGCTTGGTGAACACCGTAGCACCCTGTAAGGAGTCGAAGGCAGAACTCATCAAGGGCAGGGGGATACTTGTTCTTGACCGTGATGTCATTCAACCCCGATAATCAATACACGGTCGAAGAGAGCCATCCTTCTTTCCCACAAAGAAGAATCCTGCCCCCAGGGGTGATGACGAGGGACGAACGAGACCAGCAGCTAGGGACTCCTTGATGTAGGTCTCCAACGCCTCACGTTCAGGTCGGGAGATACTGTATAACCTTCCCTTGGGGTAGACAGCTCCAGGAACCAGGTTGATGGCACAATCATATGGTCGGGTGGGGGAGGAAGTGACAGAGCCTTCTGCTTACTGAAAACTTCCCCAAATCGTGATATGTCTCGGGAACCAGGGACAAATCTGGGGGGTTTAGCCTCAATCACCTGACTGGGAACCGAATGGGGGCAGGCAGTCTTGAGACAGTTAGCATGACAATCAAGGCTCCAACTTCGTTACCTTGCCCGTCGCCCAATCGAACGTGGGATTGTGTTCCTTCAGCCAGGGGTATCCAAGGACCAGAGGAACATGGGAAGACGGCAGAATGAAAAAATGAAATCATCTCCGAATGATTCCCCGACAACCGCATCTTAACCGGTTCAGTCCTCATCGTGATACGTGCCAGACTACTGCCGTTCAGAGTGGTCGCTTCAATGGCTTCCGGCAATTGCTCCTTGAAAGCCCCAGCTGTTCCACCAACTTCGGCATCAAGAAAGCTTCCATCGGCACCTGAATCGATAAAAGCGTTAAGCGCTAAGCTCTGATTCCTGTTCACAAGGGTAGCCGGGAAGCGGGGTCTGACAGAGGTACTGAGAGGTTGAAACTGGCTCGCTAAAAGTCCTCCCAACTTTAGCGAGCCGGGCAGTTTGACGACCGCCGGGAACAAGTGGAGATGTAATGTCCCGAGCGACCACAGTAGAGGCAGCAGTTGGTCTTACGTCTATGTTGACGCTCCTCCTTGGTTAACCCGTGCCGCCCCACTTGCATGGGTTCAGAATCGGGGAGAGGTCCTCTCCACTAATCCTTAGTGGTGGAGAATGATCGACGTGTTCTGGTCCACCACCCGATCCGACTGGGAACTGAGAAGCTGATCGATTGGACGGACCCCATTGCTTCTCCCTCCTTCGCTCTCGGACTCGATTATCCACCCGAATAGACAAGGCTACCAAGCTGTCCAGGTCACTAGGCTCCGGATAGGAGATCAACTCATCCTTGAGCTGCTCCGACAGGCCCTGGTAAAAGGCCGCTTGCAAAGACTCCTCGTTCCACCCACTCTCCACAGCCAACGTCTTGAACTCGATCACGAAGTCGGCCACGCTGCGTAGTTCCTTGGTGAAGAGAAAACAGACGCCTAGCTGCGTCCCTCCCTCGGACGGAATGGTCGAAGAGCTTCCTCATCTCGGCCGTGAACCCCTGGTATGAAGCCATGCAGGGATCCTGTCGTTCCCAAACGGCTGAAGCCCACTCCAGCGCTCGACCACGCAGCAAGCTCAATCAAAAAGGCTATCCTAGCCTTGTCAGTGGCATAAGAGTAGGGCTGTAGATCGAACACTAATCCACACTGCATAAGGAAGGAACGGCATCTTCCCAGCTCCCCTCATATTTATCCGGCGTCGGAACCTTGGGCTCACGGAGGGACACAACTTCAGAAGCGGCAGGCGAGATGGGTGAAACCGGTAGTGAGTCCTCCACCGGACACTGGCGTTGGTTCTGGACCTCCGTCAGGCGGTAGAAAGGTTCCGAACTGACAACGCGATCTCCTGTAGTACCATGCTATGATGGCCCAACATCTTCTCCTGCTGGGTAATGGCATGGCGAACAGAGTCCAGGTCCGCTGGGTTCATATTTGGCCGGATCGTTCTGTCACAGTTCCCTCAGCCAGAACCCAAAAGCAGACCAGGACAAGGAGAGTTGAACGAAGGTGAGGGTTTATTAGATACGACAAAAGGTGCAGTATAATCCAGGGACAGAGCGGGCGGCGTGGTTGAGTAGTTGGGGGTGCAGTACTGGGTCCAGTGATGGCTCGGCAGCCGCCGACCATCAGGCAGAGGTGGGGGTGAAGGTTCCGGACGTGGGACTGCAGGTGGAACAAAAACGGAGGTAAGAACACAAAACTCAACAAAGTACAAAATAACAAAACTCACGCTAGAACGCTCTAAACTGATACACAGAACACCTACTGTTCATGGCTAACGATCCGGCAGGAACTGGATGTTGGGCCAGAGCCTAAGAAAGGTGCTGATTAGGCCCAGGTGTGCAGATTGCTAATGGGAAGCAGGTGCGGAAACCAGAGCGCTCCCCGGAGCGTTCCCGAACCCTCGGGAAACTGGAGATTACGACCAGGACCCGACTCAGACAGCCGGGATCGTTACATTTCACGACTGTCTTGGTGTGTCGACACAATCCTGTCTCGGAGCTCTACGGACAATTCCTTCGACCTCATTGCTTGGATTTTGCTCTGACATGCACTGTCAACTGTGGGACCTTAAATAGACAGGTGTGTGCCTTTCCAAATCATGTCCAATCAATAGAATTTACCACAGGTGGACTCCAATCAAGTTGTAGAAACATCTCAAGGATGATCAATGGAAACAGGATAGACCTGAGCTCAATTTCGAGTCTCATAGCAAAGGGTCTGAATACTTCTGCAAATAAGGTATTTAGGTTTTTTATTATTAATACATTTGCAAAAATGTCTAAAAACCTGTTTTCGCTTTGTCATTATGGGGTATTGTGTATAGATTGCTGATTAAAAAATAATAATAATTAGAATAAGGCTGTAACGTAACAAAATGTGGAAAAGGTCAAGGGGTCTGAATACTTTCCGAAGGCACTGTGTGTGTGTGTGTGTGTGTGTGTGTGTGTGTGTGTGTGTGTGTGTGTGTGTGTGTGTGTGTGTGTGTGTGTGTGTGTAATGTACTGTATGTATACAGTGGCTTGCGAAAGTATTCAACCCCCTTAGCATTTTTCCATTTTGTTGCCTTACAACCTGGAATTAAAATTGATTTTGGGGGGGTTTGTATCATTTGATTTACACAACATGCCTACCACTTTGAAGATGCAAAATATTTTTTCTTGTGAAACAAACAAGAAATAATACCAAAAAAAAAACAGAAAACTTGAGCGTGCATAACTATTCACCCCCCACCCCCACCCCCCAAAGTCAATATGTTGTAGAACCACCTTTTGCAGCAATTACAGCTGCAAGTCTCTTGGGTTATGTCTCTATAAGCATGGCACATCTAGCCACTGGGATTTTTGCCCATTCTTCAAGGCAAAACTGCTCCAGCTCCTTCAAGTTGGATGGTGTACAGCAATCTTTAAGTCATACCACAGATTCTCAATTGGATTGAGGTCTGGGCTTTGACTAGGCCATTCCAATACATTTAAATGTTTCCCCTTAAACCACTTGAGTGTTGCTTTAGCAGTATGCTTAGGGTCATTGTCCTGCTGGAAGGTGAACCTCCGTCCCAGTCTCAAATCTCTGGAAGACTGAAACAGGTTTCCCTCAAGAATTCCCATGTATTTAGCGCCATCCATCATTCCTTCAATTCTGACCAGTTTCCCAGTCCCTGCCGATGAAAAACATCCCCACAGCATGATGCTGCCACCACCATACTTCACTGTGGGGATGGTGTTCTCGGGGTGATGAGAGGTGTTGGGTTTGCGCCAGACATAGCGTTTTCCTTGATGGCCAAAAAGGCTGACCAGAGTACCTTCTTCCATATGTTTGGGGAGTCTCCCACATGCCTTTTCTATAAGCAGTGGCTTTTTTCTGGCCACTCTTCCGTAAAGCCCAGCTCTGTGGAGTGTACGGCTTAAAGTGGTCCTATGGACAGATATTCCAATCTCCGCTGTGGAGCTTTGCAGGTCCTTCAGGGCTATCTTTGGTCTCTTTGTTGCCTCTCTGATTAATGCCCTCCTTGCCTGGTCCGTGAGTTTTGGTGGGCGGCCCTCTCTTGGCAGGTTTGTTGTGGTGACATATTCTTTCCATTTTTTAATAATTTGATTTACCTGTTTCGAGAGCTCCTTGGTCTTCATGGTGCTGCTTGCTTGGTGGTGCCCCTTGCTTAGTGGTGTTGCAGACTCTGGGGCCTTTCAGAACAGGTGTATATATACTGAGATCATGTGACAGATCATGTGACACTTAGATTGCACATAGGACTTTATTTAACTAAATATGTGACTTCTGAAGGTAATTGGTTGCACCAGATCTTATTTAGGGGCTTCATAGCACCACTTTTCCGTTATTATTTTTATAGAATTTTTTTAAACAAGTGGGGCCAATTGTCCATATTTTTTGCCTTCACAATTCATTTTCACCGTTTACAGCAGACTTTTAATTTGAAGGATTGTCTATCTTTACGCGGAAGTGATATTACTGTGGCTGGCCTTCACACGGGTCATGTTCTAAGTAGATAGCTAGCTATCAAGCTAACTGAATGAAGGAGACTCATCGCAAAATTAAGGTAACGACGACATGAATGGGCTTAGCTACAATCGGTAACCTTGAGGGGAAACAATGTTTATTAGCTACTAGCTTTATTGCTTATGTCTGTAGTTAGGTAGCTAAACTAATGTGACACATTACAAAGTTAGCTCACTTTAGCCTAGGTTGAAGATAACAATTATTAGTAGTATTTTTTAGACCTAGTCTTAAGTTAGCTAGCTGTGGACGAGAAGAGGTTGAGTACACTGCATAATATAAACAATGTGATGTTGTAGCTAGCTAGCTACTGTATGTCTACTAGTTAACGTTAGTTGAAATAGGTAACGTTAGCTTATGCACTAGTTAGCTAACGCTAAAGCTATTCAACCATAATGAATGCTGCTCTTATGGCAACACCCCCACTTTAATGTGAGCATACCGTTACCATAGCGGGCCACCAACATAACTGTTAACAATGTTTCCAATCTATATTACATATATGGTTATTGATTTCCTAAAGGCTTGTTGTACCAAAAATCCACAATCGACTGCTCTTTATAACTGTATTGTAAACGCCTGTCTACTTTTTTCAAGTCACAAGGAGGAGCTACAGCATGCAGCGATTGTTGATACAGGCACTGGCCCTGAGACAGTTGGGAAGGCTGAGTACCCGAAAGCTGCTGAACCCTGGACAGGGACCTTATTGGACAGAATGGTGCCCAAGGACACTACACACTCGCCAGCTGTGTGGTTCCACCTCCTCCCTGACCCTTGGGACACACAAGCTTCTTACACGCTGGAATACAGCTAAGAGCAGGTTGGTTCTTCATCAGGTGAGGTTCAAAAGCAGCAAGAAGAAAGGAGGAGCAACGGCTGTACAGGAAGAAGAAGAAGATGACGAAAAGGAAAAGGACCTGGAGGACAGTGACTATGAGGATGAACCTGAGGATGACCCCAGTGTACCCAAAGACTACAAAGACATAGAGAAATATGTGCAGTCCTTTCGATATGATGTTATCATGAAAGCTGGCCTTGACATAGCACGCAAGTGAGTTGTTACAGAGTTATGCCTTTGTTTTCAAATGGATGCACTCAAGGAGATAAAAAAACAAGAGGGTTGGGTAATGGTATCATTAATATTTGGCATCAATATTGGCAACAATTTGAGGGGATCCAAATGGGTCGATTTTGAGCACCTCTCTCCTGAAAGCTTTAATGAAGAGATTAGGTCAAATTATTTGATTGATATGGAGTGGAATTACTTAAAAGTCTATGGTCTTATCCTAAGTGGCCAACTGATTTTTTTTGTCTTTATTTCAGCAAAGTGGAGGATGCTTTCTATGGCAACAAGCTTTGGCTAAATGGACAGAAACTGATCAAGAAAAGTAAATCGGTGAGTTACTTTTGTGCCTAGTAAAATAAACAATATTTATGCCAACCTTCAACATCTTACAAGACTGTTAGGATCCAAACCCACCCCCCGCGAACTGAAGTGGTAGAGCAGTCCAACCAACACCCTGCCTTGCTCTGGATTGTCAGGGAAAAGTCTAAGGGCTCGATTCAATCCGTAGCACTGAAGATCCGCACTATAGCGCAACTGAAATTTAAAGGCAATGTTTCCGCATTCGGAGACTGCATTCGTGGTAAATAACCGTAATATTTAAAACGTGCTTGTAATAGCAGCCGAAGCATCACCCAGATGGGTGTTACACTTTTCATGGTGGATCTGTTCCAGCCTACCTACAGAGGAGGAGTAGCTGTGAACCTCAGAGACCTAGGTGCCTAATGAACAGCTCCGGGCCTGCCTGTCTGATTGTTTCTCCCTCCCTGGCCGTACCATCTACTCCTTTACTGAACTGCATCATCATCCAGCTGTAGAAGACCATCTCCCATGAACTGCCAGCTCCCTGAATTTGTTTTTGTTTGTTTTTTAAAGCGACTTTGTGGCGCAGTGTTCTAAGGCACTGCATCGCAGTGCTAACTGTGCCACTAGAGATCCTGGTTCGAATCCAGGCTCTGTCGCAGCCGGCCGCGACCGGGAGACTCATGGGCGGTGCACAATTGGCCCAGCGTCGTCCAGGGTAGGGGAGGGAATGGCCGGCAGGGATGTAGCTCAGTTGATAGAGCATGGCGTTTGCAACGCCAGGGTTGTGGGTTCGATTCCCACGGGGGACCAGTATATTTTTTAAAAATGTAGTCACTAACTGTAAGTCGCTCTGGATAAGAGCGTCTGCTAAATGACTAAAAATGTAAAAAAAAAAAAAATGTAAATGTATGAAAAGCACTATATAAACTAAATATATACTAAACAAACAAAAAAATGCAACGTGCAACAATTTCAAAGATTTTACCCATTACAGTTCATAAAAGGAAATCAGTCAATTGAAATAAATAAATTAGGCCCTAATATATTAATTTCACATGACTAGGCAAGGGCGCAGCCATAGGTGGGCCTGGGAGGGCATAGGCCCACCCACTTAGGAGACAGGCCCAGCCAATCAGACTTTCGTTTTTCCACACAAAAGGGCTTTATTACAGACAGAAATTCTCCTCGGCACCCCCTCAGACGATCCCGGCCTGGTGTGGTTACACGTGGTCTATGGTTGTGAGGCCGGTTGAATGTACTGCCAAATTCTCTAAAATGGCGTTGGAGGTGGCTTATGGTAGAGAAATTAACATTCACTTCTCTGGCAACAGCTCTGGTGGACATTCCTGCAGTCAGCATGCCAATTGCACGCTCCCTTAACTTTTGACATCTGTGGTATTATGTTGTGACAACTGCACATTTTAGAGTGGCCTTTTATTGTCCCCAGCACAAGGTGCACCTGTGTAATGATCATGCTGTTTAATCAGCTTCTTGATATGCCACACCTGTCAGGTGGCTGGATTATCTTGGCAAAGGAGAAATGGTCACTAACAGGAATGTAAACAAATTTGTGGTCAATTTGAGATAAGCGTTTTGTGCGTATGGAACATTTCTGGGATCTTTTATTTCAGCTCATGAAACATGGGACCAACACTTTTCATTTTGCGTTTACATTTTTGTTCAGTATATTATAACGCAGATCTTCAGCAATACGGATTGAATCGAACCCTACGTTTCTTAATTGTACCTATCTTTGGTTCTCTCTTCAGGTTAAAGTTGGGGACACCTTGGACCTGGTATTGTCAGAGAACAAAGAAACAGACACTGTCACGCTTTTGAGAGTCATCATTAAGAAGGAATTGGGTGAATCCAAGGATGGAGACCGGTCCAAAGTTGTTCTGAGGCGCTGGAAAAACTTAGAACTTCCTAAGCAGGATGCCTTTAAACAATGAGTTTTCAGTGTACAATACTGACTATACCGCTCCCCATTGACAAGGGAATTGGAATATCTACGTCTATGCATGATGTTACATCAAATGGTGAATTCTTTTTTACATAGCCTTCTTGGTATGTATCATCATTGGCTTATCTGGTTTCAAATGGCCTTGACACAATTTTCTATGAACAAATGTTAATAACACTCATTCTCCAAGTATTACTATGTAACTATGAAATGGATAGTCATGGTTTGAATCGGATGCAAGGGGATATATGTGGGATAAGTATTATGGAGTGCTAAATGCTAATAAAGTGAAATGCTGAATTCGACTGATTTGATTACAAATGGGATTACATGATCTGTTGCCATGGTTTAATACAGATTTATAGTACAAACTTCTATAAGAAGGTATAACATAACATTGTTATAAAAGACCAGTGGTGACACAATGCGACAACAAATATGCGATAGAAAAAATGATCACAATTTGTACCCATCTTTGCCTGTGATCTACTGTGTTTGTAATATTTACATGGGTATTCTTTTTAAGGGTACAACATCTTATATACAGGGTAAGTTAGATTAGCTACAACAGTATTGTTTTGGTGTATACATAAACTTAGTCTATAATCTCAAACAAGCAGATGATGAAAAACTAAACTGTCTAATACTGTAGTTCAATATTACAAATACATTAATTAAGAGTACTAATGAAAAGCCTTTACAAGTTGGCCTTATCCTACACAGGACAGTGTGCAAAGACTCCACTATGCTATTCAGCTTATGTACTTGTGCAAATATTTAGAATAAAAAATAAAGTGTTGCCTTCAGCTTTGCTACTAGGACACAGTATTTGATCTCTTGGCCTTCTTCAGTATGTCACACTTCTTGCGGTTGGGCCGCCGGCATCGCTCATCTATGCTTGGCACACATTCATAATGCCAGACCTCCTCCATCTTCTCAACTGGGTACACGGCTTCTACATAGTGGCGGATGAGCCTGAGACGCACAGGATCCAGCTGCTTCTTATTGCAGGCGCCCGAGTGGTTATACTGAAGCCGCAGGTTCTCCTGAGTGAAGAGCTCAGGGAAGAGGCGCACCAGTAGGCGGGCGGCAAAGTTTCCCACAGAAAGGCTCTGCTGGACAATCTCTCGCACCTCAGTGTCTGAGAGCAAGTAGACCAAAGGCACTGTGAAGTCTGGAATCGACACCGTCAATTCCTCCAGGGGGATCATGCAGAAGTCTTTGCTACTTTTTTCAGGGGGTAGTGGAGGGATCTCAAAGTCCTCTTTCAAGTGCTCTGTTTTGAGCTGGTTCACTTGGCAAGCAGCCACAAAGTCCACAGGCTCTTGCTCCAACTCAGGAGCATAGACTTTGGGTTGCTGCTGGTATGACCGCCGTTGTTCCGTGTCTCGTCGCCTGCACAGCTCGTCCAGTTTACCCACAAATTCCAGGGTCCACACTCTGTCATTCTTGGCCTGTGGATATAGTAGCTGTACGTAGTGGCGAATAAGGTTGACCCGTACAGGATCAAGCTGCTTCTTCCCGAGAGAGCCACTACAGTTGTAATGCTTCCGTGTGTTCTCGTAGGTGAAGAGCTCAGGGAAAATAAGTACTAAGAGGCGAGAGGCAAAGTTCCCAATTGACAAGCTACATTCATAGTTGTTCCTCAGTTGCTCCCTAGAGAGCAGATACTCTTGAGGCACACTCAGATCTGGTAGGGGGATCTCAAGTTGTTCAAAATCGACTGGCACAAGCAAGGACTTTTTTGACCTACGACCTGGTCTCTCGTAGTCACACAAGTCACTGATCTTGATGATAGAGACATCATCAGGGAGGCCTGTGGAGTCATAGCTCTCATCATTCATGTTCTCAGGCTCACTGCCATTGCCGTTACTGTGATAACCCTCTATTGCATCTTCTATGCGCTGCACACACACCTGCAGCCAACTATCCTCTGGGACGTCAGGAAAATTTGCTTCCATGTATTTACGGATAATCTCTATCCTGTCCGAGTCCAGGATCATCTTTCCCACACTACCCTCTGGCAATTTCCCCTGCTCAAAAACCTCTGGGAAAAGTCTGTTTACAAGAAACATAAAATCTTCAGGGGAGGAGAGCTCATCAAGATCCTCTCCAAGCTCCTGAGTGTCAAACACAAGGTCTGGCACTACTACTTTATTGTTGGTGTGGTCACTATTGGAGTGTAACTCAAGGTGCACTTCTTGCCCCTCATTTATAAAATGGCAGGGCTGGTTCCGCTCAGCTTTTAAACCCAAGCCTATAATAGTGTGTCTACCACATGACTGTGGCCCGCTCTCCATATCCTTCTGAGCCCAGAAGCGGTTAAAGAAGTTATTAATCTGTAATAGGCATTCATCCTGCCAAATGTTGTTGTTCTTTACCAGAGGAAAACACACCTTCACATAGTTGCGTATTAGCTGCAGCTGTAGGGAATCCAATGTTCTCTTGTTGGCAATACTACCAGGAGTGCACTCCTTGGCTTTAAAAAGTTCTGGGAAGAGGTGTACTAGCAGTCGACAACCCAACTCCCCAGCATTTGATGTCTGCTCCATCAGTTGACTCAGCTCCTCACTTGTCAACAGGTATTCTGGCGGAGGCTGGAACTCAGTTGCCATCTCTGAGGGTTTGATCTGTTTTTTGATGCGAGTGACTTCCAGGGAAAGTAGATCCACCTTGCTGTGCAGTTGGGTCATGCTTGAGTTGAGCGTATTGAGGATGAAAAACATATTCTCGATGAGGGAGTATAGATTAGAGTCTGTTGAAGACATGGACCCTGCCGTCCCCAGGGCAGAGAGGGGTTCACTTTGGCTGTGCTCCCCTGTATTGACCAGTTGAGGGGATAAGAGATTGCTATAGCTTAGCCGCACTCCTCCCTCATGCTGAGCCTGCTGGTCCAGGCTTGATGTGTGCTTCTTCTCTGTGATTCTGTGAGAGATGCTGTAGAGAGGCTTCCTGTAAGAGGCTATAGTCTTCTCCTGGGCAGGGTCCTTCTCCGCAGATGTCAGGCAGAGGGGTTGAGGCCTCGTGGACTCTTCAGACAATCTCCTCAGCAAGCGCCGGCCTGCCTACACAGAGACAACAACAACATGCATTTCTTATCTCAAATAAAAAAACTATTTGTCTTTTCAATGTCATGTAAATAAAAACTGGAATAAGCAAGCTAAATAAATAGATAGGCCTATGTCTATTTGATGACATTTGTCTATTTACCAAGTTCAGTTAGCCATAATCATTGATTAAGCCATTTCATTAATTTACCTCACTAGAGACCCTGACTCTTTTGCTGCTGGTAGACCGCTGCAATTCAGAATTGTGAGCGTCACAGCCCATGTCCTTGGCAGTACGTTTCCTGGTGGCCTCACTAGTTCCAAGGTACCATCTTCGGGGTCCTTCAGTTTTCTCACTAATAGTACATTCATCTGTCTCTGTCTTGATGTCTTGAATGGGTTCTCGCTCTGCAGAAAACAAACATTTCAAATCAATGTTATGTTATTTCCAATATACAGCTTGATTAGATTTCCCCACTTTAGCTGTTGCTAAATCCAAACAGTTTGGAAGTGAATAGTTGCAATAACAGTGGAATATTAAATGGTTTGTACTTACCTCTCTCAAGCATTTCGCCATCTGAGTTTTCCCCATGGTCAGAGGTATTCATATCCTATAGTAAAACAATAGAATCAAAATAAATAAAACCTGCAACATCACTGTTTATGCCATTTTCAGAATTCCAATGTCACTGCACTGGTAAGTAACCTTGACTGTTGTAATTTCTCTAAATAGGCACATTACATTGATTGCATTGTCCTAATTGTGTTATTTTGTTGGAGACTTCATCTTTCATATTAAAAGTCCCATTCTACGCTTCAACAACAATTGTGACTGTTGTTCCATAGAAAAGTAAAGCATTTGATGTTATATTGTTGTAATCAATCAGGCCCTTGTCTACCGCACCTGCTTTCTACAGTATGTTCATAGGCATACATGGATGATATTCTGAACCCGTGCTATTTGATCAGCTGCTTGGGCTCATGTTTATTTAAGGACAATATTGGACAGCGTCGAAGTAAGCTACGTTAATTTTACAATAAAATATAAGACACTAACTTGTGCTCTATTGTTTAATTGCTAACAGTGGGTGAGTTGTGTTCTCTGTAGTGATGCAAGAGGCTTTATATGACTTGTCTCACAAGCCCCCTGTCACATCCACTTCCTCATTCTTCTACACTAGAAGACCATGAACCAAAACATGAGTACACACACAACTAACTGTTTTGCTTTTCCCACTGTCAATAAAAACTTCAGCCTTTCGTGGCAATTAAAAAACGCCATGAGATGTATTTGAATACACAGAATATATATATATATTTATACTTCGCATTAAACCTAGCTTATCATTGTTTTAAAGGGATATTTATCTAGTGACGCGGCAGTGTATTGGACGAGTTTTTCCCACTCTACGTGGAATTGTAAAAAATATAAACACAGATGCTTTAGCGCGAACTCACCTTTACGATTTAATGTAGTCCTTTGCAGAAATTGATGACGTGGTTAACATATCTGCCACGAATTCCGTGGGAATTTCACACACTGTTGTTCGTGTTTCTCCTCTATTTATTTATTTTATTTTATTTTTTTTGGGGGTCTGTGTCGTCTCGCGTGACGTGTCGGGGCGCGCGCCTGCTGTGTCATTTCCGCACAGCTGTGGATGTGTCTTGTGTGGCCGTGTTTTTTTTTATTTTTTTTATTTCACCTTTATTTAACCAGGTAAGCCAGTTGAGAACAGGTTCTCATTTACAACTGCGACCTGGCCAAGATAAAGCAAAGTAGTGCAATAAAAAACAACACAGAGTTACATATGGGGTAAAAAACATAAAGTCAGAAATACAACAGAAAATATATATACAGTGTGTGCAAATGAAGCAAGTTATGGAGGTAAGGCAATAAATAGGCTATAGTGCAGAATAATTACAATAGTATTAACACTGGAATGCTAGATGTGCAATAGATTATGTGCAAAAGAGCAAAATAAATAACAATATAGGGATGAGGTAGTTGGGTGGGCTAATTTCAGATGGGCTGTGTACAGGTGCAGTGATCGGTAAGGTGCTCTGACAACTGATGCTTAAAGTTATTGAGGGAGATAAGAGTCTCCAGCTTCAGAGATTTTTGCAATTCGTTCCAGTCATTGGCAGCAGAGAACTGGAAGGAATGGCGGCCAAAGGAGGTGTTGGCTTTGGGAATGACCAGTGAGATATACCTGCTGGAGCGCAGACTACGGGTGGGTGCTGCTATGGTGACCAATGAGCTAAGATAAGGCGGGGATTTGCCTAGCAGTGATTTATAGATGGCCTGGAGCCAGTGGGTTTGACGACGAACATGTAGTGAGGACCAGCCAACAAGAGCGTACAGGTCACAGTGGTGGGTAGTGTATGGGGCTTTGGAGACAAAACGGATGGCACTGTGATAGACTACATCCAATTTGCTGAGTAGAGTGTTGGAGGCTATTTTGTAAATGACATCGCGAAGTCAAGGATCGGTAGGATAGTCAGTTTTACGAGGGCATGTTTGGCAGCATGAGTGAAGGAGGCTTTGTTGCGAAATAGGAAGCCGATTCTAGATTTAACTTTGGATTGGAGATTCTTTATGTGAGTCTGGAAGTTGAGTTTACAGTCTAACCAGACACCTAGGTATTTGTAGTTGTCCACATACTCTAGGTCAGACCCGTCGAGAGTGGTGATTCTAGTCGGGTGGGCGGGTGCCAGCAGCGTTCGATTGAAAAGCATGCATTTAGTTTTACTAGTGTTTAAGAGCAGTTGGAGGCTACTGAAGGATTGTTGTATGGCATTGAAGCTCGTTTGGAGGTTTGTTAACACAGTGTCCAATGAAGGGCCAGATGTATACAAAATGGTGTCGTCTGCGTAGAGGTGGATCTGAGAGTCACCAGCAGCAAGAGCGACATCATTGATATACACAGAGAAAAGTGTCGGCCCAAGAATTGAACCCTGTGGCACCCCCATAGAGACTGCCATAGGTCCAGACAACAGGCCCTCCGATTTGACACACTGAACTCTATCTGAGAAGTAGTTGGTGAACCAGGCGAGGCAGTCATTTGAGAAACCAAGGCTATTTAGTCTGCCAATAAGAATGCGGTGGTTGACAGAGTCGAAAGCCTTGGCCAGGTCGATGAAGACGGCTGCACAGTACTGTCTATTATCAATCGCGGTTATAATATCGTTTAGGACCTTGAGCGTGGCTGAAGTGCACCCGTGACCAGCTCGAAACCGGATTGCATAGCGGAGAAGGTACGGTGGTATTCGAAATGGTCGATGATCTGTTTGTTAACTTGGCTTTCGAATACTTTCGAAAGGCAGGGCAGGATGGATATAGGTCTGTAGCAATTTGGATCTAGAGTGTCACCCCCTTTGAAGAGGGGGATGACCGCGGCAGCTTTCCAATCTCTGGGGATCTCAGACGTTATGAAAGAGAGGTTGAACAGACTAGTAATAGGGGTAGCGACAATTTCGGCGGCTAGTTTTAGAAAGAAAGGGTCCAGATTGTCTAGCCCAGCTGATTTGTAGGGGTCCAGATTTTGCAGCGCTTTCAAAACATCAGCTGTCTGAATTTGTGTGAAGGAGAAGCGGGGGGCATGGGCAAGTTGCAGCAGAGGGTGCAGAGTTGGTGGCCGGGTTAGTGGTAGCCAGATGGAAAGCATGGCCAGCTGTAGCAAAATGCTTGTTGAAATTCTCGATTATTGTAGATTTATCGGTGGTGATAGTGTTTCCTAGCCTCAGTGCAGTGGGCAGCTGGGAGGAAGTGCTCTTATTCTCCATGGACTTTACAGTGTCCCAAAACTTTTTGGAGTTAGTGCTACAGGATGCAAATTTCTGTTTGAAAAAGTTAGCCTTTGCTTTCCTGACTGCTTGTGTATATTGGTTCCTAACTTCCCTGAAAAGTTGCATATCGCGGGGGCTATTTGATGCTAATGCTGTACGCCACAGGATGTTTTTGTGCTGGTCAAGGGCAGTCAAGTCTGAGGAGAACCAGGGGCTATATCGGTTCTTAGTTCTGTATTTTTTGTGACCTGTGAAGCTAGCCACAATAAGGATTAGCCACAATTACACCGCATAATTGTGTTGTGTTTTGTGGGTGTCACTGAGTAGGCTGATAACCCCATTTCATGGGTGCACTCTCCATAGTACAGTCCAATATGAATGTTCAATAGACTAACTGAGGAGGTGATTTCCCAGGGTCAAAGTCCTGCAATAAGAGCTATGACGCTCATATTTGCGTAAACTCTTTGGGATTGTAATCTGTGGGTGTCACTGACAAGGCTGATACCCCATTTCCATAGTTAGGCTGTACATAGCCCTTGATCATGACTCTCAGTTCCATTACGTTACACATAAGAGTAATTGGACGAAGGCGTCTTCTGTACTGGGGACTTTTGTTAAGAGCCCCGACGCTCAATCTGAACATTAACAACTGTCCCTTGCGGTACGGTTTTGGAAGTATAAGGACCTCATCTTTCATATCAGCGAGAAATAATTTTCAAAAAACAAAACGTTAAATTGATACACACCTTGATAGGGTTAGTGTTCCCACACGGCCATATTTCCATGATACAATGCTTGTTTACGGAAGACAAGAGGCGACCGACCACCTGTGCTAATTACCTATCTAGCACGCTCCGAACACCTGTGTGTAAATGTAACTCGGGTGTAGCGGAAGTGTAGGATCGTCGGATGGAGGCACCCATAGCTGTATGGATCTGTGCAAAACTGCTACAGTAAGTGTATCTTTTGTATTTAAAGGATTCTTTCTGATGAAAGATAAGGCCCATATGTTTCGAAAGCCGTATCGCAAGCAATGATTATTGGCATTTCTAAACGTTAAAACACAGCATTGGGATTGTAGTTCACATGAGGTAGTCATGGGTAAAGCTAATGGCTGAAAACTGTAGGGATAAGGCAGAATGCCACCTTGAGTTTGAGGGCTAGGCTGTATAGTGCATAACTGTATGTATGCCCCCAATGCAATTATGCAGTCTAATACATCCACAGTGGGATTTGAAGAGTTTTTTAATTATTGCATTCATTTTAAAGTTATATAACAAAATTCCAACCTTGTTTAGCATTATTCCACTATTTGGATACGTTTGGATCAGTTTCAATGTGGGACCTTTATTTTGAAGGCGAACCGCAAATTCCATTATTGTGACTAATACTGGGTAGCGTCACACAGGTGGCCGTGTGTATGATGACCGAGAGAAACGATGGCCTAAATTGCACACAAATAGTTCAAGTTGTATTACTCGTCTGTACGGCATAAGCATGGTAAACATCGTCCAACGAAACGCTTACTTGCAGGTTCCTTCTCGACAAGGTAACAACAATAATAAATAGTAAAACATAAGAATACAAAGTAAATGGCAACAATATAATAAACATTTTAGCATAATTGTAATACAGGAAGGCAAAATGTATAGTACAATATTTACATGTGTATTGGGGAAGGGAGAAATGGGGGGCAAGTGTATAAATTGACCTGTATAATAAGTCTGGTAGCAGCAGTTGTGATGTGTGCTAAGGTGCGGAGAATCAGAGCAGGTGCAGGGCAGGTGGTCAGTCCAGTTCAAGTGTTCAGCAGTCTGATGGCTTGTAGATACCAACAGGCTCAGAGACAGTTTCTATCAAACCTCATGCTCCAACACCTTCTGCCCGACAGTACATGAGAGACAGCTCATGGCTGGGGTGATGTGCCAAGGAAATTAACATTTGTGACTCTCTCTACTACAGTCCCATTGATGTGGATCGGGCATGTTCCCTCCTCTGCTTCCTGATGTCAAACAACTTTGTTTTGCTGATGTTGAGGGAGAGGTTGTTGTCATGACACTACAATGCCAGTTCACTTACCTACTATAGGCTGACTGTCATTGTTGGTTATCAGGCCTACAGCCGTGGTGTAGTCACCAAACTTGATGATGTAGTTGGTTTTGTGTGAAACCACTTAGTCGTGGGAGTACAGCAGAGGACTGAGGACACACCCCTGGGGGGGCCCTGTGTTAAGAGTCAGTGTGGAGGAGGTGTTGTTGCCAATCCTCATAGCCTGTGGTATGCCTGTCAGGAAGTCCAGGATCCAGTTGCAGAGGGTGGTGTCCAGACCCAGGGCTCTGAGCTTGGTGTCGAGCTTGGAGGGAACAATAGTGTTGAATGCTGAACTGTAGTCAATGAACAGCATTTTCACACAGGTGTTCCTCTTGTCCAGATGTGTTACTGCCGTGTGAATAGCGATGAAAATGGCATCTTCCATGGATCTGTTGAAGCGGTAGGCAAATTGGAGTGGGTCCAGTGTGTCTGGCATGCTGGCCTTGATGTGAGCCATGACCAACCTCTCAAAGCACTTCATGATGACCGAGGTGAGTGCGACTGGGCGATAGTCATTTGGGCATGTCACCTTGTTTTTCTTTGGCACTGGGACGGTGGTGGTCTCCTTAAAGCAAAAAGTAACAAAAAGTCAATTCAAAAGATAAAGCTACCTGACTATTTTACTCTTACACCAGTGCATCAACAGGAATAGCCCAGAGCCCTTTAACTGGCATAAGTGTCTCTGTCCCAGGGACTACAATCTGGGACAGAGACAGGTTGAAGATATCCGAGAAGACGCCCGCCAGCTTGTCAGCACACGGCCAGGGATGCCATCTGGGCTGGCGGCTTTGTGAGTATTCACTCTTTTGAGAGTTTTCCTCACATAAGCCTTGGAGAGCGAAAGCACCTGGTCATCCGGAGCAGCGAGAGTCTTGCTGGATGGCTGGCTATTGTCTGCCTCTAAGCGAGCATCGAATGTGTTATGCTCGCCTGGGAGGGAGGCTTCGGTGGGCACCGCACAGCTGGATTTTCCTTTGTAGTCTATGATAGTCTGTAATCCTTGCCACATTCGACAAGAGTCTGAGTTGTCAAACATCGATTCAAGTTTGAGTCTATATTGTTTTTTTTGCGTCCCTAATGGATTTGCGGAGCTCGTACCTGCTTGCCTTGTACGCGTTGTGCGCCACCGAGTCCTCTCGGGGTTCATTCTTCTGACATTGAATGCTGCAGTACGGGCTCTCAGCATTGTACAGATATCTCCATTCATCCAGGGGTTTTGGTTGGGGATTGTTATTGTGGGTATAATGTCATCAACACATTTCCTAATGAATCCTGTGACTGACGATGTATATTTCTCAATGTTGAGTTGATGAATCTTTGAACATATTCAAGTTACGTTTTTTTATGTCACATGCACAAGTACAGTGAAATGCCTGTCTGGCAAGCTCTAACCCAAACAATGCAGTAATCAATAACAATGTAATACAAAAAATAACAAGGTAGAACAAAAACACGAGCTATAATAATAAGAACATGATAAAGTAAGTAAGTATACCATATACAGGGTCAGTTCCAGTACCAAATTTACAATGTGTAGGGATACTGGATCGATAGAGGTAAGATATGTATAGGGGTAAGGTGACTAGGCAACCGGATATACTGTATGTTAAACAGAGTAGCAGCAGCGTATATGATGATTGTATGTGAGTGGGCATGTGTAGAGTCAGCATAAATGTATGTGCATATTATGTATGTGTGAGCAAATGATGGAGTGAGTGTTTGTATGTGTGTTGGAGTATCAGTGGGTGTAGTGTGTAGGGTCCTGTCAGTGTGCATAGAGACAGTGCAAAAATAAGGTCAATCAGTCCATGTAGCCATTTAGTTAGCTATTTAGCAGTCTCATGGCATGGGGATAGAAGCTGTTCAGGAGCCTGTTGGTGTCAGACTTGATGCACCAGTACCGCTTCACGTTTTGGAAGCAGAGCGAACAGTCTATGGCTTGGGTGGTTGGAGTCTTTAACGATTTTCTGGGCCTTCCTTTCACACCGCCCGATATAGAGGTCCTGGATGGCAGGGAGCTCAGCCCCAGTGATGTACTGGGCTGTCCGCACCACCCACTGTAGCGCCATGCAATTGAGGGCGGTGATATTGCCATACCAAGCAGTTATGCAGCCAGTCAAGATGCTCTCAATGGTACAGCTGTAGAACGTTTTGAGGATTTGAGGGCCCATGCTATCGCGCCCTCATCACGACTGTGCGCACTTGTGTGGACCATTTTAAGTTCTTAGTGATTTGGACACTGAGAAACTCGAAGCTCTCGACCTGCTCCACTGCAGCCCTGTTGATGTGGATGGGGGAATGCTCGACCCCCCCCGTTTCCTGTAGTCCACGATCAACTCCTTGGTCTTACTGACGTTAAGGGAGAGGTTGTTGTTCCGGCCCCACACTGCCTGGTCACTGACCTCCTCCCTGTAGGCTGTCTCATCGTCGCCGGTGATCAGGCTTACCACCGTCATGTCATCAGCAAACTCAATGATGGTATTGGAGTTGTGCATGGCCGTGGGTGAACAGGGAGTACAGGAGGGGACTAGGCAAACACCCCTGTAGGGCCCCCATGTTGAGGGTCAGCGTGGCGGAGGTGATGTTGCTTACCCTCACCACCTGGGGTCGGCCCGTCATGAAGTCCAGGAGCCAGTTGCAGAGGTAGGTGTTCAGTCCCAGGGTCCTAAGCTTGGTGACGAGCTTGGAGGGGACAAAGGTATTGAATGCTGAGCTGTAGTCAAGGAACAGCATTCTCACATAGGCATTCCTCTTATATAGGTGGGTGAGGGCAGTGTGGAGTGCAATTGAGATTGCGTCATCTATGGATCTGTTTGGGCGGCATGCAAATTGGAGTGGGTCTAGTGTGTCTGGGATGATTGAGTTGATGTGTGCCATTACCAGCCTCTCAAAGCACTTCATGATTACAGATGTAATCCGTAATGGAAAGTAGCCCATACCACATGTGGCGGGTGTCGGAGCCTGTGTAATATGATTCCACCTTATTCCTATATTTTCCTTTTGCTCGTTTGATGACTCTGCGGAGGTCATAGTGGTACTTGTTCCTGTCCTCAGCTGTAGCCTCAGGGTTGTCTGCGATAGCCGTGCGGTAGCCCTATCCTTTAGTTTAGCGCCAACCTCAGTGTTAATCCAAAGCTTTTGATTAGGGAAGCAGCGAACCTTAACTGTGGGGACAACATCACCGATGCATTTCCTAATGAAGCCGGTGACGGAGGTGGTTAGCTCGTCAATGTTATCGGCGGAGTCCCGAAACATATTCCAAACAGCGCTAGCAAAGCAGTCCTGTAGTATAATCTCAGATTCTGGAGACCATTTCTCAGTGGAGCGAGTCACAGGTCATTCCTGTTTGAGTTTCTGTTTGTAAACAGGAAGCAGGAGTACAGAGTCATGATCTGATTTGCCGAATGGTGGATGTGGGAGGGCCTTGTATGCTTGCTTGTGGGTAGAATAATAGTGGTCTATGACTTTATTGCCCCTAGTGGCAAGGGAGACGTGTTGATGGAAGTTGGGCATCACGTGTCTTAATGACGTGGAATTAAAATAGCCGGCAACCAGAAAAGCAGCCTCTGAATATAAGTTTTCCTGCTTAGTTATAGCCTCATGTAGTTCGTTAAGTGCCAGTTTGTTATTGTACTTGTCCTGAGGTGGAATGTGTACAACAGTCACGATAACAGCTGAAAACTCCTTTGGGAGGTAAAAGGGTCGGCATTTGACCATCAGGTATTCCAAGACGGGTGAGCAATGGGTCGACACTTCCACCGTGCTCGAGTCAGCACACACGTTGTTGTTAATGAAGAGGCAAACCCCTTCCCCTCAATGTGAATTGAGAATCCATCGAGTTGGATAGCCATCGGGATATCTTGTCATGTTTCCGAAAAGCAGAGAATATTGCAGTTTTGAGAGTCCCGTTGGTAGCAAATCCGCGATCCATTTTATTATCAAGTGACTGTACATTGGCAAGTAGAATGTTGGTTGTAAGAAATAGTAGCGGATAGATTGAGAAAGTAAAAAGAAATCACAAAATAATCACAAAATAGCAAGCTTGGGTCTGAGCTCGCAAAACGGCAGCTATCCAGTATGGCGCCATATTTTCAGTTGTGTGACCAAAGTCAATCAGTATTCTCAAAACAATCCTGCAGCATTGAGTCTGCCTCCTCTGTCCAGCACCTCACTATTCTCTGTGTTAGTGGCTCCCTCTTGAGTTGTTGCTTGTAGGCGGGGAGTAGGAACAGAGATGTGATCTGATTGGCCGAAGTGGGGGTGGATGTTTGTGTATACATGGTCAAGCACGGCGGATCCTCTTGTGGGGAAGGATACATGTTGGTGATATTTGGGGAAAATGTGTTTTAGACGGGCGTGATTAAAGTCACCCGTGACAATAAAGACTGTACACAGTATGTACACAGCTGTGATAATAATACATGTGAATTCCTTCGGCATATAGTGGGGTCGGCATTTTATCATCATAAACTCCAGGTCGGGTGAACAGGAGCTCACAAAGTTTTCAACTTCTTATGACAATTCCTGGTGTACAAATATAATTAATTGTAAGGTAACTAGCTACAACATTAGTGGGTAATTCTTGAATCCCCATATCAGAGGCTTGATAGCTATGCAGGGTATTTCATGTGAGCTGGTCTACTGGCAGAACATGGCCCAACCTGAGATTTTCTCTGCATTTCAACAGGTAGCTGCAACTGCACTTCTCTGTAAATGTCATAGACCGTATAAAACAGGGTAGATGTGCATAGTTAGTACCTTAACACACTGGCGTACCGGACACCCTCACAGGTCTGGAGGCCCATGTGCCTGTCATCAATGTCTAAAAATAATATTTCCATATGTACTAGGAAGCTAAGTGTTTATTTTTTGGGCTTCAAGAATGTGACTGATCAAAGTGCCTCAGGCCTTGAAAAATAAATAATTAAACTGATTGAAAGTAAGGGGATATCGGTGAACAAATGCCGTGGTCAAGGCTACGATTGTGCCAGTACAATGAGTGGAGGTTACTCAGGTGTTCAAATGTATGGTGGCATATTGCTGCCACTCTGAACAAAATATTGTTTATATCATTAAGATAAGATCACATTATTGAAAAATAATTAAATAACTCGCTATAACAAAATAATACATTATCTCATTATTACGAAAAAGATAACGTAATGAGAAAGCTCTCATTATAACGAGACATATCATTATTACGAAATAATCCGGTTGCACGTTATGTTAAATAGCTTATGACTTTATTGTGGTCCTCTGTAGCTCAATTGGTAGAGCATGGCGCTTGTAACGCCAGGGTAGTGGGTTCGATCCCCGGGACCACCCATACGTAAAAATGTATGCGCACATGACTGTAAGTCGCGTTGGATAAAAGCGTCTGCTAAATGGCATATTATTATTATGCTGAAACGGTAGCATAGGCTACTTGGAAAGCATGGCTTCCTCTCATGCACAGGTTGACATTATGGCCGGTTTGCTTGAGTTGATAAACTTTTATTTTCTCCTCATTTGAGGCATTGGGAGATATTAGTGGCATTGAGCAATATAGATGGTGTTGTCATTGGTTTACGTACATTGCAGAGAATTCTGAGTTCTCTAAGGCTCTACAGCAGATGGAAAAAACAATCGGACCTCCTTGACATAGCGTTATTCCTCAACTGGGCCGACATGGGAAGCCTCATGGATACAAACTCATGCATCTTAAAAGGCATGTACAAAATCTGGTATATGGTTTGCTTCATATACATTGTCTACTGGTATCATTTTAAATTGAGAACATATAGCTCAACAATGTGTGAGTTTAGCTATTCTCTGCTTCAGATGACAGATCCCCATAAGGCCAGTACTGCCGTCATACTGTAGGCCAGGGTTTCCCAAACTCGGTCCTCGCGACCCCAATGGGTGCACGTTTTGGTTTTTGCCTTCGCACTACACAGCTGATTAAAATAATCAACTAATCATCAAGCTTTGATAATTTGAAACAGCTGTGTAGTGTTAGGGCAAAAACCAAAACGTGCACCCCTTGGGGTCCCGAGGACCGAGTTTGGGGAAAGGCTGCGGTAGGCCTATGGCGATGCATGCCATAATATTATGATAAGCTGCTACATGGATTCAGATAGCTGATATACTGAGACAGTGACAATCAAATAAAACAGATTGGAGATCTTACAACTAGACAAAAAGGAAATGTTCATTTGAGAATACAACAAATAAACACAGACACAGAAGCCCTTCCCTTCTTTATTGCAGGATTGTGATGTGATTAATCAACATTGACACTAGTTCATTTTAAATAGTTTAATAATTGAAAATTTAAACACTTCACATCAAAGATTCAACCCTTCATCACTACAAAATTTACAAATATTCTAACTCGTATGTAAAGATTAGAAATCTTAGTCTAAACAACAATAGATAATTGAGTAGTAACATGTATGCTATTATTACTAAAGCATAATTTCAGGTGAGCAAAAAAAATTCTATACCAGCAGTGGCCAACCTTGCTCCACTGATCCCTGATCTACTGGGTGAGCAGACTTCTGTTCCAGTCCAGCAATATTACACTTGATTATCAATTCATTAGGTTTGATAAGTTGAATCAGGTGTGTTATTGCTGGGCTGAAACAGAACCCTGCACACCCAGCAGACCTCCAGCAAGATTGGCCTGCTCCAATTGTAATAGGTTTCTACATTGTGTGTGATGTTTAACTGTATTTTTGTATACAACATGTGCTAACATAGATCGGCCTACACATATAACCCATGGCATATAGTTAGGCCTACCTATGTTAACAAATGTTGTATACAAAAATACTGCTGGTATACACAGTTGCTTTGTGAGAAGGTATTAAAGTTCACAGTTAGCCATTGTTATGTAAATGAGGCTGAAAAGTAAACACTGGGGTAAATCCTGTATGGAAATGTGCCATTAGTCTCTTGGGACATTCATTGGGACCTCTCTCTTCATCTGCAAACACAGTCTCACAGCTTTCCATATCTGAGGACAAAAAACATCACAAAGAAACATGCTTCATTACATGCTGACTAGACCGGGCACGCGCGTGCATCCGTGTACGCCATCACGTGCATGTACATTTTGTCCATCCACACCAGACGCGATCAGGACACGCATGTTGAAATATCAAAACGAACTCTGAACCAACTATATTAATTTGGGGACAGGTCGAAAGGCATGAAACACTCATGGCCATTTAGCTAGCTTGCTGTTGCTAGCTAATTTGTCCTGGGATATAAACATTGGGTTGTTATTTTACCTGAAATGTAAAATGTACCTCTACTCCGATAATTAATTCACAGATAAAAGGGTAAACCTAGTTAGTTTCTAGTAACCTCTCCTCCTTCAGTCTTCTTCTTCTTCTTCTTCAGACTTTATATGGCAGTTGGCAACCAACTTTAAGGTGCATTACCACCAACAACTGGACTGGAGTGTGGACCTCAGTTCATCTTTCAATCACCCACGTGGATATATGCTCCTAAAAACCAATGAAGAAGTGGGAGAGGTGAGACTTGCAGCGCGTCAAGCGTCAAAATTAGAACCAAGTTCTATTTTAGCGCCTGGCTATGTTGACGTACGCAAGTAGTTTGGATGAAATGAATGAATAACATGTATGTGCACATTTATTTTGTAATGCGAGTGGTGTGGTCAGCATGTTATACTCAAATTAGACAGCACTGAATATTCATAATGTCCTCCCACAAAGATACCTGCCCTATCCAGTAGCCTACACTCTCCCTTTACTGACAACTGGAGCTGCAATTTCACCTTCTTCCATGGCTGTTATATACAAATGCATCTGGAGACAGTTTTTAATTTACAATGATTACATCAAGATAGTTAGCTAGCTGATTACATTTAATTCACATACAGTGAGGGGAAAAAAGTATTTGATCCCCTGCTGATTTTGTACGTTTCCCACTGACAAAGAAATTATCAGTCTATAATTTTAATGGTAGGTTTATTTGAACAGTGAGAGACAGAATAACAACAAAAAAGTCCAGAAAAACACATGTCAAAAATTTTATTAATTGATTTGCATTTTAATGAGGGAAATAAGTATTTGACCCCCTCTCAATCAGAAAGATTTCTGGCTCCCAGGTGTCTTTTATACAGGTAACGAGCTGAGATTAGGAGCACACTCTTAAAGGGAGTGCTCCTAATCTCAGCTTGTTACCTGTATAAAAGACACCTGTCCACAGAAGCAATCAATCAATCAGATTCCAAACTCTACACCATGGCCAAGACCAAAGAGCTCTCCAAGGATGTCAGGGACAAGATTGTAGACCTACACAAGGCTGGAATGGGCTACAAGACCATCGCCAAGCAGCTTGGTGAGAAGGTGACAACAGTTGATGCGATTATTCGCAAATGGAAGAAACACAAAATAACTGTTAATCTCCCTCGGCCTGGGGCTCCATGCAAGATCTCACCTCGTGGAGTTGCATTGATCATGAGAACGGTGAGGAATCAGCCCAGAACTACACGGGAGGATCTTGTCAATGATCTCAAGGCAGCTGGGACCATAGTCACCAAGAAAACAATTGGTAACACACTATGCACAGAGTAGGTATTCCCTAACAGAAATATGCAAATACTGTTCATGCTAGAACGTGCCAATAGGATCTCGCTAGCTCCTGCTTGGCTCTGCCCCCCTCCTTGCTTGTTCTGCCCACTATGACTCATTTGTTCCCATTGGAAATGACAAGCTGTGGTCTATCTTGGGTTAGTTATAAAATCTTTAGTTATACTGTCAATCTGACGACATCAAATGATGACAAAAGGTTTTCCTACTAATTATTTGCCTCCTTTTGCAATGTAATTTTATTTCCAAGCCACTGTAATGCACTTTTGAGGAAATCAGCGCTCATTGACAATGCATTGAGTAGAATGCTTGATCAGTCGGAAATGCTTCTCAGATAGGGGCTTGCTTGTTCTTGAAAATAGCTATAGCTTGCTACCATAGTGATCCCCTCAAGAGTAGTTCATTTCAGTGCATCGTTCATATACTGTGCCTTCGGAAAGTATTCAGACCTTGACTTTTTCCACATTTTGTTAGGTTACAGCCTTATTCTAAAATTGATTCAATTGTTTTTTCCCCCCTCATCTATCTACACACAATACCCCATAATCACAAAGTAAAAACAGGTTTTTAGAAATGTTTGCTAGTTTATTAAAAATAAAAACAGAAATATTACATTTACATAAGTATTCAGACCCTTTACTCAGTACTTTGTTGAAACACCTTTGGCAGCAATTACAGCCTCAAGTATTCATGGGTATGACGCTACAAGCTTGGCACACCTGTATTTGGGGAACTTCTCCCATTCTTCTCTGCAGATCCTCTCAAGCTCTGTCAGGGTGGATGGGGAGCGTTGCTGCACAGCTATTTTCAGGTCTCTCCAGAGATGTTCGATCGGGTTCAAGTCCGGGCTCTGGCTGGGCCACTCAAGGACATTCAGAGACTTGTCCCAAAGCCACTCCTGCGTTGTCTTGGCTGTGTGCTTTGGGTCGTTGTCCTGTTGGAAGGTGAACCTTCGCCCCAGTCTGAGGTCCTGAGCGCTCTGGAGATTGTTTTCATCAAGGATCTCTCTGTACTCTGCTCCGTTCATCTTTGCATCGATCCTGACTAGTCTCCCAGTCCCTACCGCTGAAAAACACCCCACAGCATGATGCTGCCACCACCATGCTTCACCGTAGGGATGGTGCCAGTTTCCCTCCAGACGTGACGCTTGGCATTCAGGCCAAAGAGTTGAATCTTGGTTTCATCAGACCAGACAATCTTGTTTCTCATGGTCTGAGAGTCTTTAGGTGCATTTTGGCAAACTCCGAGCGGGCTGTCATGTGCCTTTTACAGAGGAGTGGCTTCCGTCTGGCCACTCTACCATAAAGGCCTGATTGGTGGAATGCTGCAGAGATGGTTGTCCTTCTGGAAGGTTCTCCCATCTCCACAGAGGAACTCTAGAGCGCTGTCAGAGTGACCATCGGGTTCTTGGTCACCTCCCTGACCAAAGCCCTTCTCCCCCGATTGCTCAGTTTGGCCGGGAGGCCAGCTCTAGGAAGAGTCTGGGTGGTTTCAAACGTCTTCCATTTAAGAATGACTGAGGCAACTGTGTACTTGGGGACCTTCAATGCTGCAGAAATATTTTGGTACCCTTCCCCAGATCTGTGCCTAAACACAATCCTGTCTCGGAGCTCTACGGACAATTCCTTCGACATCATGGCTTCACTATCCCACTTCAGTGAGACTCGGCTTGTCTTTGAGTGGAGTGTTCGTTAGAATAGATACTTCAGATGTACCAACGGTTGTCTGAGATGGGATTGTCCTTCCCAACTCATGTCTTTAGTGAAAGTTCTAGACTACTTTACATGCCAGCTGCAGACTGGTAATGCTACAGTCTGGTGAGTTTCTTCTTCTTGTGTAGAGATTGAGAGTTTCTCACCATTTCAAACGTATGGACTAACGTCTCACGTTTCCTGGTCTTAGAGTGTCAACCATTTATAACGTGAGCTCGCGCTTCACGTCGGCTGGTCTTTCTGGTCTAACCATTTTAAGCCGTGTAGCCACAGCTCCATGCTTCCTGGTCTAATTCATTCAAAGTTCTAACCATTCTAAACGTGCAGTTGCCACTCTCACGTTTTCTGGTATTTCTGGTCTAACCATTTTAAGCCCTATAGCCACAGCTCCACGCTTCCTGGTCTCATGTTAATTTGTCTTTCAAGCCTTTATGCCCTCTTGGTAAAAGAGGCGTTCCTACTTGCTGACACAATCTCTGATGGCACTTGGGGTGTGGCTAATTACTGTGCAAAGGATATGATTAGAAGTGATCTCTTATGCCTCCTAAAATCACATTCCTATCTTAACAAAACTAGTTTCATCCATTTTCATATCACATAGACAACGTATTGGAGGGAAACTTGACAGATAAAGGGGGTATCAGATAAAGTTACAGTATTTGGTTCATACAGTTTTTAATAACATCACAAAATAATAAACAATATGACATGATTATTCTTTAGATCCCCACTGATCATTCCAAACATTTGTCCACTTTTATTGACGTAAGAGTTTTTAGCTAGCTGATGGGTCCTTTGATCCACTGTCAGGAGAGTCATGACACTTGGCACATCTGTATTTGGGGAGTTTCTCCCATTCTTCTCTACATATCCTCTCAAGCTCTGTCAGGTTGGATAGGGAGTGTTGCAGCACAGTTATTTTCAGGTCTCTGGGCCACTCAAGGATATTCAGAGACTTGTCCCGAAGTCACTCCTGCGTTGTCTTGGCTGTGTGCTTAGGGTTGGTGTCCTGTTGGAAGGTGAACCGTTGCCCCAGTCTGAGGTCCTGAGTGCTCTGGAGCAGGTTTTCATCAAGGATCTCTCTGTACTTTGCTCCGTTCATCTTTCCCTCGAACCTGACTAGTCTCCCAGTCCCTGCCTCTGAAAAACATCCCCACAGCATGATGCTGCCACCACCATGCTTCACCGTAGGGATGGTGCCAGGTTTCCTCCAGACGTGACCCTTGGCATTCTGGCCAAAGAGTTCAATCTTGGTTTCATCAGACCAGACAATCTTGTTTCTCATGGTCTGAGAGTCTTTAGGTGCCTTTTGGCAAACTCCAAGAGGGCTGTCATGTGTCTTTTACTAAGGAGTGGCTTCCGTCTGGCCACTTTACCATAAAGGTCTGATTGGTGGAGTGCTGCAGAGATGGTTGTCCTTCTGGAAGGTTCTCTGTAGCTCTGTCAGAGTGACCATCGAGTTCTTGGTCACCTCCCTGACCAAGGCCTTTCTCCCCCGATTGCTCAGTTTTGCCGGGCGGCCAGCTCTATGAAGAGTCTTAGTGGTTCCAAACTTCTTCCATTTAAGACTGATGGAGGCCACTGTGTTTTGGGGGACCTTAAATGCTGCAGACATTTTTTGGTACCCTTCCCCAGATCTGTGCCTCGACACAATCCTGTCTCGGAGCTCTACGGACAATTCCTTTGACCTCATGACTTGGTTTATGCTCTGACATGCACTTTCAACTGTGGGACCTTATATAGACAGGTGTGTTCCTTTCCAAATCATGTCCAATCAATTTAATTTACCACAGGTTGACTCCAATCAAGTTGTAGAAACATCTCAAGGATGATCAATGGAAACAGGATGCACCTGAGCTCAATTTCGAGTCTCATAGCAAAGGGTCTGAATACTAATGTAAATAAGGTATTTGTTTTTTTATTGTAATAAATTAGCAACATTTTTATTATGTGTAGATTGCTGAGGATTATTTATTTTTTAATCCATTTTAAAATAAGGCTGTAACGTAACAAAATGTGGAAAAAGTCAAGGGGTCTGAATACTTTCCGAAGGCGCTGTGGCTTGCTAGCTAGGTATTTAGCTGTTCTAGAAATGATATAATCATGCTAGCTAATTATTTCAATGTACCTTCCAAATGTGAAATTACAAGACAACAAGGACACTTACCTAAACTGTTCCTCTATGTCATCATGGTTGTGAAAGTAAGGTAGCTAGCTAGCTAATCTCGTTCCCAGAGACTTCCGCACAAATGCGCACTCCATGGGGGTCTAGAATATGAAGTAAACACCTGACTGCATTTTGGGTAACCACATATCCCGCTTGGATGCATTAGTTTGTATCCATGAAGCTTCCCATGTCGGTCAAGGAGGTCCGATTAGTTTTTTCCGTCTGCTGTAGAGCCTTAGAGAACTCAGAATTCTCCACAATGTACGTAAACTATATTGCTCAATGACACTAATATCTCCCAATGCCTCAAACTGAGGAGAAAATAAAAGTTGATCAACTCAAGCAAACCGGCCATAATGTCAACCTGTGCATAAGAGGAAGCCAAGCTTGCCTCGTAGCCTATGCTAACGTTTCAGCATAATGAAGGCTATTTCTCATAACATGCAACCTGATTATTTTGTAATAACATCTTTCTCATTATGACATCTTTCTCATAATAACGAGATAATGGATTATTTTGTTATAACAAGTTTTTGAATTATTTCGTAATAACGTGATCTCATCTCGTAATAATTATTTTTAAAAAGATTGGTTTCTGAGTGGCAGCAATACAAAAGTGCATATCAGACCGAGAGCCTAATGCTTCTTAGGTAGGCCTAGTTCTTTATTAGTGTTAGTTGAGAAAATGATCACTCCGCAGAAGCAACAGTTACAGGGATGGTTAAAAACAGCTTGATTGCCATAGCAACATCAGGGAAACTTGGCAGAGGGGAGTGGTGCTTCAAATAAGCAGTTCTGCAACATCTTTAATTGAGCCTCTCATTCTCCTTAATTGCCGGCTTCAACACGTTACGGAAAGAGATTAACAGTATAGGAAGCTCTGGGTACAGGTCGTCTGGATACTGGACAGCCAATAAAGTGGCAGATGCAAGCAGATTATCATCTTTAGCGGACAACAGTTCTTGAGGGCTCAAACAAAACAAGCGGTTTGCGATTTCATTCATACTGGTGAACCGGCATTTGAATTGTGTGGTTGCAATATCAACAGTCCCTTATCTAAATAGCAGCTTAATATTTTATATAGCTATAGATAGTAGGCTATTTGATGTGTAATTTTTATAAATAGTTTATAAATAGCAGCTTAATACTTTATATAGCTATAGATAGTAGGCTATTTGATGTGTAATTTTTATAAATAGTTTATAAATAGCAGCTTAATACTTTATATAGCTATAGATAGTAGGCTATTTGATGTGTAATTTTTATAAATAGTTTATAAATAGCAGCTTAATACTTGATATAGCTATAGATAGCAAAAAATTACACATCAAATAGCCTATCTATAGCTATATCAAGTATTAAGCTGCTATTTATAAAAATTACATCAAATAGCCTATCTATAGCTATATAAAGGATTAAGCTGCTATCTAGAAACTTTTAATAAAAATTACACATCAAATAGCCTACTATCTATAGCTATATAAAGTATTAAGCTGCTATTTATTTATATATATATATATATATATATATATATATATATATATATATATATATATATATATATATTTTTATATATATTTTTTCTTTTTACATTTTAGTCATTTTAGCAGACGCTCTTATCCAGAGCGACTTACAGTTAGTGAGTGCATACATTTTCATACTGGCCCCCTGTGGGAAACGAACCCACAACCCTGGTGTTGCAAGCACCATGCTCTACCAACTGGGAGTATTTTCCCTGTGTGCCTTGTATTTTCCAGTGCACCTGTTTTGTGCCCTGGAGTGTGTTTGATGCAGTTCTGCGTAAACCTGTATTTTGCGGATTAAAGCCTGTTTTTCTGTGATTTACCCTCCTGCGCCTGACTCCTTCAATACAACCACATCACAATAGCCTACTTTCTATAGCTATATAAAGTATTAAGCTGCTATTTATAAAGTTTATATAAAAATTGCATATCAAATAGCCTACTATATAAAGTATTAAGCTGCTATTTATAATTTTTATAAAAAGTGTAGATATAGCAGCTTAATACTTTATATAGCTATAGATAGTAGGCTATTGTGATGTGGTGGTTGTTACGACTTCCGCCGAGGCTGCCCCCCTTCGTGGTTCGGGCAGGCTTCGGCGTTCGTCGTCACCGGAGTACTAGCTACTGCCGATTCCATTCTCATCACTCCACTAGTCATGTCTTGTCAATCACACACACCTGGTGCTCATTCCCCTAATTAGTATGTGTATAAGTGTTCCCTCTGTTCCCCTTGTCTTTGTGAGTGATTGTTTGTTGTGAGAGCGTGTAGCTTGGTTGAGCTACTATTCACTGTGTTTATGCCAAGGTGGATGTTTTCCCTTGTAATAGTTTCGTTTGACGCTTTGGGCGTTTGATTTATGTAAACGAAATAAACTCTGGACTTTGGTATTTTACATCCTGCGCCTGACTCCTTAATTTACACCTCGTCACAGTGGTGTGGAAGGAATCAGGCGCAGGAGGGTAAATCACAGAAAAACAGGCTTTAATCCGCAAAATACAGGTTTACGCAGAACTGCATCAAACACACTCCAGGGCACAAAATAGGTGCACTGGAAAATACAAGACAAGGGAAAATACTCCCGTCGAACAAAATACACGAGTTCCACAATAAACAATCACCCACAAGGACAAGGGGGCAGAGGGAACACTTATTTACATTTACAGTTTAGTCATTTAGCAGACGCTCTTATCCAGAGCGACTTAGTTTTAGTGAGTGCATACATTTTTCATACTGGCCCCCCGTGGGAATCGAACCAAAAACCCTGGCGTTGGCAGACCTACAGGAGGCCCTACTTATACACTGACTAATTAGGGGATAACGAGACAAGACAATTGTGATGATGATTGGGGCAGCAGTGGTTAGTACTCCGGTGACGACGAACGCCGAAGCCTGCCCGAATAAGGAGGGGAGGCAGCCTCGGCCGAAGTCGTGACAGCTATTTGATGTGTAATTTTTATAAAACGTTTATAAATAGCAGCTTAATACTTTAGATAGTAAGCTATTTGATGTGTAATTTTTATAAAAAGTTTATAAATAGCAGCTTAATACTTTATATAGCTATAGATAGTAGGCTACACTGCATAATGAAACGATCTCTAGTAAGCTAGTGCTTTGAGGGTGGACTGAATATTATTTGGCATTAATAGACTGGTTTTATGCACCACAACAATAAAAAGTAACATTACGATATGGTGTGTGTCACCCTACTGTGGTTTTAAATGGAATTGCATTTACAACAAAGAGGGTGGAGGTAATGAAATGGATGGTTCTATGGGGTCCACTACTGTAGGTCCAGGTCAGATTCCCATGGCCCTTTAAGTCAGGGGAACTTAATTAAATATCTTATACTTGTTAGGTCAGGGATATGTGCAATGTTTTTATGTTTTTAACTTATTTATTTCACAATTAAAATGCCTGAAATCCAACATCATAACCCTTCGATACAAGGAATATCTCAGCATCCAAAAATACAAATCCAGTTTTGTAAGGGCATTCATGCATGTGGACAGCAGCCTGTCTCTGAGGACAAGAGGCTTTCTAAGGGCTCTATTCAATCCGCATCACTGAAATCCGTGATTGAAATTTAAAGGGAATGTTCCCGTTTTAGCGGAGACTGCATTCATGGTAAACACTGCCTTTACATTTCTATAGTAGAATCTATAACGCTTCACAGATTGAATAGAGCCCTAAATCGTTATGTAGACAAAGGCAACTACTATTGTACCATTTAAAATTATATGAACTATACAAGAGGCTATACAAGAGAAAGCAATCAGAGATTCTCAATTGGGTAAAAGTCCGTCCTCTCCTCCATCCTCCGTGACCCAGAAACTGAAAAGTGGTTGCCATATGTATAAGTGTAAATTCATTAATTGGCGAACGGAGGAGTTTGCTCCTCTCCTCGATTACCTCCTCTGGTGGAGGATGCAGAAGTGCATCCTATGCGGAAGAGTTTTGAAATCTGCCTCACTCACTTTGAAACAGCGGTTTTATCGGAGGAGAAAAGCATGCACATGTTTAAAAATGATAGGGTACTTATCTTTTTATCTATAAAATGTCTGGCACAACTAGCTATATTTCTTTTGACCACTACTCAGTAATTTGCCTGATGACGCGCTAGTGGACAAGGAGTCATTTCATACAAGCGCTTTTGTTTCTACGTTTCCTCTCTTTTTCAAAAGGAGGCGAGGTGGCAAAGAGGCAAGCAAAACCATACCATTTGAGAATCTCCCCATAAGAACTTCTCTCTCCTGGGTTGCTCGAGGCAAAAGGGGTCACCTAATGGATATAAATAATTGTCCAGAAATGACCATATTGGACAGGTTCCAAATCCCAGACCCAAATTCCATGGCATTACATATGGATTCTGCAAATTAACAAAGAGATTTAGCTAATTGGTGCTGTCACAATGTAGGGAGCACAACTTGATCTCTTTCTGTAGAGGACATATCATATCTAACATCCACGCACACTCTAGTACCCAATGTTCTAGCACTGACTGGTCACAAATGTGTCGATGTTGGGTATATAACAAGACACTGCAGCTGAGATGGTGCGACAGTCATTATTTGGGTAATGAGCTGGCTCAGTGGCAGCGTGTGGCGCAGCAGTCTGATCTGTCAGCCAATAAGCACGAGACCTGTGCTGGAAAGCCGAGTCGGGGGTCACTGAAGCGAAGGCTTGCAAAGAGGGGCTGGGATTCAGCACTTAACACTGAGAAGTGCTCGTTAAAATGCAATTTTTTGACAATATGCTCATTTCTGTTGAAGAGAGAACAGCATATTGCGCTGAGTGGTTTCATCCATCAGTCAGCCATGTGATGGTATTAACAGGTGTTCACGGAGGTCATTTGTAAAAAGACTAATTAAAAGTCTAATATCCCACGGCACTATTATGGATCAGATTTCTTTTTACGCATCTTGTTTTCAATGCACACAAAATAGAATAGTAAATGCAAGGCAAAGGGGTAGCCTAGGTCTTCAGTTATCATTTGGTCTAGAATTCAGGCAAACCGATGGATGGATGGATGGATGGATGGATGGATCCCCCCCCATTTTGGGACACTCCTGTCAGAGAGTAGAGGTTTCCTTCAAATATGCTGTGACGTTATTAGACAAGACCACAGAGTACTCGTCTTCATTTGAGTGTCATATGGAGATTCTGCCCCTCGAAGACACACTCATTGAAGTCTGAAGTCTCTGTGTGTTGTGGACTTTGAAGTGGTATTGTCCTCTGTCTGTAGGAGCATGATGTGGGAATGCTGTAATGGAATCTGTTTTGCTGCGCTGGCTAGCTCTCCACTGCGCCCCATCTGTAATTACAACACACAGACACCCAACCACAGGGGGTAGCTGATGCCTGCTGCCCCCTCCACAACATTTGTGTAAACTCAGCCCTCTTGACAACCAAGCAGTCTGGGTGCGACAGATGGCAAACCACAAAAATCATCTCTATGAACAATACCAGAGTCTTGGGTTTCAGATGTATGATACTGTACATGGAGCTGTGGCTCTGTATGGAGCCATCTAAAATGCACCCTTCCTTCCTCCCTGCCTTGAAGTTATCACTAATCTGTAAGGACCCAATTCTAACTAGAGATCCACACATGTAATTCAGGCCCTGTCGCAAGGATCTCAAGGACAGGTAAATGTTCTTAGTTTTAATAAAAACTTTTGTTTTAGTTATTTGAAGAAGACCCAAAGCAGGTACCTTAAACTTCCCATGTTTCTTTCCTCCTGTCTGCTCACAGCATGGATGAATATTTAATCAATGGCCAGAGGCATGCCCTTGTACACACTGTTCCTATTGAATGAAGGAACCTAACAGAGCCAAAAACATAGCGGGAGTGAACTCAAACTACTATCACTTCCCATCGACTGAGATCCACATTTGTATTTGAAATGCCGTCTGCATTCCTTGATCCGCCTCTCAGTCCTTGTCTTTTCCCCTTCGGTCTCCTGTGCCCTTCAGGCCGGGCCGCATGTGACAGACAGACACTGGTGATAGTGGTGATGCTCCTCCACCCAGTTTCACACCTTGGCTGTCCCTGCCGAGAGTGCCTGGGAAACCACAGGCCACCACCCTGGCGCCAGCCCGCAGTGGCCCAATCAATACCCTTGCATTTCCTGTCCATTTGCTGCAGGTCACGGGAATGGGCCTCATTAATAATTACTGCTTGCGGAGCTTCAAGTGTGCTTCTCGTGGCAGGCCAAGGAAAGCTTTATGACATTTTTCCCTCCTAGATTTGATTTTGCTGTTGCAGTGACATAGCAAAGTAGTAAAGTAGCAAACACAATAAAATAACTCAACAACAGATGACTGGATGTGAACTATTTTAATAGCAAACAGTTAAATTGAGTTTTAAAAGGTGCAATCTGTAGTTTAATTTCTGGTAAACATCTATAGGACTGAGGGGAAGGGTCATTGCGAGTGTTCTGCTCACTGATTGGCTTAAATAGAACAAAGATTGTTTTTCTTGTGTGTGTGTTTGAGCATCAATTGATTGTGCAATTTGTCCTGAGGCCACAAGGGAATGGCGGGGGGTCAGAACTTTGTGACAGTGCTAGCGATGTTCTCCAAGGCTGAGCGTGCCTCAGAGGAAGGGAAACACTGGATGGACTCCAGAGCTTTGTTGCCGTGGTAACGACACAGGTCCATTGTCGAGATGACACCTTCCTCCAACTTGATTGTGGACCGCAGCTGTTGCAGGAAGAGACCATAGGACATGACAGCATTTTTTTAATGTAAGCAAATGTTGAAATAAGCAGCCTATTGTGAATGCGGAGGATGGAACGTGCAGTGGTCATGACAAAACTGTACTTTGGTCATTGGACCCCCCCCTTCCAGACACACTGAGTAATCTTGGGTGTCTTTCCCCCCTGCTGCTCTAGCTCTGTCAGGACATCTTTTTTGCTCAGGGCGTTCTACCTAATGAATTCTGGGACCGAAAAGCCCCTGTGGGCCTTCGCTTAAAAAAACAGCAGACAGGGAGCGTTGCTCCACTGCACTAATGTGTGTGCACGCTCGTCAATTTCGAAACGGGGACACGGGACACTCCAAGGGTCTCCTCCACACTCCATTACTTCCCAAAAAGGCCTTGTCCTTCTCTGTCCACCACTTTCTTTTCCTATGTCGAACAACAGGTGGCAGATATTTCCAAAATATGGTCTGACAGACCATCTCCATGGTTTCAGACTGCATTAAATTTAAGACTAAGAGGAGCAGTGCACAGGGCACACCTAGTGTTTGACACAATATACATTTCAGAGTAAAAGCCCAGGCAAGCGGGACAAATGTATTCTATTCTAAATACTAACCTATAGGGGAATGGTTGTTTATAGTAACTACAATAACTGGGGTGCAGTTAGGAGGATACATTCTCTCCATATCCCCCCTCCTGTCCTCATGAAGGAGATTCTCTGACAATGCCACTGTCTCAGTCGCTCTCTCTCCTCCACAAATAGTCCTAGGTACCTAATCCCCCACGATCTGGTTTCAGACGTGACCAGAGACCCCCCCGCCTCTGTTGTTTCTTCCTGCGCCCCGTCTGTCCCCTCCTTTCCCTCTAACTGACTTTGGGAAGGAAATGTCAAACTTGCGATTGGTTAGAGTGGATATCAACCCTTTCTGAGCATCTTTGATAGTCTTGTAACCCACCTTGCTACCATACCACAATAGCACAATAAACATCCACAGTATGTACATCCACCCTGTTTACCTTTGTATAGTCAATAGTTCCAATAGTTTTTGCCTGTTCACAGAGAGAAAAAGAGAAAGACATTATTTAAAGTAAGTATACACTGTGTACAAAACATGCTCTTTCCATGACAGACTGACCAGGTGAAAGCTATGATCCCTTAATGATGTCACTTGTTAAATCCACTTCAATCAGTGTAGATGAAGGGGAGGGGACAGGTTAAATAATACTTTTTAAGCCTTGAGACAATTGCGACATGGATTGTGTATGTGTACCATTCAGAAGGTGCCTTTGAACGGGGTATGGTAGTAGGTGCCAGGCGCACCGGCTTGTGTCAAGAACTGCAACGCTGCTGGGTTTTTCACGCTCAACAGTTTTCCGTGTGTATCAAGAATGGTCCACCACCCAAAGGACATCCAGCCAACTTGACACAACTGTGGGAAGCATTGGAGACAATATGGGCCAGCATCCCTGTGGAAAGCTTTCGACACCTTGTAGAGTCCATGCCCCGACTAATTGAGGCTGTTCTGAGGGCAAAAGGGGGTGCAACTCAATATTAGGAAGGTGTGCATAATGTTTTGTACACTCGGTGTACATCTTTACCTTGTGGTTATATATACACACAACTTAAACTGTCAGGAAAAAGTAATGGCACAGGATAAGTGGTTCAGTACCTGTTGCAGCTGATGATGCCATCTCTCCTGCCCCACAATCTGCCGGTGGAAAACCACAGGGGCAGAGTTCAAACTGAAGGTGACTGGGTCTGCTGAATTGCTCTTCACAAATGGCTGCAGGTCAGAGTTCAACTAAAGAGTGAGAAATGACAGCATTAGTCAATCATAACAGCCTAATCATGATCCTTACATGTCACATCTCACCAACTACAGCGTTTCCCAAACTCCGTCCTGGTGCACGTTTAGTTTTTTGCCCTAGTACTACCCAGCTGATTTAAAATAATCAAAGCTTGATGATGAGTTGATTATTTAAATCAGCGGTACTATTATGTCGTTTTCACTCACATTTTCACATTTCAGGAAAGACTAAAGGAAAGCAGCACGATTCTTTACTTTTCAGCAAAGCCAATCTTTCAGGTTTCCTGCAGTGTGGTGTATTGGGGTTGTGCCGCAGAGCATCATGGGGGTTTTATGTGTTGAGACCGAGCACATTCTAGATAAATGGTTGAACTGATTCCTGTCTCCCGTCTCATTATTATTGAATTGTTATAAAGACGTGGTTATGAAACCCACAAGAAATAACTAAAGATTGGCAACGAGTCTGAACCGTCGGGAACTATTCTGTCTAGAAGAAGTCGGTTTTTACAGGTGTAAACTGCTATTTTCTGTGGTACAGTCTAGGCTAATGTTAGCACAGTGTATTGCTAGCAAGTGCATAGTCGAGCTATCTAAGAGAGAGAGTTACTGTAGCATCGTCATAGATGGCAGAAAAATATTTGAGACTGACGTCGGAGCGCGAAAACAAAGTGATTAAAAAGGGAGTAAAGGAATGGACGTAAGGAAGAACTTTGGGGAAATTAAGGATGAAACGTCAATTAGTGAAGTGGAGGAAGATCACGTGACTGAGGAAAATATTGCTCTGGTTAAGGACAATATTGACGTGAGTGACAATCAGGAGCCAATTGAGAAATCTAAAATGGCTGGAATTGTTGGAAACATTGGACAGTTTGATGAAAGTATTGAGCAGTGGAGCTCATATACAGAATGGTTTGAAAATTTAGTTATTGCAAATGACATTGATGAGGACAAAATTGTGCCTACATTTTTTTTGTTTAATGGGGCTAAAGACATTTAATTGACTACGCAGTCTGCTACAGCCACACAGGCCAGGTAATAAGACGTGGGGATATTGTGGAAATACTGAAAGGACACTTTTCACCAAAACCACTAGTTATTGCTGAAAAGTTTAGGTTCCACAGAAGAAATCAGGAAGAGGAAGAATCAGTGATGTTTGCTGCTGCATTAATGAAACTATCAGAGCACGGAGTTTAATGATGTTCTAAATGACACCATTAGCGACATAGTATGTGGGCTACGGAGTGAAGCTACACAAGAGACTATTGACTGAAAGTAATCTGACCTTGGCAAAGGACATTGAAGTCAGTGTATATCCATTGAACTAACTGCTAAAGAGGCTCAGCAGTTGAGTTCATCAGGAAAAATGCAGAGAGTTGCAACTGAAAATCAGAGCCAGGGAAATCATGGCACATGCTTCCGCTGTGGCAAAGCGGGACATCAGGCGTCTACATGCTGGTGTAAGGACATGGATTACCGAGCCTATGGTTAAAAGGGCCACATCGAACGAGCTTGCAGAAACAAAAAGAGCTCAGAGAAAACTCAAAATACTGAAAACAAGAAAGAGACATTCCAACCAAAGAAAAGAGACATGTTCACGCTGTTGAGCAGGAGAACACAGCGCGAGCTTGCAGAAAAAAAAAAAAAAAAAAAGAAAAAAAAACACTGAGGTGAGTGACTCATCAGACAGGGAAGTCACACTGAATATAGTGACTGTTTCTGTGGGGCCGCACAGCTACTATGTCTCTCCCTTGTTAGAGGGGCAGCCAGTGCTTATGGAGATTGATAAAGGCTGTATCTCGTGTCAGACACAGTCTACAAAAGACACAAACACCTTCCACTTCAGCCAGCACACATCGTGTTAAAGACTTACACAGGTGAATATGTCACTGTGAGATGCATCACTGATGTCACAGTTCAGTTAAACTGACAAACAGGACAGCGGAGTCACTCACCACCTTCCGGAGACATTTGAAACCCCACCTCTTTAAGGAATACCTGGGATAGGATAAAGTAATCCTTCTACCCCCCCCCTAAAAAATAAATAAAAATAAAAAATAAGATATTGTAAAGTGGTTATCCCACTGGCTATAGGGTGAATGCACCTATTTGTAAGTCGCTCTGGATAAGAGCGTCTGCTAAATGACGTAAATGTAAATGTAAATGTAAACTGAAAAGCTGCCACTATGTCGTGAAAGGAGACAATCCATCACTACTGGGATGTTTGTGTTTAGAGAAAATCACACTGAACTGGCCATCAGTGCGTACAATGGAGACACATGCCTACCCGTCATCTTAAAGAAACATGGGGAAGTCTTTAATGCAGAGCTGCATAGCATGAAATACATTACAGTAAAGGTTAGCATTAAGCTAACCGACGTTTCTGAAAGCATGCCCTGTACCTTATGCTATAAGACCAAAAGTCGAGGCTGACTTGGACACTCTAGTCAAGAACAAAGTACTGGAGCCGGTCAGCATGAGTGAATGGGCAACACCCATCGTACCAGTCCTTAACAAATATGGTGGAATTAGGATATGTGGAGACTTTAAAGTTACCGTTAACCCTGTGTGTTGTTCACTAAGCAGTATCCGCTACCACACACACAACCTTTTCACAGGATTAGCCGGGGTCAAAAGTTCAGCAAGATCGACCTCTGCCAAGCGTACTTGCAGATGCACATGGAAAAAAAGTCAAAGGAGCTTCTGACTGTCGTGACACACACGGGGCTCTTCAGGTACTGTCATCTACCGCTTGTAATCACAAATGCGCCAGTGCTGTTCTAGAGGACGATGGATAAGATCTTGCCAGGAGTACAATGCTACCTGGATGACACCTCGTTACTGGGAAAGACGAAGAGGACCATCTCCAGAACTTGGATGCAACCTTACAGAGACTGAAGGACTCCGAGTTCATAAAGACACACTACATTACGGACTATGAGTTCGTACGGACATACAGTGGGGAAAAAAAGTATTTAGTCAGCCACCAATTGTGCAAGTTCTCCCACTTAAAAAGATGAGAGAGGCCTGTAATTTTCATCATAGGTACACGTCAACTATGACAGACAAAATGAGAATTTTTTTTCCAGGAAATCACATTGTAGGATTTTTTATGAATTTATTTGCAAATTATGGTGGAAAATAAGTATTTGGTCACCTACAAACAAGCAAGATTTCTGGCTCTCACAGACCTGTAACTTCTTCTTTAAGAGGCTCCTCTGTCCTCCACTCGTTACCTGTATTAATGGCACCTGTTTGAACTTGTTATCAGTATAAAAGACACCTGTCCACAACCTCAAACAGTCACACTCCAAACTCCACTATGGCTAAGACCAAAAGAGCTGTAAAAGGACACCAGAAACAAAACTTTAGACCTGCACCAGGCTGGGGAAGACTGAATCTGCAATAGGTAAGCAGCTTGGTTTGAAGAAATCAACTGTGGGAGCAATTATTAGGAAATGGAAGACATACAAGAACACTGATAATCTCCCTCGATCTGGGGGCTCCATGCAAGATCTCACCCCGTGGGGTCAAAATGATCAAAAGAACGGTGAGCAAAAATCCCAGAACCACACGGGGGACCTAGTGAATGACCTGCAGAGAGCTGGGACCAAAGTAACAAAGCCTACCATCAGTAACACACTACGCCGCCAGGGACTCAAATCCTGCAGTGCCAGATGTGTCCCCCTGCTTAAGCCAGTACATGTCCAGGCCCGTCTGAAGTTTGCTAGAGTGCATTTGGATGATCCAGAAGAGGATTGGGAGAATGTCATATGGTCAGATGAAACCAAAATATAACTTTTTTGGTAAAAAGTCAACTCGTCGTGTTTGGAGGACAAAGAATGCTGAGTTGCATCCAAAGAACACCATACCTACTGTGAAGCATGGGGGGTGGAAACATCATGCTTTGGGGCTGTTTTTCTGCAAAGGGACCAGGACGACTGATCCGTGTAAAGGAAAGAATGAATGGGGCCATGTATCGTGAGATTTTGAGTGAAAACCTCCTTCCATCAGCAAGGGCATTGAAGATGAAACGTGGCTGGGTCTTTCAGCATGACAATGATCCCAAACACACCGCCCGGGCAACGAAGGAGTGGCTTCGAGAAGAAGCATTTCAAGGTCCTGGAGTGGCCTAGCCAGTCTCCAGATCTCAACCCCATAGAAAATCTTTTGGAGGGAGTTGAAAGTCCGTGTTGCCCAGCGACAGCCCCAAAACATCACTGCTCTAGAGGAGATCTGCATGGAGGAATGGGCCAAAATACCAGCAACAGTGTGTGAAAACCTTGTGAAGACTTACAGAAAACGTTTGACCTGTGTCATTGCCAACAAAGGGTATATAACAAAGTATTGAGAAACTTTTTGTTATTGACCAAATACTTATTTTCCACCATAATTTGCAAATAAATTCATTAAAAAATCCTACAATGTGATTTTCTGGAGAAAAAAAAATCTCGTTTTGTCTGTCATAGTTGACGTGTACCTATGATGAAAATTACAGGCCTCTCTCATCTTTTTAAGTGGGAGAACTTGCACAATTGGTGGCTGACTAAATACTTTTTTTCCCCACTGTACACTACATGACCAAATGTATATGGACACCTGCTTGTCGAACATCTCATTCCAAAATCATGGGCATTAATACGTAGTTGGGGCCCCCCTTTGCTGCTATAAACAGCCTCCACTCTTCTGGGAAGGCTTTCCACTAGAGGTTGGAACATTGCTGTGGAGACTTCCATTCAGCCACAAAAACATTAGTGAGGTTGGGCACTGATGTTGGGCGATTAGGCCTGGCTCGCAGTCGGCTTTCCAATTAATCCCAAAGGTGTTCGATGGGGTTGAGGTCAGGGCTCTGTGAAGCCCAGTCAAGTTCTTCCATACCGATATCTACAAACCATTTCTGTATGGACCTCGCTTTGTGCACTGGGGCATTGTCATGCTGAAACAGGAAAGGGCTTTCCCCAAACTGTTGCCACAAAGGTGGAAGCACAGAATCGTCTAGAATGTCATTGTATGCTATAGCGTTAACATTTTCCTTCACTGGAACTAAGGGGCCTAACCCGAACCGTGAAAAACAGTCCCAGACTATTATCCTTCTCCACCAAACTCTACAGTTGGCACTATGCATTGGGGCAGGTAGCGTTCTCCTGCCATCCGCCAAACCCAGATTAGTCCATCAGGCTGCCAGATGAAACTTGATTCATCACTCCAGAGAACGCGTTTCCACTGCTCAGGAGTCCAATGGCGGCAAGCTTTACACCACTCCAGCCGACGCTTGGCATTGCGCATGGTGATCTTAGGCTTGTGTGCGGCTGCACGGCCATGGAAACCCATTTCATGAAGCTCCGACTAACAGTTCTCGTGTTGACGTTGCTTCCAGAGGCAGTTTGGAACTCGGTAGTGAGTGTTGCAACTGAAGAAAGACGTTTTTAAGCGCTACGCGGTTCAGCACTCGGCGGTCACGTTCTGTGAGCTTGTGTGGCCTACCAATTTGCGGCTGAGCCATTGTTGCTCCTAGACGTTTCCACTTCACAATAACAACACTTAAAGTTGACCGGGGCAGCTCTAGCAGGGCAGAAATTTGACTTGTTGGAAAGGTGGCATCTTATGACGGTGCCACGTTGAAAGTCACTGTGCTCTTCAGTAAGGCCATTCTACTGCAAATGTTTGTCAATGGAGATTGCATGGCTGTGTGCTCGATTTTATTCACCTGTCAGCAACGGTGTGGCTGAAATCGCCGAATCCACTAATTTGAAGGGGTGTCCACATACTTTTGTATATATAGCATATGTGCATTTTTCCAATCATCGGTTGAATACCTTGGACACATAGTCAACACCATGGACCTTCCGTCCAAGGTCAAGGCTCCTCAGAACGTGAGCCAACTACATTCTTTCCTGGGGTTATTGAATTACTAAGGACGCTTTATTCCGAGCTTAGCAATAAAGCTGAAGCCGCTGCATCAGTTGCTTTGTCAGGACAAAACATGGAAATGGACAGATTCTGAGGAAGCAATCGTGAAAACCAAGGAAACACTTCTGAAATCTGATGCACTGACACACTTCGACCCGTCAATGCCCATCCAACTAGCTTGTGATGCTAGTACCTATAGTGTGGGAGCAGTCGTGTCCCCTATCATGCCTTCAGGTGAAGTCTATCGTTTTCGCATTAGGACATTGAACAAAGCAGAAACTAACTATGCACAGATAGGCATTGTTTTTGGAGTGCGTAAGTTTCACAAGTATCTGTACGGGAGGAAGTTCACCCTTCTTACAGATCATCGTCCGCTGACGAGCATATTTGGACCGCATACTGGGATTCCATCACTTGCTGCAAAGCACATCAAAAGCTGCAAGGCAGAACTGGAACGCAGATGGATTTTTCAGGTTACCACTACCTGTGGTCAAGCCAGAGTCCTGCAAAGTGGACATCTTATACTTTAGACAAGTGGAAAACGCACCAGTCACTTCAGCACAAGTGCGGAGAAACACCAGAAATGACCCGGTGGTATCTGAAGTGAAGGATATCATTATCAAAAGGTAGAGCCGCAGGAGATGCTCCGGAACTAAAACCGTACCTTTCCAGGAGAACTGAGCCGTCAGTACAGTCCGGTTGTCTGCTGTGGGGGAGGAGAGTTATCATTCCGCCTTCGCTGAAGAAACCAGTGTTGCAACAGCTACACTTAGGTCATTGTGTTTTTTTAACGAAGGAAATGGCACAAAGCTACTTCTGATGGCCTGGATTGGATGGAAGCATTGAGGAGAAAGCGAAAACGTATTCCTCATGTGAGAAGGTTCGCAACATACAGTGGGGGAAAAAAGTATTTAGTCAGCCACCAATAGTGCAAGTTCTCCCACTTCAAAAGATGAGAGAGGCCTGTAATTTTTATCATAGGTACACGTCAACTATGACAGACAAAATGAGAAAAAAATATCCAGAAAATCACATTGTAGGATTTTTAATGAATTTATTTGCAAATTATGGTGGAAAATAAGTATTTGGTCAATAACAAAAGTTTCTCAATACTTTGTTATATACCTTTTGTTGGCAATGACACATGTCAAACGTTTTCTGTAAGTCTTCACAAGGTTTTCACACACTGTTGCTGGTATTTTGGCCCATTCCTCCATGCAGATCTCCTCTAGAGCAGTGATGTTTTGGGGCTGTCGCTAAGCAACACGGACTTTCAACTCCCCTCCAAAGATTTTCTATGGGGTTGAGATCTGGAGCCTGGCTAGGCCACTCCAGGACCTTGAAATGCTTCTACTGAAGCCACTCCTTCGTTGCCCGGCGGTGTGTTTGGGATCATTGTCATGCTGAAAGACCCAGCCACGTTTCATCTTCAATGCCCTTGCTGATGGAAGGAGGTTTTCACTCAAAATCTCACGATACATGGCCCCATTCATTATTTCCTTTACACGGATCAGTCGTCCTGGTCCCTTTGCAGAAAAACAGCCCCAAAGCATGATGTTTCCACCCCCATGCTTCACAGTAGGTATAGTGTTCTTTGGATGCAACTCAGCATTCTTTGTCCTCCAAACACGACTGAGTTGAGTTTTTACCAAAAAGTTATATTTAGGTTTCATCTGACCATATGACATTCTCCCAATCCTCTTCTGGATCATCCAAATGCACTCTAGCAAACTTCAGACGGGCCTGGACATGTACTGGCTTAAGCAGGGGGGACACGTCTGGCACTGCAGGATTTGAGTCCCTGGCGGCGTAGTGTGTTACTGATGGTAGGCTTTGTTACTTTGGTCCCAGCTCTCTGCAGGTCATTCACTAGGTCCCCCCGTGTGGTTCTGGGATTTTTGCTCACCGTTCTTGTGATCATTTTGACCCCACGGGGTGGGATCTTGCGTGGAGCCCCAGATCGAGGGAGATTATCAGTGGTCTTTTATGTCTTCCATTTCCTAATAATTGCTCCCACAGTTGATTTCTTCAAACCAAGCTGCTTACCTATTGCAGATTCAGTCTTCCCAGCCTGGTGCAGGTCTACAATTTTGTTTCTGGTGTCCTTTGACAGCTCTTTGGTCTTGGCCATGGTGGAGTTTGGAGTGTGACTGTTTGAGGTTGTGGACAGGTGTCTTTTATACTCATAATAAGTTCAAACAGGTGCCATTAATACAGGTAACGAGTGGAGGACAGAGGAGCCTCTTAAAGAAGAAGTTACAGGTCTGTGAGAGCCAGAAATCTTGCTTGTTTGTAGGTGACCAAATACTTATTTTCCACCATAATTTGCAAATAAATTCATTAAAAATCCTACAATGTGATTTTCAGGAAAAAAAATTCTCAATTTGTCTGTCATAGTTGATGTGTACCTATGATGAAAATTACAGGCCTCTCTCATCTTTTTAAGTGGGAGAACTTGCACAATTGGTGGCTGACTAAATACTTTTTTTCCCCACTGTACCTCAACTTGCATCTCTTCATCCGTGGGATTGGCCGGAGGAGGCGTGGCAACGCATACACGTCGACTTCGCAGGTCCATTTGAAGACAGAATGTTTCTCGTGGTTGTGGATGCTCATAGCAAGTAGATGTTGCCATCATGAGGTCTACTACTGCAGAGAACACCATCGGGAAGTGTTTAGTCGTTTCGGATCGCCACTCAAACTCATTAGCAACAATGGACCGCAGCTAGTGTCCCAAGAAATGGCTACGTTCCTACAGCTAAATGGTGTACAGCACATCAGGTCCACCCCGTATCATCCATCTACAAACGGTCTGGCGGAGAGGTTCATACAGACCATGAAACATGCATTGAAAGCGTTTTAGAGTCAAGGGAAGCTGCACCAACGCTTGAACAGCTTTCTGCTATCCTACAGGAACAAGCCTCATGCAACCAACAAGGCTTTGCCTGCTTTGCTACTCATGAAGAGGGCGCTATGCACAAGCTTCAACCTACTCAAACCTCAGAACGCAAAAGGAGTGCGACGTCAACAGGAGAGTCAAGTCAAACGTTGTGAACTGAGAATCCTGGAGAAACTGTCTTAGCTAGGAACTACCTCAACGGACCAAAGTGGGTTCCTGCTACAGTCATTTCTCAGACTGGTCCTGTGTCCTACACTTACCAGACTGCAGAGGACGTAATCTGGAAAAGTCACTGTTGAGTAAAGCAACACCAACAGAACCACCAGTCAGGAACTGTTACTGAGTGACACCCTGACTCAGCAGTCGTCACCTAGGGGCTCACAGTCAACTTCTCAGGACTGTTGTTCATAATGACAATTTAAGTAGGAGGGGAGGGGAGGAGAGGAGGTGTATTGGGGTTGTGCCGTGGAGCATCATGGGGGTTGAATGTGTTGAGACCGAGTACGTTCTAGATCAGGGATGGGCAACTGGCCACGGATCAATTAAAAAAAACGTTTTTTGGGCAACTCAGTCGAGGTCTCAACTTAGAATAGTAGAATACACAAGATGCAATTTCGAAATTTGATTGTGGATCAGTAGTTTGTCTCTTGTTATGTCAGTCACTGACAGTCACTCAATTAGCCCATGTCAACTACATTTTTTTGACTGGCAAGTTAAAGTTAGTCTAGCGGCCAGCTATCTAAACTTGTAGTAATCATGGTCGAATTACTGACCGGGGGGCCCCCATTGATTTTGTTAGTCACTCTCACTCCGAGTGTGTGAAGCACCGCCGCAACGAGTTATATTTTACAGTGAAGGCTGCAGCAGAAGCAAACTCCTTTGTCTGCAACTCTTTCGTCCGCCCACACACGCAGGCTGGGGAACAACTTGTGTGCGCGATTGGCTGGGGCTTGACAGCTGGCTGGTGGCTCCGTGAGGAAACTTGTTTAAACCTGTCTGAAGGCTCTCATATTGGTTCGCTTATGCCCCAAAATAAATGTTAAAATTGGCAATTGTTTTTATATAACTTTGTTCATATGGGCAGAATATTGTATAAAAAAATAAATAAAAATGTGCTGCATTCTTTGCCTTCCTTTTAGACAGAATAAATAAAACGGGGGTGGTGAGAATAACTTCAAAAAATGTAATCCATAGGCCTAAGCCTACTAATACATTAATGAATAAATAAAACATTTGCAAAGAAAAGTTTTCAACCTTGTAATAATTCATTTTCTTTCAATTTGCTGTATATAATCTGATTATCAGTATAATAAAACTAGGCCTATGATGAGTTTTTTTTTTCCCGATATGAAAAGGAGACGGAAATATGACTGACCTGCACACATAGCAAAGTGTCCAGATGGCCGTGAGCTGATTGACCGTTAGGCTAGGTGTGAATGTTCTGAAAGCTTAATTCTAATCAATCATGAATACAATAAGAAACCCATCGACCCCTTATCTGGGGCATCAGTGGGACAAAAGTCTTGCTGAGTCTATTACATTTTACATTTTAGTCATTTAGCAGACGCTCTTACCCAGAGCGACTTACAGGAGCAATTAGGGTTAAGTGCCTTGCTCAAGGGCACAGACAGATTTTTCACCTAGTCGGCTCGGGGATTAGAACCAGTGACCTTTCGGTTACTGGCACAACGCTCTTAACCACTAAGCTACCTGCCGCCCCACTAAGCTACCTGCCGCTCCCTATGAGATGGTGCACTATTAACGGCAGCACCGCTTTATCAAATGTTCATATTGAGATTTTAGGCTACACTGTGAAAACTGTTTTCATGGGCACACAAATCCAAAATGATGTATACGGTTGCAAAATCGAATGCTTCTAACCGAAAGAGTCACCTAACTTGTGTGGTTCTTCAATTGGCTATGCATTGGCTTGACCTACTTGTTGGATGCACATTTGGTATCCAGCTGTTTATTTAGGCCATCATCAGCTGATCCAGGAAATATTTTTCTGAATGACAGTCAAGTGACAAACAGCTGTTGTGATATAGCACATGATGCAAAAACAGCCAGTGCGGAAACATTGTGTTCGGATGAATGTCCAGAATATGTTGACGTCTCGTTTGTTGCCCCAGTGAAGGCAGTTGTGATCCATGTTGGATCCAATACCCCTACATTTATGTTGATTATCTGCTATTGTTTGCTTGATTTACAGCAGGGTCTAGAAGATTTAACAGAGAAAGCATCAAGGTAATGAGTTAATGTTTTCATATGTTTCTGTGCATCGGATTGGACACCAGAGGTACAGTAGGCTACTGTGTGTAGTTGTGTAGGATAGCCTAGGCTATTGCGTGAACACCCAACAGCATTTTCCTTTCTATTATTCAGAACATTTAATGCAACAAATGAGTAGCCTAGTGGGCTTATAAACAAAATGATTTGGTGAATATGAATGACGTAAATAATGATGATGGTGAGAGCCCAGAAACAGATGGACTCTGATACCTTTCATCATAGAAGCTATTGTTACTTTGTGTCTCTAAAATCACAATGTTTCCATTTCTATTGTCATGTGACAGTCTTTTTTAATTTATTGAAACAACCAAATATCGGCCTTTTACCAGATCTGAATATTTTAGGGTGAACTGGTTATTTTCATAAATTCGGTAGCCTATGCTACAAAATATAATATTCTGCCCATATGAACACATTTATTTTAGGCCATAGCCTAAAGAACAGCTACATTATTTATTGAAAAGCAGCAAATAGACAACGTTTAATAAAAAATTAAAAAATAATCAAACAGAAACCGGCAGTAGGCTACAGCTCAGTTTCCCCACCAAATACAAGTCAACTCGATGAATCTCGACGACATTGAGTGCGCAGGGGGGTCTGTACGCAGCATAGTACCGTCCACAAAAAGTTTTGCTCGACAAGACACGTAAGCCTCTCACTCAGATATCATATTAAAAACTGCTAACATTTATTTCCACCCTTTGGCAAAATGTGTAGAATTGCAGGAAATTAACTAAAATGTTTTGCTTGCAAGGTGGGGAGGGAGGACCCCCAACAAAATGTTGCTTAGGGCCCCCTAAAGGCTAGGGCCGGCTCTGACTGCATGTGTGTGTGTATTGATGTGGGTACACAGACCCGCGAGTCACTGCAGCCCCTCATGATGAGTTCAGAGTTTTGGTGGCCCCCACCACCCTTTAAAGTTTCCCATCCTTGTTCTAGATAATGGTTGAACTGATTCCTGTCTTCAGTCTCATCATTATTTAATTGTTATAAAGACGAAACCCACGAGACATAACATGCTGTACTTGCCTTGTGGCCCAGTGATAGATGCTTGCCATATTTGTAGGCCAGTCCTTGGGCATCTTTGTCATGTTTGGCGAGCTCCATCGCTGCCTGACAGCTTTTCGCCAGCAAGGCACCATGGGACAAGAACCTCTGCTCCTCCCACGTGACCATGTTGATGTCATCAGTCAGGCTATTGTCCTGAAAATAGCAGTTTACATCAAACGTTATGTATTCTGACTGTTGCCATTGTGTAGAAGTACATTTTTATCCTAGTAGTAGCCTTTTGCAGGAATATATGATGACAGTCTTATTCATAACAAGAACAAGTAGCTTAATATAATAAGATGCAATCATTTCCTGTTAGTGTGAAGAGCGAAAATATATTTATTTTATCTTTGCGTTCTAAAATAATTAGAAATAAGCATCTATTTCCTATTATTTATTTCATTTCCATGAACATTGCAGAATAGACTGATGGTTTCATATTGGCGAAATAGCCTATAGGCCTACAACAACTTAGGATAGGCTACCATTTGTCCCATCTTTTAATTTAATTGGACCCACTTCACAGTAGTAAATAGATAAGCTATTTCAAGTAGTTTGCTCTATTTGATCCGATCCGAAGCGCAGTTTAAAATCGTTAGGAGTTTATTGACGCACCTGTGCATCAATCTAAGTAACATAATAAAAAATCCCCATAAAAATCCGTTAGTTTAAGCTAGAGATATATTTTTGCATGGGCTGCGTCTCAATCCACCGCATCCGCCTTCCTCATCCGCGGTGGAAGGTGGCCGAGCTACAGCGCTGTTTGTTAGACCATGAGAAAATCTTAAAATAACTCCATATGTTAGCTTAGTAGACCCGATTTTCGGGAGGTCTCAGGTCTGACAAATACTGCTGTAGCTCAGCCACCTTCAACTGCAGACGCAGCCATGCAAAAAACATCTCTCTAGCTTAAACTGACGGATTTTGATAGGGATTTTTTTATTATGTTACTTTGATTGACGCACAGATGGATTATTAATGGTAGAACAGACGGTGCACCTTTTCCATTGACGTTTGTAGGCTACTACGTCTGAATACTGTAATGTGACATTTCTCGAGTAGACAGTATTTCATTTATTAACATAATACATGTTACTAACCATTGCGGAATAAATTCCTTACCTTTTCTGGCCATGATGAGTTTATATTCCCCAAGTAGCCATACAGCATATTACTATGCACATCACTCATTGTGCCTATTGGATATTATATAATTTAAAGTTTTTGCATCTGAAAGGGAGCGCGGTTTATAACATACAGTAGAATTTAACAGGTAAACAGATGGTTGATCTTTTGCATTGAAGTGTGTAGGCTACCACTGTAGGTATGCCTACCGTAGTAAAACAAATCAAAGTAGACAATGTTTCAGAATTCACGGGCCGTGCAGCATATTTAGCATATTTTGGGAAAAAGTAAATGCAAAACATTATTGAAATCAAACGATCTGTTTACAGGTCCACAACAATGTGTACTTATTTTTGTCTTTCAGACACTGTCAGATACAGCAAATGTCACTGCAAAAGAAAACATTCTGCCAACCTCTCCAAAAACATATGATGAAGTTTGCCATGCATTGCTATTTCCTATTTCTTGGCCTAATTCCAATACTTCCAAAGTACAGTGCATTCGGAAAGTATTCAGACCCCTTGACTTTTTCCAGCCTTATTCTAAAATGGATTTTTTTCCCTCATCAATCTACACACAATACCCCATAATGACAAAGCAAAAAGCGGTTTAGACATTTTTACATAAGTATTCAGACCCTTTACTCAGTACTTTGTTGAAGCACCTTTGGCAGCGATTACGGCCTCAAGTATTCTTGGGTATGACGCTACAAGCTTCGCACACCTGTATTTGGGGAGTTTCTCTCATTCTTCTCTGCAGATCCTCTCAAGCTCTGTCAGGTTGGATGGGGAGCGTCGCTGCACAGCTATTTTCAGGTCTCTCCAGAGATGTTTGATCGGGTTCAAGTCCGGGCTCTGGCTGGGCCACTAAAAGGACATTCAGAGACTTGTCCCAAAGCCACTCCTGCGTTGTCTTGGCTGTGTGCTTAGGGTTGTTATCCTGTTGGAAGGTGAACCGTCGCCCCAGTCTGAGGTCCGGAGCGCTCTGGAGCAGATTTTCATCAAGGATCTCTCGATCCTGACTAGTCTCCCAGTCCCTGTCGCTGAAAAACATCCCCACAGCATGATGCTGCCCCCACCATGTTTCACCGTAGGGATGGTGCCAGGTTTCCTCCAGAAGTGACACTTGGCAATCTTGATTTCACCAGACCAGAGAATCTTTTCTCATGGTCTGAGAGTCCTTTAGGTGCCTTTTGGCAAACTCCAAGCGGGCTGTCATGTGCCTTTTACTGAGGAGTGGCTTCCGTCTGGCCACTCTACCATAAAGGCCTGATTGGTGGAGTGCTGCAGAGATGGTTGTCCTTGTGGAAGGTTCTCCCATTTCCACAGTGGAACTCTGGACCTCTGTCAGAGTGACCATTGGGTTCATGGTTACCTCCCTGACAAAGGCTCTTCTCCCCCGATTGCTCAGTTTGGCCAGGCGGCCAGCTCTAGGAAGAGTCTTGGTGGTTCCAAACTTCTTCCATTTAAGAATGATGGAGGCCACTGTGTTTTCGGGGACCTTCAATGCTGCAGACATTTTGTGGTACCCTTCCCCAGATCTGTGCCTCGACACAATGCTGTCTCAGAGCTCTACGGACAATTCCTTCGACCTCATGGCTTGGATTTTGCTCTTGAATCTCTTGATCCTCTCCCTGATAATACCTTGCTAGTTACTTTTGATGTTGAGTCGTTCTATACGAATATTCCACACGAGGGCGGTATTGAAGCCATGGAACATTTTCTTCTGCAACATGACCCAAATGAACTACCTTCCAGTGCATGCATTATAACATTGGCTGAAATAGTACTCACACACAACTACTTAATGTTTCTAAATGATTTCTTTATTCAGACGAAGGGTACTGCTATGGGATCCCCTATGGCTTCTAACTATGCTAATTTGCATGTAGGTGACATGGAGAAACAGTCCATTTTCAATCCTCTCAAAAATGTTTTCTTGCCTAACATTATTATTTGGAAACGGTACATTGATGATATTTTTGTTCTATGGAGGGGTGATTTAAAAACAGCTCCAGGCATTCCATGCTTTTCTTAACTCTTGTTCTGAGCACCTGAGATTTACTATGCAATCTGACACACAATCTTCTGATTTTGTGTGAGGATAATGTTCTATACACTGATCTTTACAGGAAACCTACTGATCGTAACAGTTTGTTGAGGGCTGATAGTTGTCACCCGCTTTCCTTGAAAAACTGTTTGCCCTACAGCCAATTATGTCTAATCAAAATAATTTCTAAAAACCAAATCAGATTTCGACTGAAATATGGCTGCGACGCAAAGAAAATTCAAGGAGAGGGGGTACATAAATGGTCAGATTAACACTGCTATTGAGAAAATTCAAAACAAATTGAGACTTGACCTCTTTCAGGGACAGTCTCGCAAAAATAAGCATTATTGCGTTCTAACTACACGCTATTCAAAGTGCACTGAACAAATTAAGGGAATCGTTCACAAACATTGGCACATTCTAAGATCCGATGACAGTATTGGAAATGTGTTTTCGGACCCTCCCTTGGTTGTATTCTCGCGGGGCAGAAACATCAGAGATCAATTGGTAAACTCGGATTTACCACCCCTAAATATCCCTGTACAACGTCTATTTGCGCCTCTACCGGATGGAAACTACAAGTGTAACGGATCTCGGAGCAACGTAGCACCATTAGGTGCAAAAACTCGACATACCCAGTCGCTGCCCACTTTTTGGAAGCGAACCACTCGATTTCGTCCCTACGTTATATCGGCATCGAACATGTCACCCTGCCTAGGAGAGGGGGTGACCTCGACAACTTATTGTTAAAACGAGAGGCTACCTGGATCTTTAATTTAAAGACCCTTGCTCCCTTCGGTCTCAACGTATACTTTGATTTGAAGCCATTCTTGTGATTATTGTGATTTTGCTATTCATTGTAAATGTTTGTGGGCCTATTTGGCAAGTTGTATCTATGATCGTATGCTATACATGTTTTTTGTAAGTTCTGTTGATCTGTGAATTAACCAATGCTATTAGGCCACACCCGGCCATGATTACAGACACCTGCGTGTGTCCTTTGACACTATATAAACTAGTGACCCGCAGTGTTTGTTATTATACCCTGATGAAGACAGCTTGTCTGTCGAAACGTTGGTTATTAGGATATTACATTATTGCATCTGAGCTCCTAGAGTGTGCGGCTCTCCTTTTCTTTTTCATTGGTTTTTGCTCTGACAGGCACTGTCAACTGTGGGACCTTATATAGACAGGTGTGTGCCTTTCCAAATCATGTCCAATCAATTGAATTTACCACAGGTGGACTCCAAGTTGTAGAAACATCAAGGATGATCAATGGAAACAGGATGCACCTGAGCTCAATTTCGAGTCTCATAGCAAAAGGTCTGAATACTCATGGAAAATAATATATCTGTTTTTTATTTTTAATACATTTGCAAAATAATTCTAAAAACCTGTTTTCACTTTGTCATTATGGGGTATTGTGTGTAGATTGATGAGGAAAACAATAATTTGATCCATTTTAGAATAAGGCTGTAACATAACAAAATGTGGAAAAGGGGTCTGAATACTTTCCGAATGCACTGTATACAGCAAATAAGGGCATAATTGTCACCATAAAAGTTATAATGCTCGTTCACGCGTGCAACACTTTCACAACAGGTCTGATTTATAATGGGAAACAGGCGTATGTATGGCTCGCGGCAAGTTTATAAATCTCAATATTTTTGTGCGCACACCGATATTTAGTGTTACATTTACACAACGGTTATAAATGAGGCCCCTGGCCTCTGTCACAGCTTTTCTTCTTAAATCATCTTGTGGAGTCCCAGGAAAAGCCAGAATAGTCTCAAAAGCTTGTTGGACACTTACTTTGACTTATTTTCTTTAATCTACTAATAGCCTATTGGACGAGAGATCCATGATTGCTCTTGCTTGCTGAATGTAAAATAGCCTACAGCATTAAAAACGGGCGGGAAGTTGGAAAGGAGAAGCCCATATTTTCCTATATCCAATCTTAACACTGGGCTACATCCTGACAAAATACATCATATGAGTGGCCTGCTAATGTACCTTTCTGGCAGCCTGGTCTCACAGACTAGACGTAACATAGTAAATGTAAATAGGAGCCACTCAAATTAGTATGATTTGCTTTGTTTGGTATGATTGCATAAGACAGATACTTAAAAGGAAAGGTTCACCCATTTTGAATGTTATATTGTTTTTGTGCATCTCTGAGTGATGTTCTATCGATTCCCTGGGTAATTTCATGTTTTCATGTAAATCTGAGTTATTGGCGTTCAAGCAGGCAGAAATCCGGCCAGTATGAAGTAACACTGTGATAAAGTCACTCTCACTACACTGGAAGTTAATAGGAATACGACTTCTAGATTGCAAAAACGTTTATCATACATGTCAGATTTCAATACAGTCCGATGTCATAACTCAGGAGGATGTCTTCTCTCGAATGAGCTATCGATCATATTTTTGCTATATTCCTACCTTGAGAAATGTATAATTTAACAGAGGGTCTAGCACATTTTTCCTATTTGTCTGCCTCTTTAGTCCAGGGTGCGTTGCCAGAGATATTATAGAAAGGAGATAGGAATCCAATGAATGAAGGAACGTATAATGCCCCACCCAACAGACTGTCGACCAATTGCGTTCACGTTGCCATGCTACGTCACACGGTTGCTAAGCTAATTGTCTCAAAGTCAGTGTATAGTTCGAGAAACGGGCCTATTTTCCTCTAAAGTATGTAATGTCACGATTACAAAGCTATACGATATTACAGATAGCAAGTTAATTATCTCACATCTCGGAAAACATTTGTAATGTTGTGCTTCTTGTAGACAAAATGTGTGCTAATGTTGGGTTTTTGAGCTAGTGCCATTCACTCCTTGAAGGAGAGCACTCCTTGTCCCAGAATCGCACAGAATGCACCGCGCGGCCTATTGACGTAGCATGGGCAACGTTTCCCATCTCCTCAAAAATATATCTGCAGTTGCAAATGTTAAGACTCCACTCTGTGAGGCACAACGATCTGCAGGTTGAACATTGTGAGATAGTAGACTCCTAAATTGATAGTGCAGTTTGTTTAGGTGAGTTTACAGCTAACTAGCTACTTGTAACTAGCTATACTGTAGCTGGCGAGGGTGTCCCTGGTAGTGGTATGGAAATTGTCTTACCTCCAAACTGTTGGGCATCTCATGGTAGATTCCCTGCACCAAGTCACCAATGGCACTCGAGATCAACTCCACAACCTGTCAAACACAAAAGAAAAAAGCTTTGGTTAACCACCATGAAAGCACTTTATGTAGTATTGAAATTGCTCTAAAGAGAGATGGTGATGGTATAGGGCAGGGTTCCAACTGGATTGTATTTGGCCCCCCATGTTTTCTGAGCAAATAACTCCAGCTCCAAGTGATTTTAATGTTGGAAATCTGTTCCCCAAAGTATTCCCACGCATAATAGAAAGATATGTGATAGTATACAAATGTAAGCAAGGTTTGAAACTATTATGTTTTAGTCATTGGGTAACACTTTACTTGACACCCAGCATCATGACACGGTCATAACAATGTCATAACAGCTGACATAACTTGTCATAATATGGTCAGAACACTGTCATGACATATATTTCTCATCGACGGGGGCTGTAGTGGAACAGGTTGAGAGCTTCAAGTTCCTTGGTGTCCACATCACCAACGAACTATCATGGTCCAAACACACCAAGACAGTCGTGAAGAGGGCATGACAAAGCCTATTCCCCCTCAGGAGACTGAAAAGATTTGCATGGGTCCTCAGATCCTCAAAAGGTTCTACAGCTGCATCATCGAGAGCATCCTGACTGGTTGCATCACCGCCTGGTATGGCAACTGCTCGGCCTCCGACCGCAAGGCACTACAGAGGGTAGTGCGTTCGACCCAGTACATCACTGGGGCCAAGCTTTCTGCCATCCAGGACCTCTATACCAGGCGGTGTCAGAGGAAGGCCCTCAAAATTGTCAAAGACTCCAGCCACCCTAGTCATAGACTGTTCTCTCTGCTACCGCACGACAAGCGGTACCAGAGCGCCAAGTCTAGGTCCAAAAGGCTTCTCAACAGCTTCTACCCCCAAGCCATAAGACTCCTGAACAGCTAATCATACCCGGACTATTTGCACTGCCCCCCCACCACCACCCCATCTTTTTACGCTGCTGCTACTCTGTTAATTATTTATGCATAGTCACTTTAACTCTACCCACATGTACAGTTGAAGTCAGAAGTTTACATACACTTAGGTTGGAGTCATTAAAACTCATTTTTCAACCACTCCACACATTCTTTGTTAACAAACTATAGTTTTGGCAAGTCGGTAAGGGCATCTACTTTGTGCATGACACAAGTACTTTTTCCAACAATTGTTTACAGACAGATTATTTCACTTATAATTCACTGTATCACAATTCCAGTGGGTCAGAAGTTTGCATACACTAAGTTGACTGTGCCTTTAAGCAGCTTGGAAAATTCCAGAAAATGATGTCATGTCAATTGGAGGTGTACCTGTAGATGTATTTCAAGGCCTACCTTCAAACACAGTGCCTCTTTGCTTGACATCTTTGCAAAATCAAAAGAAATCAGCCAAGACCTCAGAAAGAAAATTGTAGGCCTCCACAAGTCTGGTTCATCCTTGGGAGCAATTTCCAAACGCCTGAAGGTACCACGTTCATCTGTACAAACAATAGTACGCAAGTATAAACACCATGGGACCACGCAGCCGTCATACTGCTCAGGAAGGAGACGCATTCTGTCTCCTAGAGATGAACGTACTTTGGTGCGAAAAGTGCAAATCAATCCCAGAACAACAGCAAAGGACCTTGTGAAGATGCTGGAGGAAACCGGTACAAAAGTATCTATATCCACAGTAAAACAAGTCCTATATCGATATAACCTGAAAGGCCGCTCAGCAAGGAAGAAGGCACTGCTCCAAAACCGCCATAAAAGCCAGACTACGGTTTGCAACTGCACATGGGGACAAAGATCGTACTTTTTGGAGAAATGTCCTCTGGTCTGATGAAACAAAAATAGAACTAACAAAAATGACGATCGTTATGTTTGGAGGAAAAAGGGGAACGCTTGCAAGCCGAAGAACACCATCCCAACCGTGAAGCACAGGGATGGCAGCATCATGCTGTGGGGGTGCTTTGCTGCATGAGAAACTGGTGCACTTCACAAATTAGATGGCATCATGAGGAAGGAAAATTATGTGGATATATTGAAGCAACATCTCAAGACATCAGTCAGGAAGTTAAAGCTTGGTCGCAAATGGGTCTTCCAAATGGACAATGACCCAAAGCATACTTCCAAAGTTGTGGCAAAATGGCTTAAGGACAACAAAGTCAAGGTATTGGAGTGGCCATCACAAAGCCCTGACCTCAATCCTATAGAAAATGTGTGGGCAGAACTGAAAAAGCGTGTGCGAGCAAGGAGGCCTACAAACCTGACTCAGTTACACCAGCTTTGTCAGGAGCAATGGGCCAAAATTCACCCAACTTATTGTGGGAAGCTTGTGGAAGGCTACCTGAAACGTTTGACCCAAGTTAAACAATTTAAAGGCAATGCTACCAAATACTAATTGAGTGTATGTAAACTTCTGACCCACTGAGAATGTGATGAAAGTAATAAAAGCTTAAATTTATCATTCTCTCTACTATTATTCTGACATTTCACATTCTTAAAATAAAGTGGTGATCCTAACTGACCTAAGACAGGGAATGTTTACTAGGATTAAATGTCAGGAATTGTGAAAACTGAGTTTAAATGTATTTGGCTAAGGTGTATGTGAACTTCCGACTTCAACTGTACATATTACCTCAACTAGCCGGTGCCCCCGCACATTGACTCTGCACCGGTACCCCCCTGTATATAGCCTCTTTACTGTTATTTTATTTTACTTCTGCTCTTTTTTTCTCAACACTTTTTTGTTGTTTTATTTGACTTTTTTATAAAAAAATTAATGCATTGTTGTTTAAGGGCTGTAAGTAAGCATTTCACGGTAATGTCTACACCTGTTGTATTCGGCGCATGTGGCAAATAAAATTTGATTCGATTCATTTAGACCTATTGTGACATATATTGCATTATTTTATGGCTGGTTATGACAACTACATAAGAGTGTCAAAACCCACAAAATCTACCACACAAGCCAAAACATACCATTACACCATAGCCTACTTGTCAACAGTATGTTTATGTTATACAACATTTTATGAAATTGACCATTTTAAATTATCATTGTAATCGCGCACAAATTGATGTCAGACATACCCCAATGCTCTGTTGCTGATGACTGGGATAAATGCAGGAGCAGGACAAGACACCCTCTTTTTGACTGATGATTGACATAAGGACATGTACGTGATAGGCCTATCTGGCTTATATGATTATGACGGTCATAATGCTTCATGAGTGTCAAAGTGTATTTTCTGCAAGTTATTAATATGATGAAAAAAACATGACTGTAAATAATTAATTACAACAAAGGACTTAAGAAAAAAACTTTCAAACGAAAAGAAAGTTCTTGGCAGGGAAAAAACACATTTGAATAAATATGGGTTTTGACACTCTTATGTACGTGTCATAACCCGCCATAAAATAACGCAATATATGTCACAACAAGTGTAAATATATGGGTCATGACAGTGTTATGACCATATTATGGTAGGTTATGACAAGTTATGTCAGCTCGTATGACATATTATTACATGGTTATGGCCGTGTTATGATGCTGGGTGTCAAGTAAAGTGTTACCCAAATATTATTTATGTTTGGGCTTCTTGCAGAAAATTTGCAGTCTACAATTATTTGTAATTATGTTCCGGCCCCCTGAACATCCACTCAAGAAAAAAATTGTCCCGCAGCTGAATCTAGTTGATGATCCTTGGTATAGAGGATGGGGCCTAGACTAAGGCGGTGGCTGTAAACATAAGGGTGGAGACTTAGTGGGTGTCTGGGCTGTAAATTGACCATCTCTAATTCCTCACATTGCCAGCTCATTATCGGACCAGTGTGGACTGGCTGAGGACTGCCTGCTGTTTTCATTAAGCACACCCGGACTGAGCTTTGTCAATTTGAATCTTATTTATAGCGACCTCCAGTTTAAACTGTATTATTATGAGGCTTTATCACGTGTCAAGTCTGAGGAGCTGAAAGGCAGATGGCAAAGCAGAAATCAGGAAATGTCGTGGGGGTTGATGAGGCTCTTGAGCAGTGGTCTGACATCTGGTGCTGTGGTTCTTTGTCATTAAGAACCCAACTCAGTATTGATAACTTCTTCTTCTTGTTTTAGATATAACTTCACTCTGTTCAACAGTGTGTCGCTGGGTGGTATTGTACATTCATCATGATCAAGATGTTCTTCACTAGCACCCTCCCTCGTCTTCGAGGAATTCTCACAAGTCTACTAGGTCCAGGTGTGTGGGCATGTAGTGGAATAAATGTTCAAAAAGGAAAGGTTCTTCTTACTTAATTTGTTTTCTTACTTAGGATTCAACTTGCCCCAGGTAAAATTGTGACCTTTGGGATGCCAAGTCAATGATTTTGGGAGGCTGAACAGCTTTGTCAGTGTGGATGTCGGATCACCACCTCAAGCTGAACCTCGGCAAGACGGAGCTGCTCTTCCTCCCGGAGAAGGACTGCCCGCTCCATGATCTCGCCATCACGGTTGACAACTCCATTGTGTCCTCCTCCCAGAGTGCAAAGAACCTTGGCGTGACCCTGGACAACACCCTGTCGTTCTCCGCTAACATCAAAGCGGTGACCCGAACCTGCAGGTTCATGCTCTACAACATTCGCAGAGTACGACCCTACCTTACACAGAAAGCGGCACAGGTCCTAATCCAGGCACTTGTCATCTCCCGTCTGGATTACTGCAACTCGCTGTTGGCTGGGTTCCCTGCCTGTGCCATTAAACCCCTACAACTTATCCAGAACGCTGCAGCCCGTCTGGTGTTCAACCTTCCCAAGTTCTCTCACGTCACCCCGCTCCTCCGCACACTCCACTGGCTTCCAGTTGAGGCTCGCATCTACTACAACACCAAGGTGCTTGCCTACGGAGCTGTGAGGGGAACGGCACCTCCTTACCTTCAGGCTCTGATCAGACCCTACACCCAAACGAGGGCACTACGTTCATCCACCTCTGGCCTGCTAGCCCCCCTACCTCTGCGGAAGCACAGATCCCTCTCAGCCCAGTCAAAGCAATTCGCTGCTCTGGCACCCCAATGGTGGAACAAGCTCCCCCACGACGCCAGGACAGCGGAGTCACTGACCACCTTCCGGAGACACTTGAAACCCTACCTCTTTAAGGAATACCTGGAATAGTATAAAGTAATCCTTCTACCCCCCCCATAAAAAAAATGTGGTTGTCCCACTGGCTATCATAAGTTGAATGCACCAATTTGTAATGACGTAAATGTAAACCTTTGTGTCATCTGTCTGCAGTTGCCAAATCCCTCTTGCAGGGGGCATCCATGACTACATTTGAAATAGCACCCTCGCTCACACGTAGATGACAAGAAAAAGAGAATACATACGTTGTACTCCCTCAATACATTCAATACGTTTTTTTTCATAATTTGCAAGTATGGTGGCACTGTGTCTCTATCAGAGTGTTAGTAGTGCCCTCTGGGTAACCAGATCCTTTAGGAAATATTAAAGGAACTCAAGTCTCACGAAAGGTCCAAAAGGACAATGCACCTACAGTGCTACCAGATGTGCGGTCTTTGCTAGGCTGGGAATGAGGAAAATGAAGAGGGGGGGTCTTTATTTGGAAAGTTTCAGATAAGCCCCCGCCTCCCCCTTACTCTATTCCCAAATCCAGGCGGATCGTGTTTTGCCGACAGGTCTGTGAGGGAGAGAAACCGGAGCTGGGCTCTGAGATCACTTTACCATTTATACAAGTACCGGCCTAGGATTCCTCTCAAGACCGGGAACACATAATCCTGATGAATTGCTCCCCTAAAGAAATGCCCTGGTTTTTGTGAAACCTCCAAGCGCTAATGCTACGACTGCTACTACAGTCATGTCTGTCTTGGTGTGACACACAAACACAATAACAAAAAAATCTTGATATACACTACAAGTCAAAAGTTTGGACACACCTACTCATTCAAGGGTTTTTCTTTATTTTTACTATTTTCTACATTGTAGAATAATAGTGAAGACATCAAAACTATGAAATAACACGTTTGAGCCAATCAGTTGTGTTGTGACGGGAGGGGGGACAGAAGTATACAGAAGATAACCCTATTTGGTAAAAGACCAAGTCCATTTTATGGCAAGAACAGCTCAAATAAGCAAAGAGAAACGACAGTCCATCATTACTTTAAGACATGAATGTCAGTCAATACGGAACATTTCAAGAACTTTCAACGTTTCTTCAAGTGCAGTCTCAAAAACCATCACGCACTATGATGAAACTGTCTCTCATGAGGACCGCCACAGGAATGGAAGACCCAGAGTTACCTCTGCTGCAGAGGATACGTTTATTAGAGTTACCAGCCTCAGAAATTGCAGCCCAAATAAATGCTTCACAGAGTTCAAGTAACAGACATCAACTCAACATCAACTGTTCAGAGGGCACTGTGTGAATCAGGCCTTCATGGTTGAATTGCTGCAAAGAAACCACTACTAAAGGACACCAATAATAAGAAGAGACCTGCTTGGGCCAAGAAACACGAGCAATGGACATTAGACCAGTAGAAATGTGTCCTTTGGGCTGGAGTCCAAATTTGAGATTTTTGGTTCAAACCGCTGTGTGTAGTTCCCACAGTAAAGCATGGAGGAGGAGGCATTATGGTGTGGGGGTGCTTTGCTGGTGACACTGTCTGGGATTTATTTAGAATTCAAGGAACTCTTAACCAGCATGGCTACAACAGTATTCTGCAGCGATACGCCATCCCATCTGGTTTGGGCTTAGTGGGACTATCATTTGTTTTTCAACAGGACAATGACCCAACACACCTCCAGGCTGTATAAGGGCTATTTTACCAAGAAGGAGAGTGATGGAGTGCTGTATCAGATGACCTGGCCTCCACAATCCCCCGAACTCAACCCAATTGAGATGGTTTGGGATGAGTCGGAAAGCAGAGTGAAGGAAAAGCAGCCAACAAGTGCTCAGCATATGTGGGAACTCCTTCAAGACTGTTGAAAAGCATTCCAGGTGAAGCTGGTTGAGAGAATGCCAAGAGTGTGCAAAGCTGTCATCAAGGCAAAGGGTGGCTATTTGAAGAATCTCAAATATTAAATATATTTTGATTTGTTTAACACTTTTTTGGGGACTACATAATTCCATATGTGTTATTTCATAGTTTTGATGTCTTCACTATTATTCTACAATGTAAAAAATAGTAAAAATAAAGAAAAACCCTTGAATGAGTAGGTGTGTCCAAACTTTTGACTGGTACTGTATATATTTTCCATCAAGGATTGAATCGGGTTCTCTATTTGTCATTGTCCTTTTGTTTAGGAGGCAGTGTCACAAACATTGTTTAGACACATTTGTGAGTACTACATTTTGACATTTCAACTAGGCTATGCTTTACAATGCTTGTGAAACTTTCACCTCCTGTACTCCCTTTTAACCCATGGATGTGTGGCCACGCACGTCTCCAACTCAATCATCAAGTTTGCTGACGACAACAGTGGTAGGCCTAATTACCAACCTTGACGACACAGCCTGCAGGGCCCTGGCGGAGTGGTTTAGGGAAAATAACCTCTCCAACAAAATGAAGGAGCTGTTCGTGGACTTCAGGAGACAGCAGAGCGACCACCCCCCCTCATCCACATCGACAGGGCCGCAGTGGAGAGGGTGAAAAGCTTCAAGTTCCTCGGCGTGCACATCACTGACAATCTGAAATGGTCCATCCACACAGACAGTGTGGTGGAGAAGGCACTACAGCGTGTCTTCAACCTTTGGGAGGCTGTAGAAAATCAGCTTGGCCTCTAAAGTCCCTCACAAACTTCTACAGATGCACCATTGAGGGCATCCTGTCAGGCTGTATCACCGCCTGGTCTGCAACCGCAGGGCTCTCCAGAGGGTGGTGCAGTCAGCCCAACGCATCACCGGGGGCACACTGCCTGCCCTCCAGGACATCTACAGCACCCGGTGTCACAGGAAGGCCAAGAAGATCAAGGACCTCAGCCACCCGAGCCACAGCCTGTTCACCCTGCTACCATCTAGACTGCAGAGACGGTACAGGTGCATCAAAGCTGGGACCGAGAGAAACAGCTTCTATCTCCAGGCCATCAGACTGTTAAATAGTCACCACTAGCTGGCCTCCGCCCAGTACCTTGCCCTGAACTTAGTCCCTGTTACATAGTCATTGAACACTGGTCACTTTAATAATGTTTACATACTGTTTTACCCACAACATATGTATATACTGTATTCTAGTCAAGGCTTATCCTATATAACTACTGCTGTACTCACCTTTCCTATTCATATACTGTCCATAATGTATATATACACACCATCATATACATACTGTACAGTGCCTTGCAAAAGTATTCATCCCCCTTGGTGTTTTTCCTATTTTGTTGCATTACAACCTGTAATTTAAATGGATTTTTATTTGGATTTCATGTAATGGACATACACGAAATGAAAAAAATGACTTGTTAAAAAAAAAAAAAAAAAAAATAACGGAAAAGTTGAGAGTGCATATGTACTCACCCCTTTGCTATGAAGCCCCTAAATAAGATCTGGTGCAAACAATTACCTTCAGAAGTCACATAATTAGTTAAATAAAGTCCACCTGTGTGCAATCTAAGTGTCACATGATCTGGCACATGATCTCAGTATATATATACACACATCTGCTCTGAAAGGCCCCAGAGTCTGCAACACCACTAAGCAAGGGGCACCAACAAGCAAGCGGCACCATGAAGACCAAGGAGCCCTCCAAACAGGTCAGGGACAAAGTTGTGGAGAAGTACAGATCAGGGTTGGGTTATAAAACAATATCAGAAACTTTGAACATCCCACGGAGCACCATTAAATCCATTATTAAAAAATGGAAAGAATATGGCACCACAACAAACCTGCCAAGAGAGGGCCACCCACCAAAACTCACAGACCGGGCAAGGAGGGCATTAATCAGAGACGCAACAAAGAGACCAAAGATAACCCTGAAGTAGCTGCAAAGCTCCACAGCGGAGATTGGAGTATCTGTCCATAGGACCACTTTTAGCCGTACACTCCACAGAGCTAGGCTTTACGGAAGGGTGGCCAGAAAAAAAGCCATTGCTTAAAGAAAAAAATAAGCAAACACGTTTGGTGTTCGCCAAAAGGCATGTGGGAGACTCCCCAAACATATGGAAGAAGGTACTCTGGTCAGATGAGACAAAAATTGAGCTTTTTGACCATCAAGGAAAACGTTATGTCTGGCGCAAACCCAACACCTCTCATCACCCCGAGAACACCATCCCCACAGTGAAGCGTGGTGGCAGCATCATGCTGTGGGGATGTTTCACATCGGCAGGGACTGGGAAACTGGTCAGAATTGAAGGAATAATGGATGGCGCTAAATACAAGGAAATTCTTGAGGGAAACCTGTTTCAGTCTTCCAGAGATTTGAGACTGGGAAGGAGGTTCACCTTCCAGCAGGACAATGACCCTAAGCATACTGCTAAAGCAACACTTGAGTGGTTTAAGGGGAACATTTAAATGTCTTGGAATGGCCTAGTCAAAGCCCAGACCTCAATCCAATTGAGAATCTGTGGTATGACTTAAAGATTGCTGTACACCAGCGGAACCCATCCAACTTGAAGGAGCTGGAGCAGTGTTGCCTTGAAGAATGGGCAAAAATCCCAGTGGCTAGATGTGCCAAGTTTATAGAGACATACCCCAAGAGACTTGCAGCTGTAATTGCTGCAAAAGGTGGCTCTACAAAGTATTGACTTTGGGGGGGGTGAATAGTTACAGTGAGGGAAAAAAGTATTTGATCCCCTGCTGATTTTGTACGTTTGCCCACTGCCAAAGAAATGATCAGTCTATAATTTTAATGGTAGGTTTATTTGAACAGTGAGAGACAGAATAACAACAAAAAAATCCAGAAAAACACATGTCAAAAATTTTATAAATTGATTTCCATTTTAATAAGGGAAATAAGTATTTGACCCCCTCTCAATCAGAAAGATTTCTGGCTCCCAGGTGTCTTTTATACACGTAATGAGCTGAGATTAGGAGCACACTCTTAAAGGGAGTGCTCCTAATCTCAGCTTGTTACCTGTATAAAAGACACCTGTCCACAGAAGCAATCAATCAATCAGATTCCAAACTCTCCACCATGGCCAAGACCAAAGAGCTCTCCAAGGATGTCAGGGACAAGATTGTAGACCTACACAAGGCTGGAATGGGTTAAAGACCATCGCCAAGCAGCTTGGTGAGAAGGTGACAACAGTTGGTGCGATTATTCGCAAATGGAAGAAACACAAAATAACTGTCAATCTCCCTCGGCCTGGGGCTCCATGCAAGATCTCACTTCGTGGAGTTGCAATGATCATGAGAACGGTGAGGAATCAGCCCAGAACTACACGGGAGGATCTTGTCAATGATCTCAAGGCAGCTGGGACCATAGTCACCAAGAAAACAATTGGTAACACACTACGCCGTGAAGGACTGAAATCCTGCAGCGCCCGCAAGGTCCCCCTGCTCAAGAAAGCACATATACAGGCCTGTCTGAAGTTTGCCAATGAACATCTGAATGATTCAGAGGAGAACTTGGTGAAAGTGTTGTGGTCAGATGAGACCAAAATCAAGCTCTTTGGCATCAACTCAACTCGCCGTGTTTGGAGGAGGAGGAATGCTGCCTATGACCCCAAGAACACCATCCCCACCGTCAAACATGGAGGTGGAAACATTATGCTTTGGGGGTGTTTTTCTGCTAAGGGGACAGGACAACTTCATCGCATCAAAGGGACGATGGACAGGGCCATGTACCGTCAAATCTTGGGTGAGAACCTCCTTCCCTCAATCAGGGCATTGAAAATGGGTCGTGGATGGGTATTCCAGCATGACAATGACCCAAAACACACGGCCAAGGCAACAAAGGAGTGGCTCAAGATGAAGCACATTAAGGTCCTGGAGTGGCCTAGCCAGTCTCCAGACCTTAATCCCATAGAAAATCTGTGGAGGGAGCGGAAGGTTTGAGTTGCCAAACGTCAGGCTCGAAACCTTAATGACTTGGAGAAGATCTGCAAAGAGGAGTGGGACAAAATCCCTCCTGAGATGTGTGCAAACCTGGTGGCCAACTACAAGAAACGTCTGACCTCTGTGATTGCCAACAAGGGTTTTGCCACCAAGTACTAAATACTTATTTCCCTCATTAAAATGCTGATTTTTTTTGTTGTTATTCTGTCTCTCACTGTTCAAATAAACCTACCATTAAAATTATAGACTGATCATGTCTTTGTCAGTGGGCAAACGTACAAAATCAGCAGGGGATCAAATACTTTTTTCCCCTCACTGTATGCACGCTCAAGTTCTGTTTTTTTGTCTTATTTCTTGTTTGTTTCACAAAAAAATATATTTTGCATCTTCAAAGTGGTAGGCATGTTGTGTAAATCAAATGATACAAACCCCCCAAAAATCTATTTTAATTCCAGGTTGTAAGGCAACAAAATAGGAAAAATGCCAAGGGGGGCGAATACTTTCGCAAGCCACTGTATATACACTGAGTATACCAAACATTAGGAACACCTTCCTAAAATTGAGTTGCCCTCAGAACAGCCTCAATTCATCGGGGCATGGACTCTACAAGGTGTCGAAAACGTTCCACAGGGATGCTGGCTCATGTTGACTCCAATGCTTCCCACAGTTGTGTCAAGTTGGATGGATGTTCTTTGGGTGGTGGACCATTCTTGATACACAAGAAATTGTTGAGCGTGAAAATCCGAGCAGCGTTGCAATTCTTGACACAAACCGGTGCGCCTGGCACCTACTACCATACCCCGTTAAAAGGCACTTAAATCTTTTGTCTTGCCCATTCAAAATCTGAATGGCACAAATACACAATCCATGTCTCAATCTTCTCAAGGCTTAAAAATCCTTCTTTAACCTGTCTCCTCCCCTTAATCTACACTGATTGAAGTGGATTTAGAAGTGACATCAATAATGGATCATTGCTTTCACCTGGATTCACCTGGTCAGTCATGTAAAGAGCAGGTGTTCAAAAACGTATATACTCAATGTATATGTATACTGAACCAAAATATAAACGCAACATGTAAAGTGTTGGTCCCATGTTTCATGAGCTGAAATAAAAGATCCCAGAAATGTTCCATATGCAGAAAAAGCTTATTTCTCTCAAATTTAGTGCACAAATTTGTTTACATCCCTGTTAGTGAGCATTTCTCTTTTTCGCCCCAACCTTTTTTTAAGGTGTCTGACCAACAGATGCATATCTGTATTCCCAGTCATGTGAAATCCATAGATTAAGGCCTAATGAATATATTCCAAACTCATTCAAGGGTTTTTCTTTATGTTTACTAATTTCTACATTGTAGAATAAAAGTGAAGACATCAAAACTATGAAATAACACATATGGTGTCATGTATTAACCAAAAAAGTGTTAAACAAATCATGTGGGAACTCCATCAAGACTGTTGGAAAAGCATTCCAGGTGAAGCTGGTTGAGTGAATGCCAAGAGTGTGCAAAGCTGTCATCAAGGCAAAGGGTGGCTATTTTAAGAATCTCAAATATAAAATACATTTTAATTTGTGTAACACTTTTTTGGTTACCACATGATTCCATGTGTTATTTCATAGTTTTGATGTCTTCACTATTATTCTACAACGTAAAAAATAGTAATATATTCCGGGCTATGCCATTGCTCGTTCTGATATTTTTAAAATTTATTTATTTTTGGGTATACTGTACTTTTGGAGCCATAAACATAAGCATTTTGATGCACCTGCAATAACATCTGCTAAATATGTGTACATGACCAATAACATTTGATTTGATTTCATCTGAGGGGAAGAGTGGGTAGAAGGCCGTACGAGAATGAAACCTCTTCTACTTACTGTGTATATAGGGGTGCATTATTCCCACCCAAACATATTTTGACATGCATGTTTGTCCAGCAGGGGGAACTCTAGAATGTCATTTAATTATAAAAAATAAGATATTATGAATAACACTAAGATGTAATAATGCCTATGTTTACTGTCACTGACAACCTCTGAAAGCTGCCAGATGTGTTTTTGTTGTAATATGCCCAAATGTATTTGAGGGGAGGGGGGGAGGGGGGGTACTTCTACTATCACCTTTGTCATGATCACCATGACTTTAGGTGGCATTTTAAATGCCTGTTTTTCTGTCTGAGCATGAACCATCTGAGCTGAGGCAGGGGGGATAATTTGTTAAGATTGCAAAGCAAAGACAAAATAGGTTATTTTGTGCAGCCACATTCTGACAGTTGAGCTTGGTGACAGATTCTGTCAGCAAAGGGTTGCCAGCGTATGCACTGGAAGTGATCTGTGACCCCCATGCCCGCACCCAGACACAGACACATGCACGCACAGACACACACTAACACACATAATCTGCAGAAGTGCTTGGCAAGAATGAGTAGAAGGTCATACGAGAACGCAACCTCTTCTACGTACTGTGTATATGCGGGTGCATTATTCCCACCCAAACATATTTTTTTATTTGTGTGTGAGTATCTGTCTGCCTGCCAGTGGCCTAAGTGAGAGAACATATTGGTTGATTCAATCAATCCACAACAGCTAGGAAGATTAAGTGGTGTTTAAACTCCTCCGTTTGTGTTCTCATCAATATCGTTAGCCATACTGCAACGATCTCAACATTGTCAAGTATCATTTCATCTCACTGAAGATCTATTGAGACCTCACACAGGTAAAAGGCTGAATTCAGATTGCATTTTGGAAGACTAATTTGAAAGCAGAACAAAAAAGCTACAGGGCAAGAAATCTTTCTATGATGACTATTTCATACCTTAGTATTGTTTAGCTGGGCCAGTCCGGTGCAGGCGTTAGCGAGCAAGAAGTCCCCACTGAGAACGGCCATCTTGTTTCCAAACTGCATGTCCTTCAGGGGTCCGTCTGAGTTGGTCCACTCCTTGAGGTTGACGATCCCACGGTGCACCAGGAAGGCCGTGTGGATGAGCTCTGTGATTTCAGCCAGGTTCCGCTGGCTGCAGAGGAGAAAAACATACTTTATGACATCAATAAAACATCAAATTTAATATATAACACATACAGTGAGCTCCAAAAGTATTGGGACAGTGACACATTTTTTGTTGTTTTGGCTCTGTACTCCAGCACTTTGGATTTAAATCTGATACAATGAGGTTAAAGGGATACTTTGGGATTTTGGCAATGAGGCCCTTTATCTACTTCCCTAGTCAGATGAACTAGTGGATGCCATTTTTATGTCTCTGTGTCCAGTATGAAGGAAGTTAAATGTAGTTTCAAGAGCCAATACAAACTAGCGTTAGAGAAATGACTGGAAGTCTGTGGGTATCTGCTTTAATTTGAGGGTATTGTCATCTGTATCAGGTGAACCATTAGAAATTACAGCACTTTTTGTACATAGTCCCCCCCATTTTAGGGGACCAAAAGTTACAGCCGCACAAATATCATACCCCCAAGACATCCTAACCTCTCACCATTACAATAAGAGGCGAGGTTAGCATACAGTGCTATGAGTGGCACAGTGGTCTAAGGCACTGCATCGCAGTGCTGGCTGTGCCACTAGAGATCCTGGTTCGTATCCAGGCTCTGTCGTAGCCGGCCGGGACCGGGAGACCCATGGGGAGGCGCACAATTGGCCCAGCGTCGTCCAGGGTATGGGAGGGAATGGCCGGCAGGGATGTAGCTCAGTTGGTAGAGCATGGTGTTTGCAACGCCAGGGTTGTGGGTTCAATTCCCACGGGGGGCCAGTATGAAAAATATATATACAGTGGGGGAAAAAAGTATTTAGTCAGCCACCAATTGTGCAAGTTCTCCCACTTAAAAAGATGAGAGAGGCCTGTCATTTTCATCATAGGTACACGTCAACTATGACAGACAAAATGAGAAAAAAAATCCAGAAAATCACATTGTAGGATTTTTAATGAAGTTATTTGCAAATTATGGTGGAAAATAAGTATTTGGTCAATAACAAAAGTTTCTCAATACTTTGTTATATACCCTTTGTTGGCAATGACACAGTCAAACGTTTTCTGTAAGTCTTCACAAGGTTTTCACACACTGTTGCTGGTATTTTGGCCCATTCCTCCATGCAGATCTCCTCTAGAGCAGTGATGTTTTGGGGCTGTCGCTGGGCAACACGGACTTTCAACTCCCTCCAAAGATTTTCTATGGGGTTGAGATCTGGAGACTGGCTAGGCCACTCCAGGACCTTGAAATGCTTCTTATGGAGCCACTCCTTCGTTGCCCGGGCGGTGTGTTTGGGATCATTGTCATGCTGAAAGACCCAGCCACGTTTCATCTTCAATGCCCTTGCTGATGGAAGGAGGTTTTCACTCAAAATCTCACGATACATGGCCCCATTCATTCTTTCCTTTACACGGATCAGTCGTCCTGGTCCCTTTGCAGAAAAACAGCCCCAAAGCATGATGTTTCCACCCCCATGCTTCACGGTAGGTATGGTGTTCTTTGGATGCAACTCAGCATTCTTTGTCCTCCAAACACGGCGAGTTGAGTTTTTACCAAAAAGTTATATTTTGGTTTCATCTGACCATATGACATTCTCCCAATCCTCTTCTGGATCATCCAAATGCACTCTAGCAAACTTCAGACGTCTGGCACTGCAGGATTTGAGTCCCTGGCGGCGTAGTGTGTTACTGATGGTAGGCTTTGTTACTTTGGTCCCAGCTCTCTGCAGGTCATTCACTAGGTCCCCCCGTGTGGTTCTGGGATTTTTGCTCACCGTTCTTGTGATCATTTTGACCCCACGGGGTGAGATCTTGCGTGGAGCCCCAGATCGAGGGAGATTATCAGTGGTCTTGTATGTCTTCCATTTCCTAATAATTGCTCCCACAGTTGATTTCTTCAAACCAAGCTGCTTACCTATTGCAGATTCAGTCTTCCCAGCCTGGTGCAGGTCTACAGTTTTGTTTCTGGTGTCCTTTGACAGCTCTTTGGTCTTGGCCATAGTGGAGTTTGGAGTGTGACTGTTTGAGGTTGTGGACAGGTGTCTTTTATACTGATAACAAGTTCAAACAGGTGCCATTAATACAGGTAACGAGTGGAGGAAGAAGTTACAGGTCTGTGAGAGCCAGAAATCTTGCTTGTTTGTAGGTGACCAAATACTTATTTTCCACCATAATTTGCAAATAAATTCATAAAAAATCCTACAATGTGATTTTCTGGATTTTTTTTCCTCAATTTGTCTGTCATAGTTGACATGTACCTATGATGAAAATTACAGGCCTCTCATCTATTTAAGTGGGAGAACTTGCACAATTGGTGCCTGACTAAATACTTTTTTCCCCCACTGTGTATATATTTATATAAAATAAAAATAATGTATGCACTCACTAACTGTAAGTCGCTCTGGATAAGAGTGTCTGCTAAATGACTAAAATGTCAAATGTAATGAAAAAGTATTTGCCCCATTTCTAATTTTCTCTACTTTTGCATATTTGTGATACTGAATGTTATCAAATCTTCAACCAAAACCTAATATTAGATAAAGGGAACATAAGTGAACAAATAACACAATTACATATTTATTTCATAAACAAAGTTATGCAACACCCAATTCCCCTGTGTGAAAAAGTAATTGCCCCCTTACACTCAATAACTGGTTGTGCCACCTTTAGCTGCAATGGCTCCAACCAAATGCTTCCTGTAGTTGTTGATCAGTCTCTCACGTCGCTGTGGAGGAATTTTGGCCCACTCTTCCATGCAGAACTGCTTTAACTCAGTGACGTGTGGGTTTTCAAGCATGAACTGCTTTGTTTCAAGTCCTGCCACAACATCTAAATTGGGATTAGGTCTGGACTTTGACTAGGCCATTCCAAAACATCCAATTTGTTGCTTTTTAGCAATTTTCATGTAGACTTGATTGTGTGTTTTGGATCATTGTCTTGCTGCATGACCCAGCTGCGCTTCAGCTTCAGCTCACAGACGGATGGTCTGACATTCTCCTGTAGAATTATCTGATACAGAGCAGAATTCATGGTTCCTTCTATTAAGGCCTCCAGGTCCTGAGGCAGCAAAGCATCCCCAAACCATCACACCACCACCACCATGCTTGACCTTTGGTATGATGTTCTTACTGTGGAATGCAGAGTTTGGTTTTCGCCAGGCATTACTGGAACCATGTCGTCCAAAAAGTTATACTTTTGAATCATCTGTCCATAGAACGTTCTTCCAAGAGTCTTGATGATCATCCAGGTGCTTTTTGGAAAACTTGAGTTAACTTTTTGGACGAGATGGGTCCCATTATGCCTGGCGAAAACCAAACACACTTCTACATCCATGTAGAAGTGTTGAGAAACATATTATATTCTTATTTACAATAAAGTGTCTCCAAAATGACACAATACATTATTTACCATTAATTTCTATTGGGCACAAAATAATCTGAAACACAACCAAAACAAACAGCAAATTCATCCAACCAATTTATAGAGTCACAAGATTGATGTAGTCATTGTGTGCTATGAATATGGGACCAAATACAGAACTTTTTACTACTTTAACACACAAGTGAATTCGTCCCAATACTATTGGTCCCCTAAAATGGGGGTACTATTTAAAAAATTAATGCTGTAATTTCTAAACGGTTCACCCTCAAATTAAAGCTGACAGTCTGCAATTTAACCTCAAAGTCATTGTATCATTTCAAATCCAAAACAACAAAATGTGTCACTGTCCCAATACTTTTGGAGCTTATTGTATTTCACATTCACTTCTACAACAGCATGTATGTATCAAATGTTATGAGTTCCAATGGTTTAAAGATCAAAAGTGCAAATTATAGGGTGTCCAATCAAAAACATATTTTGACCAATGGGTAAAATAAGTGTGTAGATAATCCTCTCAGAAAACCAATAGTCCAAACCTCATGTCTCTATCATAATCCGTTCAAATGGTTTTTGAGTTTTTACCATTGTAGCATGGCCAGAATTAAAATCAATGGAGGCCAGAGAAGAAGAAAAAAAAGTGGTCAAAAATCAGGAAAGTTGGGCTCCCGAGTGTCACAGTGCTAGAGACATCACTACAGACCCTGGTTCGTTCCCGGGCTATCGGGAGTCCCATAGGGCGGCGCACAATTGGCCCAGCGTCGTCTGGGTTAGGGGAGGGTTTGGCCGGGGGGAGGCTTTACTTGGCTCATCGCGCTCTAGCGACTCCTTGTGGCGGGCCGGGCGCCTGCAGCCTGACCTCGGTCGTCAGGTGAACTGTGTTTCCTCTGACACATTGGTACGGCTGGCTTCCGGGTTAAGTGGGCGGGTGTTAAGAAGCGCGGTTTGTTTTGATTCGGAGGACACGAGTCGACCTTCGCCTCCCGAGCCTGTTGGGGTTGCAGTGATGAGACAAGATCGAAATTGGGGAGAAAAATAGAGGGTAAAATACAAAAAATATTTACAAAATATTCTGTGGATTCTGTGCTAGAATTAAGGCTCCTGTCTACCTGACAGGCTCACTTTCCCATTGAACTCGTCATCTTTCTTCTCGAATCCGCAGGATATCGATTTTGAGACATGACATAGTATTTTCATATTTTAGTATACAATTTGCATATTCATTCAAAATTCCTGTTATTTTTCAAAGATTTCCCACAAAAACAAACGTATCTCTGAAATATCAACGGAGCACTGAGCGTATAACCAAGCTTTTTATTTTCAAAGCCTTTTACATTTAATTTAGCTCTGTCATGCTAATGTTGGTTTTTGCGACCTGCGGAAACAACTTTGAAGACGACCATCACAAAATGTAAAATCCTCAAAAGTTGTTACGAGAAACCTGCACCGCTATGTCAACAGAGCTCGGTGGTTACTATCGGATGTATTAGTTTACGAAATCCAACTTTTGGGATATGTTAATGATATGTTAGAAAAAAACTGTATAGAACAATTATGCCTGCACACTGTTAAAGCTCCTAATTCACCGCTTTATTAACAACGTTTCGATCCGAAACAGATCTACGTCAGGTCAAAAACCCCACTAAACGATTCAGAACATGAATAATTATATTTGTCTTGGTACAATGTATTTTATAGCATAAGGAAGTGACATTTCATCACCAAAGCGCGTTCACACATCCTACAAATTAGACAATTTTTCAGAGCTTTTTTAAAATAGATTTTGAATAGATTTTATAGAAATTGGAGAAAAAAAGTTTACCATTATTGAGGAAAAATAAATAAGCCTTTACTCAGTGCCATAATAGTCCTTAGAAATAAGTTATTCTTGATTACCAGAAAAGAAGTGCAAGTGGTTTTTGAATGGAGCCTTTGAACTTGGCCTGAGGGAGCCTATAATCAAATGTTGATTCATTCATTGCGGGTGGATAATTACGTCCCTCTCCATATGGGCTGAGCCTGCCAGGGCGAGACAGACCGGGGGATCTGTCTGTGGAGGGAGCCAGGGATGGGTGCGATGATGGCCACTTAGGACCATCTTTCAGCCGGTGTGAAACAGTCCTGATAAGACATTTCAATTCCAGTCGTCTGTCAATTCTAGTTGTTCCTGCCCATAATACGTCGTATAGCAGGTAATTGCATGTTCTACAGTTGCTCAGAGAGAGTTGTTATTAAAATGCAATAATTTATTTCTCTGCTCAATCATATCTATTGTACCCCTTCTGTGGAGAGGAGTAGATTTGGCAATGTCTTTCATTTCAATCCCTGCCACTGCATTGATGTTATTGTTAACACACACAGGATGCAATTGTGTTGCTGTTAGGGATGAAAATGACAGCCTAAATGTTGAGAACAATTGATCTAATTTAACATGATGTAATTGGACCTTACATTCAAAATAGGCCTATTTGATTATTGGATTCAACATTCAATGCAGTTTAATAATTTATCTGGTCATACTCCCTATATCAAATAGTAACCTTGGTACAAATCTCAGACAAATACCGAACACATTGTTACTGCAGCAAAAGTAAAAAGCAGGATATTGAGTACATCCTGTACAAATGCAGCTAAATAATAATAATGTTGGCAATAGGAGCTATTCTGACACCACCACTCCTCCCACCCCACCCTAGGACCACTACAGAGTCCTCGCCCGTTCTCTGCCTTAGATCTACAACTCATGATAAGCAGAGTCTTCGCCAGGAGAGGAAAAAGGGAACTTGTGTATAAATAGCTTTGGCACCCGGTTGCATAGCAACTGATGCCATCTTGCTGAGGCGTTCCCGCCCCCAACACGCCCCTTGTCCTGAGTGTTCTGTTCCATTTTCCTCCCTCTACAGGGTCCCCATTACCCTGCAATACAGCTGTGTATCTGGCTTCTCTCTCTCTGAATGTCTGTCTGTGTCTTTATCACTCTCTCTGATTTTGTCTGTCTTTCTCGCTCCATCTCTCTGATTCCGTACAGCTCTGGCCCTCTCTCTATGTTTAGTTCCCCGGTGAGCCATCAGTATTGGGCACTGGAGTGGGAGACATTTTACAAATGCTGGCTGTCAGGAGGGGGGAGAACATTCCCCTAGAGGTATCAATCAATCCCCCCCATCAGTGCTCCGGCCCAGGTGCTAATGAGCCCACCCTCTGACAGGGAAGAGGGGGGCGAGACAGAACGAGAGAGAGGGAAATGGGGGTTGTGGTACAGAAAGAAAGGCGCAAATGAGGTGACCCAGTAGAGGTTTCTCTGAGCGTGCGTGCGTATGGACGTGTCCCCACAAGAATAGTAAACAAACACAACTGGGGACATTTTCTTAGTCCCCACAAGGTCAAATGCTATTTCTAGGGGGTTTAGGGTTAAGGTTTGAATTAGTGTTAGGGTTAGAATTAGGTTTAGGGTTTTGAGCTAGGGTTAGGTTTAGTGTTTGTGTGAGTCTACACACATATGATTGTGTATACAAATGCAAAAGTCAGTACAATATAATATAGTTAGTCATCATGAGTCACGACTTAGTAGCAGGCACATGAGGTCATGAAACTTATGCATTATGAGGATTCTGATGTAGATTTCTAGCTTTTCTTTTTTTTTTAAGTGACACTACAAAGGTTTTGTATACTTTAAGCCAGTAGCTTTAAATGTAGCACTCAAGAGCCAAAAAGGGTCCCTGAAAATTGTGCACAATGTCACATACAGTGCCTTCAGAAAGTATTCACACCCTATTACTTTCTCCACATTTTGTTGTGTTACAAAGTGGGATTCAAATGGATTTATTTGTCATTTCTTGTCAATGATCTACACAAAATACTCTGTCAAAGTGGAAGAAAAACATCTAACAAAAATGTATGGAAAATAAAATGCTAATATACAGTATCTTGATTAGATAAGTATTCAATCCCTCAAGTCAATACATGTTAGAATCACCTTTGGCAGCGATTACAGCTGAGTCTTTCTGGGTAGGTCTCTAAGCGCTTTGCACACCTGAATTGTACAATATTTGCCCAATATTATTAAAACAATTATTCAAGCTCTGTCAAGTTGGTTGTTGATCATTGCTAGACAGCCATTTTCAAGTCTTGCTACAGATTTTCAGGCTGATTGAAGTCAAACCTCAAATCAAATGTTATTTGTCACATACGTGTTTAGCAGATGTTATAGCGGGTGTAGCGAAATGCTTGTGCTTCTAGCTCCGACAGTGCAGTAATATCTAACAATTTCACAACATATACCCAAAACACACAAATCTAGTAAGGAATGGGATTTAAGAATATATACATATATGGACAAGCAATGACAGAGCGGCATGGACTAAGATACAGTAGAATATTATAGAATACAGTATATACATATGAGATGAGTAGTGCAAGATATGTAAACATTATTAAAGTGACTAGTGTTCCATTTCTTAAAGTGGCCAGTGATTTCAATAGGCAGCAGCAGCCTCTAATGTGCTAGTGATGGCTATTTAACAGTCTGATGGCCTTGAGATAGAAGCTGTTTTTCATTATCTCGGTCCCAGCTTTGATGCACCTGTACTGACCTCGCCTTCTGGATGATAGCGGGGTGAACAGGCAGTGGCTCGGGTGGTTGATGTCCTTGATGATCTTTTTGGCCTTCCTGTGACATCGGGTGCTGTATGTGTCTTGGAGGGCGGGTAGTTTGCCCCCGATAATGCGTTCGGCAGACCGCACCACCCTCTGGAGAGCCCTGCGGTTGTGGGCGGCTTGAAGCTTTCCACCTTCTCCACTGCGGTCCTGTCGATGTGGATAGGGGGGTGCACCCTCTGCTGTTTCCTGAAGTCCACGATCATCTCCTTTGTTTTGTTGATGTTGAGTGAGAGGTTATTTTCCTGCCACCACACTCCCAGAGCCCTCACCTCCTCCCTGTAGGCGGTCTCGTCATTGTTGGTAATCAAGCCTACTACTGTTGTGTCGTCTGCAAACTTGATGATTGAGTTGGAGGCGTGCTTGGCCACGCAATCATGGGTGAACAGGAAGTACAGGAGGGGGCTGAGCACGCACCCTTGTGGGGCCCCAGTGTTGACGATCAGCGAAGTGGAGATGTTGTTTCCTGCCTTCACCACCTGGGGGCGGCCCGTCAGAAAGTCCAGGACCTTGGAGGGTACTATGGTGTTGAATGCTGAGCTATAGTCAATTAACAGCATTCTTACATAGGTATTAATCTTGTCCAGATGGGATAGGGCAGTGTGATGGCAATTGCATTGTCTGTGGATCTATTGGGGTGGTAAGCAAATTGAAGTGGGCCTAGGGTGACAGGTAAGGTAGAGGTGATATGATCCTTGACTAGTCTCTCAAAGCACTTCATGATGACAGAGGTGAGTGCTACAGGGCAATAGTCATTTAGTTCAGTTACCTTTGCTTTCTTGGGTACAGGAACAATGGTGGCCATCTTGAAGCATGTGGGAATAGCAGACTAGGAAAGGGAGAGATTGAATATGTCCATGAACACACCAGCCAGCTGGTCTGCGCATGCTCTGAGGACGCGGCTAGGGATGTCGTCTGGGCCGGCAGCCTTGCGGGGTTAAGATGCTTAAATGTCTTAATCACGTCGGCCATGGAGAAGGAGAGGCCACAGTCCTTGGTAGTGGGCCTCGTCAGTGGCACTGTGTTATCTTCAAAGCGGGCGAAGAAGGTGTTTAGCTTGTCTGGAAGCGAGACGTCGGTGTCGGCGACGTGGCTGGTTTTCTTTTTGTAGTCCGTGATTGTCTGTAGACTCTGCCACATACGTCTCGTGTCTGAGCAGTTGAATTGCGACTCCACTTTGTCTCTATACTGATGTTTTGCCAGTTTAATTGCCTTGCGGAGTGAGTAGCTACACTGTTTGTATTCTGCCATATTCCCAGTCACCTTGCCATGGTTGAATGCGGTGGTTCGCGCTTTCAGATTTGCTCGAATGCTGCCGTCTATCCACGGTTTCTGGTTAGGGTAGGTTTTAATAGTCACAGTAGGCACAACATCTCCTATACACTTCCTGATAAACTCAGTCACCATTTCAGTGTATATTTCTAAATTATTTTCGGAAGCTACCCGGAACATATCCCAGTCCGCGTGATCAAAACAATCTTGAAGCGTGGATTCCGATTGGTCAGACCAGCGTTGAATAGTCTTTAGCACGGGTACTTCCTGTTTGAGTTTCTGCCTATAGGACGGGAGAAGCAAAATGGAGTCGTGGTCAGATTTGCCGAAAGGAGGGCGGGGGAGGGCCTTATAACCATCTCGGAAGTTTGAATAGCAATGGTCGAGGATTTTAGCAGCGCGAGTACAACAGTCGATATGTTGATAGAACTTCGGCAGCCTAGTCCTCAAATTTGCTTTGTTAAAATCCCTGGCTACAATAAATGCAGCCTCATTTAGGCCACTCAGGAACATACCATGTCGTCTTGGTAAGCAACTCCAGTGTATATTTGGCCTTGTGATTTAGGTAATTGTCCTGCTAAAAGGTGAATTTGTCTCCCAATGTCTGTTGGAAAGCAGACAACCATGTTTTCCTCTAGGATTTTGCCTGTACTTAGCTCTATTACGTTTATTTTTATCTACCTAATCCTTGCCAATGACAAGCATACCCATAACATGATGCAGCCACCACCATGCTTGAAAATATGTTTTTGGTGATGTGTTGGATATACCCCAAACATAATGCTTTGTATTCAGGACAAAAAGTTAATTTCTTTGCCACATTTTTGCAGTATTACTTTAGTGCCATATTGCAAACAGGATGCATGGTTTGGAATTTGATATTTATTTACATGCTTCCTTCTTTCCACTCTGTAATTTATGTAAATATTGTGGCGTAACTACCATGTTGTTGATCCAGCCTCAGTTCTCGTATCACAGCCTGTTTTAAAATCACCATTGGCCTCATGGTGAAATCAAAGCGGTTTATTTCTTCTTCTTTTTTTTTTGCAACCGAGTTAGGAAGGGTGCCTGTATCTTTGTAGTGACTGGGTGTATTGATATACCATCCAAAGTGTAATTAATAACTGCATCATGCTCAAAGGTATATTCATTGTCTGCTTTTTTTTACCCATCTACCAATAGATGCCATTCTTTGCGAACCATTGGAAAACCTCCCTGGTCTTTGTGGTGGAATCTGTGCTTGAAATTCACTGCTCGACTGAGGGACCTTACAGATAATTGTATGTGTGGGGTACAGAGATGGGGTAGTCATTTAAAAATCATGTTAAACACTATTATTGCACACAGAGTCCATGCAACTTATGTGACTTATTAAGCACACTTATTGACTCAAGACATTTCAGCTTTTCATTTAGTGCAATACATTCAATATTTATCAGATGACAACAGACATGTGCAATGCCATTTTGCTAGCAGCCACACATAAGTAAATTAGTTTACTAAAGCAAGGTATTTTTGCAAAAAATATGCATGGCAATTATAATTATGTTTATCATAGCAAGAATGTAGCCAGCTAGATTTCCTAATGTTTTGCTTCAAGTTAATCTTACATTTTACGAAGAGAAAAACTACACCAGAGGAAATTACCGGAGAAAAGTAGCATACACATCAGTCAGAGTGCTGTCTGGTGATCCAATGACTAGAGCAAATATAACTGAAGCACAAAATTACTCCTCTTACATTCATGATATGGAGCTAAACCTGACTGAAGCCTTTCTAGATCTGCTTTTACAAAACGCAGCAAGATAGATATTTTTCTGCGTTTTATCTTTCCTTTTCTGCATATTAAACACAGAATCCTGGGTTAACACGACCCCTGGACTAAAATAATTTGTTATTTAACTAATGTTTTATTAGATTGTAACTTTCCTATAGTAGCCACCAGCTGACAGCGAACATACACTCCTCTCTGTATTTATTTGGAAAGTGAAGCTAAAACTTTTAAATTTGGCTCTCTACTCCCGCACTTTGGATTTGTAATTAAAATGTTTCAAATGAGGCGACAGTACAGAATGTGACCTTTTATTTGAGGGCATTTTCATCCAACTTTGTTTTTACCGTTTAGAAATGAAAGCACTTTGTATCTATAAATAATTTCCCCTTTGCAGATAGCCTACTGATGCATCTATCGAAATGTGATTTATGCTTGCTGTCCCATTTCTTATTGGGGTAAATAAAATATGCGGTTATTAGATTTACATGTTCAAATCGGTAGAGTAAATGACAATCATTTACAAAATGATGCAACAGATTTCGTTTGCAAGCCAGGGCCAAATTGCCTTCCACGAGCGAGCAAAGGTGATAATGTAAATGTATACAATGGAAAAATGATACTTATGTTTGCATCAAATACCCTATTCCTTGGAAGTTGTGTATTGATTATATATAGAATTCGATTACGTTACGTGATGAATGATGATCGCTGGCAATCAACAGCTGATGTTGCCCAGATTACCCCATATCATGGAATATGTGTGTGAACGTTTATAAAGACAGAAGGAAGACACATGGAATTATTTGATTTTGATGGATGGTTGACATAACAAAAAGGTAGGTCGATATTTTCTTATCAAAAAAGTGGGTGAACGTTTGCTTCAGTATAGATTTCTCGAGCGCATATAAGTTAAATGTGTTGTGGCGCCAACAGGATAAATAGATGGACTCGCACCTGGTAAAAGCCTTATAGCCTACTGCGCAATTTATATTCCAAAATTCAAACAACATACACCAGCGACACAATTTAGGAGATAAAGGTTGTGAGCACAGTGTTTCTGATCGTGTTGACAATTATCTTCTAACGTAACAAGTACATTTGTGTCCCTCCATTTAATATGATATGTTACGTATGCATTTGTGGATGTCCATTATCCATTTCGTATGATTGATATGTTACGTCCTCCAATTCGCATGATTTGTTACGAATTCCAATGCGTACAATACAGTATGTTCCGAATTTGTAAATGCGCATTCACTATGAAAGGGACAAGTGCATAACTCACATGCACTAAGTATTTTAAACCGAGGCTACGATTAAAGAGTCTATACATTGCATTGGGCCAAAACTATCAGCGTTTTGTGTGATGATGTCATCTTTATAGTTATGCTGCCATATAGCCAGAGTTGCTGAAAAAAGAACTCTGCCTCCCAATAGCCAATGTTTGCACATTAAATCGCTATTGACTGTCTGTCTGTGTCTTGCTGGTTGATATACTTTGTACAGTCGTGGTCAAAAGTTTTGAGAATGACACAAGTATTGGTCTTCACAAAGTTTGCTGCTTCAGTGTTTTTAGATATTTTTGTCAGATGTTACAATTTTTTTTCTTTTTCTCACCTTTATTTAACCAGGTAAACCAGTTGAGAACAAGTTCTCATTTACAACTGCGACCTGGCCAAGATAAAGCAAAGCAGTGCGATAAAAACAACAACACAGAGTTACATATGGGATAAACAAAACGTACAGTCAATAACACAATAGAAAATCTATATACAGTGTGTGCAAATGTAGTAAGTTATGGAGGTAAGGCAATAAATAGGCCATAGTGCAAAATGATTACCATTTAGTATTACTATGGTATACTGAAGTATAATTACAAGCATTCCATAAGTGTCAAAGGCTTTTATTGACAATTACATTACGTTTATGCAAAGAGTCAATATTTGCAGAGTTGACCCTTCTTTTTCAAGACCTCTGCAATCCGCCCTGGCATGCTGTCAATTAACTTCTGGGCCACATCCTGACTGATGGCAGCCCATTCTTGCATAATCAATGCTTTGAGTTTGTCAGAATTTGTGGGTTTTTGTTTGTCCACCCGCCTCTTGAGGATTGACCACAAATTCTCAAATGGGATTAAGGTCTGGGGAGTTTCCTGGCCATGGACCCAAAATGTCGATGTTTTGTTCACCAAGCCACTTAGTTATCACTTTTGCCTTATGGCAAGGTGCTCCATCATGCTGGAAAAGGCATTGTTCGTCACCAAACTGTTCTTGGATGGTTGGGAGAAGTTGCTCTCGGAGGATGTGTTGGTACCATTCTTTATTCATAGCTGTGTTCTTAGGCAAAATTGTGAGTGAGCCCACTCCCTTGGCTGAGAAGCAACCCCACACATGAATGGTCTCAGGATGCTTTACTGTTGGCATGACACAGGACTGATGGTAGCGCTCACCTTGTCTTCTCCAGACAAGCTTTTTTCCAGATACCCCAAACAATCGGAAAGGGGTTTCATCAGAGAAAATGACTTTACCCCAGTCCTCAGCAGTCTAATCCCTGTACCTTTTGCAGAATATCAGTCTGTCCCTGATGTTTTTCCTGGAGAGAAGTGGCTTCCTCGCTGCCCTTCTTGACACCAAGCCATCCTCCAAAAGTCTTCGCCTCACTGTGCGTGCAGATGCACTCACACCTGCCTGCTGCCATTCCTGAGCAAGCTCTGCACTGGTGGTGCCCCGATCCCGCAGCTGAATCAACTTTAGGAGACGGTCCTGGCGCTTGCTGGACTTTCTTGGGCGCCCTGAAGCCTTCTTCACAGCAATTGAACCTCTCTCCTTGAAGTTCTTGATGATCCGATAAATGGTTGATTTAGGTGCAATCTTACTAGCAGCAATATCCTTGCCTGTGAAGCCCTTTTTGTGCAAAGCAATGATGACGGCACGTGTTTCCTTGCAGGTAACCATGGTTAACAGAGGAAGAACAATGATTTCAAGCACCACCCTCCTTTTAAAGCTTCCAGTCTGTTATTCTAACTCAATCAGCATGACAGAGTGATCTCCAGCCTTGTCCTCGTCAACACTCTCACCTGTGTTAACAGAGAGAATCACTGACATGATGGCAGCTGGTCCTTTTGTGGCAGGGCTGAAATGCAGTGGAAGTGTTTTTGGGGGATTAAGTTCATTTTCATATCAAAGAGGGACTTTGCAATTAATTGCAATTCATCTGATCACTCTTCATAACATTATGGAGTATATGCAAATTGCCATCATAAAAACTGAGGCAGCAGACTTTGTGAAAATTAATATTTGTGTCATTCTCAAAACTTTTGACCACTACTGTATATAGCTTGCCTTAATAGCTGCATGTAGGCTAACTGAAATCTCTAGAATGCCTGTTGTGTCATGCTTATGTTTGATTTGATCACTGTTACAACAGATAAATAACTACGTTTGTTCGAACAAGCGGCAGAGGAGTCACGGAATGAGTGAGCACAGCTGAAAGGACTCTGAAGGGGGAAGTGCACAGCGGATCCTGCACATGCGCAGAAATCTATCTTTAGTCCAAAACTTCTGGGTTCCAGAAAATCCGGAAACGTAGCCACTCCGAATATTTTATTCATTCAATGTATTTCTAGGTTTTCTCCACCAGGAAAAGATAACAAATGGTGTACTATGCATGTATGAACCATACATTGACACGTCGAGTCCAAAACAGAAGATTAAAAAACATACAGAAGTAGTTTTCAAGATACCGTTCATTCTCTGTAATCTGAATTGTTGGTCATTTCAATAGCTGGTGCCCTAATCTTGTCCATGGTTAATAACTTGATAAGTCAGACTGTACGCATATTCATTACAGCCACCCCACAATATCCCCCCCACCCGCCCTGCTTGACAGACTCCCTCACTGATCCTTTAGTAGAGGCAGTGCTGCTTGCCAGCTAGGAGCAAGAAAAGGGCCATTCAGATACCTAGTGCATCACCTGCCAAACACAACAGCGACTTCTGGAAACCACTTGGCAAGGTTGTAGAGTGATCTTCACACAAAATTCCCTGTTCTGGGCAACATTCTGTGTATGTGCGGTGTGCGCGCATGAGTGAATGTCGTCATCGGAAAAAAGGACATCAATTGGAGCTGGTGTGTTTGCTGTCAGATCAGGAGCAATGAAAAGTATGTTCCTGTCTTTTCACCAAGTCAGTGGTAATAAAGGAAAGGAAGCTATAGAAGAATGTGAAGACAAAGCCCCAGAGAGGCGTGTTTACCTGGGGTAGATGCCGCTGACCATGTCCTGGGGGAGGAGGTCTGAGGCTGTGTGCTGGCTGGGACCGGCTGCCTTGGACATCAGTAGGACCACCAGGCCCCTCATCTGAAGGTTATTTCTACTGTCATAGACGAAGCCCCTGAGAAGAGGAACAGGCATCAATTACACATTGTTGGGTAAGGGTTTATACATGTGGGGAATATGCACTGTTTCATACACAGAAAATCCACAAAACAGGCATCCCATGTGTCACATCTTGAATTTGAATAAATTGGCCATTTCATGTAGGATATTTGTTAGTTCCCACACATTTAAAGAAATGTCCTTCAGGAGTAAAAAAACAAACATATTTTCATCATCCAAAAATCCATTCTGCCAAGCAGGGAATTGGCTTGGGATGGCAGGCTAAGTAAGCAACCTCTTAACAATGACAAAGAAAATGGCCAGTAATTGTATGGAAATGAGATGTGGTGCGACTATGCTAATGAGGTTGTATGTAGCTTTCACCACCTCTCTCCAGGGGTGCCACAAAAATCCCTTTATTCCCTCTCACTCACATCATCGCTAAGCAAACAAAATGGCTAATTGCTGCTTCATGGGGGTGACGCATAGAGAAAGGTCGACACACTCATGAAGACAACTGCTTTTCAAGATCATCATTAAATCAGCTGCATTGCCAAAGATTATTTGGGCTACATCATTGCAAATAGTGGAGGGGCTTTCTGTTCAGTCAAGAATTCTGAGTTAGATAAACATTTTCAGTAGCTGAAATGCCAGACAAACTTTTTTTAATTGCTAGGGGAAAATGTCAACCTGAGAGCACAGCTATGGGGAGGTGAGGGAATAACTTGATTTGCTATTTGTGAAAATGTATATGTCATTGAACGCACCTAGGAATTTGCTCCACTACTCCATTTTTGTTTGTGGACCCCACTCTTATGGTAAAAAATATATATATCTCACAGAGTAGCTTTAAATCAAATCAAATCAAATTTTATTTGTCACATACACGTGTTTAGCAGAAGTTATTGCGGGTGTAGAGAAATACCTGTGCTTCTAGCTCTGACAGTGCAGTAATATCTAACAAAAACAACTATCTCCCGAGTGGCGCAGTGGTCTAAGGCACTGCATCGCAGTGCTAGCTGTGCCACTAGAGAACCTGGTTCGAATCCAGGCTCTGTCGTAGCTGGCCGTGACCGGGAGACCCATGGGGCGGCGCACAATTGGCCCAGCGTCGTCCAGGGTAGGGGAGGGAATGGCCAGCAGGGATGTAGCTCAGTTGGTAGAGCATGGCGTTTGCAATGCCAGGGTTGTGGGTTCGATTCCCACGGGGGGCCAGTATGAAAAATAAAATAAATAAATAAATGTATGCACTCACTAACTGTAAGTCGCTCTGGATAAGAGCGTCTGCTAAATGACGTAAATGTAAATGTAAGTAATATCTAACAATTTCACAACATATACCCAAAACACACAAATCTAGTAAGGAATGGGATTTAAGAATATATACATATATGGACAAGCAATGACAGAGCGGCATGGACTAAGATACAGTAGAATATTATAGAATACAGTATATACATATGAGATGAGTAGTGCAAGATATGTAAACATTATTAAAGTGACTAGTGTTCCATTTCTTAAAGTGGCCAGTGATTTCAATAGGCAGCAGCAGCCTCTAATGTGCTAGTGATGGCTATTTAACAGTCTGATGGCCTTGAGATAGAAGCTGTTTTTCATTATCTCGGTCCCAGCTTTGATGCACCTGTACTGACCTCGCCTTCTGGATGATAGCGGGGTGAACAGGCAGTGGCTCGGGTGGTTGATGTCCTTGATGATCTTTTTGACCTTCTTGTGACATCGGGTGCTGGAGGGTGGGTAGTTTGCCCCCGGTAATGCGTTCGGCAGACCGCACCACCCTCTGGAGAGCCCTGCGGTTGCGGGCGGTGCAGTTGCCGTACCATGCGGTGATACAGCCCGACAGGATGCTCTCAATTGTGCATCTGTAAAAGTTTGTGAGGGTTTTAGGTGCCAAGCCAAATTTCTTCAGCCTCCTGAGGTTGAAGAGGCTCTGTTGCGCCTTCTTCACCACACTGCCTGCGTGGGTGGACCATTTCAGTTTGTCAGTAATGTGTACGCCAAGGAACTTGAAGCTTTCCACCTTCTCATTTTTACATTTTAGTCGTGGTCCTCTGTAGCTCAATTGGTAGAGCATGGCGCTTGTAACGCCAGGGTAGTGGGTTCGATCCCCGGGGCCACCCATACGTAAACATTTATGCACGCATGACTGTAAGTCACTTTGGATAAAAGCGTCTGCTAAATGGCATATTATTATTATTATTAGTCATTTAGCAGACGCTCTTATCCAGAGCGACTTAGAGTTAGTGAGTGTATACACTTTTTCATACTGGTCCCCCGTGGGAATCGAACCCACAACCCTGGCGTTGCAAGCGCCATGCTCTACCAACACTCCACTGTGGTCCCGTCGATGTGGACAGGGAGTACAGGAGGGGGCTGAGCATGCACCCTTGTGGGGCCCCAGTGTTGAGGATCAGCGAAGTGGAGATGTTGTTTCCTACCTTCACCACCTGGGGGCGGCCCGTCAGGAAGTCCAGGACCCAGTTGCACAGGGCGGGGTTCAGACCCAGGGCCTCGAGCTTAATGATGAGCTTGGAGGGTACTATGGTGTTGAATGCTGAGCTATAGTCAATGAACAGCATTCTTACATAGGTATTCCTCTTGTCCAGATGGGATAGGGCAGTGTGATGGCGATTGCATCGTCTGTGGATCTATTGGGGCGGTAAGCAAATTGAAGTGGGTCTTGGGTGACAAGTAAGGCAGAGGTGATATGATCCTTGACTAGTCTCTCAAAGCACTTCATGATGACAGAGGTGAGTGCTACAGGGCGATAGTCATTTAGTTCAGTTACCTTTGCTTTCTTGGGTATAGGAACAATGGTGGCCATCTTGAAGCATGTGGGAACAGCAGACTGGGAAAGGGAGAGATTGAATATGTCCGTAAACACACCAGCCAGCTGGTCTCCGCATGCTCTGAGGACGCGGCTAGGGGTGCCGTCTGGGCCGGAGAAGGAGAGGCCACAGTCCTTGGTAGTGGGCCTCGTCGGTGGCACTGTGTTAAATAAGCAAGCTTCAACAAGAGACTAATGAATCATTAAAGACCTAACCATATTGATCAGCTGTGGCACAACACACAGTTCAAGCAGAGCTGCAAGGCTAGCACTGGGCTGGCCACTCTGGAGATAAAATATCTGTGGTCCCGGGGGAGCGTTTAGACAGAGCACATCTAATCCTGTCCCCAGGGAGCCCCCTGTGCCATGAATCACACTCTAGTTAGAGCCCCGAGTAGACACTGAGCACCGCCCATTCTGCTCAAGCCCATACACCAGCCTCCACAAGACAGTCTCCCTCCCCCTGACCCAGCCCTGCACCACAGGGAGGGGAGAGAGATGGGGAGAGGGAGCGACGCAGAGGAGGGGAAGAAAGAGACAGACAGAAAATGAAGGGAGAGAGCAAAAGGCAGAGGAATAAGAGAGAGCGGTAGAAAGAGAGGCGGAGGAAGAGAGAAGGAAGGGGAGAGGGAGAGAGACGGGCAGGGAGAGGGGAATAGAGAGAAATAAAAAGGGGAGATGATAGGAGATACGGTAAGTGCAATAGATAAGCGAGGAATGTGACAAGTCTAATTAGATCTGTTAAATCCAATGGACCCTAACGAAAACCATCACATGAAATAATGTAAGTTGTGGTCTGATACTTTACAGTGTTCGTAGTGGTAAAAAGAACAGCATGTAGCCTAGGTGAACCACAACAAAATTCAACACATTTTTGCCAGGTTTCTAAAATACCTCCTACATCAGATTCAGAGATTCAGAGTTTTTGTACAGGGTTGCAGGTGTGATTGCAGGGTACAGTGAAAATCTTAGGCTCCGAGCTCCAACATGCAGGACTAAGTGAAAGTAAATAATGAAAATGGTAATTTAAAAAAATAAATATATAAATAGAAAATAGCACTATATACACATCATAACAACTGTAGCAGTGATGAATAAATACATGTCCATTGGTGTGGAGGCAGAGTAAAGACTGTTAAGGGGGTGTGGGGGAATGACCATAGGGGGAGCATTATGACCATTGTGGGGGTGTGGGGACCAAGCGAAGTAAAAACAAAAATTATATACATATTAACAACTGCAACAGTGATGAATGTCGTTGGGGTGGGGGCAGAGTAAAGTCGGGGGGTAATCAGGCCTACTACTGTTGTATCGTCAGCAAACTTGATGATGAAGTTGGAACTGTGTGAGGCCACGCAGTCGAGGGTATACAGGGAATACAGGAGAGGACTGAGGACGTACCCTTGTGGGGCCCCTGTGTTGAGAATCAGTGACTAGGAGGTCATGTTACCTACGTTCACCACCTGGGGGCGGCCCTTCAGGAAGTTCAGGACCCAGTTGCTTAGAGAGGAGTTCAGACCCAGGGCCGTGAGCTTTGTAAAGAGCTTATAGGGCACAATGGTATTGAAGGCCGAGCTATAGTCGATGAACAGCATCCTCACATATGCATTCCTTTTGTCCAGGTGGGTAAGGGCAGTGTGCAGTGCAATGGCGATTGCGTCGTCCGTGGATCTGTCAAGGCGGTAGGCGAATTGGAGGGGGTCGAGTGCGTTGGGGAGGGAGGAGGTGATATGGTCTTTGACTAGCCTCTCGAAACATTTTATGTAACCAAAATATATTTATTCAAAGGTAAAAACAGACATTACGAAGGGTGAAATTACACTGGAATTCCTATAGCTTTCAATTAGCAACCACACCAAAAATGTTGTCTGCCAATGGCGAGACTGGCCAAGTCTGCAGCCTGAAGATGACAAATGATTAATATGCATGCCAGTCTCTACACCATGGCACATCAATCAATCTTAATCACCCTCCTGCAAAGGGGTGGGGCTGGGATGAGTGCTGGGAGAGAGGGAAAGAGGGAGAGAGAAAGAGAGATGGGTCAATGTCATTTTAATGGGTAGGACTACATGTTAGCCACCATTTATTACAGTGCTCTCTGAATCTTATCTACCGGTCGTCTACCTAGACCTGCACAATTATTCAAATGTATCACATGTAGGCCTAGTTAGCCTATTTTTGGGGCAAAGCACCAATAACCATTTCTAAGTGAGTACACAATTACTCAAGCCTTAATTACTTAAAAGTAACATTTGGATAAACTCAGTGTACAAAATAGGATTCGACATCTACCTCTAAATATTTCCTGAAACCCTAAAATGTGACAAAAAAAATTAAAAGCGGGACAAAAAAACTGTCGAAAACAATGGAAGCCAATTGAAGAGAAAAGTCAAACTGTGTCAAGGTCTTTCCCTGCTACAAAGTGAAAGTTCCTCTGTCCTGCATGGCCACACTCTGTAACTCCAGACTTTGGGCAAAGTTAGCTGAGCTGCATTTTTTTGAATGAAAGGAAAGGGAAAACCGAAACACAACTCCACAAGGGTCTGCCTGTCTGCTATTGAGGATATTTTTATCTGTGCCGCGTCTTGTGCGGAGACACAGTAGGAAATACGAACCAGCCAACCCAAGCTGACAGTGAGGAGTCAGACTGTCAGAGGTCCACTTCGCCCCTGTGCTACAACACCGAAATGGATTGTCATATCAGATTTAGGTGTATAGGTTATTACACCCTTGAGCTACGGTTTCTAACACACACGTCTGCAATGGCGGGATTGGATTCCAGCACTATCATTCCATGTCCCTTTCCTTCTTTCTTACAGTGAGGAGCCATTCATCCCCAATGAAGAGAGATGGCACTGGAGGCTAATTAACTACAGTGCATTCGGAAAGTATTCAGACCCCTTGACATTTTCCACATTTTGTTACGTTACAGCCTTATTCTAAAATAGATGTATATATATATATATATATACACACACACATACATACACACACATATACATTTACATATATATGTTAAATCAATTTTAGAATAAGGCTGTAACGTAACAAAATGTGGAAAATGTCAAGGGGTCTGAATACCTTCCGAATGCACTGTGTGTGTGTGTGTGTGTATGTATGTATATATATAAATAATAAATCTACACACAATACCCCATAATGACAAAGCGAAAACAGGTTTTTAGAAATGTTTGCAAATGTATTAAATTAAAAACAAATACCTTATTTACATAAGTATTCAGACCCTTTGCTATGAGACTCAAAATTGAGCTCAGGTGCATCCTGTTTCCATTGATCATCCTTCAGATGTTTCTACAACTTGATTGGAGTGTACCTGTGGTAAATTACATTGATTAGACATGATTTAGAAAGGCACACACCTGTCTATATAAGGTCCCACAGTTGACAGTGCATGTCAAGCCATGAGGTTGAGGGAATTGTGCATAGAGCTCTGAGACAGGATTGTGTCGAGGCACAGATCTGGGGAAGGGTACCAAAAAATGTCTGCAGCATTAAAGGTCCCCAAGAACACAGTGGCCTCCATCATTCTTAAATGGAAGAAGTTTGGAACCCCCAAGACTCTTCCTAGAGCTGGCCTCCCGGCCAAACTGAGCAATCGGGGGAGAAGGGCCTTCCTTGGTCAGGGAGGTCACCAAAAATCCGATGGTCACTCTGACAGAGCTCCAGAGTTCCTCTGTGGAGATTGGAGAACCTTCCACAAGGACAACCATCTCTGCAGCATTCTACCAATCAGGCCTTTATGGTAGAGTGGCCAGACGGAAGCCACTCCTCTGTAAAAGGCACATGACAGCCCGCTCTGAGTTTGCCAAAATGCACCTAAAGACTCACCACCTTCCGGAGACATTTGAAACCCCACCTCTTTAAGGAACACCTGGGATAGGATAAAGTAATCCTTCTACGCCCCCAAAAAAAAAAAAAAAAGTATAATTGTAAAGTGGTTATCCCACTGGCTATAGGGTGAATGCACCAATTTGTAGTCGCTCTGGATAAGAGCGTCTGCTAAATGACGTAAATGTGCCCTTGAGCAAGGCACTTAACCCTAATTGCTCCTGTAAGTCGCTCTGGATAAGAGCGTCTGCTAAATGACTAAAATGTAAATGTGAATGTACTTATGTAAATAAGGTATCTGTTTTTTTATTTTTAATACATTTGCAAACATTTCTAAAAACCTGTTTTTGCTTTGTCATTATGGGGTATTGTGTGTAGAACAATTTAATCAATTTTAGAATAAGGCTGTAACATAACACAATGTGGAAAAAGTCAAGGGGTCTGAATACTTTCCGAATGCACTGTATCTAGCTGATAGTTTAGAGAGGTAAAAAATAAGATATTCCCCTGCAATACCTTTGTTGAGGTGGTGGAAGGGTAAATGCTTAAGGGGTAATTTGGTCAAATTCAGCTATGAGGCTTTGTAATGAATCAGTTTGAACTAAGGTCAAATGTTTAGATGAGTTAATGTCACGCTGTCAATGTCACACTCATTTGGGGTTGATCATTTAACAGAATCTACACAGCACAAATTCCATAGGACTTTTCATTGAAATTAGACACATTTTGAGACATGGAATAATAAAACAAAACAAAGTTTATTTTGTTTCACCTTTTAGTAGACTACAATTAACTGAAGGAAAATCACTTAAATTGGCTTTCTTTTAGTTGTTATTCCATCAATCACAATGTATCATTGATTCTTTTTTATTTTAATCCTCCATTTGATTTATTGTAGGCTGTTTTCAGAAGCAAGTTTGCCAATCTGTTTTGTTATCTTTACATTTAATTTCAGGCTTTTTTTTTGCTTTGTTACATTTACTGGATGACACTATTTGTCAGAGGAAGCCATTCTAGTCTACACATAACTTTGCACACAACACCAGCAGGCTCTGTAAGAGGAGAGGAGACAATTAAATTGCCAGTACAAGCCACAAGAGGGTAGCCACTCTACCCAGCTCAGTCCTCTACAGCTCAGAGAAACAAGAAGACACACCAGCATCTTACTCTGGGAACAGTAAAAGCAACCATGAAATAAAACAAGAAATTCAAACTTTTCTGAGACATAAGGATGGTTAACCATCTAGTCAATCACACTTGCTCTCAATACCATTATTTTGACACACTTAGCCTACAGCGTAGACCCCTCAAACTTAACTCTGGACCTCGAAGCCAGTTCCACTGCATTTTTTTTATTGTTCCCCTCTAATCAGGGACTGATTTAGACCTGGGACACAAGGTGGGTGCAATTAATTATCAGGTAGAACAGAAAAGCAGCAGGCTCCGGACCTTGTAGGGTAAGAGTTGAATACCCCTGGCGTAGACTGTACTGAGGCGCCAGAAACCCTGGGTTTTCTAATGAAATCATAATTAAATAAATTAAAGGGATTGTCCACTCAAAATACAACCTAACATGACAGAGTAGGTGCACCAAATATAGGAACATGGATTGGTCCTCTACAAGCCGGACTGTTGAATAACATTATATTTGAATTTACACTGCCGATTGTCCGTAGTGTTGTTACTTCAGCTGCTCAAAATTATCCACAGGAAAGGATTGTTTACCCGACTTTTTAAAGCACTGGTACTGAAGTTGAAATTTCTATCACCTGGCACATGTGCAAAACCATACCTGTAAGACTTCGGTTAGTATGCATGGTCGCATGCGTGTACTTCCGTCTTGTGCACGTGCCTTCGGTCATGAGCAAAAACACATCTTGATTGCCACACACATACAGTTGAAGTCGGAAATTTACATACACGTTTTTCAACCACTCCACAAATTAACAAACTATCGTTTTGGCAAGTCGGTTAGGACATCTTTGTACATGACACAAGTAATCTTTCCAACAATTGTTTACAGACAGATTATTTCACTTATAATTCACTGTATCACAATTCCAGTTTACATACATTAAGTTGACTGTGCCTTTAAACAGTTTGGAAAATTCCAGAAAATGATGTCATGTCTTTAGAAGCTTCTGATAGGGTAATTGACATAATTTGAGTCATTTGGGCTCCCGAGTGGCGCAGCGGTCTAAGGCACTGCATCTCAGTGCTTGAGGCGTCACTACAGACCCCCTGGTTCGATTCCAGGCTGTATCACAACCGGCCGTGATTGGGAGTCCCATAGGGCGGCGCACAATTGGCCCATCGTCGTCCGGGTTTGGCCGGTGTAGGCCGTCATTGTAAATAAGAATTTGTTCTTAACCGACTTGCCTAGTTAAATAAAGGTAAAATTAATTAATTTGAGGTGTACCTGTGGATGTATTTCAAGGCCTACCTTCAAACTCAGTGCCTCTTTGCTTGACATCATGGGAAAATCAAAAGAAATAAGCCAAGACCTCAGAAAAAATGTTGTAGACCTCCACAAGTCTGGTTCATCCTTGGGAGCAATTTCACCACATTCATCTGTACAAACAATAGTACGCAAGTATAAACACCATGGGACCACGCAGCTGTCATACCGCTCAGGAAGGAGACGCGTTCTGTCTCCTAGAGATGAACGTACTATGGTGCGAAAAGTGCAAATCAATCCCAGAACAACAGCAAAGGACCTTGTGAAGATGCTGGAGGAAACAGGTACAAAAGTATCTATATCCACAGTAAAACGAGACCTACATTGACATAACCTGAAAGGCCGCTCAGCAAGGAAGAAGCCACTGCTCCAAAACCGCCATAAAAAAGCCAGACTACGGTTTGCAACTGCACATGGGGACAAAGATCATACTTTTTGGAGAAATGTCCTCTGGTCTGATTAAACAAAAATAGAACTGTTTGGCCATAATGACCATCGTTATGTTTGGAGGAAAAAGGGGGTTGCTTGAAAGCCTAAGAACACCATCCCAACCATGAAGCACGGGGGTGGCAGCATCATGCTGTGGGGGTGCTTTGCTGCAGGAGGGACTGGTGCACTTCACAAAATAGATGGCATCATGAGGAAGGAAAATTATGTGGATATATTGAAGCAACATCTCAAGACATCAGTCAGGAAGTTAAAGGTTGGTCGCAAATGGGTCTTCCAAATGGACAATGACCCCAAGCATTCTTCCAAAGTTGTGGCAAAATGGCTTAAGGACAACAAAGTCAAGGTATTGGAGTGGCCATCACAAAGCCCTGACCTCAATCCTATAGAAAATGTGTTGGCAGAACTGAAATAGCGTGTGCGAGCAAGGAGGCCTACAAACCTGACTCAGTTACACCAGCTCTGTCAGGAGGAATGGGCCAAAATTCACCCAACTTATTGTTGGAAGCTTGTGGAAGGCTACCCGAAACGTTTGACCCAAGTTAAACAATTTAAAGGCAATGCTACCAAATACTAATTGAGTGTATGTAAACTTCTGACCCACTGGGAATGTGATGAAAGAAATAAAAGCTGAAATAAATCACTCTACTATTATTCTGACATTTCACATTCTTAAAATAAAGTGGTGATCCTAACTGACCTAAGACAGGGAATTTTTACTAGGATTAAAATGTCAGGAATTGTGAAAAACTTACTTTAAAATGTATTTGGCTAAGGTGTATGTAAACTTCCGACTTCAACTGTAGACCCAATTAATTTTTTTATTTTTTCTCCCCAATTTCGTGATATCCAATTGGTAGTTACAGTATTGTCCCATCGCTGCAACTCCCCTACGGACTCAGGAGAGGCAAAGGTCGAGAGCCATGTGTCCTCCGAAAACACTGCTTCTTGACACACTGCTCGCTTAACCCGGAAGCCAGCCACACCAATGTGTCGGAGGAAACACTGTCCAGCTGGTGACCGAAGTCAGCTTGCAGGCGCCGAGCCCACCAAAATGAGTCACTAGAGCGCGATGAGACAAGGAACTCCTGGCCGGCCAAACCCTCCCCTAACCCGGACGACGCTGGGCCAATTGTGCACCGCCTTATGGGTCTCCCGGTCATGGCCGGCTATGACACAGCCTGGGATCGAACCCGGGTCTGTAGGCACTGTACAATGAAGTGCCTTAGACCGCTGCGCCACTCGGGAGGCCCATATACCCACTTTTTGAAGTAGGTTTTAATAATACTTTCCTGTGAATATTTTGTCTCAAATTACGACCAGCTGATGGACCACGAACACCACAGACAAATCGGCAGAGTAAGTTTAAATATAATTGTATTCAACATTTGTGACAGACAAGGGATGTTTAGCATTTTTCTATGTAAATGTGCATTTTGTGACTAACTGCAGCATTGCCTGGTCCCAGATCTGTTTGTGTATCATGTCAACTCCCATGACAAGGAGTGCCATGATGGCACAAACAGACTGGTACCCAGGCTAACTGCAGCATGGCTTGGGTCACTAAAAGTGAGCTGAAGTGGCCCGATGGCATATGGTGACAGGTCCATAGAATATAGTCTTCTAAAACCACAGCCAATTTAGAATTGCATTGTGTATGATGAATTGTGTATGGGAAGATTTTGCATTTGCATTACTAAAATTATGTAATATGTACAATACTATATGATTGTGTGTAAACCATACCTTGCAGTGTTGAGTAACGGGTGTTTTGTTCCAACCAGTTTCCTCACGTGCATTGCTACATTACTGAGTTCATCACTCAGCAAGCAGCGTAGGCTCATAAAGGAAGTCGGATAACCCACGATTTTCTCTGCATCCGAGACCACTTTATTCCAATTAGAAGGCGTTGTGTTGGAGAAAATACTTATGTTCCTCTGTCCACGGTTCAGCAAAACGATGCACGAGAGTCGAGACCAAATTACTGTCATCTTTACAGCTGAAGGTCATTTACTAATTAAAATTTAAACAAATATAAAGCAAATCCTTGACAGGTTTCTATACAAGCTTAACACAAGCGAGTATAGCTAGCTAGCTAAGTCGATTAAATAAATAAACTAAACGGTATTAGATATGTAGCTACAGTAGCTAGCTATCCATCCATATTTACATGTATCATGCTAGCAGAACCTAATGTTATTATGATGGATATCATCCTCGCTGTCGACAATGTCACATTAACTGAAATAAGTATTATGCAAAATGTTATCACCCTACTTAATTTGATACTTATTCCCTTTGAGATATCCTATAAAATGTCCTGTAAATATTCCGTAACACACTACCTAACATGTTAAGCATTGACACAGGAGTCCGCCATCTTAACGAAACGCAATACGATATGTCGCAAAAACGTTACAACAGTTCTTGATGTGCCCTGGGCTGCGTTCAGTACAAAGAAACGGTTTCCACTATATAGCAGAGCCACTACTGGCTATATCGTAAAAATGTATGAAAACAAACATTTGCTTTTTGGTCTTCATTTAAGGTTAGTGTAGGCATAAGGTTAGCAGTGTGGTTAATGTTAGGGTTAGGTTTAAAAACAGATTTTAAGAAGATACATTGTAGTCCCGTGTAGCTCAGTTGGTAGAGCATGGCGTTTGCAACGCCAGGGTTGTGGGTTCATTTCCCATGTATGAAAAAAGAAAACATTTATGCACTCACTAACTGTAAGGATACGAGCGTCTGCTAAATGACTAAAATGTAATGAATTGGTGGGGTTTATAACTTTCTGGCTTATTAAGTTTGTGGCTTATATTAAACGGTGTGCAACGTTCAGTTAAACGGAAACTGTGCGGTTCTGAACAACCAGTTGGGGAGAGGTTGGCAAAATGCACTGCTTGCTTCAAGCCACATCCACCAAACGGCGTAAACGTACCTCAAAGTCTGTTCGAGAACGTTGACGAATGTTTTGGGGGGAAACGTGTCATTCAGTACAAACCGTCACGCAAATTAGCAAAGAAAGATTAGGGTTGCCTGTAGAAAAATCGACAAAACATACAACATTGTTTCATTTAACAAACTGAGAAGGATCCAACATTCGGAGTGAAATAATTACACAAATTGACAAAAACAAACATGCATTTTATAATTTTCTTACGATTTTGGATATCCTTCAGAAGAAGTGTCTTTAATATCATATTATCGAAAATAAATGTAGGCTAACAAAGAGGACATGCCACCATGTAGGCTAGAATTTGAAATTGGAATCATAGTTGTTACATTTGTGTTTGTATCTGGTGCGCTCCGGCTGTTACATTTGTATCAGCCGGGAGCAAAGTCGATACATTGTAGCCTATCATTTCACCTCACCTGAGGGAATTCAGAAACTCTTGGAGGACAGTGGAAGTTGATACCAGTGCTTAGCCCTATTTGGGTCGTTGCACCAATTGGTGCCTTTTCAACAACAAAAACACTGATTTCACCTAATTGTAACGTTATGTCATTCAGAGCACATGTTCAACTTAATAAAAAACACGTTTTCACATCTCAAGAGGTAAAAAAAAAAAAACTATATTAAGTGCCAAATAAAGTAATAAGGTTGACGATTTAATCTAAAATCAGCCATAAATCCTCTTGTGACAGGGGGAATGGAAGCTTGTTGTGTGCACAGGGAGGGGCAATTGAAGGCAACAAAAAAAGGAAATTGTCAAAACATTTCAAGTTAGGCCTATGCTCAACCAGCTCAGTTTTCCACCACAAAATACTAGAAAATGGCCAAAAAGAGTAGAACCAGCTAACCAGTTTTTACACTATGATTTGACTATTAGATGTTCAATGTTTATTTTGAAAGAACATATTTTAAAAGGAATAGTTTCCAAATATTAAAACAAGATCTTGTTCATGTAGCAGGGTTGACCTTAAAATGAGGGACAGACATAAAGGAATCACTCATCACATGAAATAAAGAATCATCTTCAGAAATGGCTTCATCAAAGCAACAAAAAAATAACTAGGGCTTTACAATGATGGTGAAAACTTTGAGAAATAATGTGGTTAATGAGTAAAAATCTTCCTAGAAGTCACAGAGGGTGCACGGAGGGACATACAGTGCCTTCAGAAAGTATTCACACCTCTTTACTTTTTCCCACATTTTGTTGTGCTACAGCCTGAATTTAAAATTGATTAAATTGAGAATAGGCCTAGGCCTAATCTATTTTTCTGGTGCTCCTAAATACTGTTTGGTGCTCCTAACTTTCTCAAGTTGGGAGCACCAGTGTGCTACCAATGAAAAAGTTAGCCTAATTAAAGGTAGACTCAGCGAAATGACGTTGCCATGAGCAGCACTGCAGATATTGAGATGAGCGAGATGCAAGACTCTCACACAGTCACACACAGTATCTGCGCATGTGCATGGGTTCGCTTCATGCTGTTTGCAGCATGGTAGCCAGGGCACCAAATCAGCAGAGAAGTTGAGCTTCGCGCTTCAATGCTGTTAGTTGTTGCAGAAATTGACCCACTATGCTGTTTACTTTCTACATCTACATTTACATTTACATTTAAGTCATTTAGCAGACGCTCTTATCCAGAGCGACTTACAGTTAGTGAGTGCATACAACATTTTTTATTTATTTTTTCATACTGGCCCCCCATGGGAAACGAACCCACAACCCTGGCGTTGCAAACACCATGCTCTACCAACTGAGCGACATCCCTGCCGGCCATTCCCTCCCCTACCCTGGACGACGCTGGGCCAATTGTGCGCCGCCCCATGGGTCTCCCGGTCGCGGCCGGCTACGACAGAGCCTGGATTCGAACCAGGATCTCTAGTGGCACAGCTAGCACTGCGATGCAGTGCCTTAGACCACTTTCTACATCTACGTCATATCGCTGAGTCCACATTTAAGAACCCTATAAGCGTGGGCTCTTCACGATGGGGCACATTTGTAAATTCACTCTTATTCAGAGAACTTTGGCTGCATTTACACAGGCAGCCCAATTCTGATATTTTGGCCAATTATTGGCAAAAGAGCTGATCTGATTGGTCAAAACACCAATAAGAGCATCTTTGGCTGCTTTTACACAGACAGACCAATTCTGATCTATTGCCCAATTGAGCTGATCTGATAGGTCAAAAGACAAAATTGTTGAAAAAAAGAGCAGAATTGGGCTGCCTGTGTAAATGCAGCCATTGAGCATGGAATCTAGGAAACAATATACATCTGTTAAATATGACTGATAGCTATAATTTCATTAAATGTGTTTACTTTCATTAAACATGTTGAATACACTTTATATCAAGTTGCTCGTATAGGCCTACCTGTGTAATAACACAACTACCAATTGCAGATTGGAAGGAGCTGTGCTACATTACGTTTTGTGTTGACTATTCTACAGGAAAAACATAATTATTATGTTTCAATTCATGTAACATGTTACAATGGAACAATATTGAACTGCAAGCTGTGTGTGTGTGTGTGTGTGTGTGTGTGTGTGTCTGTCTGTCTTTCTATGTGTGCATGTGTGCATGCGACAATGCACTCATTGAGTTACACTATCTGCTTAGGAACAGAGACTAGACAGGGAGATTATTTCAAGGACATTTTCTTTTAGAACAAGGAGCTCCCCTTTTGGGGATTAATGATGATGCCTCTCCTTTCCTTCATCTGCATTGAGGATAGTAAAAGCAATTATAGCCTACCAGGAGGAAAGTAAGCCACCTTACAGTAGATACAACCTGTGGAATGTCATGGAGCTAATATGTTAAGTAGGCCGGCATCTGCCTCATCTCACCATAGAAAGATCATGGTGAGCATGCAAGTGTGTTAGGGCTTTGCCTTTGTTGCAACTGAGTTCTACCTAAACTCCATGGTTCTATCACACCAAAGAGGTCAAGAACTTGACTGGGCCCACCTGTCAGAGGCTTGCACAATTTCTATTGTAAATCTGTAATGGCTACAGATAAGCAACATCTGTCCAGCAGTGGCAGACAGGATAGGGCACAAATACCTTCATGAAGTGGGAGAGCCCACCAGACTAGGTTGTAAGATTGCATGTGTGAGGTGAGGAGGGCCCAAAATGAAAACGTTACGGAAAATCGAGAGGAAATAGCTCTGATCAGCAGCGTCATATTATGTTACAGTGGACGCTCCTCCCCCTGTCTAGATTTTTTTTCACTCAACCTCTCATTTGACTCAGAGGCAGCTCACACACACGAACTTGCGCACAGACCGTGGAAAAATAGGGGCAGAAGATGGCTGACTTAACAGGGCAACGCAAGCCCTCAACGGCATCACCAACTTCACCCGGGCTGTTCCCCAGCTTGACATTAGCCGTTGGGCAACTTTAAAGCGGCCCCGCCTCGCACTTATCCAGTCTACCCCTGCCGCAAATATTGACAGAGCCATTATAAAAAATGGCAGAGATGGAAAAAGAGGGCAGACCCCCCGAAAATAAAAGAAGCAGAAAACCGGCTCACCCCGTGAAAAGGGAAATCAACGAAGAAATGAAGGTAAGTGATCAATATTGGACCACTTGGCTGTGATTACGCATGGAAACAGAGCACTCATTAAAACGCGTGATATCTGTGGATGCGTAAAGCGCGCATCCTCTTTCACATTTTAGAGCAGACCTGATTCATTGATGAAATTTATTGGACGAATAGCGAATAAGTTCAACGTCATATTTATTTTTGGCAATTCATTGAACCCATTCATAGTCCAGTGTTCACAGCATGTTGAATAAAAATGGATAGGGTAGAATGTCTTGCCATGCGTTATAATACAGCCTAGGCTACACCGTCTTTGTTGTTCCACATAGGCCTACCAGTAGCCTACATTTACTTTTTGTCAATGAATGGGAAAACATATTCTGGAGAATTAGGACCCCATTATTGTAATTTGTGTGGTTTTCCTTAGCCCACATGGTTCCTTTGGAGTAAATGGAAAATCCAGTGCGTCAGTCAAGGCGTCAACAGTGCCACTATACTATTACTACCGCTACTCCCGCAGAAACAACACTTAGCGTAGCCTACGCATTTAAAATAAAACAGCGTTGGGAGACTATCAATATCTATTAAAGGAAATACACTTAATGCAAATGATTAACGCTAGACATCGTCTATAGACTGCATCGTGAACTCAAGCCAAACGATATCTGTCCTTTCCAGCTGTGGACGAGCCGAAGTGCTAGAGGTGTGCTTCCAGATGTGTGTCTACAGACGCCGGACAAGAGCACATTCTTTATCGTGCGATATACTGTTCTGCATACATTATAAGCCTACCCGATGGTACACTTATGCTTGCCATGTATTGATCCAAATATTTTGCAGTAAGAAAGATGTGAAGAGGGCATGGCATGCAGGGAACCTATCGCTGCTTTGTCTCTGGGTTCATTGTTTGTACACATTCTATGCCTGGGTTGAGAAAAATAATTGCCAGTACATAATAAATCCCAGAGCAAAGTCAGATATGGGCCTATTGTTAGAGTATTTCTTTTATTTTTTATATATTTATTTAGAGGAATTATGAACAAAGATTTTCAGGAAAGCCTACAGACGTTTTGGTGTAAATCATGTCTCTTCTCGTCCAAGAGGTGTGTGTACTGGGTTTCAGAGAAACACCCCTTTTTCTCTTGCAGTGAATTGTGTGGAGGCATGCTAAATACAGTATTTGGATTTGAATATTGGTCTCATGCGTGCTACATTCAGCCCTATTGCATTTAAGATGCCATATTTATTTATTGGTTCATTTTAATTTCTACAAATTGAGTGGCATATCAACGTGAAATTACGTGGAAACAACGTCAATTCAACCGTTGTGTGCCCAGTGGGAGGCTATGGACCAACAAGCATTCTAAATGGGAATTATTTTGACTAGCACAGAATGGTATTCTGTGAATGTGCTTTTGTTTCTTTGTCTCCATCAATCAAATTATGAAATGCTGTCGAAGTGTTTAATGAATTTCATAGTGTGTTAGACAGACAAAGTTGTCTGCACTGTTGGGAAAATGACTCAATTGTCATATCCATTCTCTGAAGTGACTGACTGACAGCAGTTGTAAAAAAATACTAATCAGAGCAAGGCTACCACATCCTTCTGTTCCATCTCCTCATCAATGAGCTTAGTTTAAGGCATGGAAGGTGCAACATCTACAGTATAATTATCAGCATATGGAGAGCATTCTGGATGTCTCCTGTATAACCAAATATACCATTAATTGATTCTCCTTCAACATTGAAGAACAGCTCCAATTCAGATCTGTTGGCAGCCAGACAACAGCAAAAGTCACAGGTGCTGCTATACACCCAGGCATACTCTTTTTTTTTACTACATTAAGTACAATGTACATCTTTCAATTACTGCTGTGAATTCCAGTTCTATGTCAGCCTTTCCAGATATGTGATTATCAAGGAAGTGGTAATAGAATTAGAGACCGATCAAATAGCGTTCCTAGCAAGTTTGAAGCTATAGGATGTGCTGTAGTGTCAACAAGCTGTTCTTGACCATCAAGACTCTTATGGGGAAACAATTACAATTGACTTTATGTTGTCTGAGATGCAGTAATTCCATCTTGGAAAACAAGGTTTACACTTTGCACCTGGTACTAAATCAAATCTGACCCTGAAAGTGTTCATGGATTTTATTATTTATGCCATTTACAGTGCCTTCAGAAAGTATTCATACCCCTTGACATATTCCACATTTTGTTGTGTTACAGCCTGAATTCAAAATAATTCAATATATATTTTTCTCTCACCCATCTACACACAGTACAATAATGACAAAGTGAAAATCTGATTTTATAAATTTTAGCTAATTTATTGAAAATGAAATACAGAAATATTTCATTTACATAAGTATTTACACCCCAGAGTCAATACATGTTAGAATCACCTTTGGCAACAATTACAACTGTGAGTTTCTCTGGGTAAGTCTCTAAGGGCTTTGCACACCTGGATTGTACAATATTTGCACATTCTTAAAAAAGTATTAAAGCTCTGAAAAGTTGATTGATCAACAATGTTAGACAGCCATTTTCAAGTCTTGCCATATACTTTCAAGCTGATTTAAGTCAAAACTGTAACTAGGCCACTCAGGAACATTCAATGTCATCTTGGTAAGCAATTCCAGTGTATATTTGGCCTTCTGTTTTAGGTTATTGTCCTGCTGAAAGGTGAATTTGTCTCCCAGTGTTTGTTGGAAAGCAGACTGAACCAGGTTTTCTTCTTGGATTTTGCCTGTGCTTAGCTCTATTCCGTTTATTTTTATCCTAAAAACTCCCTTGCCGATGACAAGCATACCCATAGCATGATGCAGCCACCACCAAGCTTGAAAATATGAAAAGCGTTACTCAGTGATGTGTTATGTTGTATTTGCCCTAAACATAACGCTTTGTATTCAGGACATAAAGTTAATTTCTTTGCCATTTGTTTTTGCAGTTTTACTTTAGTGCCTTATTGCAAGCAGGATGCATGTTTTGGAATATTTTTATTATGTACAGGATTTCTTCTTTTCACTCTGTCATTTAGGTTAGTATTGTGGAGTAACTACAATGTTGTTGATCCATCCTCAGTTTTCTCCTATCACAGCCATTAAACTCTGTAACTGTTTTAAAGTCAACATTGGCCTCATAGTGAAATCCCTGAGATGTTTCCTTCCTCTCTGGCAATTGAGTTAGGAAAGACGCCTGTATCTTTGTAGTTACTGGATGTATTGATACACCATCCAAAGTGTAATGAATAACTTCACCATGCTCAAAGGGATATCCAATGTCTGCTTTTTACATTTTTACCCATCTACCAATAGGTGCCCTTCTTTGCGAGGCATTGGAAAACCTCCCTGGTCTCTGTGGGTGAATCTGTGTTTGGAATTCACTGCTCGACTGAGGGACCGTACAGATACTGTAATTGTATGTGTGGGGTACAGAGATGAGGTAGTCATTCACATATAATGTTAAACACTATTATTGCACACAGAGTGATTCCATGCAACTTATTATGTGACTTGTTAAGCACATTTTTACTCCTGAACTTATTCAGGCTTGCCATAACAAAAGGGTTGAATACTTATTCAAGACATTTCAGCTTTTCATTTTTAATTAATAAAATATATATAATTCCACTTTGACATTATTGGGTATTGTGTAAAGGCCAGTGACACAAAATCTCAATTTAATCCATTTTAATTTCAGACTTTTAACACAACATGTGGAAAAAGTAAACGGGTGTGAATACTTTCTGAAGGCACTGTATGTCACAGTGTGACAAAATTGTTACTGCTAAACAAAGACCAATAAGACTAGCGGATACAGATGACAAAGTAGCCCTAGTTCCACGTTCAGAATAAGATGCAGTATTTATCTCAAAAGCCACTATCTTCAACATTCTCTGCCAAACATGCTACAGTATAACTCTCTCCCTTAACCATAAACTGAAGGCCTGTTTGCTACTTTAAACATTTTGCTACTTTTCTTTCTTTGTTTTCTCCCTCTTCTCTCGTCTGTTTGAAAAAGCAAGAAAGACAAAAAACACCACACAATGTGCCCTTGTGAGAGATCATACCTCAAACAGTCTGACAGTGTTTCCTTCATCTTGTGCCGCTTTAATGTGCACCATGGTAAAATAAGCCACAGTAAGTAATCAAGGAGATACTTGGTGGGATAGGGGATAGTGCAGGGTAAGAGCAGGGGAGAAAGGAATGTATACAGCAATAGGCTGCCTAAGCTGTAAAAACTGAAACCTGAGCGTCTGCACAGGATCAAATATCAAGGAAGGTAGGGGGAAATGAAAGCGGAGCAGTGGGAGAGAGTCTTGGCTAGGAGAGTCTGAAGGAGGGCCTACTCAATGAGACTTTTATCATGGTGTACTGTGACCTACTCTGGTTTCTGTCCAAGGTATCAGATTCCCGCTGCTCGCCCCTACCAGCACATCTTGCTAACTGAAGGAAACAAGCTTTTGTATAAAAATAATATCATTATTCTAAACAGCTAAAGTTTTGTCTGTTCCAAAGTTGAACATTGGCAGCAAGTCAGTGTTTTGCAGAGCTGTGATTGGGGTTGAATGGTGTTATTTTGTGACCATTTCGTATAAATAAAGTTTGTTCATACTTCTGTTTCTACATTGATCACTTTTGATCTCTGTTGATTCAACTGATTGAGAGGTTGATGGTTAGTTGAATCAGGTGTGTTAGTCCTGGGCTGGAACAAAAGCCTGTAGGACCAGGGTTGAAGGACACTCTGTAGGACAAGCGTGATGAATTGGATAGCTTTAGAGGAGGTTTAGTCCAGTCCAGAGAGTTTGCACATTTGCAATGAACAGTTGACAGTCATCGTCCAGACAGCACCATAGCACTGCCTCCTATCTCATCAAGCCTGTGTGCTGCTTTCATGACCTGCCATACAGATTGGGTTCCACTCTCTTTACCACTCCCTCTTTCTGGAAGTGGCAGGGTGACAGAGGGGACAGGGAGCAAAGATGAGGGCAAACTTTCTTGAAGATGGAGAGAGGCAGACAGATGACGGTTGCTGGCATTATACCCTTTCATTTAGTTTGAGTAATGTGATCCAGTCACATCTGGGTCAAACAAGCACTTAGTCAATGGGCAAGCAAGAGTCAATGTTCTTCTGTAACATGCAAAAACCTCAGAAGTTGTTGAAAGAAGTAGCGCAGCAGAACGGAACCAAGACAATAGTAGTGACCACAAACTCTTTCATTGAACCTGTCTCAGGCAAACTTCAGTTGGCCTTTTGTGTTTGATGTCATGATGTCTTAGATTTTGTTTTCACTAACTATTGATGTGTTTATATGTTTTGAGCTCCATAAGTATTGATATCGAATGGTGATGAAACTCAGACATTGTGTCTTTTCATGTTATGTTGTTGTGAGTGTGGTGACTAAGAAGTCTCAGCGAAGTGGTGGATATGCCTCACAGCTTCCTTAGTGACACCTAGTGACTGGATTATTAAACTGCTCTAGAGGGGCAGAAAGGCAAAAAAAAATTTAAAGGGCGGCTGATTTTGCCTCATTTTAGATTTGGTATATTAAGACAGGGTTTCGTAAACTCGGTCCTGGGCCCCCACCCCTGGGCGCACATTTTGTTTTTTGCCCTAGCACTACACAGCTGATTCAAATAATCAAAGCTTGATGAGGAGTTGGTTATTTGAATCAGCTGTGTAGTGCTAGGGCAAAAACCGAAATATGCACCCAGTGGGGGCCCAGGATCGAGTTTGGGAAACCCTGCATTAAGAAATGCTAGTGGCCATGACTGGATTCAAACATGGGTTGTCGCTTGTGTGTGTTCGCAGGTGGGAAGAGTTAGCCAAATTATTTAGACAATTAGCTTCAGCTGGCTGGTGTGCGACCGTGGCAAAGTTGGTTTGACTTTGAATAGCTTCGGGGCTAGTTAGGAACCGTCAATAAATTACACAATGTAAATGAGACAACATTTTCATGTTGCACACCTTTTAGTTTTCTCATTAAATGCTTTCAAGATTTGTATATGAATTTCTATGATTTATAGTTGGTTTGAGGTTTTTAAGTCATAGAAATTTGGAGCTATTGGAATTTGAACATATTGTCCCATGTACATTGTGTAATTTACGGATGGTTCCTAACTAGCCCCATAGGGATATTCAAAGTTACCACAGGCATTACCATCGGGTCTCGTGCAGCTGCACTCCGAATTGATGTTGGGGTAACTCACCTCACCCTGGACGAATGTGTTGGACCAACTGATTGTAATGAATAACCTCACTTAAGGGGCCGGTCATTCCTGCTAAAGACTTGCAGTAATATCAATGGATGTGTAGGCAACTTTTGAAAAGCAATTCATCGGTTGGGGCACAGATTACAAATGTCATAAAAAAACAAAATGATTATTGATTTGACAACAATATAGTAGATGTGATATGAATATATACATGATCGGCATGTGAAGCAGCTAGCCTAGTATTGTCTCAGTCTGTTCTTGGTGTAAGATATACGTTTATCAGTGCTTGTATTTTTAAAACATTGCCTTTTTTCTTTGGCTAAATGTTACTTGTATTTCATGCCTTGTGATTCCACGTCTGCAGTTTTTGATTCCGAGCTGATGTTATAACTGATGTTGACTACGCTTTCATGTAATGAAATTACTTCCCTGATCCAATGGTATTGACAGGGCAGCCTGTAATTGACAATTAAATGCTTGATTGAGTACTATTTGATTGACAGTTCAATGCCAGAATGTAATGAAATGACTCGTGTCTCATCAGGTTCGGGCTGAGCGGGCCCACCCATGGGCAGGCAAGGCGGGTGATCTCCATGGCAACCCGCCCTACTCCATGGTGAGCCCCTTTGTCCGTGCCAGATAACAGTGCTACTCTGAGCCATATATATATATATATCGAGAGAGAGAGAGAGAGAGAGAGAGAGAGAGAGAGAGAGATTGTCCATTGAAATTTAAGGCAAAAGGCTGTATTTATGTCATTTATATAACATCACATAATTCTATGGCAGCTATATTAATGTTTCCTGGGTAGCCTAACATTCACTAATTAGATAGCTAATTGAACTGTTAGCATTACAACATGACCAAACTCTCTCTACATACAGTTCTGGTGCTACTATGAGAGTGTCTGAGATTTTCAGGTTTAATGTATGAGGGGCTGAGGGTTCTGTCTTGATAGAATAACACTATTGTGCTCCTTACATGTAAGGATGTGAGGTGGGGTTGATTGGATATTACTGCCTGTGTAGATTTGCAGTGGAAGTGCAATGAAAATAAAACTGTGGTAGTGCTCAGTCAAGGTTTGATGGGTTGGGAATTTTGTATAATGTATGATACGTAGACAATGTGGAATTGTTGTGCTGTGATCATTATAGACTATTTGTGGACTGTAACATGCTACTCATCTGGATTGCTTTTGGAAATCAACTGTAAAAAGCTATGAAATAACTATTAGATTAGTTTGATCAAGGCCTCAATTTACCAGCACAGTCTGGGATAAGTCAACTGTCAAGTTGTCCTGATACAGTATGTGTGCACATATCTCTAGTTAGGATTCTGCCATCAGTGAATAATTGCTACTGGGAATATAGTAAGCATTATTGTGTTATGGTTTCAGGAAATTGGAGCAACCCATTCCCATTTCATATAACAAGCATATAATACTGCATTTCCTTTATTGTGTGTTTTCGGGGGTGGGAAACCTTGTTCATATGCAACCAAACCCTTTTATCCCTCATTGCACCCCTCATTACACTGTGATGTAATAGTGAAACTGGGTTCATGCTTGTTAATCCTAATGGCAAATATTGTGTCTCTTGTCTTGCAGAGTTTTGCGGAGAACACCATGAATGAGCTGCTGGGCTGGTATGGCTATGACAAGGTAGACCTGAGAGACAACATCGACATACGGAACTACCCAGATGGAGAGGCACAACAACACATCTCTGTCCTGAAAGGTGGGCATCACCATGGAGACAAATATTTATTTATCTGGTCATTGCAGTTGTTGATTCATTGAAAAGGCTATTTTCTGTGCACAGGAGCATACTTCTTAATCTAAAAAATAAGGTTTTGCAAGTGGTAATACAAGTGATGTAAAATGTGACATTTACTGTCTGTGCTGAGTTGAAAACTCCCTCTGGAGGGTCAGGGACAGAGGCTGGGGAAAGTACTGCTGCAACTTGGCAGTAGTTTACCATGATTGATGAGGCAATTCAGTCAGGCTATCCAGTTCAAAACCTGCTGTAGTTGCATCATCCAATCATTATGGTGTAGTTGTGTTTCAGCAGGAAACTGCACTTTCCTTTTCTATTGGTGATTAAACAGGTGTCTCTGGAATCTCTACATGGTGAATCCTGATTATAATGTTGGATACAATTTGAGAAATTCACGTCAGGTATTGAGCAAGCATAGGGCCTTATCAAATCAAAGCTGCTAACCGGGTATCCAAGGTAACAAAAAGGACACCCATCTTGCGTCAAAAGCAAATTTGTTTGGATTCCTGTACACACCACAACAATGTTTACAGTTTGGAACAAAAACTATTCTGCAAATCTTTCAGAGCTGCACTGCTGAACTGATCAATGATGTCCATTTCCATCGGTTTACATACAGTAAGTCAAGAAAGACCAACTTTTGTCTCCCTCAGAAAACTCTCTGCCAAAACTCCCAGGAGGATCGGGGGAGAACAGTGATGTATCCCCAAACCAAGCCAATAGCTCCCACTCTACACCGACATCGAGGAACGGAGTGACAGAGTCCTCCACCACCCCTTCCACCTCCACACCCAGCACCAGGGAGCATGGGAACATTCCCATCATAGTTCCACTGATCCTACCCCCCATGATCAAGCCACCAGCAGGTAAAACACCTCACACACACCTAAAAACAACATAAACATACTGTATGTGTTTAAGCTTGCACTTTAAGGACTATCGGAATGTATCCTACAATCTAATACGAAATTTACAAAACATTGGTATACGAATCTAATGAATCACTGCCATTTCAGTGCTTAAATCCACGGTCAGTTTTACAATCGCTTGATAAATGAGGAACAATGGTCCGTAAATACATACACACACACCCCGGTTCTCCTCCTACAACTGTTTAAGTGTCAGTATCACCTGGTCAACTCTCAGTGGAAATGTACAGTTGAAGTCTGAAGTTTACATACACCTTAGCCAAATACATTTAAACTCAGTTTTTCACAATTCCTGACATTTAATCCTAGTAAAAATTCCCTGTCTTAGGTCAGTTAGGATCACCACTTTATTTTAAGAATGTGAAATGTCAGAATAATAGTAGAGAGTGATTTATTTCAGCTTTTATTTATTTCATCACATTCCCAGTGGGTCAGAAGTTTACATACACTCAATTAGTATTTGGTAGCATTGCCTTTAAATTGTTTAACTTGGGTCAAACGTTTCGGGTAGCCTCCCACAAGCTTCCAACAATAAGTTGGGTGAATTTTGGCCCATTCCTCCTGACAGAGCTGGTGTAACTGAGTCAGGTTTGTAGGCCTCCTTGCTCGCACACGCTATTTCAGTTCTGCCAACACATTTTCTATAGGATTGAGGTCAGGGCTTTGTGATGGCCACTCCAATACCTTGACTTTGTTGTCCTTAAGCCATTTTGCCACAACTTTGGAAGTATGCTTGGTGTCATTGTCCATTTGGAAGACCCCTGACTGATGTCTTGAGATGTTGCTTCAATATATCCACATAATTTTCCTTCCTCATGATGCCATCTATTTTGTGAAGTGCACCAGTCCCTCCTGCAGCAAAGCACCCCAACAGCATGATGCTGCCACCCCCGTGCTTCATGGTTGGGATGGTGTTCTTCGGCTTGCAAGCAACCCCCTTTTTCCTCCCAACATAACAATGGTCATTATGGCCAAACAGTTCTATTTTTGTTTCATCAGACCAGAGGACATTTCTCCAAAAAGTACGATCTTTGTCCCCATGTGCAGTTGCAAACCGTAGTCTGTCTTTTTTATGCCGGTTTTGGAGCAGTGGCTTCTTCCTTGCTGAGCGGCCTTTCAGGTTATTTCGATATAGGACTCGTTTTACTGTGGATATAGATACTTTTGTACCTGTTTCCTCCAGCATCTTCACAAGGTCCTTTGCTGTTGTTCTGGGATTGATTTGCACTTTTCGCACCAAAGTACATTCATCTCTAGGAGACAGAACGCGTCTCCTTCCTGAGCGGTATGACGGCTGCGTGGTCCCATGGTGTTTATACTTGCGTACTATTGTTTGTACAGATGAATGTGGTACCTTCAGGCGTTTGGAAATTGCTCCCAAGGATGAACCAGACTTGTGGAGGTATACAATTTTCTTTCTGAGGTCTTGGCTGATTTATTTTGATTTTCCCATAATGTCAAGCAAAGAGGCACTGAGTTTGAAGGTAGGTCTTGAAATACATCCACAGGTACACCTCCAATTGACTCAAATTATGTCAATTAGCCTATCAGAAGCTTCTAAAGCCATTACATCATTTTCTGGAATTTTCCAAGCTGTTTAAAGGCACAGTCAACTTAGTGTATGTAAACTTCTGACCCACTGGAATTGTGATACAGTGAATTATAAGTGAAATAATCTGTCTGTAAACAATTGTTGGAAAAATGACTTATGTCATGCACAAAGTAGATGTCCTAACCGACTTGCCAAACTATAGTTTGTTAACAAGAAATGTGTGTAGTGGTTGAAAAACGAGTTTTAATGACTCCAACCTAAGTGTATGTAAACTTCCGACTTCAACTGTACATGGACAGAGGGCTTCATTGAACCACAAGTGTTGCGTTATACTCCAGAGGCTCATCAGAGGAGAGTGCCATGGCATCACCCTAGAGGCATCCTCACAGCCTCACACAACCTCACACAGCACAGGGGGAAAAACAGATGGTATGGTCCCTCTCTCACAGCTCAACACCAACCTCCCCCACTCCCCCTCCCACCGCCCATCCAACTTGTACCCCTTTTGAATTATTCATATGCCCTGCAAGAGCAACAGAGGGGCTTTTGAGGTGCAGGTACACTGGATGATAGAGGTATTTAATATGGGCGCTGCATAATTACAGTACAAGGCTCTCTCCGAGCAGATGTGAGTTGTTTAAGGAAACGCATAACGAGAGCCGAGAAAAAGGCTAGAAATATCTGAACGCAAAACATACCACCTCAAGTGACCTTTTCAGACGCTCTTATCCAGAGTGAATTACTGGAGCAATTAGGGTTAAGTGCCTTACTCAAGGGCACAGACAGTTTTTCACCTAGTCATCTCTGGAAGTCGAACTAGTGACCTTTCGGTTACTGGCCCAACGCTCTTAACCGCTAGGCTACCTGCCACACTTCAACTTGTTTGTTGTTGCCAAATATTTTATTTCATTACTGCCAGGTTACCATGGGACTTTTGAACATAGATTTTCTAAAACGATACAATAATTGAGGTATGTAGAGGGGGAACTTCCCCAGGAATATTTTGTAGAAAGAAGAAATCAATATTTTTCACTGGAGCTCTTCTATCTATCACACCTGCCTCTACAGAGAGCTCTCAATATGGGCCATGCAGCAGGAGCATAAAGGAGCATAAAATATGCATGCTGTGGCCACGGTGCTATTGTTGGGCCTCCCGGGAGTTATTCCCCTTAATTGAAAATGTATTTCCTTTAAAACAGATTTGCACTATAGATCCATTAAGCTTAACAAGAGGGGAAAAAAAACCTTCCCAGTACCCACCACGGTGTGATAAGGGAGTGAGCGGAGGTGAAAGACTAATGGGCAAAAACATTTTCACCTTTGCACACACTTAGTCATAATGTGATAATTGTGAGTCTCACAGGAAGAAGTCTCTCCACATAGTACAACACTGAGGGGCTAAAAAACCAATGTCAATTACCCAGCAACCATTGTTTAAGATGAGAGACCCATTTGATGTCATGGAGGGTGTTTAGTTTCCATGTTCTAATGAATCTCCAATGAAGCCCTCTGCAATTTAATTAGGTAGACTTCAGCTGAAGAGTTTTAAAATTTCCAACCAATTTTTGTCCACAGAGATTCCTTAGGGCATCTCTGTCTGGTTAGAATGTCTCGAACTGCCTTCATGACTGCAGCAAAAAACCCTTGGGGTGGGAAGCACTGTCCTCTTTTGCCTGGAAGGGGAATACTGTCAGGATGCATTGTTGGTGGGATCATTCACACGATGAGACTTGACAGGTGGCTGTCAGATTGTTTAGGGTGGGAGGGGGTGGGAGTTTGGCTGGATTGTTATCCCGTTATCCTCACATTGTGTCTGTTTTGTGTTTGTGGTCTCCCAGACGAGGATGTGTCTAACGTCCAGATCATGTGCGCGTGGTGTCAGAAGGTTGGCGTCAAACGCTATTCCCTCAACATGGGCACTGAGCTGAAGAGCTTTTGCAGTGAGAAGTGCTTTGCCGCCTGCCGCAGAGCCTACTTCAAGAGAAACAAGGTAAACTCCTTCTTAACACTCCTATCACATTAATAAACCAAATATGCAAGTGCACACAAGACCATGTGATACATACATGTACTGACATCATTTCCTCCCTACATCCACTCTTCCTGATTTCTCAGATTAAGATGCCGTAGGACACTTGTCAATCCTTAGGAATTGTAGTGACCAGCTTTCAGCTTTGTACAGTATCTCCACTAGATGGCTGGGTGAGGAGCCCAAAAGCATAGGTACTTTGGATATTTCGCTCCTGAGTTTTGGCCTTTCGCTTCTGAGTACCCATTGTAGTAGATTAACACGAAGCCAATATCAATCCTTAGCTTGTGGTTTCATCATTGAACATGCAGAAACACGGTTTCAGTCATTTAAACCCTCATACCCTATGCAGATCAGTTGACTTTCAAACATGCATTGGTTCCAATTATCAGTATATATTATCTTTCCAAAGACAGACAGTCCATTAAGTTAAATAGTGTTTTAATTTGTCCTGATTTCTGAAGTTAAACATTCTGCTTTCTTTCTTATACCTAAGCTTGGATATGTAAGGAATTACAGTGTAAGTATGATATGTTTTTATTCATGTCTTTATTCCTTTCCCTTTTTTCATCCAAACATAATCACTTAGCATAGCGCTGTATGCTACCGGCTGTTGAAATGGAAGTATACATATGTCTGATAATTTAAGATGCTGTACGTGAATCCAGTTTTTTTCTGTTCACACTATCTATTTTCATAGCATGAGTTGCCTTGTACCTGCTGTCGTTTCTCCTAGGTTTAAGTATTGCTAGTTGTAAAGTGAAAGTTCACACTAAAATCTAAGTTTATTTGACACTTCTATGAGTGCTGTATGTAGATATATAAATAAAACCACAACTGAAGAGATATTGCATTTCAGTGAGTAAGGACCAAAGTGAAGAGCTATCCAGGGACATAATTCCCACATTAGGAAAACAGACATGGCTAGAGCACAGAAAGGCCTTGTCTGCTGAGGTGGCGCAGATTCTATATTATGTCTCACACTCTTACATTCATGCAGGCCATTTGTGTAAGTGATATCCACATGTTTATTTTTTCATGCACCCACAAGATTGGCCACAACTCCAAACCCTCCAGTTTTTCCAACAAAAAAAATGGCATGGCTGAAAATGTATCATGTCTGTTTGTGTCTGAAAGGGGAGCAAGGACATAGTGAGTAAGGTGGCATGGGGTGGGCAGTGGAGACGCATCGTGTTTCGCTAAATATCTACAGCTGCCTCGTCCGCGTAACCCAATCTCCTCTTATGGCGAGCGCGGGTGGGTAGGATTCAGTTTCTTCCATTGCCACTGCACAACACCATCCATCCAGTGCACCAGGAATAATACCAACATTCAGACATATGATGGGGTGGTTGGGGGAAGATGAGTTTTGATCCAGTTTTGAGCTCATCTAATGACTAGTCTGGTTTATTTCACATAGACATTCAAGATAGACAGACACACACACACACACACTCTCGCTCAGCCCTCCCATCACATCATGTAAAAGCACTAGAGAGGGTAAAGTCCAAGTGAAGAGACCCTAGCTTGTATTTTACAGCCCATTTCTGTGCAATACGCCTCTTTTTTTTCATGGCTCAGGAATCTTTCCATACACCTCTAGAGACCTGTAAAATTCCATCTCTGTCTTTGTCTCCGAGGTCCCTCCAGGCAAGTGCTTCTTTACGTCACCCCAGTATTGTCACATCACCTCAAACAGACACAAATCTTTATACACAGGCTGGCGGTTGCCTGCACTGCTCTGGCATTTACTTTAGGAAGACACACTGATTAAGATGTTTGTGTGTGTGTGTGTGTTTGATTAAGTGTATTACCAGTCCACATTGTGATTCAGTCCTGGCAAGGGAACCTATAGGCCCCCATGTCGCAGCAGGAGAGCATAGTGAGGTAGGTGATTATTTCATAGCTGACAGCGATTAATACCAAAAAAGGGAAAGGAGGAAACTTAGAGAGGAGTTTGCGGGAAGAAACTGGAGCTTGAACTTGCACTACACAGATATGGTCATATCATGCTCTCTCGTCCTCTGAAAGTCTAACTATCCCAGCTAGATAGCTTCTGGATTTAAAAATATATTTTTTTTAAGGTTGATGATCATTAGAAATCACAACATAGAGGTTTGGATGGACCAATCAGCGCACCTACCGACAGAATAAATGTTTTCATTATTTAGCTGTTAGCCAGATAAATAAACACTGACATCCTAGAACATTGTAATATGACATGAAGATCACTTTTACAACAGCAGTACAGTACATAAGTTACTTGACTAGTATAAAAAAGCTTGTTATCCCACAACCAAACGGGAACAAGAAGAGAATGTTCAAGGAACATTTCCTGTTAGCTGGGTAATCTAATGAGAGGACAGAAGGAGGGGGTTGTCCCAAAGATGTGTGTTGTCCCAGGTGGGTGGAAAGTTGTGCTAGATGTGTTTGATTATGTGTGAGTGTGTGATGGGACGTCTCTATGATTGTCTGTTTCTTGTTGTTGTGGGTATTTACATTTGAGTCATTTAGCAGACGCTCTTATCCAAAGCGACTTACAGTGAGTGCATACATTTTATTTATTTATTATTATTTTCATCATACTGGCCCCCTGTGGGAATCGAACCCACAACCCTGGCATTGCAAGCGTCATGCTCTACCAACTGAGCTACACGGGACCACGGGTATGTGTGTGTATATATTTGTGAGGGCATACCTTTTGGGAAACACACCTCTTGGCAGGTGAAACGCACACACACCTGGGCAGGCACAGATGCCCAGATGGAGGCTTGCACAGCGACAGCTGGTGTGCCAATGCCTCTGGGCATTTTAGTCACCAATGGGCACAGATACCGGTGGTGTAGAACTGTGATGCCATGTTTGCACCAGACACTTTAGCCCGACTGCAACTGTATTTAGTTGCCATGGTGTTGCCAACAATAAGACATCACATCTCTTTACATTACATCTCTTCTGTGTTAACAAGTGTTACTGAATTTTCCAGGGGAATAAGGTGTGGTAATATTTGCGTAAAGTAAATATCTAATAGCCAAAAGGAAGAGTAACTTTTGAAACAGCTTTCCATCCAAAAAGTGGAGAGTGGGACATCGTCACCCAAAATCACTGCAACAGCAACCAATGATTAGAAATGATGGCAAATGCAATGATTCTATGATTTTTTGGAAGGAAAGTTGTTTCAAAAGGCAGCTTGACTTCTCTGGATGGACAAATGTTTTACCCATGGCGGGTAGGCACTTTCGTAGCCCATGTCTGGGTTTATCACCAGTTAGTTTTCCTTTATACTCTCAGTCTCGTCATACAACACTGTTGTGCCTGATTCCCAGTAAAGGACGTGGTGTCCCGATTGTATGACTGTACTTTCACCCAAACACTGTGTCTGGTGCTGGTTGATCTCTCTCTCTCCTTCGCTCTCTCTCTCCCTCTCTCTGTGTGTGTGTGTGTGTGTGCGTGCCCCTCATGCCTTGTTCACTGTGCCAGCACCTCATTAGCACTATATGTAAATGAATTGGCACAGGGCCAGAGGGTCACAGCACAAAATGGAGACTGGATAATGACACAATGACACATCTGTGTGTGTGTGTGTGTGTGTGTGTGTGTGTGTGTAAATTTCAATGCTTATCGATTTGACTGTACAGTGTCTAGTGCCAAAGTAAAAAGAGAGAGCATCCCATCAACTCAGTGGTGCTGGTGGATTTTTAAATCCCATATCCTCTTTCCTTTAATCTTTATTTCTGGGACATTGCTTGTGATATTGTTAAACAGTTGTTTTTCCTTGGAAGTCTTTAAATATGATTAATGCAGCGTTTACTCCCCGGATAACAGTGTTTAGATTAATGTGCAATCGCATAGAATTCCCTCTTTCACAGTTCATAATGATAAAGCCAATATAACATCTAGGCTCTTCAGCTGTCAATGTGAACAATTAACTATAGTTACTACACACACACACACTTTCCACATGGCTTTCTTTTATGATGATGAGAACCTGCATATGATTCCACAACCCAATGCATGCTCACCATTTTGTCAGTGTCTTTCCATTCATAAGTTTGTTGTTGTTTTCCCTTCTTCTTTTCTGTCCACCTGTTTATTTTGTCCGTTCGTAAAAAGAGGCCGTTGTTTCTCCCCTCAGGCGAGAGACGAAGACGGCCGTGGTGAGAAATTACCCCAGCACAGCTATTCTAAGGATACGCCCAGGCTTGTCTTCAAGACAAACAGCGATGTGCTTGTAAGGACTAAAACGTTTAACAAAGACAGAGTTTAAGTTTTTGATGGCTAGAAATGTAATGACATATTTTGATATTCATGACTGTTTGATGTGTTGAATAATGTAAAGATGTTTGTTTTTAGAGAATGTGCTGTTAGCCTTTAGTTATATATATTATTATTTTTACGTTGATTTAAAGTGAATCACATACTTTTTTCATTCAAATTGTTTTATTTTCTCATTTTCATTCTGCATTGTGTTAGATTCAGATGTTGTGTTCTCTCTTCATAGATCCATAATGCGGAATTTTCTGCCAATTTTATCTTGACCATTTTGGGCTTGATGACATTTCAATACATTTCAATCCAGTAATAGAATTGGACATACGATTCACATGTGACGTTTAACTCGACAACATTGGCCATTTTCTATTTGAATCGTGTCTGGTTCAATTAATGCATTTAAATGATTTTTGATGGAATATACCCACTTTGTTTTGCAGGCTTCATAAGATCATCATGATCCAGATATTGTTCCCCCAGCAGATACTGGTCCCCATAATATACTGTCCCGAATAATACTCCCTCCCCCCCCCCATCAGATATTGTTCCTCAAACGGATACTATCACACACAGTATCACAATCTGTTCCCTTGCTGATCAGTTTGATAAGTGTTTAACCAGACGGTTAGTGAGATGAACAGGTTTTCTAAACTAAATTCACTAGACAAACTATAAATCAGTATTACAAGATTACAAGTACTTAAAACAATGCCATGGCAAAGTGGTAACTACATAATAATTATCTATTAATTACTCTTTAATTAATTACACCATATTATTATGAACCGTAAATTCGAGACAAGTAGCGCTAGAAACAAGATTGAAATCGTGTAACAGGTCCGTTCAATAATTATTTTTCAAGAACAAAATGAATGGCCCCATGATGTCCGTGTGCTGTTGATAGGTAGCTAGGTCATTACCTACAGCAAAGCAAATGGTTAAACTGAGCCAGAGCGATGGCCGTGGTTGAAATAAATGACCATAATTACATTAAACTGCAAACATCTTTGTGCAGGAGAGGAAGTGAGTAGAGAGAGAGAAAAAAAATATCTCATTAGGGTAATGCACAGTGAAATTTCACTCACAGTGCAGAAAGTCATTTCACTCACAGTGCAGAAAGTCGTTAATTGCTCTCCATCTGTCTTCTTTTTTAGCCCAAGAAAATGTAAACACATTTATAATTTAAATTATCCAGGTTTACCATCATTGAACCCAACTCTCAGAGCACTTTTCAAACTTTTTTAGTTATGGCTCATTGCGTTCCAAATGGACAGTTTAAAAGAAGACTACTGATATCAAGGCTAAAGGGCTGACTATTGATCACTCACATGTAAGAGTACCAAGCTACAGTATCAACCTGGACTCAGGGGTAGACGTAACATTAATTTGTGGATATCCATCATCCATTTCGTATGATATATTATGAATTACAATTAGTATATATTACGAATTACAATTCATGTGATATGTTACAAATTACAATTTGTATAATATCTTTTGAATTTGCAATACGTATGATATGTTACGATTTCCAATTTGTTGTGGCTAACGTTAGCTAGGTGGCTAATGCTAACCTTAGCTAGGTGGCTAACGTTAGCTAGGCTAGGGGTTAAAGTTAGGGTTAGGGTTGGGATTTAGGTTATAGGGTTAAGGTTAGGGAAGGGTTAGCTAACATGCTAAGTAGTTGCAAATTAGAGAGAAAAAAAGTAAGTAGTTGCAAAGTTTCTAATTAGCTAAAATGCTAAAGTTGTCCGTGATGAGATTCAAACACGCAACCTTAAGTAACTTTCTGTCTTATGTACCCATACCAAACGTAACATATCATACTAATCTGAGTGTCCCGGATTTTTGTTACGTCTAGTCTATGAAACCAGGCTGACAATATATGGAACACTAGTCTTTGGTCCTGTAATGCTGCGCCACTACAACAGTACAGAGCACTACAGAAATGGTCTCTGATGGTCATGTCTACATTATGACAGCCTTTCCAACAGTGGCCATTTGACTGACATCTAGTGATGGAGGAGAGCTCTGTTTAACATTAAAATCCCATTATGGACAAGATTGTCATTGACTGATTTGTCCATCTCTTTGACATGAGTGACCTGTAAATTGAGAGACGGGGAAGGGATGGAAAAGAGAGATAAAAGAAGAGTGAATGAATCAGGGTGACCTATCAACTGAGATCTAAGTACTTTATGGAAGATCTTAAAGTATTAGAGTGACAAATCAATGAATCAGGCCAGGGTTCAGAGGAGGATGACACAAGAGTGGCATGTTACTCTTCATGCAGAATTATGAGGGATCCATGACCATTCCAGTTGTCATGACGTGTGTGTGTCTGCGTGCTTGTTCGAATCTACTTTTGACTCAAGTGTGGCAGGCATATATGTGAGCGCTGAAAAATCAAATGCGTAGGATCATACAGTACATGTATGTCTGTGAGCCGAACCTAATCATCTTCCAGTAGCATCCCATAATTTATTAGCATTCAACAAGGGGGATTATGGTGTGTGTGATGGATGGACGTCGTTGAGGGGTCTGACAGCTGATTAATGCTTTAATTATCTTCAGTGAGTCGCTGTCACGTCCCTCTGAGCTGGCAGAGTGAGTTGTGTGCCGGGCTGTGCCCCATCTCCCTGGCCCACCCATTGTCATCCACTCACCAGGGTCATGTTCATTATCTCAGGTACACTAATGAAACTAACCGTTTGGAAACGAACGGCCACATGATGATTGAACATGCACAGTGAACATTTTGGAAACTTTTGTAGCAAGTGAAAAAGATCCTGGAATCACAAGGGCCTGGCATCCCACAGAGTGTTGACAAGCTGTGCCAGGCTGCTCCCCTGCCCTGCCCAATGTGTGTAATGCCCCCAGGGTAGGGTTAGATAATCCCATTCCATTTAAGCGCAGTCAATTCCACTTTAATGCAGTCAATTCCATTTTAATGCAGTCAATTAATGAATCAGTCTTTTTATGCAATAAAAATATCCCCAAAAATCATATTAAAGTTGCACATCAGTAGTGAATAGCGATGCATCATAGCACCCACCTAGGTGGTGCTCAACAGCCATTTTTCACCAGAACATGTCAAACTCCACCCAGCTGTCACTCTCACTTCCGTGTCCTCTACTGGCAGCTTGTTCACCTGTCTCCGTCTGTCCATCTCACCCACCCACCACATTCACCATGATCATGCCTTACAGGGAAAAGCTTTTACTTGAGGATGTTATGTCCTGCGGCTGTGCCTGTGGCCACTGTCACACACGGCTCGGTGGCTTAATGTTTATCTGAGTGGTTCCTCCTTATGAAGGAAGTTTAAGAGGTGAAAACCCCATGGCAGGTGTAAATGTGAATTTCATTAAAAAGCTTTAAGTACGCCCATCCAGATTTGCACTCACGTTTAAAGCCGGTTGAAACTTACTTTTTCCTCAAGTTGTAAGCATTTATCAAGATGTTACCATGTGTTGTACATTACCTGTACCTCAAGGGTCATAGCAGTGTGAAGTTAGTATGACAATCTCTCTGTCTCACTCACTATATATAGACTATACATGTGTCATTATTCAATAGAAGCACAAAAATACAGATGGGTTTCCCTAACAAGGATACAAAAATGCCATGCAGATTGACTTTTATTTACTTGGTGTAACAAAACAGAATTTGACCAGTTAATTTAATTACAATCCAGTGTTTCATGTACCTAATCTGCAGATATTGTGTGAGGCTGAGAGATTACATTCTGGTTACCAAAGTTGTTTGAATAGCCACATGGCAAAAGGGCAATGTTGCTGACTTTTTAACTGCTTATGTGTGGTGTTTGTAATGCATTGTACCTGATGATGTATTTTGTCTTGTGTTACAGGTGTGTGACTGGTGCAAACACATCCGCCACACCAAGGAGTACCTGGACTTTGGTGCTGGTGAACGGAGGCTGCAGTTCTGCAGTGCCAAATGCCTGAACCAGTACAAGATGGACATATTTTACAAAGAGACTCAGGCGGCGCTGCCAGGGGGCCTGTGTAACCCAGGACACGGCCCTGTGGAGGGCAAGTCGGAGAGCAGCACCGGGGCGCAGCTCCTCACCCCCGAGTCCTGGGGCACGCCCTTGGGTGACTTACGCCGCAAAGCGCCTTCCCCTGGGGGAAACCCCTCTGTGCCAGTCCCCTCCAGCTCCACCGCTGCCTCTCCCTCTGAGACAGGCACTGTCTGCTCCCCTTCCTCCTCGTTAGCCAAAAACCCCACGCCCAGACCCCACGAGAGCCCCACCTTACCCCCTCCCACACACCCCTCTCTGCACCCTCCCATGGGAGTCCCCTTGGGTAGCCCCCCCATGGTGATGACACCCCAGGGGCCCGTGCCCCTGCCCTTCTTCATGGAGCACCAGATGATGCAGCAGATGCGTCCGCCTTTCCTCCGCCCACCTCCCCACGCCCCAGGCCCCAACAGCCCCCTTTCCAACCCCATGATCCCTGGCATCGGACCACCACCACCACCGCCCAGAACCCTGGGTCCCCCATCCAGCCCTATGCACAGGACACAGTTCTCACCCCACCACCACCCCTCCAACAACCCCAACCTGGGAGGGAACCCCCCAGGAATGATGCCACCCCATCCAGGCCTACATATACCCGGTTTTCCCTTCCCCTCCAACATGATGCCAAACGGGCCCATGCTTATGCCACCCATGATGAACTTTGGTATGCCTTCCCTCGCCCCCCTGGTGCCCCCGCCAACCCTGCTGGTCCCTTACCCTGTCATCGTGCCCCTGCCGGTGCCCATCCCTATCCCCATACCCTTCCCCTTCAACCCTAAGACCTCCAAGGACAAACCCAGCAACAACAACGACCCCATTCCCTGTGCATCAGGGGAGGACCCCAGGCCCTTCTCCCCTAGTTCCTCCAGAGGGGAACACAAGTTTGGGCCCTCCAGTTCCGGGGTGCACTCCCCGGGCTTCTCTGGCTACGCTCTGGCCCGCTTTGGCTCTGAGAGGAGTAGGACTGACATAGTGGACCTGACTGTGAAGACTGAGAGTCCGGGGAGTGCCTCCACCGCGGCCTCCCTCCCCGAGGGCGTGATCGACCTGACTCTGGGCCGGCGGTCGCGGTTGCAGCAGGTCATCCAGCGGGTGGTGCCCAGTGTCCTGGTGAAGGTGGAACCAGAAGGGGACTCATCCCGCCCCCCACCTTCTGGACCATCCCCTCTGGATGCCTCTGGGCAGAGGAAGGGGGACAGCAGCCTAGAGGACATGAGCCAGGAGGTCAGGGAGGCCATTAGTGACTCTCTGGAGCCAAGCTTCCTGCCTTGTCGCCAGGCCACATCACCATCCCCCCAGCCAAATCAAAACTCCTACACCAACCAGCTCACAAATCACCCTGGCACCCCACGGACTCAGCCCTGCAGCCCACCTGCCCCCTGTGATGTCATAGTAAACGGCAGCAGTCAACCCACAGACGGCCCCAGCCGGAGCACGCTACCCACACCTCTGTCTGACCCTGGCCAGAGAGGAGGAGGAGGCGGTGGCGAGCCGGCCAACTGCGAGCTGGAGCGGGAGACGCTGAAGGAGAACAGCTGCTTGGTGCCAGAGTGGGAACCAGGTAAGAGGGGCCCAAGTGAGGAGGCAGTGCAGGGGGGCACTGGGGAAGGCACGCTGGAAGCCAACGGCGACCTTATGGATCTGGACGATGATGACGACCACGCCTATGCACTGCTGCTGCCCAAGGCTGGCTGTGTCATCCAGCCCCTGCCAAAGCCCAGCGACAAGACGGCCATCGTGTCCTGCAGCATCAGCGCTCCCCTGGCGGCAGGGGCAGGGAGCCCCGAGCTGGAGCCGCAGCTAAAGAGGAGGTGCCTGCGAATACGCAATCAGAACAAATGAGGCAGAAAAGGTTGGTCTCATGGCGCTCCCTACTGAGGACCCAAAGAGGTCCCCCTCCCATCATCTCTGCCCTGTACCTGTCCCTACAGGTGGTGTGGAAATATCAGCTTTTGTGTGTAAATACCACAACAATATCAAACAGTCTGACAGTTTTTCAAAAAGGCCTTCAAAACATGAAGATGTCCGATTTAACTCTATGAAGGGTGTTTTGTGTTTGTGCAGCTTTGCAGCATATTTTGATGCATACAATTGCACTGATGCTTGATCATATTGTTTAAATATACAGAAATGTTTATTCATCAAGCATAAAATGACCTTTTTTGTCTATTGCAATGTTTCCCTCACTACTGCCCTTGCTGTAGCTTTTGACCTGATCTGAGAGGGGGTGCTGACAGAAATGTACCACCATGAAGGAAGATATACTCTTGAAGTCAGGGTTGATAACACGCTAATGTTATTTTAATCAAGCATGCAGCAGTAAATCTATTGGATCTGAGCGAGAGAGATGTCTGGTTGAAAAATAGACCTGTAGAATGGGGATTCCCTTTGTCTGATCGAACATGTCTAATTCTGGATCCTCTTTCTCGTTTTATATTTCAGCTCAGACAGATGGCAGTAACTCCCCAACAGAATGAGGTACGCTGTTGAAGCTCTTGACAACACTAGCCTTCCCCCATCCGCCCCTCACTCCTTCACTCCACAAACCTCTCTCCCAGCCAACTAGCACTCAAAATTCTAGCCTTGTCACCCTAATCTTAACCACTCGGCACAGGCTGAACCCAATAACCCCTGGACCAGTGGATGTGGGACTTTGAGGCATTCACCTTTAACCCAGTCAGACCAGACATGTTATTTTCTCTTGAGACACATTCCTTTAGCCCACACTGCCCCTCTCTCCCTTCCTTCCAAAGCAAATGCTCTATCAGACCTCTGCTGTCAGACTGATAAGCCACATTGCTAAGCCAATAGGTTTACCAGCAGTTTTGTGTTCGCTGGAAGAGGCCTAAGGTAGCATTTTTAGCCAGTCTGTTCCAAAGTGAAAGGTGTAGCATTGTTATGTGGCAAGAAATTCAGGCTAAAGTCATCCCCACCCGCCCCCCTCCTTTGCATGATCACAACCAGCACAAAATGCTAACCTCCAACCCCCATCCCACCATTGATGGTGACAGGATATTTGTTTTGAACTGGTAACCAAAAAGAGACATCTCATGATGGAAGGTAACAATCAGAGGGAGACATTTTCTGAGCCTGAGGAATAATAACAAGGAAAAAGAGGAGCGGTGAAATCCTTGTGCTCTGACTGTAGCACTCTCCATTCCTGGAGATGCCAGGGGCAAAACCTTTCTCTTGTGGAGCAGTGGGGATATCTCCACAATAAAAGAAGACCTTGTCACCATTGAACTGCTCATCTTCAGTGGGTTTCATGGTCATAAAATACAAGAATATTCAAGTTTATCCTCACACTGATTTGTGGACAACAGGGTAGAGACCTCACCAGCAAACGACGGTGGGTAACTGTGGACAATGTGCAATCTCTGCCATAGTGGAGGATATTTTGCTTCTCTGCAAGCCCCTGGTCAGACAAAATCAGATGTGTAATTCTAATTCTAATCATCACGGCTGTATTTACATTTTTCATACTGTAATGATATTGATGATAATGATATATCATCAGCCAAATCTCTGATGTGTACAGTAATGTTATGGTAATGGGGTGACTTTCATCATGGAAGCAAAAATATGACTGCTGCTTATCACACCACAAAGGGATTGCGTCAATCGAGAGTTGAGACCACAGCCATTAGCATTGTTTCGTCACTAGTGCTCAGGGTCGTAATGTTGCACTAGGATTTAACATTGACAAGGGAAGCTGGCTCTCTTAACATTTTATTGTCAGTCATAGATAATTCTCTGGAAACACTGGTCCAAACGTACTCTAGAACTATTTGTAAAGTCAAACTACTGAAACAAATTAATCAATTCTTTAATCAGTCACAGATGTTGTCATATTTACATTACGATATGGGGAATCATCTCACTTCCCTGTCCGTCACCCTGTTCAAAATGTTGTCATTTGCAAGTGTTAATCTGTCTGCATTATAACATTTTGGCAGTGTTTATTTTCCTTCATCAGAGTTTATATTGCCTGTAGACACTAACGTTCTTGCCATCTATTTATTTGCTATGTTTTGGTGTCATGCTATGGCTTCATGGGAGATCTCAATTATTTGCTCAATTATCTTATTACAAAAATGGGAGAGTTACACACATAAGCATACACACACGTGTGCATTTGCAGACGCACACACACACAGTAACGACTCGCCACTCTCCATGATGTACTCTCTCACACACGCACATACACTAATTTAAATGAAGTTTAGAGATTAATTCTCTCTCCATCCATGTATTGTTCCAACTGCTCTATCTTGACTTCCTCCCTGATGACAGTAGTGTTTGCCAGTGTCTGTGTATGCCAAGCAGGTGGAACCAGAGACCAATGTTCCGATTAGAGACTGTTGACTCAGAGTAAGCACTGCAACACAATCTGCCGCGTGTTGATAGTCAGGCATTTAGGCTTCGCCTGTCCCGTGCCAAGACTAGGATTCTGTGTCACAGTAATTATTTCCTTGAATTTCCAGTCTTACATTTTATATATATATATATCTTAAATAAATACATTTCTAGACTCGGCAACCTAGCCTTTTGCAGTCATCCTACTGCACACTCAAAGAGTAGCAGTTAATTTACAAACAATTCACTTTTGCATTGACTAATCCTCAATGATTTCAACCAGAATTAGAGATCACATAAGAAACAGAGATAATGAGGAATAATTTCCATTCATTCATTCACTTTTACTTGACCTCACCACCATATGTAACGCGAACCAGAGATACTTGGACAAATATAGCCTTGAAACTGGAAACTTTTAGTGTCTGCGGTTCTTGAAATTTGTGGAAGACAGTTGAAACTGAGACAATGAAACAGGTCGGGCTTCTGTCTGACAGCAGAAATGTGTGTGTGGGTCTGTGTGTGCATGCGTGTGTTCAACTGATCTCAGCCGACAGACCATTGCTGTCGTTGTCTGTTGGACTGGGGGCATCTCAGTAAAAAATAACTGTGTGAAGCTAAGAATTGCCACTAGGTGTCAGGGTAGATATTCTTTGCTGCCAACACAGTGGAACTGAAAATACTCACAATTATGATTTTTTCAAGCAGAGCCGCCTTCCAGCTCTTCCACAGACATTTGACGCATAGTGGCCCTGACGCATAGTCCTCCTCACACTAACACACCGACAACACCACACACACCTTACTATCGCCTTCATCGTTGTGACCGAAAGGCCAATTCACCCCTCCAGTGTCAGCATCGTCAGTCTTGCAAATGTTACTTACAGGAATGAAGTGGAAATAACTTCATCTGTCTATTTCATCGGGGAGAGATGAGGAATAAAAGCGAAAATCCAGCACCCATTTAATGGAATAAAACAGGCTAGGTCAACAGCCTAAGATATGCAATGACAACTTCCTATTCAAGATCTTGATAGAGAGTAGAAATACTAAACTAAACAAAAACATGACATTTCTCATGTCACTTTTCAAACGTGAACAGAAAATCTGCCTTAACTCTCACTTGTGTACTCTACAGTGCAGATGATGATGCTCGCTTGTAAGACTCCCCACTTTGTACAAAATAAAATGGACAAAAAACTAATTTGTTATGTTGCTAGTGTTGATGTGTAGATGATCAGCTTTTCTGTGACTTGTATAAACCCAACCCTCACATTTTGCTAAAGGACCCTTATTCCTACAGCACCAACAACTCGTACTTGTCCCAAACATCCTCCTTCCCCTTCTATGTTTTATCTAGTGGTGAATTCTCAACCTTTGTGTACATTTTATAGTATTATTTAATTAAAGTGAAGAAAACTGCAAGAAATTGATATAACTGTTGTCTTTTTATTATGAAGTTGTTACTATAACTTGTTGCCTAGATTGCTTTGAAAATAATCATTTTGTGCTGTAACAGTATTTGCTTTATTCAGTGAATTGCTTATGGAGACTAATAAATAGAGGCACACACCAACCTGTTTCATCTTTGTCAATATCCATTTAACCGCAGACACTCACACACACACACACATTCATTCCTTCTCTCACCTTGGAGCATAAACACTAAAATATTCATTCACTGTGCATCACAGAACACTTGTGGTGGCAATCAGCAAAAAGTCTGCACCAGCCTATACAGCATAGAGACTGGTGCAACCACAGTGTCATATTGATACTGTACTGCAGGTATGTACAGTAGGTGCCATCTGCTGGTTTATTGCGCCATCCTATGGCTCTTTCCTCACTGTGCACTACCCACCCTAATAGCCCACCAGCAAGGCTCCCCCTTCCCATTGCTAAATCCATCAGCCCCTCCTGTAGCAAACCATGGGGGTTTCACATCGGCCTGCACAGCTACATGCATTGGCATAAACGCAATGCACCAAAAAAAACACCACACATAGATTATAATTACTGGGAGCAATATCATCATCGACATGGATGGACGACCATAAGCAACAGCACATTGTAGTATGTGTAGGCCTACAGTATGTCTACTAGTGTGATGCTGACCAATTACACATAGAATTGTAGCTACCCTAGTACAACACCTGACAACCCGTCAAGCGGTTCAAACGTCTTGTTGTAATGTGTTCGATTGATAGTCGCAGGGACAGTTGGAGGGACGCCTGTTCAAGTCCCAGTCGGGCTAGCCCCCCAAATCGCTACACTGGTGTCAGAAGTGGGATGGCGCTGCAGGGAGGCCAGATGTTATATTTAATAATAATAATAATAATATGCCATTTAGCAGACGCTTTTATCCAAAGCCAAATCCAATAACTAATATTCTGACATCTATTAACTTGCAGCTATGATATCATCTGGAAGTAGCCTACTTGTTGCACACCTTCATGATCATTGCACACAGCCATAAAAACGTTACTATCATAACAATATCAAGAGATGGGGGGGGGGGGGCTATGTGCTGTTAAATAGTGGAAAGAATGTGTCAATCAGATTAATCTTTACTGAGTGTGAAGAATGTATTTGTAAAACTTTAGGAGAGTAGTCATCACATACCTCTGTTTTTCATCATGGTGCAGCTTCCCACATTGAATAGCAGCTAGATTTGAGGAGACAGAGACGGCTTATGGGTAAATGAGGCGGCTGTGTCTGCATGTTGATGTCAGAGGCGGGAGGAGAGACCTAGCTCTGGAAGTGGAGTATGTACGAGGAATCCACCGTGGCTAACTGCATTTAGACATTCCGACAACCCTTCGTTTTTCGGCATGCAGGGATAAATACCGAAATAGTTCTGTAGTGCATAGAAGAGCTGATTATAGAACGATTTTAAACTGTTCATCGCTCAAGCTATTTTGGAGAACGTCATACTCTGTCAATTTGCCTGTGACAGTGATGCAATTACAAAATCCATGTCATTTGAGTGTTTCAAATGTTGGATTTGAAACACTTCCGACTGTTTTGGAAACACATTTTTGAAATTTAAGCAAAGCACTTCGGAGCGCCTAAAAAGAGAAGGGGAGGGGGGGCAAAGAAAACGCCCTGTTGCTGAATCTTCTTAAAATTCTAACTTAATCGCCGTGTGGATCACAGAGAACAGTCATATGGAATATGGTACTATAAATTTGTATATTGATTTGCGTTCAACTAAATCACCGGACTAGTTGGCGGAGCTGCGCTTCTCTGTTTACGGTGGATTATACTTTTTTTCTACACTGTGGACACTGCAATTCCGAGGCGATTATAGAAGGAGGCGAGTCGGAGGCTGCTAGGCCACGGCCATTGCCCAAGAACAAAAAGACTTTTCCCCATGTAAACTCAAACAGTTCTCATAAGGCTCGTCTTATATGTAAAAGAAACGGGCATTAATCAATCGCTAAAATGTCACTTGGTGCAGAGAGAAGGATGGAAAACCGGTTGAAAAAGCTGGAGGCCATGATCAAAGATCCAAGATCTGCGATAAACTTGGAAAGTTTACTCGTAAGTCTGCTAATATTTTATTAATTATTAATAGGGCTCATTCTGTTTTCCCTTCGCGCACTTTGAAGCAACCAACATGATACATCGTAGCAGTAGACTTCTAACGCCATTTAACCAATATATGTATCAATATTGATGTTGCAGATGTCGGCATTGTAGCCAAATCCTATCATTCGCTGGCTGCACGGTGTTGGGTAAGGTTTAGCTAACTTCCTCACCACCAAGCCTTTCATGATTCAGGTCAACATTTACTTGAGAAAGTATAGGCCTGTTGCACTATATTTTAGATTGAATCAGGAATATTAGCATATAGGCTTCACATTGTCGCAGCATAGGCTACATATGATGCTATTATAGGTGACAACATAATGCTAAAATATAATGATTATATGCTTGTACTTTTTGTTAAACGTTCATTTCTGCCTGACGTAGAATTCAATGCAATTCAACGTCGGGATTCCAGGGAACATAGGCCTATGTAAGGGTATAAGGGTTGAAAATAGATTAACCATATGTTTTCTAGTGACATATGAGGGCGTCTGATGCAGAAGACAACACAGCTATAGCTGTAGGCTAACTGCATTAAATATGTTTGAAGATTATGCGGATTAGTGGAAAATGTGCATATCCCTGTAGATTAGGCTACTTCTATGGAAACGTTTCTTCCGGTCAAATCCTTGAGCGATCTCCCGCCTGGCAAGGGATTGGCCCACTGACTTGTATGGGATATGCGCCACACTGTCCTGCTTGGCACCAGACGGGTACCAATGGCATGTTACACACGCGCTTGTCTACAAACAGATACGTTGTAGTAACTGCCAAAGAGAGGACTGGGTTCTCACCCCAAGCCAACTGTTTAAAAGGATAATAAGTGAATTATTTAGGAGCGTTTACCCAGAACCGGCCTACTCACTGCTGTGGAATGTCGAGAGGACTGTCATCTGTTTAAGGGCCTGAAAACATTCTGCATAAAACTATTGTGATAGCCTAATAGACTGAAATAGCCACACCAAGATCATAAACACTCATGATTTACACATTTAGGATTTGAAGTGTTTCCTGGTGAAGCTCCCTCAGACACTATTCAAAATGTCAAGCAGTTTCTGAAACTTCTTCAGTGCCAGTTGAATTAAGAATCCATCTGTTAAAAGTGCATAATGGATATAGTTTATATGCAGTGACTGAATCCTCAGCTGAAAAGTGTTTATTTCCTGGGAATGAGTAGGAGATAGATATCAAAGCTTGATGACTGTTCTAGACTGAAGTTGAGTGGGAAGAGTGCGTAGGATTGAACAGGCAATATCCTCCCAAGACACTTTTGGCCTCCTCTCGCTTTCTGTTATTGCCTGCTATGAAGAAGGCACAGAGGCAAGCATCAGGCATTGCATTAATGCAGTCAGACCTGTTTCTACATGCTCTCACATTCAGACCTCTCCCGATATACCCTCCATTGTTCACTTTAAAAACATTGCCTAATGGTAAATTATGAACACACACACACACATACTTAGTCATCGACATCCATTAACACCTATAACAGCTGCTTATGTATAATTATCCTGGATAAGGCACTTGTTGCCTCAGCAGAACAATGCCTGGCCCTTTTTATATCCTTACTTCCTGTAAACGTTTTTCTTCCTGTACGCTTCTTATTTTGCACTAGGTACATATGAGATAATAGTCTAAAATAGAGAATAGGCCGAAAACATGTCCCTTGTTTAGCTCCATGTCCCTGGGGTGTTTCAGGAATGTCAAGCTGCTCTTCAAAGGGGATTTCTTATCCCAGGGCCATCCCTGATGTGATCTGATGCAGTGTAGGACTGACTACCACTTGAAATTAGGCCTACACTCAGTGGAATGCAGCCTGGGATCTGTCAGTTAACCGCCAAGGTTTCACTACACAACTGAGCAGTGTGAATCTTATGAATGACTGAAGGACTCTTGACTTGAATGTGTTTAATGTGTGTAATAGACTGAAGAATGCAGTGTTTCAAAGCAATTAAATAGAATGTATTTGAATTGGTAATAGTGAATTGTGATTCAACTAAATGGAGTGTGCGCTTTATCCAATTAGGAAGGATAGGAGGGAACTCATATCAGGAGGAGTGTGTAGACTGTAGTTTGGGACAACTATTGCTGACCTGTCTGGTACTGCAGCATGCTGACTTAGGTATCCTGGAAAGCTTCAGGAATGAGATGGCATTCATTCTGCCATCTCAGAATGTGAACTGGATCAGATGGCCTGCTTTAAACAGGCAGCTGAAAGAGTGGGGTGTGTTCACTACATGTTCAGGGGTGTGTAACTCAGGCCGGTCAACAGGATCTGATCTGCAGTGTTGGCTGGTTTTCTCCTCTCCCTCTGGCACTTTCAAATTGATCCATTAATGTTACTTATTTTTCTTTATTGGATGGAATGCACTTAGTGTTTTATAGTGTTCAAATGACATTTTGAACTTTGATTAGCTATATATTTGTACTATTTCAATAAAAATTGTGCTTGAGATATTTCATGAGCTGAGTACATTGCTGGCTAGTGTGAAAATTCCTGCCCAGTTGTCATATTTTGCAACGTCAGCTCAGTTGATAGTCACTTTCACCAGCAAAACTGTGTAGTAAAGTAACATTCCTGTATTCTGATGCTCCTTCTCCTATACTGCTATCTAATATAATCCCAGGGCACACCCTTTTAATTTCAGGAGTGCTCTGTATCAGCTTAGATACATTATACTGTATCATGGAGGCTTGAAGCAAAACATCACTGATGGCAATATTTTTCCCCAGGCGCCAGCCCCACTGATCCCCTTTATTTGGCAGAGCACCCGTGCTGACTGGGTAACTGTTTTCAGTCTCCAGCATCAGCCACTGTACTTGTGCACGTGACATTAAAACATGAAACCTGAACGCCATAACGGCTGCTTGGGGCTAGCAGCATTAAAGAGAGGGCATTTCTTGAGATAGGCCTAACTATGCACACTTGATTGCAGCCTTTTCACTGTCCTCAAGGAAATGACCTCATTGAGTAAATAGTTGGAGCTATATATGGGGCTCAAAGTCCCTCTGAATTGCTGCACTTTCCCCTTTCACTTTTCTCTTTATCTAACTGCACCTCTCCTCTCTCGCACTGGCTCAAAATGAATATTTGATTTGAGTTTCAAAGCCATATTCACACCAGTAACATATCTATTCTGTTTCATTGTTGTCAAAGGAACATTTATATGATTGTTTCATTTGTTTGTTGCTGGGTATATGCACCTACAGTGGCTATCATAAGTATTCACCTACCTTGGATTTCTTCACATTTTATTGTGTTACAAATTGGGATTAAAATTGATTTAATTGTTTCTTTTTTTGGTCAACGATCTACACAAAATACTCTATGTCAAAATGTCAGTTTTTGTTTAAATATAAAAAATGAAACACCCCCCGAATCAATACATATTTGAAACACCTTTGGAAGCAATTACAGCTGTGATTCTTCTTGGGTAAGTCTTTCAAGAGCTTTGCACACCTGGATAGCGCAATATTTGTACCTTATTCTTTTCAAAATTCTTCAAGCGCTGTCAAGTTGTTGGGGGTCATGGCTAGAAAGCAATTTTCAACTCTTGCCATAGATTTTCAAGCAGACTTCAGTCAAAACTTTAACTTGGCCACTCAGGATCATTCACTGTCTTCTTGGTAAGCAACTCCGGTGTAGATTTGGCCTTCTGTTGTAGGTTATTTTCCTGCTGATAGGTGAATTCCTCTCCCTGTGTCTGGTGTAAAGCAGACTGAAGCAGGCTTTCCTCTAGGATTTTGCCTGTGCTTAGCTCCATCCCGTTTCTTTTTGTCCTGAAAAACTCCCCGGTCTTTGCCGATGTCAAGCATACCCATACCATGATGCAGCCACCACCATGCTTGAAAATAAGGAGGCAGTTACTCAGTGATGTGTTGTGTTGGATTTGCCCCATACATAACGCTTTGAATTTAGGTCAAAAAGTGTATTCCTTTGCTGTGTTTTCTTGCAGTATAAATGTAGTGCCTTGTTGCATACAGGATGCATGTTTTGGAATATATATTCTGTATATTTACAGTGGGGAAAAAAAGTATTTAGTCAGCCACCAATTGTGCAAGTTCTCCCACTTAAAAAGATGAGAGAGGCCTGTAATTTTCATCATAGGTACACGTCAACTATGACAGACAAAATGAGAAAAAAAATCCAGAAAATCACATTGTAGGATTTTTAATGAATTTATTTGCAAATTATGGTGGAAAATAAGTATTTGGTCAATAACAAAAGTTTCTCAATACTTTGTTATATACCCTTTGTTGGCAATGACACAGGTCAAACGTTTTCTTTAAGTCTTCACAAGGTTTTCACACACTGTTGCTGGTATTTTGGCCCATTCCTCCATGCAGATCTCCTCTAGAGCAGTGATGTTTTGGGGCTGTCGCTGGGCAACACAGACTTTCAACTCCCTCCAAAGATTTTCTATTGGGTTGAGATCTGGAGACTGGCTAGGCCACTCCAGGACCTTGAAATGCTTCTTACGAAGCCACTCCTTCGTTGCCCGGGCGGTGTGTTTGGGATCATTGTCATGCTGAAAGACCCAGCCACGTTTCATCTTCAATGCCCTTGCTGATGGAAGGAGGTTTTCACTCAAAATCTCACAATACATGGCCCCATTCATTCTTTCCTTTACACGGATCAGTCGTCCTGGTCCCTTTGCAGAAAAACAGCCCCAAAGCATGATGTTTCCACCCCCATGCTTCACAGTAGGTATGGTGTTCTTTGGATGCAACTCAGCATTCTTTGTCCTCCAAACACAACGAGTTGAGTTTTTACCAAAAAAGTTCTATTTTGGTTTCATCTGACCATATGACATTCTCCCAATCCTCTTCTGGATCATCCAAATGCACTCTAGCAAACTTCAGACGGGCCTGGACATGTACTGGCTTAAGCAGGGGGACACGTCTGGCACTGCAGGATTTGAGTCCCTGGCGGCGTAGTGTGTTACTGATGGTAGGCTTTGTTACTTTGGTCCCAGCTCTCTGCAGGTCATTCACTAGGTCCCCCCGTGTGGTTCTGGGATTTTTGCTCACCGTTCTTGTGATCATTTTGACCCCACGGGGTGAGATCTTGCGTGGAGCCCCAGATCGAGGGAGATTATCAGTGGTCTTGTATGTCTTCCATTTCCTAATAATTGCTCCCACAGTTGATTTCTTCAAAACAAGCTGCTTACCTATTGCAGATTCAGTCTTCCCAGCCTGGTGCAGGTCTACAATTTTGTTTCTGGTGTCCTTTGACAGCTCTTTGGTCTTGGCCATAGTGGAGTTTGGAGTGTGACTGTTTGAGGTTGTGGACAGGTGTCTTTTATACTGATAACAAGTTCAAACAGGTGCCATTAATACAGGTAACGAGTGGAGGACAGAGGAGCCTCTTAAAGAAGAAGTTACAGGTCTGTGAGAGCCAGAAATCTTGCTTGTTTGTAGGTGACCAAATACTTATTTTCCACCATAATTTGCAAATAAATTCATAAAAAATCCTACAATTGATTTTCTGGAAAAAAAATTATCGATTTGTCTGTCATAGTTGACGTGTACCTATGATGAAAATTACAGGCCTCTCTCATCTTTTTAAGTTGGAGAACTTGCACAATTGGTGGCTGACTAAATACTTTTTTTCCCCACTGTATATTGTTATTTTCACTGTCATTTAGGTCATTATTGTGGAGTAACTACAATGTTCATCCATCTTCAGTTTTCTCCCATCACAGCCAATGAACTCTGTAGCTGTTTTAAAATCACCATTGGCCTCATGGTGACATCCCTCAGCAGTTTCCTTCCTGTCCTGCAGCTCATTTCAGAAGGACGACTGTATCTTTGATGTGTCTGGCTGGTTTAATACATCATCCACAGTATAATTATTAACTTGACCATGCTTAAAGATATATTCAATGTCTGATTTGTTATTGTTACCCATCTAATAATCACTGGCCTTCTTTAAGGCTTTCAAAAATCTCCCTGGTCTTTGTAGTTGAATATGTGATTGAAACTCAATACCTGACTGAGGGGGGACAGAGGAAATGGTAGTCATTAAAAGATAATGTCAATCCCTATTATTTCACACAGTGAGTCCATTATTTTGTGATTTTTTTTAAAGCCACATTTTACTCCTGAACTAATTTAGGCTTGCCTAAACAAAGGGGGTGAATACTTATGCAATGACTATATTTTAGTTATTGAATTTGTATTAATTTGTAAACATTATGGAGTATTTTGTGTAGATCATTGACAAAAAAATCACAATTAGATCTATTTCAATTCCATTTTGTAACACAACAAAATGTGAACAAATCCAGGGGGGGTGAATACTTATGATACCCACTGTATACATAATTGTTAGATAACCATTGGTGTCATTATTGCAGCCAGAATAGACAGCTGATGGTCATTTCCATGTAAAAGGACCCATGAGCACCAACATGTGAAGTTCGTTGGAACATGTCAAATGAAAGCTAAGAGTAAAGAAAAAGTATTATTAAAATGTGTATATATACATTTGTCAAGCATTTGCCATCCTAAAAATTAGGAATAAGCAAAGGCTTTGATTTCTTGTCAAACAGATGGAAACCGGGTCTTAGAAAACATCCAGAAAAAGTATTGAAAGGTATTAGTAATACATCAAAACACAATAATGTTGAAGTGAAGACCCCTGCCAACTAATATCAACAAATATTTAGTTTGGGAGAAATTATTCTGCCTTCTGTAAGTTAAAAAAAAAGAAAAACATTGCCTTGTGCCTTGAAATTCCATTACCAAAAACCCACATACCTTTAAGATATTTTCTAATTTCTCTCCCTCATGAGGAGGGAGGATAATACAAGTTCACAGAAGTAACAAGTAAAGATAGACCTATCAATTAGTGTTTTTACTGATATCAATTTTGTTTGAGTTATTAAGTAATTTCTGAAATATTAGTAATAGAATTTCTGTTATTGAATTGGCTACAAGTTTGGACAGCGCACTACAGTAAATAAAAGAAGAGTATAGTTCAGTACAGTGGAGTTCAGTACAGGAAAGAAAAGCAGAGTATAGTTCAGTAATGTAGAGTTCAGTACAGTAAAGAGAAGAAGCATATAATACAGTACACAGTAGCGCACACCTAGAGTTGAGTACACTATAATGTACTCCCGAGTGCTGCAGCGGTCTAAGGCACTGCATCTCAGTGCTAGAGGTGTCACTACAGACCCTGTTTCAATCCCGGGCTGTATAACAACCGGCAATGATCGGGAGTCCCATAGGGTGGCGCACAATTGGCCCAGCGTCGTCCGAGTTAGGGGAGGCTGGGGGTCGTCCGTCATTGTAAATAAGAATTTGTTCTTAACTGACTTGCCTAGTTTAAATAGAGGTTAAATAAAAATACTGTACTATACTGTACTTGACTGTACTCTACTGTTCTGTGCTGTACTGTACTCTACTGAGCTGTACTTTGATGTCCAAACTTGTGAAACATACAGTGGGGAAAAAAAGTATTTAGTCAGCCACCAATTGTGCAAGTTCTCCCACTTAAAAAGATGAGAGGCCTGTAATTATCATCATAGGTACACGTCAACTATGACAGACAAAATGAGGGAAAAAAATCCAGAAAATCACATTGTAGGATTTTAAATGAATTTATTTGCAAATTATGGTGGAAAATAAGTATTTGGTCAAAAACAAAAGTTTCTCAATACTTTGTTATATACCCTTTGTTGGCACTGAGGCACAGGTCAAACATGTTCTGTAAGTCTTCAAGGTTTTCACACACTGTTGCTGGTATTTTGGCCCATTCCTCCATGCAGATCTCCTCTAGAGCAGTGATGTTTTGGGGCTGTCGCTGGGCAACACGGACTTTCAACTCCCTCCAAAGATTTTCTATGGGGTTGAGATCTGGAGACTGGCTAGGCCACTCCAGGACCTTGAAATGCTTCTTACGAAGCCACTCCTTCGTTGCCCGGGAGGTGTGTTTGGGATCATTGTCATGCTGAAAGACCCAGCCACGTTTCATCTTCAATGCCCTTGCTGATGGAAGGAGGTTTTCACTCAAAATCTCATGATACATGGCCCCATTCATTCTTTCCTTTACACGGATCAGTCGTCCTGGTCCCTTTGCAGAAAAACAGCCCCAAAGCATGATGTTTCCACCCCCATGCTTCACAGTAGGTATGGTGTTCTTTGGATGCAACTCAGCATTCTTTGTCCTCCAAACACGACGAGTTGAGTTTTTACCAAAAAGTTATATTTTGGTTTCATCTGACCATATGACATTCTCCCAATCCTCTTCTGGATCATCCAAATGCACTCTAGCAAACTTCAGACGGGCCTGGACATGTACTGGCTTAAGCAGGGGGGACACGTCTGGCACTGCAGGATTTGAGTCCCTGGCGGCGTAGTGTGTTACTGATGGTAGGCTTTGTTACTTTGGTCCCAGCTCTCTGCAGGTCATTCACTAGGTCCCCCCGTGTGGTTCTGGGATTTTTGCTCACCGTTCTTGTGATCATTTTGACCCCACGGGGTGAGATCTTGCGTGGAGCCCCAGATCGAGGGAGATTATCAGTGGTCATGTATGTCTTCCATTTCCTAATAATTGCTCCCACAGTTGATTTCGTCAAACCAAGCTGCTTACCTATTGCAGATTCAGTCTTCCCAGCCTGGTGCAGGTCTACAATTTTGTTTCTGGTGTCCTTTGACAGCTCTTTGGTCTTGGCCATAGTGGAGTTTGGAGTGTGACTGTTTGAGGTTGTGGACAGGTGTCTTTTATACTGATAACAAGTTCAAACAGGTGCCATTAATACAGGTAACGAGTGGAGGACAGAGGAGCCTCTTAAAGAAGAAGTTACAGGTCTGTGAGAGCCAGAAATCTTGCTTGTTTGTAGGTGACCAAATACTTATTTTCCACCATAATTTGCAAATAAATTCATTAAAAGTCCTACAATGTGATTTTCTGGAATTTTTTTTCTCAATTTGTCTGTCATAGTTGACGTGTACCTATGATGAAAATTACAGGCCTCTCTCATCTTTTTAAGTGGGATAACTTGCACAATTGGTGGCTGACTAAATACTTGTTTGCCCCACTGTAGACGTGTATGATTGGTTCAGATTTGGTCTTGTTTTTCCGTTGGTCATGTTTTTCTTGCAATTCCGTTACTGGGTGTAAATCCACTTCACTTACTGTAGTTTAATAACCAAAATAGATTTTTTCAAAGTCAATGTGTCATGTCATACCTGACACCCCATTCTTTCTGCAGACATAGTTTAATCTTAATTCGGAGCAGATATTTAAGAGTTTTGGAAAAAAGGACGGACACAAACTGAGGGAGATTTTACTGAAATTCTGTTGCCAAACTTTGCATCTGCCTGTTCTTCCTGTAAATGTTTTTGTAAAATGTTAAGTGTACATTTTTAAAAATAGTACACGTGCATAGAGTTTGGTAATGGTTTGTTAATCTTTGAAATCAATGGTTTTTGTTTGGCATACATTTTAAGTGAAAAATCTTGAGTCTCAGCGCAGTTCCATTACCATGGAATTGTCCTGATATGACATACAACTATTTTTTTCAATTCTCACAAGTCTCAAATGTGACAGCCAGACTCGACACAGCTTCAATTTCCAGCTTCCACTGTGAGTGACAACTTGCAAATGATGGAATTATATAAATGATTAGTCTCTTCTCACAGTCGCTGTGGAGCACTCTGAGTCTGCCGAGAGAGACTAAAAAACGATTGACATCAAGCTGAACCCTCATAACATCTCAATGAAATGTGTCAAAGTGCATTGGTTACTCTAGTCTATCAAACTGCTCTCTGGTGCTGTGAGTCAGGCACTATTGGAAGTTTCATCTAATTCTTGTCAAAACATATGGATGCCCTAGAAAGTCCATATACTGTTTGTATGTATTCATTAACACTGCCAGTGCCACTAACTCTGTGTTAGTATTAGTTGCCTGCCTGTTTTGATTATTTATATCTGTGGGTTAATTTGAATGGAACCACACTCATGAGAATGGCACCGTTGATTTCTGGATCTGTACTTTTGTATGGTCTGAGTTTAGCATTGGCTGGCATAGGCGGTGCCATCTGGAGGAGTATTATCATCAATGGGCTTTGTTTGGGTGTTGAGAATAGATTTGGATAATTGATTGGGTAAATGTTTAGTAGCAGACTGCCATTCTCCCTTCTCTCTGCTGTAGCGCCATGTTATGGTTAGTGCTAACAAGAGGATGACTTTACTGACTGATAATAAGGATGTTTCTGCGGATAGGAGAAACATTGTTTGAATTGATGTGTTGACGTTTGTGTACTTTGTCCAAGATTAATGGTAGAGTGTTATCCTGGGGCCGACAACGCAGTGAAGCCGTTGCAAAGCACAGAAGTTGGAGGCTCTTACCCCAGCAGATCGCTAAAATGAAGTTAAACTTCTGCAATTGCCTGTAAGTGGCGTAAAATATTCATCCACTTCTCATGATCTGAGGACCAGGTTTAATCTCTGCACTTGCATTTGTTTCCACATTCATTTCTCTTTTGACTCTCCTCTCCCCCTTTCTCTGTCCTGTTCCCTTCTTCTTCTTCTTTGCCTACAGTTTCTTTGCACACTCAGACTCTCTCTCTCTCTCTCTCTGTCTCTCTCTCTCTCTCTCTGTCTCTGTCTCTGTCTCTGTCTCTGTCTCTGTTTCTCTGTCTCCAGTCGTGGGGGAAATTCAGTCTTCCATGGAACTTCTGCTCTGCTCCAACTGTGCTCTGACTCGGAGGAGGCATATTTTCTGTCCGATTTGTCTCTAAATGTGACCGCTCTGCTCACTAGCAGCACTGGGTGCGATGTGCCAGTGGGGAGAAACACTGCCATATATGGCGGTGTGATGGTGGCCAGGGCCAAGTTGTGCAAAACAACCCTGCACACCTCCTCTCTTGAGACAGCCTCTCCCTCTCCTCCCCTATTCCTCCTCCTCCATTCTCTCCGTTAGCCGCGGAAGTCCCAGCTCCTGGGCAGAATGCAGAATGTTGTAAGAATGTTAGCTAGTTTGCACTGGTCATGCAAATGTAGAGGAAGTGTATGCTGTAATCGTAGGCCAAGGGGCTAAGCTTACGACTGGAAGAAGTTAGACTTGGATAAATGTTTTTGCCTTGTTCGGTGTAGCTAAAGTTTCAGTCCTTCAGTCCATCTGTCAGATTTGAAATGCAATGGCCCAGTAGACTTAGTCCTTTACAGGTGGATCTCCGTGCTTCATTCTGAATGAATGCTGGCTACTCATAGTGGAAAATGCCAACAGTGTTTGGTTCGGAAGCACCTAGGTCTCTAGCTAAAGCAAGCATGATTTCATTTGGTGGTGAAACACCTCACTTAGCACTGCTAACAGACCTGTGTGGGAGAATTCTGTGAATGTGATATCATGTATTACTGTGTGTGTGTGGGGGGGAACTCTATTTTTATGCATGACAACATGTCAGCGATGGGAGGAGAAGGGACTTTGGAGATGCGTTCGGCCTACTCGTTTACTGTTCTATCCATCTGACTTCAAGCATCACCTCTTCATGACCACCTCCTGGGCAGAGACAGCTTCCCACATAGACACAGAAATGCTGTGCATGCACACGCTCCCATAAACACATACACACTCCTTCATACAAAGCAGTGAGCCATCATCACACCAACGCTATGTACATTATTATCCTTAGTTAAATCACCTATGGAAAAATACATAATATACTTGATGAATAAGTCCAAAACACATCTATGGGTTCATTTTGCTCATGTTCCATTTATCTGACGTCCAGCACATCTGTTCAACATATCAGGCAAGACATCCATCATCCATCAGCAGTTAGACAAAACACAGACGTGGTGCTCGTCTGTTTCCCTCCATGGGTCACAGTACGACATGGGGATCTTGCCATTTGTGAGACTCTGGCTGTTCGAGTATTTTGGAGTTATGGGCTCTGCCTGGCATACCCCTCACTTCGCATGGGCTCTGGCTCCACTTCTCCAAGCAACTATTTTTAAACGTCTGGAATTTGATCAAAACATTAGCTTTTTACTCAAGCCTTTTAAAGTCCAAAGGCTGTTGTTTTCTGTTTCGCATGCCTGGAGATGGGATCGGAGATAGGGAGGAGGGTTTGGGAAATGGAGAGGAGGTTCGCTGTTGGAGTCAGGTCTGTTGCTATTGGTTTAACTAATGAGAATTTGTTCTCAATTAATATGCCTGAATAAATAAAGGTTTCATATGAAATAGATCATAATAATAAACTGCAATACTCATAATGCGGGGGCGGCAGGTAGCTTAGTGGTTAAGAGCGTTGTGCCAGTAACCGAAAGGTCGCTGGTTCTAATCCCCGAGCCGACTAGGTGAAAGATCTGTCGATGTGCCCTTGAGCAAGGCACTTAACCCTAATTGCTCCTGTAAGTCGCTCTGGATAAGAGCGTCTGCTAAATGACTAAAATGTAAATAATAATAAACTAGTTGAATCAGAAAATGAAACTTTTTTCCCTTCAATGATTTTTTGCCTTTCCTTGTGACAGGGAAGTCACACAAAGAAAATACCGATAGGGGAGAGTGGGGTAAGTTATGCCAATCTTGTTTCTAGAAAACCATACACAAAATTAATCATTTGACCAATTATTTAGTGAAGGAATAAACCACATGGAAAAAGTGGTAAGTAAGTTAGGTCCAATAAACTGATTTTCACCAAGTCAAAGGAATTTGTGTTATACACATCAGTTGGGGTCTCTAAGCTTCAATATGAGGTCCTAAACCTAGCATGGAAGTGCATCCTTATAGGTGTGTGGGCTAATATTGTCAAAATGTTTGCCTTTGGGTAAGTTGAGCCAATGTCAAATTGAGCAAATTGAAGTGTTTTCTTCCCAGGCTTAATGCAAGGCATTATTGCTGGGATATGAGGTAACAACAGGGCTTGGCCTATGTGAAGTTTTTACATTTTTAAGTACAAAGTTTTTGTAAGGTGTTAAGCCTGTGTTAAAATATGATTAAAAGAGAAATAAGCGATTGTGATTGTTGAATTGTTTGGGCAATAAAGATAGACATGGTTTTAAAAAGGTAATGGTAACTGGTAATACACTGAAAATAAATAAAAGCAACATGCAACAATTTAAAAGATTTTAGCGAGTTACAGTTCATAGAAGGAAATCTGTCAATTAAAATAAATAAATTATGCCCTAATCTATGGATTTCACATGACTGGGAATACAGATATGCGTCTGTTGGTCACAGATACCTTTAAAAAATGGTAGGGGTGTGGATCAGAAAACCAGTCAGTATCTGGTGTGACCATAATTTGCCTCATGCAGCGAAACACTTCTCGTTTGCATAGAGTTGATCAGGCTGTTGATTGTGGCCTGTGGAATGTTGTCCCACTCCTTTTCAATGGCTGTGCGAAGTTGCTGGATATTGATGGGAACTGGAACCTGCTGTTTTACACGTCGATCCAGAGCATCCCAAACATGCTCAATGGGTGACATGTCTGGTGAGTATGCAGGCCACGGAAGAACTGGGACATTTTCAGCTTCCAGGAATTGTGTACAGATCCTTGCGACATGGGGCCGTGCATTATCATATCATATTTCTGAAACATGAGGTGATGGCGGCGGATGAAATACAATAATAATAATAATATGCCATTTAGCAGACGCTTTTATCCAAAGCGACTTAGTCATGCGTGCATACATTTTTGTGTATGGGTGGTCCCGGGGATCGAACCCACTACCTTGGCGTTACAAGCGCTGTGCTCTACCAGCTGAGCTACAGAGGACCACTATTGTGTCCATTGTCCGTAGCTTATGTCTGCCCATACCATAAACCCACCTCCACCATGGGGCACTCTGTTCACAACGTTAACATCAGCAAACCGCTCACCCACATGACGCCATCTGCCCGGTACAGTTGAAACCGGGATTAATCTGTGAAGTGCACACTTCTCCAGCATGCCAGTGGCCATCGAAGGTGAGCATTTGCCCACTGAAGTCTGTTACGACGTCGAACTGCAGTCAGGTCAAGACCCCGGTTAGGACAATGAGCACGCAGATTAGCTTCCCTGAGACTTTCTGACAGTTTGTGCCGAATTTCTTCAGTTGTGCAAACCCACCGTTTTATCAGCTGTCCAGGTGGCTGGTTTCAGACAATCCCGCAGGTGAAGAAGCCGGATGTGGAAGTCCTGGGCTGGCATGATTACTCGTGGTCTGCGGTTGTGAGGCCGGTTGGACATACTGCCAAATTCTCCAAAGCGACGTGGTAGAGAACTGAACATTCAATTATCTGGCAACAGCTCTGGTGGACATTCCTGCAGTCAGCATGCCAATGCACGCTCCCTCAACTTGAGACATCTGTGGCATTGTGTTGTGTGACACAACTGCACATTTTAAAGTGGCCTTTTATTGTCCCCAGCACAAGGTGCACCTGTGTAATGATCATGCCGTTTAATCAGCTTCTTGATATGCCACACCTGTCAGTTGGATGGATTATCTTGGCAAAGGGGAAATGCTCACTAACAGGGATGTAAACAAATCTGTGCACAACATTTTAGAGAAATAAGCTTTTTGTGCGTATGGATATTATCACGTTTCAGGAGAAGACCCAGATGCAGACAGTGTCGAAGTAACAAAACGGGGCAGGCAAACAACAGGTCAAGGGCAGGCAGAGGTCAGTAATCCAGATCAGAGTCCAAAAGGTACAGAACGGCAGGCAGAGGTCAATAATCCAGGGTGGTGTGACAAGGTACAGAACGGCAGGCTCAGGGCAGGCAGAATGGTAAAAACTAGAAAACAGGAACTTGAGCAAGGGGGGGAAACCACTGGTAGGCTTGACGAAACAAAACAAACAGAGAACACAGGTATAAATACACTGGGGATAATGGGGAAGATGGGCGACACCTGGAGGGGGGTGGAGACAATCACAAAGACAGGTGAAACAGATCAGGGTGTGACAGTTATTTCCCTTGACGGAGTGATGCTGAATGTAAAAAATGGCTCAACTTACCCCACTATCCCCTAATGAAATTAAAACTTGGACAGACTATTGCTTGCTAGTGTGCAACTGCTGCCAACAAACTATTGTTTTTTGTAGTATTTATTTTCATCCATTTCTCTCAGCTTCTCCTTCCACCATTTTCAAGCTTGACATGAATATATTGTATTCTTCTACAAGCTGGTGTGCTTACATTTTGTTAGATGATACAATTGATTGTGTTGTATTTTAGTAGAGATTGACTTGTGTTGGCTGTTATCAACTTTGGCCTCACTGCGTCTCCCACTGAATCATGTTTCTAAGACGTTGCAATGCAACCAGTACATTGGCAGGTTTGCAGTGTACTTGCGAGCAGCGTTTTTTCACTGTACTTCAGATATAGTTCAGACAGATAATGGAGAACTGATAAGATAGCAGCAGTGGGTCGGTCAGTGTCCCTGGTTTAGCATCCCTGTCTGATGAGTTCATACCTATTCATAAAATGATTGATAGATAGACTTATCTATGGCTCTGTAGTTTCCAAGACACTATCTCTAGGAGTTGTAAAGATGTGTGGAAATGAAGGAATTCAGTATGTTACTCGCGTGTACGATGGTCCTAGATTTAGATTTAGGGAAGTGCTGGGTGTTTACGTTAGGGTCCTATTTTTGTTTCTACCCTATTCCTCTGTGTGTAATTTTCATGGCATTTTTTCTAATGCCCTGCAGCTCTGTGTGTATAGTTTCCATCCCCCCAGCCCCCAATAACTGTAGGACACATGGGCAGACACACACACACACACAGACAGGCACACACTGGCCCACTTGACACACACACACACAGGCATACAGGGAAGTCTGAAAGAAGGGTTCTTAATCTCCCAGGGTGTTGCCCACAAACACGCATGGAATGAACATTCAGACTCAAAGTATTTATTGTTGTTTTTGCCATGGGGGAGGGGCATGGATGGCTCTTGTCCAATGGCTGTCCAGTAATGCATGATTGACATGTTGTGTGAGCAGTCAGGGTTCTGCTCTGTACCTGAGAAGATGCTCTGGGAAGTAGGTTGCTTTTTTCCCCAGGAAGGATGAGACTTTATCTTACAGTGTTGTTTCAAAAGGTATTTATGGGAAGGTATTTCATAGGAAAATATGTGGTAATAATCTAATCTTATGTTGACGTCTGTGAAGTAACAGGTCTTCCTGGTACCTGTAGGCTACTTCACAGGCATCAACACAAATGCAGGTGCTTTTTGTAATTGTACATTACGCATGCTTTTTTTCCAGTGAACCCAAAGAAACCAAAATGAAGTGTGTGGTAATGACCAATCAGCCATTTTACAGTGATATTTCTAAATAAATGGCAGGTAAATAGTTCACAACTTCTACAGTCCACTATTTATAAAGTTTAGCTTAACTCTTTTACTCACTGCCCATTGAGTAGGGATAGGCGGGCTGCGTAGATTTGTCTCTCTCTACAGAGGAAATGACTTGCACACTGAGGGACCGGCTTTATGACACAGTGAAATTATCTTCTGAGTGCTGGGCGGGGTGGATCATTTCCTGTATTGCTGAGCTCTAAGGGGAGATGAGCTGTGTGTGTGTGTGAGCGTGAACGTGTGTCTGTTTGTGTCAGAAAGCATGTCTGTGTGCTTTTTCTCCTCAAATAGTAGTTCTGTGTGAGGTACGTCCTTTATTGGGAAGTGGAGTGGAGATGATGAAACAGCTGGCATCAAGCTGTACAGTGTACGCTGACTTATGTAGAAGGGGTGCGGGGAGAGACACACATAGGATCTGAAAGGTTATAGGAAGGTCTGTTGTAATGTTATTCTTGGCACATATGAAGATGAATGTTATAATGGTTGTAATGTTATTCTTGGCACATATGAAGATTAATGTTATAATGGTTGTAATGTTATTCTTGGCACAAATCGATATAACTTGTTGGTGTCAGAGAATGACAGCTGACAAGTCCACTGCCCTACTTGCTCTGCGTTTTATGCTTGTTATGAGTTATATCGATTTCACTTCAAAGTTATGGCATTTTTTATTAGATCATATTCTATGCCCAATTCCTGAATTAAATGAATTGAAATGGACACATATGTTATACCCAATTTTTGTGGCACTTAAATGTCCTCATTGTTTTGGGTAAAAAGTCTAATTGCACCCCAAAAGTAACACTCCCACATTCACTTTGCTTGATTGCATGTTTTATGTTGGTTTATCTTTTCCAATGAATGAGTTTTCTTTCTCTATTTCAGGATTCTATCAATGCCTTCGTTCTAGATCTAGACTACCCTGCCCTACGGAAAAACAAAAACGTAGAAACCTTTTTAAACAGATGTAAGTATGTTTGATAATAGTAATTGTGAATGTGTGTGTGGATGGCTGAATCATCTCTTCTCCACGCAGATGAGAAGGTGATGGGGCACATACGGGAGTTTCAGATGAAGTCTGAAGACTTTGACAGGGTGAAAGTGATCGGCAGAGGGGCCTTTGGGGAGGTTCAGCTGGTGAGATTTATTTACTTTTGTATTTCATCGAGATGTTAAGCACCTGCGTATTCAGTACACCACTTAGTTTTGACTCTCCCTCTGTCTCTTTTTCCATCTCTCTTTCTGTCTCTTTAATTCCTTTGTTTTCCCCAGGTTCGACACAAAGCCTCTCAGAAAGTGTACGCCATGAAGCTGCTGAGCAAGTTTGAGATGATCAAACGCTCCGACTCAGCCTTCTTCTGGGAGGAGAGGGATATTATGGCCTTCGCCAACAGTCCCTGGGTCGTACAAGTAAGACATGACACACACACCTATACACTCAACCGGGATTCGTCGGATCAGGAAATGTTTTTCCACTCCTTAGTTGTCCAGTGTTGGTGATCGCGTGCCCACTGGAGCTGCTTCTTCTTGTTTTTAGCTGATAGGAGTGGAACCCGGTGTGGTCGTCTGCTGCAATAGCCCATCCATGACAAGGACCGATGAGTTGTGTGTTCCGAGATGCCGTTCTGCACACCACTGTTGTTCTGCGACTTCTCATGAACTTGCTGTTTTTGCCCACAGGACTGCCACTGTCTGGATGTTTTTTGTTTGTCGCACCTTTCTCTGTAAACCCTAGACACTGTCGTGCGTAAAAAGCCCAGGAGGCCGGCCGTTTATGAGATACTGGAACCGGCGCGCCTGACACCGACGATTATACCACACTAAGTCGCATAGGTCACTCGTTTTGCCCACGTTAAATCGAACAGTAACTTAATACCTTGTTGCCTGTCTGCCTGCTTTATATAGCATGCCACGTGACTCACTGTCTGTAGGAGCAAACCAATTTCGTGAACGGGTTGGTGTACTTAATAAACTGGCTACTGAGTGTATAATATATTGCATAACAAGACAAGACAAAAACATATTTTAAAACAATCTGCACAAACCATATCAAACCAGAATAGTTTGATGGAAGATAACCCTGTAACTTGTATTGTCTTTGCTTTCTGGTCTATGTCTAGTTGTGCTGTGCCTTCCAAGACGACCGCTACCTGTACATGGTGATGGAATACATGCCTGGAGGGGACCTGGTGAACCTCACCAGTACTTACGATGTGCCTGAGAAGTGGGCCAGGTTCTACACGGCCGAGGTGGTCATGGCATTGGATGCCATCCACTCCCTGGGCTTCATCCACCGCGACGTCAAGCCTGACAACATGCTCCTGGACCGCCACGGACACCTCAAACTGGCCGACTTCGGAACCTGCATGAAGATGGACTCTGTGAGGATAACATTTTCCCCTTGTTCCAGCTGTGCAGTGTGCTAAAGAGAGCATTACTCACAATACTTCCAGCGGAATATCTTGTGTCTCGCTGTGCTTTAAGTTAACACTTATCTGATAAGCGCTTATTAAAACTGAACTGTATATACTTGAGGATTCATACTTGATTTGCTTGAGAAAGTGTATCTAACTGAAGGATTGACTGGTTACAGACTGGGATGGTGCACTGTGACACAGCGGTTGGCACTCCAGACTACATCTCTCCTGAGGTTCTAAAGTCGCAGGGTGGAGATGGTTACTACGGACGGGAGTGTGACTGGTGGTCTGTAGGTGTCTTCATCTTCGAGATGCTAGTCGGTGAGTTGGTGTTGTCTAACACCTTGGTGTTCATGTTCCCGCTCTTTGTTTGTCACAAAAATAATGACTCAGAATCTTAGTTTACACTAACTGAAGGAAAGCCTTTTACTGGATGGTTTATCTAGAACTGAGATAATCAAGTCTGCCTATAAAAAGATATTGGAGAACTTGTAAGCAAATTGCTTATAAGTAAACATATTGTAACTATTTCTGTGCTATGTTCCCATTAGGTGACACACCATTCTATGCCGACTCCCTTGTTGGAACATACAGCAAGATCATGGACCACAAGAATTCCCTCAACTTTCCAGATGACGTAGAGATCTCCAAAGATGCCAAAAACCTAATCTGTGCCTTCCTGACAGACAGGTAACAATTATTTAAAAAAAAAAATTAACCACAGTTACAGATTTAAACTTAAAGTTACAGTTTGCAATGTAATTTTTGTAGTTGTCCAGACTATATTCAGGCTGAACTATCCCAGCTTTCTCCCTGACCACTAACATACAGTGAGGGAAAAAAGTATTTGATCCCCTGCTGATTTTGTACGTTTGCCCACTGACAAGGAAATTTGATGTTGAACAGCGCCGGAGAAGATGGCTGCTGTTTTACAGCCCTCTAACCAATTGTACTATTATGTGTGTTTTTCCGCGTTATTTGTAATTTATTTTGTACATAATGTTTCTGCCATCGTCTCTTATAACCAAAAAGAGCTTCTGGATATCAGGACAGCGATTACTCACCTCGCATTGGACGAAGATTTTTTCTTCAACGAGGCGGCCGCGAAGGATATCATACAGACACCCGACAAGGCCCAGATCCCCGTCATTCGCGTGAGGAAGAGACGGAGATATCGCGGACGCAGATCCGGTGCCTTGTAAGGATCCGACGGCGAGCGAGTAAACTGCCTCTTCCATCAATCCTATTAGCCAACGTTCAAGCTTTTGAGAATAAAATGGACGATTTAAGATTACGGTTATCCTACCAACGGGACATTAAAAACTGTAATATCTTATGTTTCACGGAGTCGTGGCTGAACGACAACAATGATAACATTCAGCTAGCAGGCTATACGCTACATCGGCAGGACAGAACGTCTGACTCTGGTAAGACAAGGGGTGGCGGTCTGTGTATATTTGTAAACAACAGCTGGTGCACAAAATCAAATACTAAGGAAGTCTCGAGGTTTTGCTCGCCTGAGGTAGAGTATCTTATGATAAGCTGTAGACCACACTATTTACCAAGAGAGTTTTCATCTATATTTTTCATAGCTGTCTATTTACCACCACAAACCAATGCTGGCATTAAGATTGCACTGAATGAGTTGTACAAGGCCATTAATCAACAGGAAAACGCTCATCCAGATGCAGCGCTCCTAGTGGCCGGGGACTTTAATGCAGGGAAACTTAAATCCGTTCTACCTAATTTCTACCAGCATGTTAAATGTGCAACCAGAGGGAAAAAAACTCTAGACCACCTTTACTCCACACACAGAGACGCATACAAAGCTCTCCCTCGCCCTCCATTTGGCAAATCTGACCATAACTCTATCCTCCTGATTCCTGCTTATAAGCAAAAACTGAAGCAGGAAGCACCAGTGATTCGGTTAATAAAAAAAGTGGTCAGATGACGCAGATGCTAAGCTACAGGACTGTTTTGCTAGCACAGACTGGAACATGTTCCGGGATTCTTCAGACAGCATTGAGGAGTACACCACATCAGTCACTGGCTTCATCAATAAGTGCATCGATGATGTCGTCCCCACAGTGACTGTACGTACATACCCCAACCAGAAGCCATGGATTACAGGAAACATCCGCACTGAGCTAAAGGGTAGAGCTGCCGCTTTCAAGGAACGGGACTCTAACCCGGACGCTTATAAGAAATCCCGCTATGACCTCCGACGAACCATCAAACAGGCAAAGAGTCAATACAGGTCTAAGATTGAATCATACTACACTGGCTCTGATGCTCGTCCGGATGTGGCAGGGCTCGAAAACTATTACAGACTACAAAGGGAAGCACAGCCGCGAGCTGCCCAGTGACACAAGCCTACCAGACGAGCTAAACCACTTCTATGCTCGCTCGAGGCAAGCAACACTGAAGCATGCATGAGAGCACCAGCTGTTCCGGATGACTATGTGATCACGCTCTCCGTAGCCGATGTGAGTAAGACTTTTAAGCAGGTCAACATTCACAAGGCCGCAGGGCCAGACGGATTACCAGGACGTGTACTCCGAGCATGTGCTGACCAACTGGCAAGTGTCTTCACTGACATTTTCAACATGTCCCTGACTGAGTCTGTAATACCAACATGTTTCAAGCAGACCACCATAGTCCCCGTGCCCAAGAACTCTAAGATAACCTGCCTAAATGACTACCGACCCGTAGCACTGACGTCTGTAGCCATGAAGTGCTTTGAAAGACTGGTCATGGCTCACATCAACAGCATAATCCCAGAAACCCTAGACCCACTCCAATTTGCATACCGCCCCAACAGATCCACAGATGATGCAATCTCTATCGCACTCCACACTGCCCTTTCCCACCTGGACAAGAGGAACACCTACGTGAGAATGCTATTCATTGACCACAGCTCAGCATTCAACACCATAGTGCCCTCTAAGCTCATCACTAAGCTAAGGATCCTGGGACTAAACACCTCCCTCTGCAACTGGATCCTGGACTTCCTGACGGGCCGCCCCCAGGTGGTAAGGGTAGGTAACAACACATCTGCCACACTGATCCTCAACATGGGGGCCCCTCAGGGGTGCGTACTCAGTCCCCTCCTGTACTCTCTGTTCACCTATGACTGCATGGCCAGGCACGACTCCAACACCATCATTAAGTTTGCCGACGACACAACAGTGGTAGGCCTGATCACCGACAACGATGAGACAGCCTATAGGGAGGAGGTCAGAGATCTGGCCGTGTGGTGCCAGGACAACAACCTCTCCCTCAACGTGACCAAGACAAAGGAGATGATTGTGGACTACAGGAAAAAAAAGAGGACTGAGCACGCCCCCATTCTCATTGACGGGGCTGTAGTGGAACAGGTTGAGAGCTTCAAGTTCCTTGGTGTCCACATCACCAACGAACTATCATGGTCCAAACACACCAAGACAGTCGTGAAGAGGGCACGACAAAGCCTATTCCCCCTCAGGAGACTAAAAAGATTTGGCATGGGTCCTCAGATCCTCAAAAAAATTCTACAGCTGCACCATCGAGAGCATCCTGACTGGTTGCATCACCGCCTGGTATGGCAACTGCTTGGCCTCTGACCGCAAGGCACTACAGAGGGTAGTGCGTACGGCCCAGTACATCACTGGGGCAAAGCTTCCTGCCATCCAGGACCTCTATACCAGGCGGTGTCAGAGGAAGGCCCTCAAAATTGTCAAAGACTCCAGCCACCCTAGTCATAGACTGTTCTCTCTGCTACCGACGGCAAGCGGTACCGGAGTGCCAAGTCTAGGTCCAAAAGACTTCTCAACAGCTTCTACCCCCAAGCCATAAGACTCCTGAACAGCTAATCATGGCTACCCGGACTATTTGCACTGCCCCCCCACCCCATCCTTTTTACGCTGCTGCTACTCTGTTAAGTATTTATGCATAGTCACTTTAACTCTACCCACATGTACATATTACCTCAACTACCTCAACTAGCCGGTGCCCCCGCACATTGACTCTGCAACGGTACTCCCCTGTATATATAGCCTCCCTACTGTCACTTTATTTTACTTCTGCTCTTTTTTTCTCAACACTTTTTTTTGTTGTTGTTTTATTCTTACTTTTTTTGTTTAAAATAAATGCACTGTTGGTTAAGGGCTGTAAGTAAGCATTTCACTGTAACGTCTGCACCTGTTGTATTCGGCGCATGTGACCAATAAAATTTTATTTTATTTTATTTGATCAGTCTATAATTGTAATGGTAGGTTTATTTGAACAGTGAGAGACAGAATAACAACAAAAAAATCCAGAAAAAGGCATGTAAAAAATGTTATAAATTGATTTGCATTTTAATGACGGAAATAAGTATTTGACCCCCTCTCAATCAGAAAGATTTCTGGCTCCCAGGTGTTTTTTATACAGGTAACGAGCTGAGATTAGGAGCACACTCTTAAAGGGAGTGCTCCTAATCTCAGTGTGTTACCTGTATAAAAGACACCTGTCCACAGAAGCAATCAATCAATCAGATTCCAAACTCTCCACCATGGCCAAGACCAAAGAGCTCTCCAAGGATGTCAGGGACAAGATTGTAGACCTACATAAGGCTGGAATGGGCTACAAGACCATCGCCAAGCAGCTTGGTGAGAAGGTGACAACAGTTGGTGCGATTATTCGCAAATGGAAGAAACACAAAAGAACTGTCAATCTCCCTCGGCCTGGGGCTCCATGCAAGATCTCACCTCTTGGAGTTGCAATGATCATGAGAACGGTGAGGAATCAGCCCAGAACTACACGGGAGGATCTTGTCAATGATCTCAAGGCAGCTGGGACCATAGTAACCTAGAAAACAATTTGTAACACACTACGCCGTGAAGGACTGAAATCCTGCAGCGCCCGCAAGGTCCCCCTGCTCAAGTAAGCACATATACAGGCCCGTTTGAAGTTTGCCAATGAACATCTGAATGATTCAGAGGAGAACTGGGTGAAAGTGTTGTGGTCAGATGAGACCAAAATCGAACTCTTTGGCATCAACTCAACTTGCCGTGTTTGGAGGAGGAGGAATGCTGCCTATGACCCCAAGAACACCATTCCCACCGTCAAACATGGAGGTGGAAACATTATGCTTTGGGGGTGTTTTTCTGCTAAGGGGACAGGACAACTTCACTGCATCAAAGGGACGATGGACGGGGCCATGTACCGTCAAATCTTGGGTGAGAACCTCCTTCCCTCAGCCAGGGCATTGAAAATGGGTTGTGGATGGGTATTCCAGCATGACAATGACCCAAAACACACGGCCAAGGCAACAAAGGAGTGGCTCAAGAAGAAGCACATTAAGGTCCTGGAGTGGCCTAGCCAGTCTCCAGACCTTAATCCCATAGAAAATCTGTGGAGGGAGCTGAAGGTTCGAGTTGCCAAACGTCAGCCTCGAAACCTTAATGACTTGGAGAAGATCTGCAAAGAGGAGTGGGACAAAATCCCTCCTGAGATGTGTGCAAACCTGGTGGCCAACTACAAGAAACGTCTGACCTCTGATTGCCAACAAGGGTTTTGCCACCAAGTACTAAGTCATGTTTTGCAGAGGGGTCAAATACTTACATCCCTCATTAAAATGCAAATCAATTTATAACATTTTTGACATGCGTTCTTCTGGATTTTTTTGTTGTTATTCTGTCTCTCACTGTTCAAATAAACCTACCATTAAAATTATAGACTGAACATTTCTTTGTCAGTGGGCAAACGTACAAAATCAGCAGGGGATCAAATACTTTTTTCCCTCACTGTAAGTCTATGGCCCTTTATTTGGTGTTTAGGGAGGTGCGACTGGGACGCAATGGGGTGGAGGAGATCAAACGACACCCCTTTTTCAAGAATGACCAGTGGAACTTCGACAGCATCAGAAACAGTAGGTGTCTCTGCCGTACAGCCAAGTACATTTTATTTATTTATTTGAGCATACAAATTTGATAATTCTGTACAATAGAAAACATATTACATATGGTTACCTAGAAATTACATAAATAATATCAATATTTATTTATTTCTCTCCCTCCCACCTCCCCTCTCATTATACTGTTTAGCGGCGGCTCCTGTGGTTCCAGAGTTGAGCAGTGACATTGACACTAGCAACTTTGATGAGATAGAAGATGACAAGGGTGACGTGGAGACCTTCCCTACTCCTAAGGCCTTTGTGGGAAACCAGCTTCCTTTCGTCGGCTTCACATACTTCAAGGAGGACCAGTAAGGCTTCATGTCTTACTATTACAATCCTTCCTCATCATGGACAGTATTTTTAACTTAGTAACTCCTGTGTAGTGGATGGCTAAGTTTCACACAAGCTTTGATTATGTTAAGAAGTATTCATGTGTGTATGTGTATGAGCTGTTAGTTCTTCATCAAACACCAATGTGTTTCCTCCAGGTTACTAAGCGGTGTGAATAACTCTACAGTTGTGACCGTGAACTCAACAGCCTTGAAAGGAGAGGTGGGTACCTACTGCCTGTCCTATACCTTTAGTTCTCTTTCAATTATTTGTTTTGATATCACATGTGAAGGATTCGCTAGGATCACCTACTCTCGGAAGAACCAATCAAAAGCGTCTGTTGGAGACACAGGTAGAGTGGTGAATGAGGTGAGCCCCTCACGTTCCTTAAAAGGAGCCACTCCCCCACCCTCTGATTATTCTCGCTTCTCTTCATCACGAAGAGCATTAACATTACTCACTAGTGCTCAGATCGACTGGATGCCAGTTTTCCTGCTTAACCGCTCACAAGTGAACCGTGAAGGATATCGCTGCTGAGCGTAGGTCTCGAGAGGTTGAGTACTGACCGGAAGGTTTTAGTTTTGTGTAGAAATTACTTTTCTACTTCTGTCTCCGTTGGTAGGTTGCTTCACTTCCTTCAGTCGCAGGAGCACACTATCTGAAGGCTAACTCTGCCCCCACACGGTTGCCTTCAGCTAGCACTGAGCTAGCCACGGCCACGTTTACTGCTAACTAGCTAACTTCACGGTGGAGCCGTCACTGGCTGACCAACTCAGCCCCTCGTATCGTGTTACTAAAGACCTACTGGATGCCCCAGTGACACCCAAGGAGTTGTTCGGGCCTGCTGTTGCCGCCATGTGGCAGAAGTGTGACATGCACAAGAATGAAGGCGAAGCCCGTGGCAGCCCGTTGGTTCCTGCATCTCGCCCCAGCCTCACTGCTAGTAGGGGGTAACAAGCTGTCCTTGGGGGACTGAGGTCCCTGGTGACGCAGCAGTCTGCCAAGACTCAGACTAGGCCCCTGAACCAGGCCAAACCTGTAAAGAAGCAGTCTTACGCTGCAGCCGCAACAAAGATTTGCCTCTCTAACCCTCCTAAGGGAGATAAGAAGGGCCGGACAACCTAGGGCGTCTTAGGAGGATAGTGTGCAAGGCCTACTGCTCTCTGCCTTACTTTCGCTCTTCAGGTTTAACGTTTACTACTCCTTCCCCTCTCCAAGTTTCGCAGCAGTAAAACTAAACAAAAGAGACAGGACCGCGACCCTTGAAAAAGAGTCCCAGACCCTTATATATGCTCTGTTTTACAGTTGTTGCTTTTTTCTTGCAGAAGTGGTGTGACTAAACAAGTTGTTCATTCCTACACTCTATTTTCCATGGTCCTACGCTCCTTGCATTTTTTGGACGGAGAGAAGGTTAATCGTTGTTAAGGTCCTTTAGCCGCTTTCTTGACCTGCCAAGGCCCCGACAGTGATACAGTTTATCCGTAACTGTTGTGCAGTCTCTAAGGGTGGCATGTCGCTTACGCCCAGTCTCTAAGCCTTTAGCTGGTCCGGGGGAAGTGTCTATTGTGCTTAAGATCCTTTCACAGAATCTACTAGCCGCTGAAAAGCATGGAGGTGTAATATTCCTCCATCTTTCTCTTTACTACTGCCCTTAGCGTTCCACAATTCGCGCCCGCAGTCTGCCCAGGGGTTTTTCAGGTTAATGCGCACATCCATCTTTGGCCCGGGTCAACTTTTTCCCATTGGCACACCTTGAAGTGTGCACCTTGGAGCCTATGGGAAACTAGCATTTTGACAAGCAGCACAACAATTCTTGCAATCGTCTTTCTATTCCTACTTTATTTATTTCTCAACTTCTAAATATTAATGAACTGTACCATTTTAAACCTGTATTTTTTTTGTTTTTTTTGCAGCATGGTTAAGCATGTGAGTGCATAGGGGAGAGTGGGGCTAAATGTAACACGGGTCAATTGTAGGGTAACTTGAGGTAAAACATCACCCTACCTCAATTATTTGGGGGGAGTGATTAAAAAAATTGTGATGAGACAGATCACATTTTTATTTGAGCAACAGTAATGGCAACCAGGGAAAGTGTTGGGGGGGGGGGGTGGCGGGTTACCCTAACAGGTAGGCCTATATTATATAGATTTTTTGGGGGGGACACAACATTTATTAATAGGATGCTAACTAGTTAAATATCACATTTGGGATCTGGCTAATGATTAGCCCAATAGGGTAAATGCAGATAGACAACCCCATGCTTCAGCCTATTTATTTAAAGCCACTATGCTGTTTCAGCTGGGCTACAAGTGATAATTGTTATTGCTAATAGCATACCTGATAATATGAACCATGCATAAGCTATATGCATGGTCCAATATGTACAAATATTTTTAGCAAATAATTTTACCAATATGTTATTGGGCTCATTTCTGGAGGTGGAAATTCTATTTTAGATGGTGTCAGCATAATTTTATTTTCATTCATTTTGGAGTTTAATGTCCTTTTAAAAAGTCACCAGAATGGAGCTTCTCCATCCTTTATACATAGAAATTGTCCAGGGTGGGTCCCTGGACCCTCAAAACAGAGTTGAATGGGTGATGGGTCCCCCCTCTGCTATACATTTTTCCATAGGAAACACTGCCTCTCCTACGGAGGAGTTGACCTATTGGGCACTGTTCTTGGGACATATCTCATTAAATGGGATAGTGGCTCCTTTTAAGGAAGGTGAGGGGCTCACCTCATTCGCCACTCTACTTGTCTGTCTCCAACAGACGCTTTTGATATGTTCATCCGAGAGTAGGCGATCCTAGCGAATCCCCCACATGAGATATCTCACTCATAATATCAGAGAACCAATACAGTAGTACAGTACAGTAAAGAAAAGTAGTGTTTAGTACAGTAGAGTACAGTATATATTTGTTCTGTCCAAGCCCGTTATATGATACCGTCCATGATCAGTTCAAGTCTGACTGAACATTCCATCACCAGGTTTCACCTGCATGCTTCCATGGCTTACTCACTTGCATTTCCTAGGTACAGTGGCTTGCGAAAGTATTCACCCCCCTTGGCATTTTTCCTATTTTGTTGCCTTACAACCTAAAATTGATTTTGGGAGATTTGTACCATTTGATTTACACAACATGCCTACCAATTTGAAGATGCAAAATATGTTTTGTGTGTGAAACGTACAAGAAATAAGACCAAAAAAAAACAGAAAATACTTTGTAGAGCCATCTTTTGCAGCAATTACAGCTGCACGTCTCTTGGGGTATGTCTCTATAAGCTTGGCACATCTAGCCACTGGGAGTTTTGCCCATTCTTAAAGGCAAAACTGCTCCAGCTCCTTCAAGTTGGATGGGTTCTGCTGGTGTACAGCAATCTTTAAGTCATACCACAGATTGTGAATTGGATTGAGGTCTGGGCTTTGACTAAATGTTTCCCCTTAAACCACTCAAGTGTTGCTTTATGAGTATGCTTAGGGTCAATGTCTTGCTGGAAGGTGAACCTCCGTCCCAGTCTCAAATCTCTGGGAGACTGAAACAGGTTTTCCTCAAGAATTTCCCTGTATTTAGCGCCATCCATTATTCCTTCAATTCTGAGCAGTTTCCCAGTCTCTGCCGATTAAAAACATCCCCACAGCATGAAGCTGCTACCACCATGCTTCACTGTGGGGATGGTGTTCTCGGGGTGATGAGAGGTGTTGGGTTTACGCCAGACATAGCGTTTTCCTTGATGGCCAAAAAGCTCAATTTTAGTGTCATCTGACCAGAGTACCTTCTACCATATGTTTGAGGAGTCTCCCAAATGGCTTTTGGCGAACACCAAACGTGTTTACTTAGTTTTTTTCTTTAAGCAATGGCTTTTTTCTGGCCACTCTTCCGTGAAGCCCAACTCTGTGGAGTGTACGGCTTAAAGTGTTCCTATGGACAGATATTCCAATCTCCTCTGTGGAGCTTTGCATCTCCTTCAGGGTTATCTTTGGTCTCTTTGTTGCCTCTCTGATTAATGCCCTCCTTGCCTGGTCTGTGAGTTTTGTTGGGCGGCCCTCTCTTGGCAGGTTTGTTGTGGTGCCATATTCTTTCCATTTTTTAATCATGGATTTAATGGTGCTCTGTGGGATGTTCAAAGTTCTATATTTTTTTATAACCCAACCCTGATCTGTACTTCTCCACAACTTTGTTGAAGACTCTGGGGTCTTTCAGAACAGGTGTATATATACTGAGATCATGTGACAGATCATGTGACACTTAGATTGCACACAGGTGGACTTTATTTAACTAATTATGTGACTTCTGAAGTTAATTGGTTTCACCAGATCTTATTTAGGGGCTTTATAGCAAATTGGGTGAATACAGATGCACACACCACTTTTCCGTTATTTTTAATTGTAAATTTTTTTAAACAAGTTTTTTTTTTCATCTCACTTCACCAATTTGGACTATTTTGTGTATGTTCATTACATGAAATCCAAATGAAAATCCATTTAAATTACAAGTTGTAATGCAAACAAAATAGGAAAAACACCAAGGGGGATGAATACTTTTGCAAGGCACTGTAAGTTATGTAATTATATTTTGTGCATATGAATCTAACGCAACGCTAAAATAACAATGTCATAACAGGTCATAACAATATAATTCCTTTGTTTGGCTCAAGAGTTGTACACAATAATTTGTCAGGTTCTTAGCGATACTGAAACACTTACGAGGCTTTGCTTCAGTAGCTAAACAACAAGCTAATCCCGTGAAAGCTGTCAGCTCATTGACTTTTGTGCTGACTGAAATTGTTTTGCCGAGCGAGTTAAATGGATTTCTTATCTGTTGCAGGATATTGTGATGTTAAGCGTTCTCTTTCTCTTTAATCATAGCTCTTCGGTATTGATTTCACTTGTTTATGGCTTTGAAAAAACAAGGTTAAATTGTGGAAAAATGATACACTATAGTTTTAGAGCAGAATCCAGGTGAAGTGTATTGTAACAGTTGCGACGCCTCCTCCTTCCCCTCTTCCTCAAGTCGGCCAAGCTACAGAAGAAACTCCACCAGCTGGAAGAGCAGCTCAATAATGAGATGCAGACCAAAGATGAGCTGGAGCACAAGTGCAGGTAGACACGGCATGCCCTGGCCTCATACACACACAATACACCTTCTACTACTACTTGCTATGTGAGTTAGTCATGTTGTTTGTGATATGCGGCGCTGAGAATAGTGACATCCACTGCTCTGTTCTCTTCCTGTAGAACCTCCACCAGTCGTCTGGAGAAAATCTCCAAAGAACTTGATGAAGAGGTGAGAACTTTGGCGCTACAGTAGCAATATAGCATACAACTATAGCACATAACTGATAAAAATTTAAACCAATAAATAATTAGTTGTGCCCTTCCAACACTGACCTTTGTGGCGGTGCATTGACAGATGAGTAGCAGGAAGGCTCTGGAGTCGAGTCTAAGGCAGCTGGAGAGAGAGAAGGCTCTACTGCAGCACAAGACCGTGGAGAGCCACCGCAAGGCAGAAAGCGAGGCCGACCGGAAACGCTGCCTGGAGAACGAGGGTGAGACCGCTGGCTGAACACACACACACACACACACACACACACACACACACACACACACAGTATACTTTCATATCTAACTTGTGATGTGATCTGCAGTCAACAGCCTACGAGACCAGCTGGACGATATGAAGAAAAGAAATCAGAACTCGCACATATCCAACGAGAAGAACATTCACTTACAAAGACAGGTGTGTGTTTGTTTTTTATAAAATAACTGTGTTTAAGTGCTAGCCTGTGTGTTTATGTGCATGTGTTTATATTTGTGATTGGAATGCACATTACTAAAGTGTGTGTAAGTGACGTGTTGTCCATATTTCTCCAGCTGGACGAGGCCAATGCTCTGCTGCGTGCGGAGCAGGAGGCGGCTACGCGGCTAAGGAAGGCCCAGACGGAGGCAGGCAAGCAGCTGCAGGCTCTGGAGGCCGGGGGCAGAGAGCTGCAGGACAAGTGCTGCCTGCTGGAGCGCTCCAAACTCACTCTGGAGAAGGAGTGTATCGGGCTGCAGGCAGCACTAGAGGCTGAGAGGAGAGAGCACAGCCAGGGCTCCGAGACCATTGCAGACATGCAGGGTGAGTGGGGATTGTGTTTGTGTGCGAGAGACTGTGTGTTTATTCATGATTTAGCCTTTGGTGACATTTCTTTGTCTCTGTAGGGCGAATCTCAGGGCTGGAGGATGAGGTTCGGCAGGTGAGACAGGCCCTATCCAAAGCAGAATCAGAGAAGAGACAACTACAGGAGAAACTCACTGACCTGGAGAAGGTAAACTTCCACACTTTCTTATACTCTTACTCTCTCTATTTTATGCACTCTCACTTTCTAACCTTGTCTCTCTCTTCTACTCTCCCGTAGGAGAAGAACAACAAGGAGATAGACATGACGTACAAGCTGAAGGTGTTGCAGCAGGGGCTGGAGCAGGAGGAGGCGTCGCACAAAGCCACCAAGGCACGGCTCGCAGACAAGAGCAAGATCGAGTCGATCGAGGGTGCCAAGTCTGAGGCCATGAAGGGTAAGGCCCTTCCTGAGTTATCAGGTATGACAAAGAACAGGAATCAGTCTTCGGTAAATAAACTAGACTGTGGTCAGCAGGGTCAAATCCAAATAATTAAATCACTCTTCTCCCTCTCTCCCCTTCCCCCAGACATGGAGCAGAAGCTGCAGGAGGAGAGGGCGTCCAAGCTGCGTGTGGAGAACAGGATGTTGGAGCTGGAGAAACACAGCAGCATGCTGGATTGTGACTACAAGCAGTCCCTACAGAAACTGGACGAGCTCCGCAGGCACAAGGAGAGGCTCACCGAGGAGGTGAAGAACCTGACTCTGAAGATCGAGCAGGAGACCCAGAAGCGCAGTCTGACCCAGAATGACCTGAAGGTCCAGAACCAGCAGCTCAACACCCTGAAGACCTCCGAGAAGCAGCTGAAACAGGAGGCTAACCACCTGCTGGAAATCAAACGCAGCCTGGAGAAACAAAACCAGGAGCTACGCAAGTAAGTCAGCATATTTTTCTCCTTGTTTTATGTTTTACTTTTTAATTTTTTGCAAATAATAATGCTGAGAGAAAATGTCAACACAATAAAACAATAAACTGAAAGGATTAATTTGCGTTTGTGTCCACAGAGAAAGGCAGGACTCGGACGGCCAAATGAAGGAACTTCAGGACCAGCTAGAGGCTGAGCAGTATTTTTCGGTAAGTCTGCTGCAGCTATAACACTTCATTTGATCGTCTTTGAGCGAGGAATCCTAACTTGAGATAACTTGGACCCTGTGTATACTTTATTGCATTGAATTTGTGATTGCTCATATTTTTGTGTTGCCCAGACGCTGTATAAGACCCAGGTGCGGGAGTTGAAGGAGGAATGCGAAGAGAAGAGCAAGCTCTACAAGGATATGCAGCAATCACTTCAGGAGTTACAAGAGGAGAGGTGAGTACAAGGAAGTGGCCTGGCCCTGCACTGTTTACTGACACTCTAGTCTACAACTCCAGTCCTGCTAACTTATAAACATCTGCCCAGAGATCCAGAAGAGGATGGGCTTCTTTAGGGTCTGGTTCAAGCTTTCTTCCTCCTTACGGAGTTCTTGTAATATACATCGTTATTGATTTATTTACACGAACAACACAAAAAATAACACAACCAACACCCATGTTCAATGCTACATAATGTGACATGCTTGACCTGTGACCCCTCAGGGACTCCCTGGCGGCGCAGCTGGAGATCACACTGACCAAGGCAGACTCGGAGCAGCTGGCTCGCTCCATCGCTGAGGAGCAGTACTCAGACCTGGAGAAGGAGAAAATTATGAAGGAGCTGGAGCTCAAGGAGATGATGGCCCGCCACAAGCAGGAGCTGGTCGAGAAGGACATTACCATTGGCTCGGTTAGTCAGCTCTTGTTCTTCTGTTTCTGGAGGGCCGCGGGGGCTGCATTGGGCATGGGCTTTTGTCCTAGCTTAGTGCTTTAGAAAACACAGAATTCAACTGATCGAATAATCATCAAGAACTTGATACGCTTAATCAGCTAGTATTGGGCTGGGACTATAGCTAGGACCAGGAGTGAACAACAACGGAATTGAGTATTGTAACCAATAGATCTGTGAGTCTGACTCTGAGGTGACACCTGCTGGGCCCTGAGAATGCTTGCTGCAGCTGAATACTATCAAATTGGATTTGTCTCACTTTTTGTCTGCTCTTTCCTGCCCAGCTGGAGGAGGCCAACCGAACCCTCACTAGCGATGTGGCCAACTTAGCCAATGAGAAGGAGGAGCTCAACAACAAACTCAAGGAGACACTTGAAGGTAAGTTTCTGCCTCCAGCCTGTGTACGTGTGCATGTGTATGTGGTTGGTAAAAAGCCTAATAACTATTTCTGTTCAACATTAGATTTTAACATTCTATTCTTCTATTTGTGATGTGTTCAGAGCTGCAAACGTCCAAGGATGACGAGCAGCATATGAGCCAGATGAAGCTCACGTTTGAGAAGCAGCTCCAGTCAGAGAGAACACTAAAGACCCAGGTAGGCTGATTTAATATAATTTCTTCCTAGCTTTACAATGTTGCGTAGCAAGGAAATCGTGTTGAAGACACTTGTTTTTGTCTATTGTTTTTATGCTCATCATGAATATTTATTGTCTTGTGTGTGTCTCAGGCTGTGAACAAGCTGGCGGAGATCATGAACAGGAAGGAGGTACGTGCAGCAGGCAGTCGGCGCGGCAACGACACTGATGTGCGGAGGAAGGAGAAGGAGAACAGGAAGCTGCAGCTGGAGCTGAGGTCGGAGAAGGAGAAACTCAACTCCACCATCATCAAGTACCAAAGAGAGATCAACGACATGCAGGCGGTCAGTCAAACCACAACATAACCACAACCTTATACTAACCATCACACAACCACCTGTACAGCACCATTATTTATTACTAGAGGGAGATTAACGACATTCAGGTGGTCAGTCACACCAAGAGAGATCAACAAAGTTAACAGGGGCTTCAAACTAACAATATACAGACATTTCAAATGTATGTTTCCTTTGCCCCTGTTTGTGTCAAATAGCAAATAGCAGATGAGAGTCAGGTACGCATCGAGCTGCAGATGGCCCTGGACAGTAAGGACAGTGACATAGAGCAGCTACATAACCTCCTCAGCTCCGCCAACGTCTCCTCCCTAGAATCAGCCAGCCTCAGCAGTGGACCAGACTTTGACACGGACGATGCCTACGCAGGTAAGGAGGACCCATTTATGTGTGTTCAAACACTATGTACATGCAGTCCTGTTCACATAGCCTTGTACCTCGTATGTATGTTTTATATTGACTTTTGGTTATTTTTGGTGACTTGGACTGTCTTGTCCTGGAGTGCCACCTATCTTTCCTTTTGTCTTTGGCATCTGATTGTTTTTGACTTGTGTTGTCCAGTTGCCAGTATGAGTACAGACTCACTATAATAGGCTACTGATTACTCTGATGATTTGCGTGATTTATACATTTATTGATTAATTTGATTTGATTGATATTTTGTCCATCATGAAGGATAACCTCTCTGGAGCAGAAACATAAACCATTAAACCTTATGTTTTTGAGGTTGAGTCCATCTATAATGTGTGCAGAGTGCTGCGATCATTTGATGCATCTACCGTTTACATTATTTTGTGGATTGAAATAGAAAATGCTATGTTTCCTGGGAATATGTACAAACTGTGAAGCATGTAGATCTGTCACAACATTGCCCTGCTGTTTTAATGTTTCACCCCTCTTTCTCTCTCTTAGAAATGAGACTAGCGGGATGGCTCTCGCTGCCTGTGAGGAACAACACCAAGAAGTTTGGATGGGAGAGAAAGGTGAAGAAAAGATTTACAACCTGGCTTTACTGATCAAACATTCTGTAGTTAATATTGTTGGTGTTCTACAGTTAAAGGTATTGTTTCTTGTCTCTTTTTAGTATGTAGTTGTGAGCAGCAAGAAGATTCTGTTCTATAACAGCGAACAGGACAAAGAGCTATCCAACCCCTACATGGTGCTGGATATTGAGTGAGTAACGACTATCTACCTGCTCTTCTTAATTCAATTCAAAGCATCATGCTAATACAGATATACACTTGCTCTTATTCCAGAAAGCACACCAGATATACCCTGGCATTATGTCCCTGAGTGAATGTACACTATGGACAAAATGTTTTTTGTCCATTGTGTACTTCCGTTTGCGGAATATTTAGATAAAGCCTGGAATAAAAGAAAAAGGGCTACCTATAATTAAATTATAAAGATATTTAGCTTCTGTGTGGTAAATGGCACGTGTGTATATAGATTGTGTAGAGGCTTGTCTCCCACATGAACCTTCTCTTTATGCCAGACTGGCTTCAAATGCCTTCTGTTTCATTTTTCTGTATTTATTTATCTGTATATGTTATGTACAGTGAGGGAAAAAAGTATTTGATCCCCTGCTGATTTTGTACGTTTGCCCACTGACAAAGACATGATCAGTCTATAATTAGGTAGGTTTATTTGAACAGTGAGAGACAGAATAACAACAAAAAAATCCTGAAAAACGCATGTCAAAAATGTTATAAATTGATTTGCATTTTAATGAGGGAAATAAGTATTTGACTTTACACGAACAACACAATTGCCACTTGGTGGAAAAACCCTTGTTGGCAATCAGAGGTCAGACGTTTCTTGTAGTTGGCCACAAGGTTTGCACACATCTCAGGAGGGATTTTGTTCCACTCCTCTTTGCAGATCTTCTCCAAGTCATTAAGGTTTCGAGCCTGACGTTTGGCAACTCGAACCTTCAGCTCCCTCCACAGATTTTCTATGGGATTAAGGTCTGGAGACTGGCTAGGCCACTCCAGGACCTTAATGTGCTTCTTCTTGAGCCACTCCTTTGTTGCCTTGGCCGTGTGTTTTGGGTCATTGTCATGCTGGAATACCCATCCACAACCCATTTTCAATGCCCTGGCTGAGGGAAGGAGGTTCTCACCCAAGATTTGACGGTACATGGCCCCGTCCATCGTCCCTTTGATGCAGTGAAGTTGTCCTATCCCTTTAGCAGAAAAACACCCCCAAAGCAAAATGTTTCCACCTCCATGTTTGACGGTGGGGATGGTGTTATTGGGGTCATGGGCAGCATTCATCCTCCTCCAAACACGGCGAGTTGAGTTGATGCCAAAGAGATCGATTTTGGTCTCATCTGACCACAACACTTTCACCCAGTTCTCCTCTGAATCATTCAGATGTTCATTGGCAAACTTCAGACGGGACTGTATATGTGCTTTCTTGAGCAGGTGGACCTTACGGGCGCTGCAGGATTTCAGTCCTATACGGCGTAGTGTGTTACCAATTGTTTTCTTGGTGACAAGATACTCCCGTGTAGTTCTGGGCTGATTCCTCACCGTTCTCATGATCATTGCAACTCCACGAGGTGAGATCTTGCATGGAGCCCCAGGCCAAGGGAGATTGACAGTTCTTTAGTGTTTCTTCGTTTTATTATAGACTGATCATTTCTTTGTCAGTGGGCAAACGTACAAAATCAGCAGGGGATGAAATACATTTTTCCCTCACGGTATGTATGTATGTATGTGTGTATGTATGTGTGTGTGTGTGTGTGTGTGTGTGTGTGTGTGTGTGTGTGTGTGTGTGTGTGTGTGTGTGTGTGTGTGTGTGTGTGTGTGTGTGTATGTATGTGTAACCAGTCAAAACGTTGGACACACCTACACATTCCAGGGTTTTTCTGTATTTGTACTATGTTCTACATTGTAGAATAATAGTGAAGACATCAAAACTATGAAATAACACATATGGAATCATGTAGTAACCAAACAAGTGTTAAACAAATCAAAATATATTTTATATTTCAGATTCTTCAAATAACCACCCTTTGCCTTGATGACAGCTTTGCACACTCTTTGCATTCTCTCAACCAGCTCCACCTGGAATGCTTTTCCAACAGTCTTGAAGGAGTTCCCACAAATGCTGAGCACTTGTTGGCTGCTTTTCCTTCACTTTGCGGTCATCCCAAACCATCTCAATTGGCTTGAGGTCGGGGGATTGTGGAGGCCAGGTCATCTGATGCAGCACTCATCACTCTCCTTCTTGGTAAAATAGCCCTTACACAGCCTGGAGGTGTGTTGGGTCATTGTCCTGTTGAGAAACAAATTATAGTCCCACTAAGCCCAAACCAGATGGGATGACATATCTCTGCAGAATGCTGTGGTAGCCATGCTAGTTAATTCTAAATAAATCACAGACAGTGTCACCAGCAAAGCACCCCCACACCATAACACCTCCTCCTTCATGCTTTACGGTGGGAAATACACATGCGGAGATCATCCGTTCACCCACACCACGTCTCACAAAGACACGGAGGTTGGAACCAAAAACCTCCAATTTGGACTCCAGACCAAAGGACAAATTTCCACTGGTCCATTGCTCGTGTTTTTTGGCCCAAGCAGGTCTCTTCTTCTTATTGGTGTCCTTTAGTAGTGGTTTCTTTGCAGCAATTTGACCATGAAGGCCTGATTCACGCAGTCTCCTCTGAAAGTTGATGTTGAGATGTGTCTGTTACTTGAACTTTGTGAAGCATTTATTTGGGCTGCAATTTCTGAGGCTGGTAACAATAATGAACTTATCCTCTGCAGCAGAGGTAACTCTGGGTCTTCCTTTCCTGTGGCGGTCCTCATGAGAGCCAGTTTCATCATAGCGCTTGATGGTTTTTGCGACTGCACTTGAAGAAACTTTCAAAGTTCTTGACATATTCCGTATTGACTGACCTTCATGTCTTAAAGTAATGTGGACTGTCGTTTCTCTTTGCTTATTTGAGCTGTTCTTGCCATAATATGGACTTAGTCTTTTACCAAATATGGCTATCTTCTGTATACCACCCCTACCTTGTCACAACACAACTGATTAGCTCAAACGCATTAAGAAGGAAAGAAATTCCACAAATTAACTTTTTTTTAAAGGCACACCTGTTAATTGAAATACATTCCAGGTGACTTACTCATGAAGCTGGTTGAGAGAATGCCAAGAGTGTGCAAAGCTGTCATCAAGGCAAAGGGTGGCTATTTGAAGAATCTCAAATATAACATATCTTTCGATTTGTTTAACACTTTTTTTGGTTACTACATGATTCCATATGTGTTATTTCATAGTTGGGTATCTTCACTATTAATAGTAAAAAAAAAAAAAAAAACCTTGAATGAGTAGGTGTGTCCAAATTTTTGGCTGGTACTGTATGTACAGTTGAAGTCAAAAGTTTACATACACCTTAGCCAAATACATTTAAACTCAGTTTTTCACAATTCCTGACATTTAATCCTAGGAAAAATTCCCTGTTTTAGGTCAGTTAGGATTACCACTTTATTTTAAGAATGTGAAATGTCAGAATAACAGCAGAGAGAATGATTTATTTCAGCTTTTATTTATTTTATCACATTTCCAGTGGGTCAGAAGTTTACATACACTCAATTAGTATTTGGTAGCATTGCCTTTAAATTGTTTAACTTGGGTCAAACGTTTCGGGTAGCCTTCCACAAGCTTCCCACAATAAGTTGGGTGAATTTTGACCCATTCCTCCTGACAGAGCTGGTGTAACTGAGTCAGGTTTGTAGGCCTCCTTGCTCACACACGCTTTTTCAGTTCTGCCCACAAATGTTCTATAGGATTGATGTCAGGGCTTTGTGATTGCCACTCCAATACCTTGACTTTGTTGTCCTTAAGCCATTTTGCCACAACTTTGGAAGGATGCTTGGGGTCATTGTCCATTTGGAAGACCCATTTGCAACCAAGCTTTAACTTCCTGACTGATGTCTTGAGATGTTGCTTCAATATATCCACATCATTTTCCTTCCTCATGATGCCATCTATTTTGTGAAGTGCACCAGTCCCTCCTGCAGCAAAGCACCCCCACAGCATGATGCTGCCACCCTCGTGCTTCACGGTTGTGATGGTGTTCTTTGGCTTGCAAGCTTCCCCCTTTTTCCTCCAAACATAACGATGGTCATTATGGCCAAACAGTTCTATTTTTGTTTAATCAGACCAGAGGACATTTCTCCAAAAAGTACGATCTTTGTCCCAATGTGCAGTTGCAAACCGTAGTCTGTCTTTTTTATGCCGGTTTTGGAGCAGTGGCTTCTTCCTTGCTGAGCGGCCTTTCAGGTTATGTCGATATAGGACTCGTTTTACTGTGGATATAGATACTTTTGTACCTGTTTTTTATCCAGCATCTTCACAAGGTCCTTTGCTGTTGTTCTGGGATTGATTTGCACTTTTCGCAACAAAGTACGTTAATCTCTAGGTATGACGGCTGCGTGGTCCCATGGTGTTTATACTTGCATACTATTGTTTGTACAGATGAACGTGGTACCTTCAGGCGTTTTGAAATTGCTCCCAAGGATGAACCAGACTTGTGGAGGTCTACAATTATTTTTCTGAGGTCTTGGCTGATTTCTTTAGATTTTCCCATGATGTCAAGCAAAGAGGCACTGAGTTTGAAGGTAGGCCTTGAAATACATCTACAGGTACACCTCCAATTGACTCAAATTATGTCAATTAGCCTATCAGAAGCTTCTAAAGCCATGACATCATTTTCTGGAATTTTCCAAGCTGTTTAAAGGTGCAGTCAACTTAGTGTATGTAAACCTCTGACCCACTGGAATTGTGATACAGTGAATTACAGTGGGGAAAAAAGTATTTAGTCAGCCACCAATTGTGCAAGTTCTCCCACTTAAAAAGATGAGAGAGGCCTGTAATTTTCATCATAGGTACACGTCAACTATGACAGACAAAATGAGAAAAAAATATCCAGAAAATCACATTGTAGGATTTTTAATGAATTTATTTGCAAATTATGGTGGAAAATAAGTATTTGGTCAATAACAAAAGTTTCTCAATACTTTGTTATATACCCTTTGTTGGCAATGATACAGGTCAAACGTTTTCTGTAAGTCTTCACAAGGTTTTCACACACTGTTGCTGGTATTTTGGCCCATTCCTCCATGCAGATCTCCTCTAGAGCAGTAATGTTTTGGGGCTGTCGCTGGGCAACACAGACTTTCAACTCCCTCCAAAGATTTTCTATGGGGTTGAGATCTGGAGACTGGCTAGGCCACTCCAGGACCTTGAAATGCTTCTTACGAAGCCACTCCTTCATTGCCCGGGCGGTGTGTTTGGGATCATTGTCATGCTGAAAGACCCAGCCACGTTTCATCTTCAATGCCCTTGCTGATGGAAGGAGGTTTTCACTCAAAATCTCACGATACATGGCCCCATTCATTCTTTCCTTTACACGGATCAGTCGTCCTGGTCCCTTTGCAGAAAAACAGCCCCAAAGCATGATGTTTCCACCCCCATGCTTCACAGTAGGTATGGTGTTCTTTGGATGCAACTCAGCATTCTTTGTCCTCCAAACACGACGAGTTGAGTTTTTACCAAAAAGTTCTATTTTGGTTTCATCTGACCATATGACATTCTCCCAATCCTCTTCTGGATCATCCAAATGCACTCTAGCAAACTTCAGACGGGCCTGGACATGTACTGGCTTAAGCAGGGGGACACGTCTTTTCACTGCAGGATTTGAGTCCCTGGCGGCGTAGTGTGTTACTGATGGTAGGCTTTGTTACTTTGGTCCCAGCTCTCTGCAGGTCATTCACTAGGTCCCCCCGTGTGGTTCTGGGATTTTTGCTCACCGTTCTTGTGATCATTTTGACCCCACGGGGTGAGATCTTGCGTGGAGCCCCAGATCGAGGGAGATTATCAGTGGTCTTGTATGTCTTCCATTTCCTAATAATTGCTCCCACAGTTGATTTCTTCAAACCAAGCTGCTTACCTATTGCAGATTCAGTCTTCCCAGCCTGGTACAGGTCTACAATTCGGTTTCTGGTGTCCTTTGACAGCTCTTTGGTCTTGGCCATAGTGGAGTTTGGAGTGTGACTGTTTGAGGTTGTGGACAGGTGTCTTTTATACTGATAACAAGTTCAAACAGGTGCCATTAATACAGGTAACGAGTGGAGAACAGAGGAGCCTCTTAAAGAAGAAGTTACAGGTCTGTGAGAGCCAGAAATCTTGCTTGTTTGTAGGTGACCAAATACTTATTTTCCACCATAATTTGCAAATAAATTAATAAAAAATCCTACAATGTGATTTTCTGAAGAAAAAAAATCTCAATTTGTCTGTCATAGTTGACGTGTACCTATGATGAAAATTACAGGCCTCTCTCATCTTCGTAAGTGGGAGAACTTGCACAATTGGTGGCTGACTAAATACTTTTTCCCCCCACTGTATAAGTGAAATAATCTGTCTGTAAACAATTGTTGGAAAAAATTACTTGTGTCATGCACAAAGTAGATGTCCTAACCGACTTGCCAAAACTATAGTTTATTAACAAGAAATTTGTGGATTGGTTGAAAAACAAGTTTTAATGACTCCAACCTAAGTGGATGTAAACTTCCAACTTCAACTTTATGTATGTATGTACATTTTTTACTGCTCTAGGGATATAATTATTGTTTGGATAACCTTATTTACTATTATGTATTGACTTTTATCTTACATTTTTTCACTCTTTATGCGATGGACACTGCAAAGAACACCGGAAGAAGAATTATCACTGAATTATCACAGTGAATTATTGTAATGTTTGTTTATGTGTCAATTAATCCCCTAAGGGATGGGTTGCCGACTGGTGATTTGACATGAAAATAGAATTGAATTAATTCAAAATTTCATTCAATAACTGTAGTTAATGTTTTTTACCTTCAACATAAAAAATGTTTTTGTTCTCTTCCTTTTCTTCTCTTTTCAGTAAACTCTTCCACGTGCGGCCTGTCACTCAAACTGATGTTTACCGTGCTGACGCCAAAGAGATTCCCAGGATATTCCAGGTCCCTTGCTTGTCATGGCTCTTTATTCATGCATTTATTTAACGATTCATGTGATGGGGCTAGTTCATAATGTTGATGATGATAATGATGATTGACAATGACCATGATGACCTTTTCCTTCTCTCCTCAGATTCTATATGCCAATGAGGGTGAGTGTAAGAAGGAGCCTGAGTTCCCAGTGGAGCTGGTCAGTGGAGAGAAGTCCAGCTACATCTGCCACAAGGGCCACGAGTTCATCCCTACGCTCTACCACTTCCCCACCAACTGTGAGGCGTGCACCAAGCCCCTGTGGAACATGTTTAAGCCTCCGCCCGCCCTGGAGTGCAGGCGCTGCCACATCAAGTGCCACAAGGACCACATGGACAAGAAGGAGGAGATCATCGCGCCCTGCAGAGGTAGGGGTGTGGGGGGTGTGGTGTCGTTGCTTATAGCAGAGCAGGGTTACATAGACGCATATAAAGACATTGTCAGGGACATATCAAGGGATGGTTAGGAGTTGAGGTGTGCACCGCTGTTTTCTATGTTTGCACAGTTATTTTGTTCTTAAACACAATACAAACCCTTCCCTTTGTCCCACTGCAGTGAACTATGACGTGTCCACGGCCAAGAACCTGCTGCTGCTGGCCGTGTCTCAGGAGGAACAGCAGAAGTGGGTGGGACGTCTGGTCAAGAAGATCCCCAAGAAGCCACCGGCCCCTGAGCACTTTGCCCGCTCCTCGCCACGTGCCTCCATGAAGGTCCAGTCCAGCCAGTCCATGAGACGGCCCAGCAGACAGCTGCCCCCCAGCAAGAGCAGGTAAGACCACTTGCCAGACGTAGACAGTAAAGCTAGGGCTCTGGTGGTTGGGAAAAAGGCTAACCTTACACCTATCAAATACTTAGATGTGAAAAGAATGTGACTAGTACTCTGTGCTTAAGGGCCATGCTCATTACCACTTCCCTCTTTCAGATTGCTCGACATTGGCCTATAGGACTGACATTGGGCATTACATGATATCGATGATGCATTTGATTTCTGATGAGCAGATAGGGTAAAAGCCTGGGTAAATCCCTGGTAAGGCGTGTTGTGCAGTGAGTTTGGTTGTATTGGAATAGGACTCGGATATTCCCTTCTGAATATTGTTTATTTCTATATTTCTTTAATCTATTGCCTGGCTTTCTTGAGCCATGCCCAAGAGGTGGTTTGTGTACCTGAATTTGAGAAAATAAATGTGCATGTGTTCTCTTGTAGTCTCCGTAGTTGTATATGTCAGGAAATAAGATTTTTACAAACGCTTTTAGGTTTCCAGGAACCCTACAGCCTCCTCCTGAACCCTGTGTGACCTTTGCCCTCTGACCTCAGTCCCCCTAGATCACACGCCCCCAGGATGCGACGAGAAGACTCCAAAAGTGGCCATCGACACAAATCATGACTTACCTCTTTTGTGTATTTCAGTTTGACTAGTCATTTTAATGTAAAAGAGAAAGTGTTATAATAAGGATGTTTTGTACGTTTATTTACAAAGACTTTTGACGTTTTGCAATAAAATATGCAATCCATTGTGCAAAGTTGTATGGCTCTGGGTGGTTGTATGTGTGACAGCTGCATGCTATGTGGGGTGATGCATGCTGTGGTGCAGGCAATGTCGCGGAGCTGTGGGTTGGTTTGGAGAAACTATGGAGAAACTAATACTGTTCCTCTTTTTCTCTTTCTCCAGTTAACCTTACTTGGGAATGTGGTTCTGGATCGAGGTGGTGGGTGTTTCCTCCTAACACGCAATCAAAAGACTGATAACAAACAATGTTCCACTTGGCATTTCCTATTTGCACAACTTTGATTCCACTTCACTCTTCCAGAAGACTTCTCTTCCCATTTCCACCTTGATAATCCTATAGTCTTTGGACTTGTGTCGAATTATCAGTTATGTCCAGTCACTTCAACTGCTAGTCTCCCGTGAACGATGTGCCAACACACCTACCTGTCGTCTGTGTGCATATGAAGAGCAACTTCTCTCCAGGTTCCTTAAGGAGAGGGGCGGTTGGATGTCAAGGCCATGGGAAGGGGTTTGGCTTTGGGCTTTGTGTATCCCGATGTTCACTCAACACAGAACAGCAGCCTCAATTACGCCAAACGGCATGTGAGAGCAGAGAGGGCTGAAGCACTTACCTTGACAACACTTAACCAGAAATCCTCATTGGAAAGCAGAGATCAATAGATAAGATGTTTGAGGTGCTCTGCCAACCTGAATGCTCGTGGGCAAGGCAAAGACATTTTAATAATACAGTTTACGATTACAAGCCATCATAAGTATCTAGTGCAGAACACTACGCCCACAAGAGGAGAATAATATGGTAAACTGGTAGGTGGATAGAGCTGAAGTTCAGATGCTAACACTGACCTTATAGCACTTCACCCTGGCATTGCCTTAATGTACTTACCACGCAGCATGACAATTATTAGAGGGAAATGTTTACTGCACCAGCTGAATGCAATGGTGCACCATTATGCAGCATTAATATCATAGCTTGACTCCTTCATTGTTTGAATGTACATCTGGGCAAACCAGAGATGAAACACGAGCATTGTATGACTTAGAAATGATACTGTTTTATTTTCTATTCAAAATCTACTTGATGAGGACACCTCCACCATCTTCGAAATCTTCTGTGTGATGTTGCATGTGTTTTGCGTTTTGCCCCTAAGGCCTCAAAGTGCTGTTGACTACATGCCTTTCCATTGGTAAATGCACCCGTAGTAAGAATGTGTATTTTTTTATTTTTTTTATTCCCGTGAACAAGAGGGGAAAAATCGAAAGTTTACTTATTTTTGTTTAAAAAAAGAAGGAAAAGTTTCTGCAAATGTATTCACAAGCTGAAAGTATTGAACAGTAACATGCAATAGAAGCTTTTTGAATGTTTTTCTCAGATTTTTGTAAAGAACTCCTCTTTTGGCACGTTGTGTGTATCTGGCTCATATTACAGGTGGAGAGTGATGGTGTGCTTTGAGTGCTCTCCTTTATCCAAGAAGCTTCTGAAAAGCACGTTTTATACATATATATATAAATATACACAGTATATATTTTACATGACGACATACAGTGCACATTGTATTATTTATACTGCCTTGTCCACTTTGTATTTAAAGGCGCATCATCCAGACTGCATGTTTGATATTGCTACAGTAAAGTTCATGATAACCTGTTCAACAATAAAGAAATGTATGTGCCTTCTGGTTTATCTCATTGTGAGGTGTATGCTGTATTTTCTATAACCACATAACATGTCAACGTTCAAGTGATTTGCACCAGTCTTGTGATACCAGCATATACAAGTAGAGGCCACAATCTTTTTAAAGGGTGGTTGGTTTATTGATTCAGATCTTCGGGAAAGAAATTGACAGTGGCAAAAGCTCTAAAATAGTTTGCACCAAATTGACCTGTTATCAAAGATACAAAGTCAAATGGAATGTTTTTAACAAGTATGTGGCTTATCTTGGATAAAGTTCCAAGATAGCGTAGCAGTGCGGTCGTGTTCTCTTGTGTGTCCATGCAAATAGCCAGTTTTTTTATTTTTTTATTTTACGTATATATTTCCCTATCACACTTTTCATCCTTCTACTAAATATACTTTCCTGCAACCCGCCTCACTCAATGTGGAACGGATTCTATTATTTACTCACCTTTATCTAGAATCTCCAGTTGAAACTAGCCAGCCAGCTAACTAGCTACTTGCTATTAGCCACCGTTAGCGGTTTTCACCCAGAACATTGGATTTTCTGCCGGAATAACTGAATCACTGGACCTTATCACCGGTTCTAGCTAGCCGCAACCGAATGGATGTTGCTGTAGGCTAATCACCACTGCTCCCGTAGCGCCAGTTAGCCTTGAGCCTTGAGCTAGCCCCGGCTATCTACCTCTGTCTACCGGACGGGAGTAGCCAGCTAACCAGCTAACTAGCTACTTGCTATTAGCGGCTTTTTCTCCATTGTCCGTGGCCTGCACTACCTACCAGCCAGCTCTAGTCTGGACTATTATCGGCCAGTCTGCACTGTCTGCACAGCGAGTTATCGACCCAGAACCTATCGGATTTTCTGCCGGAATCACTGAATCACTGGACTGGATAATCGCAACTAGCTAGCTGCAACCATATGAACGTTGTTGTTGGCTAATCAGCCTTGAGCTAGCCTTGAGTCAAGCACATCTCCCGGCTATCTACCTCTCTGTCAACCGGACGGGACCTCCTAGAGTCGACATGGAGCCCTGCCGATCCATCACGACTGGTCTGCCGACGTAATCGTCTGTGGTTTCAACAGGCTTCCCGTTGCGACGACCACGAAGATCCATCTGCTAGCCCCGGCCCGCTAACACACGCAAACTACAACCGTGCTTCCTGCTCGCTGTGCTGAAGCACCAATTTGAACTGCTCTCGGACTCACATATTGCTCTAAACTGGACCTTATGATCACTCAGCTGCACAGCTGATGCCTGCTGGACTGTTCCTTTACACGGTACCCTGTCCTGTTTATTCTGTTTATCCTCAGCCCAAACTTTATCGCCATTACCAGTTGTTGTCTTAGCTCTCTCTAATAACACCTGTGATTGCGTTATGCCTCTCTCCCATGTCAATATGCCTTGCCTATTGCTGTTTGGGTTAGTTCTTATTATACAATTTCACTGTAGAACCCCAAGTCCCTCTCAAACTGCCTCAAATAGTTCCTTTGTTCCACCCCCCATACACGACGAGACCGGCTCAATCGGTGCCTCCAGTGATGCTATCTCTTTCATTGTTACCCAACGCTTAGGTTTACCTCCACTGTACTCATATCCTTCCATATCGTTGTCTGTACATAATGCCCTGAATCTTTTCTACAACGCCCGGAAATCTGCCCCCTTTATTCTCTGTACCCAACGCACTAGAAGACCAGTTCTTAAAGCCTTTAGCCGTATCCTTATTCTAGTCCTCCTCTGTTCCTCTGGTGATGTAGAGGCTAACCCAGGCCCTGCAGCCCCCAGTATCACTCCTACTCCCCAGGAGCTATCATTTGTTGACTTCTGTAACCGTAAAAGCCTTGGTTTTCTGCACGTTAACATCAGAAGTCTACTTCCTAAGTTTGAGTTATTCACTGCGTTAGCACACTCCGCCAACCCTGATGTTCTAGCAGTTTCTGAATCCTGGCTTAGGAAGGCCACCAAAAATTCTGAAATTTCCATCACCAACTACAACATTTTCCGTCTAGATAGAACTGCCAAAGGGGGTGGAGTTGCAATCTACTGTAGAGAGAGCCTGCAGAGCTCTATCATACTATCCAGGTCTGTGCCCAAACAGTTTGAGCTTCTACTTCTAAAAATCCACCTTTCCAGAAATAAGTCTCTCACTGTTGCCGCTTGCTACAGACCCCCCTCAGCCCCCAGCTGTGCCCTGGATACCATATGTGAATTGATTGCCCCCCAATTATCCTCAGAGTTCGTACTGCTTGGTGACTTAAATTGGGATATGCTTAACACCCCGGCCATCCTACAATCCAAACTAGATGCCCTCAATCTCACACAAATTATCAACGAACCTACCAGGTACAACCCTAAATCCGTAAACATGGGTACCCTCATAGATATCATCCTGACTAATTTACCCTCTAAATACACCTCTGCTGTCTTCAACCAGGATCTCAGCGATCACTGCCTTATTGCCTGCGTCCGTAACGGGTCCGCAGTCATACGACCACCCCTCATCACTGTCAAACGCTCCCTAAAACACTTTAGCCAGCAGGCCTTCCTAATTGACCTGGCCCAGGTATCCTGGATGGATATAGATCTCATTCCGTCAGTAGCGGATGCCTGGTTGTTCTTTTAAAAGTAATTTCCTCTCAATCTTAAATAAACATGCACCATTCAAAAAATACAGAACTAAGAACAGATATAGCCCCTGGTTCTCCTCAGACTTGACTGCCCTTGACCAGCACAAAAACATCCTGTGGCGTACTGCATTAGCATCAAATAAAAAATTTGCATCCTGTAGCACTAACTCCAAAAAGTTTTGGGACACTGTAAAGTCCAAGAGCACCTCCTCCCAGCTGCCCACTGCACTGAGGCTAGGAAACACTATCACCACCGATAAATCTACAATAATGGAGAATTTCAACAAGCATTTTGCTACGGCTGGCCATGCTTTCCACCTGGATACCACTACCCCGGCCACCAGCTCTGCACCCTTCGCTGCAAGTTGCCCATGCCCCCCCCACTTCTCCTTCACACAAATTCAGACAGACAGCTGATGTTCTGAAAGAGCTGCAAAATCTGGACCCCTACAAATCATCTGGGCTAGACAATCTGGACCCTTTCTTTCTAAAACTAGCCTCCGATATTGTCGCAACCCCTATTACTAGCCTGTTCAACCTCTCTTTCGTAACGTCTGAGATCCCCAGAGATTGGAAAGCTGCCGCGGTCATCCCCCTCTTCAAAGGGGGTGACACTCTAGATCCAAACTGTTACAGACCTATATCCATCCTGCCCTGCCTTTCGAAAGTTTTTGAAAGCCAAGTTAACAAACAGATCACCGACCATTTCGAATCCCACCGTACCTTCTCCGCTATGCAATCCGGTTTCCGAGCTGGTCATGGGTGCACCTCAGCCACGCTCAAGGTCCTAAACGATATTATAACCGCGAACGATAATAGACAGTACTGTGCAGCCGTCTTCATCGACCTGGCCAAGGCTTTCGACTCTGTCAACCACCGCATTCTTATTGGCAGACTAAATAGCCTTGGTTTCTCAAATGACTGCCTCGCCTGGTTCACCAACTACTTCTCAGATAGAGTTCAATGTGTAGAATCGGAGGGCCTGTTGTCTGGACCTATGGCAGTCTCTATGGGGGTGCCACAGGGTTCAATTCTCGGGCCGACTCTTTTCTCTGTGTATATCAATGATGTCGCTCTTGCTGCTGGTGACTCTCAGATCCACCTCTACGCAGACGACACCATTTTGTATACATCTGGCCCTTCATTGGACACTGTGTTAACAAACCTCCAAACAAGCTTCAATGCCATAAAACACTACTTCAGTAGCCTCCAACTGCTCTTAAACACTAGTAAAACTAAATGCATGCTCTTCAATCGAACGCTGCTGGCACCCGCCCACCCGACTAGAATCACTACTCTCGACGAGTCTGACCTAGAGTATGTGGACAACTACAAATACCTAGGTGTCTGGTTAGACTGTAAACTCTCCTTCCAGACTCACATTAAGAATCTCCAATCCAAAGTTAAATCTAGAATTGGCTTCCTATTTCGCAACAAAACCTCCTTCACTCATGCTGCCAAACATGCCCTCGTAAAACTGACTATCCTACCGATCCTTGACTTCGGCGATGTCATTTACAAAATAGCCTCCAACATTCTACTCAGCAAATTGGATGTAGTCTATCACAGTGCCATCCGTTTTGTCACCAAAGCCCCATATACTACCCACCACTGTGACCTGTACGCTCTTGTTGGCTGGTCCTCACTACATATTCGTCGCCAAACCCACTGGCTCCAGGCCATCTATAAATCACTGCTAGGCAAATCCCTGCCTTATCTTAGCTCATTGGTCACCATAGCAACACCCACCCGTAGTATGCGCTCCAGCAGGTATATCTCACTGGTCATCCCCAAAGCCAACACCTCCTTTGGCCGCCATTCCTTCCAGTTCTCTGCTACCAATGACTGGAACGAATTGCAAAAATCTCTGAAGCTGGAGACTCTTATCTCCCTCACTAACTTTAAGCATCAGTTGTCAGAGCACCTTACCGATCACTGCACCTGTACACAGCCCATCTGAAATTAGCCCACCCAACTACCTCATCCCCATATTGTTATTTATTTTGCTCATTTGCACCCCAGTATCTCTATTTGCACATTAATACTAATTGTAATTATTTTGCACTATAGCCTATTTATTGCCTTACCTCCATAACTTGCTACATTTGCACACACTGTATATATTTTTTTCTGTTGTATTTTTGACTGTATGTTTTGTTTTACCCCATATGTAACTCTGTGTTGTTGTTTTTATCGCACTGCTTTGCTTTATCTTGGCCAGGTCGCAGTTGTAAATGAGAACTTGTTCTCAACTGGCTTACCTGGTTAAATAAAGGTAAAAAAAAAAAAAAAAAAAAAAAAAAAAAAAAAACTGCATCAAGAACAGAACTGTTTTGGAAAATGGGAGTACAGCACCCATTCCTTTTTCAGTATGATAATTGGGTTGCCACCTGTCCGTTTGTCACTAGCACTGTCCAGTTCTCAGCCTAACGTTTGGGTGAAATGTTGAAATAAGCCTCAATGTCCAGTAAAAACCTGAAAGACGAAGTGCAGGCTATTGTCCAGTTTGACAGAGCAAAGGTAGAATCAACTGTATTTGTCAGGATTGTTTGTGACTGTAGTAGACTCAATCTTGCTTCTTTAGCACTTCTCTTGCCCCTCTCCTGTAGTAGAGACCGTAACCAGCACCCATGAATTCAGCAGTGTCATGACAATAAATCATACCAGAACTGTGGACACAGAGAGACAGAACAGAGACTTCAGAAACGCATGTGCAGCAATCCACACTATTTAATTACATGCAATAGCACAGACAATTTCATTCCATGATGTAAATCCAGTAGACTCCTGATGAATGCAGTGGTTTGGGACTGAGCTAAATGCATGCACATAAACATACTACCGTTCAAAAGTTTGGAGTCACTTAGAAATGTCCTTGTTTTCGTAACTCTGCCTAGAAGGTCAGCATCCCAGAGTCACCTCTTCACTGTTGACGTTGAGACTGGTGTTTTGCGGGTACTATTTAATGAAGCTGCCAGTTGAGGACCTGTGAGGCGTCTGTTTCTCAAACTAGACACTCTAATGTATTTGTCCTCTTGCTCAGTTGTGCACCGGAGCCTCCCACTCCTCTTTCTATTCTGGTTAGAGCCAGTTTGCGCTGTTCTGTGAAGGGAGTAGTACACAGCGTTGTACGAGATCTTCATTTTCTTGGCAATTTCTTGCATGGAATAGCCTTCATTTCTCAGAACAAGAATAGGCTGACGAGTTTCAGAAGAAAGTTCTTTGTTTCTGGTCATTTTGATCCTGTAATCGAACCCACAATTGCTGATGCTCCAGATACTCAACTAGTCTCAAGAAGGCCAGTGTTATTACTCCTTTAATCAGCACAACAGTTTTCAGCTGTGCTAACATAATTGCAAAAGGGTTTTCTAATGATCAATTAGCCTTTTAAAATGATAAACTTGGATTAGCAAACACAACGTGCCATTGGAACACAGGACTGATGGTTGCTGATAATGGGCCTCTGTACGCCTATGTAGATATTCCATTAAAAATAAGCCGTTTTAAAACTACAATAGCCATTTACAACATTAACAATGTCTACACTGTATTTCTGATCAATTTTATGTTGTTTTAATGGACAATTTTTTTTATTTTCTTTCGAAAACAAGGACATTTCTAAGTGACCCCAAACTTTTGAACGGTAGTGTATAGCATGTAGATATCAGGACAGACTTACCCTGCATGTCTACTGTAGTCAGACTGGTGGTGTAAATCCTTGCTGAAATAGACTGTTAACACATATCACAATCCGTACTATATCTTCATCACTATGGTTGCCCAGTGTGTATCTGGTTCTGGTGGTTCACTCACCAAAACATGTGTAGGTGGCCATACCCCAGGAGAGGGCGCTAACCTGGCCTGGGTCCTTGGACTGCCACAGGCATTGGGGCTGGGCAAACTTACTGCCAGCACTGATGAAGGTGCACAGGCTCTGAAAGAGGTGGAAAGGTTAGGAAGGGTAGGCAATTGATTAAGATAACTTATATCATAATGTCTGAAGACCAATGTTATTTCATCATTGACTGGTGCAATGCCTGGAATTAATGCATTGGATGAATGCTCTCAATCATTCAGAGACACTAATTATATTTGGCTGTGGAAACAATTTGACCAATGTGATTCTAATAATAGTCCTTTGCAAGCTGTTCATCATTTCATTAATTACCCAATAAGCTTTCTGGCATTGTGGACAAGACATCTGACTGTCTGAATAACCTACTGCTCTTTCTCACATCTCTCCTCAGTCTTCTACTTACCATGGCCAAGTCAATGATCCACTTCTGCACAGTGAGTAGTTGCCAGCCTCCCACAAACCTGATCAAGCCATGTCAAGGGTCTGTTACCTATCGTCCAAAATGTTCACGCGGAAAGTATTCAGACCTCTAGACTTTTTCCACATTTTGTTACGTTACAGCCTTATTCTAAAATTGATTACATTTGTTTTTTTCCTCATCAATCTACACACAATACCCCATAATGACAAAGCAAAAACAGAATAAAAAATAAAAATAAAAAACAAATATGACATTTACATAAGTATTCAGACCTTTTACACAGTACTTTGTTGAAGCACCTTTGGCAGAGAATACAGCCTCGAGTCTTCTTGGATATGACGCTAGAAGTTTCTCCCATTCTTCTCTGCAGATCCTTTCAAGCTCTGTCAGGTTGGATGGGGAGCGTTGCTCCACAGCTATTTTCAGGTCTCTCCAGAGATGTTCGATCAGGTTCAAGTCCGGGCTCTGGCTGGGCCACTCGAAGACATTCAGAGACTTGTCCCGAAGCCACTCCTGCATTGTCTTGGCTGTGTGCTTTGGCTCATTGTCCTGTTGGAAGGTGAACCTTCACCCCAGTCTGAGCGCTCTGGAGCAGGTTTTCATCAAGGATCTCTCTGTACTTTGCTCCGTTAACCTTTCCCTCGACCCTGACTAGTCTCCCAGTCCCTGCCGCTGAAAAACATCCCCACAGCATGCTGCCACCACCATGCTTCACCGTAGGGATGGTGCCAGGTTTCCTCCAGATGTGACGCTTGGTATTCAGGCCAAAGAGTTCAATCATGGTTTCATCAGACCAGAGAATGTTGTTTCTGAGATTCTTTAGGTGCCTTTTGGCAAACTCCAAGCTTCTGTCTGGCCACTCTACCATAAAGGTCTGATTGGTGGAGTGCTGCAGAGATGGTTGTCCTTCTGGAAGGATCTCCCATCTCCACAGAGGAACTCTGGAGCTCTGCCAGAGTGCCCATCGGGTTCTTGGTCACCTCCCTGACCAAGGCCCTTCTCCCCCGATTGCTCAGTTTGGCCGGGCAGCCAGCTCTAGGAAGAGTCTTGGTGGTTCCAAATTTCTTCCATTTAAGAATGATGGAGGCCACCGTGTTCTTTGGGACATTCAATGCTGCAGACATTTTTTGGTACCCTTCCCCAGATCTGTGCCTCGACACAATTCTGTCTCGGAGCTCTATGGACAATTCCTTCAACCTCATGGCTTGGTTTCTGTTCTGACATGCACTGTCAACTTTATATAGACAGGTGTGTGCCTTTCCAAATCATGTCCAATCAACTGAATTTACCACAGGTGGACTCCAATCAAGTTGTAGAAATGTCTCAAGGATGCTTAATGGTAACAGGATGCACCTTAGCTCAATTTCGAGTCTCATAGCAAAGGGTCTGAATACTTATGTAAATAAGGTACAGTGCCTTGCAAAAGTTTTCATCCCCGTTGGCGTTTTTCCCATTTTGTTGCATTACAACCTGTAATTTAAATTGATTTTTATTTGGAATTCATGTAATGGACATACACAAAATAGGCCAAATTGGAGAAGTGAAATTTAAAAAATAACTTGTTTCAAAAAATTATAAACAATAAATAACGGAAAAGTGGTGCGTGCATATGTATTCACCCCCTTTTCTATGAAACCCCTAAATAAGATCTGGTGCAACCAATTACCTTCAGAAGTCACATAAGTAGTTAGATTGCACACAGGTGGACTTTATTTAAGTGTCACATGATCTCAGTATATATACACCTGTTCTAAAAGGCCCCAGAGTCTGCAACACAGCTAAGCAAGGGGCACCACCAAGCAAGCGGCAACATGAAGACCAAGGAGCTCTCCAAACAGGTCAGGGACAAAGTTGTGGAGAAGTACTGATCAGGGTTGGGTTATAAAAAAATATCAGAAACTTTGAACATCCCACGGAGCACCATTTAAATCCATGATTAAAAAATGGAAAGAATATGGCACCACAACAAACCTGCCAAGAGACCAAAGATAACCCTGAAGGAGCTGCAAAGCTCCACAGTGGAGATTGGAGTATCTGTCCATAGGACCACTCAACAGAGCTGGGCTTTATGGAAGAGTGGCCAGAAAAAAAGCCATTGCTTAAAGAAAAAAACAAGCGAACACGTTTTCTGTTCGCCAAAAGGCATGTGGGAAACTCCCCAAACATATGGAAGAAGGTACTCTGGTCAGAAGAGACTAAAATTGAACTTTTTGGCCATCAAGGAAAACGCTATGTCTGGCGCAAACCCAACACCTCTCATCACCCCAAGAACACCATCCCCACAGTGAAGCATGGTGGCGGCATCATCATGCTGTGGGGATGTTTTTCATCGGCAGGGACCGGGAAACTGCTCAGAATTGGAGGAATGATGGATGGCGCTAAATAAAGGGAAATTCTTGAGGAAAACCTGTTTCAGTCTTCCAGAGATTTGAGACTGGGACGGAGGTTCACCTTCCAGCAGGACAATGACCCTAAGCATACTGCTAAAGCAACACTTGAGTGGTTTAAGAGGAAACATTTAAATGTCTTGGAATGGCCTAGTCAAAGCCCAGACCTCAATCCAATTGAGAATCTGTGGTATGACTTAAAGATTGCTGTACACCAGCGGAACCCATCCAACTTGAAGGAGCTGGAGCAGTTTTGCCTTGAAGAATGGGCAAAAATCCCAGTGGCTAGATGTGCCAAGCTTATAGAGACATACCCCAAGAGACTTGCAGCTGTAATTGCTGCAAAAGGTGGCTCTACAAAGTATTGACTTTGGGGGGTGAATAGTTATGCACGCTCAAGTTTTCAGTTTTTTTGTCTTATTTCTTGTTTGTTTCACATGAAAAAATATTTTGCATCTTCAAAGTGGTAGTAGGCATGTTATGTAAATCCAATGATACAAACCCCAAAAAAATCAATTTTAATTCCAGATTGTAAGGCAACAAAATAGGAAAAATGCCAAGGGGGGTGAATACTTTTGCAAGCCAATGTACCTAGGAAATGCAAGTGAGTAAGCCATAGAAGCATGCAGGTGAAACCTGGTGATGGAATGTTCAGTCAGACTTGAACTGATCATGGACGGTATCATATAACGAGCTTGGATAGGGTGTTTTCATACGATAGCTTAATTGTTCAGGATCCAATCAGACTATGGTCCAGAACAAATATATATTGTACTCTACTGTACTAAACACTACTTTTCTTTACTGTACTGCATTGTACTGTACTACTGTATTGTAGTGTACTCTACTGTATATTATTGTACTGTACTCTACTCACTGTACAGTACTGTACTGTACTGTGCTATCCAAACTTGTGAAACATACATCTATGATAGGTACAGAAGCAATCAATGAATCAGAATCCAAACTCTCCACCATGGCCAAGACCAAAGAACTCTCCAAGGATGTCAGGGACAAGATTGTAGACCTACACAAGGCTGGAATGGGCTACAAGACCATCGCCAAGCAGCTTGGTGAGAACGTGACAACAGTTGGTGCGATTATTCGCAAATGGAAGAAAAACAAAAGAACTGTCAATCTCCCTCGGCCTGGGGCTCCATGCAAGATCTCACCTTGTGGAGTTGCAATGATCATGAGAACGGTGAGGAATCAGCCCAGAACTACACAGGAGGATCTTGTCAATGATCTCAAGGCAGCTGGGACCATGGTCACCAAGAATATAATTGGTAACACACTACGCCGTGAAGGACTGAAATCCTGCAGCGCCCGCAAGGTCCCCCTGGTCAAGAAAGCACATATACAGGCCCGTCTGAAGTTTGCCAATTAACATCTGAATGATTCAGAGGAGAACTGGGTGAAAGTGTTGTGGTCAGATGAGACCAAAATCGAGCTCTTTGCCATCAACTCAACTCGCCGTGTTTGGAGGAGGAGGAATGCTGCCTATGACTCCAAGAACACCATCCCCACCGTCAAACATGGAGGTGGAAAAATTATGCTTTGGGGGTGTTTTTGCCAACAAGGGTTTTGCCACCAAGTATTAAGTCATGTTTTGCAGAGGAGTCAAATACTTATTTCCCTCATTAAAATGCAAATCAATTTATAACATTTTTGACATGCGTTTTTCTGGATTTTTTTGTTGTTATTCTGTCTCTCACTGTTCAAATAAACCTCCCATTAAAATTATAGACTAATCATGTTTTTGTCAGTGGGCAAACGTACAAAATCAGCAGGGGATCAAATACTTTTTTCCCTCACTGTACCTATGGATGTTTTTCAAGGCCTACCTTCAAACTCAGTGCCTCTTTGCTTGGCTTCATGGGAAAATCAAAAAAAGTGAGCCAAGATCTCAGAAAAAAAATGGTAGACCTCCACAAGTCTGGTTCATCCTTGGGAGCAATTTCCAAATGCCGGAAGGTACCACATTCATCTTTACAAACAATAGTATGCAAGTATAAACACCATGGGACCACGCAGCCGTCATACCGCTCAGGAATCCCAGAACAACAGCAAAGGACCTTGTGAAGATGCTGGAGGAAACAGGTACAAAATTATCTATATCCACAGTAAAACGAGTCCTATATCGAAATAACCTGAAAGGCCGCTCAGCAAGGAAGAAGCCACTGCTCCAAAACCGCCATAAAAAAAAGCCATTGCTTAAAGAAAAAAATAAGCAAACACATTTGGTCTTCGCCAAAAGGGATGTGGGAGACTCCCCAAACATATGGAAGAAGGTACTCTGGTCAGATGAGACAAAAATTTGAGCTTTTTGGCCATCAAGGAAAACGCTATGTCTGGCGCAAACCCAACAACTCTCATCACCCTGGGAACACCATCCCCACAGTGAAGCATGGTGGCGGCATCATCATGCTGTGGGGATGTTTTTCATCGGCAGGGACTGGGAAACTGCTCAGAATTGATGACTTAAAGATTGCTGTACACCAGCGGAACCCATCCAACTTCAAGGAGCTGGAGCAGTTTTGCCTTGAAGAATGGGCAACAATCCCAGTGGCTAGATGTTCCAAGCTTATAGAGACATACCCCAAGAGACTTGCAGCTGTAATTGCTGCAAAAGGAGGCACTACAAAGTATTGACTTTGGGGGGGTGAATAGTTATGCACGCTCAAGTTTTCCGTTTTTTTGTCTTATTTCTTGTTTGTTTCACATGAAAAAATACTATACTGTATATTATTGTACTGTACTCACTGTACTGTACTGTACTGTGCTATCCAAATTTGTGAAACTATGATAGGTTCAGATTTGGTCCAGTCCGGTCCGCATGTGGACGTTAACATTAAGGCCAGAGTGGACTGAACAAATTTCAACTACTTTTCAACGTCCATAGACGTTCAGTGTCAGCCGGTGCTCATTGGGTGAGGATGCTGGTTACAGTAAATGGAAATAGAGGGGGCTCATGGGTATGTGTCAGTAAGAGCTGGGAGAAGTAACATTACATGGAGAGTGAGAGAGAGGCAAAGAGAGAGAGAGAGGGAGGGGTTGTCCAGACTAAGACTGTTTTAATACTCTTGCTTTGACCACCAGACAACTGAAAGTGAAAGAAAACAGTTAGGCCTATGAGCTGAACATAATAGTATGCCGGTGGAAGGAAGGGCAGTAACATGTGACCCAACTGTGGTTTGTGACTATTATGATTTCCCATTGTAGTCAAGTCAGTTGCAGGCATTCCATTACAGATTTTTTGGTAATTCCGTTACCAATTTGGTAACGGAATTACAAGTTTTAATCACTTAATAATTCATAAACAAATTGATATCAGTAAAATCACTATAACTAATTGGTAGATCTACCATTACTTGTTACTTCTGTGAATTTTCATTATCCTTCCTCCTCATGAGTGAGAGAAATTAGAATATATCTTACAGATATGTGGGTAACGGAACAAGGCAATATTTCTTAAACTTACAGAAGGTAAACAATTTCTCCAAAACTAAATATATACTTGTTGATATTAGTTAACAGGGGTATTTACATCAACATTATTGTGTTTTGATGTATTTCTGATACCTTTCAATACTTTTTCTGGTAGATGTTTTCTAAGACCTCTTTTGCATCTGTTTATCCATAAATCAAAGCCATTGCTTATGCTTAATATTTAAGATGGAAAATGTTAGAAAAATGTATCTATGCCTACATTACACAAAAATATAGTCTTAGCTTTGATTTGACACCCAATTTGATATGCTCCTATGAACTTCACATGTTAGTGCTCATGGGTCCTTTTCGATGTAAATGACCTTTACCTTCCCATGCTGTATCACTCCTTCCTTACCTAGGACTAGTGTATTTCTGGCCCAGTGTCAGGATCCACTGAGCGTGGAGGATGATAAACTGATATTCTTCACAGCTTTATATTTATTTTCTCACAGAGATAGACCTTTCCATGTCCATTAGAACAAGCAAACACACACTGATGTTTTTGTCACAAAAAATTGCCAGACTGCCATCTGGGTGGATGAGGTCTAATTCCCTGGGCTGTCCTTAATCTGATGCTGAACCTAATCTGATAAATACTTGCCCTGCAACAATGATATTTCAGAGCAACACTGCAACATGGTGCATGTCATCATGATTGAATGGTTTGGTGTCATTCTTGTGTGAACTTCAGAGGAAGGTGTATTTACTTTCATCTTACTTGAGTCAACCACAGAATTAGGAAGCAGGGCCGGCCCGCTCATTAGGCAGAATTAGGCGCCCGCAAGTGGCGGCAGATTTACGAGTGGGCATTTTCTGAGCTAAACTGACCAAGACGCACCTCCAACAACATGTAAAACCTCACATAATTCTTCCCCAAAACAATGACAATTTCTCTCAACCAGTGGCATATGGGCTTTTTAGGTGAGCACTGATGCCGCCCTGTGATAAGAAGTGCCGACTTTGCCAAATCCAGGGAATCAAAATATTTATCTTGCGCGCCTCTCCAGGGTGCTGTTGGAGAGACGCATCGCTGCAGCGCTCCACGAACATTCCGTTAAAAAAACCATCTAACATAAATCATGTAGCAGATAGGATATGGTAGAAAGAGTATGTGGCCTTTTCTGTAGCCTACAGGCTGGAGATAAAATGTATGACAACGTAATGAGATGGAAACTTTTTACATTATGCAGGTTTCTCCAATCAAATAGCCTAACCTAAATGGCGCCCAATTAAATAGAAAATGCGCTGACATGTTAACAAACAACATATCCTAAAAGCAGGACAGGTCAAAGTAAAATGGACAATATGAAATGGACAATTAGGCTACTACTCACAACCACTGTCCAGGAGTTTCATCCCGTGGACTAAATTGTCATGATCAGTGGTTTCAAATTTGTATCTATTGATTTTTTACGAACAGATCATAGTGAAAAAGAAAATACTGCATTTCCCGCTATTTAAGTGTTACCGGCCTCAGTCTGTAGCTGAGGTGGCCTGTAATAGTAAAAAGAACGGACACAAGTTTACGTCTGCACAGTTCTGGCGCTTTCTTTATTCTGAAGAATTTTTTTTTCTCTTGTTCAATTGTCTATTTTCTTGTTCGTACTTTAAAAAACATTCACATCAAACAAGTGCACACTTTAAATTACACAACATAAATGCACTTTACGTAAAGCAGAATGTTCCACAAATAACCTTGTCTTACTGTATGATTTCACATGAAAACCAAAATGTATTTGACATTCATACAATAGAAACACTTATATATATGAAGTCCAAAATAACTGAATGTTTTTCTATATACCGCTACCAATTTAGAAAACTGACAACAATACATTCAGCTTTAAGATAGTAGCACCTCTTTAAAATCGTCTCTCTCTCATGCACCCGCACTGTCTGCACTAAAAGTCCACAACTGAGCGTGGGCGGCCAGTTTACCAGCTCGTGAGCACAATTTTACACAAAATCAATAACATGTAAAATGAACTCAGAAATCCCTAACAAATGGATTCTTTATAAAATCTCCTAGACAAAATCCAGTACAAGTAAGCTATTCAGTAAACATAGTCTCTGTGATTTGTAAATCGTTTTTACCTCAGCTAGCATCAAGCTAACATATACTCTCACTTATTGTAAATCACGTTCTTCTCTCACTCAGTTCGACACAAAAACAACGCCAAACCTTTCCTAACGTGATAATACCTTGACAAATTTGTTAAATAGCATGTTATTACATATTCTTTCGATATTAGAACGTTTGGAAGTTCTGTTACATAACTGTAATAGTAAAAAGAACGGACACAAGTTTACGTCTGCAAAGTTCTGGCACTTTCTTTATTCTGAAGAATGGTGCGCGCGCTTGTCCAGAACTTACATTTACATTTTAGTCATTTAGCAGACGCTCTTATCCAGAGCGACTTACAGTTAGTGAGTGCATACATTTTTCAACTTGCTGTTTCTCCTACTACCAAAGTGCAACAGTGCCATCTATTGGCCTGATGGACTACTAATGCTAAAGCATGTAGAGTATACAATTTAGATTAATTAAGACAAATACATAAACAAATTGGTTTAAATATATATATATATATATATATAATAAAGGGGTGTCTGTTCTTAGTGACTTTGTTTTCAACCCATTACATAAGCACATTGCAAATAGGCTCAGGATAACTCTTGATAAAGTTGGGTAGCTGATATTCAGAGCTTAAATAGTCAAATTGATTAGTCACAGGAATTAGGACTAATAAAACCAATGCAACGGCCTGTTTTACAAACGGTGGGCCTACTACATGGATGGGCATTCATACGTTTCAATTTCAGGCGACAGTGTAGGTTATGCCTCAGTAAGCATAGACCGATGCTGATGCCTTTTGGATGTCTTTTTTTGGTTCTGTCCAGACTGGGCATTTTCTTTTGTGCAGTCTGTAGCGGCCATGATTTCCACGTCCACGGACTTTGGTTTTTGGTCCGTTCCGGACCAAATCTGAACCAAACATAGATGTCTATAAATGACATTTTCAACTTTCATTCAGAACAAAAAATGAACATGATTTCAACGTCCAGAAAATATGTATTTTCAACTTTCATTCAGAACCGAAAATGAACCTGTTTTCAACATTCAGAAAATACATACACTGCTCAAAAAAATAAAGGGAACACTTAAACAACACAATGTAACTCCAAGTCAATCACACTTCTGTGAAATCAAACTGTCCACTTAGGAAACAACACTGATTGACAATAAATTTCACATGCTGTTGTGCAAATGGAATAGACAACAGGTGGAAATTATAGGCAATTAGCAAGACACCCCCAATAAAGAAGTGGTTCTGCAGGTGGTGACCACAGACCACTTCTCAGTTCCTATGCTTCCTGGCTGATGTTTTGGTCACTTTTGAATGCTGGCGGTGCTTTCACTCTAGTGGTAGCATGAGACGGAGTCTACAACCCACACAAGTGGCTCAGGTAGTGCAGCTCATCCAGGATGGCACATCAATGCGAGCTGTGGCAAGAAGGTTTGCTGTGTCTGTCAGCGTAGTGTCCAGAGCATGGAGGCGCTACCAGGAGACAGGCCAGTACATCAGGAGATGTGGAGGAGGCCGTAGGAGGGTAACAACCCAGCAGCAGGACCGCTACCTCCGCCTTTGTGCAAGGAGGAGCAGGAGGAGCACTGCCAGAGCCCTGCAAAATGACCTCCAGCAGGCCACAAATGTGCATGTGTCTGCTCAAACGGTCAGAAACAGACTCCATGAGGGTGGTATGAGGGCCCGACGTCCACAGGTGGGGGGTTGTGCTTACAGCCCAACACCGTGCAGGACGTTTGGCATTTGCCAGAGAACACCAAGATTGGCAAATTCGCCACTGGCGCCCTGTGCTCTTCACAGATGAAAGCAGGTTCACACTGAGCACATGTGACAGACGTGACAGAGTCTGGAGACGCCGTGGAGAACGTGCTGCTGCCTGCAACATCCTCCAGCATGACCGGTTTGGCGGTGGGTCAGTCATGGTGTGGGGTGGCATTTCTTTGGGGGGCCGCACAGCCCTCCATGTACTCGCCAGAGGTAGCCTGACTGCCATTAGGTACCGAGATGAGATCCTCAGACCCCTTGTGAGACCATATGCTGGTGCGGTTGGCCCTGGGTTCCTCCTAATGCAAGACAATGCTAGACCTCATGTGGCTGGAGTGTGTCAGCAGTTCCTGCAAGAGGAAGGCATTGATGCTATGGACTGGCCCGCCAGTTCCCCAGACCTGAATCCAATTGAGCACATCTGGGACATCATGTCTCGCTCCATCCACCAACGCCACGTTGCACCACAGACTGTCCAGGAGTTGGCGGATGCTTTAGTCCAGGTCTGGGAGGAGATCCCTCAGGAGACCATCCGCCACCTCATCAGGAAGGAGCATGCCCAGGCGTTGTAGGGAGGTCATACAGGCACGTGGAGGCCACACACACTACTGAGCCTCATTTTGACATTAAGGACATTACATCAAAGCTGGATCAGCCTGTAGTGTGGTTTTCCACTTTAATTTTGAGGGTGACTCCAAATCCAGACCTCCATGGGTTGATAAATTTGATTTCCATTGATATTTTTTGTGTGATTTTGTTGTCAGCACATTCAACTATGTAAAGAAAAAAGTATTTAATAAGATTATTTCATTCATTCAGATCTAGGATGTGTTGTTTAAGTGTTCCCTTTATTTTTTTGAGCACTGTATTTTCACCTTTCATTCAGCACCTAAATTAAACCTATTATGTAATATGTATTTTAGACGTCTGTCACGATCGTCGGATATAGAGGACCAAGGCGCAGCGTGGAAGGTGAACATACTTATTTATTAAATGATACACGAACAAATCGATACGTGACGTCCACAGGTGCAAAACACAAACCAACACGGAACAAGATCTCACAAACACTGTGGGAAAACCACCTGACTAAATATGGTTCCCAATCAGAGACAACCAGCAACAGCTGATACTCGTTGCCTCTGATTGAGAACCACTCTGGCCAACATAGATATACAAAAACTAGACTAGACACAACAAGCACAAAACATAAACTCTACACACCCTGGCTCAACTTAAGAGTCCCTAGAGCCAGGGCGTGACAACGTCTTTTCAACGTCATTTTGCTTACTGGGACTATTTTAGTTTTGCTAATGTAACAGGTCAAAGAATTACAGATTTTTGCAACCGTTCATTTTCTATTTTTTATTTTATTTTGTGAGTTGATTTCACTAAAATATTGTATTGTTCAGCATTTCGTGTAGTTTACAGATATTGGGAGAGTTAGTTGTGTAAGTGCGCCCTCTAGAGTGTTGGTTTGGTTATATGCGGAGTTGTCTCATGCTTTTCTCAGTCTGCATTCTACTCGACTGAGAGAGGTATGTGTTCACTTCGGCGTGATATAAACTTGATATACCTGTTAAAACTAAAACGTTTCAGTGCACATAGTAACTTGTATGTATATTATATGATGAGTGTACATATATTTAATCAAGCTGTGTCGTGAATTTAGCTATTTTTGAGAGTTTGAGAAATTGCTAACTTAGCTAACCTCGTGTTTTGTTTAGCTGTAAGTTAGCGATTGTCATTCTATCCTCTTGTGTTGAAGCCCACGTTTCAGTTTTTTTTTTTTATGTTAGGCGGATTCTGGTCGAGGGTAGAGTTTTGAACATTTTCTCTCCTTGATGTTGAACAGGTATGTATTCCCTATATCAGGTTAAAAATATGTGTTCATTTAAAATGTTTTCATGTATTGATTAGTGTTTAATGGCACTGAAAAGCTCAAATGTGAAGGATTACATGTTGCTTCGTGCATATTACTGTATGTATTACCTATTTGAAAGATGGTTTATGTCATGTTGCACAGTATTAATGTAAAGGCTAAAAGCTCAGAGTTTTTGGCAGAGATAACATGCAATATGACACATACATAAGATATACACCAGATGCGATGTTTTATTTTCCAATTATGTTGTATTTTATTCCTTGGATTTTTGAATGTGATTATACTGAGTCTGCATTCTACTCGACTGAGAGAGGCGGATTCTGGTCGAGGGTAGAGTTTTGAACATTTTCTCTCCTTGATGTTGAACAGATTGAGAGAGTTATACACAATAAAGTGCCTTCAAGTACGCCAGTGTCTTGTCTTCAGTGCACCGGAACACAACACAGTAGTCGGCAACGAGCAGACCGCGCCGGCTACACTAAAATACATATTTTCACCTTTCATTCAGCACCTAAATTGAACCTAACTTCGATGTCTAGAAAATACGTATTTTCGACGTCTTTTCAACGTTATTTTGCTTACTGGGACTATTGTCGTTTTGCTGGGGGCAGCAATTTTTTTGTCTCCCTAGGGCAGCAGAACGGCAAGGACCGGCCCTGGCAGGAAGTGTATTACATGTCATGGGTTTGCTAAATACAATGTAACTAATTTATGCATTATGTTGTGTCGGCTAAACTGTATCCGCCGGCGTTGCAATTAGGCTATGTATCATCACATATAATTCATTTGATTTCTAGCATACAATTAACACACCATGCATGCAATACATCAATCAAAAAACAATTACACATTAATAGAACCTAACAGGGTAATGTGCAGATATTAGGAGCATACATTCAGCTTCAACTTTTCTGTAAACAAATTCAAACCTACCCGGTTAGCTCCAGCAGAAGACTGTTGAGGCTGACTCCCGTTGTTGATTTCGCGCGCATCAAAACAAATATTTATTTCTTTAGATTATAGGAATATTGTAGATTGTGGCTTTAAATTGAAACTTTGTAAAATATATATATATATATATATATATATATATATATATAAATATATATATATATATATATATAAATATATATATATATATATATATATATATAAAATAAATAAAACATTAGGACATTTGTGCAAAAAATTTTAAATATTTTAATCATTTGAGGTAGAGTTTATGTTTGTTTTCCTGTGCCATGATTCTTGCATCGGACATATCCTCATAGGACTGTAGGCTATACAGTAGTTTCAGTGGTGCAGGACATTTCATATGGAACATGTGATAGAAAGAAAATACATGATAGGCCTGTCTTCCCACATTTAGCCTAATAAGACCTCGTTAAACCCTGTTTACTGACTGTAAATTGTGATGCAGAGTGGCCAAAATATGATTGTGACTTTTCATTCTAAGTTAGGGTTTGCCATAGAAATTGAATCTAGTTCATTCTAGAATCATTGTAGTTCTGTGGGGTTTGATTTGATATCATCAGTGTAACAGATTTCACTTTACTGAGCGTGTCTCTTTAGCAATTAATCAATTAAGTGAACTTGAGTTTACCAAAATTGCAACCAAATATTCTGACCTGGACCGGTGGCCTGACTGGCCTAGCACAGCAGGGATGGACATTTATGCAGGCACAGCATGCAATGCGTTTACGCATAATCTATTTGGCTCATCCTGGCATATAGCTCAGGGTTTCATAGTCTAACATCCGCATTGGCCAGTCACTCCATGAATTTGACTTCCTTTACCCATAATGCTCATTGACTGAACATTCAAAATTGCCATGGCAATTATGCATCACAATAGTAATTATATTTATATGTTTCATCATCAAGGCCCAAGACATAAAGTAGTCTGAAGGCTTGTGTATCAATCATTCCATTGCTGACCCAGATAGGATGCTCATCACATAAAGGACTGCCTTCATCTAGAATCATGCATACCTTTTCTGTGAGTACTCAGACATCAAATTCTTTACTTAACTCATGAGGACCCCTGAGATTGCAATATCTGGAAACACTGTCTCATGTAGAATTGGTCATGTCATGTTCTTTCTCTGAAATGTATAACAAAATATTGACTTGATTGTTTCATTAAGGACGGTGCATCACAAGCTGGAAATAGTGGGCAAAATTGTGACAATGTTGCCCAAAATAACAGAGGCCAATATTTTCATGGAGGTAAGCACTGCACTTCTGACGGGTCTCATGATTGTATTACTTTATCTGAAAGTGAGAGAGTAAACCCTAGCTGTTGTTATTATTTTACCAGGGTTGGACCATCCCCCATATGCCATTAACAATTACGGGAATCTCCTATATGGCCAATGGAAATGGATGTGTCCCCTGTGAATGACTAACAATGGAGTAAGGTTTAACTTCAGTTTTACTGTTCAACAGTCATGGTGTGCTGAATGTTTTATTGCTGAACAACCATAAGTCTTTGTCCTCTAATCTGTCTCGCGTTCCTCCAACAGTAAGCAAGACATGCCAGCAGAGCTCACTGGAGCAGGGAGACATCCCGTCATCCCCTCGGCACCTGACAAGGTAAGGGCTTACTAAATAACAATAGTAACATCTGCACAAAGGGAATTCCTAATTAGATTGGTATTATTTGAGAAAGAATCCTAAAGATGGTCAAATGGGCATGAAGCCTCTCTCTTCATCTCAGTCTGTTGAACCACCTGATTTCCTCTAGGGCTAAGATTCAGGTCCTGCTGAACAATGTAAAGCAGTCGATGAAACACCTGCAGGGGCAGTTGAATAACATGCAGGGGCAGTTTATTGAGTTGCATACTGCTATCTCTCAGGTAGTGTCAGATGAGTCTTAGATACTGTTGAATAAGTCTGTAATCATGATGTTATGGTGAGGATGATGATTGAAATGGGGATTATTTTAATGATGATAGTAACATTAATGTAATTGTGTATGTATAGTATCAGTACACATACAAATGAGTGTGTATGTTTGGGATGGATCGGTGTCAATTACATTATAGATTGCAAGTGGTCGATTTTTCTTGAATGACTGTATGTGCTCTATACTTCATCCCAGAAGCCAACATTGCTGCACAGAGGGAGACAATCTCAACATCCATCACTGCATGGAGGGGGGGGGGGGGGTCTTCCCAAAGACCAGCGTCTCTGCACAGAGGGAAGGGATCCTCCCGAAAGCCTGCGTCCATGTGAAGAACGGAGACAATCGTCCACAACCACCATCCATCGTCCCCATGGTGGGACGAAAGTGGGAATGGGATGGTGGAGTGTATACGTCACTTGTAGATTTCTATTCCAAGAGAAGAGGTAATTTAAGCCTTATCTTATAAGAAATGAAATTGCCATTGTAAGAGTGTGAGAATTAGTTGTGATAGATCAAATGCCTGCTACTCATGTGAGTGTATGGCTGTTATATTTTCATGCGTCCTCTAGCTATATAAAACAGGTTAAGCTCTAAGAATCTTTGTGACTGCCGGCAGTCTGGTTGAGAGTATCAGAGCGAGACACTCCTGCCTGTCAGCTAGTGATTGTTCTATATGGTGACATGAGCAGAGTGGCCTGACTCCCACTTATTACAGATGTCCGGAGTAGACATGTTGTGCATCCTGCTATGATGTCCATCACCAAGCCAGAACACTCCGAGGCCAACCCTCAAAGCCAGACTGGCAGCCGGCCAGTGGCTGAGCCTGAGACCCCTGCTGCTAAGAACACACCAAACAATGGTGGCTGGCTCAGCTGGGTCTTCTGGAGGGGAAAAGAGGTTAATCCGAAGGAGGATCATCTACCCGAGGATAAAGACAAATCGGTAAAGAACCTGTTATTTATATTCTATAGAGAGACACTTGTGAATTAATCTTTTTCTCTGTGGCTTGATTCACAGTGTTATTATTTTCTTCCTCAGATTGTCTGGGATCCAACCATGCACAGATGGGTTGACAAAACTGAGCCCAAGGCTGAGGTATACACTTAAATTCACTTAAATTTAAAGCAGTGAATGAGCATTGTATTTCAACTATGAGAATGTTACTAAGAATTGTAAAATACGTTGATGTGTTTTACAGCAAAAGCCTGTGCCACCACCTCCCCCGATGGGAATTAATGGATCTATGGAACTCTGGCAGTCTCCCCAAAGGTGTGAATCCTTACTCCATGAAAGCAGGTGAATATTGCTTTAGACTACATTAGGTTTAACTCCAAGAGTGTACCAGCCAATCACTGCTCTCTGTGGTGATCTCCTGCTAACATTTTCGCCACTAACAGTAGGTCTATGGGACAATTATCCCAGGATGCTCTACCCTGATGGGACCACCACAAAGCGTCCAAGCCAGGGACCTGGACTGCTCCCTCCCTCACACTCCACCCTCATGGCGCCTATGGCTGTGCCATTTGAGTCTGCTCAACATAGCTGGCAGAATCTTGCCCTTGGCATTCTATCCTATTGAGGTATGATTCTGAACAATCCTTCCTAAATGTATCAATTTCATTAACTATGCCTTTACTTTACAGTAGCATATGGCTGAAGTAACAGTGATGTTAACTTTTTGTATTTTTCTCCCACAGGCAATTTTCCCAGAGTGGATTTCTTTATAAGGGGATTTTTCTGCATTTTCAAAGAATAAGAAAAATATTTAGCAAAGAAAAATATTATTTGCCGATAGTCGAAGGCGTTCTTACAGTTGAAATCGGAAGTTTACATATACCTTAGCCAAATTCATTTAAACTCAGTTTTTCACAATTCCTGACATTTAATCCTTGTAATAATTCCCTGTTTTAGGTCAGTTAGGATAACCACTTTATTTTAAGAATGTGAAATGTCAGAATAATAGTAGAGAGAATTATTTATTTCAGCTTTTATTTCTTTCATCACATTCCCAGTGGGTCAGAAGTTTACATACACTCAATTAGTATTTGGTAGCATTGCCTTTAAATTGTTTAACTTGGGTCAAACGTTTTGGGTAGCCTTCCACAAGCTTCCCACAATAAGTTAGGTGAATTTTGACCCATTCCTCCTGACAGAGCTGGTGTAACTGAGTCAGGTTTGTAGGCCTCCTTGCTCGCACACGCTTTTTCAGTTCTGCCCACAAATGTTCTATTGGATTGAGGTCAGGGCTTTGTGATGGCCACTCCAATACCTTGACTTTGTTGTCCTTAAGCCATTTTGCCACAACTTTGGAAGTATGCTTGGGGTCATTGTCCATTTGGAAGACCCATTTGCGACCAAGCTTTAACTTCCTGACTGATGTCTTGAGATGTTGCTTCAATATATCCACATAATTTTCCTTCCTCATGACGCCATCTATTTTGTGAAGTGCACCAGTCCCTCCTGCAGCAAAGCACCCCCACAGAATGACGCTGCCACCCCCGTGCTTCACGGTTGGGATGGTGTTCTTCGGCTTGCAAGCTGATCCCTTTTTCGGCCAAACATAACAATGGTCATTATGGCCAAACAGTTCTATTTTTGTTTAATCAGACCAGAGGACATTTCTCCAAAAAGTACGATCTTTGTCCCCATGTGCAGTTGCAAACTGTAGTCTGGCTTTTTTATGGCGGTTTTGGAGCAGTGGCTTCTTCCTTGCTGAGCGGCCTTTCAGGTTATGTCGATATAGTACTAGTTTTACTGTGGATATAGATACATTTGTACCTGTTTCCTCCAGCATCTTCACAAGGTCCTTTGCTGTTGTTCTGGCATTGATTTGCACTTTTAGCACCAAAGTACGTTCATCTCTAGGAGACAGAATGCGTCTCCTTCCTGAGCGGTATGACGGCTGCGTGGTCCCATGGTGTTTATACTTGCATACTATTGTTTGTACAGATGAACGTGGTACCTTCAGGCGTTTGGAAATTATTCCCAAGGATGAACCAGACTTGTGGAGGTCTACAATTAGTTTAGGTCTACACTGAGTTTGAAGGTAGGCCTTGAAATACATCTACAGGTACACCTCCAATTGACTCAAATGATGTCAATTAGCCTATCAGAAGCTTCTAAAGCCATGACATCGTTTTCTGGAATTTTCCAAGCTGTTTAAAGGCACAGTCAACTTAGTGTATGTAAACGTCTGACCCACTGGAATTGTGATACAGTGAATTATAAGTGAAATAATCTGTCTGTAAACAATTGTTGGAAAAATTACTTGTCATTTTGCCAAAACGATAGTTTGTTAACAAGAAATTTGTGGAGTGGTTGAAAAACTAGTTTTAATGACTCCAACCTAAGTGTATGTAAACTTCCGACTTCAACTGTAATTAAAAGACTCAAGCATATCCCTCTCTCCGTCATTTCATCATGTTCATATAGCTTTGATGTGTTCATCATTATGCCTTAATTTCAAATAAATGGGGAAAATAGCACCATCTAATTTCATTATTAATATTGCCTATGCATTATTTTGTGGTTGAGGCACATAGCTGGATGATCTACACAACATATGGCAAATGCCAATGACTCGCTATGATAAATTCTGAGGTCAACTTCAACTGAACGAGTTCCCATGAGCTTGAAATTATTCACTTTTTTGTGTATCATTGAATAGGCTATGCTTCAGTTAGTTCACACAATAATATCCATAGTACAATATACAGTACTTCTTTATTGAGAAATATAACAGAAATGTAGCAAAAATGGCATCATTTTCTGAGCTACGTAGAGTCTAGACTACATCTATTGGCAATTTGTAAACTCTTCACTGGTCAAACACATGAGCAGTTATTAGTTACAATTGATTTCTTGAAAATGTTGCTGCTAATGTAAAGCAAGCATCCAAAGAATGAGTAAAACCTCAATTCAAGGAACATATTAGCCATCACTAGCTACATGAACATGAGCTACACCTTTAAAACGGAACTGATATGCACTCTTTTGGAAGGCGAGATTGATAGTGGGCATTCTTGGATGAGTCTTATTTCCTGCTGATGCTAGCAAGGCTGCATATCTGGACCCTGCTTGCACTTGCTATAGCTTCCAATTAACAGCTTATCCATTCTCATCAGCTCCCTACCCAGTGGTGTGCACACACGACTCCCAAACATCTGGTTGGTGGTGTTGGGGAGATGGTCAGAAAACACTGGCACATAGTTTGGTAAAGGTCTCTCTGCTCTGTGGTTACCCTGTGTGGACAAGTGGGCACAACGTTTAGGGTCATACCAACTTCAGATCAGGATCATGCAGCATTGATATCAACAAGAGATTGTGTTAAAAGAAAACAGTGGACTATTTAACAAGATAATAAATTGGCAAATTATTTACCAGCTGATCATAGTTCTTGAGAAAACTCCAATTCTTCTGCCTGTTGATCAAAACACAATTATATGATTGTAGGCCTATTTGGTTGCCTATACCACGACTGCCCCCTTTCATTGAAACCACGGAAGCTCAAGGCCGACCGCGGTACTGCAGGCATTGTTAGCAGAAAACAGGATCCACCATTATAGTGGATGGAATAATGTCAATCTTCGTGTAAATAAATAAAAATTCCGAAGACAATCATAGTACCAATAATTCCTTCTAATACACCAGATGTATGTCCTTGAACCGATTATTTTAAAATCGCACCCAGAAGAAGTTATAAGGATAATTTATATAGTTGCCAATGGCAGCCTGCAGTACCCAGGTCAGCCTTCAAATTGAGTTACTCAATGAGAGGGTGCAGCACTGAGCTAGCCTGCAACATCACTTCCTGGAATAGTCTGCACATGTTATATGACCATGTTATGTCTCCATGAGACACCATTTTAACCTACTTTATTTGGGGGTTTCCACTAGATAGCACAGCCACAAAGTCAAAATTGCCTGAATCGTAAAAATTCAACAAAACAAAAATGTGCTTTTTTGGTCTCAATTTAAGGTTAGACATAAGGTTAGCAGATTTGGCTTCAATGCGCTATTGAGTCTTCACAAAGGAATGAAATGGTGTCACGTGATCGATGGCGTTGTCCATTCATATACAGTCATTGGTCTATACTCCTAAAACGCAGTTGTGTCATGGGCCTCAGGCCTACCTCCCTAATGATAGGCCTACATTTCATTGGGTACCAAATAACATTGTCAGCATTTATATGTTTATTTCTTCAAGAATAAATGGAAAAGATAGGCTGTATCATGAATTGGAATTAAATTCCTATTAAACAACAGTGAAGATTTCGGATTCAGATTGGGCTACCTGTATGAAATGTGCACTAAAGATAGACAGGTAAAAAACGATAAGGAGGGAAATAATTCATGCTGTGCATTCTAAAAGCAGCCATTACCATTCTTTCACTCCATTCCTCTCTGCGCGCACGAACTCGCGCCACACTTGATCCTGTTTGACTGGGTCGCGAGACAAGGGGGTCTGCCAAGGACTCTCTCCGCCGCCGGGGGTTCGAGTCCTGTCCGGCGGAAGTTTGTACACAGAGACGGAGGACTGTGATATCAAAGCGACGTTAGGTCGGTCTGGCAATCGGTAGCCTGCTGAAGTTGCGCGTTTGTTGCCTTTCGTATCCATTCTAACTTTGCAAAGACAAATTGTATGAATTTTAGAACAGAGTGCGGATGTGCCCCCAATCACTACTGCTTTTGTAGACTCAGCTCTCTATTGTTTACTTGTCCGTCTCCCCGGGAGACTGTAGGGTAATTCAGCTCTATTCATTAGCCCAGTCATTGGTTTCCACAACTATACCGTTACAGTCTGTACGGGACAGAAGATAAGCCCTACCGATGCCTATTCAAAGCCCATTTCCCGAGACAAAATAAAATATAATTATTCTTTGCGCGGCAATAATCAATCCGTGCTGTCAATGCAACAATTTAGGCCTGTGTTGTGTGCTGGGAAGATAGATCTGCAATACAAGATTGTTGCACTAAAGCTTTTAGTTTTTATCATGGAATTATATCAGTAGAATAGCCTATTATAGATTTTGAGAATGTTAACACAGGATTAACATTCCAAAAAAAAAAATCAATTCAAATCAAATCGGATTGGACTCAATAGAATGTCAACCAGGATTGTAGGCTAAGGAAATTGTTGACATGACATATTAATATGGCCTGAGTGTAGAAAACATTAGGAACCCCTTCCTAATATTGAGCTGCACCCCATTTTGTCCTCAGAACAGCCTCAATTTGTGGGGCCATGGACTCTACAAGGTGTCGAAAGCATTACACAGGGATGCTGGCTCATGTTGACTCCAATGCTTCTCACAGTTGTGTCAAGTTGGCTGGGTGTCCTTTGGGTGGTAGACCATTCTTGATACACATTGGAAACTGTTGAGCGTGAAAAACCCAGCAGCGTTGCAGTTCTTGACACACTCAAACCCAGGGCTGCCAACTTTTGTAGAAAGAAAGCATTGGAGTGTGATTTTCTATCTTAATTTCGTTGCCCCCTGGCACAACCCCCAGGAACATTTTACTGTTTTAAAGCTAATTCCCTGCAATTCTACATACAGTATTTCGACATGGCCTTAGGCCTATGACCAGAGTGGAAAATTCAAAAAATAGGTGTATCCAGGATGCTTTGGACATTAAATTAACACTCAAAGGTTGACGACTAATACTTTGAGATTTTTTGGGAATTCAATTTAAAGTATGCTAATATTTAAACATATTTTTTAGGTGGTTTGACATTTCATTCAGACAGTAATGAAATGAGATGGGGAGACAGGAAAATGGGAGAAACAGTGGGAAGGTTGGAAGCAGGGATTGGTTCCTGTTCTCAGGTGAAAGTTGTATGCAACACGTGCCTGGGAGTGTTACCACTACACCAAGGTTCTGCAAAGGAAATACTCATATTAATAGTTGATGGCAGTGGGTAACCAAATCATAGACTGCATTCTCCTTGTCCATAGACTGCTTTCAAGGTAAGGACACAAACATTTAGTAATTTGGGTGAACTATCTCTTTAAAATAGGGCTGGAAGAAAATCCTGCTTCCTCTCCAGGAGGGTTGGCCACCCCTGATCTATAATTCCTAAGTGCTGGGTTTTATAACAACAAAATGTACTTATTATAACAATTAATTTTCAGGTGGTTTATGCCTACTAGTTGAAGATCCTTGCCATCCTCTTACTCTACATAGACAAAACATTATGTGTTTATGAGTTGAGTCCCCCTACCATCTCTGCCTAGCATGTGCACAATACTAAAATGTCACATTATATTTGAGGCCTGGAGCATTTAATATCCCATGCTTATTTTTATGACTTATTCAAAACTTGGCATAAATGGCTGCAACAATACATTGCCTAACATTATTCATTTTCAAAGACAAAAGTATGCATATTAGATTTCAAATATGTATTTACACTGGCACAATTGTGAAGAAGTGGAATAATAAAATAAGTGTGGGGAATAACAGTAGTGTTCTTGCTGACAAGCACAGTTTTGGGTTCACAATCTGTTTGACAAAATTATTTTCATAGTTACAAATCAGGTCATCCTACCAAACATCCCTACTAAAACATACTGTAGGCCTACGTCTGCTGCCTTTTCGTTGTCACAGCCTAAATGCCAAACGAGGAAACAACATTGTACATAAAACAGCGCTACCCTACTGCTCTTTTTTTTTACAGATTTATAAACTCAACAGAGAACGTCCTCTCTCTCCATTTAGCTCGACTCTAGTCTTGAGGGGCGTTTCTTTAAAATGCGCATCCAATACCCTTGACTCCTTACATAACTAGACCAATCATATGCTTCAATGTGCCGCGGTTCACAGTGCTGTGGCAGGACAGGACAATGATAGAGGTTCCGCTCGTGATGTTGAATTGAAGGCGCAGATACTCCCATTTCAAAACGATTTGGAGCACAGTTGAAAAGTTAACCCACTGACTATACAATGAACTAATTCGAAAATAAAGTAGTACTTCTCAATGCGTGAGATATAAGAGGTGTGGCGAGTGAGAAGAGGGTCAAATGCGTGTCTCACGGCCAGTGCGTGAGAGTTGGCGATTCTGCTCAAACCCGTGTGCCTACTACCTACCATACCCCCGGTCTAAGGCACTTAAATCTTTTGTCTTGCCCATTCACCCTCTGAATGCCACACATACACAATCCATATCTAAAAAATCATTCTTTAACCCGTCTCCTCCCCTTCATCTACACTGATTGAAGTGGATTTACAAATTACATCAATAGTATGTTATGGCAAGAGCAGGTGTTCCTAATGTTTTGTACATTCAATGTAATAGTCCCGTGTAGCTCAGTTGGTAGAGCATGGCGCTTGCAATGCCAGGGTTGTGGGTTCGATTCCCACGGGGGACCAGTATGAAAATGTATGCACTCACTAACTGTAAGTCGCTCTGGATAAGAGCGTCTGCTAAATGACTAAAATGTAAATGTAAATGTAATTGTCCACGTGAGAATTGAGCGTTGGAAAATATATCCACAAGATGGAACCCTAATGTAACTCCAGGTGACTTGCTGTGGACCGTCCTATATTGTTATCTCTGGTTCTAAAATGAAGCATTTTTTATGGACAGGTTCAGTGGTGTTGTGGAGGGTATATGCAGGTATAAGCCTATACCCACTTTTTTTGTGGGCATTGTGTATACTCACTTCTTAATCGCCACAATGTATTCGGAAAGTATTTAGACCCCTTGACTTTTTTTTCACATTTTGTTACATTACAGCCTTATTCTAAAATGGATTTTTTTGTTTATATCCCCCTCATCAATCTACACACAATACTCCATAATGACAAAGCAAGCAAAAACAGGTTTTTAGAACTTTTTACAAATGTATAATAAAAAAGACCCTTTACTCAGTACTTTGTTGAAGCACCTTTGGCAGTGATTACAGCCTTGAGTCTTATTGGGTATGATGCTACAAGCTTGGCACACCTGTATTTGGGGAGTTTCTCCCATTCCTCTCTGCAGATCCTCTCCAGCTCTGTCAGGTTGGATGGGGAGCGTCGCTGCACAGCTATTTTCAGGTATCTCCAGAGATGTTCGATCGGGTTCAAGTCTGGGCTCTGGCTGGGCCACTCAAGGACATTCAGAGAAGCCACTCCTGGGTTGTCTTGGCTGTGTGCTTAGGGTCATTGTCCTGTTGGAAGGTGAACCTTCGCACCAGTCTGAGGTCCTGAGCGTGCTGGAGCAGGTTTTCATCAAGGATCCCTCTGTACTTTGCCCCATTCATCGTTCCCTCGATCCTGACTAGTCCCTGCCGCTGAAAAACATCCCCACAGCATGATGCTGCCACCACCATCCTTCACCGTAGGAATGGTGCCAGGTTTCCTCCAGATGTGACGCTTGGCATTCAGGCCAAAGAGTTCAATCTTGGTTTCATCAGACCAGAGAATCTTGTTTCTCATGGTCTGAGAGTCCTTTAGGTGCCTTTTGGCAAACTCCAAGCGAGCTGTCATGTGCCTTTTACTGAGGAGTGGCTTCCGTCTGGCCACTCTACCATAAAGGCCTGATTGCTGGAGTGTTGCAGAGATGGTTGTCCTTCTGGAAGGTTATCCCATCTCCATAGAGGAACTCTGGAGCTCTGACAGAGTGATCATCGGGTTCTTGGTCACCTCCCTGACCAAGGCCCTTCTCCCCCGATTGCTCAGTTTGGCCAGGCAGCCAGCTCTAGGAAAAGTCTTAGTGGTTCCAAACTTCTTCCATTTAAGAATGATGGAGGCCACTGTGTTCTTGGGGACCTTCAATGCTGCAGAATTTTTTTTGTACCCTTCCCCAGTTCTGTGCCTCGACACAATCCTGTCTCGAAGCTCTACGGACAATTCCTTCGACCTCATGGCTTGGTTTTTGCTCTGACATGCACTATCAACTGTGGGACCTTATATAGACAGGTGTGTGCCTTTCCAAATCATGTCCAATCAATTGAATTTACCACAGATGGACTCCAATCAAGTTGTAGAAACATCTCAAGGATGATCAATGGAAACAGGATGCACCTGAGCTCAATTTTGAGTCTCATAGCAAAGGGTCTGAATACTTATGTAAATAAGGTATTTCTGTTTTATATAAAAAATAAATAATTTGAAAACATGTCTAAAACCTGTTTTCGCTCTGTCATTAAAAAAAATAAAAATAAGGCTGATGGATCAGATCAGAATGTTTAGCTTAAAAATCTTCCAAAATGTGATTTGCAGGAAAACACTGTTCTAAAATGCGCACTGCACATGCGAGCGGTTTCATGGACAGAGATAAATTTAGAAAGAGGGGAGATCTAAAGATGCAACAACTACCATGGGTTGTTAATATGACTAGGATAATAGCTTTGGCTGCTAGACAATGAAATAAAGTTGATTTGAAAACCAATAGAACAGGAGAGCGCATATGAGGAAGTCTTTTTAAATAATTGCCTCCATCTTCCATGGTGGGATTAAAATGTCCAGGTTTCAAACAATTAAGGAACAGGAATCATATCGCAATGCTAATGATAGGCCTAACCGTATTCTGGTAGATGGAAAGGCTTTCCCCAAAACATTCTCAGTTAAATGTTAACTAGCTACAAAGTAGCCTATGCCTACCTGGCAGAATGATATCATTATTATTTACATAAATCCAGTGGCCATTTGTTTCAAGTATGGGTAGCTGCAGCCCAATATGGTGACTGGAGTATGGGCGAGTGGGTGTGTGGAAAGCGAATCAGCTAATTGGGCAGATTTGTTGCCACTCAAGACCGTTTTGTGTGGCTGATTGGGCTGCACGACGAGTCGATAACCTGGTGACCAGTGCACCGGTGTTGTATCGACATCCATGCTGACTTGAGGGTTCTTCCTAATGGGTATCACGGTCATGTCACCAGCAGTAGCTAACATGGCAAATTTTTTCCCTCACATCATTTTATTTCAAGTAGGATAGCAGCCTGTACAATAAATAACTAATATTGATAACCATCTAGATGTCACCTTGATACATAGGGCCTACATACAGTCTACTACTCAGTGGGGAGGGCATGAAAGGCAACAACTCCGGGACACAGTTCCCTTCGCTCCCGCTTGCCAAGCACTACTGTCCTGCAAGGGCGTGGGAAGTTGCTACCGAGTAGCCAATATCAGGGTGAAAGTCACAGTAAGCACACGCATACAACGCACGAAGCAAGAGAACACCCATCATCAATACTTTTAATAAAAAATAAACAATCATCCGTTTTATAACTGAACATTTACAATTTTTGTGTAAAACTAACAGTGAAATACAACTCAGACTCATCCTCTGGCTTCAAAACAGAAGTCTAATCTCTCAAGGCAAGGTAGATGCGTGGTAAGAAACGGAAGGAAAAAAACACTGCTCAGTCAAAACCGTCTAACCTATAGCTGTCACGACTTCCTCCGAAGCTGACTCCCCTCCTTGTTCGGGCAGGCTTCGGTTTTCGTCGTCACCGGTCTTCTAGCCACTGCCGCTCCATATCTCATCATTCCATTTGTCTTGTTAATTATACACACCTGGTTCATATTCCCCTCATTAGTACGTGTTTAAGTGTTCCCTCTGCCCCCTTGTCCTTGTGGGTGATTGTTCATTGTGAGGATTAGTAGCTTGGTTGAGCTCAGTATTTTGTATTGCCGGGGTATTTTCCCCATGTGCCTGTTTTGCGCACTGGACTGGTTACGATGGATTACGGAATAAACTCTGTATACTGTGATTTACCCTCCTGCGCCTGACTCCTTCAAATCAAGCATCACAGAATCACCCACCCGCTATGGAGTCAGCAGGAGAGGAGCGCATGCCTGGAGTCGTGGCACGGGTCCAGGAGCATTCAACAATGCTAGCTAGCTACTGTGATTTACCCTCCTGCGCCTGACTCCTTCAAATCACGCATCACAATAGCAGAGCGCTTTCGACACACCCACTCCTTTCCACACGCCCACTACTTTCCTTTCGACACACCCACTATTTTCCACTCGCCCACTACTTTCCTTTCGACACACCCACTCCTTTCCACACGTCCACTACTTTCCTTTCGACATACCCACTCGCCCATACTCTGGTCGCCATATTCTAATTTAATTTGCAAACTCCAGCTCATGTGCATTACAGAAACACTGCTAACCAAACAACAGTGCTAGGTAACTACACTAAAAAATGCAAATTTCTTCGATTTTTCCCAGACCTTAAAAGTGGTCTCCTGATGTGGTTTTAGCATTGTTGTGGACTTAGAACATCCGGTTTAGTTGTTTTTAGATTTAAAAAGTGTGACATTGACAGTGAAAACCTGAAAAAAATCTACATCAGAAACCTGTGACTGACTGTGAAAGACCAATATGGGATTCATAATTTTAGGTCATTCAGAGGGTATGTCACTGTTTGCAATAGAAGTCTTCACATAGGGCACCATTCCTTCGCCGGGTGGGCCGTTGGGGAAATTAGTGTATACCCCCTTCTACAGGCACCACTACACTACTGGACAGGTTGTTGAGGTCTGGAGACAGTTTACAACACAGTTCAAGACTATGTTAATGTGTCTGTGTCGTGTGTGAAAATGGGCAGCTTCAGTCAGCTATTTAGTATTTACTTAAAGGTGTCAGCATACATAGGTTCGGTTTGCTTCTAGCAGAACTCAGCTAGACGTGCTCGCATATTCCCTAAAGAGCTTCACTTGAAAAACAAGAAAAAAGTGGCAATATTACTGTTTGTCCCTCTTGAGGGGTTGTGACTAGATAGAGTACAGCTACGACCGGAAGTTACTTTTCGTAGCAAGTTAGGAGAGCATTTTAGCTAACCCTAACCCTTTTCCTAACCTTAACCTAATTCTCCTAACCTGCCAAGTTAATTGTCCTAACCTGCTGCGTAAGATCTCCTAACCTGCCACGAAGAGGTCACTTCCGGTCATAGCTGTATTCCACCTAGCCAGAACCCGAGCAGGGCAGATGTCAGAAACGTGCTTTCACCATCCTGATGAGCATTTCATTTTACATTTACATTTTAGTCATTTAGCAGACGCTCTTATCCAGAGCGACTTACAGGAGCAATTAGGGTTAAGTGCCTTGCTCAAGGGCACATTTACGTCATTTAGCAGACGCTCTTATCCAGAGCGACTTACAAATTGGTGCATTCACCCTATAGCCAGTGGGAAAACCACTTTACACTTTTTTTTTTTTTTTTGTGGGGGGTGGGTAGAAGGATTACTTTATCCTATCCCAGGTATTCCTTAAAGAGGTGGGGTTTCAAATGTCTCCGGAAGGTGGTGAGTGACTCCGCTGTCCTGGCGTCGTGAGGGAGCTTGTTCCACCATTGGGGTGCCAGAGCAGCGAACAGTTTTGACTGGGCTGAGCGGGAACTATGCTTCCGCAGAGGAAGGGGAGCCAGCAGGCCAGAGGTGGATGAACGCAATGCCCTCGTTTGGGTGTAGGGACTGATCAGAGCCCGAAGGTACGGAGGTGCCGTTCCCCTCACTGCTCCATAGGCAAGCACCATGGTCTTGTAACGGATGCGAGCTTCAACTGGAAGCCAGTGGAGTGTGCGGAGGAGGGGGGTGACGGAGAGAACTTGGGAAGGTTGAACACCAGACGGGCTGCGGCATTCTGGATGAGTTGTAGGGGTTTAATGGCACAGGCAGGGAGGCCAGCCAACAGCGAGTTGCAGTAATCCAGACGGGAGATGACAAGTGCCTGGATTAGGACCTGTGCCGCTTCCTGTGTAAGGCAGGGTCGTACTCTCCGAATGTTGTAGAGCATGAACCTGCAGGATCGGGTCACCGCCTTGATGTTAGCGGAGAACGACAGGGTGTTGTCCAGGGTCACGCCAAGGCTCTTCGCACTCTGGGAGGAGGACACAACGGAGTTGTCAACCGTGATGGCGAGATCATGGAACGGGCAGTCCTTCCCCGGGAGGAAGAGCAGCTCCGTCTTGCCAGGGTTCAGCTTGAGGTGGTGATCCGTCATCCATACTGATATGTCTGCCAGACATGCAGAGATGCGATTCGCCACCTGGTTATCAGAAGGGGGAAAGGAGAAGATTAGTTGTGTATCGTCAGCGTAGCAATGATAGGAGAGGCCATGTGAGGATATGACAGAGCCAAGTGACTTGGTGTATAGGGAGAATAGGAGAGGGCCTAGAACTGAGCCCTGGGGGACACCAGTGGTGAGAGCACGTGGTGCGGAGACAGCTTCTCGCCACGCCACTTGGTAGGAGCGACCGGTCAGGTAGGACGCAATCCAGGAGTGAGCCGCGCCGGAGATGCCCAGCTCGGAGAGGGTGGAGAGGAGGATCTGATGGTTCACAGTATCAAAGGCAGCAGACAGGTCTAGAAGGACAAGAGCAGAGGAGAGAGAGTTAGCTTTAGCAGTGCGGAGAGCCTCCGTGACACAGAGAAGAGCAGTCTCAGTTGAATGACCAGTCCTGAAACCTGACTGGTTTGGATCAAGAAGGTCATTCTGAGAGAGATAGCAAGAGAGTTGGCTAAAGACGGCACGCTCAATAGTTTTGGAAAGAAAAGAAAGAAGGGATACTGGTCTGTAGTTGTTGACATCAGTGGGATCGAGTGTTGGTTTTTTGAGAAGGGGTGCAACTCTCGCTCTCTTGAAGACGGAAGGGACATGGCCAGCGGTCAAGGATGAGTTGATCAGCGAGGTGAGGTAGGGGAGAAGGTCACCGGAGATGGTCTGGAGAAGAGAGGAGGGGATGGGGTCAAGCGGGCAGGTTGTTGGGCGGCCTGCAGTCACAAGTCGCAGGATTTTATCTGGAGAGAGAGGGGAGAAAGAAGGGGGGGGGGGAGGATTCAGCAGGGAGGAAAATGTGGCAAAGAGCTTCCTAGGGTTAGAGGCAGATGCTTGGAATTTAGAGTGGTAGAAAGTGGCCTTAGCAGCAGAAACGGATGAAGAAAATGTAGAGAGGAGGGAGTGAAAAGATGCCAGGTCGGCAGGGAGTTTAGTTTTCTTCCATTTCCGCTCCGCTGCCCGGAGCTCTGTTCTGTGAGCTCGCAATGAGTCATCAAGCCACGGAGCTGGAGGGGGAGGACCGAGCCGGCCGGGGAGGATAGGGGACACAGAGAGTCAAAGGATGCAGAAAGGGAGGAGAGGAGGGTTGAGGAGGCAGAATCAGGAGATTGGAGGGAGAAGGATTGAGCAGAGGGAAGAGATGATAGGATGGAAGAGGAGAGAGTAGTGGGAGAGAGAGAGCAAAGGTTGCGGCGGCGCATTACCATCTGTGTAGGGGCAGAGTGAGTAGTGTTGGAGGAGAGCGAGAGAGAAAAGGAAACAAAGTAGTGGTCGGAGACATGGAGGGGAGTTGCAGTGAGATTAGTAGAAGAGCAGCATCTAGTAAAGATGAGGTCAAGCGTATTGCCTGCCTTGTGAGTAGGGGGGACGGTGAGAGGGTGAGGTCAAAAGAGGAGAGGAGTGGAAAGAAGGAGGCAGAGAGAAATGAGTCAAATGTGGACGTAGGGAGGTTGAAATCCCCCAAAACTGTGAGGGTGAGCCATCCTCAGGAAAGGAACTTATCAAGGCGTCAAGCTCATTGATGAACTCTCCAAGGGAACCTGGAGGGCGATAGATGACAAGGATATTAAGCTTAAATGGGCTAGTGACTGTGACAGCATGGAATTCAAATGAGGAGATAGACAGATGGGTTAGGGGAAAAATTGAGAATGTCCACTTGGGAGAGATGAGGATTCCTGTGCCACCACCCCTCTGACCAGATGCTCTCGGGGTATGCGAGAACACATGGTCAGACGAGGAGAGAGCAGTAGGAGTAGCAGTGTTTTCAGTGGTAATCCATGTTTCCGTCAGCGCCAGGAAGTCGAGGGACTGGAGGTTAGCATAGGCTGGGATGAAGTCAGCTTTGTTGGCAGCAGAACGGCAGTTCCAGAGGCTGCCTGAGACCTGGAACTCCAGGTGTGGGGTGCGTGCAGGGACCACCAGGTTAGAGAGGCAGCAGCCACGCGGTGTGAGGCGTTTGTGTAGCCTGTGCAGAGAGGAGAGAACAGGGATAGGCAGAGGCATAGTTGACAGGCTGTAGCAAATGGCTACAATAATGCAGAGGAGATCGGAATGAAATGAACTAAACATCTGGGAGAGGAGAGAGCAGGGCCTCCCTCACCAAAACTTCCACCTCAGAAACTATAATTGTTTCACTGAACCACCCGAACAAAAACTCTCCCAACTTCCACCTTTAGAAATCAGAATTGTTGTGAACCACAGCGGTTCAATGTTTCAAGGAATAGACTCAACCCACTTTATTCAGCTAGCTAACTATGACACCATAGCTAACTAGCATGCTAGCATCCAATAACACACAGTTTAGCACCAACACTTGGTCACAACAAACCACCAATAGTGTGTTAACACACTAAACAGATAATTCGTGTCCGTGTCTAGTTCCTTTCATAACGCAGCAATAATTAAACGTTGGCTAGCTAGCACAAATAAATTGTATTTAGCTGCCACAGTACAGCACACAATGGCTACTGTGTTGACTCAGTTCGAAAAACGGCTAGCTAGCTAGCTTCGTGCTACACCCGGCACCGCCGAAAACAATGCTAACCTACAATAACTACCCACAACAGCCCACGATGCCTAACTATGACACCATAGCTAACTAGCATGCTAGCATCCAATAACACACAGTTTAGCACCAATACTTGGTTACAACAAACTACCAATAGTGTGTTAACACACTAAACAGATAATTCGTGTCCGTGTCTAGTTCCTTTCGTAACGCAGCAATAATTAAACGTTGGCTAGCTAGCACAAGTATATTGTATTTAGCTACTACAGTACAGTTAGCTGGTCGTGTTGGCTAGCTAGCAATGGCTACTGTGTTGACTTTGTTTGAAAAACGGCTAGCTAGCTAGCTTGGTGCTACACCGGCACCGCCGAAAACAATGCTAACCTACAATAACTACCCACAACAGCCCACGATGCCTAACTATGACGCCATAGCTAACTAGCATGCTAGCATCCAATAACACACAGTTTAGCACCAATACTTGGTTACAACAAACTACCAATAGTGTGTTAACACACTAAACAGATAATTCGTGTCCGTGTCTAGTTCCTTTCATAACGCAGCAAAAATTAAACGTTGGCTAGCTAGCACAAATATATTGTATTTAGCTACTGCAGTACAGTTAGCTGGTCGTGTTGGCTAGCTAACAATGGCTACTGTGTTGACTTTGTTTGAAAAAAACGGCTAGCTAGCTAGCTTCGTACGCGGCCTATCTACAATACCTAACTACAATCTAAATACATAATTAAGCCTTACTCGACAAAGCCCAAGCTATGTATAACGCCAAACTTACCCGACGCCAGCTAACATTTGTCTTCTGCAATCAGTAGGTGTAATTAAGTACAGTAGCTACTAACTACCTAACGTTGATGGCTCAGATAATGAGGTTAGAAAAACGGCTGAATGGTAGGTAGCTAGCTGGCTTAATTACAGGTACTCTTAAGCGTGAAATAACATTGGAAACAACTCTCCACCGTTGCTAAACGTTACCAGTAGCTACCCGCTAGCTAGCTAGCCTCGTGCTTCGCCGGGCTCCGCCGGGCTCCGCCGTAAACAATACTTACCTACAATAATTACCTACGGAAACCTACAATAACTACCTAAATAACTACCTAAATAAACTACCTACAATACCTAACTACAACTACCTACCTACGATCTAAATACATGGTTTAAGCTTTACTCAACACCATATAAGAAGCCAAGCTTACCTCCTGCTAGAGAAAACACAACCTCTCCCGACCACAGCCAAAGGAGCACATGACCTGGATTTCATGTTATCCCTCCTACTACTCTTCCTCCTATGGTCACAATACATTTGCTGTTCTGAGGTTTTATTGACATGACAGGTCCCCAACAGCTCCCCGAAGCGCAAGAAGTATGAATGCACTGACTTCTGCGGAGGCCGCATCGCAGTGAATGCTGTACGGCCACAGCAGATGTCGGATTGACCATGCAGAGCCTTTAAGACCCTCTTTTACAGATGCACCATTGAGAGCATCCTGTCTCTGTCGGGCTGCATCACCGCCTGGTACGGAAACTGCACCATCCGCACCCGCAGGGCTCTCCAGAGGGTGGTGTTGTCAGCCCAACGCATCACCGGGGGCACACTGCCTGCCCTCCAGGACATCTACAGCACCCAGTGTCACAGGAAGGCCAAGAAGATCATCAAGGACCTCAGTCATCCGAGCCACGGCCTGTTCACCCCGCTACCATCTACAAGTCGGAGACAGTACAGGTGCATCAAAGCTGGGACCGAGAGACTGAAAAACAGCTTCTATCTCCAGGCCATCAGACTGTTAAATATCAACCACTAGCCGGCCTCCGCCCAGTACCCTGATTTTAGTCACTGTTACTAGCCGGCTACCACCCGGTCCAATAAAATGTGATTTTTTTATTTGATTTACTCGCCGATAGCCGACACCCGCATAGTTGATGTTGTGGCAGTGTTGAAGGTGTAACTGCGTTGGAGCTGTCAAATCTGTCATGACTTCCGCCGAGGCTGCTTCCCCTCCTTGTTCGGGCAGGCTTCGGCGTTCGTCGTCACCGGCTTACTAGCCACTGCCACTGCCACTGCCGCTCCATTATTCATCATTCTATTTGTCTTGTCTTGTCAGTCACACACACCTGGTTCTTATCCCCTCATTAGTCCGTGTATAAGTTTTCCCTCTGCCCCCTTTGTCCTTGTGGGTGATTGTTTAATTTTGAGAGTAGTGTAGCTCGGTGGAGCTACTCATACCTTGTTATTGCCAGGGTAGATTTTCCCCTGTGCCTGTTTAGTTTGTCGCTATCCAGCGCTATTTGTGTATGACGGAATAAACTCTGCATTCGGTGAATAAACTCTGCATTCGGTGATTACCCTCCTGCGCCTGACTCCTTCTATCACACTCATCACAAAATCGGTGAGCAGCTGCTTTTGATCATTGTCATGAAACCACTCGCTTTAGAAGTTCAGAAAGAAAGTGTAGGCTATATATAGAAATAATGACACTCAAATAGAAAATCATTAAACAAAAGAATGAGGATTTCTATCAACCTAATCGAGGTGTAGATTACATCTCACATTGCAGTGTTCGAACTTGTAAACAAGGCTGCATGGGATTTCACTTAATGCGACTCTGTGCAGCCAATGGCAATGTCCCTTTAGTTATGTGCTGCTTGTAGATTTGACAGCTCTAATGCAGTTCCACCCCCGACACCGCCAAAACAACCGCTATGCGGATGTCGGCTTAAAGCGGATCTGATTGAATATAACCCTTAATGTGTTATCACTGTGCTTGATCTAATAGCACAACCAAATGACCTGGATTGCAGTAAATTGACATGACATTAAAGTACATGGTGCAAGTGATCAATGCCGTTTGAGATTCTGTGCAGATTATTATAGCAATTGTGAACATTTTCACAGTCCTGCGACCCTGAACATCCACGCTTTCTATGATTACATAAGAATACATTTATTGTTACAGTAATTTCTAAATGTGGCCATGGATGTGTTACTCATTTTAAGGTGGAATAACTACTGTTACATTAGTTTGTAAGACAGTAAATAGCCTAATGTTAAGGCTGTCTTACAAAAGTAATATTGAATTGTGTTTGGTTGACAACACAACCAAATATCAACATTTGAAAGAGATGTATCTACTGCTTAGATAGCCACTGGCTTAATCCTATTCTTTAACTTCTATTTTAGGTTGAGATGGAGACGTGAATTCAACATTTATTATTAACTTGAAGATTCCATTTGAAATCAACCAAAGCTGGAAACCCTAGGCCTATATTCATTGTCTATTTTTAGTTGAATCCTGGGCTGAATTTAAACAATAGCTGTTGATGACTTCCCAAATGCTATATAGGCCTGAAAAGGATCATTGATGATATATGCTTGATAAAGTATGGTTACATTTAATTTTCTCTGTTGAACCTACCCTCCTTTGGAATGATTTCGATAGCAACAGTGAATCTATTAACTGGAGATTTCTCAACAATCATTCTCACGATAGCACATTGGTAATAGTCAGTGACAAATATCAAAGCGAAGCAGCGCTTGGCTTGGTTAAAACCCTGGATGGGAGACTGAAGGGGTAGTTGTAGATACTGTATATCAACTCTCAAGTAGGATGTGTTGCCTTGCCTATTGTTTTTTTGTATTCTTATAGTGGATATTACGTTGAATATCTAATGTTTCAAAGGTACAAATTCAACATATGTTTGTCTATGACATAATCCTGTGGTTGGAATTTTACCCTTAAAACAAGTTTGATTACTTTTTTCAAATCCAATGTATTTTCCACATAGATACCACGTCACAATACGTTGACAAATTATGTTGAAACAATGTTGATTTAACCAGTTTGTGCCCAGTGGGATGTCATTCTTATCAGTGCTACAGCCTAAGTTTATTTATTTCAGCTTTTCAGAACCACAAGTTAATATCTGTACTGTATTGGATTCCAGGGGTGGTCAGATGTGTGAATGAATTAACTAATTAATGAATTACATTTTATTTTTGTGTCAAATAGCCAGTTGGCATCCCATCCCTTATGGGATTAATTGACACATAAACAAACATGAGAATAATTCACTGTGATAATTCAGTAATAATCCTTCTGGTGTTCTGTGCAGTGCGCACCGCATAAAGAGTGAAAAATAAATCAATACATAATAGTAAATAAAGTTATCCATCTTCTCCAACCTGGACATCCGCATCATCCTTGTTCTGACCGGACATTCTGTAGTGGTTACTACCTGCCTTAAGCCAACACCTAAGGTTTCTTCTAACATTCATGGTCCTTCGATTCTTTATTACCCATCCCTATTTTTCAGTGTGAGTATTGTACTGAAACAGACAGCAAGTGTGTGAAGTGTGGGACAGTTGGACTGAAACTGTGTGTGTGTGTGTGTGTTTTAGAAACCATGGCATGATACAGAGCAGTGTTGATGTTTAGCAATGGAGGTTGGTGTGAAATTTGGTGGAGGGTGACGGTGTGTGCCCACTGCACTGAGCTTTAGTACAGCTAAAAGTGCCCTTATGGTCTGTTTTTCACTACTAGGCCAGGTTATTGAAACACAGTGTCATATAATATCCGACAGCTGTGTCCCCCCATGGCACAGCATGTGTCCTATTGGATAACATAACACACATAGGCAGTCAGAGAGCAGTCAAAATAGACTACTCAGTGAAAACTGAAATCCTACATCGGAATGCTGGAGAATTGTAACAACTGTGCAATGCTAAATAATATGATACTCAGAAATTCAATCATACAAAGACACATTTAAAGAGAATACATTTAACTTTGATATATTGACAGTTTTATGTGTCAATGGACTATAAATAATTAATTGTGTTAATTGAGGGAAATATATTTTTGACTGACAGATGTAGTTGTCTGTGATGGCTTATGCCTCCCCCATGGCTCCTCATCTCTGTCCTTAATAGGACATTTAATTGTGCCAGCCAAACTGGAGGAGATGACAGTTCCACATTATGGAGAATCATCTCTATGAGCATTTACGCCACAAATGTCTGCCCACTAACAAGCAGCATACCTTTCACTGCATGCTATATCAATATGGCTGCAGCTAACAGCAGCCTTTATTCAATCAGTATTTTTCCTTGTCTGTTCTTCTCCTCTTTAATGGTGGGGATGACGGTGGTAATTATCCTTCCATGACACAGCGATTGGCAGGCTATTCAGGATCATGTTCCCGCTTTGGTCCTCAGGACGCGGTATTCTCTAAATCTCTTTGGGCGTGTTTAGTCTGTTGGCGAGAGACAAGACATAGTGCCATGTGGTATCTCATAGTTACAGGTAGCTCTTTACACTCGTACCCGGATACGGGTTCAAAATAGTAGATTTGGACACTGATAAGCGCCTAAATTGGAACACAGTGGCTGTAAAGTAACATGCTATACATGACGTCAGAGCTCAAGGTCTCCGCTCCACAGCTTAGTATTGGTTTAGACTGACAGCGGTTCTGAACTTGAAAACCGCGGCCGGAAAGAAGCTGCCCCCATCCCTTCCGCTAATTGGGCAACTTTAGCTAATTATTTGTTGTCTGAGTAAGGGAAATGCTGTAAAACAGTGGTAGAAAAAGTACCCAATTGTCATACTTTAGTAAAAGTATGATACCTTAATAGAAAACGACTTAAGTAAAAGTGAAAGTCACCCAGTAAAATAGGGTACTAGGGGGTAACTAGCCTCTCTAAGAAAAATGTGTAATTACTGACACAAAAAAGCAACATTTGGAGAAAATAAATGGCTACAGTTTACACTTTTTTTGTTATATCATGAAATGTTGTATTTAGAAAATGAGTGTTTAAAAAAAAAAAAATACCAGAGTAACTGGGCTAGTTATTGTCTAAATGACAGGTAGAAACACATTCATAACCATAAAGGGGTAACTAGCCCCCATGGGCCAGTTACCCCCTAGTAAGGGGGGGGGCGAGTTGCCCCCAACACACTCATCCAACATATTACTACTTTACTCAAAAATGATCTACAATTTTATCTCTAAACAAGTGGATTATTTATCTTAATGCTTTCCTACCTGCATATTTAAAAAACAATTATAGATCTAACTTCATTGGAATATAATTTTCTACACACAGAGGAAATTTTTTGTTGAGCAAGAGCAGTGGCAGTCAGGAAAAGTGTTGGGAAAATAATCTGGTGACATCTTGTGGTCTTAATGTGAATTACTGGGGGGGTGGTTACCACAGCAGGCTAGTTACACCCTAGTACTCTACTACTTGAGTAAAAGTCTAAAAGTATTTGGTTTTAAATGTACTTAAGTACAGTGGTGGAAAAAGTAATACATTCTCATACTCAAATTCCTTATACCCCCAAAAAAGCAGTACTTCAAAGTATTTTTACCCAGTTACTTTACACCACTCTAAATAAAGAGGATGAGACGTTGAGGATATAATAAATGCTTTGATACAAGCAAGCCAAACACCAGTTGGTCCAAATGTTCACTTCACATTTCCATATCATAAAACTAATGTAATATACAGTGTCAACGTTTATGATCACTATGTCAATGTTTATGCATGGCGTCATACCATGTGTTGTTATGAACAGAATGATCCTATGTTTGTGGTATTGTGAAGACATTTGGCGGTGAAGACGTGACTCTATTCGTGACTATTCTAAGCACACCAAAATTATGATCTGCTCCTCTGAATTGCCTTGTGAAAGCCTAACACTGTACAATCATATTTTGTAACGCAGCTACCATGTTGGCAATAGAACACGCTTTCAAATTATGCCCAACTGACGAGATTGCGATTTATAATGGGCCGTTTTTGGAATGCATAAACAACAACAGTAATTGTGTAAAGGCAGGGATGCAGTGCTGTGTTCCAAATAAAACAACTACAAGTCTGCTTGCTTCCTCAACTGCACAGCTAGGAGAGCTAAAAATAACACCTTATAGTTGAAGACTTTTATTTGAGTCATAAAAGTGCATTAAAATCAGTGATGTAAAGTACTTAAGTAAAAAATACTTTAAAGTACTACTTAAGACGTTTTTTGGGGTATCTGTACTTTACTTTACTATTTATATTTTTGACAACTTCTACTTTTACTCCACTACATTCCTAAAGAAAATATGTACTTTGGAGAGGTGCGTTGGAGACATCAGTTAGAGCTCTCACTCAAACCCTTGTAATTATTTTATCTTATGTTGGACCTACCCCAAATGTGCCATGAATATTCTTATCATTTTCAGATTTCATTATCAACAAATGTGGTGAAAAGTACAGTAAATGTAAAATGCACATAAAAATCAACATTGTCATATTTGGATTCAGTCTTGTGTCAGATTAACTGTTTTGTCCTCACCTTTAGTATAATAACTTTCCCATAATCTCCAAACTGTTCCCTTTTGATTGCTACCATGGTTATGCATATGCATTCCATATTTATTCTGAAAGAAACATTTCAATTTAGCCCTAGTGCCTTGCAAAAGTATTCATCCCTCTTGGCATTTTTTTCCTATTTTGTTGCATTACAACCTGTAATTTAAATGGATTTTTATTTGGATTTCATGTCATGGACATACATAAAATAGTCCAAATTGGTGAAGTGAAATTATTATTTTTTGTTTCAAAACATTCAAAAAAATAAAACACGGAAAAGTGGTGTGTGCATATGTATTTACCCCCTTTGCGAAGAAGCCCCTAAATAAGATCTGGTGCAACCAATTACCTTCAGAAGTCACATAATTAGTTAAATAAAGTCCACCTGTGTGCAATCTAAGTGTCACATGATCTGTCACATGATCTCAGTATATATACACCTGTTCTGAAAGGCCCCAGAGTCTGCAACACAACTAAGCAAGGGGCACCACCAAGCAAGCGGCACCATGAAGACCAAGGAGCTCTCCAAACAGGTCAGGGACAAAGTTGTGGAGAAATACATATCAGGGTTGGGTTATAAAAAAATATCAGAAACTTTGAACATCCCACGGAGCACCATTAAATCCATTATTGAAAAATGGAAAGAATATGGCACCACAACAAACCTGCCAAGAGCGGGCCGCCCACCAAAACTCACGGACCAGGCAAGGAGGGCATTAATCAGAGAGGTAACAAAGAGACCAAAGATAACTCTGAAGGAGCTGCAAAGCTCCACAGCGGAGATTGTAGTATCTGTCCATAGGACAACTTTAAGCCGTACACTCCACAGAGCTGGGCTTTATGGAAGAGTGGCCAGAAAAAAGCCATTGCTTAAAGAAAGAAATAAACAAACACGTTTGGTGTTTGCCAAAAGGCATATGGGAGACTCCCCAAACATATGGAAGAAAGTACTCTGGTCAGATGAGACTAAAATTGAGCTTTTTGGCCATCAAGGAAAGCGCTATGTCTGGCGCAAACCCAACACCTCTCATCACCCCGAGAACACCATCCCCACAGTGAAGCATGGTGGTGGCAGCATCATGCTGTGGGGATGTTCTTCATCGGTACGGACTGGGAAACTGGTCAGAATTGAAAGAATAATGGATGGCGCTAAATACAGGGAAATTCTTGAGGGAAACCTGTTTCAGTCTTCCAGAGATTTGAGACTGGGACGGAGGTTCACCTTCCAGCAGGACAATGACCCTAAGCATACATTTTCGTCATTTAGCAGACGCTCTTATCCAGATCGACTTACAGTTAGTGAATGCATACATGTTTTTTGTGTGTTTTCTTTCATACTGGCCCCCCGTGGGAAACGAACCCACATCCCTGCCGGCCAAACCCTCCTCTACCTTAGCATACTGCTAAAGCAACACTTGAGTGGTTTAAGGGGAAACATTTAAATGTCTTGGAATGGCCTACTCAAAGCCCAGACCTCAATCCAATTGAGAATCTGTGGTATGACTTAAAGATTGCTGTACACCAGCGGAACCCATCCAACTTGAAGGAGCTGGAGCAGTTTTGCCTTGAAGAATGGGCAAAAATCCCAGTGGCTAGATGTGCCAAGCTTATAGAGACATACCCCAAGAGACTTGCAGCTGTAATTGACTATTACAAATGTGCTATCGTGAGAATGATTGTTGAGAGAGCTCCACTTAAAAACTAAATCGATTTACTGTTGCTATCGAAGTCATTCCAAAGGGTAGGTTTTTGACGGAGCATATTAAATGTGCCCATACTTGATCACTCATATCATCAATGATTGTATTCACTTGTATTTGTGAGAGGTATTGACATGTGCATTTAAAGTTTGATGTGATTTAGACCTATTTTTTAACTTAGATTTTTGGTTGAGGTGGAGACGTGAATCCAACATATCAATTATTAATTTGTAGACAAACTGGAATCAAAGCAAGACTAAGTCAATGGCATAGATGAAACTATCCAAGCAGTAGATACATTTAATTTAAATGTTGATATTTGTTTGCGTTGTCAACCAAACACAATTCAATATTACTTTTGTAATACAGTAAATAGACTAAAGTTAAGGCAATCTTACAAACTAATTCAACCTTAAAATGAGAAGCACAACCATGGCCATGTTATGAGGCTGTTGTACCTATACATTTCTTCTTATGTAATCATATAAAGCATGATAGCCTGCATAGGTCGTCGCAGGCATGTGGAGATCTTAACAATTGTGCAGAATCTCGAACGACATTGATCAGTTGTATTTTAATGTAATCTCAACTGCAATCCAGATCATTTGGTTCTGCTATTAGATGAAGCACAGTGTCACAAGTGTCAGTGTAATGCGGTGGATCGAAGTCAGGCGCAGGACACAGAACTCAATGAAACGTACTTTACTGAATAAGTAAAGAAACCAATACAAAATACCTCCGCACAGGGAGGAAAAAAAAACAGCTCACCAACGACACACGAAACGAAAAACAAACACGCACAAAACATAATGGGAGCCACCGGGTTAAATAGGGAAGGAGGTAATCACATAATGGGAAACAGGTGTGTAACAATCAGACAGGTAGAACATAGAACATAGATCTAGTAGATAGTATTCTGGTGACAACGAACGCCGAAGCCTGCCCGAGCAAGGAGGAGGGGCAGCCTCGGCAGAATCTGTGACAGTACCCCCCAGCGCGGCTCCAGCCGTGCGTCGACACCGGCCTCGGGGACGGCCAAGAGAACGCGGTGCGGGGCGAGTTAGATGACTGCGGTGGAAATCCCTCAACATGGAGGGATCGAGGATGTCCCTCCTAGGGACCCAGCACCGTTCCTCCGGACGTACCCCTCCCACTCCACGAGATACAGCAGGCCTCCCACCCGACGCCTCGAATCCAAGATGGAACACCGGTGCCCCCTCGATGTCCAGTGGGAGCAGAGGAACCTCCCGTATCTCAGACTCCTGGAGTGAACCAGCTACCACCGGCCTGAGGAGAGACACATAGAACGAGGGGTTAATACGATAATCAGGAGGAAGCTGTAACCTATAACATACCTCGTTCAATCTCCTCAGGACTTTGAATGGCCCCACAAACCGCCGACCCAGCTTCTGGCAGGGCAGGCGAAGGTGCAGATTTCAGGTCGAGAGCCAGACCCGGTCCCCCGGGGCATACACCGGAGCCTCAGTACGGTGGCGGTCGGTGCTCGCCTTTTGCCGCCCGATGGCCCGTTGCAGGCGCACATGGGCAGCGTTCCAGGAGTCCTGCGAGCACCGAAACCATTCATCCACCGCAGGTGCCTCGATCTGGCTCTGATGCCAAGGTGCCAGAACCGGCTGATAACCTAATACAAACTGGAATGGAGTAAGGTTAGTGGAGGAGTGGCGGAGTGAGTTTTGGGCCATATCTGCCCAGGGGAGGAAAACCAACCACTCCCCCCGCCGGTCCTGGCAATACGACCTAAGAAACCTACCCACCTCCTGGTTGACTCTCTCCACCTGCCCGTTACTTTCGGGGTGAAACCCTGAGGTCAGGCTGACCGAGACTCCCAGACGTTCCATGAACGCCCTCCAGACTCGAGGTGAACTGGGAACCCCGATCAGACACTATATCCTCAGGTACCCCATAGTGCCGGAAGACGTGTGTAAATAGGGCCTCAGCAGTCTGTAGGGCCGTGGGGAGACCGGGCAGAGGAATGAGGCAGCAGGACATAGAAAACCGATCCACAACGACCAGGATCGTGGTGTTCCCTTGTGAGGGGGGAAGATCCGTCACGAAGTCCACCGATAGGTGGGACCACGGTCGTTGTGGAACGGGTAGGGGTTGCAATTTCCCTCTGGGCAGGTGTCTAGGAGCCTTACACTGGGCGCACACCGAGCAGGAGGAAACATAAACCCTCACGTCCTTAGCTAAGGTGGGCCACCAGTACTTCCCACTAAGACAATGCACTGTCCGACCGATATCAGGATGACCAGAGGAGGGTGACGTGTGAGTCCAATAGATCAAACGATCGCGGACCTCCAGCGGAACGTACACACGACCCTCTGGACACTGGGGAGGAGTGGGTTCATTACGCAACGCCCGCTCGATAGCCGCGTCCACCTCCCACACCACCGGTGCCACCAGACATGACGCCGGAAGTATGGGAGTGGGCTCCACGGAACTCTCCTCCGTGTCATACAGTCGGGACAGAGCATCTGCCTTAGCGTTCTGGGAACCTGGCCTGTACGAAAGGGTGAAAACAAAACGGGCGAGAAACATGGACCACCTTGCCTGGCGAGGGTTTAATCTCCTCGCCACCCGGATGTACTCCAGATTGCGGTGGTCAGTCAAAATGAGAAAAGGGTGTTTAGCTCCCTCAAGCCAATGTCTCCACGCTTTCAGGGCTTGGACCACAGCCAACAGCTCCCGGTCCCCCACATCATAGTTGCGCTCCGTCGGGCTGAGCTTCTTCGAAAAGAACGCACAGGGGCGGAGCTTGGGTGGTGTGCCCGAGTGCTGGGAAAGTACAGCACCTATCCCAGCCTCCGACGCGTCCACCTCAACCGTGAAAGCCAAGGAGGGATCTGGATGAGCCAGCACTGGAGCCGAGGTAAACAGGTTTTCAGATGACTGAACGCCCTGTCCGCCTCAGCTGATCACCGCAGACGCACCGGTCCCCCCTTCATCAGCGAGGTAATGGGAGCCGCTACCTGACCAAAGCCCTGGATAAACCTCCGGTAGTAATTGGCAAACCCCAAAAATCGCTGCACCTCCTTCACCGTGGTTGGAGTCGCCCAATTACGCACGGCCGAAATGCGGTCACTCTCCATCCTTACCCCAGACGCGGACACGTGGTGCCCTAGGAAGGAGATGGACTCCTGGAAGAACAGGCATTTCTCCACCTTGGCATACAGGTCATGCTTCAACAGTCGTCCAAGCACTTTACGCACCAGGGACACATGCTCGGCCCGTGTAGCGGAGTATATGAGAATGTCATCAATATACACCACTACACCCTGTCCTGTGCAGATCCCTGAAAATCTCATTGACAAAGGATTGGAAGACTGATGGAGCATTCATCAACCCGTATGGCATGACGAGGTACTCATAGTGTCCTGAGGTAGTACTGAATGCTGTCTTCCACTCATCTCCCTCCCGGATACGCACCAGGATGTACGCGCTCCTGAGATCCAATTTCGTGAAGAAGCGCGCCCCGTGCAATGACTCCGTCATACAAGCTATCAGAGGTAATGGATAGCTGTACTTGACGGTGATCTGATTAAGACCACGGTAATCAACGCACGAGCGTAACCCACCATCCTTCTTCTTCACGAAAAAGAAACTTGAGGAAACAGGTGAAGTGGAAGGCCGAATGTATCCCTGTCTCAGAGATTCGGAGACATATGTTTCCATAGCCGCATTCTCCTCCTGTGACAGAGGGTACACGTGACTCCGGGGAAGTGCAGCGCCTACCTGGAGATTTATCGCACAATCCCCCGGACGATGGGGTGGTAATTTAGTCGCCCTCTTTTTACTGAAGGCGAGAGCAAAATCGGCATACTCTGAAGGAATGTGCATTGTGGAGACCTGGTTTGGACTCTCCACCGTAGTAGCCCCTAAGGAAACCCCTACACACCTCCCTGAGCACTGACTGGACCATCCCTTGAGAGCCCTCTGTTGCCAAGAGATAGTGGGGTCATGAGAGGTTAACCAGGGAAGTCCCAACACCACAGGATACACAGGAGAATCAATCAGAGACTAATCCTCTCCTCATGACCCCCCTGCGTCCTCATTAAGAGTGGTGCGGTAACCTCCCTGATTAGGCCTGACCCTAACGGGCGACTATCTAATGCATGTACAGGGAAGGGCACACCAACATGAACAGTGGGAATCCCTAAACTAAGTGAATACTGATGATCAATAAAGTTCCCAGCTGCGCCTGAATCTACTAGCGCCTTATGCTGGGAATGAGGAGAAAACTCTGGGAAAACAACCTCTATACACAGCTGACCAACAGGGAGCTCTGGGTGAGTCGCGTGCTTACTCACCTGAGATGGTCGACCAGTGCTCTGCCTACTGCCTCGACTCCCCGGGGACCCTCCCCAGCACCGACCCGCAGTGTGTCCTCTGCGGCCACAGTTGGTACAGGGGACAGCCCCTCTCCTGGTCTCCCTAAGCGCAGCACCTCCGAGCTCCATAGGGGTATGGTCGGAGGTGCTGGGAGATGGAATGAATGGGCCCTGATCAGAACGTCCGCGGGTCTCCAACAGGTTATCCAGCCTGATGGACATCTCCACCAGTTCGTCCAGGTTGAGGTTGGTATCCCTGCAGGCCAGTTCCCGCCGAACGTCCTCCCTTAGGGTGCAACGATAGTGGTCGATCAGGGCCCTCTCATTCCATCCTGCGCTGGCTGCCAGAGTCCTGAACTCCAGCGCAAAATCCTGGAAAACCCGGAAGCGGCGGGTGAAATCCTCGTAGCGGACAGATGTAGCGTCAATTCCTCCCCACTCAGCATTGGCCCACTCGAGCACCTTCCCCGACAGACAGGAGATGAGGGCAGACACGCTCTCGTATCCCGAGGGCGCCGGGTGAGTGGTTGCCAGGTAGAGCTCTACCTGGAGAAGGAAACCCTGACACCCGGCTGGTGTACCGTCATATGCCCTCGGGAGCGAGAGCCGAATCCCACTGGACCCAGGTGGCGAAGGGGTGGACAGTGGTATGGGTGGTTGAGTGGTTGGAGGAGGTGTAGGAAAGCCACCTCTCTCCCATCGGTCCATAGCATTCACCACCCTCTCCATAGCGGTGCCGAGAGCCTGGATCATGCTCTCCTATCGTTGAACGCGTTCCTCCATCGATCCGGTCTGACTGGCTGTACCTGCTGACTCCATCTTTGGTGCATGTTTCTGTCTCGAGTGTCAGTGTAATGCGGTGGATCGAAGTCAGGCGCAGGACACAGAACTCAATGAAACGTACTTTACTGAATAAGTAAAGAAACCAATACAAAATACCTCCGCACAGGGAGGAACAAACCCGCTCACCAACGACACACGAAACGAAAAACAAACACGCACAAAACATAATGGGAGCCACCGGGTTAAATAGGGAAGGAGGTAATCACATAATGGGAAACAGGTGTGTAACAATCAGACAACAGGTAGAACATAGATCGACAGTAGCTAGTATTCCGGTGACGACGAACGCCGAAGCCTGCCTGAGCAAGGAGGAGGGGCAGCCTCGCCAGAATCCGTGACACACAGTGATAACACATTAATCTGTTGTATAAATAAACAAGATATCTGACATTGTATTCCCATTTGAACTTTGCTGTGCTTTTAAATGTTTGAAAGCTCAGTAATAAACATTTGGGTGACAACTAAACCAAAAATCTGACATTGTTTTTCCATTGGAATTTGGTTGTTTTTAGATGGTTGAAAGCTTTGTGATTAGACATTGGAAATTCAACTAACTTTTGGCTGTCTTTTTGAGTGGGTGACTATAGGCTGCAATCCCATTGATCAACGTCAATTATCCACATTGAAATGACATGGTGTGCCCAGTGGGAATTGTTCATTAAACACCCTATTTGAAATTACCAAATGTAAGGAGAATACACCAATACAAAGTATGTTGTTAATTGATTCATTTGCATAAAGCGAGGATTATGTCATTTGTTGAGGTCCCTTTTCATTGTATGTGTATGACATGTTTCGTCCCATGCTTTACCTATCTCCAGGCAACAGGGACACCAGACAGCAAGCATCACATTATCCAAGTGCTAAAATTAGGAGACATCGATTGAACCAAAACAAAATCCAAGGGACTGCATAATAACTGCTGGAAATCATATTCACAGGACCAGACTGTATCAGAATTTACGGTTTTATTGGTACAGTGCTGGATTCTCAGCACCTCGGACAGCACCCCTCCCTTTTTAATCACACACACACACATCAAATGGAAGCACAGGGTCAACGACCAGGCGCGCAGCACCCCTGGAGCAGATTATTGGCTGCAGCAATATCATATATTAAATCCTTTTAATCTGTCAATTCATTAAGGATAAGAAACTATGAATCCCTATAGCCACATGACTGGGTATTGTTCATTGTTCAGGGCGGCAGGTAGCTTAGTGGGTAAGAGCGTTGTGCCAGTAACCAAAAGGTCGCTGGTTCTAATCCCCGAGCCGACTAAGTGAAAAATCTGTTGATATGCCCTTGAGCAAGGCACTTAACCCTAATTGCTCATGTTAGTCGCTCTGGATAAGAGCGTCTGCTAAATTACAAAAATGTAAATGTAATTAGAGGTCTGCCAGTACAGTAGCCTTCTAAGACCAACTCTGAACAGGCTCTGTTACAGTTAGGCATCCATATGGGATAACCTTGGAGTCTATTTTTCACACAAGCAATAATCAGTAGTGGAACACACTACAGGCCTAGTAAAAAGGAGTGTGTGTAGGAAGGATAGCCTTGTGTCCTTCATTTACACCACAGAGGCGCTTGGGGACCAGACATCCAATCTCTCAAGTCATTCTCCTCTTGTGTTTCTCTGAAGTTAATCCTTATGATGTTATCACTCCTTCGCAAGGGACAGTGTCAACCCAGAAAAGAGCTCACAAACCATGAGGGTGCTCTGGCCAGCTCAGAAAATGAAAGAACAAAGAGATGCGTGGTTATGAAAGAAGGAGAGCAGCAAAGTAGCCTAATCCTCAAATGAGATATCTAAGAGGGGAGGGGGGCCTCGGGCCTTTGAAATTATGTGTTGACAGAACATCAATTATAATTGACTTGAACGAACTTCAAGGGTAACATTTTGATCATGCAAAAAGCGCTGCTGTTGTCAACCATGTCCCTCCTTCCCAGTGGCGATTTTAGCATATAAATCATGGTGGGGCAAACTCCCCCAAAAAAATGTTAGATGCATGCCAGCAAAGCCACAACACAACACTAAACAATACATTTATTGCACTATAACAGTGACAAACAGTGCCCACAAACTGTTAGGGCATACATAAAACTGACCCAACAGCAGAGTCCCAACAGCAGTCACTGCGACACCTGGCTATCAGCAGAGCCTTGTCTGGCAGCGAAACAGTTCATTCAGCCTCATTTACTGCCTTTAAAAAAAACATAGCTGATATGGCTGACTTGCTTAAACAAATGTGGTTTCTACTGACAATTGAGATGTAAAAACTATGGCATAAGGGGACGACAAGCGGATAAGAGGCAATCCGGAATTTTGATTAAGGCATTCATGAGCGAGCTAGGATGGACGCAGTCAATATAACTATTTGTTCAGCACTTTTGAAATGTACAGTGACAGAATTCAGAACATGGGCCGTTCTTACAGTATTCTCCCTGTACACCAAGTCAGAACTGTAGGATAAATAAAGGGTGGATATAAGCAGACAATGAAAGCTCTTACAATATTTGATGACATTTCTCTAAAACAGGCTATAGGCTACATGTGCACTACCATGTCAGAACAGTAGGCTAATTTATGAGGGGAAAAGGGACCAAACTATTAGGGTGAGGCACATGGGCTACTAACAGCTTACCACACAACATACACTTAGTATTACTTTCTTAGCTACAGTATACATATCTCCCTGGCATATTACATAATTTATGCAGCAGCATACAAGACATTTTTGGACTCACCTTGTTGTGCTGTGCTCACTTGAACAGGAGTTCCCAGTTGTCTTGAACTCACTGAAGTCTGAGATTCCCAGTTCTGAGTTTCCAGTTGTTTAGAACGCGGCAGAAGTCATGCTGGATTGACAGCATGGCCAATGTTGAATGTTTATCATTGGAAAAGAGACCCTTAAACCCAGACTTGGACCACACACCCACTCCACTGAATAGCAGGGTAGTGATTGCTTTGCAATGCTTGCAGTTAGCCACTGATTCCTCCCAAACCACTCATTGTTGAATTTGCGATTTCCAACTTGTTGTGTATTGTTTATGTCCAATGGCCGATGAGCACCGATACGTTTTAACTATAATTTCTCTTCATATGACAAGGATTGAAAAGAATTTGCCAGTAGATTGTCGACTTGATTCATGATAATGACTGCTAGTTTGCTAGCTAAGATGTTGAAAGGATGATGTTGACATGATTAGTCCAATCAAAGCTACGGTAGATATAACGTGATTTGACGTCATTTTATCTGTGGCCAATGACCTTGAGCCTTCTTGGATAGGCACTTCTAATGTAACTCTATGGCAGCATCCAAGGGGTTTGAATTTTCGAGCTCTCCCTGTAGATTTTGTGGTGAGGTAGTGTCCCCATAAGTGACAGAACACTGAGCCAATCATAGCGCAACTCGAGAATATTACCAACCCCTACGCGCCGTATTTTCCGCTGGCTGACCCACCACCACAGAAAGCACTGAGCTAGGCTGAAACACCTGCATTTTGGAGCTGCCTTACTCAAGAAAGCAAAAAAGAGACCATGTTTGTATGCAGCTTTATTAACTCAATTATTTATTTATTTTATTGTTTGCAAACTGATATGTGACAGCTATTAATGCCAAAATAACATGCATTTTAATGAGGGAAATAAGTATTTGACCCCTCTGCAAAACATTACTTAGTACTTGGTGGCAAAACCCTTGTTGGCAATCACAGATGTCAGACGTTTCTTGTAGTTGGCCACCAGGTTTGCACACATCTCAGGAGGGATTTTGTCCCATTCCTCTTTGCAGATCTTCTCCAAGTCATTAAGGTTTCGAGGCTGACGTTTGGCAACTCGAACCTTCAGCTCCCTCAACAGATTTTCTATGGGATTAAGGTCTGGAGACAGGCTAGGCCACTCCAGGACCTTAATGTGCTTCTTCTTGAGCCACTCCTTTGTTGCCTTGGCCGTGTGTTTTGGGTCATTGTCATGCTGGAATACCCATCTCACCCAAGATTTGACGGTACATGGCCCCGTCCATCGTCCCTTTGATGCGGTGAAGTTGTCCTGTCCCCTTAGCAGAAAAACATCCCCAAAGCATAATGTTTCCACCTCCATGTTTGACGGCGGGGATGGTGTTCTTGGGGTCATAGGCAGCATTCCTCCTCCTCCAAACAGGGCGAGTTGAGTTGATGCCAAAGAGCTCGACTTTGGTCTCATCTGACCACAACACTTTCACCCAGTTCTTTCTCCTCTGAATCATTCAGATGTTCATTGGCAAACTTCAGACGGCCCTGTATATGTGCTTTCTTGAGCAGGGGGACCTTGCAGGCGCTGCAGGATTTCAGTCCTTCACGGCGTAGTGTGTTACCAATTGTTTTCTTGGTGACTATGGTCCCAGCTGCCTTGAGATCATTGACAAGATCCTCCTGTGTAGTTCTGGGCTGATTCCTCACCGTTTTCATGATCATTGCAACTCCACGAGGTGAGATCTTGCATGGAGCCCCAGGAGATTGACAGTTCTTTTGTGTTTCTTCCATTTGCGAATAATCGCACAAACTGTTGTCACCTTCTCACCAAGCTGCTTGGCGATGGTCTTGTAGCCCATTCCAGCCTTGTGTAGGTCTACAATCTTGTCCCTGACATCCTTGGAGAGCTATTTGGTCTTGGCCATGGTGGAGAGTTTGGAATCTGATTGACTGATTGCTTCTGTGGACAGGTGTCTTTTATACAGGTAACAAGCTGAGATTAGGAGCACTCCCTTTAAGAGTGTGCTCCTAATCTCAGCTCGTTACCTGTATAAAAGACACCTGGGAGCCAGAAATCTTTCTGATTGAGAGGGGGTCAAATACTTATTTCCCTCATTAAAATGCAAATCAATTTATAACAGTTTTGACATGCGTTTTTTCTGGATTTTTGTTGTTGCTATTCTGTCTCTCACTGTTCAAATAAACCTACCATTAAAATTATAGACTGATCATTTCTTTGTCAGTGGGCAAACGTACAAAATCAGCAGGGGATCAAATACTTTTTTTCCCTCACTGTATATATATATATTAAGATAAACAGGTGGGGCTCAAAATAGGTGGGGCTCAAAACAGGTGGGGCTCTGCCTCATCTGCCCTGAATGAAGGGTCACCACTGCTCGTTCCACTCCACCATCACCTCATCACCAGTCCCAAATAAAGAGGTATAAGCACTTGGGTCCCTGGCAGTACCATGTTTTCTTCATTGTATAGCTGTAAACATTCTATATCACTTCAGTAAGGGACTGTGTGTAAGGGACTGTGTCTAGTCTACTCACAGTTCACGTGCATAATTTTCCCAGTTCACTGTGGTGTAATTTGCGTAAGAAATTACTAAACTGCACATAGTGTGATGCATTAATTTATGTTTCTTATATTTTGGTTCTTCATCATTCTGGTGTTACTAACAAATGACCAATAATGCAAATAAGGGACATGTTAAAAGCATTTAATGCTTCATTCCCAAATATTTGTTTATTTTTATAAAGCACATTTTATTCCTAATTTAAAGAAGTCCATTTAAAATCTTTGAAACAGAACTGCTCTGTCGTAATAAATGGGCCCGTTTTCCTTTTAAAGTCTAAATGCCCTTGGAACGTGTCCACTAAGAACAGACGAACAGACAGTGACTAGACCTTGCTGGGGAGCAGATTGCTTTGTGCAAAGATATGCTTTCAGTTACACCTTTGATAGTGATGAAGCACTTCCAAACTTCAGGAGTAAGTGTAACTGAATTGAGGAATGGGTCACAAATCAAATGAACTCTCAACAGAAGTCTCTTATCTAGGTTGAACAGTCTCAGTGAAACCAAAACCTCACCTGTGAAATACATTCTCTCCATGAACTTTGTACCACTTCCCCCTGTTTCTTGTAAGGAGCTATTAATAGCTAGGACGAAGGTGAAGCACTTACTAGTCCTCATAGATTAATGAAAAGGTACTGTAGTGGGGATGTGAATAATTTAGATCTGTCCTCTTCATTCATTATTAGATGGCTGAACTTTAGATAAAGAAATGGCTGCAAATGTCAAGCCTCCCGGATGGCCTTTTATTAACTCCACATTCACATAACATGCCTGCAATAATACCTGTGAAGTCAAATACTCACTGCTTTATAAGCATGGCCAAGGACTTCTCTTCTTTCCCTCAAGCAGTTTGTATGGAAGATGCAGTTCTGCAGTCAGTGACATTAACGAAGAGTTAGACTGTCTGTGAGAAATGGAATGTGAAAATGGAGCTCACACATTATAATGTTGTATCACTATCTTCCCATTTCCTCCACACAACACATTGTACAAAGTTGGGCAGTTCTGTTGTTAAAGCAAGAAGCACAAGCTTGTAAGTCTTTAATTAACAGGCCATTGCTATCGATAAGGCCACAGTACTTTTATTTTTATTTAACCTTTATTTTGACAGGGAAGACATATTTAGACCTAGGTCTCATTTCCAAATGCGCTCTGTATAATACAATATAAAATACACAATTAATCACACACACACAGAAAAATTTATTATATATATATATATACAGTACCAGTCAAAAATTTGGACACACCTACTCATTGAAGGGTTTTTCTTTATTTTTATTTCAATTAACAGGTGTGCCTTTTTTTAAAAGTTAATTTGTGGGATTTCTTTACTTCTTAATGCGTTTGAGACAATCAGTTGTGTTGTGACAAGGTAGGGGGGTATACAGAAGATAGCCCTATTTGGTATAAGACCAAGTCCATATTATGGCAAGAACAGCTCAAATATGCAAAGAGAAATGACAGTCCATCATTACTTTAAGACATGAAGGTCAGTCAATACGGAACATTTCAAGAACTTTGAAAGTTTCTGTGACGATCCCGGCTGTCTGAGTCGGGTCCTGTCTGGTGACTAGTGTTCCTGCTCGTATTCTCCAGTTTCCCGAGGGTTCGGGAACGCTCCGGGGAGCGCTCTGGTTTTCCGCACCTGCATCCCATCAGCAATCTGCACACCTGGTCCTGATCATCACCCTTCTTAGGCTCTGGGCCAACATCCAGTTCCTGCCGGATCGTTAGCCATGAACAGTATGTTTGTCAGCGTATCAGCCTTTGAGTTCTAGCGTTAGTTTTGTTGTTTTGCACCTTGTTGATTTGCTGTGTTCTCACCTCCGTTTTGTTCTGTCTGCAGTCTCTCACCCGGAACCTTCACCCAACCTCTGCCTGATGGTCGGCGGCTGCCGAGCCAGTACCGGACCAACCACTGCACCTTCAACAACCCATCCACGCCACCCGCTCTGTTCCCTGGATTATTCAGCTTCACTCGGACTCTATAAATAAACACTCACCTTTGTCTCACGTACCGTGTCTGGTCTGCTTCTGGGTTCTGGCTTAGTTAACCGTGACAGAACGATCCGGCCAGTAATGAACCCAGCGGACCTGGACTCTGTTCGCCATGCTATTACCCAGCAGGAGAAGATGTTGGGCTATCATAGCACGGTACTACAGGAGATCGCGTTGTCAGTTCGGAACCTTTCTACCGGTCTGACGGAGGTCCAGAACCAACGCAAGTGTCCGGTGGAGGATCCACTACCGGTTTCACCCATCTCGCCTGCCGCTTCTGAAGCTGTGTCCATCCGTGAGCCCAAGGTTCCGACGCCGGATAAGTATGAGGGAGAGCTGGGAAGATGCCGTTCCTTCCTTATGCAGTGTGGACTAGTGTTCGATCTACAGCCCTACTCTTATGCCACAGACAAGGCTAGGATAGCCTTTGTGATTGAGTTGCTGCGTGGTCGAGCGCTGGAGTGGGCTTCAGCCGTTTGGGAACGACAGGATCCCTGCATGGCTTCATACCAGGGGTTCGCGGCCGAGATGAGGAAGCTCTTCGACCATTCCGTCCGAGGGAGGGACGCAGCTAGGCGCCTGTTTTCGCTTCGCCAAGGAACTCGCAGCGTGGCCGACTTCGTGATCGAGTTCAAGACGTTGGCTGTGGAGAGTGGGTGGAACGAGGAGTCTCTGCAAGCGGCCTTTTACCAGGGTCTGTCGGAGCAGCTCAAGGATGAGTTGATCTCCTATCCGGAGCCTAGTGACCTGGACAGCTTGGTAGCTTTGTCTATTCGGGTGGATAATCGAGTCCGAGAGCGAAGGAGGGAGAAGCAATGGGTTCCGTCCAACCGATCAGCTTCTCAGTTCCCAGTCGGGTCGGGTGGTGGACCAGAACACGTCGATCATTCTCCTCCACAATGGATTAGTGGAGAGGTCCTCTCTCCCGATTCTGAACCCATGCAAGTGGGGCGGCACGGGTTAACCAAGGAGGAGCGTCAACAGAGACGTCAGACCAACTGCTGCCTCTACTGTGGTAGCTCGGGACATTACATCTCCACCTGTTCCCGGCGGTCGTCAAACTGCCCGGCTCGCTAAAGTTGGGAGGACTTTTAGCGAGCCAGTTTCAACCTCTCAGTACCTCTGTCAGACCCCGTTTCCCGGCTACCCTTGTGAACAGGAATCAGAGCTTAGCGCTTAACGCTTTTATCGATTCAGGTGCCGATGGAAGCTTTCTTGATGCCGAGTTGGTGGAACAGCTGGGGCTTTCCAAGGAGCAATTGCCGGAAGCCATTGAAGCGACCACTCTGAACGGCAGTAGTCTGGCACGTATCACGATGAGGACTGAACCGGTTAAGATGCGGTTGTCGGGGAATCATTCTGAGATGATTTCATTCTTCATTCTGCCGTCTTCCCATGTTCCTCTGGTCCTTGGATACCCCTGGCTGAAGGAACACAATCCCACGTTCGATTGGGTGACGGGCAAGGTAACGAGTTGGAGCCTTGATTGTCATGCTAACTGTCTCAAGACTGCCTGCCCCCATTCGGTTCCCAGTCAGGTGATTGAGGCTAAACCCCCAGATTTGTCCCTGGTTCCCGAGACATATCACGATTTGGGGGAAGTTTTCAGTAAGCAGAAGGCTCTGTCACTCCCTCCCCACCGACCCTATGATTGTGCCATCAACCTGGTCCCTGGAGCTGTCTACCCCAAGGGAAGGTTATACAGTATCTCCCGACCTGAACGTGAGGCGTTGGAGACCTACATCAAGGAGTCCCTAGCTGCTGGTCTCGTTCGCCCCTCGTCATCACCCCTGGGGGCAGGATTCTTCTTTGTGGGTAAGAAGGATGGCTCTCTTCGACCGTGTATTGATTATCGGGGGTTGAATGACATCACGATCAAGAACAAGTATCCCCTGCCCTTGATGAGTTCTGCCTTCGACTCCTTACAGGGTGCTACGGTGTTCACCAAGCTAGACCTACGCAATGCGTATCACCTGGTCCGGATCAGAGAGGGGGGACGAGTGGTTGACGGGGTTTCAATACACCGATGGGTCACTTCGAGTATCAGGTGATGCCGTTTGGACTGACCAATGCTCCAGCGGTATTCCAGAGTATGGTGAACGACGTCCTGAGAGATATGATCGGTCTCTTTGTGTTTGTTTACCTGGATGACATTCTGATCTTCTCGAAGGAACCTTCCGACCACGTCCAGCATGTCCGGCAGGTGCTGCAGCGATTGTTGGAGAATCGCCTGTTCGTGAAGGCCGAGAAGTGCGAGTTTCACGCCCACACGACATCCTTTCTCGGGTACATCATCTCCAGGGGAGAGATTAGGATGGACCAGGAGAAGGTTAGAGCGGTTCTGGAATGGGCCCAGCCCGGTACGAGATTGCAGCTCCAGAGATTTTTGGGGTTTGCGAATTTCTACCGCAGATTCATCCGGGATTACAGCCGTGTGGCCGCTCCGTTAACTGCCTTGACTTCCAGCATCAGGACCTTCAAGTGGAATCCGGAGGCGGATCGAGCGTTTCTGGATTTGAAGAGGCGATTCACCAATGCACCGATTCTCTCTCAACCGGACACGGCCCGTCAGTTCGTCGTTGAAGTGGACGCGTCTGATGTGGGAGTTGGCGCCATCCTGTCGCAGCGATGCTCCACGGACAGTAAACTCCATCCCTGCGCCTACTACTCTCGTCGCCTTTCGCCTGCGGAGAGGAATTACGATGTGGGTAACCGGGAGCTTCTCGCGGTGAAACTTGCCTTGGAGGAGTGGCGCCACTGGTTGGAGGGGGCGGAGCAACCGTTTATTGTCTGGACGGACCACAAGAATCTTGCTTACGTGCAATCGGCTAAACGTCTCAACTCCCGTCAGGCCAGGTGGGCGTTGTTTTTCGGACGATTCAAGTTTGCCCTGGACGTTCCGACCTGGATCTAAGAACGGCAAGGCGGACGCCTTGTCCCGGATGTTCTCCAAGACGGAGGAGAGTGGGTCCAAGACCGAGACAATCCTCCCCCGGAACTGCGTCGTGGGAGCAGTTATGTGGAAGATTGAGGAGGAGGTGCTGGCGGCCCTTCGGACTCAGCCCGGTCCCGGTAACGGTCCACCCGGTCGGTTGTTTGTGCCTGAGTCGGTTCGTCCTGCTGTCCTCAAATGGTCCCACGCAAGCAAGATGGCTTGTCACCCTGGCGTGGCTCGGACTATGGCGTTTCTTCGCAGACGCTTTTTGGTGGCCTGCCATGGCCGAGGATACTCGGGGTTTTGTTGCTGCCTGTCCAGTGTGTGCGCAGAATAAGAGTACCAATCGGCCCAGCTCTGGACTACTTCACCCCCTTCCTATTCCCCGGCGACCATGGTCGCATCTGGCCCTGGACTTCGTCACGGGGTTGCCCGCCTCTGAGGGGAACACGGTAGTTCTGACTATCGTGGACAGATTCAGCAAGTTCGCCCACTTTGTGCCAATTGCCAAGCTTCCCTCTGCCTCGGAGACGTCCGAGATCCTGGTTAGGGAGGTTTTCAGGGTCCACGGTTTGCCCAGTGATATCGTTTCCGACCGTGGCCCCTCAGTTTACCTCTGCTGTCTGGAAGTCCTTCTGTTTGGCCATTGGAGCTACGGTCAGTCTCACATCTGGTTTTCACCCCCAATCCAATGGTCAGGCGGAGAGAGCCAACCAGAAGATGGAATCAACGCTACGCTGTCTGGTCTCTTCCAACCCCACCTCCTGGGTTTCTCAGTTGCCTTGGGTTGAGTATGCCCACAATACTCTCCCTACATCTGCCACTGGGATGTCTCCCTTCCAGTGCCTGTATGGCTACCAACCTCCCCTGTTTCCTTCTCAGGAGAAGGAGCTCTCAGTGCCTTCTGTTCAGGCCCATATTCGGCGTTGCCACCGGACCTGGCATCGGGCCAGAAAGGCACTCCTTAGAGTTTCGGACCGGTATCAGCTCCAGGCGAATCGTCGCCGGATTCCCCGCTCCCACCTATACCATCGGAGATAGGGTTTGGTTGGCCACACGGGATCTTCCGTTACGGACTGAGTCTAGGAAGTTGTTACCGAAGTTCATTGGTCCGTTTGTGGTGGAGAAGGTGATCAATCCAGTGGCAGTTCGACTCAAACTACCGAGGACGCTCAGAGTCCATCCCACCTTTCATGTCTCCTGCCTCAAGCCTGTCTTCCTCAGTCCTCTGTTGCCTCCTCCGCCTCCTCCTCCTCCTCCTCGGATGATCGGAGGTGGTCCTGCCTACACGGTGCGTCGCATCATGGATTCCAGACGGCGGGGCCGGGGTTTCCAGTATCTCGTGGACTGGGAGGGGTATGGCCCTGAGGAGAGGAGTTGGATTCGCGGCGACAGGTCCTAGACGCAGACCTCATCAGTGACTTCTACCGCCTCCATCCTGGCGCTCCGGGAAGTCCGCCCGGTGGCGTTCGTCGGAGGGGGGTACTGTGACGATCCCGGCTGTCTGAGTCGGGTCCTGTCTGGTGACTAGTGTTCCTGCTCGTATTCTCCAGTTTCCCGAGGGTTCGGGAACGCTCCGGGAGCGCTCTGGTTTTCCGCACCTGCATCCCATCAGCAATCTGCACACCTGGTCCTGATCATCACCCTTCTTAGGCTCTGGGCCAACATCCAGTTCCTGCCGGATCGTTAGCCATGAACAGTATGTTTGTCAGCGTATCAGCCTTTGAGTTCTAGCGTTAGTTTTGTTGTTTTGCACCTTGTTGATTTGCTGTGTTCTCACCTCCGTTTTGTTCTGTCTGCAGTCTCTCACCCGGAACCTTCACCCAACCTCTGCCTGATGGTCGGCGGCTGCCGAGCCAGTACCGGACCAACCACTGCACCTTCAACAACCCATCCACGCCACCCGCTCTGTTCCCTGGATTATTCAGCTTCACTCGGACTCTATAAATAAACACTCACCTTTGTCTCACGTACCGTGTCTGGTCTGCTTCTGGGTTCTGGCTTAGTTAACCGTGACAGTTTCTTCAAGTGCAGTCGCAAAAACCATCAAGCGCTATGATGAAACTGGCTCTCATGAGGACCGCCACAGGAATTGAAGACCCAGAGTTACCTCTGCTGCAGAGGATAAGTTCATTAGAGTTACCAGCCTCAGAAATGTCAGCCCAAATAAATGCTTCACAGATTAAGTCACAGACACATCTCAACATCAACTGTTCAGAGGGGACTGTGTGAATCAGGCCTTCATGGTCGAATTGCTGCAAAGAAACCACTACTAAAGGACACCAATAATAAGAAGACACCTTCTTGGGCCAAGAAACACGAGAAATGGACATTAGACCAGTGGAAATGTGTCCTTTGGTCTGGAGTCCAAATTGGAGATTTTTGGTTCCAACTGCAATGTCTTTGTGAGACGCAGTGTGGGTGAACAGATGATCTCTGCATGTGTAGTTCCCACCGTAAATCATGGAGGAGGAGGTGTTATGGTGTGGGGGTACTTTGCTGGTGACACTGTCTGTGATTTATTTAGAATTCAAGGCACAATTAACCAGCATGGCTACCACAGCATTCTGCAGCGATACGCCATCCCATCTGGTTTGGCCTTAGTGGGACTATTATTTGTTTTTCAACAGGACAATGACCCAGCACACCTCCAGGCTGTGTAAGGGCTATTTTACCAAGAAGGAGAGAGATGGAGTGCTGCATCAGATGACCTGGCCTCCACAATCCCCAGACCTCAACCCAACTGAGATGGTTTGGGATGAGTCGGACGGCAGAGTGAAGGAAAAGCAGCCAACAAGTGCTCATCGTATGTGGGAACTCCTTCAAGACTGTTGGAAAAGCATTCCAGGTGATGCTGGTTGAGAGAATGCCAAGAGTGTGCAAAGCTGTCATCAAGGCAAAGGGTGGTTATTTGAAGAATCTCATATATAAAATATATATATATATATTTTTTTAAATTTAAATTATTATACAATGTAGAAAATAGTAAAAATAAAGAAAAACCTTTGAATGAGTAGGTGTGTCCAAACTTTTAATTGGTACTGTATTGTCAGATGTCAGTGTGTAGCGGTAGGACGGAGTCAGGCGCAGGACACAGAGCTAGTAGACAACGTACTTTACTTGTGAAAATAAATGAACATAATCTCCACGCAGGGAGGACAAATACCGTACACCAGTCGATGACACCAAACATAGAACAAACACGCACACAACACAGTGGGAGCCAGAGGGATAAATAGGGAACAAATCATTAACATAATGGGAACCAGGTGTGTACAATAAAGACAAAACAAGTGGAACACAGAAACATAGATCGGTGGCAGCTAGTACTCCGGTGATGACGAACGCCGAAGCCTGCCCGAGCAAGGAGGAGGGGCAGCCTCGGCTGAATCCGTGACAGTACCCCCCTTGACGCGCGACTCCAGCCGTGCGCAGACACCGGCCTCGGGGACGGCCAGGAGGACGCGGAGCAGGGCGAGTCGGATGACGACGGTGGAAATCCCTCAACATGGAGGGATCGAGGATGTTCCACTTGGGACGCAGCACCGTTCCTCCGGGCCGTACCCCTCCCGCTCCACGAGATACTGCAGGCCCCCCACCCGACGCCTCGAATCCAGGATGGAACGGACTGAGTATGCCGGTGCCCCCTCGATGTCCAGACTCCTGGAGTGGACCAGCTACCACTGGCCTGAGGAGAGACACATGGAACAAGGGGTTAATACGGTAATCAGGAGGAAGCTGTAACCTATAACAAACCTTGTTCAATCTTCTCAGGACTTTAAATGGCCCCACAAACCGCCAACCCAGCTTCCGGCAGGGAAGGCGAAGGGGCAGGTTTCGGGTCGAGAGCCAGACCCGGTCCCCCGGTGCAAACACCGGGGCCTCACTGTGGTGGGGGTCGGCGCTCGCCTTCTGTCGCCTGTTGGCCCGTTGCAGGCGTACATGGGCAGCGCTCCAGGTCTCCTCCGAGCGCTGAAACCATTCATCCACCGCAGGTGCCTCAATCTGGCTCTGATGCCAGAATTGGCTGATAACTTAGTACACACTGAAATGGAGTAAGGTTAGTGGAGGGGTGGCGGAGGGAGTTTTGGGCCATTCTCTGCCCAGGAGATGAAAACCGACCACTCCCCCGGCCGGTCCTGGCAATAGGACCGCAGAAACCTACCCACATCCTGGTTTACTCTTTCCACCTGCCCATTACTCTCTGGTTGAAACCCTGAGGTAAGACTGACCGAGACCCCCAGATGTTCCATGAACGCCCTCCAGACCCTTGAGGTGAACTGGGAACCCCGATCAGACACTATATCCTCAGGTACCCCGTAGTGCCGGAAGACGTGTGTAAATAGGGCCTCCGCAGTCTGTAGGGCCGTAGGGAGACCGGGCAAAGGAATGAGACGGCAGGACTTAGAAAACCGATCCACAACGACCAGGATCGTGGTGTTCCCTTGTGACGGGGGTAGGTCCATAACGAAATCCACCGATAGGTGGGACCACAGCCGTTGTGGAACGAGTAGGGGTTGTAATTTCCCTCTGGGCAGGTGTCTAGGTGCCTTGCACTGGGCGCACACCGAGCAGGAGGAAACATAAACCCTCACGTCCTTAGCTAAAGTGGGCCACCAGTACTTCCCACTAAGACAGTGCACTGTCTGACCGATGCCAGGATGACCAGAGGAGGGTGACGTGTGAGCCCAATAGATCAATTGATCGCGGACATCTAACGGAACGTACATACGACCCTCTGGACACTGGGGGGGGAGTGGGCTCCGTACGTAACGCCCGCTCGATGTCCACGTCAACCTCCCACACCACCGGTGCCACCAGACAAGAAGCCAGAAGTATGGGAGTCGGCTCCATGGACCTCTCCTCTGTGTCATACAGCCGGGACAGAGCGTCTGCCTCAGTGTTCTGGGAACCTGGTCTGTACGAAAGGGTAAAAACAAAATGGGTGAAAAACATGGCCCACCTTGCCTGGCGAGGGTTCAGTCTCCTCGCCGCCCGGATGTACTCCAGATTGCGGTGGTCAGTCAAAATGAGGAAAGGGTGTTTAGCCCCCTCAAGCCAATGCCTCCACGCTTTCAGAGCCTTGACAACAGCTAACAGCTCCCGGTCCCCCACATCATAGTTGCGCTCCGCCGGGCTGAGCTTCTTCGAAAAGAAAGCACAGGGGCGGAGCTTTGGTGGCGTACCCAAGCGCTGAGACAGTACAGCTCCTATCCCAGCCTCGGACGCGTCCATCTCTACTGTGAATGCCAAGGAGGGATCCGGATGAGCCAGCACAGGAGACGAGGTAAACAGGTCGTTCAGGTGACCAAAAGCCCTGTCTGCCTCAGCTGACCACTGCAGTCGCACCGGTCCCCCCTTCAGCAAGGAGGTAATGGGAGCCGCTACCTGACCAAAGCCCCGGATAAACCTCCGGTAGTAGTTGGCAAACCCTAAGAATCGCTGCACCTCCTTAACCGTGGTTGGAGTCGGCACGGCCGAAATGCGGTCAATCTCCATCTCCACCCCTGACGCGGACAGGTGGTGCCCTAGGAAGGAGATGGACTGTTGAAAGAACAGACATTTCTCCGCCTTGACTTACAGGTCATGTTCCAACAGTCGACCAAGCACCTTGCGCACCCGGGACACATGCTCGGCTCGTGTAGTGGAAGGCCGAATGTATCCCTGTCCAAGAGATTCGGAGACACATGTTTCCATAGCAGCCGTCTCCTCCTGTGACAGAGGATACACGTGACTCCGGGGAAGTGCAGCGCCTACCTGGAGATTTATCGCACAATCCCCCTGTCGATGGGGTGGTAATTGATTCCCCTTCTTTTTACTGAAGGCGAGAGCCAAATCGGCATATTCGGGGGGGAATGTGCATAGTGGAGAACTGGTTTGGACTTTCCACCGTAGTTGCACCTATGGAAACACCTACACACCTCCCCGAGCACTGACGTGACCATCCCTTGAGAGCCCTCTGTTGCCATGAAATCGTGGGGTCATGAGAGGTTAACCAGGGAAGCCCCAACACCACTGGAAACGCAGGAGAATCGATCAGAAAGAGACTAATTCTCTCCTCATGACCCTCCTGCATTTTCATCCAGAGTGGAGCTGTGACCTCCATAATCAGGCCTGACCCTAAAGGGCGACTATCTAAGGCATGTACCGGGAAGGGCACATCAACACGAACAATAGGAATCCCTAATCTACGGGCAAATATACGATCAAAAAAGTTCCCAGCTGCGCCTGAATCTACGAGCGCCTTATGCTGGGAATGCGGGGAAAACTCAGGAAATTCTATGTCAATACACGTGTGCAACAGGGAGCTCTGGGTGAGTCAGGTGCCTACTCACCTGGGAAGGTCCACCAGAGCTCTGCCTGCTGCCTCGACTCCCTGAGGACCCTCCCCAGCACCGACCAGCAGTGTGTCCTCTGCGGCCACAGTTGGTGCAGGAAATGGCCCCCCTTCCGGTCTCCCTGAGAGCAGCACCTCCGAGCTCCATCGGTGTAGGGTCGGAGGTGCTGGGGGATGGAATGGACAGACCCCGATCCGGACGTCCACGGGTGGCCAACAGGTTATCCAGCCTTATCGACAAATCCACCAGCTGGTCCAGGTTAAGGTTGGTGTATCTGTAGGCCAGCTCCCGACGAACGTCCTCCCGTAGGCTGCATCGGTAGTGGTCAATCAGGGCCCTCTCATTCCATCCCGCGCTGGCTGCCAGGGTCCTGAAGTCCAGTGCGAAGTCCTGAGCGCTCCACTTCCCCTGTCTGAGGTGGAACAGACGTTCCCCCGCCGCTCTCCCCTCCGGTGGATGATCAAATACCGCCCGGAAGCGGCGGGTGAAATCTTAATAGCGCACCGACGCCGCGTCTATTCCTCCCCACTTGGCGTTGGCCCGCTCGAGCGCTCTCCCCGACAGACAGGAGATGAGGGCGGACACGCTCTCGTATCCCGAGGAAGCCGGGTGGATGGTTGCCAGGTAGAGCTCTACCTGGAGCAGAAAACCCTGACACCCGGCAGCTGTACCATCATATGCCCTCGGGAGCGAGAGCCGAATCCCACTGGACACAGGTGACGAAGGGGTGGACAGCGGTGTGGGTTGCAGGGTTGCAGTGTAGTTGAAGGAGGTGTAGAAAAACCCCCTCTCTCCCATCGCTCCATCGTGTTCAACACGCGATCCATGGCTGTGCCGAGAGTCTGTATCATGGTCGCTTGCTGCTGGACGCGTTCCTCCACTGATCCGGAAGGAATGAATGCACCTGCTGACTCCATTTGAGGTGCGTGTTTCTGTCAGGCGTCAGTGTGTAGCGGTAGGACGGAGTCAGGCGCAGGACACAGAGCTAGTAGACAATGTACTTTACTCGTGAAAATAAATGAACATAATCTCCACGCAGGGAGGACAAATACCGTACACAAGTCGATGACACCAAACATAGAACAAACACGCACACAACACAGTGGGAGCCAGAGGGTTAAATAGGGAACAAATCATGAACATAATGGGAACCAGGTATGTACAATAAAGACAAAACAAGTGGAACACAGAAACATAGATCGGTGGCAGCTAGTACTCCGGTGACGACGAACGCCGAAGCCTGCCCGAGCAAGGAGGAGAGGCAGCCTCGGCTGAATCCGTGACGTGTGTATATACAGTGGGGAGAACAAGTATTTGATACACTGCCGATTTTGCAGGTTTTCCTACTTACAAAGCATGTAGAGGTCTGTAATTTTTATCATAGGTACACTTCAACTGTGAGAGATGGAATCTAAAACAAAAATCCAGAAAATCACATTGTATGATTTTTAAGTAAATAATTTGCATTTTATTGCATGACTTAAGTATTTGATCACCTACCAACCAGTAAGAATTCCGGCTCTCACAGACCTGTTAGTTTTTCTTTAAGAAGCCCTCCTGTTCTCCACTCATTACCTGTATTAACTGCACCTGTTTGAACTCGTTACCTGTATAAAAGACACCTGTCCACACACTCAATCAAACAGACTCCAACCTCTCCACAATGGCCAAGACCAGAGAGCTGTGTAAGGACATCAGGGATACAATTGTAGACCTGCACAAGGCTGGGATGGGCTACAGGACAATAGGCAAGCAGCTTGGTGAGAAGGCAACAACTGTTGGCGCAATTATTAGAAAATGGAAGAAGTTCAAGATGACGGTCAATCACCCTCGGTCTGGGGCTCCATGCAACATCTCACCTCGTGGGGCATCAATGATCATGAGGAAGGTGAGGGATCAGCCCAGAACTACACGGCAGGACCTGGTCAATGACCTGAAGAGAGCTGGGACCACAGTTTCAAAGAAAACCATTAGTAACACACTACGCCGTCATGGATTAAAATCCTGCAGCGCACGCAAGGTCCCCCTGCTCAAGCCAGCGCATGTCCAGGCCCGTCTGAAGTTTGCCAATGACCATCTGGATGATCCAGAGGAGGAATGGGAGAAGGTCATGTGGTCTGATGAGAGAAAAATAGAGCTTTTTGGTCTAAACTCCACTCGCCGTGTTTGGAGGAAGAAGAAGGATGAGTACAACCCCAAGAACACCATCCCAACCGTGATGCATGGAGGTGGAAACATAATTCTATGGGGATGCTTTTCTGCAAAGGGGACAGGACGACTGCACCGTATTGAGGGGAGGATGGATGGGGCCATGTATCGCGAGATCTTGGCCAACAACCTCCTTCCCTCAGTAAGAGCATTGAAGATGGGTCGTGGCTGGGTCTTCCAGCATGACAACGACCCGAAACACACAGCCAGGGCAACTAAGGAGTGGCTCCGTAAGAAGCATCTCAAGGTCCTGGAGTGGCCTAGCCAGTCTCCAGACCTGAACCCAATAGAAAATCTTTGGAGGGAGCTGAAAGTCCGTATTGCCCAGCGACAGCCCCGAAACCTGAAGGATCTGGAGAAGGCCTGTATGGAGGAGTGGGCCAAAATCTCTGCTGCAGTGTGTGCAAACCTGGTCAAGACCTACAGGAAACATATGATCTCTGTAATTGCAAACAAAGGTTTCTGTACCAAGTATTAAGTTCTGCTTTTCTGATGTATCAAATACTTATGTCATGCAATAAAATGCAAATTAATTACTTAAAAATCATACAATGTGATTTTCTGGATTTTTGTTTTAGATTCCGTCTCTCACAGTTGAAGTGTACCTATGATAAAAATTACAGACCTCTACATGCTTTGTAAGTAGGAAAACCTGCAAAATCGGCAGTGTATCAAATACTTGTTCTCCCCACTGTATATATATACACACACACACATTAGAATACAAAAACACAGTCATGGTAAGCGCAAATAAAAGATCACAAATCAATACGCACAGAAAAACAGTTACATTCATCCACAAATAAATCCCCAATCAATACATAAAATTGCCCGAACGGCACCAGAACATCAAGATGAAATGTATTTAGAATTTTGTTCCAGCAAAACAGTGCATTAAAACTAAAAGCAGATTTACCTAGCTCGGTGGAGACCTTAGGAACCTGAAGAGTTAATCAATCCTGTGAACGGGTTAGGCAAATCAGGTGTCTATACTTCAACAGTAAAGTTAGATAAGACGAAAGTTTATGAAGTTTATGTAAACAAAAAGAGAGTAATGTAGAGATCTTGTCACGCCCTGGCTCTGGGGACTCTTATATGTTGAGCCAGGGTGTGGATTTTCTATGTGTGATTTTCTATGTTGTGTTCTAGTTCGTGTTTTCTATGTTGGCCAGGGTGGTTCCCAATCAGAGGCAGCTGATTCTCGTTGTCTCTGATTGGGATTGGGAACCATACTTAGGCAGCCTGTTGGCACTAGTTAATTGTGGGATCTTGTTCTGTATAGGTTTGTGTTGGTGAACCTTTAGACTTCACGTATCGTTTTGTTGTTGGTGTAAAGTACTCATTAAAAGATGTACGCCTATCACGCTGCGCCTTGGTCTGCCTCTAATAACGATCGTGACAGATCTACGGATCATTAGCGATCCTGCCAACCTTTTGATACAGGATACAGTGATGAGTATCAAAACTGTCGCCTGTAACAAAATGAAGGGCACTATGGTACAGTAGATGGCATCCAAAGGTTTAAGAGTAGTAGTAGCTGCACTTTGATAAATAATATCACCATAATCAAGAACAGATAAAAAGGTTGACTGAATAATCTGCATCCTACTGCTTAGAGAAAGGCACGGACAGTTTTTGTAGAAAAATACACATTTAAATCTTAGCTTCTTAAATAGCTATTTTTTTAAAATGTCAAATGCATATCAATCCAAATGCCTAAGTATTTATATGTGGGAACACGTTCGATTGGAGAACCATCTAATGAGTGAACATGTATTTAATCTGAAACATTCTTACGAGAGTTTAAAAACAACATGTATTTTAAATCAGCAAGGGATTCCTGCATAGCTATAAAATCAGACTTTAGTTTTGACACAGCCAGATCAACAATCGGGGCAATAGCATACATAATAGTATTATTCGCATATACTACATTTGTTACAGAAAGGGTATTTGACTTCTCCAAGTTTGCAAAGCAATTGAAATGTCATGTCCACATAAGATTAATCACCTACTTACTGGTTTGTAATAATTCCCCTTTAGACATGAGGAAAATGAGATGGGAATAGGATTTTATTCAGATTCTTCTGCTACTTGATATAGCCTTTTCGAGTTAGTACCCATGGAGACGAGGTTGTAGAAATGTTTATGTAATATCTTTACTTTACACAACTTGCCTGTACTAGACTCAGGGCGCGAGAGACTATGTCTGTAGATACAAGTGTTTTATTCTAAGAATAGAGGCATCTGTGAGGAGAGTCCGCTTGGTATTTTTGCACCTGTCTATGATTTTATTTGACCACAGAAAACAGCATAAATGTTGCAATGCAGGTTTGAATGGAACCCTCCCTGCTGAAAAAAAACTGCATAGACCAGCATAAATGTCAAGCTGGTCCATGATAGTCTATGCTTGTCCATGCTAGTCTATGCAGGTCAATGCTGGTCAGATGCTGGTCAAGCTGGTCTGACCAGCATGGTCTAGTTGGTCAATCTGGTCTGACCAGCATGGTCTAACTGGTTCTGCTGGCTGACCAGCATGGTCTAGCTGGTTATGCTGGTTATGCTGGCAGACCACCATGGTCTAGCTGGTCAAGTTGGTCTGACCAGCATGGTCTAGCTGGTTATGCTGGCAGACCACCATGGTCTAGCTGGTCAAGCTGGTCTGACCAGCATGGTCTAGCTGGTTATGCTGGCTTGCAGACCAGCTTTCATTTTGTTTTAGCTGGTGACCAACATTCATTGTGTTTTCGCTGGTGACCAGCATTCAATGTGTTTTTGCTAGTGATCAGCATTCGCTGTGCTTTTGATGGAGACCAGCCTTCGCTGTGTTTTTGCTGGTGACCAGTCTTTGCTGTGTTTTGGACACTGGTGATCAGCATAAGCTAAAGCAAAACCAGCCAGACAAATTATACTGCCTTGCAAAGTGATGTTTAATTGCTGTTGGAATCCAGCCGGAGTGGGTTCCCAAAATCTGCATTCAGAAAGACTGCCAGGGTTAGAAAGATGAATGAATGACACTACCTAAACTATTTAATTGGGACAACCATTTCAGTAACGGGTGCAATAAGTCCAACTAACAGATTGGATAAAGTTTAGAAAAATGTATGGTTTAGAAAAAGTTTAGACAAATGTATGGTATTTATCTTTGTGTAGCATAAGATAAAGTAATTGATTAATTAATCAATCAATGTACATGCAAAAACACAGATATTGAAAGAAACAATTCTGAATAGCCAACTGCAATAGAGCATGCTGGAAAATATGATAATGATGGGCGTGGTAATAGTAAGATAACATGTTTCGCTAACTATTTCATGGGTTGTGTGATGTTTAAGGTGCATTTTTTTGTTGTTTTTGACAAAGCTAGAAAATGCTGCCTCCCCAAATACCTTGCCAGCTAAAACCCAGAAATTAGTTACCTCTGGTTTGTTCAGCCATTCCAATGGGGAAAATGAATGGGGAAAGAATAGGGTTTTGGGATAAATGCCGAAAATAAGGTCTGAGGTTAACACAAGCTTAGGAGATCTTATACGTTTTGTTCTATGAGATAATATCAGTCAGTTAACATGACCTTTATGAATTATGAAGCCTTTATGTGCTTTTTTAAATTACAAAAATGCTTCAAAATTCTCAAAAAGTGACGTTAGCTGATTAAGATTATCTCATAGTACAAAACGTATAAGATCTCCTAAGCCTGTGTTTACTACAGATCTTATTTTCGCAGTTTATCCAAAACCCTTCAATAATGCCATTCATTTCCACATAGGCTTTGTCCAACGAACCATGGTGGAGTTAGTGCCTACAAAAAGACGCCATTACTATTTATCTCTATTATAAGTAATGAAGCCACGCTAGGTGGAATGTGTATGCACTCACTAACTGTAAGTCGCTCTGGATAAGAGTGTCTGCTAAATGACTAAAATGTAAAATGTGGAAAGGATTTAACATGGAGGTGAACCTAAAATAATGGTGTTGCAGACTTTTCAAATTTCTAAATCTAGATTTTTAAGCTCCGGATGACTTGATTTTATTAAACAAAGGCTCAAATGTATATATTTATTTGTTGAACTATTGAATCCCTGTAGGTAGATGTTTTAGTAATTTATTTTTGCAGTAATTAATGGTTAGAAAGTTTAGCTCTAGCTATATGCTTAGCTGTTCATGTATTTTACTGTTAGCTGTAGCACGGCTAGTGGAGGTCATTGTGGTCAATTGTGTAGCATTGGGTAACATTTACACTGAGTGTACAAAACATTTTGAACACCTGCTCTTTCCATGACATAGTCTGACCAGGTGAATCCAGATGAAAACTATGATCCCTTATTGGTTTCACTTGTTAAATCCACTTCAATCAGTGTAGATGAAGGGGAGGAGACAGGTTAAAGAAGGATTTTTAAGTCTTGATACAATTGAGAAATGAATTGAGTATTTGTGCCATTCAGAGGGTGAATGGGCAAGACAAAATATTTAAGTGCCTTTGAACGGGGTATGGTAGTAGTTCCAGGCGCACTGGTTTTGGTCAAGAACATCAACACTGCTGGGTTTTTCATGCTCAACAGTTTCCCGTGTGTATCAAGAATGGTCCACCACCCAAAGGACATCCAGCCAACTTGACACAACTGTGGGAAGCATTGGCGTCAACATGGGTGCAACTCAATATTAGGAAGGTGTTCTTAATGTTTTGTACGCTCAGTGTATGTTTACACTACTATAGTGGGTAATCTGTTGAGATGTGTTGGACAAACATCCATACAATTTGATGGTTTTACATGCTAGATAGCATACCTTTTGCACTTTTGCACATTTGTAAGTGAATAAATAGCCTTTATTTTGGTTCAGATAAACAAATTCAATGTTAATTGGACTTATTGCACCCGTTACTGAAATTGTTGTTCCAGTTTAGATGGTTTATGTAGTCTCATTTATTAATCGTTCTAACCCTGGCAGTCATTCTGAATGCAGATTGTGGGTGAATAAAAGTTTACAATTTGGGATATCGCCAGTCAGAATTAGGAATTAGACTTCACTTTGCAAGCCAGCGTAATGTGACTTGATGCTGGTTTTGCGGGTGACCAGCATATGCTGGTGACTAGCTTATGTGTCCAAAAAACAGCGAAGGCTGGTCTCCTTAAAAAACAAAACGAGGGATGGTCACCATCGAAAACACAACGAAGGCTAGTCACCAGCGAAAACACAACGAAGGCTGGTCACCAGCGAAAACACAACGAAGACTGGTCACCAGCCTATGCTGTTTTTTTCAGAAGGGCTATGATTGCCGAAACCTCAGAAAAGGACCAGGTAAATATTTGTGGGCAATTCATATAGAATATGCACATTATTTCACAAGATATGTTTTATTTTGTAAAAACGAATATTCAGGACACAGACAGTGTTTTAGTCCATATTCACACTACGTAGGAGGATCAATTCAGCAACCTGCAACATCTCCAACCGGCGGGTGCCCTTTTCACAACACATGTATTATTGATTACAAAGCTATTTTTCCTCCTAAAAATATGAAGCAAAATGAAACTTCAATCTCCCCGCCAAAAAATACATTTTCAAAACTGCTTCCACCCTGAAAAGCCCAGCAGGATCAACTGAAATGCCAATAGACGAGGTGATCAACTGTGAGGGAGTGGGCGTGATAGAGAAAGAGGGAAAGAAAATCCATGCATGCAACTGCAAGGTTGAGCGCTTGCTGAAAGTCCCCAGGCAGTAGAAAGGATTCTTAAAAGGTCACCTTACAATAGGAGTCTGGCATGATAGACTGCAACTACTGGCTCTTTGTTATTTGACCCCACACATTTACACCTGCTGATTTATTCAGATATACCTCAGAGGACAGAGCGATAGCTTTCTGGTCCAACTATATCCCTCAATGTTTTGGACAATATGGCATAGTGTTTTTTACAATTAATTTGATATATTGACCAACAGTTTCAATACAAAAATTACACACAAATACATTCAGGATTAGGCTTCTAAAACATATTTTGTCTGGTGCTTTTTTCATTATACAGTATTGTGGCAAAAAATGTATGTACACATTTTTTAAATAGCTTTCAATAGCCTATGTGCGTAATCACTCCTTCCAGATTTGGACTCATGCCAAAAATACCCTTAAAGATGGTTGAGTTTCCTCAGTGGGGATCCATCATTAGTGACTGGGTTCTCCTGTGGGGCCTTGGAAATGCTTCTGACTCACTGCTCCCCAGTGACTACTGCAAAGTGACAGGATGTGTTTTCTGTCACCAGTTTAAAGGGAATGAATTCCCACTAGGTAATTAGCTAGATTAGCATAGTCTGTAACTCTCAGAAAATGTGTAACAGGTTTATGCATATAATATTAGTGGGTTAGAATTAGTCATTGTGTATGTACTATGTACTCTCCCCTGGACTTTATAGAATAGTGTGTCTATGTTCATACACTTGGCCTTCTACTACCTGTCCCTTTGGGGGTAAGCCTGAGGTCAATAAACCAACAGAGAAGAATCTACTTTGATCTCAGCCAGTATCTATTTCCTAGTTACATCCACCCACAGACAAACACAATGTACAGCTGGCCTTGCGTAAACAGTTCCACATTATTATCCTGTGATGTAAAGGATAAGTTGGGAGGTAGCATAGTGGTTAGAGTGTTGGGTCAGTAACTGAAATCTCGCTGGTTCAAATACCCAAGGTGAAAAATCTGTCGATGTGCCCTTGAGCAAGGCACTTAACCCTAATTTGTTCCAGGGGCGCCGTACTAATATGGCTGACCCTGTACCTCGCTTTGCGCACTGGGACATTGACATGCTGAAACAGGAAAGTGCTTTCCCCAAACTGTTGCCACAAAGTTGGAAGCACAGAATTGTCTAAAATGTCATTGCATGCTGTAGCGTTAAGATTTCCCTACACTGGAACTAAGGGGCCTAACCCGAACCATGAAAAACAGCGGCAGACAATTTTTCCTCCTCCACCAAACTTTACAGTTGGCACTATGCGTTGGAACAGGTAGTGTTCTCCTGGCATCTGCTAAACCCAGATTCATCCGTTGGACTGCCAGATGTTGAAGCATGATTCATCACTCCAGAGAACGTGTTTCCACTGCTCCAGAGTCCAATGGCGGCAAGCTTTACACCACGCCAGCCGACGCTTGGCATTGCGCATGGTGATATTAGGCTTGTTCCATGGAAACCCATTTCATTAAGCTCCCGACTAACAGTTCTTGTGCTGACGTTGCTTCCAGAGGCAGTTTGGAACTCGGTAGAGAGTGTTGCAAACGAGGACAGATTATTTTTACGTGCTTCAGCACTCAGCGGTCCCGTTCTGTGAGCTTGTGTGGCCTACCACTTCGCGGCTGAGTGGTTGTTGCTACTAGACGTTTCCACTTCACAATAACAGCACTTACAGTTGACCGGGGCAGCTCTAGCAGGGCAGAAATTTGACTATCTGACTTGTTGGAAAGGTGGCATCCTATGACGGTGCCACGTTGAAAGTCACTGAGCTCTTCAGTAAGGCCATTCTACTGCCAATGTTTGTCTATGGCGCTTGCATTGCTGTGTGCTAGATTTTATACACCTGTCAGCAAAGGGTGTGGCTGAAATAGCCGAATCAACTAATTTGAAGGGGTGTCCACATACTTTATTGTATATATAGTGTATATGGCCTTAAATTCTCAAAAGCCAAGCTACACCAGCTGAATTTCCATGCAGCATCTGCTCTTGTCAATCCACTGCCAAGATGAGGGCTTACTTGAACTTGAACTTGCTAACTTGAACTTGATAGTGGTCAACAAAATTGACAATTCTACAGTGGGGTAGATACTTGTTCTTGGAGATGTAAACGAAAACTTCGTAATGAAGGAGAGTAGAAAGTGGTTCATTGTGGGCAACAGATGTCTAAAATGTAATTTGTGTATACATAAAGAGGCTTATTTTACCACTCTCCATTCCCAATCTCAAAACATTTCTTCCAATCTACGAAAACGTAAAAAATATTTACTTAGATCTCACAGAGTATGTTAGGGAAAAGGAAGTGCTCTCCATTATCTGACCATGAACAGTACAGGAAGTTCTCTCATCATCATAAGAACCAAAAGAACCAGTCTCCAAAAGGAGGGCTCTAATGATGCAGTAATAACGGGGACTCTTATTTAAAGACTGGAACCATGACAACAGACTACTGCTTCTGGTCACTGGAAGAGGGGAGGAGAGTCTAGAAGGAGAGAGAGAGAGAGAGAGAGAGAGAGTCTGTGAGTGTGCAAAGTTACTTTTCTTTTTAGAACATGCTTAAAATCCCAGAATAAAGGAAAGTATGCAGATTTGTTTTGCTAAGGCTCATTACTTTCATACAATGTTCTGGCATTCACCCACTGAAAGAAAACAGTACCATTACATAAGTGTATGTTTAATGCTGATCCAAATGTGTGCCTGTCAGTCTGTGTTTTAATAATCATGACAACAGAGAAAGAGAAGCAGGAGCGTCTATGTTTTGCACACACCCTGTCTGCAATGCAACATTCTTGAGCCATTCCTGTGTATGAAACTCGTACTGCATTATAACCCCCAAGACATTCACCATCAGATCCAACTTGCCAAAATCTTATGTTGGAGAATGTCAATGCAGAGTATTCACTGATTAAACATATGCAGCTTTTGCTTGATTATTTCTTGCAAGTAAAGACTGTAGTGACTTGTCCCATGAGGTCGCCTGAATTTATCAGTATGCAGTACGGTGCAGTTATGAACAGGCTAGGGTCACATTCTGTCTTAGAACTAGCACTCGGTTTCCTATGAACCCAGCTCTCATCTTTTAGCTGAGTTTGAACCAGTGGCGGCTCCTGAAAAAATTCTCAGGAGGGGCAATTTTTCTGATGATTTAGGTGACCTACACACATTTTAAAAAATATATGTCCAGCAACAACATGAAGACAGGGGCAGCATATAAGTCAATACCAGAAGCATTTATTGACTGATCTGGGGAGATGGATTCCAGTTTCTGTGACAGATTATAAATAATCTCTGATGCCTTTGTTATATTAGCTTTTGGTTGAATGTACTGTCGTAGTAAATATATAATGTTATAGCTTGGTCTGACTAAAATCTTGTGCATGACCCATTTTGTGTTGGGCGTTTGTTTTCAATCAATGCTGTTCCTATCCTATAACAATGGACAAAAGAGTCCTATCTTGTCAGCCTTGTCAGCAGGTGGCCAAGGACAACACCCACGCCATAGGTCTCTCAGTTCTTCCAACTCACGAGTTCTTGCTCTGAGGACACACACACACACACACACACACACACACACACACACACACATCATCACTGATAACACACACACACACACACATCATCACTGTTAAACACACACACACAAAAATCCCCTCTCTTTAGGCTGAACATTTGAAGACAGAGAACCCGACTCAGAGCCAATGCAACAGTGGAGGGGACCTCGCCCAACTCATCAGGACCAATCAGAAGATCAGAACTACTAGATTCAACCTACATCATTTATTGTATAAAATGTCTGCACACAATGTTTTCGGGGCTCTCTTCAGATAGCTCCCTAAGAGTTTGACGAACGAGTCCGTGCACGCGATTCCAGATATCTTTACCTCTGAATAAACTGCCTTTATTATACCATATCCACCCTGTCCAAAGTCTCTACTTGGTCTCAGTTCTCCAGTAAACTTGTGATTATCAACAGTACACAACGGTAACAAACAATTGGGGGAACTCACGGGGCAGATAGTAAGGTCGCAGTGACACAGAAAGCAGTTCAATGTCGGGGGTACAGAGTCGCTCTCTTACCAGGATCGATTTTCCCTGTGACTGTCAGATCGCGGTCCGCTCTGACCAGGGTGAAGCCGGCCGGCTCCACTTCTCTGTCCGGGACTCTGTCATCCAGCCAAGTCTCCCAGCTGTATTGGATTCCGCTGCCAGCAGCGTTTTCATTATTTAGTCCGTTCGTAGCGGGTATGTACACGATCAACAAGATCAGTCCAAAACCCACCACTGGAAATCCATGGTTGGCAGAATGTTTGTAAACTAAGTGTACAAATTAAAAACATAAAATAACGCCACTAAGTGTACAAATTAAAAACATAAGATAACGCCACACTGCAGGTCGCAACAGAGACGCTGCTAGCCGCTATTTTCTTAGTTACGTTCATGGTTACGTCACGTATGACGAAAGCGCGTAAGTGCAAGCCCTCAGAAACACATAGAGATTGTATTGAAAGCTTTGAAATTTGAAAAAAATAGATTTTACATGAGAGTCTATGACAGACTTCTGGGCGATTTTCAACCTGACTGAAATCGCCCCAAAAACGGGCGGGGCCATTTGAAGCACGACTTTAGCCTGATTTGACATTTAGTGGCAGTCAGATCAGATTAGAACACTGATAACTACTGTTGCCGTGATATAATTGATTAGAAAAAAAATCCCTTCCTTTTCCCGTTTGGCAGTGCGTCGCCCATATCGCCCTATTGAACACACCGCCCCTGGTTTGAACAATGACTGATGCTGAACAGTGAGAGGGAGAACGCTGATTATAGTCAAGTGACTAATGTAGGTTCAGTTGGTAAAAACTTTGGCCCATTTCTTCTGAAACAAGGCTAGCTATATTCCAGGGCCCTGTTCAATCACTGTGACCCATTTTTGGGGATGAATAAAAAATACATTATCTTTGCACTGCACTAATACAAGCTTGGATTTGTGGGCTAAACTGTTTACATTGTAAACAATGTTAAACAAGCTACATTAACTGCCAGTTTTTTGTGTCTGTTCAAGTTCAGTACAGAACAGTATCTGGACATGAGACTCAGATGGCTATCATATGTTGGTCAGTCAGCCTCCCTCTGCATTGTCCCTTTGATTTTGTCCTTTTGATGGGAGGACTTCAGCTTTCTGTGACAGCCATGTTATCCATCAGTGGAGCGTGTTCTGTATGTGTGATGTGAGGGTCATTCATAACACACCAACATCTGCTTCCACAGCCTACAAGGAAAGAGAAGATCACAGCCAGAAAAGGTGATAGACGACTAGTCTTTCCCCTTGTCACATTTTAGACAATTTCTGGATTCTTTCAAACTACTAACACTGACAGATTTAGACTAACAAACACAAACACGACATGATTGAATGAAGTAATGTTTACCATGGGGTTCAAATAGTGCGCCTGAAGAGAGGAAATCCTTGGACATTTACTGCCAGGCCAGTTGGGATTTTGAAATGTCTATTTACTTCATGGAGTTTTTCTCCCATTTGCCTTCCAGAGGTTTAAGATCCCAATATCATCCAGTACATTACTAAAAGGCTGACTGAACTGGCCTTACTATTGTTAATTCCCTTAGGTATGTGGCATTCACAAAATAAAACATATTTAGGAAACGTTAGACAGCTTCCTCAGCTGAAACCATGGTTAAAACCTCCTACAGTTAATGTCCGCACGATGGACATCTAACTAGCATAATAATTGTAAAAACTGTCTAACGAATATTTTTCTCCGCTCATACAGGAGTAATAAAGACCTAGTGCACTAATTTGGTGGGAATTTACCCCCCAAAAAATGTATATACAGTGAGGGAAAAAAGTATTTGATCCCCTGCTGATTTTGTTCGTTTGCCCACTGACAAAGACATGATCAGTCTATAATTTTTATGGTAGGTTTATTTGAACAGTGAGAGACAGAATAACAACAACAAAATCCAGAAAAATGCATGTCAAAAATGTTATATATTGATTTGCATTTTAATGAGGGAAATAAGTATTTTACCCCCTCTCAATCAGAAAGATTTCTGGCTCCCAGGTGTCTTTTATACAGGTAACGAGCTGAGATTAGGAGCATACTCTTAAAGGGAGTGGCTCTTAATCTCAGTTTGTTACCTGTATAAAAGACACCTGTCCACAGAAGCAATCAATCAATCAGATTCCAAACTCTCCACCATGGCCAAGACCTAAGAGCTCTCCAAGGATGTCAGGGACAATATTGTAGACCTACACAAGGCTGGAATGGGCTACAAGACCATCGCCAAGCAGCTTGGTGAGAAGGTGACAACAGTTGGTGCGATTATTCGCAAATGGAAGAAACACAAAAGCACTGTCAATCTTCCTCGGCCTGGGGCTCCATGCAAGATCTCACCTCGTGGAGTTGCAATGATCATGAGAACGGTGAGGAATCAGCCCAGAACTACACGGGAGGATCTTGTCAATGATCTCAAGGCAGCTGGGACCATAGTCACCAAGAAAACAATTGGTAACACACTACGCCGTGAAGGACTGAAATCCTGCAGCGCCCGCAAGGTCCCCCTGCTCAAGAAAGCACATATACAGGCCCGTCTGAAGTTTGCCAATTAATATTTGAATGATTCAGAGGAGAACTGGGTGAAAGTGTTGTGGTCAGATGAGACCAAAATCAAGCTCTTTGGCATCAACTCAACTCGCCGTGTTTGGAGGAGGAGGAATGCTGCCTATGACCCCAAGAACACCATCCCCACGTCAAACATGGAGGTGGAAACATTATGCTTTGGGGGTGTTTTTCTGCTAAGGGGACAGGACAACTTCACCGCATCAAAGGGACGATGGACAGCGCCATGTACCGTCAAATCTTGGGTGAGAACCTCCTTCCCTCAGCCAGGGCATTGAAAATGGGTCGTGGAAGGGTATTCCAGCATGACAATGACCCAAAACACACGGCCAAGGCAACAAAGGAGTGGCTCAAGAAGAAACACATTAAGGTCCTGGAGTGGCCTAGCCAGTCTCCAGACCTTAATCCCATAGAAAATCTGTGGAGGGAGCTGAACAAAATCCCTCCTTAGATGTGTGCAAACCTGGTGGCCAACTACAAGAAACGTCTGACCTCTGTAATTGCCAACAAGGGTTTTGCCACCAAGTACTAAGTCATGTTTTGCAGAGGGGTCAAATACTTATTTCCCTCATTAAAATGCAAATCAATTTATAACATTTCTGACATGCGTTTTTCTGGATTTTTTTGTTGTTATTCTGTCTCTCACTATTCAAATAAACCTACCATTAAAATTATAGACTGATCATGTCTTTGTCAGTGGGCAAACGTACAAAATCAGCAGGGGATCAAATACTTTTTTCCCTCACTGTATATATCACCCCTTGTTCCCGCGGCTATGCTCGACCCACTCAGTTTTCTACCACAAAACACCATAAAATGGTGAAAAATAATAGAACCTGCATTTACACTATGATTTGACTATTAGATGTTATTTTTATATAATATTTAAAAAGCAACAGTTTCACCATATTAACGTAATTAATCACTAATCACATTAAGTAATTAATCATCTTCATGAAGGACTTTGTCAAAGCAACAAAATAACCAGTGCTTTCCGATGATGATGAAAACTTAGAGAAATGTTGGCGTTAAGTGGGTCAAAATCTTCCTAGAAGTCACAAGAGGGACATGTAAAAATGCTGAATATTGAATTCTCCATGTGGTCTATATTAAAAGGCACTTCATCTAATATAACAGGCTTTTAAATTCAATATTGGTGGACAATTTCTACTTAAAATATCAAAGGGCACTCTTCGTGGAACGACCCCACTTTCTTTCTGCACACTGAAAGAAATGTCCTCCAGATTCCCTTTGGCCCCTGCAATGTGCAAGCCCTGCTAGCTACTGTATGGAAATCACCCCATGATATCTCCTGTGCCTGGATGCACACCCTCTTTTGGGATCCCACCACTGTTGCTCCACCCTCCCGGCCACCCGGTGCGAGACAGGAAATGCGATGAGACACAGAATATGATCATGATGCTTCACAAGAGGGATAGCCCCCTGTGGCACCTGGTCCAGAGAGAGAGAGAGAGATGTGTGTGTGAGTATATATGCCAGTGTGTCTCTCTGCATATCATTTTTGGCAACACAGTTCAAGTGTTGAAGAGTTGCTGTGCACCCCCTGTGGCACCTGGTCCATTGAGTGAGTGAGTGAGAGACAGAGAGAGAGAGAGACAGAGACCCCTTCTCAACTAGAAAACTCTCACATATCAATTCCAGCAGCTTAACGCCTGATAACATATAGTCAACTGCCAAAATAAAGGAAACACTGATATAAAGTATCTTAATAGGGCGTTGGGCCACCACGAGCCGCCAGAACAGCTTCAATGCACCTTGGCATAGATTCTACAAGTGTCTGGAACTCTATTGGAAGGATGTGACACCATTCTACCACGAGAAATTCCATAATTTGGTGTTTTGTTGATGGTGGTGGAAAACGCTGTCTCAGGCGCCGCTCCAGAATCTCCCATAAGTGTTCAAGAGAGCTGGTGACGGAGACACACACACACACACACACACACACGCCCTTTAACCCCCCCATGTTCCTTTAAGACCCCTCTTTCAAAGTCACTGAGATCTCTTGCTTGCAACAACAGATTAAACTAATTTTGGACAAAGGATCTGTGGAAAAGGTTTAGAGGGTGTAATACAATGTAATATTATTAATTTACAATTTATGTTTTTTTTTAAATCTATTATTTATCCGGCCGCAGACCTCCTGAAGTACCTCCAGGGGTCCTCGGACCCCATTTTGGGAACCACTGAGCTAACCTATCATCTCTGTTGGTGGAGGGGTGAAGATGTATGGACGGAGCATGCATCCCACCTAAGCAGAATACACACAAAGCCCCAGTCTTCAGTGAGACCAGCAGGGCCGAGAGGGGCAAAGGGCGTGGGATATCCCCCTGCTAGGCTTAAGAGACCCTCTGTTTGGCCACCAGGGGATATGGGGTATTGATTGAAGGTCTTTGGTCTCTGAACACTTTTATCTTTGTTTACCATTGACAGATTTACATTGTCTAACATGAGAGAGCTGTATATCACAACAGAGCAAACAATGATCCAAAAAAGCTTTCAAATGCAAATGGTATGCCCCTCATACAGATGTAGGATCTTCATTTGAGCCAGTTTGCTACAGCAAGAAAAGAATCCTGAGGCAACAGGAAAATGTAAATTATTATGTGTATTATAATTAATGTCATTTTTTGTAGGCGTTGATACATTTTTCGTTGGACTGATCAAAATAAGATACGGAATTTGTATCTGCTTTTCTATTGATGGGTCAGGGAATATAACTTATTTCTTTGACCTCAGCTGTGTTAGCGCAATATAGGAAATCTGTACTCAGGAGTGTAACATTTTCACAGTAAGTGGCCATATAGGAATACTCATGTTCTTTATTATCCATACAGATGTAGGATCTTAATTTGATCACTCTTTTGTTGCTTAGAATTTTACTGCACAACAGGAAATGCAAATTGTAGTGTATTCAAGGTGTAAAAGGCTTCTAAGGTTTGTAATTTACACTTTAAAATGTCTGACTGATTTGCCATAACAACAATTGTATTAACACCTACCAAACATTAATTATAATCCACATAATAACATTTCCAGTTGCTGCAGGATTTTTTACCTGCTGTAGCAAACTGGCTCAAATGAAGATCCTACATCTGTATGTTCATGTAATTAGCTATCACCCATAGCATGTTTCATTTATAAATCACAAATGCATGCCAAATCTGTATAAATCACACATTCCCATGTCAAGTTCAATTTCAAAAAATCCCAACGTTGGATTCAAAGTATTTATGATCATATCTGTGCGTAATAATATTTCATAAATTAAGCCCCTGGGTCATCATGATTATATTTTATTGATTTTCAGTGTAACCAAAAGGCTGTTTTACTTGCAGAGACAGAATACATTCTCCATGGAAACAGAAATAACCTCATTCCACCTATGGTGTGGAGAAATATGTGCACTTGCATATTCAAGCCATTGTTTCTGTTTACATTTTACATTTTGCAGACGCTCTTATCCAGAGCGACTTACATGAGCAATTAGGGTTAAGTGCCTTGCTCAAGGGCACATCGACAGATTTTTCACCTAGTCAGCTTGGGGATTAGAACCAGCAACCTTTCGGTTACTGGCACAACGCTCTTAACCACTAAGCTACCTGCCGCCCTGGCTTACACCAACTTCGCTCCATATTGATTGTCTTGGTCATTCTCTCTTAGCTATGGAAATGGGCAAATAACCTGTGCTTGTTGAAGAACATCAGTGAAAATAATCTTAGCGTAAAAAATATATACTAGTCCTTCAAGAAAAAGTAACAGTTGTGATGTCCTTGACATTTAGGTGAGGTATGTGAATAGAGTGGTAAAGGTTGCAGGTTAAAGAGGGATAAATCCATAATAAAAATGTCTGTGTACAGAGGTAGTTCTCTCCTCTGGTCTTTCCTTCTTATAAATTACAGTGCCTTCGGAAAGTATTCAGACCCCTTGACTTTTTCCATATTTTGTTACGTTACAGCCTTATTCTAAAATGGATTAAATAAATAACAAATCTCAGCATACATTAGAACTAGTAGATATATGGAGTCTTAAATATCCTGATCTAGTGAGATATACATGGCAGAGACTCAATCAAGCTAGTCGTCTTGACTTCTTTCTTATGTCATTCTCGTTGGCACCAAAAGTTTAAAAAGTGTTGATAGGGGACAGAATGCAGTCGGACCATCATATAATTGGCATATACATTACTCTTACTGAATTTCTACGTGGGCGAGGAGATTGGAAATGTAATCAAAGCCTATTGGATGATAACTTGTTTTTAAATAGGAAAGAGGAATTTATAACTGATTTTTTCTGACTTAACATAGGTACAGCAAATCCCCTTATTGTATGGGAGACCTTTAAATGTGCCTTTAGAGGCCATGCAATTCAGTACTCATCTCGAAAACAAAAGCAATTTAGGTCAAAAGAGTCCACACTAACAAAGGAAATAGAAGGTCTAACAGAACAGATAGATAGCAATAAAAACTGTAACATAGAGGCTCAGAATAAATTAGAGGAAAAAAACAAAAAGAAATTGAGAAACTTATTCAAGAAAGATCAAGTGTAATATATTATAAAAATAAAGCAAACTGGATGGGATATGGGAAACAATGCACCAAATTCTTTTTAAATCTTCAACATAGGAATGCTACCAAAAATAATTTATTGAAACTGGTTAAAAATGACAGAGTCACCCATGATTCACCAAATTATATTTTGAAGGAGGAAACAAAGTACATTAAGCATATGTTTTCATTTCAGTCGCCTCCATCTCCTCTAATTGAAGCAAATTGTAAAGATTTGTTTTCTATTGATAATGTAAAATTAACAGCCATACAGAAACACTCATGTGAAGGTGAAATTACAGAGGAGGAACTTCTGGATGCAATTAAAGACTTTAAGTCCGGGAAAACTCCAGGGTTGGATGGCATACCAGTCGAGGTATACCAAACCTTTTTTGATATACTCAGAGGACCATTATTAGCATGTTTTAACCACTCCTATGTAAATGGTAGATTATCAGACACTCAAGAAGAAGGTCTGATTTCATTATTACTGAAACAGGATACAAGTGGAAAATATAAAGATCCAGTCCATTAAAAAAGTTGGAGGCCCCTTACACTTCAGTGTTGTGATGCAAAAATTCTAGCAAAATGTATAGCGCATAGAAGTAAAAAGGTATTGTCGGACATTATTCATTCTAATCAGACAGGTTTTCTACACACCCGTCGCTAAGGGCGGGCCATAGGGGGCCGGGCCCGCCCCCAAAAATGCTTGTGCCCCCCACTTGAGGGAATTTATTATTAAATATAGGTACTGTAGGCTAATAATAATTGTGCAGTGCCCTCCCATGCATTTCATATGCCCCCCTTAAGACTGAGGTCTGGCGACGGGTCTGGTTTTCTACATGGGCGATACATTGGAGATAACATAAGGCAAATACTGGAAACAATAGAACACTGAAAAATCTGGGAAACCAGGCCTACTATTCATAGCAGACTTCGAAAAGGCATTTGATAAAGTACAACTGGGGTGTATATATAAATGCCTGGAGCATTTCAATTTTGGACAATCTCTTATGAATTGGGTTAAAATCATGTATAGTACAGTGAGGGTAAAACGTATTTGATCCCCTGCTGATTTTGTACGTTTGCCCACTGACAAAGACATGATCAGTCTATAATTTTAATGGTAGGTTTATTTGAACAGTGAGAGACAGAATAACAACCAAAAAATCCAGAAGAACGCATGTCAAAGATTTTATGAATTTATTTGCATTTTAATGAGGGAAATAAGTATTTGACCCCTCTGCAAAACATGACTTAGTACTTGGTGGCAAAACCCTTGTTGGCAATCACAGAGGTCAGATGTTTCTTGTAGTTGGCCACCAGGTTTGCACACATCTCAGAAGGGATTTTGTTCCACTCCTCTTTGCAGATCTTCTCCAAGTCATTAAGGTTTCGAGGCTGACGTTTGGCAACTCGAACCTTCAGCTCCCTCCACAGATTTTCTATGGGATTAAGGTCTGGAGACTGGCTAGGCCACTCCAGGACCTTAATGTGCTTCTTCTTGAGCCACTCCTTTGTTGCCTTGGCCGTGTGTTTTGTGTCATTGTCAAGCTGGAATACCCACCCACGGCCCATTTTCAATGCCCTGGCTGAGGGAAGGAGGTTCTCATCCAAGATTTGACGGTACATGGCCCCGTCCATCGTCCCTTTGATGCGGTGAAGTTGTCCTGTCCCCTTAGCAGAAAAACACCCCCAAAGCATAATGTTTCCACCTCCATGTTTGACGGTGGGGATGGTGTTCTTGGGGTCATAGGCAGCATTCCTCGTCCTCCAAACATGGCGAGTTGAGTTGATGCCAAACAGCCCGATTTTGGCCTCATCTGACCACAACACTTTCACCCAGTTCTCCTCTGAATCATTCAGATGTTCATTGGCAAACTTCAGACGGCCCTGTATATGTGCTTTCTTGAGCAGGGGGACCTTGCGGGCGCTGCAGGATTTCAGTCCTTCACGGCGTAGTGTGTTACCAATTGTTTTCTTGGTGACTATGGTCCCAGCTGCCTTGAGATCATTGACAAGATCCTCCTGTGTAGTTCTGGGCTGATTCCTCACCGTTCTCATGATCATTGCAACTCCATAAGGTGAGATCTTGCATGGAGCCCCAGGCCGAGGGAGATTGACAGTTATTTTGTGTTTCTTCCATTTGCAAATAATCGCACCAACTGTTGTCACCTTCTCACCAAGCTGCTTGGCGGTGGTCTTGTAGCCCATTCCAGCCTTGTGTAGGTCTACAATCTTGTCCCTGACATTCTTGGAGAGCTCTTTGGTCTTGGCCATGGTGGAGAGTTTGGAATCTGATTGATTGCTTCTGTGGATAGGTGTCTTTTATACAGGTAACAAGCTGAGATTAGGAGCACTCCCTTTAAGAGTGTGCTCCTAATCTCAGCTCGTTACCCGTATAAAAGACACCTGGGAGCCAGAAATCTTTCTGATTGAGAGAAGGTCAAATACTTATTTCCCTCATTAAAATGCAAATCAATTTCTAACATTTTTGACATGCGTTTTTCTGGATTTTTTTGTTGTTATTCTGTCTCTCACTGTTCAAATAAACCTACCATTAAAATTATAGACTGATCATTTCTTTGTCAGTGGGCAAACGTACAAAATCAGCAGGGGATCAAATACTTTTTTCCCTCACTGTATATAATGTATATTTCTCCGAATGTTTTAAACTGTCAAGAGGAGTGAAACAAGGTTGTCCACTATCGGCATATCTATTTATTATTGCCATCGAGATGTTAGCTATTAAAATCAGATCCAACAATAATATCAAGGGATTAGAAATCCAGGGCTTAAAAACAAAGGTGTCATTGTACGCTGATGATTCATGTTTTCTTTTAAATCTACAACTTGAATCCCTCCACAACCTCATAGAGGATCTAGATATATTTTCTAACCTCTCTGGATTACAACCAAATTATGATAAATGTACTATATTACGTATTGGATCACTAAAAAATAAAAAATTTACATTACCATGTACTTTACCAATAAAATGGTCTGATGGTGATGTGGATATACTCGGAATACATATCCCAAATGAAATAAATGATCTCACTCCAATACATTTTAATAGAAAGTTAGCAAAAATAGATAAGATCTTGCTACCATGGAAAGGTAAATACCTGTCAATTTGTGGAAAAATCACCCTGATTAACTCTTTAGTATTATCCCAGTTTACCTATTTGCTTATGGTCTTACCTACGCCTAGCGAACAGTCTTTTAAATTATATGAGAAAAAAAATTTCCATTTTTATTTGGAACGGTGTAACAGTGTTGCTTCCGTACCTCTCCTCGCCCCTACCTGGGCTTGAACCAGGGACCCTCTGCACACATCGACAACAGTCACTCTCGAAACACCGTTACCCGTCGCTCCACAAAAGCCGCAGCCCTTGCAAAGCAAGGGAAACAACTACTTCAAGGTCTCAGAGCGAGTGACGTCACCGATTGAAATGCTACTAGCGCGCACTGCTAACTAGCTAGCCATTTCACACCGGTTACAACGGCAAGCCAGACAAAATTAAACAGGCCTATTTATATAATGAATATGAATTCGGAGGACAGAAATTATTAAATATGAAAGCTTCTGTCATACAAAAGTGATACTTAAATCCGAACTGGTTCTCTAGCAAATTAGTAAGATTGTCTCACCCAATGTTCAAGAATGGCCTTTTTCCCTTTATTCAGATTACAACCTCTCACTTTAAGTTATTTGAAAAGGAAATAATCTCCCAAATATCACTATTTCTAAAACAAGCCGTAGAAAGTTGGTTGCAATTTCAATTTAATCCTCCAGAAACGACAGAACAAATAATGCAACAAATATTGTGGTTAAACTCAAATACACTAATTTTTTTTTTTTACAAAATGTTTAAAAAAGGTATAATCTTCGTAAATGATATTATCGGTAGGACTGGTAGAGTTATGTCGCACATGCAGCTAACAAAAACATATGGAAATGTCTGCTCTACCCAAAATTACAACCAAATAATTGCAGCATTACCGCAAAAATGGAAAAGGAAAGTGGAAGGGGGAAAAAGGAAGGAACTTGTCTGTCGGCCTTGCATTAAATAATATAATTGGTTAAAGAAAATTGTGATGAATAAAAAAGTATACCACTTTCATTGAAGGACCAAAGGATTGACAGCCATCCCATATAGATTGCAAAATAGTTGGGAAGAGATTTTTGACGTACCGATTCCATGGCAAAGTGTTTATGAATTGATACGCAAAACGACGCCGGATACAAAACTTAGAATTTTTCAGTTTAAATTATTATATAAAATTCTTGCTACCAATAGAATGTTATTTATATGGGGGATACAATCTTCCCAGCTCTGCAGATTTTGCTGCGAAGAGACAGAATCATTAGATCATTTGTTTTGGTACTGTCCATTTGTAGCTTGTTTTTGGACACAGGTCCAGGAATGGCTAAAGGATTGCATTATTTACCTGGAGCTAACCCTGCAGATAGCACTACTGGGTGATATGAAAAGTCATAGTCAATCGATCAATAATATAATCATACTTTTAGCAAAAATGTTTATTTTCAATTTACGATCTGTAGAAACAATGAGAATAGAAAGGTTCAGAACTTTTGTAAAACATCACAGTACAGTTGAAAAATACATGGCAAATAGAAATCCAATATGGATGGTGTTAAGAGATAGATGGGAGGTGTTGAATGGAGCTGAAGGATGGGACTAATAACAACAACTAATAACAACAAGATAACTAATGTAAAGCATACTGTGTCCATAATAAGTATGTAGGTTGAGAGCTTTTGTGAAAGAGCACAGTTAGAAAAATATGGCATATAGAAGCAAACCAGACGGACATCATGAAAATGATCGGAGGAAGTTCAGGAGTAAAAACAAACAAAATAACATTATTTTAGAATTTGACTGTCCATAAAATGCATATAGTATGTATGGGCTGGAAGTAGAGGCCTAAGCGTTGTTGTTCACTAGTTTACTCCAATTGGGGAAGGGGTGGTGGGGTTGGAAAGTAATGAAGGGAAATATAATTTAAAAAAGGATATGTGTGTGTGTGTATGGATGTATGTACAGTGGGGAGAACAAGTATTTGATACACTGCCGATTTTGCAGGTTTTCCTACTTACAAAGCATGTAGAGGTCTGTAATTTTTATCATAGGTACACTTCAACTGTGAGAAACGGAATCTAAAACAAAAATCCAGAAAATCACATTGTATGATTTTTAAGTAATTAATTTGCATTTTATTGCATGACATAAGTATTTGATACATCAGAAAAGCAGAACTTAATATTTGGCACAGAAATCTTTGTTTGCAATTACAGAGATCATACGTTTCCTGTAGGTCTTAACCAGGTTTGCACACACTGCAGCAGGGATTTTGGCCCACTCCTCCATACAGACCTTCTCCAGATCCTTCAGGTTTCGGGGCTGTCGCTGGGCAATACAGACTTTCAGCTCCCTCCAAAGATGTTCTATTGGGTTCAGGTCTGGAGACTGGCTAGGCCACTCCAGTACCTTGAGATGCTTCTTACGGAGCCACTCCTTAGTTGCCCTGGCTGTGTGTTTCGGGTCGTTGTCATGCTGGAAGACCCAGCCACGACCCATCTTCAATGCTCTTACTGAGGGAAGGAGGTTGTTGGCCAAGATCTCGTGATACATGGCACCATCCATCCTCCCCTCAATACGGTGCAGTCATCCTGTCCCCTTTGCAGAAAAGCATCCCCAAAGAATGATGTTTCCCACCTCCATGCTTCACGGTTGGGATGGTGTTCTTCGCGGTTGTACTCATCCTTCTTCTTCCTCCAAACACGGCGAGTGGAGTTTAGACCAAAAAGCTCTATTTTTGTCTCATCAGACCACATGACCTTCTCCCATTCCTCCTCTGGATCATCCAGATGGTCATTGGCAAACTTCAGACGGGCCTGGACATGCGCTGGCTTGAGCAGGGGGACCTTGCGTGCGCTGCAGGATTTTAATCCATGACGGCGTAGTGTGTTACTAATGGTTTTCTTTGAGACTGTGGTCCCAGCTCTCTTCAGGTCATTGACCAGGTCCTGCCGTGTAGTTCTGGGCTGATCCCTCACCTTCCTCATGATCATTGATGCCCCACGAGGTGAGATGTTGTATGGAGCCCCAGACCGAGGGTGATTGACCGTCATCTTGAACTTCTTCCATTTTCTAACAATTGCGCCAACAGTTGTTGCCTTCTCACCAAGCTGCTTGCCTATTGTCCTGTAGCCCATCCCAGCCTTGTGCAGGTCTACAATTTTATCCCTGATGTCCTTACACAGCTCTCTGGTCTTGGCAATTGTGGGGAGGTTGGAGTCTGTTTGATTGAGTGTGTGGACAGGTGTCTTTTATACAGGTAACGCAGTTAATACAGGTAATGAGTGGAGAACAGGAGGGCTTCTTAAAGAAAAACTAACAGGTCTGTGAGAGCTGGAATTCGTACTGGTTGGTAGGTGATCAAATACTTAAGTCATGCAATAAAATGCAAATTAATTACTTAAAAATCATACAATGTGATTTTCTGGATTTTTGTTATAGATTCCGTCTCTCACAGTTGAAGTGTACCTATGATAAAAATTACAGACCTCTACATGCTTTGTAAGTAGGAAAACCTGCAAAATCGGCAGTGTATCAAATACTTGTTCTCCCCACTGTATGTGTATGTGTGCGTGTATATATATATATTTGCGAGAAAAAAAACATATGGGGGATTGGAAGTGATGCAGACAATTACATTGATGGAAGTTAAAATATATCTGAAATATTAAAGCTGATCTACCCCCCCAAAAAAAATAAGAAAATAAAAAAAGTATAATATGTGGGTATGTCTCTATAAGCTTGGCACATCTAGCCACTGGGATTTTTGCCCATTCTTCAAGGCAAAACTGCTCCAGCTCCTTCAAGTTGGATGGGTTCCGCTAGTGTACAGCAATCTTTAAGTCATACCACAGATTCTCAATTGGATTGAGGTCTGGGCTTTGACTAGGCCATTCCCAGACATTTAAATGTTTCCCCTTAAACCACTCGAGTGTTGCTTTAGCAGTATGCTTAGGGTCATATTCCTGCTGGAAGGTGAACCTCCGTCCCAGTCTCAAATCTCTGAAAGACTGAAACAGGTTTCCCTCAAGAATTTCCCTGTATTTAGCGCCATACATCATTCCTTCAATTCTGACCAGTTTCCCAGTCCCTGCCAATGAAAAACATCCCCACAGCATGATGCTGCCACCACCATGCTTCACTGTAGTGATGGTGTTCTCGGGGTGATGAGAGGTGTTGGATTTGTGGCAGACATAGCGTTTTCCTTGATGGCCAAAAAGCTCAATTTTAGTCTCATCTGACCAGAGTACCTTCTTCGATATGTTTGGGGAGTCTCCCACATGCCTTTTGGCGAACACCAAGCGTGTTTGCTTATTTTTTTCTTTAAGCAATGGCTTTTTTCTGGCCACTCTTCCGTAAAGCCCAGCTCTGTGGAGTGTACGGCATAAGTGGTCCTATGGACAGATACTCCAATCTCCGCTGTGGAGCTTTGCAGCTCCTTCAGGGTTATCTTTGGTCTCTTTGTTGCCTCTCTGATTAATGCCCTCCTTGCCTGGTCCGTGAGTTTTGGTGGGCGGCCCTCTCTTGGCAGGTTTGTTGTGGTGCCATATTCTTTCAATTTTTTCATAATGGATTTATAATGGATTTAAGTTTCTGATATTTTTTTATAACCCAACCCTGATCTGTACTTCTCCACAACTTTGTCCCTGACCTGTTTGGAGAGCTCCTTGGTCTTCATGGTACCGCTTGCTTGGTGGTGCCCCTTGCTTAGTGGTGTTGCAGACTCTGGGGCCTTTCAGAACAGGTGTAAACATACTGAGATCATGTGACAGATCATGTGACACTTAGATTTCACACAGGTGGACTTTATTTAACTAATTATGTGACTTCTGAAGGTAATTGGTTGCGCCAGATCTTGTTTAGGGGCTTCATAGCAAAGTGGGTGAATACATATGCACGCACCACTTTTCCGTTATTAATTTTTTTAGAATTTTTTTTAACTAGTTATTTTTTTCATTTCACTTCACCAATTTGGACTATTTTGTGTATGTCCATTACATGAAATCCAAATAAAAATCAATTTAAATACAGGTTGTAATGCAACAAAATAGGAAAAACGCCAAGGGGGATGAATACTTTTGCAAGGCACTGTATGTGTTTGTCAGCAAATGTAATGTTTGGGAGCAATCGATAATGTGGATGTGTACTTTTGGTTGAACGAGGCCAGAAAATGTATGCTCTGAGAGTCAAACCTTAACGCATCAACTTTTTTTGTTAGCCTGATCAGTCAATGAATTGTGTGGCGGAGAGTGTGTGCAAAAATGATAGTATGGATGTAAATAGTATGTGTAACTAGATGACACAGGGCTCAATTCAAGCAAACCTGCAATATCTTCCATTTTCTTCTTTCTCTCATGATCAAATAAATTCACAGTAAAAGACTACTAGGGCTGCGTTTACACAGGCAGCCCAATTCAGATCTTTTGCCAATTGTCTGGCATATCTGATACCTATCTGATATTTTACTTAATGCGCAAACAGCAAAAAAAACACATGGAATCTGATCTTTTGACTTCGGATTTATACCACATGCATATGTGGACCTCAGTCCTGATACTATTCTGATGCTCAATATGTGACCTCAGTTTGGACTCTCAAATCAGATTTTTTTTGCTCTGAAGTGGTTATTTTGCACATTATCTGTCATTCCCACAACAACTAGCCCAAAATGTAAAGGAACAGTGACAGGAAATGAGCACTGTATGTTTGTGTTACTTCAGAAGCTGCATTTACACTGGCAGCCCCAATTCTGACCTCCCCTCCCACTAATTGGTCTTTTGACCACTCAGATCAGCTCTTTTGCCAATAATTGGGCAAAAGATCAGAATTGGGCTGCCTGTGTAAATTGAGCCAAAGTGAATGCCAAATCTGATATGGGTCACATAAAACTGAATGTAGACAGTCATAAAAAAAGATTGGACATGAAAAATAAAATCTAAATTGGGTTCTCAGGGTACCTGTGTAAACACAGCATACTGTAGGTAGAAAATAAACATGTAAAGGTATTCAGCTACATGGGAAAAACGCCCCTTTTCATTAAATAACTAAACCAGTGTAAATTGTAGCCACTTATTTCCCATTGTAGTTAGTTTGCCTAAGCATGACCATCATCCACATACCAAATTTGTCACAAATATTTGCTTTTTTGTGTCAGCAATTGGACATTGTTCTTAGTTACACAACCTTACCCATGTAGTGAATATGTTATTCAATGCGTTTGTATGGGCTAATAGCAGTAAGGTCAAAAATAATTTTTCATTAAATATTTATTTTTATATTTTACATTTTACATTTTATTCATTTAGCAGACGCTCTTATCCAGAGCGACTTACAGTTAGTGAGTGCATACATTATATATTTTTTTATATAAGGGGTCTTAAAAAGGGGTCTTAAAATTCTAAATCAAATAGCAAAATGATCCTTGGTGTCACGTTCATTTAAAGACCGGTCCGACCAAGGCGCAGCTTGATATGCGTACATGTTTATTTACGATAAACACACGACAAAACAACAATGGAAACGAAACGTGAAGCCCACCGGTACAACAAACCTTACACGAAACAAGAACCCACAACTAGACAGTGCCAAAAGGCTGCCTAAGTATGATTCCCAATCAGAGACAACGAGCGACAGCTGCCTCTGATTGGGAACCACACCCGCCAACATAGAAATACAAATCTAGAATACTCACACCCTGACCAAACTAGCTAGAGTTTATATACTACTAAGCTATATGGAATTATTTTATATATATATATATATATATATATATATATATATATATATATATATATATATATCATACATCAACTGTTGTTTTTTTCAATTCCCTTTAGAATTTAGTTGTGGTGATTATCTATCATGTTGCCCTTCACTCTGGGCTTTGGCACACAGTCTCAGCCTTTAGTCCAAATCTTTGATTTCCCAGATAAATCCATTGTTTCCCAGACATTCCATGACCCTGGGGCCCTTATTAGCTGTCATTCAGTCAATAAAAAGATATCGAGAGAGAGAGAGAGAGAGATGGGTGGGGCGGCTACTCATGCCTACTTGTATGTAGGCGAGGGTAGCCACTCTCTGAACTGTTCTCCCCATGGAGACAGCATTTTCTCGCACGCACTTACACACAAACACACACACAATGGAGAGATCAAGCGGGGCGCGGCTGGACCGGGCTGGACTGGAAAAAAATATCCACAAGGCTATCTGCGCATAAAAGTTCTGTGCACCGGTATAATAATTACAGGCATGCCCTTAACCCCTATACAAACATCAAAGACATAGGAACAACATGACGCTCAGGTGTGAGCACTGTATTTCAAAACGACTTTCCTCAGCATGCACCTTTCACTAGGGATGGGAATGGGGTGGTTAAGCTCCACATTAGAATGCCTGTCTCCAGATTTGGATACTTATGAGGTCAATTTCAATGTTTTTCATGCAAACGCTTTATTCGATGCTAATTATTGAATAAATACTACTACTACAATTCTCCCCGAAAAACTCAATTCAGAGAAAAACGTCCTCCATTGGATTACTGTTATTGAGAGTCGTTTAGCTGTAGACCCACATAGAGACGAAGTAACTACAGGAGAAAATAGCTCACTAACCAAGTTTCCACCCAACCTTTTTATGCCAGTAAAGTGCATGTCGGATAAAAAATGTAATGAAAGGCCCGATGGAAACAGAACATTTTTCGGTAAACATTCCAAATGTGGACAAAACAAAATACACTAGACAAGGTGGGATCTTTTTGTCGTTAAAATTAATTATGCGAGAAATGTCGGTGGAAACGCTTTTATGCGCAAATATTGATATAATAACCCACATATCGAAGTAAACTTGGAGTCACGCAATGACATGTTGTGTGGTCCTCCCACTATAGGCTATGGCTATGATGAACTTCACAGGGTGGTGAAAGTGCAAGGTGATGAGCTTGATGCTCCTTTCCAATAAATGTCGAGGGTCTTATTCTGGTGGCATGATACAAATGTAAATGTAAACGTAAATGTAAATGTAATGCATGATCATCGATGCTTGTCTGCTGTTTGACAAATAAAAATAATCTCGCTCTTTTGTCCATAATAATCTCATCATGTAGGCAATACATGCGCTCTAGCCAACAGCACGCTCGAGCGCACGTGCCAATACAAGAGTGCACACTTGCTATTTAACTCAACATTTTTGGTGAGAAAACAGTCAGTAGAATTGAAAATGCGATGGAAACTTGTATTTTTATGTGCACTACGTCATACCGCACAGCCTTTTCTCTACAACAAGTCAATTTGATGGAAACATATCTCTGGTGGGAACATGCCATATTGTTTTTATGCGGATTTTAAAATGATTCTGTTTCCGAGCAATAATTTTTCGACTTCAAAGTCCTGGTCGATTCTTCGAGAAGTGGTATACAATTATCACTACGCGAGGTGCGCATAGAGCTCTCCAACGCACCCGCTGCGCCACACTTGCGCTTTGCCTTCATCAGTGAGTCCTCGCTAGACTGCAACTCCATGAGCTCCAGCTTGTGCTTGGCCGCGGTCTCGAGCACTGTCTGCTTGTTGTAAAAAATGACGAAGTTGTTGATAATGGGGTGAATGGGCAACGCGATGGCTATCACCCCACACAGGAAGCTGATGGCTGCGTTGCACTTGCCTAGAGTGGTTTTGGGGTAAATGTCTCCATAGCCCACGGTGGTCATGGTGATAATAGCCCACCAGAAGGACTGTGGGATGCTACTGAAGAGGGTCTCCGGGTGGCTTTGCTCTATGGTGTAGCCCAGTGCTGAGAACACGAATATCCCTATGCCCATGTACATAAGTAGCAACCCCAGCTCTTTGAAACTCCTCTTCAGCGCATAGGTGAGAGTCTGTAGCCCGGAGGAGTGGCGCGCGAGTTTGAAGATGCGGGCGATACGCATGATGCGAAGCGCCTGGACCGCTTGCTGGACCTTGGCCAGATCCATCATGGCCGTACCCAGGTAAGTAAGGGTCAGCACCACGTAGAAGGGCATGATAGCCATGAAGTCTATTATGTTCATAAAGGATAGGAAAAAGTGCAGTTTGTTTGGGCAGGACATAAAACGCAGCAGGTATTCCACGGTGAACCAGCCTATGCAGACTGTCTCGATGGCCTCCAGCATCGGGTGTTCCACAAGGTCCCCCTCTTCATCTTCCACTTGGACTTCTGGAATGGTCCCCACGCACATCACCACGGAGGATACAAGGACGAAGAGGAAAGATGCAATGGCGATAACGCGCGCAGGCAACGAGGACTCCGGTTTCTCCATGAGTTTCCAAAGGAACTTTAGGCACCGCGCTGAGCGGTAGACAGAAGGGTCCCCATCTATATCATCCAAGATAAGCTTCACTTTGTTGGCAATCTCTGCCAGCTCTTCCTCTTTTTCAGTCAGGTAACTTTTACAGCACTCGTCCAAATAGCTTTGGTGAATTTTCCAGAACTCCATCTCTTTAATGAAACAAATTGGACAGATACCTCGTTTGATGTGAATCTCACCGAAGTAATACACGTCAATGATACATCTGAAAGCGTCAGGATCCCGGTCGAAATAAAACTCTTTTTTACCCGGGTCGTAGTCATCACAAAGTGAGTAGATAACGTCGTAATTCAGAGTTGAGCAGTTGATCAGTTCTGCAAGTCGACTCTCCGGGTAGCGGTTAAGCACATCACCGTCTAAAACTAGCCTCACCCCGCCAATGTTCACGGCTATCTCGGCTTCATCCCTTGTATCCAAGCTGTTGCAGTTCTTATATCGGGGTTTGGGTATTGTCCACATCTTTCCTGCTGTCGTAGGCTATTTTCGACGCAGTATAATAACTGGAGGAAAATGTCTAAAAGCAATTAACAGACTTGTTTTTCATGTCGGCCACATGAACAGTTTAAAATGCAGGTAGGAAAGGAGGAAAGGCATTGCGCAAAACCCCGCTCCGTGCTCTTCCATGACCAAGCTGCAAATACACTCTCTCTCTCTCTCTCTCTCTCTCTCTCTCTCTCTCTCTCTCTCTCTCTCTCTCTCTCTCTCTCTCTCTCTCACGCACACGCACACGCACACGCACACACTGCTACTGCTGAGCCTGTGAGCTTTGTGAGCGGATATCACTTGGTTGTCAATTTATGAAACCTTGCTCCATTTCCTGGAAACATTAAACACAAAACCTAATCTTCAAGCACTATTTACAAAACCTCTGACTCCTCTCACAAAATGAAACATTCGCCTCAAAACAGTTTTACCTGTGTTCAAAATCAAACACTGCTCTCAAATCATAAACAAAGTGATCAAAATGATATACACTCTCAAGCAGTCAGTAAACAATACACCGAAAAATAGAAAACACATTGTTCAAAACATACAGTTCTCAGGGAGAAGTACATTTTTAATCTCAAAACAAATTTCATATTTTGCCGTCATTGTCTTTTGATGAAGGAAAACGTGTTCTTTTATAGTAGCTCAAAATTGATCAGAAATTACTACTCTGCTTTGCTCTTTGCAATTTTGTTTTTTGTTCTTCCTCCTCCTTGTACCCCTATTTTTACAGTACTGTACCCTGCATCTCACAAACTTGTCATTTGTCTCTGTGATACTGTAATTCTTGTTCTTTGTTGATATGAACCTGCAACCAGTCAAAATCTATTGAGCAGTCAGTACTGTTAACAAATGGAAAGCACAATGTTCAGGGCCATACAATTTGTCCATTGTACAGTATACAGCCTACAATGCACTGTACTACAGTATACAATACTAAAAGGGACAAAAATATAGTAGTATACTGTACCTGTTCTCTTCTCTGAATGTCCTTACTATGGTGGACACAGAAAATCGGCTCAAATTGGGAAGCACTCTAAGTCCTGCTTCCCTCATTGTCAGTCCATGGACAAGAACATGGTCTATGACTGTTGCTCGAATTTCATCAGATATTTCCACTCTTTGTCTTCCTCTTCGTCCTCCTCTTCCTCTTTCTTGCCCTCCTCCTCCTCTTCCTCCTCGTCGCCCACCTCGCATACGCACTCGTCCTCGTCCTCTCACATTGTTTCTTCTATCCATTCTCAGACTTTCTCCTTCCCACCTTCAACAACCTGTTTGCTCTCTGAACTGGCTTATAATGGTTGTGTCGCATAATTTGAAACAGGTTAAATCAATTTTGAGTGGTTGTGTTCAATCAATGACATGTGTTCTCTATTTGTATTTGATTGTTGCCACTTGTGTTTACCAGTATGGATGAGATGTGCATTAGAGTGCAGAATGTGTTTTGAGAATGAGAATGTGTTTAGAGTTTTGCTGAAAAGTCTAAGTGAGATCTGCAAATTGTGTTTTACGATGTGAAATGGTTTAAGGTATTGACAACAGACTGCATAATTACCTAAATGAGTCCAGGCAACTGAGAACTTTGTTCAGCCAATGGGTTTTAGTGTTTTAGCAATTGAGAAAAACTGTAACACAAGTATTGTCAAACATATGCGTCAAACTCTATGAGTAAACCGGCTGACTGCTACCATTTCAGTCAACTCGTTTACGCATACAGTTTGACGCATACCGAAAGTATGCACCACACAGAACGCACTGCAACTGCTTCTGCAACACAATGCTGCAAGGCAAACGCGGCGTTCCATTGGAAATGAATGTACTTCTGGTGTACCAAAACGCAATGACACAGTTGGTATGTTTAAAGCATAAATGAAATGTGTTTACGCGTGATCAGGGGTGTATTCATTCCGCCGACTCTGTTGAAAAACGTTTCTTAAACAGAAGAACGTGATAAACCTACCTGAATTTGTTCAATAGAAACTCTTGTTTGTAACGGTTGGACTAATGATGACACCCTATATCACCTAGCTGCAGGCAAGCGTGTGCAAGGCGGTATTGAATGTGGCACTGTCTGTCCATGTGTCACCTCAAATTTCTCTCTCGACCTGTGTGCACCTATGTTGTAAACTTAGGCTAGGTTGTAGCAACCTCATGATGGGTATAGGGAAAATGTAAGTATCATGTAGTAGCCTAAACCTACCACTGTTACATTGAACTGGGTGAATGGAATATGAATGACAGTCATCCAATATGCTGTAATAGAAATAAGGCCATGCTTATTATATATATTTTTGTCATCCCTCATCTTAAACGGCACCGACTGCCACTGGTCTATAATATATATAAAGGGTGTTAAGATACTGTATTAATGTTTCAAGAAAGGAGTGTACATATTTGGCCTGGCGAAGCGGTTTTATGCGCTGGAAGCCGATAATTATGAGTTTTTTCTCCACTGGTCTCGGCTGGTCTCGGGAAGAAATTACGAGTCCTCACTGTCCAAGACCGAGTCCAAATGTATCCGACACCGAGACACTCAATATGTGGTCTCGAGACCGGACTACAAGACTGGTTAACGCTAAAGGAATAGGTAATTTGAGATGTTTTATTTATCTTAGTAACTAGAATCAAGAACGTTAGATAATTAGGCTTGATAGGGGGTAAAAGCTAACTGGTAGCCTAGGTAGTTATCAAATAACCAAATTGCCTTCCCTTCAGCGATTGTTTTATTTACCCCTTATCAAGCCTCAAGGTGACAGCTAACGTTTTAAAATGTTTAGGCATATTTTGTATTACTCCTTAATATAAGCTATGTTGGGATTTGTTTTCTAATAATTGGATTGAAGTGATGAATAGCTTAGAATGAATGCATTAATGAGGAGCATAGGTTTGTACTATACTGATTTAAATTGTTTCACATAACAGGCTGTGATTCATGTGTGGAACGTTAGGGGAAGGACAGATAAGACTTGTATTTCTTACAGATACGAACACTGCCTCTTTGTTGTCTGTGAACCGTTGTCTGTGAACCGTCCTTGGATGTAGGAACGTACAGTCTTTTGGGTGCTAACTCTACAGGTTATTATGATAGCAACTTATGCCTGGGAACGGTGGAGCGCCAAGGGGTGGGACTAACCCGTGCGCCAACGGATTGGCTGAGGAAAGTCTAAACCACACTCAGTCCTTTACTCTGATTGGCCAACAGAAGAGGTGGGAACTCTCTGTCAGAGTATTTGAGAAAGTACCTGTAAACAATGGTTTAGTTCTCTGAGTGCCCTGCGTGGTATTTCAGTGGACCCGTATATACGAACCTTCATACTTATCATACATACATTTTGCATATAATAAATTAAGCTTGGATTGAAGATCTCTTGATTCTTATTCCAATACCAGATTTGAATTATGCAATTTCTAACAATTGGTGACCTCCGACTGTGATCTGGTAACGGAACTTCGCTGGAATTCACCCAGCCTATTGGACATCACTGTCGTCGAACTGTGTGTTTCACAAAGTGCCCGGGCTTCTAAAAACACAGGTAAGCAGACACCCATTGTTAAATAACTAAAGTTCTGCATATTGGCTTCATCCAAATTAATTTTGTGAAACACCTGTTTGATGTAAGTGAACCCTATTGTACTATAAATAACAATTACAGTATACTACTTCGATTTCATAATATACTATGCAAATGTTTGATAATTGTGATGGTTAAACCCATGGGAGTGCGAGCTATGACTAAGGCTCATAGGAGGTACTTTAAAATAGATTAGACAGTGCGACGCTATGACTGAGGCTCATAGGAGGTACTTTAAAATAGATTAGACAGTGCGACGCTATGACTAAGGCTCATAGGAGGTACTTTAAAATAGATTAGACAGTGCGAGCTATGACTGAGAGACTCATAGGAGGTACTTTAAAAGTTAGACAGTGCGAGTGTTATCGTATGCATGAGAGTGTGAATGATAAACCTGTATACCTTGATAGAAAACTAATTGGGAATTAAAACGTCTGTGGCTGTCCAAACTGTATAATTTGGGAATAACTGTTGGGTTTGTGGTTGCTTAAACCATATAACCCGTTAATAACAATTGGGAACATAAAGCTAAAGTGATGAATGACTAGTGTGACTGAACTGAAACGTTTGAGCTGATATGATTGAACTGTGGCGTTTGATGTTTGACCCTGCAAAATACTGGTTAAACAATTAGACTGAAATAATTTGGTTTATCGTTGAAATATAAACATGCACCAACTTTAACTAATTAGGTGGGAATAATTTGATTTAAATAACTAGATTAAAGTACTTTAAATAACGACAGAATATTGGAAACACTAACACAGCTCCTCAAAAGAGCCTGCTCCCAGAGGAAGAGAGAGTTGCGAGGGGAGGGGCTGGAGAGAGCGAAAGTGTGGCTTTTGGAGCCAGGAAAGACTGGGAGTTGGCTGGGAACACCACGGGGTGATTATTTGAGAGGTGCCTGGGGGTTTCTGACGATGGATATTCTGAACTTGCTCACCCGTTCATCATGGGTGGGAAAGTGGAGAATATTTACATTTGCATTTTTTGTAATTTGGCAGATGCTCTTGTCCAGAGCGACTTGCAGGAGCGATTGGGGTTGAGTGCCTTGCTCGAGGGCACATCGGCAGATTTTTCGCCTGGTCGGCTCGGGGATTGGAACCGGCGACCTCTCGGTTGTTGGCGCGGCGCTATTGATCACTAAGCTGCCTGCCGCCACATATGAGTTTAAGGTTGTGACGTTGTTTGATCATGTGATAAGGTTTAATGGCTAATTGGACCATAACTAATGTGGTTATGGAAGTAATGTATCAATAGTGGAGAACCAATAGGGGGCTCCATTGAACTATTATGGTTTATTTGGCATTTCGGTGGCATGAGGCGAAGTCAACGGCTGGTGTGGGTGGTGACCGGATGCTACTGAGTATTTAGTTTGGTAATGTTGAATGGACTATTTGTAGCGTGTTTTGGGGTTAAATAGAAAAACTAACTTATTCAATAGGGAATGGGTGAAGGGAGAAAGAGTTTTTTGCTGAGGTGAAAGCTACTGCGATTTTCATTTGGTGACGTCACTTGCTCTATGAACTGGGAGTAGTTACTTTGAGAGCATCGCAGATGGAGTGGAGTGCCTGGCGATGTATGTAAAGGGTTCCTGGTTCGAAAACAGGTAGGGACAGTGAGTAAAGCTTTCGCAGTGGGGCTATATACCTAGATTACTATGTGGATTGAGAAATGTGAAAGGTTGAATTAGATAGCTTAAATAGAAGTATTCTAGAAAGGTCTATGAAAATATGTTATAAGGTTACCATGCGCTTTCCCCGAAGGAGCAAGGGGAGGGTGAGAGACAGTACAGTTCAGATGGTAGGAACATCATTAAATGTATGCTTATCAACGATAGCAAGTGTTTGTTTTATTAATTAGGGCATAATCAGAGAGAACAGTTAAATAAACTGAATAGCGAACTGAAATGGGTTAGCGGGAAAATATAAATTTTTGGCACATTTTAGAACGATAATGTATTTTGGTTACGTGGATGCAAGTGACATTGGCTGTTGTGATGGGGGAATAGCGCCAGCCTGTGGTGGGTTCTGGAATTGTTACATAAAACAAACTTATATTTTAAACTAAAGTGATGGAGTAGGCTACAATTATAACATTATCAGAAAAAAGGCACAATTTAATGTGAAATAGTTATTACAATTATTATCATTGATCCAGTAATGATATAAGGATAGTAGAGGAAGGCAGGGGATTTAATCTCATTTAGGGAAGTTATATTAGGAAGAAAATACCATTAAATGAGGGAACATTTGATGTAACCGTGATTGTATTGGCTAAAAACTAAAATATGACATTTACAGGGGCGACAGATTTTCCTAGGGGGTTGAACAAATAATTGATAATGGATCATTTGAGATGAGATCACATGTAGCAGAGTTAGGGTAATCAATTAAATAATCATTGTATACTCGAGGAATTTTGAGTGGTTTTATGGATTAGTTATGAGGAATTAGATTGATACAAACAATTATTGATGGGTTAAGACTGGGGATATCTGTATCATGTTTTGTGTGTACTACCATCTTTAGATTATAACCAGGAGAAAGAGATTAGCTCATCTCAGTTAGGCAGTATTTAGGTCATAAAAGTGAGCTACCAAATTAACTGAGGCCTGGCTATTTGTGGTTGTTATTTTTCAAATTGGGTTTTTCAAACAAAAAACAACACACCTAGTATGATGTTTATAAAGCCTTGTTGTTTCAATTTTGGGGGGTTTTCAGCAGGTCAAGGGTGATAGGTCTTAGAGGAGCACACACAGGGAATTGTTGGGTATACTATGGGATGGAACAGTTCATTGAATAATTTCAATTGCCTCTGAACTCTGTTTTAACCTTCTGGTGTTAATTAATCATCCACACTAGTAAATACTAAAGGCATGAGAGGAGGACTTTAAGATAGTTTATTTGACTAAGTTGAGGGTAATTTATAATATTGTGAAAATTGTGAAGAAGATTATAATTTGGTATGGATGGTATGGTAGGAGATGGTAGGATTAAATAATAAATATATACGAAGGAGAGAAAAAAAAAAAAAAAGGATTAGAAATTGAGAGCTGAACATGTATGTGTGAAGATAATTTATTAACCACACCTGTATGTCAGAGGTTTTGTGCTCCACAGGTGAACTAAAGGAGAAGGTGACCCACTCTATCTAACCAGGAGACTGAAGCAGGCCTGGCGGGAAGGGCTCTACCAAGTACTGCCTTTGCCAGCAGAATAGCTGAGAGATCCATCTGGGTGCATGTCACTCACTGCAAAAAGGTAAACCCAGCTACACCTGACGAACAAACACAGAGTTAGGAGAAAGAACCGATCACCACTAGGGCTCGGGGGTTGGCTCCTTAACGAAGATTCCCTTACCCTGTCTGATCATCCCTGTGTGAGTTCGATAGAAGGTGAAGCAATGGGTTGGCCTCTGGCGTCTGACATGTTCTCAGGGTGAGGGTGGGGATTCACAGGTCTCCCGACGGTAGGTAGCTGTCTGATTGTGGGGGCCATATTCCTAACACACAGACCCTCCTGATCAGCCAGAAGTAGTAGGGAAAGGGGAAGTACTAGGGACTTTAGGGAAGGACATCACCATATGTATGTCACCATGTACATCCTGGGACTATGTAGTTGCTTATACCAAGCGGGGGGGATATGTCAATCTCCATACACAGTTTAGGGACAGGTGTGGTATTGTGAAAGTAGGGAATTATCAGAAATGGCAGTGCGACCCATATAAGGGTAGGTACTGTCTGAAAGTCTGAATTATGCTAAAACAGATTACAGACCTGACAAGTGAGATATCCTCTTCAACTGGGGCACCCTATAGAGTAAACCTCTCTGAGGGAGGTAGTGAGACAGTGCAAACTATTGACCTGAAGGAAGTAGTACAGATGGAGATGGAGTAAATAGATTTTAACCTGTGGTTGGAATGTATTCAGTATACGGTCTAAAGAGGACTGTTGTACCTGTAGGACAGCCAAACCAAGGTTAACAACTACTCCGTTCCCCTTGACAGGCTTTAACTCTCTGTCAGGTTTATCCTCCATGCAAGCCACCTGGGAATGTGGTGAAAGAGTCTTGTAGTAACTTGCACTATCTGTATCCCCCGATAACAAAGTCATCCCGACCTGGGTTGCCTCAGTTTGAAATCACAGGGGATTCTAATTGTTTTTCTAGGACTAGTAAGACAGGATACAGGGTAGGGCCTCTTAGCTCCTGCTCCCACACAGAGAATATCACAACTAAAAGAGACCATGACTAATCTCTCCTCTTTGTTGCAGACAGAGGATTTTAGGAATCAAAACCAGGCCCGTGCTGACATCTGATGGTTGTGTGGTGATAACTGATTGTGAACTCACCTACATACGCAAACAATCAAACGTGTCAGAGACTGGTGAGTTGTCACGTAGAAAGTAGGACCTCCTCCCGGGATCCTTTGATGAAAGGATATATATTGATGGGATCCACAATCAGATCGCAGCTGGGTTTGAATCAAGTATTTTCTGGTGGTCAACAATTAATAAAAATGTAGATTGGATAAATTATATTTAATATAACCAGCAAAATATGTATAAACCACACTCGTGATGCAATAAAGGGATTGGCTGAGCAGACAGCACCAACTAGCTTAATGACATGGCAGAATAGAATAGCTTTAGATATGCTTTTGGCTGAGCGGGATAGGGTTTGTGTTCTGTTTGGATATATGTGCTGTACTTTCATCTCCAACAACACAGCACCGGACGGGTCCGTGACCAAAGCGCTTCAGGGACTCACCACGCTGGCGAACAAACTGGCTGAGAACTCTGGTATTGATAGCTCCATAAACGGTTGGTTTGATAACATATTTGGTAAATGGAAAACTATTGTTGTAACTATTCTGGGTGAAGTTATAGCTTCTATGGGTATACTTGTTCTTTGTGGATGTTGTCTTATTTCCTGTGTCTGAGGGTTGGTGAGAAAAGGAGATGGAGAAGGTGGTTTCCAAACAGATGGTGAGATACGGCCCAATCCCGGACTCCGACCTAAGGAATGAAGGATATGACCTACCAGACTTGGAGGAGTGACACCCTAGGGTGTCTAAAGGGGGCCAAAATGTACTTCCCTGTTGGTGTTTTATGTTTTAATAATCTTATGTTTTGTGTTCTATTAATCCTGTGTTTTATGCTTTATTAATCAAGTTAACCATTGGGAATGTTTGTCTTTCCTTATGTGAAGGTTTGAAGTGCCTGGGTGACTTGTAGCCAACCGTTTGCAAGTTGGGTGTAGATGGAAGGACTGAAGGCCTTTTATTATCAAATTGTCTATTAATAAAAGTGTGATTCTTTTTGTTTGTATTGTATTTTAATGAGTGACATCCTAGAGGGTGTCAAAAGGGGGATTGTTGGGATTTGTTTTCTAATAATTGGATTGAAGTGATGAATAGCTTAGAAGGAATGCATTAATGAGGAGCATAGGTTTGTACTATACTGATATAAATTGTATCACATAACAGGCTGTGATTCATGTGTGGAACGTTAGGGGAAGGACAGATAAGACTTGTATTTCTTACAGATACGAACACTGCCTCTTTGTTGTCTGTGAACCGTTGTCTGTGAACCGTCCTTGGATGTAGGAACGTACAGTCTTTTGGGTGCTGACTCTACAGGTTATTATGATAGCAACTTATGCCTGGGAACGGTGGAGCGCCAAGGGGTGGGACTAACCCGTGCGCCAACGGATTGGCTGAGTAAAGTCTAAACCACACTCAGTCCTTTACTCTGATTGGCCAACAGAAGAGGTGGGAACTCTCTGTCAGAGTATTTGAGAAAGTACCTGTAAACAATGGTTTAGTTCTCTGAGTGCCCTGCGTGGTATTTCAGTGGACCCGTATATACGAACCTTCATACTTATCATACATACATTTTGCATATAATAAATTAAGCTTGGATTGAAGATCTCTTGATTCTTATTCCAATACCAGATTTGAATTACGCAATTTCTAACAGCTACCAAGCCAACATATTTAGCAAGCTAGCTAACTAGCAACTTGGTAAGCTAGCTAGCTTGTTCCAGTTAGTTTTCTCGTCATGAATGAAGCAGGTAGAGTACTAGCAACCTTATGGTATGGTTATGTGAAATGACAATATTTTCTTGCAATATCGACACAATTTTGATTCATAATTTATGCATTGACAGTTTGTAGTGTATCACAGTCCAACACTAACACCACGTTGGGTCTGGACTGTGAGGTACCGCCACTGACGACCCAATCTGCACCCATGGCATCCATCGTTCATAACAAACAGGGCAGTCATGAGTATTGAGGGTGTACTAAAATTAAATTTTTAGCAAAGATTGGCCTACGTTTGCATCTTTACAGAAAACATATGTTGTGATTGGAGCTCTGTATTTGCTATGCTGCATTTTAAAAACAGAAATAGCAGAAATGTGATTTGGAAATAGCAACTTGGATTAAATATGACGATGTTTGCCTTTCCATGCCTTGTATAGCCTACTATTGAATATGATGCAAATGTATGCTCAGATATGTCACCTTCATGTGAAGAAGCACAATGATTTTCGCCGCCTGAACAGGTAAAATAATTTGGGTGCTGGACATTTCATGAGTCGGATTTAGCCCGTTTTCGATCAGACACACGAGGATGTAAGGATATCTATTGAAATGATGCATTTCTTTTTAGAAATATGGATACATAAATGATCAGGTAATGACGAGATATGATACATTTCTGAAAATATGTGGATTCGTTCATGCCTAAGTATAAAGGCTTAGATATGTCAACATGTTGACACGCATGCTTTCCGGAGTTAGAATATTCTACAAATATGTAAGCGGGTGCAAGAGCATCAGGCACGTGTCGTGAACGTATCTCACCCCAGATATCTCCCTGGACTCATAGCAGGGAGATTTCTGAGGTCCGGATTGAATGCGTGTAGAAACTGTCCCATTACGGAGAATATCCTAGCTCCGTATATGAAAGTAAGGACATGCATATCTCGAGCATGTCTACTCCTTCTATCTAATAAAATGTCAGATAAAGATATCCCCTGATATTGACCCTTTTCGCCCAGTGTTGATACTGACAATGCAGATTCCTTAACCTCTAGTGTCCAATTTCAGACTCACAAGTTTACAGTTACCCTGTGGATAATGCAGAGACAGAGAGTTACTGAAACAATTCCACACAAGATATAGAATTAGGGGTTAATGTTCATGAACATCAAATGTATACTTACCATGCAGATTCCTTAAAGGGGAAGTTCAACCTGGGGGAATCTGGGCTTGTTTTTATCATGTCCGAGGCATTTCTAGGACAGTGGGATGTGTTTCACACATAATTGCCCAGGAGGAAGGCAGATCTGGCCTTTGCACGCTGAATGATACACCCTATGACGGCTTCCACTGTATTGATGGGGGGGGTAAGATCTAAAAATAAATGTAGTCCTGCTTTGTGGCATTTCACAAAGGCTCTATGTTATACTGATCGCACTATACATTTTTGTGTGTGTAGATATGGTTGTCCTTGTTCGATAGAGCCATTGGACATCTTTCAGTGATGTTCCTATTGACGGATTCACTGCTAAATATACAAGCTGACAAATTTTTTTAGGTCTCTGAAAGACTACAATTTATGTTGGGGGGTGCTTCATGCTCTGGCAGCCGTCCCTCCCCCAAGGTGGGCGTTTTTTAAAAGGAGGCCGACACTAACAACACAATCCTTTGGGCAAAACTGAAAGAACTAACCAGACGCAATGGCTTCAAGTGATTCCTCTCATCAACATGAATTCGACCATAGAGCATTTTTTCTATTAGCTACATGGTGACATTCAACCATACATGTTTCAACCGGAATATAGTGAAGAGGTTTCGAAACAAAGAGTTGGATTTAGCTAACGTTAGAAGCTCAGCTACTGCTGATGCCAGGGCCAAGAGGGCAGATGACAAATACAGTGCCTAGCTAAGTAAATTATTTTTCCTGCAAGCCACCTAGCTAGCTAACTTTAGTTTATCTACTGAAACCCATATGGTGTATTGCTGGCTAACATTCTACTGTGTTAGAGTGGGGGAAATCAAATTATTTTTCTGTTTGCTAATTTAGGTATCTAGTCTAGCTAGGTAAATTAGCAAAACAAACTACCAGTATCCATATCTATGACAAAAAATAGAAGAGGTTTTATAATCTGAGATCTTTTGTATCTTGATTGTAAAACCTCTTCTCTTTTTAGTCGTATACTGTATATGGCAACTAAACATCGAGCTACAACATTCAACCAGCCAACTAAAGCTAGGTTTACCGGCAAACGTTAGCACATTACTGGAGTTGGTTAGCTAGTTAGCCTGGCACCTGCTACCTTGTTATGCGCCATGCCTTGTGTTTGTAACTTGTTAGCAAACGTGTAACATCAGCAAATGTGAATAATTTTACAAGCTAGCTATCTAACATAATTGACGAGGGTTGACAATGGTTATGATTATGACCGTGGATGCATTTCAATCTCACAAAATTATAGGCATGACACAAGTATTGTACCGTTGAAGTCGAAAGTTTACATACACTTAGGCTGGAGTCATTAAAACTCGTTTTTCAACCACTCCACAAATTTCTTGTTAACAAACTATAGTTTTGGCAAGTCGGTTAGGACATCTACTTTGTGCATGACACAAGTAATTTTTCCAACAATTGTTTACAGACAGATTATTTCACTTATAATTCACTGTATCACAATTCCAGTGGGTCAGACGTTTACATACACTAAGTTGACAGTGCCTTTAAACAGCTTGGAAAATTTCAGAAAATGATGTAATGGCTTTAGAAGCTTCTGATAGGCTAATTGACATCATTTGAGTCAATTAGAGGTGTACCTGTGGATGTATTTCAAGGCCTACCTTCAAATTCAGTGCATCTTTGCTTGACATCATGGGAAAATCAAAATAAATCATCCAAGACCTCAGGAAATAAATTGTAGACCTCCACAAGTCTGGTTCATCCTTGGGAGCAATATCCAAACGCCTGAAGGTACCACGTTCATCTGTACAAACAATAGTACGCAAGTATAAACAACATGGGACCACGCAGCCATCATACCGCTCAGGAAGGAGACGCGTTCTGTCTCCTAGAGATGAACGTACTTTAGTGCGAAAAGTGCAAATCAACAGCAAAGGACCTTGTGAAGATGCTGGAGGAAACAGGTACAAAAGTATCTATATCCACAGTAAAACGAGTCCTATATCGACATAACTTGAAAGGACGCTCAGCAAGGAAGAAGCCACTGCTCCAAAGCCGCCATAAAAAAGCCAGACTACGGTTTGCAACTGCACATGGGGACAAAGATCGTACATTTTGGAGAAATGTCCTCTGGTCTGATGAAACAAAAATAGAACTGTTTGGCCATAATGACCATCGTTATGTTTGGAGGAAAAAGGGGGTGCTTGCAAGCCGAAGAACACCATCCCAACCGTGAAGCATGGGGGTGGCAGCATCATGCTGTGGGGGTGCTTTGCTGCAGGAGGGACTGGTGCACTTCACAAAATAGATGGCATCATGAGGAAGGAAAATGATGTGGATATATTGAAGCAACATCTCAAGACATCAGTCAGGAAGTTAAAGCTTGGTCGCAAATGGGTCTCCCAAATGGACAATGACCCCAAGCAAACTTCCAAAGTTGTGGCAAAATGGCTTAAGGACAACAAAGTCAAGGTATTGGAGTGGCCATCACAAAGCCCTGACCTCAATCCTATAGAACATTTGTGGGCAGAACTGAAAAAGCGTGTGCGAGCCAGGAGGCCTACAAACCTGACTCAGTTACACCAGATCTGTCAGGAGGAATGGGCCAGAATTCACCCAACCTATTGTGGGAAGCTTGTGGAAGGCTACCCGAAACGTTTGACCCAAGTTAAACCATTTAAAGGCAATGCTATCAAATACTAATTGAGTGTATGTCAACTTCTGACTCTCTGGGAATGTGATGAAAGAAATAAAAGCTGAAATAAATCATTCTCTCTACTATTATTCTGAAATGTCACATTCTGAAAATAAAGTGGTGATCCTAACTGACCTAAGACAGGGATTTTTTACTAGGATTAAATGTCAGGAATTGTGAAAAACTGAGTTTAAATGTATTTGGCTAAGGTGTATGTAAACTTCCGACTTCAACTGTAGCTAAGTTTACTAGCAAACAGTGAAGATAAACAATAATACAACAATTTACTGTTTTAAATCTCGAAAACTGAAGATGGTTTTACTATAAAAATATTTGCCTAAGCATGCCTGTAGGTAGATACTGTCTGTCTACATACCTTGGTACGGTCTGGTCGCTGTGCAAAGGTTGAGGGTTATGCCATATATATTTTTATATTAGGCTAGATATTGTTGTAAATGTAATCTCTGTGATTGTGCATATGTTCAACTAGTCTACCCTAATGTTGATGTTATGCTGGCACAGTTGAACTGTCTGTCACGCCCTGGCTCTGGGGACTCTTATATGTTGAGCCAGGGTGTGGATTTTCTATGTGTCATTTTCTAGGTTTTGTTCTAGTTCATGTATTTCTATGATGGCCAGGGTGGTTCCCAATCAGAGGCAGCTGTTGCTTGTTGTCTCTGATTGGGGACCATACTTAGGCAGCCTGTTTGGCACTGTTCATGGTGGGATCTTGTTCCGTAAGGTTGTTTTGGTGTATTAACCTAGGACTTCACGTATCGTTTGGTTTGTTGTTTTGTTCGTGTGTACACTTCAATAAAAGTATGTACGCTTACCACGCTGCGCCTTGGTCCGCTGTTTATAACGACCGTGACAGAAGATCCCACTAAAATAGGACCAAGCAGTGTGTGCAGGAGCAAACGCCGGGTATGGAACAGGAGGTTACTCTGGTAGATGTCCTCCTCGGTTGGGGGAGAATCACAGAGGAGGAGGCCGTCCGCTACCGGAGGGCGATGAGGGAGGATGCCCAGGCAGGAGAGGAGAAGCGGCGCCAACCGGGTCGTCGTCGGACAGGCGAGAGGCAACCCCAATACATTTTTTTGGGGGGGCACACGGCATGGACGACGGGGATGCTGGAGGCAGCTACAGGATGTATCGGCGGATTAGGAGAGGAGGCCACCAGGTTTGGGGGGCTGGAAGGGAGGTTGGCGGAGCCTAGAGGTAGAGTAGAGCCAACTCCCCGTACTCAGGCTAGGCAGCGTGAGACTGGGCAGGTTCCGAGTTATGCGGAGCTGCGTACTGTGCCGTGAGTGGTCCGGCACAGTCCTGTACGTCCTGTGCTAGCACCACGCACGTGTCGTGCTAAGGTGGGCATGCAGCCAGGACGGACTGTGCCGGCTCAACGCTCGTGGCCTCCAGTACCCCTCCTCGGTCCCGGATATCCTGCGCCAGTGCCACGTGCTGTAGTGCCAGTACGAGTGCACAGCCCTGTACGTCCTGTGCTGATGCCTCACACAGAGTGTGTAGAAATAGGCATTCAGCCAGGATGGGTTGTGTCAGCTCTTCGCTCCAGACCTCCAGTCCGTCTCCACAGCCCGGTCCGGCCTGTTCCTGCTCCCCGCACCAAGCCAGTGGTGCGCGTCGTCAGCCCGGTCCGGCCCGTTCCTGCTCCCCGCACCAAGCCAGTGGTGCGCGTCGCCAGCCCGGTTCGGCCTGTCCCTGCTCCCCGCACCAAGCCAGTGGTGCACGTCGTCAGCCCGGTCCGGCCCGTTCCTGCTCCCCGCACCAAGCCAGTGGTGCGCGTCGCCAGCCCGGTCCGGCCTGTTCCTGCTCCCCGCACCAAGCCAGTGGTGCGCGTCGTCAGCCCGGTCCGGTCCATGCCTGTTCTACTGGTGCCTGGTCCGGCACCGGTCAGCTGCTCCACACCGGAGCCAAAGCAATCCGCTCCACCGATGTCCAGTCCAGCTCCGGCCAGCGGAGCCAGACCAGACCGGGGGCGCTGCGGGGGGGTAGGGAGAGAGTGGTGGTCACGCCCGGAGCCGGATCCGCCTCCGAGGCGGAATGCCCACCCGGTCCCTACCCTCTTGTGTTTGGTTTGCGCGGTCGCAGTCCGCGCCTTTGGGGGGGGGGGGTATTGTCACGCCCTGGCTCTGGGGACTCTTATATGTTGAGCCAGGGTGTGGATTTTCTATGTGTCATTTTCTAGGTTTTGTTCTAGTTCATGTATTTCTATGTTGTCCAGGGTGGTTCCCAATCAGAGGCAGCTGTTGCTTGTTGTCTCTGATTGGGGACCATACTTAGGCAGCCTGTTTGGCACTGTTCATGGTGGGATCTTGTTCCGTAAGGTTTGTTTTGGTGTATTAACCTAGGACTTCACGTATCGTTTGGTTTGTTGTTTTGTTCGTGTACACTTCAATAAAAGTATGTACGCTTACCACGCTGCGCCTTGGTCCGCTGTTTATAACGACCGTGACACTGTCATTGAAACTACAACACAATGTATTACATTTTTTTGTCTTACAGACAATACTGTGGTACCTGGCCTTCTTCCTGGAGTGGATTCTAGATACAGAAACAGCATTTCGTTGCCTGCGTGTGTCATTGTAGCTGAACTGAATCCCTCTTGAGAGATTAGACATTATGTTGGATTTCAAGCAGATGACTCTTGAGGAGTTGAATGGCAGTTTGATCATAATATACAGTATGCCATTTAGCAGACACTTATCTAAAGTGACTTACAGTCATGCAAATCTATTTTTTTAATGTATGGGTGGTCCCGGGAATCGAACCCACTATATTGGTCTTGCAAGCGCCATGCTCTACCAACTGAGCTACAGAGGACAACACTCTGCCCACAGCTTTACAAGTATTCCCTGAACTTTACTACACTCATCATACTTTATTTTCTTACTGTATGTTTATTTCATTATGACCACCAGTTCTCTTAGCGACAGATTGTTACATCAGATAATGTGATTTAACCAAATATTTTTGGTTTAAATTACTGGGAGTTACAGGACAGGTACTGTTTGGTGTAGCACAGAAAATGTTCTACAAACCTTAGCAATGCCATCTTCGCTATGAATGCCGGACTTTGTGGTTCACTATGAGCAGACGAATACAAAGGAAGTAGAAACTTCCCGATTCTACCAGTGAAATGAAAATGTGCTAGTTCTAGCTTGTGGTTTGGATAATTGTGATGTTTATGATAAAAACATTAAATGTTGTTAAAATAGTAATATGCCGTGGCAGAGCCAGGGTGAAATTCCCCTTTAACCCCTAGTGTCCATTTTCAGACTCACAAGCTGACAGTTACCCTGTAGATAATGCATAGACAGAGAGTCAGTAAAACAATTCCACACGAGATGAAGAATAAGGGGTTAATGTTCAGGAACTAGCTTGCTAAATTATACAAAAGACTACATTGGTTAGGTTATGTCCATAGGCAGTTGAGGCTCCAGACCAGAAGGATCCACTGCAGGGAAAAATATGACTATTGTTAGCAATAAATAATCTAGCTAGCTAGCCAGTTCTAGTTATATTGCTATCAGAGAAACCCATCCTCACTACAAAGCTAACTAGCTAGCTAGCTAGCTAGCAAGCAACACATTGCTGGCAAGCAACATTTAATATTAACTAGCTAGCTTTGGCAATTCAAATATATCTAACACATAGCTACAAGAGCTTTAATATCCAAAACCATTCTTACCTTGGTCAGTCACACTGTATGTTGTGGTGACAAGCTAAAGGGGCTAGCTAACTAACTAGCTGTGTTAGCTAGCTCAGTGAAAACTATTGCTTGCAGGCAGTTGAAGAAAATATATTCTTCCTTTGTCACCGCCAAGTGAAAAACAAATCAATGTCATGATTATATAATCAAATACATCGCCATTATCCACAAGAAATATTTTTGGCGCTGACAGCTGTTGTTCTTCATCTGAAGCAAATTCAAAATTGCAATGGAACATTTCAAATTGTGATTGACAGCTCAGGAGAAATATGTTATAGGTTCATGTGTCTCTTTTCGAAATAAACATAGCTAATCTTACTATGTTTCATAAGTGGAAGGCAGCCTCAATAGCTGCACGATTAATTTTCTACTTTTACATGCAACCCCTGTTGTGGAAAATAACCACCATACTTTATTACAAATAAGGTCTTACAGAGTTTTTGTTGCACCAAGAAATGACTTTATTAAAGTTTCCAACAAAGCCGATACCCGTCTGCAGAGGAGCACACATTCTTAAGGTCCCCCTCCATCTTATATAGTCCTCTTCAGTTTTCCCGCTATTTTATTGCTCCGCCCACTTCCTTTGTCCCTGAGGACGGCTGAACTATTACTCCAACCAATCACCCGCTCCCCTGTACCTCACCCCCTCAAGCTGTAATCAATCAAGGAGATACCAAGGAGACAAAGGTCTAGCCCAAACTCTATTCAACCCTGGTGCCACTCCCTTCGCTGTGTTTGAAGAGAGAGACAAAAGGCAGCCATGGATTCAAGTAAGAGCAAGCACCTTGACCCTAGGGCAGTTTCTCTCTACTCCCCCCACACACAGTGAAATGCCCCAATAAAATTCCTAGCCCAGGAACAAACAATTCTAACTCAATGTTCGTGATTAACCCAATTCTATTTTCTAATTTATTAAAGAATATACATCACCCCACTTTGGGAACCTAATGGGAATCCAAGATGGCTTAGTAGTGCAGTCCTGTTTTTGTCGTGTGTCTGTAAATAGCCTGTAAATACCCTGTTTTTTTGTTTGTATTTTTCGTACATATTTCCCTATCAGACTTTTCATCCTTTTACAAAATATACTTTCCTGCAACCCGCCTAACTCAATTTGGAACGGATTCTATTATTGACTTACCTTTTATCTAGAATTTCCAGTTGAAACTAGCTAGCCAGCTAACTAGCTACTTGCTATTAGCCACAGTTAGCGGTATTTCACCCAGAACATTTGATTTTTCTGCCGGAATAATTTCATCACTGGACATTAATTACCGGATCGCAACTAGCTAGCCGCAACCGAATGGATGTTGCTGTTTGGCTAATCACCACTGCCCCCGATGCAAGCACCAGTTAGCCTCGAGCTAGAATAGAGCCAGGCCCATCTATCTACCTCTCTGTCAACCGGACGGGACCACCTAGTGTTGATACGGAGCCCCGCCGATCCTACACGACTGGTCTGCCGACAAAATCGTCTGATGTGGTTACAACAGGCTTCCCGTTACGACGTCGACCACGAAGATTCCATCTGCTAGCCCCGGCCCGCTAGCACACGCTAGCCGTGGCCTCTTGCTCGCTAGTGCTTTAGCAGCCCCCAAACTACCTCCAAACTATCCTATTGCTGTTCACCGGACCTTATGATAACTCAGCTATACAGCTGATGCCTGCTGGACTGTTCCTTTTTACGGTACCGCATCCTGTTTATGTTTAGCCTCAGCCCAAACTGTGTCGTCATTACCAGCTGTTGTCTTAGCTCTCTCAAATTACACCTATGATTGCTTTATGCCTCTCTCCCATGTCAATATGGTTTGCATATTGCTGTTTCGGTTATTTATAATTGTACTATTTCACTGTAGATCCCCCAGCCCAGCTAAACCTGCCTTAGATAGCTCCTTTGTCCCACCCCCCATACACGCGGAGACCGACTCAATCGGTGCCTCCAGTGATGCTATCTCTTTCATTGTTACCCAACGCTTAGGTTTACCTCCACTTTACTCATATCCTTCCATATCCTTGTCTGTACATAGTGCCCTGAATCTTTTCTACAACGCCCGGAAATCTGCCCCCTTTATTCTATGTACCCAACGCACTAGAAGACCAGTTCTGAAAGCCTTTAGCCGTGTCCTTATTCTAGTCATCCTCTGTTCCTCTGGTGATGTAGAGGCTAACCCAGGCCCTGCAGCCCTCAGTATCACTCCTACTCCCCAGGCACTATCATTTGTTGACTTCTGTAATCGCAAAAGCCTTGGTTTCTTGCATGTTAATATCAGAAGTCTACTTCCTAAGTTTGAGTTATTCACTGCGTTAGCACACTCCGCCAACCCTGATGTTCTAGCAGTGTCTGAATCCTGGCTTAGGAAGGCCACCAAAAATTCTGAAATTTCCATCACCAACTACAACATTTTCCGTCTAGATAGAACTGCCAAAGGGGGTGGAGTTGTAATCTACTGTAGAGAGAGCCTGCAGAGCTCTATCATACTATCCAGGTCTGTGCCCAAACAGTTTGAGCTTCTACTTCTAAAAATCCACCTTTCCAGAAATAAGTCTCTCACTGTTGCCGCTTGCTACAGACCCCCCTCAGCCCCCAGCTGTGCCCTGGACACCATATGTGAATTGATTGCCCCCATTTATCCTCAGAGTTCGTACTGCTTGGTGACCTAAATTGGGATATGCTTAACACCCCGGCCATCCTACAATCCCAACTAGATGCCCTCAATCTCACACAAATTATCAACGAACCTACCAGGTAGAGGATGCCTGGTTGTTCTTTAAAAGTAATTTCCTCTCAATCTTAAATAAACATGCCCCGTTCAAAAAAGACAGAACTAAGAACAGATATAGCCCCTGGTTCTCCTCAGACTTGACTGCCCTTGACCAGCACAAAAACATCCTGTGGCGTACTGCATTAGCATCAAATAGCCCCCGCGATATGCAACTTTTCAGGGAAGTTAGGAACCAATATATACAAGCAGTCAGGAAAGCAAAGGCTACATTTTTCAAACAGAAATTTGCATCCTGTAGCACTAACTCCGAAAAGTTTTGGGACACTGTAAAGTCCATGGAGAGTAAGAGCACTTCCTCCCAGCTGCCCACTGCACTGAGGCTAGGAAACACTATCACCACCGATTAAATCTACAATAATCGAGAATTTCAACAAGCATTTTGCTACGGCTGGCCATGCTTTCCACCTGGCTACCACTACCCCGGCCACCAACTCTGCACCCTCCGCTGCAACTTTCCCATGCCCCCCCCGCTTCTCCTTCACACAAATTCAGACAGCTGATGTTCTGAAAGAGCTGCAAAATCTGGACCCCTACAAATCAGCTGGGTTAGACAATCTGGACCCTTTCTTTCTAAAACTAGCCGCCGAAATTGTCGCAACCCCTATTACTAGCCTGTTCAACCTCTCTTTCGTAATGTCTGAGATCCCCAGAGATTGGAAAGCTGCCGCGGTCATCCCCCTCTTCAAAGGGGGTGACACTCTAGATCCAAACTGTTACAGACCTATATCCATCCTGCCCTGCCTTTCGAAAGTATTTGAAAGCCAAGTTAACAAACAGATCACCGACCATTTCGAATCCCACCGTACCTTCTCCGCTATGCAATCCGGTTTCCGAGCTGGTCATGGGTGCACTTCAGCCACGCTCAAGGTCCTAAACGATATTATAACAGCGATCGATAATAGACAGTACTGTGCAGCCGTCTTCATCGACCTGGCCAAGGCTTTCGACTCTGTCAACCACCGCATTCTTATTGGCAGACTAAATAGCCTTGGTTTCTCAAATGACTGCCTCGCCTGGTTCACCAACTACTTCTCAGATAGAGTTCAATGTGTCAAATCGGAGGGACTGTTGTCTGGACCTATGGCAGTCTCTATGGGGGTGCCACAGGGTTCAATTCTTGGGCCGACTCTTTTCTCCGTGAATATCAATGATGTCGCTCTTGCTGCTGGTGACTCTCAGATCCACCTCTACGCAGACGACACCATTTTGTATACATCTGGCCCTTCATTGGACACTGTGTTAACAAACCTCCAAACGAGCTTCAATGCCATACAACACTCCTTCAGTAGGCTCCAACTGCTCTTAAAAACTAGTAAAACTAAATGCATGCTCTTCAATCGAACGCTGCTGGCACCCGCCCACCCGACTAGAATCACTACTCTCGACGGGTCTGACTTAGAGTATGTGGACAACTACAAATACCTAGGTGTCTGGTTAGACTGTAAACTCTCCTTCCAGACTCACATTAAGAATCTCCAATCTAAAGTTAAATCTAGAATTGGCTTCCTATTTCGCAACAAAGCCTCCTTCACTCATGCTGCCAAACATGCCCTCGTAAAACTGACTATCCTACCGATCCTTGACTTCGGCGATGTCATTTACAAAATAGCCTCCAACACTCTACTCAGCAAATTGGATGTAGTCTATCACAGTGCCATCCGTTTTGTCTCCAAAGCCCCATACACTACCCACCACTGTGACCTGTACGCTCTTGTTGGATGGTCCTCACTACATGTTCGTCGTCAAACCCACTGGCTCCAGGTCATCTATAAATCACTGCTAGGCAAATCCCCGCCTTATCTTAGCTAATTGGTCACCATAGCAGCACCCACCCGTAGTCTGCGCTCCAGCAGGTATATCTCACTGGTCATCCCCAAAGCCAACACCTCCTTTGGCTGCCATTCCTTCCAGTTCTCTGCTGCCAATGACTGGAACGAATTGTACAAATCTCTGAAGCTGGAGACTCTTATCTCCCTCACTAACTTTAAGCATCAGTTGTCAGAGCACCTTACCGATCACTGCACCTGTACACAGCCCATCTGAAATTAGCCCACCCAACTACCTCATCCCTATATTGTTATTTCTTTTTGCTCTTTTGCACCCTAGTATCTCTATTTGCACATAATCTCTTGCACATCTAGCATTCCAGTGTTAATTCTAATTGTAATTATTTTGCACTATAGCCTATTTATTGCCTTACCTCCATAACTTGCTACATTTGCACACACTGTATATATATTTTCTGTTGTATTTTTTTGACTTTATGTTTTTTTACCCCATATGTAACTCTGTGTTGTTGTTTTTATCGCACTGCTTTGCTTTATCTTGGCCAGGTCGCAGTTGTAAATGAGAACTTGTTCTCAACTGGCTTACCTGGTTAAATAAAGGTTAAATAAAAAATAAATAAAAAAATGCCAAGGTACCAGAAGTCAATAGACTCAACATTACAATTCAGCATGATACATGTGGCACAAAAATATATTTAATTAACATATATTTTAAAATATACTTACATACTATGATGTGCTCAAATTATATATTTCATAAATATATTCTGGACATACAGTTTTTCACACACTGTTGCTGGTATTTTGGCCCATTCCTCCATGCAGATCTCCTCTAGAGCAGTGATGTTTTGGAGCTGTCGCTGGGCAACACAGACTTTCAACTCCCTCCAAAGATTTTCTATGGGGTTGAGATCTGGAGACTGGCTAGGCCACTCCAGGACCTTGAAATGCTTCTTACGAAGCCACTCCTTCGTTGCCCGGGCGGTGTGTTTGGGATCATTGTCATGCTGAAAGACCCAGCCACGTTTCATCTTCAATGCCCTTGCTGATGGAAGGAGGTTTTCACTCAAAATCTCACGATACATGGCCCCATTCATTCTTTCCTTTACACGGATCAGTTGTCCTGGTCCCTTTGCAGAAAAACAGCCCCAAAGCATGATGTTTCCACCCCCATGCTTCACAGTAGGTATGGTGTTCTTTGGATGCAACTCAGCATTCTTTGTCCTCCAAACACGACGGGTTGAGTTTTTACCAAAAAGTTCTATTTTGGTTTCATCTGACCATATGACATTGTGGACAGGTGTCTTTTATACTGATAACAAGTTCAAACAGGTGCCATTAATACAGGTAACGAGTGGAGGACAGGGGAGCCTCTTAAAGAAGAAGTTACAGGTCTGTGAGAGCCAGAAATCTTGCTTGTTTGTAGGTGACCAAATACTTATTTTCCACCATAATTTGCAAATAAATTCATAAAAAATCCTACAATGTGATTTTCTGGATTTTTTACCTATGATGAAAATTACAGGCCTCTCTCATCTTTTTAAGTGGGAGAACTTGCACAATTGGTGGCTGACTAAATACTTTTTTCCCCCACTGTATACTGTATGTAAATACATGTTGGAATTCCCCCACATACACTACCAGTCAAAAGTTTGGACACACCTACTCATTCAAGGGTTTTTCTTTATTTTTACTATTTTTTTACATTGTAGAATAACAGTGAAGACATCAAAACTATTAAATAACACATGGAATCATGTAGTAACCAAAAAAGTGTTAAACAAATCAAAATATATTTGAGATTTGAGATTCTTCAAATAGCCACCCTTTGCCTTGATGACAGCTTTGCACACTCTTGGCATTATTATTTGACCCTGCTGGTCATCTATGAATGTTTGAACATCTTGGAAAATCTGGCCTTAATGGCCATGTACTGTTATAATCTCCACCCGGCACAGCCAGAAGGGGACTGGCCACCCCTCAGAGCCTGGTTCCTCTCTAGGTTTCTTCCTAGGTTTCTGCCTATCTAGGGAGTTTTTCCTAGCCACCATGCTGCTACATCTGCATTGCTTGCTGTTTGGGGTTTTAGGCTGGGTTTCTGTATAGCACTTTGTGACATCTGCTGATGTAAAAAGGGCTTTATAAATAAAATGTGATTGATTGATTGATTGATTTAACAAGTGACATCAATAAGGGATCATAGCTTTCACCTTGATTCACCTGGTCAGTCTCAGCTGGATTCCCCTAGGTCAGTCTATGTCATGGAAAGAGAAGGTGTTCTTAATGTTTTGTATACTCAGTGTATGTCTATGGGTGGGACAATCCCATAAAACACCTAAAGGTAAACAAAATAACTGACTCTCATGTCAAGTTTGCTGGAGGGCGTAGCTGGAGCTGTAGGGTCCAGGTGTCCAAATAGAGAACTCAGCTGCTCCCTCAGATTCTTTGTACGCTTCTTGTCCGGCTGCAGCAGCAATGCCTGAAAGCTCACCAGCAGCCCATACCTGACCAGGTACAGACCAACTAGTTACTGTATTGTTATTTAAGATGTAATTGGTTATCATATGACATCGAACTTAAAAATATAGAATTTGACAAGAAACGTATTTGACTGACCTGAGAACTGTCACGCCCTGGCTCTGGGACTCTGTTATGTTGAGCCAGGGTGTGTTGTTTCTATGTGTTTTGTGTGCTAGGGGGATTATCTAGTTCATTTGTTTCTATGTTGGCCGGTGTGGTTCTCAATCAGAGGCAACGTGTATCAGCTGTTGCTTGTTGTCTCTGATTGGGAACCATACTTAGGCAGCCTGTTTTCCACAGTGTGTTGTGGGATCTTGTTCCGTATGGTTTGTATTGTAACCAAGGACTTCACGTTTCGTATCGTTTGTTGTTTTGTTCGTGTGGTGTTCTCAACAAAATAAAGTATGTTCACATTCCACGCTGCGCATTGGTCCACTTCCTCCGACGATCGTGACAGAAGATCCCACCATAACTGGACCAAGCAGCGTGTCCAGGAGCCAACGCCAGAGAGGGCTCTAAAGGATATCAACCTCGACTGGGTCAAGCCGCGGGAGGAGGAGAGAGGCTGGACTTGGGAGCAGAGGAGCGAGAGTCTGGCGAGAGCCATGGAGGCCTGGCCCACGGGGAGGAGAGACACCCAGAAACTTTTTAGGGGGGGCTCACGCCGTGGACGACGGGACAGCAGGAGGCCGGGATAGAGTGGTTCAGCGGGTTGGCAAAGGAGGCCGCCAGGTTACGGGAGTCACTGGTCACCAGGGGGAAGGAGAATGTAGAGGCACGGCGAGAGGTACTGGGGTGTGTTGCCAGTCCAGTCCGGCCCGTTCCTGATCCCCGCGTAGGGCCAGTGGTGTGTGTCCCCAGTACGGTCCGGCTTGTTCCTGTCCCTCGCACCGAGCCTGTGGTGCGCGTCGCCAGCCCGTTCCGGCATGTTCCTGCCCCTCGCACCAAGCCTGTGGTGCGCGTCGTAAGCCTGGTCCGGCCTGTTCCTGCTCCCCGCACCAAGCCAGTGGTGCGCTTCGTCAGCCCGGTTCGGCCCGTCCCTGCTCCCCGCACCAAGCCAGTGGTGCGCGTCGCCAGCCCGGTCCGGCATGTTCCTGCCCCTTGCACCAAGCCTGTGGTGCGCGTCGTCAGCCCGGTCCGGCTTGTTCCTGCTCCCGCACCAAGCCAGTGGTGCGCTCGTCAGCCCGGTTCGGCCCGTCCCTGCTCCCCGCACCAAGCCTGTGGTGCGCGTCGTCAGCCCGGTCCGGCCTGTTCCTGCTCCCGCACCAAGCCAGTGGTGCGCCCGTCAGCCCGGTTCGGCCCGTCCCTGCTCCCCGCACCAAGCCAATGGTGCGCGTCGTCAGCCCGGTCCGGCCCATCCCTGCTCCCCGCACCAAGCCTTTGGTGCGCGTCGTCAGTCCGGCACAGCCCGTGCCTGTTCCACCGGTGCCTGGTCCGGCACCGGTCAGCTGCTCCATTCCGGAGCTAGAGCAATCCGCTCCACCAGTGTTCAGTCCAGCTCCGGCCAGCAGGGCCAGACCGGACCAGGGGCGCTTTGGGGGGTTTGTTGGAGGGTGGGGGTCAAGCCCGGAGCCGGAACCGCCTCCGAGGAGGAATGCCCTCCCCTGTTCGGTTTATGTTTGGCGCGGTCGCAGTCCGCGCCTTTGGGGGGGGGGTACTGTCACGCCCTGGCTCTGGGACTCTGTTATGTTGAGCCAGGGTGTGTTGTTTCTATGTGTTTTGTGTGCTAGGGGGATTATCTAGTTCATTTGTTTCTATGTTGGCCGGTGTGGTTCTCAATCAGAGGCAACGTGTATCAGCTGTTGCTTGTTGTCTCTGATTGGGAACCATACTTAGGCAGCCTGTTTTCCACAGTGTGTTGTGGGATCTTGTTCCGTATGGTTTGTATTGTAACCAAGGACTTCACGTTTCGTATCGTTTGTTGTTTTGTTCGTGTGGTGTTCTCAACAAAATAAAGTATGTTCACATTCCACGCTGCGCATTGGTCCACTTCCTCCGACGATCGTGACAAGAACAGATTCCACAAACAATCCCAGGACTTTCAGGTGGATCCAGGCCACAAACACTTCACTGAAGTTCACCTTGAGTCAACACACAAACGTTCCCTTCGGATAAGACATACGTTGTGATGTCACGAGAGGCTGTGTCCTGGAGGGACGTTACATCCCCCTGAGGTGGCTGCAAACCCAGACAGCTATGGCTCCATCTGCTGGTATGGTCGGGAACTCCACCCCTCTATGGCCAATCTTCCCACGCAGCTGAAACAAATGAGGAGCTGATGAGCTGAAGGTTTGGGAAGGGAAGAGACACAGTCTCCAACTTGGGCTCTCTGGAGGACAAGAGTGCTGCACGTCCACTTCCATGAGGAATATAAGGATTTGGAGATACTTACCTTTGGGAAATACTCACCTTTGGATATATGCACCTGTGGAAATACGTGAGAGACATTTGGAAGGACTTTTTGCTGGGTTGGCCACTAGCTGCAACGTGGAATACAGTAAGACTGGGGAAAAGTTATTTGAGCGAGTGAGAGTTATGATTTTGGATGTGGAAGAGACATCCCTGAACTGTTAACCCTTAAAGAGCCACAAGAGAACAGAATTGTGTTATACTTTCGTTAGTTTCCCAAGACCTTTAATAAAATCCTTGTTTTGTTTGAACCTTGTCTCCTTGCACTACTTGAGCAATCCCGCTGAAAGCTGTGTAGCCTCTCGTGACGTCACAACGTATACACACAAACGCATACCCCACATACAGTGCATTCGGAAAGTATTCAAACGCCTTCCCTTTTCCCACATTTTGTTACGTTACAGCCTTATTCTAAAATTGATTAAATAAAAAAATGTCCTCATCAATCTACACACAATACCCCATAATGACAAAGCGAAAACAGGTTTTTATACATTTTTGCAAATTTAATTTTTTAAAAACTGAAATACCTTATTTACATACGTTTTCAGGCTCTTTGCTATGAGACTCGAAATTGAGCTCAGGTGCATCCTGTTTCCATTGATCATCCTTGAGATGTTTCTACAACTTGATTGGAGTCCACCTGTGGTAACTTCAATTGATTGGACATAATTTGGAAAGGCACACACCTGTCTATATAAGGTCCCACCATGAGGTCGAAGGAAATATAAGGTCAAACCAAGCCATGAGGTCGAAGGAATTGTCCGTAGAGCTCCGAGACAGGATTGTGTCGAGGCGCAGATCTTGGGAAGGGTACTAAAACATTTCTGCAGCATTGAAGGTCCCCAAGAACACAGTGGCCTCCATCATTCTTAAATGGAAGAAGTTTGGAACCACCAAGACTCTACCTAGAGCTGGCCGCCCGGCCAAACTGAGCAATCGGGGGAGAAGGGCCTTGGTCAGGGAGGTGACCAAGAACCCGATGGTCACTCTGACAGAGCTCCAGAGTTCCTCTGTGGAGATGCGAGAACCTTCCAGAAGGACAATCATCTCTGCAGCACTCCACCAATCAGGCCTTTATGATAGAGTGGCCAGACGGAAGCCACTCCTCAGTAAAAGGTACATGACAGCCCGCTTGGAGTTTGCCAAAAGGCACCTAAAGGACTCTCAGACTGTGAGAAACAAGATTCTCTGGTATGATGAAACTAAGATTGAACTCTTTGGCCTGAATGCCAATTGTCATGTCTGGTGGAAACCTGGCACCATCCCTACGGTGAAGCATGGTGGTGGCAGCATCATGCTGTGGGGATGTTTTTCAGCGGCAGGGACTGGGAGACTAGTCAGGATGGAGGGAAAGATTAACAGAGCAAAGTACAGAGAGATCCTTGATGAAAACCTGCTCCAGAGCGCTCAGGACCTCAGACTGGGGTGAAGGTTCACCTTCCAACAGGACAACGACCCTAAGCACACAGCCAAGACAACACAGGAGTGGCTTTGGGGCAAGTCTCTGAAGGTCCTTGAGTGGCCCAGCCAGAACCCGAACTTGAACCTGATCTAACATCTCTGGAGAGACCTGAAAATAGCTGTGCAGCGACGCTCCCCATCCAACCTGACAGAGCTTGAGAGGATCTGCAGAGAAGAATGGGAGAAACTCCCCAAATACAGGTGTGTCAAGCTTGTAGCGTCATACCCAAGAAGACTCGAGGCTGTACACCTTTGTTCCTATAGTAATTTCAGAGAACACTTTACTCACTTTACTCACTTTTCTTTCAAAGCCCTTCAAATTGGATTTTACGTTGTTGTATGCCGCACCTCAAGATTTCAGTTCTGTCTCTACCTGGGAGACTTGCTGATGCACATACGAGTCCACACACACACGCGCACACACACACACACACACATCCAAATATACGCACACACACACACACACAAATTTGATTGTAAGAATTACATAATACATCATGTATCTTCAATCGTGTATATATAAGACAAGAATAGGCTGAGTAGAGGGATACCTTGGCTATGATGCCCGCCAGGCTCTTACGAGGCAATGTTGTGGAGTATTTGGCTCTATCCCACTGGAACTTTGTCACATAACTGACCAGGTCCACTGTTGAGATGCACAGACAACATGTCACAGGAGGACCCATTTCCCAGTGACACAAAACAAAAGGGTTCCACACAAATCCAACTCAGCAACCAGGGACATGCAGAAAATATCCAAAGCACACCAATCAAACCAACCACTACCACAATTCTGCATCACTATTACAATCGTGCAATCCTTTAAACACAGACGATAACAGCAAGCCAAAATGCCCAGCAAGGCTTTGAAATAGACTTTTGAAGGTGACTGGGAGACTTTGTGATGAGTCTTGTGGTCTGATGAGGGGAGATGTGGGGAGATGAGGGGAGAACAGTGAGCTACCCTAATAGTCTCTGAGGTGGAGAAGTGAAAAGCTCTTAACTGTCTTAGGTCAGACAAAAACCTTTAGGTAATGGTCATGGTAATAGTAGTACCAACATAAAACCAAAAAGGCACTAAACATAACCACTAATTGTAATCTATAGAGGTATTCTGTTCAATATATGTCCCCAGAGACAATGTTATTGACAATAGCCTAGTGAGGTAGAAGCACAGTTTGCTACTGTAATTTGTATTTGTATTTATTAGGAATCCCCATTAGCTGCTGCCAAGGCAGCAGCTACTCTTCCTGGGGTCCAAACACATTAAGGCACTTGCATCACACATAAAACTAAAGATAAAACAGGCACTTGTAATAAACATTGGTGTGTGCACCTTATTGCAAACACAAAATAAATGTAACTGGATGTTAAGTGAACTAGCAGGTTGGAGCAGGGTGGTGTGTGGGTACATGTGTGCCCGAGCGTCTGTGTATGTGTGGTGTGTATGCACATGTACGGGCACACCACAGGTGGTTGGTGGCACCTTAATTGGGGAGGACGGGCTCGTTGAAACGGCTGGAGCGAATCAGTGGAATGGTATCAAATACATCAAACACATGATTTCCAGGTGTTAGATGCCATTCCATTCGCTCCGTTACGGCCATTATTATGAGCTGTCTTCCCCTCAGCAGCCTGCACTGGTGCATTGCCCTTCTGTGTGTATATGGAGGCTGTCCGATGCCTATATATACTCTTAACTAATTTCTGTTTGATCAGCATCTTGCTCCAGGTGCTTACTATACTGTACTGTTTGACTCATGTCCCACCAGACCCCCAGGCCAAGGGTATTGAAACTGTCACTGGGACTCACCGCTGCTAGCCAGGGCGTTCTCCGCCACTTTCTCACTGGACTGCTCCATCACCTCCGCCATGCACTGAGCTGTCCTCTGCATTACTCTGGAAAACAAGGAGGTGACAAGCCACTTATCATGACAGGGAATTAACATCACCAGAGCCATATGACTTGACAAATTGTTGTCTTTGTATATCACAAGGAAGATAAAGACCTCTACAAACAAAAAATTATACAAGTACCAATGTCCCAAGAGAACTTTACAGGTAGGGGATGTGCTTAGCAGTTGTAAATAGAGGATACAGGATTCAGTGTCTCCTCCTCTGCTGATAGCAACGGTCAACAGTTTCCTAAAAGTAAACTCAGACTTCCGGGGCTCATGAGAGCAAAACCCTTCCCAATATCCTACTAATCAGTGCACTAAGCCATTAAGGCACTTCTAACTAACAACTTCAGCCTGCCCAGCTCATTTTCAAGCCAATGGAAAAGCAAAAAATAAATGTCAGCATCCTCCAAGCATAAATTAATCATGAGAGAAGCCTTACAGCTAGTAGAGTAAATGACTACTACTAGCCCATAACATAGTGAGGAAACACACAGGCACAAAACACACCAACATGACACTGAAAATGGCTTTTACCTCTCAGCTTGAGGTTCCAGTTTGGAGAGGCCATCTGACACACCCAGGAGGACGTCCATTGTTCCAACCTGGGAGATTAAAAGTGGAAATGTTACAGTCATAGCACATGAAATGTAAGCTTATAACAGGTGACCGGCAGGCTTCAATTACATTGTTGTCTCACTTAGCCTCAAAGCAGGGAAAATAAAACATTTATAGGTTTCATTTAGCTTTTTTCCCCAATTGAAACGTTGGAGAGACCTTATCGATCAAGTTGACTGAAATTGGTCAAATGAAAAACCTTACGAAAGGCTGGCTCTAAATCACCACTTGAAGAGTGAAATGTGAGCCCATCCATAGAAGGCAACAGAACACCTTCGTCCTCTGTAAATATACAATACTCTGAGTCTGACCACTGCTGTACTAAACACCATCAGTCATCACAGATACAGTGGGGAGAACAAGTATTTGATACACTGCCGATCTTGCAGGTTTTCCTACTTACAAAGCATGTAGAGGTCTGTCATTTCTATCATAGGTACACTTCAACTGTGAGAGACGGAATCTAAAACAAAAATCCAGAAAATCACATTGTATGATTTTTAAGTAATTAATTTGCATTTTATTGCATGACATAAGTATTTGATCACCTACCAACCAGTAAGAATTCCGGCCATCACAGACCTGTTAGTTTTTCGTTAAGAAGCCCTCCTGTTCTCCACTCATTACCTGTATTAACTGCACCTGTTTGAACTTGTTACCTGTATAAAAGACACCTGTCCACACACTCAATCAAACAGACTCCAACCTCTCCACAATGGCCAAGACCAGAGAGCTGTGTAAGGACATCAGGGATACAATTCTAGACCTGCACAAGGCTGGGATGGGCTACAGGACAATAGGCAAGCAGCTTGGTGAGAAGGCAACAACTGTTGGCGCAATTATTAGAAAATGGAAGAAGTTCAAGATGACGGTTAATCACCCTCGGTCTGGGGCTCCATGCAAGATCTCACCTCGTGGGGCATCAATGATCATGAGGAAGGTGAGGGATCAGCCCAGAACTACACGGCAGGACCTGGTCAATGACTTGAAGAGAGCTGGGACCACAGTCTCAAAGAAAACCATTAGTAATCCTCCGTCATGGATTAAAATCCTGCAGCGCACGCAAGGTCCCCCTGCTCAAGCCAGCGCATGTCCAGGCCCGTCTGAATTTTGCCAATGACCATCTGGATGATCCAGAGGAGGAATGGGAGAAGGGCATGTGGTCTGATGAGACAAAAATAGAGCTTTTTGGTCTAAACTCCACTCGCCGTGTTTGGAGGAAGAAGAAGGATGAGTACAACCCCAAGAACACCATCCCAACCGTGAAGCATGGAGGTGGAAACATCATTCTTTGGGGATGCTTTTCTGCAAAGGGGACAGGACGACTGCACCGTATTGAGGGGAGGATGGATGGGCCCATGTATCGCGAGATCTTGGCCAACAACCTCCTTCCCTCAGTAAGAGCATTGAAGATGGGTCGTGGCTGGGTCTTCCAGCATGACAACGACCCAAAACACACAGCCAGGGCAACTAAGGAGTGGCTCCGTAAGAAGCATCTCAAGGTCCTGGAGTGGCCTAGCCAGTCTCCAGACCTGAACCCAATAGAAAATCTTTGGAGGGAGCTGAAAGTCCGTATTGCCCAGTGTATGGAGGAGTGGGCCAAAATCCCTGCTGCAGTGTGTGCAAACCTGGTCAAGGAAACGTATGATCTCTGTAAATGCAAACAAAGGTTTCTGTACCAAATATTAAGTTCTGCTTTTCTGATGTATCAAATACTTATGTCATGCAATAAAATGCAAATTAATTACTTAAAAATCATACAATGTGATTTTCTGGATTTTTGTTTTAGATTCCGTCTCTCACAGTTGAAGTGTACCTATGATAGAAATTACAGACCTCTACATGCTTTGTAAGTAGGAAAACCTGCAAAATCGGCAGTGTATCAAATACTTGTTCTCCCCACTGTACACTGTATTGTGTGACATATTGACAGTGAGGTGGAAATACTTGTCCAACTGTGGTCTCATTAAACTTTAATTTCTAGTGGATCTCAGTCTTATCATTCATTACTATCGAGCTGCTGTGTTGTCAGATGTGTGCTGCTACTGTACATAGAAATGTTGAAGTTATGTCATGCTTGGGAAGTCGATGAAGGCAAGATGCTCCAAGCCGAGTGACCTTGTTCTTCTATTTGAGCCTCTTGGAAGCTATGAGACACAAATCCTAACCTTCAATTCTGGGATGGAGAACTTGAAGCTGGAGGCCAGATTGGTTTTGGCTACAGAGTGCTTGAGTTTCTCCAGAGACTGTGAGCTGGACCTGTCCCGAGGAACAGATATCAACCAGAAGTCTGTCATAACTTTTGCACCCTGCTGCTGCCGCCTCTCTCTGCCTTACATGTGGGGTCCCCTTTCTTCCAATAACCTAGAAAAGAAAACAGTAATTTATAATGTGGACCAGATTTTCTTCCAATAACCTAGAAAATAAAACAGTAATTTATAATGTGGACCAGATTTCCTATTATATATTATATTAAAAAGACAAATCTGTTTTAGTCTACCGTTAGTTACATACCCTATTCCGAGCCACACTCACAGGTATTCAGACGTTAGTGGGGTGGGAAGAAGGAATTTCACCGCGTCCCGAACTGAACTTCTGGGCGAAGTGTCGAGGAGGACAGGACAGCCATCCGCTAAGATGAGCATTGTTACATCACTGAGAAGGAACATTGTTACATCACTGAGAAGGAACAAGTAAATGCGCAAACATTTACATACAGCCAGTCACATTGCTTATTCATAGGCATCCTCTCAAGTTTGCCATATCCATGCACTGACTTCTTCTTTGTAAATTAATGAGTGAATGAGTGATGTGCCTTTTAGCGAGTGTACAACACTAGTGTATATAAAAATTTTCATGGAGATAAGGGTCCAAGGAGATTAGGTCTATACCTCTTATTTTAAACATTATTTATTAAATTTTTCACTTGGGAGAGGCCATATAGCCAACTCATATATAGGAAGGCAATTAACATAAATCTTATTTACACTTTTACCTATGCACATGATGTGTAAATTCTGGGCCAATACATATAACTGATATTTTCTTTGCAACATCGACCAATACCCAAATAAATATTTTTACTTTTTTAGACTTTTTAACCATTTTAGCACAGATACAAACTGCAACCAAGTTTCCATGTTCATAATATGAGAAAGGTGTAATAAAAATGTTTGCATCATAAAGTGTGTGAAATGCATTAGAAATCTATTGGAAAGTTTGGGAAAACATCTAAGCTACCTGACGCCCATAATAATGTATTATTCAACGGAATCATGCCAATTTCACCTGGCCCCCTGATGATTTGAGGCCCCAGGCAATTGCCTTAGTTGCCTAATGGTAAATCTGCCACTACACAAAGGATTATCAACAACAAAGGATTTATTCAATTTCTGCCACCAGTGTAGTGATAGAGGTGGAACAGCTAGAGGAGCAAGCACTAAAGGGGAAAGGTCAGTTCCAGATGTAGGCCTATCATCACAAAAGCCCAGGCCTTTTGTAGGTGGTAGGCCTAGTAGCTTCACACATATAATTAATTATAAGGTGAATGACAAATTATACTCAACATTTAAAACATTGACAGTTAACACATTTGATTATCAGGAGGATTTGATTATCACCATGCTTTAGCGTGCTCTATAAGCCCCTTTTGTGCTATTTTATAATATTAGAATTAGTACATCAATATTTTTTGTTGTTGATATAACATAAAAAACGAAATCTACAGACCTTCTACTCAGAAATAAACGGGAACGCCATCTATTATTTTGTGGCTTCCACACGGACCTAAATAGTAAAGACCAACACTTCCTGTTGTTTGTGGCAACGTGGGGCATGAATTTGTAATACTTAGAACTTACAATTATTGTACATTAGTGTTATGAGTGGAAAGTATTTTTGACAGCCTCGACAATGCAGATATCCAGTGTGAATGATGTGAAGATTTATAATTTAAGCTATGGAAAGTCTCTTCCAGAGGTAAGACAAGTTTGCCTTAATAGCTAGCTAACAAGCTAACTTACAATACAAATAATGTAGTTAGCTAGCTACTGCTAATATATGTTACTTTGATCACCGATTGATAACCTATTAAATTGCCCTAGTCAAGTCATTTTTTTATTAGCTATTGCTCTCAGTCTTGAAGCAAAGGCATGCCAAGCAACGAACGTTAGCCAGCCAGCTAGCTACATCCATGGCCATTAAGCATGGAGGTTTATATTGCTGTGAAATTGGGTATGAGCTCACAAAGTAAACTATGAACTATGTCAAATGAAATCAAATGTTATTGGTCACATACACGTGTTTAGCAGATGTTATTGCGGGTGTAGTGAAATGCTTGTGCTTCTAGCTCCGACAGTGCAGTAATATCAAACAATTTCACAACATATACCCAATACACAAATCACAAAAAGTAAGGAATGAATTAAGAATATACATATATGGACGAGCGATGTCAGAGCGGCATGGACTAAGATACAGTAGAATAGTATAGAATACAGTATATACATATGAGATGAGTAATGCAAGATATGTAAACATTATTAAAGTGACTAACATACCGTAGAATAGTATAGAATACAGCATATACATATGAGATGAGTAATGCAAGATATGTAAACATTATTAAAGTGGCTAGTGTTCCATTTCTTAAAGTGGCCAGTGATTTCTAGTCTATGTTTATAGGCAGCAGCCTCTAATGTGCTAGTGATGGCTGTTTAACAGTCTGATGGCCTTGAGATATAAGCTGTTTTTCAGTCTCTCGGTCCTAGCTTTGATGCACCTGTACTGACCTCGCCTTCTGGATGATAGCGGGGTGAACAGGCAGTGGCTCGGGTGGTTGATGTCCTTGATTATCTTTTTGGCCTTCCTGTGACATCGGGTGCTGTAGGTGTCCTAGAGGGTGGGTAGTTTGCCCCTGGTAATGTGTTGGGCAGACCGCACCACCCTCTGGAGAGCCTTGCGGTTACGGGCGGTGCAGTTGCCGTACCAGGCGGTGATACAGCCCAACAGGATGCTCTCAATTGTGCATCTGTAAAAGTTTATGAGGGTTGTAGATGCCTAGCCAAATTTCTTTAGCCTCCTGAGGTTGAAGAGGCTCTGTTGCGCCTTCTTCGCCACACTGTCTGTGTGGGTTGTCCATTTCAGTTTGTCAGTGATGGGTACGCCAAGGAACTTGAAGTTTTCCACCTTCTCCACTGCAGGTCCCGTCGATGTGGATAGGGGGGTGCACCATCTGCTGTTTCCTGAAGTCCACGATCATGTCCTTTGTTTTGTAGCTTGTCATAATAACCAGAGTATGTGATAACACACGTCTCAATTTTTTTCCCAGTGGCTCTCAGATCGGAAGAAAAGGGCATTGCAAAATAAAGATGTTGGTGAGTATTCATTTTACTAATGTCAATGTCTTACAGGTGTTTGTGTGCTGGCCAAGTTGTCAGACTGTACATTTTCCTGTGTTTTTCTCAGACATCCAACGCAGGATCGAGCTCATCCAGGACTTTGAGATGCCCACAGTGTGCACCTCAATCAAAGTGTCAAGGGATGGGCAGTTTATTCTAGCAGCAGGTGAGGATTTGGCTTGCTGCCACTGTCAGATGAAATTTGCCATATCAGTAGAGTAGAACAGTCAATTATTGTAAGTAATTGCAGTGTATTCCACTAGCGCTGGCTTTCGGCTATGCTGCCGGTTACACACTCATTTTCAGCTGGGTACTTTTGCCGCTTAAATTAACTAGGTCAGAAAAAAAGTCAGCCGAGCCCTTTCCGGCTAGAATGAACGATATGCATCTTCTAGCGATCTATTGATAGGATAGGTGCCTGTCAGTCACAAAGTGAGCGATGAAGGGAAACACTGCTGGTTTGACAGTCTGCTGTCTGTCCCGCCTTCCGGTACCTGTGTGTGTTGTGTACGCTGTGGTTGCAGTCACATTTCTTTACACGGCAGGAGAGAGCATGATCACAGATAGGACAATGAGAAATCTTTGGCATGATGCTCCTTCATCGTCTATATGAGCCAATTTGCACGTCCCATATAATGTGGTAATGAGGAGTCGAAATCCACTTAGCTTATTGTTTTCTGGCACATTTATTTATTTTCTTTTGCGTGTTTCATATACAGCCACGAAGTGCTTGTGCATCGGCTTACTGTGATTTGATTGACGAACAGCAAGCTTGACTAGTTTATAAATGGTGTTGAACTGACTGAATATAGTCAATCTCATATATCCTTGCCATTCATAAATCATACAACATAGTTATATGTACATGGTATCACATCGGGACAAGTAAACTAAAGATATCGTTTGTATTTTCGATATGAAGTCCATCAGAACTTGCCAGACAGTGACGTTATGTGAGTGACTCATCAGTAGCCTACCGAATCACGTCGGTAAGAGAGACGTTCACTTGGCTCCCGATTACCTGGAGATAAATTATGAAAACATTCCATGAAGATGGTGAATCCTCCTCACTGCAGGAACAATATGTAGGCTAGTGGAGCGATAGTCTCACTCTGTTCCAAAATATCATAAAAGAAAACAGATTTCATTGTTTTAAAAGCTAATGATACTTATATGGTATTTTCAAAGATATTTATATAAGTCTACTGATTTAATCAAAGTGTAGCAAAGCCCATGATTAACACCTGCTTCCTTCTTCAATCATACCTGTATTGCAGATATCTGTGGGTCAGTTGTTAAACAAGTATTTTTTAAAACTAAATTACATAATGCAATTCACAAAGAGTTGCAAACACTTGCTGACATTTTTTCAATAATTTTGCTGATGTCGTTCTCCCTCTTCTCTTAACACGTATGGACCCAGAACATAATTGAGCATCTGTTCTGTTTATTTTAGAGACATTTTTTATATTGAGCCTTTAATAAAAAAAATTATAGGTCATTTGGGCTATTTACTTTGTTTTTCTGTTTTAATAAAATACATAATTTGAAGAACAAACAATTGTGGCAATTCATATCTTGCAGTAAAATACTTTAATCTCGAGAAGACAGGTTAAATGTTAAAAAAAAGTATTAAAAAATAAGTGGTTTAATGTTCTCTTACTTAAATAGTCCTGATCATATAGGCCTAGACGATATCCCAAAAAACGAACAATACACTGAATCCATACATTTTCAGTAATTTAAATTGTAAACACAATACCACGACACATTTTTCATATCTGGGAGGTAATATCAGTAAAGTATTCAATAATTTTCGGATGGAATCTGAATGTACCAGAGGCCACCAAAATGGAGCTGCAAATAATTCTTAACTCCAGCCCGGGGGATCTTGGCTGGATAATTGTTCTTTTTAGCTGGCTATTCCATGTGCTTGTGGAAAACACTGTAATTGCTGTTATGTATGGTTTGTCACTTTCTTTTAACATCCTTTCAGGCACATACAAACCCAGGATCCGATGCTATGACACGTATCAGTTGTCCTTGAAATTTGAGCGGTGTCTGGATTCGGACGGTAAGTGATAGACCCAGTAGTTATATTGTTACATATTCATAGGGTGATCATTCTGCTTCTATGGTCCGCTGGAACTCTGATGTGCTATGGGAATCCCTGCAAGTATCCCTCCCTCCTTTTGTTGTGAAGTGAATGGCTGGTCCATAGGAGGAGGATCCAGCTGTTTCAGTGAGGGTGTCAGCCAGTCCTGACTCCACTAATGAAAGCTCACAGGCCTGAACCAGTTACTCTGTCCTTAATATTTAATTACGGTGCATCCAGACACACATTTTCAAGCAAACACACACCTTGCCTGGGGACCAGTCACTGAATTTCTAAATACACTGTCTGGAATATGACAGTGTTTGATTCTGGAAAGGTACCTCTCAGGTCCTCTACAAGCCGTAATGTTGAATACAATTATATTTTTTTGACAAAATATCCACAGGAAAGTATTGTTTACCCAACTTTTTAGAGCACTGGTACTGAAGATGAAATTTCTATCGTCTAGCAAAACCTGCAAGACTTCGCTTGGTATGCATGGTTCACGTGTGTGTACTTCCGTCTTGTGCATGTGCCTTTGGTCATGAGCTAAACACATCTTGACTGCCACACACATAGACCTGCATTTTGAAGTCGATGTAATTTGTCAAACATTTCCCCATGTTTTGTGACTAACACACACCCAACATACACAATTGCCATAATGTGATGGTCACCAATAAATAAACCCTTTGCATTGTACAACATTCTTTACCAGTAGATATAATTTTTTCTTGTAGCTAGTTCTGAAAGTATGTTTTTCCCCTCACAGTTGTGGCCTTTGACATTCTGTCCGATGACTACTCAAAGGTAAGACAGACTTACCTACCTTGGTTGTTTCCTGCAGTGGGTGTTATCTAAACTTGATTGACCTGATATGGTTGTGTTTGTGTAGCTGGTGTTTCTGCACTGTAACCGGTACGTGGAGTTCCACTCGCAGCATGGACACTACTACAAGACACGCATTCCCAAGTTTGGTAGGGACTTTGCCTACCACTACCCCTCCTGCGACCTCTACTTTGTTGGGGCAAGGTAAGGGTTAAAAGCCAAAGGAGGTGGATCATTCACTGTCTTGATTTCATATGTATCATTAGACTTGGCTTTAACTTGACAAGTTGAAGTTGTGTTACTGTTGACTTCACACAGTAAGACTGAAACCTTTTTCCTCTTTCAGCTCAGAGATATTCAGACTCAATCTGGAACAAGGCAGGTTCCTCAACTCCCTTCAGACAGATGCTGTGTATGTATACATCAAAAATACTTTATTTATGAAGGCAGCTGTGGCCAATTCCACGCCAGCATGGCCCAGAAATATTTTTGGTATCACTGATTGTTCTGGCAATTCCCACATAACTTCATTGGGAGGAAGGATGTTTAACATGTTATTTAGTTTTTGAAAATCATTATGAAAGTGGCAATTTTAGGCCCTTTTTAAACCTATAGATGCCTCCTATAATACCCTATGATCCATGAACCGTACATGATACATACAACATCTTGGTGTCATTATACTCCTTATAGTGTGGAGTATGTTTATGGAGTATGTTTATATTCTGAAATACACGTTTTCACAATAATCTATTCAACATAAAACAATATGAAAAAGTACGTTTTTGATTTGGCTTATTTTTAGACATATTGTTTGGAACAATATACTCTTCAAACACATCACATTTCCTGAGTGGGCTCTCTGCTACTTTTGAAGAAATTATCAATTTTATAGATTGGTTAATTACATTTTACATTTAAGTCATTTAACAGACACCTGTAATGTCAATTTCTATCAATAACATTTATAATTTCTTCAAAAGCAGCAGAGAGCCCACTCTGGAAATGTGATGTACAGTACTTGAATGAGTGTATATTGTTTAAAACAATATGTCTTTAAAAATAAACAAAATCAAAAGGGGTACTTTTGAGATATTAAAGGTGCTACACATAGTATTTATTTAGAATTTTTGCATTGTAATTTCAGAAAATGTCCATAATATATCTGCAGTAATAGTGGAATGATAGTGTTTCACTGTATTACTTACACAGTGTTATGATTGGCTGTGATATTCGCCTATTGATTTCTCCTGCCAGGCCGGCTTCTGTTGTCAAAATGGGAAAGCTGTTTTGACTTTGTGGGTGTGTGTTTCACTAGATAAATGTAGAAATCGTTGTCATTTCCTGGTTGCTAAAGATCTACACAGTTCGCTCAATTTCAGTTTGTGAGAAATAAAGAACTGAATAGTGTAGGGAATCATTGTACCATCTAAATCACTGTGAAATATATTTTCAATAACAAATTATATATTTTTTTACAGCTGTTTAAAACTGGTGGATGAAACCGAAAGTAAAAACTGAAGCGCGAGTCTCCACTGTGTTACAGTGAAATGGGTGCAGGGAAGGGGGATATTTGTTTTGAATGCAGCCAGTGTTCTTGCAATTCACCTAGACTTCTGTAACCGTAAAAGCCTTGGTTTCTTGCATGTTAACATCAGAAGCCTCCTCCCCAAGTTTGAGTTATTCACTGCGTTAGCACACTGCCAACCCTGATATTCTAGCAGTGTCTGAATCCTGGCTTAGGAAGGCCACCAAAAATTCTGAAATGTCCATCCCGAACTACAACATTTTCCGTCTAGATAGAACTGCCAAAGGGGGCGGAGTTGCAATCTACTGTAGAGATAGAGCTCTGCAGGCTATCATACTATCCAGGTCTGGGCCCAAACAGTTTGAGCTTCTACTTTAAATCCACCTCTCCAGAAATAAGTCTCTCACTGTTGCCGCTTGGTACAGACCCCCCTCAGCCCCCAGTTGTGCCCTGGACACCATATGTGAATTGCTTGCCCCCCATCTATCCTCAGAGTTCGTACTGCTTGGTGACCTAAACTGGGATATGCTTAACACCCCGGCCGTCCTACAATCTAAACTAGATGCCCTCAATCTCACACAAATTATCAAGGAACCTACCAGGTACAAACCTAAATCCGTAAACATGGGCACCCTCATAGATATCATCCTGACTAATTTACCCTCTAAATACACCTTTGCTGTCTTCAACCAGGATCTCAGCGATCACTGCCTCATTGCCTGCGTCCGTAACGGGTCCGCGGTCAAACAACCACCCCTCATCACTGTCAAACGCTCACCCCTCATCACTGACAAACGCTCCCTAAAACTTCAGCGAGCATGCCTTTCTAATTGACCTGCCCCGGGTATCCTGGATGGATATTGACCTCATTCCGTCAGTAGAGGATGCCTGGATGTTCTTCAAAAGTGCTTTCCTCTCCATCTTAAATAAGCATGCCCCATTCAAAAAATTCAGAACTAAGAACAGATATAGCCCCTGGTTCACCCCAGACTTGACTGCCCTTGACCAGCACAAAAACATCCTGTGGCGTACTGCATTAGCATCGAACAGCCCCCGCGATATGCAACTTTTCAGGGAAGTCAGGAAACAATATACACAATCAGTTAGGAAACCAAAGGCTAGCTTTTTCAAACAGAAATGTGCATCCTGTAGCACTAATTCCAAAAAGTTTTGGGACACTGTAAAGTCCATGGAGAATAAAAGCACCTCCTCCCAGCTACCCACTGCACTGAGGCTAGGAAACACTGTCACCACCGATAAATCTACGATAATCGAGAATTTCAATAAGCATTTTGCTATGGCTGGCCATGCTTTCCACCTGGCTACCCTACCCCGGCCACCAGCTCTGCACCCTCCACTGCAACTTGCCCATGCCCCCCCCGCTTCTCCTTCACCCAAATTCAGATAGCTGATGTCCTGAAAGAGCTGCAAAATCTGGACCCCTACAAATCAGCTGGGCTAGACAATCTGGACCCTTTCTTTCTAAAATTAGCCGGCGACATTGTCGCAACTCCTATTACTTGCCTGTTCAACCTCCTCTTTCGTATCGTCTAAGATCCCCAGAGATTGGAAAGCTGCCGCGGTCATCCCCCTCTTCAAAGGGGGTGACACTCTAGATCCAAACTGTTACAGACCTATATCCATCCTACCCTGCCTTTCGAAAGTATTTGAAGGCCAAGTTAACAAACAGATCACCGACCACTTTGAATCCCACTGTACCTTCTCCGCTATGCAATCTGGTTTCCAAGCTGGTCATGGGTGCACCTCAGCCACGCTCAAGGTCCTAAACAATATTATAACCGCGATTGATAATAGACAGTACTGTGCAGCCGTCTTCATCGACCTGGCCAAGGCTTTTGACTCTGTCAATCACCGCATTCTTATTGGCAGACTAAATAGCCTTGGTTTCTCAACTGACTGCCTCGCCTAGTTCACCAACTACTTTTCAGATAGAGTTCAATGTGTCAAATCGGAGGGCCTGTTGTCTGGACCTCTGGCAGTCTCTATGGGGGGTGCCACAGGGTTCAATTCTCGGGCCAACTCTATTCTCTGTGTATATCAATGAAGTCGCTCTTGCTGCCGGTGACTCTCAGATCCACCTCTACGCAGACGACACCATTTTGTATACATCTGGCCCTTCATTGGACACTGTGTTATCAAACCTCCAAATGAGCTTCAATGCCATACAACACTCCTTCTGTGGCCTCCAACTGCTCTTAAACACTAGTAAAACTAAATGCATGCTCTTCAATCGAACACTGCTTGCACCCGCCCGCCCGACTAGAATCACTACTCTCGGCAGGTCTGACTTAGAATACGTGGACAACTACAAATACCTAGGTGTCTGGTTAGACCGTAAACTCTCCTTCCAGACTCACATTAAGCATCTCCAATCCAAAGTTAAATCTAGAATCGGCTTCCTGTTTCGCAACAAAGCCTCCTTCACTCATGCTGCTAAACATGCCCTCGTAAAACTGACTATCCTACCGATCCTTGATTTCGGCGATGTCATTTACAAAATAGCTTCCAACACTCAACTCAGCAAATTGGATGTAGTCTATCACAGTGCCATCCGTTTTGTCATCAAAGCCCCATATACTACCCACCATTGTGACCTGTACGCTCTCGTTGGCTGGCCCCTTACTACATATTCGTCGCCAAACCCACTGGCTCCAGGTCATCTATAAATCACTGCTAAGCAAATCCCCGCCTTATCTTAGCTCATTGGTCACCATAGCAACACCCACCCGTAGTATGCGCTCCAGCAGGTATATCTCACTGGTCATCCCCAAAGCCAACACCTCCTTTGGCCGCCATTCCTTCCAGTTCTCTGCTGCAAATGACTGGAACGAACTACAAAAATCTCTGAAGCTGGAGACGCTTATCTCCCTCATTAACTTTAAGCATCAGTTGTCAGAGCAGCTTACCGATCACTGTACCTGTACACAGCCCATCTGTAATTAGCCCACCCAACTACCTCATCCCCATATTGTTATTTACATTGTTATTTATTTTGCTCATTTGCATCCCGGTATCTCTATTTGCACATCATCTTCTGCACATATATCACTCCAGTGTTAATACTAAGTTGTAATTATTTTGCACTATGGCCTATTTATTGCCTTACCTCCAGAACTTACTACATTTGCACACACTGTATATAGATTTTCTATTTTCTATTGTGTTATTGACTGTACGTTTTTGTTTATTCCATATGTAACTCTGTGTTGTTGTTTTTATCGCACTGCTTTGCTTTATCTTGGCCAGGTCGCAGTTGTAAATGAGAACTTGTTCTCAACTGGCTTACCTGGTTAAATAAAGGTTTAAAAAAAAAACTTTAAAAAAATCCACATAGGGGAGAAATTCTATGTTTAGTACCTTTTAATAGTTAATAATTCATGTGTAAAATTGTATTTCAGAATGTAGGGATACTCCATATTTTAGAGGACACTATTATGAGTATAATGACAATAAGGTGTTGTCTGTATCATGTACGTTTCACAGATCATTGGGTCTTACAGGGGGCATCTATAGGTCTAAAACGGGCCTAAATTGGCAACTTTCATCATGATCTTAAAAAAATCATTTCTTCCAAATAAGTTTATATGTGAGAGTTGCCAGAACAATCCGAGATACCAAAAATATTTTTGGCCCATGCTGACACAGAATCGCCCTGTACATTACATTACAATACAGTAAACACAGTCATTAAAATACTTGTCATTTCTCTGACTGACAGGGAGCACAATGTGTGTGACATCAACCCTGTCCATCAACTGTTCGCCTCAGGAACAGCAGAGGTGGGTGGAGCCTATGTGCATGTAAAGAGTGAATGGATTGAGTCCTGTGTGTGTGTGTAACCATGTTTCCTGTGTTGTTGGTGGCTAGGGGAAAGTGGAGTGCTGGGACCCTCGTGTACGAAGTCGGGTGGGGATGCTAGACTGTGCACTGAGCAGCGTCACAGAGGGAACAGAGTAAGTACAACACTAGAACATGAACAGTTACATGTATGTAGAAAAACGCCATTGTTCAAATCCATGATCTGGATGTGTTTGTCTTTAGAGTGGAGGGCTTGCCATCAGTCACCGCCCTCAAGTTTAACGGCTCTCTCACCATGGCTGTGGGAACGAGCACTGGGCAGGTATGAACTTTTACAACGAAGGTGTCTTTTGTGTCCTAATAGCTGGGATACTGCAGAAAACTGCCTAAATGTCCCCCTCCCCACAAGTTTCCCCATTGAGATCTGTCTGCCTGGTACTGTAGGTGCTACTCTATGACCTGCGCTCCAGCCACCCCCTGCTGGTAAAAGACCATTACTACGGCCTGCCTATCAAGTCTGTCAACTTCCAGGACCACCTAGACCTTGTTCTGACTGCAGACTCCAAGATCATCAAGATCTGGAACAAAGACACGGTAAACATTTAATGAATGTTGAAAATATATTTGATTAATGTTTTTTGAAAACCAGACATTAACCAGGTTTCCGTCCAACTTTTGTTATACGTGTAAAGTACATGTCGGATAAAAAATGTCATGACAGGCCTGATGGTAAACTTTCCAAATGTCGTCAAAACTAAACATGCTAGACAAGGTGTGATCTTTTTGTGTCTATAAAATTAAAATGGAACTGACATTGTTTTAGCAACATGAAATCTTATAAAAATCTGTTCATATACACACCCAGGAAGAACATGACACCTTTTTTTGACATTTTCTGACAATGTTTGGGAATGCTGTATAGTAAGGCATTTGTGAAAATTCTATAGCCATAGCCAATCCAAGCTACAGAAGGCCTATATACAAATAAGCCATTTGCCACACGGGCCTGCCATCATTCACTTTGAACTGGACTGTGTGTTTACAGGCAGTAGCAACAGCGCAACTTTAGATCATTTGAATGCATTCGCCAAAAGCCACAAAATACACCTGAATGGATTTCTTATGTAAATACCACTGGAGTCCTCTTACATTTGGGAACTTCAGTCCTATTGATCTAACAACCATGAAAAGGTAGGCTATCTCTCCCTCAGTTGCCTATGCACATCAACAACAACAAGATCAACAACTACTGCTAGCCAGAGCGAGAGAACCAAAAATCTAATGAGGGAACATTAGATAAACCCTCTCAAACTCTTTAAGCTAGTTGGCTGTCAAAATTGCACTGAAACGATGGGGAATAGTAGCCTGCTCATCCTTCTGCAGCTTGCCTGCCAATGCAAGTTCCCACTGAATGGGAACTTGCCTGCCTGCCCGCCCATTTGATCGAAGCCAAATACATTTGATTGACATCTAAGAGATATACTAACTGTGGATAACAGTCGTTCAAGTTAAGCATAGCAAAGCGATTCACATTTCTTGCTAGCTAACCAAATGACACCTGTATCTCTAGCTGTAGCCACCAAAAAAACGATATAAGGGGAAAAAAAGTTGGTCACTCACCCACTCCTCCAATGACATGACATCCTCCCAGCAGCTAGCTAACGTTAGGCTCCGTGTTTTTAGCTTGCTAAATAAATAGCTAGCTACATAAATAGATACGCTAGCCCAGGGGTGTCAAACTCAATTGGCGCATGGGCAATATTGAAAAATCACAAAGAATTCGCGGGCCAGACATAGCCTATTTGTTTTTACAAAAAATATGTGCAACTGCGACCCAGACTGGCCATTGTTTAATATGGCCCTTTATAATGCCCACTTATGTACGTAGGATGCTGTATATAGCACTTTAACATATTAGAACAAAAGAAGAGATAAATAATATTTGTCCAGCCTTTGCTGCTATGCTTGCAGATGTGCATAATATGCTGCAACCCTAATCAATAGGAATTTAGTAACTCCAAATAACAAAAATGTAGCTATAGGTTTGTTGTAACATTTAAACTTAAAACATGTTTTTCATTTTTTTGCTGTGGACTCATTTATACTTGCTTGTGTGTCCTATTCGGCCCGTTATGACTGACTTGTGATCATTGCCCTTGCTAGTTTAATTGTAAAGACATTCCCAGCCTTAGTTACAGTCGTCCGTTTTTGTTCAATGTATTGAGTCATTGAAACTGAAACAGTGCATCCCGAATGGGTGGAGGCAGCAAACAATGTACCAGGCCAGCTGTGATTTACAACCCAATAGCAATATTTTTTGGACTACCAAGAAATGGGTTGGTGAATTACGTTAATCATGCATTGAAATGCGTCCATCTATTCTGCCAACAATGCCTTACTGTATGTCATGGAATGTTGAGTCAAATAGAACCTATTTTAAAACCTATTATGAATTTGTTTTGAAGCATAAACTGGGAATTTGATCTTTTTTACTGATCTTATGATCTGTTTGTTTTTCATATCCACAAAGTAGTTAAAATGATTTTGCTGCGAAGAGACAGAATCATTAGATCATTTGTTTTGGTACTGTCCATTTGTAGCTTGTTTTTGGACACAGGTCCAGGAATGGCTAAATGATTGCAATATTTACCTGGAGCTAACCTTGCAGATAGCATTACTGGGTGATCTGAAAAGTCATTGTCAATCGATCAATAATATAATAATACTTTTAGCAAAAATGTTTATTTTCAATTCACAGTCTGTAGAAACTTTTTTCAAATCATCATGAGTTGCATCATGCAGCCTTACAATGTATTAAAAATCAAAACATATATCCCAACTTTTGGAGAACAACTAAAGTTACATTAATTAAGCATATAGGAGTACCTATTTCTTTGTTAACTGCTCATCACAGAATAGCCGCATGTGCGCACTCCCTCAAATCATTTGGCGAAAATATCCTTTCTATTTTATTCAGCTTTGTGCAATTGTATTCTTCATACAATAAAATAATATAAAATAATGCCACGGAATTCTAAGCAAATCTTGTCTGCTAAATGAACTAGTGTAGCCCACAGCCATATGGCATAGCCAGATCAGGACCTAACATAAGGACAACTCAGAGTATACTATTCTGTTCTTCTGAAATAGACAACATTTTCTTCATATCATGCTTCTTTAGACCTCTCTAAAATAAATAATGAATTTATTTTGAAGGTGTAGGCTATATTACATGGATTTATTAGACTTTTTAAAATGTAGATGTTCCAAAGGTCAGCGTCAGTGGCTTGTAGGCTATGCGTGGAAGCCAGGAGATGCTAAATGTGTTTATGGTAATTAACGGTCAATTACCGTGAGACCGACAGTTATTTGCTTGACAATCACCGGCTGACGAAAGTTCGTGACCCCCTCAGCCCTAGTTGCACCCCCTGCTTTTGCTGTCAGAACAGCCTCAATTCGTCGGGGGATGGATTCTACAAGGTATTGAAAGCGTTTCACAGGGATGCTTGCCCATGTTGACTCAAGTGCTTCCCACAGTTGTGTCAAGTTGGCTGGATGTCCTTTGGGTGGTGGACCATTCTTGAAACACACGGGAAACTGTTGAGCGTGAAAATCCCAGCAGCGTTGCAGTTCTTGACACAAAGTGGTGTGCCTGGTACCTACTACCATACCCAATTCAAAGGCACTTACATATTTTTGTCTTGCCCATTCACCCTCTGAATGGCACACATACACAATCCATGTCTCTATTGTCGTAAGGCTTAAAAATCCTTCTTTAACCTGTCTCCACCCCTTCATCTACGCTGATTGAAGTGGATTTACAGTGCCTTCAGAAAGTATTTACAACCCTTGATTTTTTTCCCACATTTTGTTGTTACAGCCTGAATTAAAAATTGATTAAATTTAGATTTTGTGCCACTGGCCTACACACAATACCCCATAATGTCAAAGTGGAATTATGTTTTTAGACATTCCTGCTCAACAAGTCTCATAATAAGTTGCATGGACTCACTCTGTGTGCAATAATAGTGTTTAACATGATTTTTGAATGACTACCTCTGTACCCGACACATACAATTATCTGTAAGGACCCTCAGTCAAGCAGTGAATTTCTAACACAGATTCAACCACAAAGACCAGGGAGGTTTTCCAATGCCTCTTAAAGAAGGGCACCTTTTGGTAGATGGGTTAAAAAACAAAACAAAAAAAATATTGAATATCCCTTTGAGCATGGTGAAGTTGTTAATTACACTTTTGATGGTATATCAATACACCCAGTCACTACAAGGATACAGGCGTCCTTCCTAACTCAGTTGCTGGAGAGGAAGGAAACCGCTCAGGGATTTCACCATGAGGCCAATTGTGACTTTAATGTAGTTTAATGGCTGTGATAAGAGAACTGAGGATGGATCAACAACATTGTAATTACTCCACAATACTAACCTAAATGACAGAGTGAAAAGAAGGAAGCATGTACAGAATAAAAATATTCCAAAACATGCATCCTGTTTGCAATAAGGCACTAAATGCCCTGAAAGCGTTGTTTGGCGCAAATCCAACACAATACATCACTGAGTACCACTTCATATTTTCAAGCATGGTGTTGGCTGCATCATGTTATGGGTATGCTTGTCGTCGGCAAGGACTAGGCAGTTTTTTAGGATAAAAATAAACAGGAATAGAGCTAAGCTCTGGCCAAATCCTAGAGGAAAACCTGGTTCAGTCTGCTTTCCAACAGACACTGGGAGACAAATTCCCATTTCAGCAGGACAATAACCTAAAACACAAGACCAAATATACACTGGAGTTGCTTACCAAGTCGACATTGAATGTTCCTGAGTGGCCTATTTACAGTTTTGACTTAAATCGGCTTGAAAATCTATGGCAAGACCTGAAAATGGCTGTCTAGCAATGATCAACAACCAACTTGACAGAGCTTGAAGAATTTTTTTAAAGAATAATGTGCAAATATTGTTCAATCCAGAAAGACTCACAGCTGTAATCACTGCCAAAGGTGATTCTAACATGTATTGACTCAGGGGTGTGAATACATATGTATTGTGTGTAGATGGGTGAGATGGGTATTTAATCCATTTTGAATTTGGGTGCTAACACAACAACGTGGATTAAGTCAAGGGCTATGAATACTTTCTGAAGGCAGTGTATTTGAACCAGAACATTTTCTGTAATTTATTTTACTACTGTTGGAGACAGACATGGTGCTGTATCAGGATTCAACGTGAATTGGGAGAAAACTGAAATAATACCCATTTCTAATTGTGACTTCTCAAGCTTAGAAAGTACATTTTAAGTGGAAACGGACAAAGACAAATATGGAATACCTGGGTGTACTGATACCATGCAATCTGGAGGAGGCATATAAAATATATTATTTTCCTTTAATAGATAAGATTGAATCCCATGTTCAGAGATGGAGATCCCTCCCTATTTCTATGTTGGGTATGGTCAACATAATCAAAATGAATATATTACAAATGTTGATTTATTCCAGGCCCTGCCAGTTTCAGTTCCATCCAACTTTTAAAGTAAAATAAATGGCCTGCTTTCCAACTTTATTTGGAATGGAAAGACCTGAAGAGTCAAATTAACTGTTTTACACTTACCCTATAAAGCTGGAGGTATTGGACTACCTCATATGAAGATGTATTACTGGGCTGCACAACTGTGTTCACTTTAACAATGTACAGCAGACTATCCTTGTGCATAGAGAAGTATTGAAGGCATAAATGTAATACCTTATGATCTAAAATATTTTCACTACTTCGGTTCCAAGGCATTGTAGAAAAAAAATAGGCAATCCAATGATTCTCAATTCCATTCGTATTTGGGAAAATGTACATACATTCATGAGGTGGAAATGACCAATATCGACAGGCACCCCTATTTGGAATAACCCAGTGTTTAATGACAACACCTTCAAGTCCTGGTTCCAAAGTGGCATCCATGAATTTTGAACGTGTACTATACTGAACAAAAATATATACTGAACAAAACTGTAAACGCAAAACAATTTTTACGATTTTACTGAGTTAGAGTTCATATAAGGAAATTAATCAATTGAAATAAATTCATTAGGCACTAATCTATGAATTTCACATGACTGGGAATATAGATATGCATCTGTTGGTCACAGATACCTTAAAAACAAGTAGGCGTGGATCAGAAAACCAGTCAGTATCTGGTGTGACCACCATTTGCCTCATGCAGCGCGAAACACATCTCCTTCGTATAGAGTTGATCAGGCTGTTGATTGTGGTCTGTGGAATGTTGTCCCACACCTCTTCAATGGGTGTGCGGAGTTGCTGGATATTAGTGGGAACTGGAACACGCTGTCGTACACGTCGATCCAGAGCATCCCAAACATGCTCAATGGGTGACATGTCTGTTGAGTATGCAGGCCAGAACTGGGACATTTTCAGCTTCTAGGAATTGTGTACAGACCCTTGCGTCATGGGGCCGTGCATTATCATGCTGAAACATGAGGTGATGGCGGCGGATGAATGGCACGACAATGGGCCTCAGGATCTCGTCACGGTGTCTCTGTGCATTCAAATTGCAATTGATAAAATGCAATTGTGTTCATTGTCTGTAGCTTATACCTTCCTATACCATAACCCCACACCACCATGGGGCGCTTTGTTCACAACGTTGACATCAGCAAACCGCACGCCCACACGACCCAATACACATGGTCTGCGGTTGTGAGGCCGGTTGGATGTACTGCCAAATTCTCTAAAACAACGTTGAAGGCGGCTTATGGTAGAGAAATTAACATTACATTCTCTGGCAACAGCTCTGTTGGACATTCCTGCAGACAGCATGCCAATTGCACAATCCCTCAACTTGAGACATCTGTGGCATTTAGTTGTGTGACAAAACTGCACATTTTAGAGTGTCCTTTTATTGTCCACAGCACAAGATGCACCTGTGTAATTATCATGCTGTTTAATCAGCTTCTTGATATGCCACACCTGTCAGGTGGATGGATTATCTTGGCAATGGAGAAATGCTCACTAACAGGGATTAAATACACATTTGTGCACAACATTTGAGGGAAATAAGCTTTTTGTGAGTATTGAACATTCTGGGATCTTTTATTTCAGCTCTTGAAACATGGGACCAACGCTTTACATGTTGCGTTTATATTTTTGTTCAGTGTATGATGGATCTCTACTGTCGTTCAGTCAATTACAAGAAAGATTTGGATTATCCAAGGCTGATTTCGTTCCATTTTTACAACTCAGAAATCTTCAACAGAATCTGGATGAACCTAAGGCATTTAGCATAGACAAAAATACTGAAAGAAGCTGATACGCTAAATAAGTTAATTGCCAAGTAATACCCAGGATGGTTAAAACTCTACCTGATGGTTCAGAACCTATAAGGTTCCTTCTGTCCAAAGGAAGAAGTTGAGGAGAACCATCGGTCACAGATATGTGAAAACGTTCATACATGCTCCTACAACAAGACATTAACTAATGCAATTTAACATAATTCATAGGACTTACTACACTCCTGCCAGAATGCATGTAATGCACCCAGAAATGTCACATCTCTGTTGAGATGCAAAAAAACATATTGAATATGCTGTTGTCCTGTGATACATTATCCCAAAATGGTGTCAATTTATGTACTATCATTTCATTGTGTCTAGGAATTTATATCCATCATTACATTTTAGTCATTTAGCAGACGCTCTTATCCAGAGCGACTTACAGTTAGTGAGTGCATACATTTTTATTTTTTTTCATCTCCAAGATTGTCTGTTGGAAATGTAAATATTGGTGATCAATATCAAATAAAGTTTTTTTTAATCTAGATCTAATTGCTGGAGAGAAATATATAGCCGTCAATTGGAAAGACTCATATTCACCCTCAATAACAAACTGTAGGACTGAACTATCTAGCTACATACTGTTGGATTTTGTATATTATAATATTAAATAAAAAACTGAAGTGTTTGAAATTTGGAGACAATATGTTGATCACCTTGGGTAATGTGTTTGTATAGTGGCCGTTTTATGTTTTTGTGTTGTGGAAAAACAATTATCTTTTTTGTTTTATTATACGAATATTTGCATGAAAATCTGTCAGCAATTGGATGGAAACCTAGCTATTGTGCCCCAATTTGACAGAAGTGACATTTGAAAATGTTTATTTAGGATGTTCCAAAAACAGCGAAGATGATTTATGCAGATTTAGAACATTGTCAACTCCACTATTCCAAACTAAGTGTTCGCATTTTTTGGAAACGCCTTTGCATTTTTTATGGTAAAAATGTCATAGTGTCATTATTGATGAAAGTGAGACCACTAACTAACTATCACAGTGCTAGAACATATATTCTAACCGTACCTTTGGTCTGTTTCACCCCAGGGGAAAGTGTTCTCCTCCATTGAGCCCCAGACGAACATCAACGACGTGTGCATCTATCCTGGTTCTGGTGAGAATCACCTCAGAAAGACTGTTCCATTCTATGAGCAATGAGCCAGATACACTAAACATTGCGTCTGTACCAAGTTTAACTTGGAGATGTTGGCCTACAGGCACTCTTATGTGCTTGGTAGTAATTTACCAGTATGCTCAACTACCACTAGATGGTACCAAGTGACCTCATCAACAAGACCTAACCACTTCTGCACCAGGGATATGCTTCTGTATGAGATGGCTTCGACTTTGCTTTTGAAATAAGATTGCCACTCTATCCACTGACAGCTTCTCTACCAGCAATTATGCCTAATTACAGCAATCTTTAATGAGCACTTGAGTTAAACTGTTTAAGACGCTCATTCAGGATGTAATCGCTGTAATTTCACGTAATTAGCAAATCCCCAGAACCATTTATATGGATGATTTGTCATCAAATGAAGATGAAGATGGGAGCAAGCCAGGCATTTGTCAGTAATGGTTACATAATGGTTACACACATCTTAACATTTAAAAATCCAGCAAGGTTTTTTGGTTATTTTGCTGTTTCCTATTTGACTCTGTGTAGTCTACTGCCTGCATACCTACTATAGTCACCCTATGCTTATATGGGCTATACTTTCTGCATGTTCATGCAGTTAGGCTTGTAACTAGAGTCAAACAAAACCAGCAGACAATGAGCCTTTTTGTACAGTTCCACATAACCTTAGTTTATTACCTTGCTAATTTTAATATGGGGAAAAAATCTGGTTGTTTCGTTAGCTCATCTCACTCATTCACATCTTCTCCGTTTTCTCTCCTCCTAACTTCACAGGTATGCTCTTCACTGCCAATGAAGACCCCAAGATGAATACATTCTATATCCCTGTGAGTTCTACCACCCTTACACTCCCTCAGGCCTATTTGACAGTTTGGTTTTACTGCTAGTTTTACATGCCTCAGTGTGCCGCATGTTTGGTTTGAAAGGGACATTTTCCATGAGATAGATTTTACACCAGGGTGTGAATTGAAACCAAACCGACCAAGGCAGTATAGAGAAGGCACGAAAGGACGATCTCTGTTTTGAGGTCTTGAGTGTTTAGACTTTTGTTCAGTTTAGTTTTTACAGCATCCCCATTTGGCTGGTGTTTTATGGCCCGCAAAAAAAGACTAAAGGGCATTATTCGTAGAAAACCGCCCACTGGGTTTTACCCAGAAAGTGCCGTTGTTGGGTTGTGAATGTTCTTCAGCAACAGGTGGTCTTGTACCTACCCCTATACCAGCTTTTCAGTTCTAGGAAAAGTGTTTGTACATTGTAAAAAAAACTACAACAAAAAACTTGTGTACACTTTAAATTAGTCTCTTTAAGAAGTGTGTGTGTGTGTACGGTAAAGTAGTCTCTATTTAGGAAGTTGGTGAGTGTCTACGGTAAAGTAGTCTCTATTTAGGAAGGTGATGTGGTAACCCTGACACACGATTAGTTTCTATAAGTACTGTCATTAGTTTCTATAAGTATTCATCAACCACTGATTAGATCACTGTGTTGGTGAGCTACAGAAAACAAGCTCTTAAATAGTGTGTGTTTGGGCCAACAGAGAGCTAATACTGAACTTAGGAAATATTGCGTTCATCTGTTAACAGCAAACGCATTCTATTTTTGGTTATTGGAGTTTTGAAATACTTCTGCAGAAAATGAAGGTCGATATCAAACATTCACATAGCAGTGCTCAAACTGCCCTGAATAAATAGCTACATTTTTTACTCAGGTATGCTATGAACATCAATGGTAACGTCAAATATAACACAAAGTTGTCAACTTGTTTGGTTTACTCATCTAATCTATCATTCATGAATTTGAGGCAGGCGTGTGATTCCAGTTCCAGAGAGCTCCTTTCTCCCAGTTTTTTTAACTGGTGGGCAAAGATCTCCAACGCATGCCTCCCAAGCTGCCCTACAGTACAGTAGGGCAAAGTTTTGAAGTTAACATTAGCCATTTGCTCCTCAATGATTACACTGAGGAAGGTGACATTATGTAGACTTTGAACTCTGATTTGATAGAACAGAAGTCTTACGATAATGGGATGATTTCAATCTGATAAGATTCATTCAATCCTTGTCGACTCGTCCTCAGAGCCCTGAGAGGATTGGATAGGTGCAAGCAACATGGCAGAAACTACACCTAGCCAGCTGGAATGTTGCCAACACCTACTTTCCTTACCAGCCCTCAAGCGCAGTGAAAAGGGAGAATGTATTGAATTAGAATTCTTCAAATGTGGGCCTCCCGAGTGGCACAGCGGTCTAAGGCACTGCAGTGCTTGAGGCGTCACTACAGATCCGGGGTTCGATCCCGGGCTGTGTTGCAGCCGGCCTGACCGGGAGACCCATGAGGCGACGCACAATTGGCCCAGCGTCGTCCAGGTTAGGGGAGGGTTTGGCCGGCCGGGATGTCCTTGTCCCATCGCGCTCTAGCGACTCCTGTGGCGGGCCGGGCGCATTGACCTTCACCTCTCCCGAGTCCGTACGGGAGTAGCAGCGATGTGACAAGATTGTAACTACCAATTGGATATCACGGAATTGGGGAGAAAAAAGGGGTAAAAAGTACAAAAATTAATGTTTCTTGTTCTTCAAATGTTTCTTGTTCTTCATTCCTTGTCCTTCCTTCACTCTATCCCTTGTTCTTTTATCTCCTTCCTCCCCTTCATGTTGTCCCTGTGTAGGCACTGGGGCCTGCTCCTCGCTGGTGCTCTTTCCTGGACAACCTGACAGAGGAGCTGGAGGAGAGCCCTGATAGTACCGTCTACGATGACTACAAGTTTGTCACCCGCAAGGACCTGGAGAACCTGGGTGAGATTAGGGCTGTTATGGTGACCGTATTACAGCCACATCGGCGGTCAAGAGTCATGAGGAGGGTCAAATTCCACGTGACCGTTTAGTCACGGTAATTAGGCTTCTCCAAGCTCTGATGCTGCTTATGGTCATTAGTAGCCTACCAAACTTGCTAACTGCCTGGTACTCAGCACTCTATTGTCCCTCTAATCACTCTGACATCAATGCAAATGAATTTCGAACAGCTAATCAAACACTTAATGAGAGCCTATGAGCTCATGTTTACATTTACATTTTACATTTTCGTCATTTAGCAGACGCTCTTATCCAGAGCGACTTACAAATTGGTGCATTCACCTTATGATAGCCAGTGGGACAACCACTTTACAATATATCAACAAAAAAAATGTTTGTGTGGTAGGGGGAGGGTAGAAGTATTACTTTTATCCTATCCCAGGTATTCCTTAAAGAGGTGGGGTTTCAAGTGTCTCCGGAAGGTGGTGAGTGACTCCGCTGTCCTGGCGTCGTGAGGGAGCTTGTTCCACCATTGGGGTGCCAGAGCAGCGAACAGTTTTGACTGGGCTGAGCGGGAACTGTGCTTCCGCAGAGGTAGGGGGGCCAGCAGGCCAGAGGTGGATGAACGCAATGCCCTCGTTTGGGTGTAGGGACTGATCAGAGCCTGAAGGTACGGAGGTGCCGTTCCCCTCACAGCTCCGTAGGCAAGCACCATGGTCTTGTAGAAGATGCAGGCTTCAACTGGAAGCCAGTGGAGTGTGCGGAGGAGTGGGGTGACGTGAGAGAACTTGGGAAGGTTCAACACCAGACGGGCTGCAGCGTTCTGGATGAGTTGTAGGGGTTTAATGGCACAGGCAGGGAGCCCAGCCAACAGCGAGTTGCAGTAATCCAGACGGGAGATGACAAGTGCCTGGATTAGGACCTGTACCGCTTTCTGTGTAAGGTAGGGTCGTACTCTGCGAATGTTGTAGAGCATGAACCTACAGGATCGGGTCACTGCTTTGATGTTAGCGGAGAACGACAGGGTGTTGTCCAGGGTCACGCCAAGGTTCTTTGCACTCTGGGAGGAGGACACAACGGAGTTGTCAACCATGATGGCGAGATCATGGAGCGGGCAGTCCTTCCCCGGGAGGAAGAGCAGCTCCGTCTTGCCGAGGTTCAGCTTGAGGTGGTGATCCGTCATCCACACTGATATGTTTGCCAGTCATGCAGAGATGCGATTCGCCACCTGGTTATCAGAAGGGGGAAAGGAGAAGATTAATGTTGAGCAACGTTTCTATAGGCTATGCAATTGCGTGAGAAAACAGAGTGATGGCCTCTACTGAAAAGAGGAGGATCAGCCTTCTATAGGCTAGGCCTACTATATTTATTTCTGAACTTTCCTAATATTAAGCACATTGTTTCTCATTACAGCATGAGTATAGCCTACCTGGCTGGCATGAAAATGAACCACGGGAAACGCGTCCTCCATTCGCTATTTAAGTGCATAGATAATTTTTTCCCCCTGCCCCTGTTTCGAGACTGGTGCATGACAATGGTCCATTCTAAATCAAACATTTTTTCACACACATTATTTAGTATATGTATAGACAAGATTACATCAAGAATAGTCTGAAGGATGACTATTAGCCTATCACTGGTTAATGATATATTATCACTTGTGAATGATGCCCAGCTTGTGTGCAGTAAGGCAAGAAACAGTGCATGCCTTTTTCCCCGACTTTCTAAAATCATACTCGCACACCTCATATAGCCCATAGGCCTAAATGTTTTGATAATACGGTTTGTATCACAACTAAAGTGGCCAAATAACTTCTTAAAATGAAGCACTTGAATCTGCTTTACAACGGGTGTAGAGCCTAACTGGCATACAAACTCAAAATCGTGAGTTTCAAGTTTGGGGAAGATAATTTTCACCATAAAAATGCATCTTTATAATAAAAGCATTATATGCAAATCGCATTTGCGGTCAGTTTTGAGAATGGTGTTTTCCTTCTAATTGACTGCATTTTGGAACATTCGCACTTATAGCCTACTGCCATGTGTGGATTGCTGCGCTTATAATGTGAAGAAATAGCCTAATAGTTTATCAACATTTTAAGCTTAAACGTTCTGATCTGTTGCATCAGCCTCATTGCTTTTAAAAGGTTTTTTGATGCTAGTGGTTGTATTAATTTGGGATCTATCGCATCCCACAACTGTACCAGACTGTTTGTATATTTATTTCTTGCACAGAATAGAATAGGCCAACTTTTGTACTATGGGGGATAGTAGATTGACATAAGCTAGTGCTTTTGCAGTTCGTTAGGCCTACTCATCTTGCTGGCTGACGAAAAGTAAATGTGGACAGTTCTTCCAACATCTTCAATATGCGCCTCGGAATGCGATAAGGACGGGGGCAGTTGCTTCCCCGATGTGTCTGTCTTCACTTGTAGCCTGTGAGAAGGACCCGATCACGTGATGGGCATTGGCTAATAACAATTGAGATACAGTGCATTCGGGCCCCTTCCCCTTTTCCACATTTTGTTTTGTTATAGCCTTATTCTAAAATTGATTACATTGTTTTCCCCCCATCATCAATCTACACACAATACCCCATAATGACGAAGCAAAAACAGGTTTTTAGAAATTGTTGCAAATTTATAAAAATACAAAAACGGAAAAATATCACATTTACATAAGTATTCATACCCTTTACTCAGTACTTTGTTGAAGCACCTTTGGCAGTGATTACAGCCTCGAGTCTTCTTGGGTATGACGCTACAAGCTTGGCACACCTGTATTTGGGGAGTTTCTCCCATTCTTCTCTGCAGATCCTCTCAAGCTCTGTTAGGTTGGATGGGGAGTGTCGCTGCACAGCTATTTTCAGGTCTCTCCAGAGATGTTTGATCGGGTTCAAGTCCGGGCTCTGGCTGGGCCACTCAAGGACATTCAGAGACTTGTCCCGAAGCCACTCCTGCGTTGTCTTGGCTGTGTGCCTTCGCCCCAGTCTGAGGTCCTGAGCGCTCTGGAGCAGGTTTTCATCAAGGATCTCTCTGTACTTTGCTCCGTTCATCTTTCCCTCAATCCTGACTAGTCTCCCAGTCCCTGCCGCTGAAAAACATCCCCACAGCACGATGCTGCCACCACCATGCTTCACCGTAGGGATGGTTCCAGGTTTCCTCCAGATGTGACGCTTGGCATTCAGGCCAAAGAGTTCAATCTTGGTTTCATCAGACCAGACAATCTTGTTTCTCATGGTCTGAGAGTCCTTTAAGTGCCTTTGGCAAACTCCAAGCAGGCTGTCATGTGCCTTTTACTGAGGAGTGGCTTCCGTCTGGCCACTTTACCATAAAGGCCTGATTGGTGTAGTGCTGCAGAGATTGTTGTCCTTCTGGAAGGTTTTCCCATCTCCACAGAGAACTCTGGAGCTCTGTCAGAGTGACCATTGGGTTCTTGGTCACCACAGGTAGACTCCAATGAAGTTGTAGAAACATCTAAAGGATGATCAATGGAAACAGGATGCACCTGAGCTCAATTTCGAGTCTCATAGCAAAGGGTCTGAATACTTATGTAAATAAGGTATTTCTGTTTTTATTGTTAATACATTTGCAAAAATCATCATTAGTCGCATCATGCATCCTTAGAATGTATTAAAAATCTAAACATATAGCCTAACATTTGTATCACAACTGAAGTTGCATAAATAACTTTAAATTAAGCATGTAAGAGGACCTGTTTCTTTGTTAACCGCTCAACACAGAATGGCTGCATGTGCACACTCCCTCATCGTTTGGAGAAAATATCCTTTCTATTTTATTCAGCTATGTTCAATTGTGTTCTTCATACGATAAAATAGTATAAAATAATGCCACGGAATTCTAAGCAAATCTTGTCTGCTAAATGAACTAGTGTAGCCCACAGCCATATGGCATAGCCAGATCAGGGCCTAACATAAGGTCATCTCAGAGTATGCTATTCTGTTCTTCTGAAATAAACTACATTTTCTTTATATCGTGTATCTTTAGACCTGTCTAAAATAAATAATCGATTTTTTGTGATGGTGTAGGCTATATTACATGGATTAATTAGACTTTTTTAAATGTAGATGTTCCAAAGGTCTGCATCAGTGGCGTGTAGGCTATGCGTGGAAGCTAGGAGATACTAAATGTGTTTATGTTAATTAATGGTAAATTACAGTGAGACCGGCAGTTATTTGCTTGACAATCACCCACTGACAAAATGTCATGACCGCCACAGCCCTAGGTGAGAGGGGGGTGGAGGTGGAGCTATTGGCATATTACCTATCAGCTGTTACCTATTTGTTCCTCTAAGACCTACAGGAATACAAGTGCCTATTGAATTGAGGATTCTAGTTATTTTAGGCCTACAGTTCCTAGGGAAACTTCCAGGGCTGTCTACACTACACTTGCCATTCAGTGGAGACCATTTTTGAATTTAGGCAAGTTGAGGCAATATAACGGCCAGGCTTACCAGTCCCACCTAAAGATGAACGGTAGGGGAAACGCTGACGGAATGGAGAGAGAAATGTAGAGATGGAAGAAGGGATAGTGAGAGATGAAGGGGTGGCGAACAGAACGGTTGAAAGAACAGAGGAATGCTTGGGTTAGCACTAAAGAGATCAAATGACGAGGAGAAAGTCGGTTGGTTGGGGAGGAATAAAAGGAGAGAGGGAGGGTGAGAGCGAGAGGGGTGGAGTAGATGAGGGAGAAAGGGGGAAGAAGGGGGAAGGGGAGTTCAGTTCACTGCAGCTGTGTAATGTAACAGACAGGCAGCCGGGCGGATAGTGAGATTTTTTGGGGAAGGGGGTTTCTATCTTTTTACCTCTCACACACACAGTCCTTGCCAGGGTTGGAGAGTAACTGATTACATGTAATCTGATTACAAAAAAACTAACTATAATCCGTTACGTTACCGGCAAAAATATTGTAATTAGATTAGACACTTTTGAAAAACAAGATTATTACTTCTTGGATTACTTTGAAATGCTTTCTGAATGACATTCAATTTAGCATTGAAAATAGGAGCAAGCTTAAGTTTGTTCCACCTGAGCAAATCTGACCACAAGTTTGATGGATCCTTTTTGTCTTCTAATGCCTCATAAAAGGAAAGCAATCCAAAAGTAACGGAAATTAATCAGATTACGTTACTGAGTTTGGGTAATCCAAAAGATACGTTACTGATTACAATTTTGGGCAGGTAACTAGTAACTGTAACGGATTACACTTACAAAGTAACCTACCCAACCCTGGTCCTTGCGTGCCACAACTCCCACACATTCCTGAACTAAAGTGGTCTTACAGGGAACTAAGCAGAGACTAAAAAGCCTCATGGCAGTCTCTAACTCCACTTCATTCAGAGCTTAAAGAATGGTGGCTGGAGACTGATGTTACAAAACTTTATCTAAATGCTCTCAAAAGGCGTCTTGCCAAATAGCTGAAAGGTCAATGTTAGCTTGTTTCATTTTTGTTAGATTCGGCTATCACTACAGTCCTGTTGAAAGACATTCACTTTGACAAAACTGTTTTTCTTCAGCATTTTATCCAAAGACATAGAGTTGGGTTGCATGCAATTGATTATGAAAATCTGTAATATGAAGTAAAAGCTTAATGATCGTAAGTATAGGCCTACCCTATGTTCCCTACTGTCCTGAACGTGTCAGTTTAAATGGGAACAACCAGCCTGTTGAAAGAAGCAGATGTCTGCAGATATGTATAGTCTTATGTCATTTTCTTTCAGCACATTCCAATAGGCTGCTTCTCAGAGTTAAAGGGATAGTTCACCCAAATTACAAAATTATATTGGTTTCCTTACCCTGGAAGCCAGTGGTATTCAAAGTCAGGGTCAGTGGGGTCGGCAAATTTAAATAAAACTTTATTTTTGGGGGGTGGGGGAACCAAAAATGAAATAGTACAGATTATTTTATGGGACAACATACAAACGTTTTTGACAAAAATACAATTTTATTGAGTACATTTATTTATTGCTTCTCTTAATTTTGATAAGAGATGAAAATGTAATGAATTGAAGGTAATTTGTTGATGTGAAAATCAACATTTACAACAACATTAGGTTTGTGGTGGGGTGGGGTTGACAATTTCTGACAAAAAAAATGGGGTCCCCGCTGAAAAAGGTTGAATACCACTCTTGGAAGCAGTCTATGGACAAGGTGTGACAGCAATCCATGCTTTGGTTTATTTTCCCTGGCACTGTTCCCAGTCACAAATCCCATTCAAGTCATGGTACCGATATTACCATTTTTTGCGCATCATGTTCAAATCATCTATAAGTGATGTCTTTGAGCTTCACAATCAATTTTAGATACTTTTGGATGATTTGGACATGATGCGTGAAAAATGCTAATATCGGTACCATGACTTGAATGGGGCTTGTGCCACAACTGCTAAAATGTTAGCATTTGGAAACGGTGCCAGGGAAATAAAAACAAAGGAACTCCCCACACCTGGTTGTCTAGGGCTTAATTGAAAGGAAAAAACAAAACCTGCAGACACTAGGCCCTCCATGGAATTAGTTTTAACACCCCTTGCTTACAGGGTAAGAAAACCAATGTGTAATTTGGGTGAACTATCCCTTTTAATTAATAAGCCTTACTGTGCTTGGCAATGCGCATCACCAATTTGAAAGATCACAAATCTTTTAATGAGTTTCAGGTGACGTGGCCTGCCTCAGGGAAGTTGAATATAGAGATACTGTATGTAAAATATATAGATCAACAATCATTATACAAATGTAAAATTTAGCTGTTCACTCATGTTAAGCAAATATGTACATTTCATGTACATATCATCTATAATGTTGTGTTCAACCATAGGTCTGTCTCACCTGGTGGGATCTGCTCTCCTGCGGGCCTACATGCATGGCTTCTTCATGGACATCAGACTGTACCACAAGGTAGGTTGTGTGTGTGTGTCTAACTGCATATTCTTAGTTGATTGTCGATGTTACAGAGTTATGTGTTTAAATACCTTTTGTGTGACTTGTCCAGGTGAAGACCATGGCCAATCCGTTTGCCTATGAGGAGTACCGCAAGGACAAGATTCGCCAGAAGATAGACGAGTCCAGGGCCCAGAGAGTACAAATCAAGGTGGGATATCATACTCTGTCTGACTGTTAAAAACAGACATTCAGAGAGACTGGACATGGTGATACAGATGATGTTTTCTAAGAAGTATATATAGCTAATATATTGTGTGTTGTGTTGTATGAATGTTCTGTGTTGCTGAGACAGAAGCTGCCCAAGGTGAACAAGGAGCTGGCTCTCAAACTGATGGAGGAGGGAGACGACGAGGCGGAACTGTCTGCCAGAAAGAAGAAGGGCAAGGTAGGAGCACATGCACCTGCACACACACTCAAAGTTCACATACTACTGGTCTGGTCTACAATGGATGAATACTTCCGAGCTGTAGGCTGGGTTTATATATTTTTGGTTCTAAGGTAATCTAGAGGAAACTGGCATGTATATCTCAAATAAGCTCATCTAGCGAATGTCAGCTGCCTAAGCTGTTAATCAAGTCCTTTCTCTCCCTCTGCCAGGCTCTACCCAGCATCCTTAGCGACGAGCGTTTCCAGGTGATGTTTGAGAACCCAGACTACCAGGTGGAGGAGCAGAGTGAGGAGTTCCGCCTGCTCAACCCCATTGTGTCCAAAGTGGGCCAGAAGAGGAGGAAGAAGCTGCAGCTGCTAGCCAAGCAGGCCACAGATGCCGAAAAGGTAACGAGGCTAGCTTTCTACCCCTACTGAGTTTGAGAGATACGCTTCTGAATCGTATACCCAAAATGGAATGTGGCTTTCAGTGTGAACATTCTTTATACCCATTCTAATTCTACAATGCCACCCCCTGCCTCTTTTTCCTCTGCAGGCGGAGGCAGACCAGGAAAAGGAGGAACCAGAGGGGCGTGGCAGCTCAGACGAGAGTTCTGATGACGATAAGAGCTGGGTGGACGAGGTCAGGGAGCAGCGGCGCCTCATATATGAGGAGGGAAGGGACCGCAGGCGGCAGGAGAGGAAGGAGCAGGACCGCAACACCACCCTGCTGGACAAGGACTCCACCCAGAACCAGGCCCAGGGCAGGAAACAGGGTCAGCAGCCCCGCTTCTTCCAGATCAAGGCTGGTGAGGAGTTCCGCAGCTTCGGGGACGTGGCGCGCAAGCAGAAATTGCAGAAGTGAGTACAGTTTTTTCCCCCCCAGTGAGCTTCTGGTGATGTTCTCTATTCTCTACGAACAACCTCTGAACCATAACATTTTGAATAGATGCCACAGAGCGTCACAGCACACAATCCAAAGGAAGCGGGGGGTACTACAGCGATTGCATCAAATGCTATGTATTTTCCCATTGTTTACTGTCAATCAGCAGAAATAATCACCCCTCACATGGACATGGCACATAGAGTATATAATAGGGCTGCACGATATGGGCAAAAAATACATTTTTATCAAATATTGTGATTGTGATTGACGTGGGATATAGATCAAAACACTTAGGTGAACTGTTGGAATCATAGAAATAGAATGACATATTAAAAAGCAAAGTTGAAAACAGCATCGTTTTTGTTTTGAACAATCAGTTGACTGCATTTGACCTAAAAAACCTCATGCAAACTTATAGTGAATCCTTATAGTGAATCCTCAAAAAGTTATACAGCTGCACCATCGAGAGCATCCTGACTGGTTGCATTTGACCGCAAGGCGCTACATAGGGTAGAACGTACGGCCGAGTACATCACTGGGGCCAAGTTTCCTGCCATCCAGGACCTATATACCAGGCGGTGCTAGAGGAAGGCCCTAAAAATTGTGAAACCCAAGTCATAGACTGTTCCCTCTGCTACCGCACGGCAAGTGGTACTGGAGCGCCAAGTCTAGGTCCAAAAGGCTCCTTAACAGTTTCTATCCCCAAGCCATAAGACTGCTGAACAGTTAATCAAATGGCTACCGGGACTATTTGCATTGCCCCCCCCCTTTTTTTTTTTACACTGGTTCTACTCACTGTTTATTATCTATGCATAGTCACTTTACCCCTACCAACATGTATACTGGACATACTGCCAAATTCTCTGAAACGACGTTGGAGGCACCTTATGGTAGAGAAATGAACATTCAATTTTCTGTCAACAGCTCTGGTGGACATTCCTGCAGTCAGCATGCCAATTGCACACTCCCTCAAAACTTGAGACATCTGTGGCATTGTGTTGTGACAACTGCACATTTTAAAGTGGCCTTTTATTGTCCCCAGCACAAGGTGCACCTGTGTAATGATCATGCTGTTTAATCAGCTTCTTGTTATGCCACACCTATCTTGGCTAACGAGAAATGCTCACTAACAGAGATGTAAACACATTTCTGCACAACATTTGAGAGAAATAAGCTTTTTGTGCGTATGGAACATTTCTCAGATTTTTTATTTCAGCTCATGAAACATGGGACCAACACTTTACATGTTACGTTTATATTTTTGTTCAGTGTACATATGACCTCAGTTACTTCGACTAACCCGTACCCCCCACACATTGACTCGGGTACCCCCACACATTGACTCGGTACCGGTACCCTGTGTATATAGCCTCGTTATTGTTATTTTATTGTTACCTTTTTTACTTTATTTATAAAATATTTTCTTACTCTGCATTGTTGTTGGCTTGTAAGTAAGCATTTCACGGTAAGGTCTACACCTGTTGTATTCGGCACATGTGACATAACATTTGATTTGATCTAACAGCGAGGAGGAACTATTAAAACGGACGTTACACGCGGCTGAGATGTTTCAAAATATTGCATGCATATGGATCTCTTGTGATCTGGATATTGCACATGTCAATATTGCGATTTTGATGTGAATTTGATTAATTGTGCAGCCCTGGTATATAAGTATTTTTTTTGCCAGTACAACAATTAGCAGGGAAACGTGTGGGCCTGTGTGACTGTTTCTAAGGTGCCTGACTGTGCTGAGCTCTCTACAGCAGACAAATGTGTGGCCTGGCCTGAGAGAGGCTGTCACATCCATCACTGTATTGACAGGTGGACACATGCAGCACACAGCAGGAAAAATGAGGACAAGGGTCAAATATAGGAAGGGTGTCCCAAGGTTTAACTCCCGTTATGTAACACACCCTCTACTTGTGCTTCAAACTCATTAAAAAGCAATTATTGAAGTTTAGAGTGAAAGAAGACTAAATGTTAAATAATAGATCAGTTGTTGTAGTGCACCCTACTCCCAACACTTACAACTGACAACAAATTCAGGGCAGCATTTTCTTATAATTGTTTTCACAAGTTACAAAAAAAATAAAAAAATATAGTTTTTATTTTAAAAGTAACTCCATTACTTTTACTCTTGAGTACTTTTTAAATGAGCTATTTTTTACATAAAAAAATGTTGTTAAAGTAACAGTACTTCTACTTGAGTAGGATATTTCAGTACTCTTTCCATCCCTTTCTAGGGACTGCATTTCATCACCATTATATTGTGTGCATGCTGGTGGTAGACCTGCCCATGTGTCCCTATTGACATGTTATGTGTCTACTATAACAGAGCATCACTGGAGGAGCGTCTGAAGCTGGAGGAACGTTCTGGAACAGTAAACGTGGCTGACACAGCTGTTGGCAGCAAACAGCTCACCTTCACCCTCAAGAAGGTATGTCATGATGACACCATTACATAATAAGCCACTGAAAGGGACAACAAATGTGTGATTTGTGTGCAACATATGCTATCTCCATGTCTTTTCAAATGGAGCCCTCTTTTATCCGAAGTCCTTTTCGCATTTCTTCTCGCTTTTAGTCCATTCAGTCAGAATAATTCATGAGGAACGTGACCTTGTGTGTGGGTGACTGTGGGTTGGTAAGGTCAACTTTCCCTTTGACTACTAACTACTGATCTGGATTTCTGATGATCCTCGGTTCAGTAACAGTAACAAAGAGAGCCTGTCATTGACATTTTACAGTGCCTTCAAAAAGTATTCATACCCCTTGAGTTATTCCACATTTTGTTGTGTTACAGCCTGAATTCAAAATGGATTAAAATATTATTTTTTTCTCACCTATCTACACACAATACCCCATAATGCAGGGTTTCCCAAACTCGGACCTCAGGACCCCAAGGGGTGCATGTTTTGGTTTTTGCCCTAGCACTACACAGCTGATTAAAATAATAAACTAATCATCCAGCTTTGATAATTTGAATTAGATGTGTTAACACTTTTTCATGATTCCATGTGTTATTTCATAGTTTTGATGTCTTCACTATTATTCTACAATGTAGAAAATAGTAAAAATAAAGAAAAACCCTGGAATGAATAGGTGTGTCCAAACTTTTGACTGCTACTGTATGTAAATTAGATATTTCTGTATTTCATTTTCAAGAAATTTGCAAAAATGTCTAAAAACATGTTTTATTTTCCACTAACCCTACCACCCCTCCCCTAATTGGAGTAAACTAATAAACAACAACACTTAGGCTTCCACTTCCAGCTTACACATACTATATACATTTTACGGAAACAATCTATTTTACAATAGTTATCATTTGTTGGTTTTTACTCCTATCCTTCCGCTACCCTCAACCCCTCCCATCTATTTCTGAAGACCATCCAGTTTGATTTCTATTTGCCATTTATTTTTAACTGTGCTGTTTCACAAAGGTTCTGAACCTATATACATTTTACGGACACAGTATATTTTACATTAGTTATCTTGTTGTTATTAGGCCCACCCTTCAGCTCCACTCAACCTCTCCCATCTATCGCTTAACACCATCCATATTGGATTTCTATTTGCCATATATTTTTCAACTGTGCTGTTTTACAAAACTTAAGAACCTTTCTATTCTCCTAGTTTCTACAGATTGTAAATTAAAGATAAACATTTTTACTAAAAGTATTATTATGTTATTGATCGATTGACTATGACTTTTCAAATCACCCAGTAGTGCTATCTGCAGAGTTAGCTCCAGGTAAATGTTGCAATTCTTCAGCCATTCCTGGACCTGCAACCAAAAACAAGCTACATATGGACAGTACCAAAACAAATGATCTAATGATTATTTCTCTTTGCAGCAAAATCTGCAGAGCTGGGATGGTTGTATCCCCCATATATAAAACATTCTATTGGTTGTAAGAATTTTGTATAATAATTTAAATTGAAAAATTATACGTTTTGAATCCGGCGTCGTTTTGCGTATCAGTTCATAAACCATGTGCCGTGGAATCGGTACATCGAAAATCTCTTCCCAACTATTTTGCAATCTAAATGGCACAGCTGTAAATGTTTTGGTCCTTAAATGAAACTGGTATACTTTTTTATTCATCACAATTTTCTTTAACCAATTTTGGTCTTTAATGCAGAGCTGACAGACAAGTTCCTTACTTTTTCACCCTTCCACTTGCCTCTTCCATTTTTGCGGTAATGCTGCTATTAGTTGGTTGTAAATTTGGGTAGAGCAGACATTTCCATACATTTCCATATATTTTTAGGTGCCCTACTTTGCAAGGCATTGGACAACCTCCCTGGTCTTTGAGGTTAAATCTGTGTTTGAAATTCACTGCTCGACTGAACGACCTTACAGATAATTGTATGTGTTTGGTACAAAGATGAGGTAGTCATTCAAAAATCATGTTAAACACTATTATTGCACACCGAGTGAGTCCATGCAACTTATGTGACTTAAGCAAATTTTTACTCCTGAACTTATTTAGGCTTGCCACAACAAAGGGGTTGAATAATTATTAGCTCAGGAAATTTCAGCTTTTCATTTTTTATGAATTTTTCCACTTTTCCAGTGACACAATCTAAATTTAATCAATTTTAAATTCAATCTGTAACACAACAAAATGTGGAAAAAGTCAAGGGGTGTGAATACTTTCTGAAGCTACTGTATCTCCATCAGTCTGTGTGTTTTCCCAAACATACATATTTACACACAATACGAAAGTACAGGTTAAGGTTGACACTGCAATGTAGCCACTGTGTATAATCTATAATGGTGCCTGTAGAAGAGAACCAATGTCACAGAAAATGCCATGTTTTGATCATGACCATTTTTTTGACTGCTGTTTTGACTTTGAATTTTTATAAACACACTCACGTGACTGACTCTTGTATCAGCACCCTTCGAAACTTGCTTCAATTATCACTGCGTTGCATGGACATTGCAGGTTTTCAAAACAATACCATTTGTTTTGCATGAGACGCTGGTGGTGCAAGGCCAAGCTAGGTTTAGCCAAGGCTCCCTCACATGCAGAGAGACTGAGTCTGTCTTCTGGGTAAATCCCCTGTACTACAGCATGAGCTGGAGGTCTATGTTGATAACAGGTCTGATAAGAGAAAGCTATAATTGTTTTGCAGAAGATCGCTTAAAGATGTACTATGCAGAAATCGCTCCGCCATTTCCTGGTTGTTAAAATTGTAATAGTTCGCCTAATTTCAGTTTGTGACAAAACAAGCAAGTACAGTGGCTTGTGAAAATATTCACCCCCCTTGGCATTTTTCCTTTTTGTTGCCTTACAACCTGGAATTAAAAGGTTTTTTGGGGGGATTTGTATCATTTGATTTACACATGCCTACCATTTTGAAGATGCAAAATATTTTTTATTTTGAAACAAACAAGAAATAAGACCAAAAAACAGCAAACTTGAGCGTGCATAACTATTCACCCCCCCAAAGTCAATACTTTGTAGAGCCACCTTTTGCAGCAATTACAGCTGCAGGTCTCTTGGGGTATGTCTCTATAAGCTTGGCAGATCTAGCCACTGGGAGTTTTTCCCATTCTTCAATGCAAAACTGCTCCAGCTCCTTCAAGTTGGATGGGTTCCGCTGGTGTACAGCAATCTTTTAAGTCATACCACAGATTCTCAATTGGATTGAGGTCTGGGCTTTGACTAGGCCATTCCAAGACATTTAAATGTTTCCCCTTAAACCACTCAAGTGTTGCTTTAGCAGTATGCTTAGGGTCATTGTCCTGCTAGAAGGTGAACCTCCGTCCCAGTCTCAGATCTCTGGAAGACTGAAACCGGTTTCCCTCAAAAATTTCCGTGTATTTAGCGCCATCCATCATTCCTTCAATTCTGACCAGTTTCCCAGTCCCTGCCGATGAAAAACATCCCCACAGCATGATGCTGCCACCACCATACTTCACTGTGGGGATGGTGTTCTCGGGGTGATGAGAGGTGTTGGGTTTGCGGCAGACATAGCGTTATCCTCGATGGCCAAAAAGCTCAATTTTTGTCTCATCTGACCAGAGTACCTTCTTCCATATGTTTGGGGAGTCTCCAACATGCCTTTTAGCGAACACCAAACGTGTTTGCTTATTTATTTCTTTACGCAATGGCTTTTTTCTGGCCACTCTTCCGTAAAGCCCAGCTCTGTGGAGTGTACGGCTTAAAGTGGTCCTATGGACAGATACTCCAATCGCCGCTGTGGAGCTTTACATCTCCTTCAGGGTTATCTTTGGTCTCTTTGTTGCCTCTCTGATTAATGCCCTCCTTGCCTGGTCCGTGAGTTTTGGTGGGCGGCTCTCTCTTGGCAGTTGCTGTGGTGCCACATTTTTTTAGAAATTTTAATAATGTATTTAATGGCGCTCCGTGGGATGTTCAAAGTTTCTGATATTTTTTTATAACCCAACCCTGATCTGTACTTCTCCACAACTTTGTCCCTGACCTGTTTGGAGAGTTCCTTGGTCTTCGTGGTGCCGCTTGCTTGGTGGTGCCCCTTGCTTAGTGGTGTTGCAGACTCTGGGGCCTTTCAGAACAGGTGTATATATATACTGAGATCATGTGACAGATCATGTGACACTTAGATTGCACACAGGTGGACTTTATTTAACTAATTATGTGACTTATGAAGGTAATTGGTTGCACCAGATCTTATTTAGGGGCTTCTTAGCAAAGGGGGTGAATATTTATTTTGTATAAAAAAAAAAAAATCATTTCACTTCATCAATTTGGACTATTTTGTGTATGTCCATTACATGAAATCCCCCCAAAAATCAATTTAAATTACAGGTTGTAATGCAATTTTTTCTTTTTTTAAACGCCAAGGGGGATGAATACTTTTGCAAGGCACTATACAGTGTAGAGAATCATTGTACCATCTACAGGGCAGCCAACTTTTGAAGAAAGCTTAGAGTTAGATTTGCTACAGTTGAAGTCGGAGGTTTACATACACCTTAGCCAAATACATTTAAACTCAGTTTTTCACAATTCCTGACATTTAATCCTAGTAAATATTCCCTGTCTTATTTTAAGAATGTGAAATGTCAGAATAATAATAGAGAGAGTGATTTATTTCAACTTTTATTTCTTTCATCACATTCCAAGTGGGTCAGAAGTTTACATACACTCAATTAGTATTTGGTAGCAATGCCTTTAAATTGTTTAAAATTTTTTACATTTACATTTTAGTCATTTAGCAGACGCTCTTATCCAGAGCGACTTACAGTTAGTGAATACATAGTTTTTTTATACTGGTCCCCCGTGGGAATCGAACCCACAACCCTGGCGTTGCAAACACCATGCTCTATCAACTGAGCTACATCCCTGCCGGCCATTCCCTCCCCTACCCTGGACGACGCTGGGCCAATTGTGCGCCGCCCATGAGTCTCCCGGTCGCAGCCGGCTGCAACAGAGCCTGGATTCGAACCAGGATCTCTAGTGGCACAGTTAGCACTGCGATGCAGTGCCTTAGACCACTGTGCCACTCAGGAGTATGGGTCAAACGTTTCGGTAGCCTTCCACAAGCTTCCCACAATAAGTTGGGTGAATTTTGGCCCATTCCTCCTGACAGAGCTGGTGTAACAGTCAGGTATGTAGGCCTCCTTGCTCGCACACGCCTTTTCAGTTCTGCCCACACAGTTTCTATAGGATTGAGGTCAGGGCTTTGTGATGGCCACTCCAATACCTTGACTTTGTTGTCCTTAAGCCATTTTGCCACAACTTTGGAAGTTTGCTTGGGGTCATTGTCCATTTGTAAGACCCATTTGCAACCAAGCTTTAACTTCCTGACTGATGTCTTGAGATGTTGCTTCAATATATCTACATAATTTTCCTTCCTCATGATGCCATCTATTTTGTGAAGTGCACCAGTCCCTCCTGCAGCAAAGCACCCCCACAGCATAATGCTGCCACCCCTGTGCTTCACGGTTGGGATGGTGTTCTCCGGCTTGCAAAAACCCCTTTTTCCTCCAAACATTACGATGGTCATTATGGCCAAACAGTTCTATTTTTGTTTCATCAGACCAGAGGACATTTCTCCAAAAAGTACGATCTTTGTCCCCATGTGCAGTTGCAAACCATAGTCTGGCTTTTTTATGGCGGTTTTGGAGCAGTGGCTTCTTCCTTGCTGAGCGGCCTTTCAGGTTATGTCGATATAGGACTTGTTTTACAGTGGATATAGATACTTTTGTACCTGTTTCCTCCAGCATCTTCACAAGGTCCTTTGCTATTGTTCTGGGATTGATTTGCACTTTTCGCACCAAAGTACGTTCATCTCTAGGAGACAGAATGCGTCTCCTTCCTGAGCAGTATGACGGCTGTGTGGTCCCATGGTGTTTATACTTGCATACTATTGTTTGTACAGATGCGCGTGGTACCTTCAGGCGTTTGGAAATTGCTCCCAAGGATGAACCAGACTTGTCGAGGTCTACAAATGTTTTTCTGAGATGTGCTGGCTTGGCTGATTTATTTTTATTTTTCCCATGATGTCAAGCAAAGAGGCACTGAGTTTGAAGGTAGTCCTTGAAATACATCCACAGGTACACCTCCAATTGACTCAAATTATGTCAATTAGCCTATCAGAAGCTTATAAAGCATGACATCATTTTCTGGAATTTTCCAAGCTGTTTAAAGGCACAGTCAACGTAGTGCATGTAAACTTCTGACCCACTGGAATTGTGATAACCGGCTTGCCAAAACTATAGTTTGTTAACAAGAAATGTGTGGAGTGGTTGAAAAACTAGTTTTAATGACTCCAACCTAAGTGTATGTGAACTTCCGACTTCAACTGTATGTGAATTTCATCGGCCCCTGACACAATCCCTAGACGGGGGATTGGGGGTCCTCCCCCAGGAAGATTTGACTGTTTTTTAAAGCTCATTTCCTGCATTTCTACCTATTTTTACATGGTTTAGGCCTATGACCAGGGTGGAACATTTGGTGTATTCAGGATTACATTTACAATTTAGTCATTTAGCAGACGCTCTTATCCAGAGTGCATACATTTCTTTCTTTTTTTTAAATCTTTTTTTTTTATACTGGCCCCCCATGGGAATCGAACCCACAACCCTGGTGTTGCAAACACCATGCTCTACCAACTGAGCTACATCCCTGCCGGCCATTCCCTCCCCTACCCTGGACGACGCTGGGCCAATTGTGCGCCGCCCCTTGGGTCTCCCGGTCGCGGCCGGCTGCGACAGAGCCTAGATTCGAACCAGGATCTCTAGTGGCACAGCTAGCACTGCGATGCAGTGCCTTAGACCACTGCGCCACTCGGATGCTTTGAACATTAAATGAACACTCAAAATTCGACGGCTTTGTTACTTTGAGATTTTTGGGGGATGAAATGTAAATATGCTAATATTTGTTCTAACATATTTTTTAGGTGGTTTGACACTTTATTCGGACAGTAATGAAATGAGATTGGGAGACAGGCAAATACTAGAGTGGGAAGGTTGGAAGCAGGGATTGATCCCTGTTCTTGGGTGGAAAGTTGTATGCGACACGTGCCGGGGATTGTTACCACTATTAATATTAATGGTTGATGGCAGTGGGTAAATCATAGATTGCAGTCACCAAACCTTCAAGAAAAATGTAATATTCAGGTGGTTTATGCCTACTAGTTGAAGATCCTTGCCATCCTCTTACTCTACATAGCCAAACATGATGTGTTTATGAGTTGAGTCCCCCTACCATCTCTGCCTAGCATGTGCACAATACTAAAATGTCCCCAAAAATATTTGATTCCTGGAGCATTTAATACCCAATGCTTATTTGTATGACTTATTCAAAACTGTCCATGAATGGCTGCAAAAATACATAGCCTCATATAATTAATTTTCAAAGACACAAGTAGGCATATCAGCTTTCAAATATGTGATTACACTGGTAAAATTGGGAAGAAGTGGAATAATAAAATAAGTGTGGGGAATAACAGTAGTGTTCTTGCTGACAAGCTCAGTAATTACCCTATATTTTAGCCCATTGTTAAGAATGAGAATTGTTCCACTGAACAGACTAAATAAAGTAAATAGCTAATCTACTGAAGAAAAGATTACATAAATCTGCCCCTACACTCTACCCAAATGTATTTTTATATTTATTGTCCCCACTCTAGAATTAAACTTACACTTTTGGGTTCACAATCTGTTTGACAAAATTATTTTCATAGTTACACATCAGGTCACCCTACCAAACTTCCCTGCTAAAACATACTGTCTGCTGACTTTTCGTTGTCACAGCCTAAATGCCAATCACCAAACAAGGGGACTAATGCTAGTGTGGATTAAATCGACTTTAGTACATGCTGTCAAAAGGCTGCATTCTGAAATAGGTACGGGAGTAACAGCAAACTGATTTTGTTGACAACATTGTACATAAAACAGCACTGCCGTGCTGCTCATTTTTACAGTTTTATAAACTCAGCGGAGACCATTCTCTCTCTCCATTCACCTCCACTCTAATCTTGAGGGGCATTTCTTTATAACATGCATCCAATCCCCTTGATCCTTTACATAACTAGACCAATCATATGCTTCAATGTGCCTCGGTAAAATAGGATGATGATAGAGATTCCACTCGTGATGTTAAATTTCAGGCGCAGATGCTCCGATTTCAAAATGATTTGGAACACAGTTGAAAAATGAAAGTAGTACTTTTCAGTGCGTGAGATATGATGTGTGCCGTGAGAGTGTGAGATGAGGGTCAAATGCGTGTCTCACGGCCAATGCATGAGAGTTGGCAGCTCTGCATCTAAACTGGTATGAAATATATTTTCCATAACCAAAAATATTGTATTTTCAGCTGTTTGAAGCTGGTGTATAAACCCAAAGTAAAAGACGCAAAAACAAAACGTAAGAACGGCAACCATAGAAATAGCGCACAACAGATCTACTGCTTCTTAGACTTGCTTTCAATGCGAATGACAGATCTATAACACACATTTCTATGTGAATTTGGTCAGGTCGCCCAAAAAGTTACATATTGCAACTTTAATCATACTCTAGTTAAAAGTATCTCTCTCCTTTCTCTCTCTGCCTCTCCTTTCTCAATTGTTTTCTTCAGTCGGAGCAGCAACAGCGGCAGCAGCAGGCGGAGCGTGATCACCACGAGGAGAGGAAGAAGCTGAGGAGGTCTGCAGGACACCTGTCGAGTGAGAGAGGCAGGGGTAGAGGTAGAGGCGGATTTAGAGGGAGGGGCGGGAGTAGAGGCAGAGGAGGGAGTAGAGGCAGGGGGCACTACTGAGGTAGAGGCAGGGGTAGCTGAACTACTCTCAGGGACAATACTGAGATGAAGTAGCCCAAAGTCAAATGAGTCATGTCTTTTGTACAGCTGCTTACAGCCATTTCCCAACCTAATTTATAATAGAATGAAACTTTGTTACCGTCTGGGAATCAAGAGTTTGATACAAAAGTGACCTGACCGATTGTGACCTGCCCTATAACTCAGTTATGAAGATATGTTGGTGGAGCTGCTATGAAAGGATACAATGTGTATTATCTATTGCGTGCAAAATGGTGTGATTGTGTGGTGTATGCAGTTTGTGCATGCGCGTATTTGTGTCCGTTTGTGTGTCCGTGAGAAGCTCCTGACCTTCACTGTCTTCTTTTTCACTTCACAATCCTCATTGTCCTCTAGTGCAGACAAAACACATCTGTATTATGCGCTGTGCCTGACCCATAAACTCTTTCTACTAAACTTATATCTCCCTGGTCTGTGTTATGTTCTTATAGTAGCCTCATGGTCGCTGGAAGCAGCTATCCAAAAATAAGTCCAACAATTGGACACACTGAGTCACTGACTCGTTCCATTCTCCGAAGAGATGCATGCATCTCTAAATTAATTACAGGTGAAGCCTCAGTTGTATGGGTAAAGTAATTGTTTTTATAAACTGACATACCATTTATAAGGATTAGCACCCAATAATGAATGTCTGTCCACTTGCATGACCAACAACTCTGAAAGGCTTCACAAACCTCTTTTACTTCCTTGGTATGACATAACACTTTCTGTGGATATCAAACGGCCACCATTTCACTCCAGTCCAGAAAGATGGAAAAAGAAAGGAGGGAAGAGAAAACAAAGAGGTGAAGAAAAGTCCTGGGAACATGGATCCCCAATTCTTGGAAGCAGCTTTCTCAGTTTGGCCTCCCATTCACACATGGCTGGGTCCTCCTGTCTCCTTTAATCCTGCCCTGGTCCTTTTGAAATGGCATGAGGTGCCGTCCAATTCACCCCGACCCACTCCCTAAAACACTGCTGCCTGGGACCCCAAATTATGATGCTTTAGGCCAGGGGTGTCAAACTCATTTTGCCCCGCATTCGGTCTTCAACGAAGTCCGCCATCAAATTTAGCAAAATGTCGTCCTCTATCCATCGTTTTTGTAATTTCCGATGCTCTCTGACGGTCTAGCTTTCATTTCAGTGATTATTAGCGGGCTGACCACAGTAAAGAAGCTGTATAAATATAGGTCCATTAACATTTCTCCACCGTTTCCATTTGGTTTTAGTCAGTTGAAAGTATATTGAGTTTGTTCCCTGCTTTAGGCACTGTCTGCCTCCCTTGCTCTTCCTTCCCGCCTGTTTGGTGCTTACCCCTCTAACCTGGCTAGTCCCTTTTACAATTGTTATGCTCATTTGACTTTGCCCAGATTATCGCGAGTGGAGTATGACATACAAATGTAATCCAAAGATTATAGGATGTCTAAAGAAAGTTAAAGCTGTTCATTCTAGTTTCCATTGTTGGTTGCTGCAGAGTGGGATGCATAACAAAGAAAGGATAACAGTGCATTTACTAAAATGTCCAAGTTATGCAAGCATATCTCAAGATTCAATGGTATGATTCAAAAGGAAGGCCTTGACCATACCACTAGTCATGTGTGTAGTAAACTGTGAGAAATAGAGGGCAGTCGGAGACTATATGGCAGGGCTCTCCAACCCTGTTCCTGGAGAGCTACTGTCCTGTAGGTTTTCACGCCAATTCTAATCTAGCACACCTGATTCTAATAATTAGCTGGTTGATAAGCTGAATCAGGTTAGTTACAACTGGGGTTGGAGTGAAAACCTACAGGAAGATAGCTCTCCAGGAACAGGGTTAGATAGAAATAGTGAGGGATCTTGAGTGTTTCTTATTGTGTTTGGGAAGAAAAGAGGGAAAGAAAGTGAGAGTGAGAGGGTGACTGCGTGTCACCACCAGTCATACAGTGCCTTGCAAAAGTATTCATCCCCCTTGGCATTTTTCCTATGTTGTTGCATTACAACCTGTAATTTAAATGGATTTTTATTTGGATTTCATGTATTGGACATACAAAAATAGTCCATATTGGTGAAGTGAAATTTATGTTTCAAGAAATTCTAAAAAATAAATAACGGAAAAGTGGTGCGTGCATATGTATTCACCCCCTTCGCTATGAAGCCCCTAAATAAGATCTGGTGCAACCAATTACCTTCAGAAGTCACATAATTAGTTAAATAAAGTAAATCTGTGTGCAATCTAAGTGTCACATGATCTCAGTATATATGCACCTGTTCTGAAAGGCCCCAGAGTCTGCAACACCACTAAGCAAGGAGCACCACCAAGCAAGCGGCACCATGAAGACCAAGGAGCCCTCCAAACAGGTCAGGGACAAAGTTGTGTAGAAGTACTGATCAGGGTTGGGTTATAAAAAAATATCTGAAACTTTGAACATCCCACAGAGCACCATTTAAATCCATTATTTAAAAATGGAAAGAATATGGCACCACAACAAACCTGCCAAGAGAGGGCCGCCCACCAAAACTCACGGACCAGGCAAGGAGGGCATTAATCAGAGAGGCAACAAAGAGACCAAAGATAACCCTGAAGGAGCTGCAAAGCCAAAAGGCATGTGGGAGACTCCCCAAACATATGGAAGAAGGTACTCTGGTCAGATGAGACTAAAATTGAGCTTTTTGGCAATCAAGGAAAACGCTATGTCTGGCGCAAACCCAACACCTCTCATCACCCAGAGAACACCATCCCCACAGTGAAGTATGGTGGTGGCAGCATCATGCTGTGGGGATGTTTTTCATCGGCAGGGACTGGGAAACTGGTCAGAATTGAAGGAATGATGGATGGCGCTAAATACAGGGAAATTCTTGAGGGAAACTTGTTTCAGTCTTCCAGAGATCTGGGACGGAGGTTCACCTTCTAGCAGGACAATGACCCTAAGCATACTGCTAAAGCAACACTCGAGTGGTTTAAGGGGAAACATTTAAATGTATTGGAATGGCCTAGTCAAAGCCCAGACCTCAATCCAATTGAGAATCTGTGGTATGACTTAAAGATTGCTGTACACCAGCGGAACCCATCCAACTTGAAGGAGCTGGAGCAGTTTTGCCTTAAAGAATGGGCACAAATCCCAGTGGCTATATGTGCCAAGTTTATACAGACATACCCCAAGAGACTTGCAGCTGTAATTGCTGCAAAAGGTGGTTCTACAAAGTACTGACTTTGCGTGGGTGAATAGTTATGCACGCTCAAGCTTGAAAAAAAAATATTTTGCCTCTTCGAAGTGGTAGGCATATTGTGGAAATCAAATGATACAAACCCCCAAAAAATCCATTTTAATTCCAGGTTGTAAGGCAACAAAATAGGAAAAATGCCAAGGGTGGTGAATACTTTCGCAAGCCACTGTACTTACGTTAGAGGCTCATTCAAGCCATCAGCTGGGATGCTACAAAGTGAACTTTGGTTGTGTTTGTCATTTGATAACTTATCCTCGGACAGCAAACTACCGACTGATGTGGGAATGGTTAGTCTATCTGTCTCAGGTCTGGACAGCTGGTGACGCTTGTAGATTTTTGTCAGGGTCTTCTTTTTTGCTCTGCAAAACCATCACCATGGATACGCCAGATCTAGGCCACAGGAAGTGGGTCAGGTTAAGTTGGCACTTCCTCTAGCACGTCAATCTTTTTCCAAGAAATTACAAAGAAAGGAAAACGCCGGAGTAACCAATAGGATGCATTTCAGTTTAGGCTGTCTAAAATTTGCTCAGATCATTGCATTGAATTCCCCATGCTCCAATGAATTGAGATGCTTACTAACTCAAATGCTTTATTATGTAAACTAAGATCACAGTTGGGATGTAGCTCCTTGAATAAACCTTTAAAAGAGCTTCCAAAAAACTTGTGAAAGGTTGTTTCACCACAATCCCATAATTAGTGAATTGATTGATTGAGTCCCCAAAAAATGATATTTATTCATCTTGAACTACCGCCACTGACTCATTCACAGCACAGCACAGCAAGACGAGCAGTAACTTACTCAGACCAGACATTAAGAGCTCTCCAATTTTGCATTGAGGCAACCAAAATGGGAATTTGGGTTGTCTCAAAGGCCAGGTCTGACCCAGTATGCACTGCTTCTGCGGGCCACAGCAGCCCAGACAAAAGGAGCCGAGGTGGGGCTGCTTTTACAGAGTAATCCCCTCCACTGTGTAATTGAATGGGCCGCCCTGAGAAGCAATCACACGCAAGTCACCATCTGAGCTCTGACGTGGGGTTAGGGAGGGGACCATGGCCTTACATGGGTTAGAGTGAAGAGCAGGGGCCAGGGGAGAGGGTGAATTCTAGGAAAAATATTTTTTAAATATTCTGACTGCTTTTTGACCCTGGGTAGTATTTTCCTCATCACTTGACCAATCTTTGTCAGTGCTTTCAAAGACAGGTCCTCAGGGGCATATGGAGACTTTAATTGGTTTAATGAGCAATCCAGGGTTCAAATGACAGGGGTGCTCTGGTGTTGCTTTCTTGTTAAGCCTGTGCCCTAGTAACATAATAGCAGTGACATTGTGTGGGAACATTGGGACTCCAAATAATTAACTGTGTAGCCTAATTATGCTGATACTGTACATGTGTGGACAAATCCCCATGGGGCCCGATTCTGACTTAGGAATTTAGGCCTTTCCTATACACGCCTTTCCTACACACTTCTCAGTATTTGGTATTAAGACTTACCTTAATCAGTCACATAACGTGCTCTGCAGGTGTGGCTACCTTGCGCACTCTGAATACATTTCATTCAACCACTGAAAACCCTCCCACTTGCTGGCCAACAGATTTTCTTGTGGAGTGTTCATTCATTAGGGTTTTCAGTACATTTATCTTAAGCCATCCCTTTAAATATAGTGTACCTTTTTTTATTTTTTATTTTGTCGACAGACTAGAATATATCAAGAAAACGGGTTCAGAATAGTAGGGATCAATGAAAGAAAGCCATCTAAATATATGTATATTCGTCTCCGTTTCAGCAGCAATTGATAGATTTGAAAATACTCTGATCTTGTAGATTATTTAGGTTTAGGAAAGTATTTATGAATCATAAAAACAGGTTTGGAGAGCCTTTACACACGAAAGAAAGAAAACGGTTGTTTGATTAATTCCAAAAATTGCCACATTCAGTTCTTCAACCCATGATATGTTGGAATGTTGGAAGATGAGTGTACATAGAATTATAATGGGGAGAACAGTGTACAATAGTAGGCTATACCCTCGTCTATTGCCTGCACTAACCATGGAACTGTGTGATTACACGGCCATGTACTGCGCCATGCGTCAGGTTCAAACTGTTACAGCTTGGTCTGCGCTCCGCTCCATAACGATTTAATTAGCCTACACGTTTTTTTTTTAATATTATGAACTGTTGCCTCACGGCCGTGACAGCATTTACAGAGGAAGCAAATGAAGGTAAACAAAACGATGTAATTAAATGGAATGATAATGTAGGCTATACCAATTGAAGGGAACTAACAGTAAATTGGCAGGAGAATGTGTGGTTATATGAGGCCTTCTGACGGTCGATACTGATAGTGGCTAATATTTAACATGATAAAAATAGGAAACAGAGAAAGTAGGGGTAGCCTATAATTAAGACATTTGAGGGTGCCCATCCCTGCAAGATAAAAGGCTGTACAATTTAAATTCTGCATAATGGCACAGCATTTCATAAACTTTACTGTGGGAAAGTTGATATGCTTCAGTTTGCTGCCATATGACTGGTTTCACATTTGTCTCCCGCGATTATAAGGTAAAATATATCTAAAACAAGTGTCATTTATGTCTACAATTCCCTTATCCAAATGCATTACTTATTTACCTAGCTCTTATCAATAGCTCTTATCAAGTTGTAAATTACAGTGCATGGAGAATGGTGTTATTTCTATCTGGGGAAAAAATAAAGTAGATGCTTTATCCACGTGGAACCGGTAGGTTCACTAGACCTTAATCATGGTTTCCTCGGGCGTAAAGGTGGTGGAATTATTAGGGAATGAAGTCGAGGTCTGAATACAGCGTATCTGTAGACACACCTTCATTTATTCGATCTCCACCCAAAAAGCACGCTATTCTCATGCTTAAATTCAAGGTCAGAATATGCATAGAGAAAAGTGCATAAAAAGGCAACTACGTTCCATTTACACAAGCTTAACTTGGGTCGGAATCGGGCGGGCCCCAAGTGAATGTCTTCCAAGACTTTAAAAACACAATTCATCAAGAGAGGGAGATGCTTTCAAATGCTTTTATGGAAGAAAACACTTACCCTTTCTTAATCTCTCTCTCTCGTCTCAACTCCTCCTCTTCCAGAATGATGGGTGGAGCAAAATGTGCTGATGCGGGGCATTTTTCCCTACTTTCCCACATGGCATGTGGATGGAGAGAATGATCTCACTGCTGTCTTGGCATCTCTCCTACCTCAGCTGCTGCCTTCCTCCCTCCATCGCAGCTAGAGGACCCAGACAGCTCGACCTTTATGAACCGTTAACAAGTCATAAAATATATCCCATGAAAAAAACACCATTGCTTTACGGCAAAGCTAATGCTGGATGACCCAGACTTGAAAGGTCCAGGGAGAGACTGCTTAGAGATGAAAGAATTGTGACGGTCAACCAGGGCAGGGATAAATGATGAGTTAGCAGAAAAGGCCTGGACAAGGCTTCCTTATGCAACTCATGACCCACTACAGTGGACTGAGTGGCATAGACTGGTATTAAAGGTTAAATATGTCCAGTCAAGTGTCACAAAATCCAACCTGACTGTTTCACTGTGACCTGGTTTTGTGATTCATCCTTTTTTAAACCAAGTTTTATTCTGAAAACAAATTCATGGATTACCCTCAGAATAAAACTTGGTTTAAACAAGGATGAACAACAAATGTGTCAAGAAGTTAAATTTGATTTCAGCTCCCCTCCACTCTTTTAAACAGTAAGATTTAAGGCTGAGGGTAGTTCTCACGGTGCATTTCATATATGCATATGTACATTGCAGATGCTATTAAGGTTTGTGTTCTGCCAAAGACTAGCGAGTTACTGGTGCAGCTCTGTACATTGTTCAGCATTAAGCAAATGTGTGTTAGTGCACTTTCAAAATGAATGTATTGCAATGAAACGGACAGTGAGTGCGGCTCGAACCCTCAACCTTCTGGCCCGAAGCCCAGCGGACCATCGACTGTGCCATAAAAGCATGCTGAAGTGGCAGAGTCGATATCCGTGCTTAAGAACACAGGGTCGCTACACAACTCCCTCCTTTCAAAGAGTGCGTCCTTGCGCTAGCCTTAACAGGATGACACCTTACAGGAATGCGCTCACTGGCCAAGCACATGCACTGTCTTGGATGCAAGGTCCGATAACTTCTGACACCAATGTAATGAAACGGACAGGGAGTGCGGCTCGAACACTCAACCTTTTGACCCGAACCCCAGCGGGCCTTCGACTGTGCCACAAAACCATACTCAAGTGGCAGAGTCGATATCCGAGCTTATAAACACAGGGTTGCTAGAGTATGTTGGTGTGTGAGGCTGCTTTCTAGGATTGAATTGGTACAGAGAGTTGTTGGTTGTTGAGCAAAGTCTTTATCAATCCCTGAAAGTGAAATATATCACTTGGTATTTGTGACAGTCTGTCTAGACACATACTTTAGCTGGCATCCTTGGTGGCACAGATTGCATTCTGAACTATAGTCAGTACACTGCCGTGAGCTGCTTTGACAGTCACCCCATTGGTTCTCATGTTCTGGCATGACCCCAATGAGACTTGGCACAAGCGTTCAGGCAAGGATCACAGAGATTAAGGTCCCCCAAAACACAGTGGCCTCCATCAGTCTTAAATGGAAGAAGTTTGGAACTACTAAGACTCTTCATAGAGCTGGCCGCCCGGCAAAACTGAGCAATCGGGGGAGAAGGGCCTTGGTCAGGGAGGTGACCAAGAACTCGATGGTCACTCTGACAGAGCTCCAGAGAACCTTCCAGAAGGACAACCATCTCTGCAGCACTCCACCAATCAGACCTTTATGGTAAAGTGGCCAGACGGAAGCCACTCCTTAGTAAAAGACACATGACAGCCCTCTTGGAGTTTGCCAAAAGGCACCTAAAGACTCTCAGACCATGAGAAACAAGATTGTCTGGTCTGATGAAACCAAGATTGAACTCTTTGGCCAGAATGCCAAGAGTCACGTCTGGAGGAAACCTGGCACCATCCCTACGGTGAAGCATGGTGGTGGCAGCATCATGCTGTGGGGATGTTTTTCAGAGGCAGGGACTGGGAGACTAGTCAGGTTCGAGGGAAAGATGAACGGAGCAAAGTACAGAGAGATCCTTGATGAAAACCTGCTCCAGAGCACTCAGGACCTCAGACTGGGGCAAAGGTTCACCTTCCAACAGGACACCAACCCTAAGCACACAGCCAAGACAACGCAGGAGTGACTTCGGGACAAGTCTCTGAATATCCTTGAGTGGCCCAGAGACCTGAAAATAACTGTGCTGCAACACTCCCTATCCAACCTGACAGAGCTTGAGAGGATATGTAGAGAAGAATGGGAGAAACTCCCCAAATACAGATGTGCCAAGTGTCATGACTCTCCTGACAGTGGATCAAAGGACCCATCAGCTAGCTAAAAACTCTTACGTCAATAAAAGTGGACAAATGTTTGGAATGATCAGTGGGGATCTAAAGAATAATCATGTCATATTGTTTATTATTTTGTGATGTTATTAAAAACTGTATGAACCAAATACTGTAACTTAGGAAGGATACCCCCTTTATCTGTCAAGTTTCCCTCCAATACGTTGTCTATGTGATATGAAAATGGATGAAACTAGTTTTGTTAAGATAGGAATGTGATTTTAGGAGGCATAAGAGATCACTTCTAATCATATCCTTTGCACAGTAATTAGCCACACCCCAAGTGCCATCAGAGATTGTGTCAGCAAGTAGGAACGCCTCTTTTACCAAGAGGGCATAAAGGCTTGAAAGACAAATTAACATCAGACCAGGAAGCGTGGAGCTGTGGCTATAGGGCTTAAAATGGTTAGACCAGAAATACCAGAAAACGTGAGAGTGGCGACTGCACGTTTCGAATGGTTAGAACTTTGAATGAATTAGACCAGGAAGCGTGGAGCTGTGGCTACACGGCTTAAAATGGTTAGACCAGAAAGACCAGCCGACGTGAAGCGCGAGCTCACGTTACAAATGGTTGACACTCTAAGACCAGGAAACGTGAGACGTTAGTCCACACGTTTGAAATGGTGAGAAACTCTCAATCTCTACACAAGAAGAATAAACTCACCAGACTGTAGCATTACCAGTCTGCAGCTGGCATGTAAAGTAGTCTAGAACTTTCACTAAAGACATGAGTTGGGAAGGACAACCCATCTCAGACAACCGTTGGTACATCTGAAGTATCTATTCTAACGAACACTCCACTCAAAGACAAGCCGAGTCTCACTGAAGTGGGATAGGACACTCAAACCCTTTTTGAGAAAGTGGTTCAACAGAGAGACGACGATCAAGGACAATTACGCATAAATATGCATTGCATTTCTTATCCGAATGAGCGGTGGTTTCCAAATGTAACAACGATAAGTTGAATGTCTTCTTTCTATTGACCCCTCCTTCCTCTAACCAAGCAGTAATGCTGTTGTTAGTCCGCTATGGACCTGTTTTCATTGTATTACGCTAGTAATCAATAACCTATACCGTGTGTGTTTATGTATTCTGTGTTATTATTTAGTTCGCTAGTAAATCAATAATTACGCCAATTTGTGTATTGCTGATTCATCAATAAGGTTAGGGTTCTTGCAGGTTCAAGGATTATGCGGCGTTCAGAATGAGACTGATGAGGTAATGATTCGTTTCGTGACTGGTATCGATATACAGTGGGGGAAAAAAGTATTTAGTCAGCCACCAATTGTGCAAGTTCTCCCACTTAAAAAGATGAGAGAGGCCTGTAATTTTCATCATAGGTACACGTCAACTATGACAGACAAATTGAGAGAGAAGAAATTCCAGAAATTCACATTGTAGGATTTTTAATGAATTTATTTGCAAATTATGGTGGAAAATAAGTATTTGGTCACCTACAAACAAGCAAGATTTCTGGCTCTCACAGACCTATAACTTCTTCTTTAAGAGGCTCCTCTGTCCTCCACTCGTTACCTGTATTAATGGCACCTGTTTGAACTTGTTATCAGTATAAAAGACACCTGTCCACAACCTCAAACCGTCACACTCCAAACTCCACTATGGCCAAGACCAAAGAGCTGTCAAAGGACAACAGAAACAAAATTGTAGACCTGCACCAGGCTGGGAAGACTGAATCTGCAATAGGTAAGCAGCTTGGTTTGAAGAAATCAACTGTGGGAGCAATTATTAGGAAATGGAAGACATACAAGACCACTGATAATCTCCCCTCGATCTGGGGCTCCACGCAAGATCTCACCCCGTGGGGTCAAAATGATCACAAGGACGGTGAGCAAAAATCCCAGAACCACACGGGGGGACCTAGTGAATGACCTGCAGAGAGCTGGGACCAAAGTAACAAAGCCTACCATCAGTAACACACTACGCCACCAGGGACTCAAATCCTGCAGTGCCAGACGTGTCCCCCTGCTTAAGCCAGTACATGTCCAGGCCCATCTGAAGTTTGCTAGAGTGCATTTGGATGATCCAGAAGAGGATTGGGAGAATGTCATATGGTCAGATGAAACCAAAATATAACTTTTTGGTAAAAACTCAACTCGTCGTGTTTGGAGGACAAAGAATGCTGAGTTGCATCCAAAGAACACCATACCTACTGTGAAGCATGGGGGTGGAAACATCATACTTTGGGGCTGTTTTTCTGCAAAGGGACCAGGACGACTGATCCGTGTAAAAGAAAGAATGAATGGGGCCATGTATCGTGAGATTTTGAGTGAAAACCTCCTTCCATCAGCAAGGGCATTGAAGATGAAACGTGGCTGGGTCTTTCAGCATGACAATGATCCCAAACACACCGCCCGGGCAACGAAGGAGTGGCTTCGTAAGAAACATTTCAAGGTCCTGGAGTGGCCTAGCCAGTCTCCAGATCTCAACCCCATAGAAAATCTTTGGAGGGAGTTGAAAGTCCGGGTTGCCCAGCGACAGCCCCAAAACATCACTGCTCTAGAGGAGATCTGCATGGAGGAATGGGCCAAAATACCAGCAACAGTGTGTGAAAACCTTGTGAAGACTTACAGAAAACGTTTGACCTGTGTCATTGCCAACAAAGGGTATATAACAAAGTATTGAGAAACTTTTGTTATTGACCAAATACTTATTTTCCACCATAATTTGCAAATAAATTCATTAAAAATCCTACAACGTGATTTTCTGGAATTTTTTTTTCTCATTTTGTCTGTCATAGTTGACGTGTACCTATGATGAAAAGTACAGGCCTCTCATCTTTTTAAGTGGGAGAACTTGCATAATTGGTGGCTGACTAAATACTTTTTTCCCCCACTGTATATATACAGTACCAGTCAAAAGTTTGGACACACCTACTCATTCAAGGGTTTTTCTTTATTTTTACTATTTTCTACATTGTAGAATAATAGTGAAGACATCAAAACTATGAAATAACACATATTGAATCATGTAGTAACCAAAAAAGTGTTAAACAAATCAAAATATACAGTGGGGAAAAAAAGTATTTAGTCAGCCACCAATTGTGCAAGTTCTCCCACTTAAAAAGATGAGAGAGGCCTGTAATTTTCATCATAGGTACACGTCAACTATGACAGACAAAATAAGAAAAGAAAATGCAGAAAATCACATTGTACATTTACATTTACATTTTAGTCATTTAGCAGACGCTCTTATCCAGAGCGACTTACAGGAGCAATTAGGGTTAAGTGCCTTGCTCAAGGGCACATTTACGTCATTTAGCAGACGCTCTTATCCAGAGCGACTCACAAATTGGTGCATTCACCCTATAGCCAGTGGGATAACCACTTTACAATTTTTTTTTTTTTTTTGGGGGGTAGAAGGATTACTTTATCCTATCCCAGGTATTCCTTAAAGAGGTGGGGTTTCAAATGTCTCCGGAAGGTGGTGAGTGACTCCGCTGTCCTGGCGTCGTGAGGGAGCTTGTTCCACCATTGGGGTGCCAGAGCAGCGAACAGTTTTGACTGGGCTGAGCGGGAACTATGCTTCCGCAGAGGAAGGGGAGCCAGCAGGCCAGAGGTGGATGAACGCAATGCCCTCGTTTGGGTGTAGGGACTGATCAGAGCCCGAAGGTACAGAGGTGCCGTTCCCCTCACTGCTCCATAGGCAAGCACCATGGTCTTGTAACGGATGCGAGCTTCAACTGGAAGCCAGTGGAGTGTGCGGAGGAGGGGGGTGACGTGAGAGAACTTGGGAAGGTTGAACACCAGACGGGCTGCGGCGTTCTGGATGAGTTGTAGGGGTTTAATAGCACAGGCAGGGAGGCCAGCCAACAGCGAGTTGCAGTAATCCAGACGGGAGATGACAAGTGCCTGGATTAGGACCTGTGCCGCTTCCTGTGTAAGGCAGGGTCGTACTCTCCGAATGTTGTAGAGCATGAACCTGCAGGAGCGGGTCACCGCCTTGATGTTAGCGGAGAACGACAGGGTGTTGTCCAGGGTCACGCCAAGGCTCTTCGCACTCTGGGAGGAGGACACAACGGAGTTGTCAACCGTGATGGCGAGATCATGGAACGGGCAGTCCTTCCCCGGGAGGAAGAGCAGCTCCGTCTTGCCAGGGTTCAGCTTGAGGTGGTGATCCGTCATCCATACTGATATGTCTGCCAGACATGCAGAGATGCGATTCGCCACCTGGTTATCAGAAGGGGGAAAGGAGAAGATTAGTTGTGTATCGTCAGCGTAGCAATGATAGGAGAGGCCATGTGAGGATATGACAGAGCCAAGTGACTTGGTGTATAGGGAGAAAAGGAGAGGGCCTAGAACTGAGCCCTGGGGGACACCAGTGGTGAGAGCACGTGGTGCGGAGACAGCTTCTCGCCACGCCACTTGGTAGGAGCGACCGGTCAGGTAGGACGCAATCCAGGAGTGAGCCGCGCCGGAGATGCCCAGCTCGGAGAGGGTGGAGAGGAGGATCTGATGGTTCACAGTATCAAAGGCAGCAGACAGGTCTAGAAGGACAAGAGCAGAGGAGAGAGAGTTAGCTTTAGCAGTGCGGGAGAGCCTCCGTGACACAGAGAAGAGCAGTCTCAGTTGAATGACCAGTCCTGAAACCTGACTGGTTTGGATCAAGAAGGTCATTCTGAGAGAGATAGCAAGAGAGTTGGCTAAAGACGGCACGCTCAATAGTTTTGGAAAGAAAAGAAAGAAGGGATACTGGTCTGTAGTTGTTGACGTCAGTGGGATCGAGTGTTGGTTTTTTGAGAAGGGGAGCAACTCTCGCTCTCTTGAAGACGGAAGGGACATGGCCAGCGGTCAAGGATGAGTTGATCAGCGAGGTGAGGTAGGGGAGAAGGTCACCGGAGATGGTCTGGAGAAGAGAGGAGGGGATGGGGTCAAGCGGGCAGGTTGTTGGGCGGCCTGCAGTCACAAGTCGCAGGATTTTATCTGGAGAGAGAGGGGAGAAAGAAGTCAAAGCATAGGGTAGGGCAGTGTGAGTAAGACCAGCAGTGTCATTAGACTTAACAAACGAGGATCGGATGTCGTCAACCTTCTTTTCAAAGTGGTTGACAAAGTCATCCACAGAGAGAGGGGGGGGGGGGAGGATTCAGGAGGGAGGAAAATGTGGCAAAGAGCTTCCTAGGGTTAGAGGCAGATGCTTGGAATTTAGAGTGGTAGAAAGTGGCCTTAGCAGCAGAAACAGATGAAGAAAATGTAGAGAGGAGGGAGTGAAAAGATGCCAGGTCGGCAGGGAGTTTAGTTTTCTTCCATTTCCGCTCCGCTGCCCGGAGCTCTGTTCTGTGAGCTCGCAATGAGTCATCAAGCCACGGAGCTGGAGGGGAGGACCGAGCCGGCCGGGAGGATAGGGGACACAGAGAGTCAAAGGATGCAGAAAGGGAGGAGAGGAGGGTTGAGGAGGCAGAATCAGGAGATTGGAGGGAGAAGGATTGAGCAGAGGGAAGAGATGATAGGATGGAAGAGGAGAGTGTAGTGGGAGAGAGAGAGCGAAGGTTGCGGCGGCGCATTACCATCTGTGTAGGGGCAGAGTGAGTAGTGTTGGAGGAGAGCGAGAGAGAAAAGGAAACAAAGTAGTGGTCGGAGACATGGAGGGGAGTTGCAGTGAGATTAGTAGAAGAGCAGCATCTAGTAAAGATGAGGTCAAGCGTATTGCCTGCCTTGTGAGTAGGGGGGACGGTGAGAGGGTGAGGTCAAAAGAGGAGAGGAGTGGAAAGAAGGAGGCAGAGAGAAATGAGTCAAATGTGGACATAGGGAGGTTGAAATCCCCCAAAACTGTGAGGGGTGAGCCATCCTCAGGAAAGGAACTTATCAAGGCGTCAAGCTCATTGATGAACTCTCCAAGGGAACCTGGAGGGCGATAGATGACAAGGATATTAAGCTTAAATGGGCTAGTGACTGTGACAGCATGGAATTCAAATGAGGAGATAGACAGGTGGGTTAGGGGAAAAATTGAGAATGTCCACTTGGGAGAGATGAGGATTCCTGTGCCACCACCCCTCTGACCAGATGCTCTCGGGGTATGCGAGAACACATGGTCAGACGAGGAGAGAGCAGTAGGAGTAGCAGTGTTTTCAGTGGTAATCCATGTTTCCGTCAGCGCCAGGAAGTCGAGGGACTGGAGGTTAGCATAGGCTGGGATGAAGTCAGCTTTGTTGGCAGCAGAACGGCAGTTCCAGAGGCTGCCTGAGACCTGGAACTCCAGGTGTGGGGTGCGTGCAGGGACCACCAGGTTAGAGAGGCAGCAGCCACGCGGTGTGAGGCGTTTGTGTAGCCTGTGCAGAGAGGAGAGAACAGGGATAGGCAGAGGCATAGTTGACAGGCTGTAGCAAATGGCTACAATAATGCAGAGGAGATCGGAATGAAATGAACTAAACATCTGGAAGAAGAGAGAGCAGGGCCTCCCTCACCAAAACTTCCACCTCAGAAACTATAATTGTTTCACTGAACCACCCGAACAAAAACTCTCCCAACTTCCACCTTTAGAAATCAGAATTGTTGTGAACCACAGCGGTTCAGTGTTTAAAGGAGTAGACTCAACCCACTTTATTCAGCTAGCTAACTATGACACCATAGCTAACTAGCATGCTAGCATCCAATAACACACAGTTTAGCACCAACACTTGGTCACAACAAACCACCAATAGTGTGTTAACACACTAAGCAGATAATTCGTGTCCGTGTCTAGTTCCTTTCATAACGCAGCAATAATTAAACGTTGGCTAGCTTAGCACAAATATATTGTATTTAGCTGCCACAGTACAGCACACAATGGCTACTGTGTTGACTCTGTTCGAAAAACGGCTAGCTAGCTAGCTTCGTGCTACACCGAAGACAATGCCAACCTACAGTAACTACCCACAACAGCCCACGATGCCTAACTATGACACCATAGCTAACTAGCATGCTAGCATCCAATAACACACAGTTTAGCACCAATACTTGGTTACAACAGACTACCAATAGTGTGTTAACACACTAAACAGATAATTCGTGTCCGTGTCTAGTTCCTTTCATAACGCAGCAATAATTAAACGTTGGCTAGCTAGCATAAGTATATTGTATTTAGCTACTACAGTACAGTTAGCTGGTCGTGTTGGCTAGCTAGCAATGGCCACTGTGGATTTTTAATGAATTTATTTGCAAATTATGGTGGAAAATAAGTATTTGGTCAATAACAAAAGTTTCTCAATACTTTGTTGTATACCCTTTGTTGGCAATGACACAGGTCAAACGTTTTCTGTAAGTCTTCACAAGGTTTTCACACACTGTTGCTGGTATTTTGGCCCATTCTTCCATGCAGATCTCCTCTAGAGCAGTGATGTTTTGGGGCTGTCGCTGGGCAACACGGACTTTCAACTCCCTTCAAAGATTTTCTATGGGGTTGAGATCTGGAGACTGGCTAGGCCACTCCAGGACCTTGAAATGCTTCTTACGAAGCCACTCCTTCGTTGTCCCGTGCGGTGTGTTTGGGATCATTGTCATGCTGAAAGACCCAGCCACGTTTCATCTTCAATGCCCTTGCTGATGGAAGGAGGTTTTCACTCAAAATCTCACGATACATGGCCCCATTCATTCTTTCCTTTACACGGATCAGTCGTCCTGGTCCCTTTGCAGAAAAACAGCCCCAAAGCATGATGTTTCCACCCCCATGCTTCACAGTAGGTATGGTGTTCTTTGGATGCAACTCAGCATTCTTTGTCCTCCAAACACGACGAGTTGAGTTTTTACCAAAAAAGTTCTATTTTGGTTTCATCTGACCATATGACATTCTCCCAATCCTCTTCTGGATCATCCAAATGCACTCTAGCAAACTTCAGACGGGCCTGGACATGTACTGGCTTAAGCAGGGGGACACGTCTGGCACTGCAGGATTTGAGTCCCTGGCGGCATAGTGTGTTACTGATGGTAGGCTTTGTTACTTTGGTCCCAGCTCTCTGCAGGTCATTCACTAGGTCCCCCCGTGTGGTTCTGGGATTTTTGCTCACCGTTCTTGTGATCATTTTGACCCTACGGGGTGAGATCTTGCGTGGAGCCCCAGATCGAGGGAGATTATCAGTGGTCTTGTATGTCTTCCATTTCCTAATAATTGCTCCCACAGTTGATTTCTTCAAACCAAGCTGCTTACCTATTGCAGATTCAGTCTTCCCAGCCTGGTGCAGGTCTACAATTTTGTTTCTGGTGTCCTTTGTCAGCTCTTTGGTCTTGGCCATAGTGGAGTTTGGAGTGTGACTGTTTGAGGTTGTGGACAGGTGTCTTTTATACTGATAACAAGTTCAAACAGGTGCCATTAATACAGGTAACGAGTGGAGGACAGAGGAGCCTCTTAAAGAAGAAGTTACAGGTCTGTGAGAGCCAGAAATCTTGCTTGTTTGTAGGTGACCAAATACTTATTTTCCACCATAATTTGCAAATAAATTCATTAAAAATCCTACAATGTGATTTTCTGGATTTTTTTTCCTCAATTTGAGCCAATCAGTTGTCACAACACAACTGATTGGCTCAAACGCATTAGGAAGGAAATCAATTCCACAAATTAACTTTTAAGAAGGCACACCTGTTAATTGAAATGCACTCCAGGTGACTATCTCATGAAGCTGGTTGAGAGAATGCCAAGAGTGTGCAAAGCTGTCATCAAGGCAAAGGGTGGCTATTTGAAGAATCTCAAATATAAAATATATTTTGATTTGTTTAACACTTTTTTGGTTACTACATGATTCCATATGTGTTATTTAATAGTTTTGATGTCTTCGCTATTATTCTACAATGTAAAAAATAGTAAAAATAAAGAAAAACCCTTGAATGAGTAGGTGTGTCCAAACTTTTGACTGGTAGTGTATATCTATATATCTTCTAAGAGTTTAACTCGCACCCACCGTGGTGCCTCAAAATCCTAATGAGTTAATTGTTACATGATGAATTTAATCGAGTGACAATTAAACATAGTTAGTTGATTCGATAAATAACAGTCATCAGATTAATGAAAGTCACGTCACGACACAAGCTTGTAGCGTCATACCCAAGAAGACTCAAGGCTGTAATTGCTGCCAAAGGTGCTTCAACAAAGTACTGAGTAAAGGGTCTGAATACTTATGTAAATGCAGGGACGGCCTGTTCAATAGGGCGATATGGGCGACGCACTGCCAAACGGGAAAAGGAAGGGATTTTTTTTCTAATCAATTATATCACGGCAACAGTAGTTATCAGTGTTCACGTCTGATCTGCCAGCCACTAAATGTCAAATCAGGCTAAAGTCGTGCTTCAAATGGCCCCGCCCGTTTTTGGGGCGATTTCAGTCAAGTTGAAAATCGCCCAGAAGTCTCTCATAGCCTGTCATGTAAAATCTATTTTTTCAAATTTCAAAGCTTTCAATACATTCTCTATGGGTGTCTGTGGGCTTGCACTTACGCGCTTCGTCATACGTGACGTAACCATGAACGTAACTAAGACAATAGCGGCTAGCAGCGTCTCTGTTGTGACCTGCAGTGTGGCGTTATTTTATGTTTTTAATTTGTAGACTTAGTTTACAAACATTCTGCCAACCATGGATTTCCAGTGGTTGGTTTTGGACTGATCTTGTTGATCGTGTACATACCCGCTACGAACGGACTAAATAATGAAAACGCTGCTGGCAGCGGAATCCCAATACAGCTGGGAGACTTGGCTGGATGACAGAGTCCCGGACAGAGAAGTGGAGCCGGCCGGCTTCACCCTGGTCAGAGCGGACCGCGATCCTGGTAAGAGAGCGACTCTGTACCCCGACATTGAACTGCTTTCTGTGTCATTGCGACCTTACTATCTGCCCCGTGAGTTCCCCCAATTGTTTGTTACCGTTGTGTACTGTTGATAATCACAAGTTTACTGGAGAACTGAGACCAAGTAGAGACTTTGGACAGGGTGGATATGGTATAATAAAGGCAGTTTATTCAGAGGTAAAGATATCTGGAATCGCGTGCACGGACTCGTTCGGTGCACGCGAGTAAAGTAAAAGTGTCCTGTCTTAGGTCAGCTAGGATCACCACTCCTTGGCCACCTGCTGACAAGGCTGACAAGATAGGACTCTTTTGTCCATTGTTATAGGATAGGAACAGCATTGATTGAAAACAAACGCCCAACACAAAATGGGTCATGCACAAGATTTTAGTCAGACCAAGCTATAACATTATATATTTACTACGACAGTACATTCAACCAAAAGCTAATATAACAAAGGCATCAGAGATTATTTATAATCTGTCACAGAAACTGGAATCCATCTCCCCAGATCAGTCAATAAATGCTTCTGGTATTGACTTATATGCTGCCCCTGTCTTCATGTTGTTGCTGGACATATATTTTTTAAAATGTGTGTAGGTCACCTAAATCATCAGAAAAATTGCCCCTCCTGAGAATTTTTTCAGGAGCCGCCACTGTGTAAATGTAATATTTCTGTTTTTATTTTTAATAAATTTGCTAAAAATTCTAAATAGTTTTTGCTTTGTAATTATGGTGCATTGTTTGTAGATTAATGATTAAAATATTTCATCAATTTTAGAATAAGGCTGTAAAGTAACAAAATGTGGAAAAAGTCAAGGGGTCTGAATACTTTCCGAATGCACTGTAAATAATAGGTCACACATAGTGAATCAGACCAATATCCTACATCTGAGCACTATGTGTCTGTACATGTGCATAGCCCTGGGGGAGGGAGGGTTACAGGAAGAGAAGGAGGGAGATAGTATGATAGTGGGAGGACATGGCCTAGATGCCAATAGCCTAAAAGGGACTCATTTCCTCTGCTTCATGGCCAGTTATGAGTGAGATAACTCATGAGAGAACACATGGGATGTGCTAGGTGCTTCAAGTTGAGTAGTAGCTGGCGGAGTACTCCGGATGCCTCAAGGCAGCACTTTTGGTAGCAGCGCCACCCCCCAACAACACGTCTCACGTTTTGTGTGACTGGGGGCTACTTAGTGAACATCCTCCAATCCTCTTCGTTCCCTTTCCCAATTAATGAATAGTTGTAACATCCCACTGACACACTTCCACACTCCCCCCATACACACTCCTTCCCAAATGAATAACACTGGAACTTTACAGAGATTGTTTGGAGCAGGAGGATGGGTTGCGGTTGTCAAAATAAATATTTTGAGATTTTGCCAGCAGTGGTTTAATCAGAGACGATGCATGCTCATCATGGGAGGGTTGGGAAATAGTGGGCGTAGACAAAAGGTAATGACGTGTGTATGCGTGTGTGTCTGCAAAGGAAATACCAAAAAGATTAGGTGTGTGTGTGATCTCTGGGATGAAGTCACGCAAGGAGAGAAACTGCACGCCAAAAAGAGAACTGAAGCAGGATTGTAATTAATTTAATCTTGGCTGAATTTCTACAGCAGATGTTTGTCCAGAGGCATACTCGTTAAGTCATAATAAAATGTATATAGGTTTGCACATTCTTTGTACAAATGCTGTAATGTGTTTCTGTGTGAGGTCTGTGTGTGTGTACCCTTGTGTATGTTTGTGTGTCTATGTGGGTGTGCCTGTGCTTATGCGCGGATGTGTGTGTTTGTGCAATAATTGCACAAATTTGGGTAAGTTGAATGATACAAAACAGTACAGTGCTGAAGAGGAACATGAAATAAGGAAGCTCAATTCAATTCAACTTTATTTTTCACCAATAAACAATGCAGAAAACAACAAACAACATGATAAAGGTACTTTCACCGGGTGAAATCCTGGTGACCAGGTAGAAAAAGTGACTCACCACCAATGTTCCCTCTAAGCAGGTCATGTTCCCTCTAAGCAGCCCATGCAGAGAAGCACGAGATTTAATTTAACTCAACTTTCTTTAGTTATCACTATCAACGTTTCGCTCTACAGTGGCAATTGTGATAGAATCAATGCAATATTAGCCACTTTCAATGTAACATACTGAAACAAAACAAACTGCAAGATTTAGTATACAAAACTAACTGTTCAAGAGATTTTCTTGTAGGCAGAGTGCATTGGAGTAGGATTCTATTGCATTGACAGGGACGACTCAGGCCCGTATTCTACATAGACTGGTGCGCCATAACCAATCAGAGCTGCAGTAGGCCTATATGCAAATAGCCATTGCCATATATGGATCTGTGCCGTTCACTTTGAACTGGACTGTGTTTATGCTACAGTATGAGCGGTCGCGAGTAGATGCACTTGTTTTGCGATCAAAGTGAGAGCTGCATGTGTGCACATTTGTTCATATTCTTTGCTAGTTAGTGAGTTATTAGCCCAGTTATAGCTAATTTCTAGTCAACAATGGGGGAGTGGTTGCTTCCAACAAGCGCACAAAATGTGTGCATTTCTAGCCATCTTTGAAAAGCCAGTCAGGTAAAGAGTTTTTTTTTATGTCTTAAAGGGGAAGTGTTGTATTTTGAGACGTTCTTGAATAAACTAAGTAGCCAATAGGCAGAGCGTAGCATAATTTGTCTGATTCTCTGTAATAATGGTATGGGATTAATGAGTTTTATATTGTAAAGTGGTTTCTTGCATCAAACACAACATTTTCAAAGTCTAATGTAATGTAGGCATTGAACACCACACATTTTCTGCTACTGTAGGCTGAATGATAGAACAGCTATTTCCATGTTAAAATGTTATGGTTTGCGTTTTTCTCAATTGTTTTTGATGGTAGGCCACTCTGGTAGGCCTACATTACGATCAAATAGCTACAGTAGCCTACTTGGCCACTGTTAAAACGGTAACTTAAAGCGAGTACAGCCTCAGTGTTCACAGTAAACGCGTGCCAAAAGTTGCACAGAATTTTCACAACGTTGAAGTTTGCGCTCAGCAGACCTGAAATTTGCTCAGTGCCGGAAAAAATTAGAGGGAACTTTACTCACACACTGTTAAAGCTCCCAATTCACTGCTTTATTGAAAACGTTTCTTTCCAAAACAGATCTTCGTCAGGTCAACGAAGATCTGTTTCGGATCAAAACGTTGTCAATAAAGCGGTGAATTGGGAGCTTTAACAGTGTGCGGGCCTTCTTGTTCTTTACTAGTATTCTTTATTAGCCCAGCACCTATGTTTTTAAGGATGTGCATATGACCACAAACGTTGATATAGAGGGAACATTACTCACCACCACTGTTGGGTAAATACCACCCCCCTGCTTCACCCATTGACTCATACGATGTGAGTGTGTGTACACACAATGACTCCTGCTCCGGTTTCGGAAGCAATCGCAACTTGGAACAGAGGAAAATTGCCGGGTAGAAAATGTGGGTAGGCAAAGACATCCCAATAAGTTTTCGGTCAAAGATTTTATGGTTGAGTGAAATCAGTGTGGACCCAAACCCACAGATCACTCTCTCTCTCTTTAAACGTGCTGTGATGTGGAGGGAGAACTGGAGAGACTGAAACATGTTTCTTTTCATGCCTTTTTTTATTTTATACTTACCAGAGCATTGGAAACGACCTACAGCCGCAAGCCACCCACCCAGATCTGTTTGTGTGTGAGTGAAAGAGAGAGAGAGAAGGAATGATAAAAGCAAGTACCTAACCAAACTGCAACTGAGGAAATTACATTAGCAAAGGGGAGATTATCCAACACATTGCACAACTAATGAAGGGCTGATAATTGTTGATCATTTAAACAAATACATCTACCTCGGCACAAGATAATGGGAACTGAGGACAATGAGGAGATCGTAAAACAGAAAACACAAATAGCGCTTAAGATTTTAAGTAAGTCGCTTTGGGTAACGGTTTCTGCTTTTCACTTTTAAAAAATTGTCAGGAGGACACAGCTGGGTAAATAAATCAAACTTAAATGAACTGGCCACTAGTGACGTAGTGTCATAGCTACTATGTTACCAGAGCATGATGTGCACACATGGGGCTGAGAGTTATTGAGTGCAAAGATAGGATCACTTGTGTATCAGCGCACACTCAGTGGTAGTCAAGCACACCTCATCACTGCCAAATGGTCATTAGGTCAGACTGCATTCATTGGCTCACCTCATAAGATCTCATCTTACCTGCCTTGATTCTAACACTTGATTATCTGATCAAACCAGGCCAATGCTTCATAACATATAGTAATTTCATAATGAAGCCTAACAATGGCTATCCATGTTGCCTTGCTCTAGCTCCTTTGTTAAGACTTGTGAAAGAGTGCATGCCTCTTTTCCATTGCAGTCAATATGTTGATGCTTTAATTGTTGTTGTGACAGCAGTCACAGCTCAGACTAATCTTGTTTGGTTTAACAGAGCTCTACTACTTAACAAGAAGAGAGAGAGGGATAGAGAAAAAAAGAAGGACATGTGGGTCAGTTTGCTTTGTGACCCCGTATCAGCATGTGACACAAAGCCCACCTGTTTACGCTAGAGACTCACAGGAGATCTCCTTGGCATGGACAAACGCAACCCTAAACATGCGTGCAGAATTCAAGCCAGCATAATTATTTAAAAGCACAAGGCACAACAACTGTTTGTGCTTCAACTACTGGTTTGGGTTTATTGTTCATGTGAGATGAAGATGAGGATGTATTTTGTGAAATTGGGACAAAATTCACAAGTCATTGGAAGGTCAAGTTAAAGAAACTGTCCAGTGAAAATTGCACTTTTTAAAGTTAATATTCTGTTAACTCATACCCAAATAATGTTGTTGACTCGTCTTATACTCGTATTTGTGGCCAAAGCATAAATTGGAGAAAAAAACACTTATAGAAACCAACTTCAAACTTGTATCTATTCTTGTAAAGTGGTTATCCCACTGGCTATAGGGAGAATGCACCAATTTGTGAGTCGCTCTGGATAAGAGCGTCTGCTAAATGACGTAAATGTGCCCTTGAGCAAGGCACTTAACCCTAATTGCTCCTGTAAGTCGCTCTGGATAAGAGCGTCTGCTAAATGACTAAAATGTAAATGTATCTCAAACAGACTGTTTAAAAAGTGCTTGCTATTTCCTCATAGAGAATGATGTCATCCTGCCTCATTGGCTGAGCTGGCCAATCAGCGGTCTACTCGCGTTAATATTTTTTATTGGGGTACGCCCACACCATTCCAACACAGAAAAGCTGCTTTTTAACATACTCAATGACAATTTTTTGGAAGGAAAAGTATTTAACTCATATTGTAATTAATTATGGGTCATATTTCAAAGAAATCTGGAAACACTGGACAGCCACTTTAACATTCAAAGGCTAAATCCTCTTGAAATCTGTGCATGTAGCTGAGGCACATATTGTGTAAGGCTTGTCCCATCATACCATGGCAATTTATATCATAATATCGCAAGAATCTGAAAGTATTTGGTACAACAGTGTGTGTCTGTGTCCTGGGTACTGCTGTAAACAAGGTAATTATTCTGTGTCCTGGTCAAAATGTACAGAATCATACATACACACACAAACAACATGCACCCTGACTGTACAGCTGTGTACTTTGTGGGCTGCCCTTGTGCTAAATCATCACATTTGTGTAAGGCCTAGCTACAGGGTTGGGCCACAACAAACCACTGAAGCGATAACAGAGACTCCATATAACAGGAAGAGAGAGATAGACGGAAAGTAGGCTACATGTGGGAGGGGAGAACACAACGAGAGAGAACCAGAAAGAGAGTGAGAAATAGGGTGAGGAAGAGCAGAAGAGGGGACATTCCTTTGCCTAAACTCAGGGTCACTACGGCTGCACACTCCATATCCCATGACCCTGCCATTCTAAACAAGCAGATACATGTACAGTGCCTTCAGAAAGTATTCATACCCCTTGACTTATTCCATTTTTAGTTGTGTTACAGCCTGAATTCAAAATGGATTAAGTTGATTTTTTTCTCACCCATCTACACACAATACCCAAAAATGACAAAGTTAAAACATGTTTTTAGACATTTTTGCAAATTTATTGAAAATAAAATACAGAAATATCTAATTTACATAAGTATTCACACCCCTGAGTCAATACTTTTTAGAAGCACCTTTGGCAGCGATTACAGCTGTGAGTCTTTCTGGGTAAGTCTCTAAGAGCTTTCCACACCTGGATTGTGCAACATTTCCCCAGTATTCTTTTCAAGATTCTTCAAGCTCTGTCAAATTGGTTGTTGATCATTGCTAGACAACCATTTTCAGGCACTGCCATAGATTTTCAAGTAGACTTAAGTCAAAACTGTAACTTGGCCACTCAGGAACATTGACTGTCTTCTTGGTAAACAAATCCAGTGTAGATTTGGCCTTGTGTTTTAGGTTATTATCCTGCTGGAATGCAGACTGAACCAGGTTTTCCTCTAGGATTTTGCCTGTGCTTAGCTCCATTCCGTTTCTTTTTCTATCCTGAAAAACTCCCGAGTCCTTAACGATTACAAGCATACCCATAGCATGATGCAGCCACCACTATGCTTGAAAATATGGAGATTGGTACTCAGTAATGTGTTGTATTGGATTTAGCCAAACATAACACTTTGTATTCAGGACATAAAGTAAATTGCTTTGCCACATGTTTTGCAGTATTACTTTAGTGCCTTGTTGCAAACAGGATGCATGTTTTGGAATATTTTTATTCTGTACAGGCTTCCTTCTTTTCACTCTGTTAATTAGGTTAGTATTGTGGAGTAACTACAATGTTTTCTCTTATCACAGCCATTAAACTATTTAACTGTTTTAGTCACCATTGGCCTCATGGTGAAATTCCTCTCCGGCAACTGAGTTAGGAAGGACGCCTGTATCTTTGTAGTGACTGGGTGTGTTGATATGAATTAACCCTCGAGCTGAGGCCTACTTCCTGCTCAGGAACCATGTGTGCTTCGGGGTTGGTTGATGTCCATCCGCCAAACAAAATGAGAAGCAAGGGTAGGGATGGCAGCAGGGCTTCCCGCCAAGCAAGGATGAAAAAAGAGCAACAACTGGAGCATAGCAGACTGTTTTGTCTGGTTTGCCCTTGCAGACATTTCTCCATTCCCCCACCCCTTCCTCTTTTCCATTTTTTTATTCCATTGAGAAAAACAGTGAGGTTCTTGGGGTTTCAAACCCTAGTTTAAAGAATGACTTCATATGCTAGTCTGGTGGTAAATGTGAAAGTCTGAATGGAAACCAACTCATGGTCGTGAAAAGAGAAGATGCCAATTTGATTGTGGCCCATTTTGATCTGGAGAACCCATTTCACAAAACCGCAGATATGTAGTCTTCATGATGCTTGAAGTTTCCTATGAGAGGCTTTGAACTGAAACCCATATGACCAGCCTCTTAAAAGTGGAATGCCAATGTTTCCATAAGTGCTATTGGGTCACTAATGATCCAATTCTTAATTTTTCCAAGAGTAATGTCTACTCCCAACCCCAAAGTCTCTGAAAGCTAAAATTGGGCTGATGGCAGCATGGAAAAGTGGTCCATCTGTTCTTTTCAGGAATCTCTAGTAATTTGAAGACGGATCAGGGTCAAACAATCAGTCTCTTGCACTGCCCCACCACCCCATCCTTTTACGCTGCTGCTACTCTGTTAATTATTTATGCATAATCACTTTAACTCTACCCACATGTACATATTACTTCAACTACCTCAATTAGCCGGTGCCCCCGCACATTGACTCTGCACCGGTACCCCCCTGTATATATAGCCTCCCTACTGTTATTTTATTTTACTTCTGCTCTTTTTTTCCTCCACTTTTTTTGTTGTTGTTTTATTTTTACTTTTTTGTTAAAAATAAATGCACTGTTGGTTAAGGGCTGTAAGTAAGCATTTCACTGTAATGTCTGCACCTGTTGTATTCGGCGCATGTGGCCAATAAAATTTGATTTGATTTGATTACTGAAGTTCGAACAGTGTTACTCATACAATTCCCTTGACGAATTTAGTTTCTGTTCAAGGAAAAGTTACTAGTACAAATCTACAACATAATGTGAAATGTGATACTTCTAAGCTGAAATAGCAACTAAATCAGCCTTGACCTGTTACAGTAAGCTCTTAAGTGAGCATCTTGTGGAAAAAATTCGAATGACAACAAGATAAGTACATTTGATCCTGATTGGTCACATTGACCCCTAGCGCTAAGTGACACAGCGACAAAACCAGTGCAGTAAAGGGTCAACATCCAAGCCCCAAAGTGACTGCGTGCTAATGGTATTTTCAGGGAGAGGGAGAATGGAGAGTTGACGACTCAGTTATTGGGTTAAATGGCCAACTGTCCTCCTGTGCAAAGCTGTCATCAAGGCAAAGGGTGGCTATTAGAAGAATCTCAAATATAAAATATATTTTGATTTGTTTAACACTTTTTTGGTTTCTACATGATTCCATGTGTAATTTCATAGTTTTGATGTCTTCACTATTATTCTACAATGTAGAAAATAGTAAAAATAAAGAAAAACCGTTGAATGAGTAGGTGTTTCCAAACTTTTGACTGGTACTGTATATATATATATTTTTTTTCTTCACATCTTCAGAACCAACACAGGGAAGTTCAGTTATGGAACTGATTCTGACTGGATCATGGCAAGCATTATTGTCTGCCTGGTGGCTCTTTTTTATTTATTTCACCTTTATTTAACCAGGTAAGCCAGTTGAGAACAAGTTCTCATTTACAACTGCGACCTGGCCAAGATAAAGCAAAGCAGTGCGATAAAAACAACACAGAGTTACATATGGGGTAAAAAACATAGTCAAAAATACAACAGAAAATATATATACAGTGTGTGCAAATGTAGCAAGTTATGGAGGTAAGGCAATAAATAGGCTATAGTGCAAAATAATTACAATAGTATTAACACTGGAATGCTAGATGTGCAAGAGATTATGTGCAAATAGAGATACTGGCGTGCAAAAGAGCAAAATAAATAACAATATAGGGATGAGGTAGTTGGGTGGGCTAATTTCAGATGGGCTGTGTACAGGTGCAGTGATCGGTAAGGTGCTCTCTAGCTCAAAGCACAATAGCAGCCAATTAAATCATCTTCAGAATTGGTTTAAAGTTGTAAAACTTAAATACTAAAAACAACTGTGTTTCAATTATGTTAGTCTGCAAAGTAGCTTATAATTTGGTTTAGACAATAAAAAATACATTTCCAAGGCATTGCATTGAGCCGGTAAATGAAGAGATCGCTTTATCTGGCCATGGCTAGAAGGGATAAAGCTTTTGTCAAATTCGCGTTAAAAGTTTTTTTTAAACTGTTTTCCTAACCGTAACCTAATTCTCCTAACCTGCTACGTTAATTCTCATAAGTTGCTGCGTAAATTCTCCTAACCTGCTACGAAAAGTCAAATCACAAAAGCTGTAGCCTGAGTACCAGTCTCTTTCGCTAACATTCCACTCCTTGCCACTCAGGGTGTGGAATGTTAGCTAAATAGGTACCCAGGCTACAAAAGCAGTATCCCATCTAGTCAAAACCGGCTTTATCTGCCTCCTCCTACTTCCTCTACGAGCACATGGAGCGGGTGACAAGTCTAAACCAGTTCCTTCCTACGTCGACTGAAGGCCAGTTTCAGCTGGCGTGTTGTCGTGGAGACGGTACCTCTATAAATACAGTCAGTATCAAAACACGCATTTACACTTCTAGTTCAGACAGAGAGTGCTAAACAGTTCCGTGACAAGACTCGGCTAACAAGGGAAAACCAAGTCATTTTTTCCAGGACTCTGGTCTAATGGACACACTCTTTGTAAATGCTTTTTAAGGTAAACCTTCACTAATTTATTCTACGTTTTCACAGTAACTTCCTAATTTATTTTAAACTGACTAGGTAAATTACGCTACCGGTATTCATTCATTCATTATGAGCTATCCAAGTTGGCTTAGTCAAATCGTGTCATAGTGTTTAGCTAACGTTAGCTAGTAAGTTACAGTATTGTAATGAAACAGGCAGGGAACAGGTATCGAACCCTCAACCTTCTAGGCCGAAGTCCAGCGCGCCATGCCGCCATCGACTGTGCCCCAAAAGTAAGAGTCGATATCCGCGCTTATAAATCCAGGGTCGTTACAGTATGTTATTGATATGCCATATTGTACAAGTAGTAACGTTAGCTAGCTTTTACGTACCGCTATCTTCTAAAACATTTTTGTGTTTTTGGCTCGATGGAAGTGATGGATTTGGGGTATGAGCTGAAATGCATACTGCCAGTACTGGTAGTAGGCTACTTGGAAAAAAGATCGTGTCCTTTTCGGTTTCCACTCGTTATTACAGCCACAAAGTTAAAATTAGCTTTTTGGTCATAATTTAAGGTTATGGCTAGTCATAAGGTTAACAGTATGGTTAGGTTTGCAATAACGTTTTAAGAAGATACATTGAATAAATAGGCGAGGTTTATGACTTTGTGGCTGTGGTAACTAGTTACGTCCCAGGGTTTATAAACCGAGATGCTACATTGCGAGACTTCCGAGAATGCTTGCGAAACAGGCCCGCTGAACAGAGCAAACAGGCCGGGGTTTGGAATTTGAAGTCAATGAGAGAAGTGAAAAATGATTCCTTAGTTGTTCATTTTCTCAATCTAAAGGCACAACCTAGATTCGAGCCAATTTCTTGTAGTTTAACATTTTATTACTCCAACCTCGTTTAAGTAACAAACGGACACGTTTTCATTTTGGTCAAAAACAACTTCATATCGAAGGAGTGCCTTTGATTTTACTGCTTGCACATGCGCAGTTCGGCGCGAGACGACCGTTGGACCCGATGACGTGTTTCTGCACATGAGCCTTAAAGGCGTCCACATGCTTCCCAACCAAAACAGTTCGGAAGAGTTTGTCGGTGTAAAGTACTTAAGTAAAAATACAAGTAGTTTTTTGGGGTATCTGTAATTTACTTTACTATTTATATTTTGGACTACTTTTACTTCACTACATTCCTAATGAAAATAATGTACTTTTTACTCCATACATTTTCCCCGACACTCAAAAGTACTCATGACATTTTGAATGCTTAGCAGGACATTAAAATGGTTCAATTCACACACTTATCAAGAGAACATCCCTGGTCATCTCTACTGCCTCTAATCTGGCAGACTCATTAAACACAAATGCTTCGTTTGTAAATTATGTCAGTGTTGGATTGTGCCCCTGGTTATCAGTAAATAAAATAAAAAACTAGAAAATGGTGCTATATGGTTTGCTTAATATCAGGAATTTGAAATAATTTATACTTTTGATACTTAAGTATATTTTAAACCAAATACTTTTAGACTTTCACTCAAGTAGTATTTTAGTGGGTGAGTCACTTTTACTTGAGTCATTTTCTATTAAGGTATCTTTACTTTTACTCAAGTATGATGGTTACGTACTTTTTCCCAACACTGGAGTTTGCATATATTATAATGACATTTTGTGACATTTTTATTAGTTTTGGACTTCGGTAATGATTTTTTCAGTTGTTGGGCACAGGAAATATTTTCTTGAGGCAAACTGGAGTCTACACCCCTTCGTCGTCATGGCGGCTAGGCGAACCGGCGCTTAAAAGAGCTTTGCTTGAAAAATGAGAGCGGCAATAGTACTGTTTGACAATTTTGAGCCGCTGTAGCCAGCATATACTTCCTCAAAATAGTCAGAATTAATTGAGATAACTCTATTAATCTGGCATTAATTTTGACGTTTTGCAGAGGAGATCTTAGTCGTACAATTTTACAAATAACTAAGATGTTTGGTGCAGTATTTCACAAGAAGTCCAAAACGAACAAAAATGTAATAATATATGCACAAACTGTTTCGGCTGGGAAGGATGCGGACACCTTTAACTAGCCAACTTCACCATGACTTCGCCTACAAGTGTGATCAGGGATTTCTATTGGAGAAGCAGTTTCTGCCCATCTCCATACTCTACTGTCTTCGTTTTATCCCTTTGAGAGGGTCATGGCTAGAAGGAATCCAGCTTTTGGCAAATGAATAGCAAAAGTTGAAATTTTTGCTAACCCTTTCCCTAACCTAATTATCCTAACCTGTTGCGTATCTTCTCTTAACCTGCTACGAAAAATCTGATGTTTATTTGACAGAAGCTGGACTCTTTTTAGCCATGACCCTTTGAGCTGGAGAAAAGATTGAGCCAGTAGGCCTACTCAAGAGTCTGTGCTATCCGGGATCCTTGGGAAGTCCCTATCCCATTGAAGTTGACAGTTTAAAATGTTTAGGGAGGGATGTCCCAAGGATCCCAGATAGCACTGACTGTACTCAGGTGTGCTTGTTCAACAAAACATTCCTTCAGAGTGCCCAATAATGCATTAAAGCAACTATAGAGTAGGCCTACTGGCTCAATAAATTAAAAAAAGTCAATCGTCCCGTGTAGCTTAGTTGGTAGAGCATGGCGTTTGCAACGCCAGGGTTGTGGGTTCGTTTCCCACCGGGGGAACATATATATGTATGCACTCACTAACTGTAATTCGCTCTGGATAAGACCGTCTGCTAAATGACTAAAATGTAAATATTGCCTATTCATCCTCTCTGATAATAGACTGCTGCTGCTAACAGTAACTGCGCCTCATATAGGATTATCTCAAATGCTAACAGGTCTGGTTGACACTGAATGAATGAAGGAAATGTCCATTAAACTCAACACAGCATATGACACTGTCCTCTTTTTATGCTACTGTATTTTCACACATTTTATTTTACTGTTTGTAGAATAATCGCTTTAGGAAAGCGCACACTGGCTACTCTGCAGGCCCCGGCCTAGAGTGTTATGTGAAAGGTTTCAACTTCACTGGTGAACCGCCTTGGCTGCTCTGCACCTGATTAAACTACTTTGCTGAATTCCATCTCTTTCTTGTCCAAGTAAGTGTTGCTTTCCAATCCAACGTCATTTCCAACATGCATGTCACAATATTCTAGAATGGGTGTTAACAGCACATGCCTATGAGATACTGGGGTTGGTTGTAATTGGTGCACTGTAGCTCTGGGAGTAATTATGCTGGTAATTTAGGCACATTCCTGTTCCAGATAATAATGAGCAGTCTTGTACAAGCATTTGAATGCTACTTTCAGGGAATTGAGCCAACATTGATAAGGCTATTCCTTGAACAACTAGCCCACTGATAAACTGGCTAATGTAGGGAGCTGTGCTACCATTTTAACACAGATCTCCTTTTTCCACAGTTTTCTTTTGTGACCAATCTAAACGTTTTTCTGCGACCATGAACACGTTCGCTCCTGACAATTTTGCCTTCCTGGAGGAGGGCTTCTGTGCCCGTGACATTGTTGAGCAGAAGATCAACGAGACGTCCATGTCGGTAAGAACAACTTCCTGCTGTCCCTGATTCTGCTTCATTTGGTGTGAGAAGTGTAATTTGTTGACAAGGCATTTGTCTTGTAAGATGTATTTCTTATTCCCTTGCATGCATGTCTTTGCCCCTCCAGGATGATAAGGATGCCTTCTACGTGTGCGACTTGGGTGACGTGCTGAAGAAGCACATGCGATGGGCATGTACCATGCCTCGCGTAACGCCCTTCTATGCTGTCAAATGCAACGACAGCCGGGCTGTTGTCACGACCCTGGCCTCCTTGGGCGCCGGCTTTGACTGTGCAAGCAAGGTTAGCCTCTTTCTAAACACCTCCTAATTTTGAAATGGCCTTGACCCCAACCCTGCTGCCCTGTGAAGGCGTTTCCTGTTCTGACCCACTCTTTCTTTGTCCCATCAGACTGAGATCCAGATCGTTCAATCTCTGGGTGTGGACGCTAGCAGGATCATCTACGCCAACCCTTGCAAGCAGGTGTCCCAGATCAAGTATGCCTCTGCCCACGGAGTGCAGATGATGACCTTCGACAGTGACGTGGAGCTCATGAAGGTGGCTCGGTGCCACGACAATGCCAAGTAAGAAACATCTCCACCCCCATTCTTTAGCCACACTGAAAACACCTGGTTTTGTAAGTAACTTATACGGCTACTCTAGAAAAGTGCACCTCCAACTTTTCTCTCTCCTTGTCCAGACTGGTCCTGCGCATTGCCACAGATGATTCCAAGGCTGTGTGCCGGCTCAGTGTGAAGTTTGGTGCCACCCTGAAGGCATGCCGGGGTCTCCTGGAGAGGGCTAAGGAGCTGGGCCTGGACGTTATCGGGGTCAGCTTCCACGTGGGCAGCGGCTGCACCGACCCAGACACCTACAGCCAGGCCATCTCTGACGCCCACTGTGTCTTTGACATTGGAGTGAGTGTCTTTCTGTCTTTCTCTGCTTGAACTTATCACCTCAATTTATAAATGGACCCTTAACCTGCAGTTGGCCCCCAAGTTGTAGGTCTAACTCCTCTTTGTTGGTTCTATTTTCTGCAGGCCGAGGTGGGTTTCAACATGACCCTCCTGGACATTGGTGGCGGTTTCCCTGGGTCTGAGGATACCAAGCTCAAGTTTGAGGAGATCACAGCAGTTATCAACCCAGCACTGGACAAGTATTTCCCTGCAGACTCTGGGATCCGGATCATTGCTGAGCCAGGTCGCTACTACGTGGCCTCTGCCTACACCCTAGCTGTTAACATCATCGCCAAAAAGGTCATCATGAACGAGCAGTCTGCCTCTGACGGTATGAGCAAATTGACTCAATCCGCAAACTTGTGGCGAGTGCCTGACGTGCCAAATAAAATTGCATCACTCAACCCAAAGTAATAGCGAGCCAAGTTTCATTATAATTTACACAACTCTGCCCCTACAGAGGATGACGATTGGACCAGTGACCGGACTCTGATGTACTATGTGAACGATGGCGTCTATGGCTCCTTCAACTGTATTCTATATGACCATGCTCACCCCTTGCCTACCCTGCACAAGGTAAGTTGATTAACACTCTTCATTTCAATCAACCAAACTAACTCACACAAAAAGCAAGTTTATAAAACCAATAAAATAAGTCTGACGATTTTGTTAATCCCTGCTCTCTTCATCCTTCTACAGAAGCCAAAGCCAGATGAGCGTATGTACCCCTGCAGCATCTGGGGACCAACCTGTGACGGCCTGGATCGCATTGCTGAGGTGTGCAGTCTGCCGGACATGCAAGTGGGAGAGTGGCTGCTGTTTGAGAATATGGGGGCCTACACCGTGGCTGCCTCCTCTACCTTCAACGGCTTCCAGAAGCCAGACATCTACTACATCATGTCCCGCACAGCTTGGTAAATTGTTGGAAATGTAGTAGAATCGTATGTAGAGACAAATAGAATGTGATTGTGGTAGCATGTCTCCATACAGTGATGTATCATCAATCCTCAACCTTCCTTCTGATTCTAAATCTGTCTCGGTTTTCTCTTGTCCTGTGTAGGCAGTGCATGCAGCAGATCTGTGCCCAGGGGATACCCACTCCTGTTGAGGAGGCATCCTGTGTGACATCCAGCTGTGGCCATGAAAGCAGCCTGGAGCTGCCTGCCAAGCCTAGCCAGACCTGTGTGCTCTAAACATAACACCAACATAATCTCATACATACCCACCCCCACACTGCCACTCTACCGGCCAGTAGCCTATGTTTTTATTCATTTCCTATTCAATGTTGCTTTAAAAAAAAAAACTTGTACCGTTGAAAGGCCAGTTACTTGACGGGAGAATGAGAGGGGCATGTTGGCGCACATTTCTCACTTGTCTGTATGAAAGACTGAGATTTAATCCTGAGCTGAGGTTGAATCTCTCTTAACATCGCTAAAGGTACATCTCGGAGGGTTGTAGTCATATTGTTACAGGGGTCTGATTGGCTAATGCTTACAACAAAGGTTGTATGTTCAATTCCAGGAGGGGCCACAAAATACCTTAATTTGCATTGACCATAAGTCGCTCTAGATGGGAGCATTTGCTAAATGACAATGTAAATGTTATATGGCAGTGTCGTGGGGATTTTCTCTTGTAAACTCCAACTCCCAGAAGGCTCCCTGTTTCAGTTGAATCCACTACCCATTCTCATGACTCTAAAGGAGCTGTTTTGAGGGCGGATTACTTCTCCAGGAAATGGCTGCTACAGATATTTAATTTTCCCCGATCTCCTCTTTCATACAGAACCCTTTATTCAATGTAGGGACTCAACATGCAGACTGTCCCTCTCCTCTTCTCCTTTTCTGTATTATTTTTTTTCAATATTGTCGCAAGGTAGTATGTCAGTTAATGATACGAAAAATTATAATTATCGCTATTGACGATGCATTTTAAAAAGGATACGAAGGAGATTGGATTGCACATTTGTATCACTTTCCTATGGAAACTTTTTTTTTAATTTTGTATTTTTTTAAATAAATAAAACATGTAGGTGCAGAGCTGAATATTGTGTGGTCCTTTTTGGGGAAAAGTCAGTGAGTGTCCTTTTGGTAGAGATGGGTGGACACTGGATAACACACACCGTGAGGATATTACCACAGTAGTTAAGTGATTCACTCTTATTAATTATATAAGTACCAGTCAAATGTTTGGACACACCTACTCATTTCTTTATTTTCTACATTGTAGAATAATAGTGAAGACATCAACTATGAAATAACACATGGAATCATGTAGTAGCCAAAAAAAGTGTTAAACAAATCAAAATATTTGAGATTCTTCAAATATCCACCCTTTGCCTTGATGACAGCTTTGCACACACTTGGCATTCTCAACCAGCTTCCCTGGAATGCTTTTCCAACAGTCTTGAAGGAGTTCACACAAATGCTGAGCACTTGTTGGCTGCTTTTCCTTCACTCTGCTGTCCGACTCATCCCAAACCATCGCAATTGGGTTGAGGTCGGGGGATTGTGGAGGCTGGTCATCTGATGCAGCACTCCATCACTCTCCTTCTTGGTAAAATAGCCCTTATACAGCCTGGAGGTGTGTTGGGTCATTGTCCTGTTGAAAAACAAATGATAGTCCCACTAAGGCCAAATCAGATGGGATGGTGCATCGCTGCAGAATGCTGTGGAAGCCATGCTGGTTAAGTGTGCCATGAATTCTAAATAAATCACAGACAGCGTCACCAGCAAAGCACCCCCACACCGTAACACCACCTCCTCCATGCTTTATGATGGGTACTACACGTGGAGATCATCCGTTCACCCACACTGCGTCTCACAAAGACACGGCGGTTGGAACCAAAAATCTCAAATTTGGCTCCAGACCAAAGGACACATTTCCACCGGTCTAATGTCCATTGCTCGTGTTCTTGGCCCAAGCAGGTCTCTTCTTATTGGTGTCCTTTAGTAGTGGTTTCTTTGCAGCAATTCGACCATGAAGGCCTGATTCACACAGTCCCCTCTGAACAGTTGATGTTGAGATGTGTCTGTGAAGCATTTAGTTGGGCTGCAATTTCTGAGGCTTGTAACTCTAATGAACTTTTCCTCTGCAACAGAGGTATCTCTGGGCGGTCCTCATGAGAGCCAGTTTCATCATAGCGCTTGATGGGTATTGCGACAGCACTTCAATGTTCCGTATTGACTGACCTTCATGTCTTAAAGTAATGATGGACTGTCATTTCTCTTTGCTTATTTGAGCTGTTCTTGCCATAATATGGACTTGGTATTTTACCAAATAGGGCTATCTTCTGTATACCTCCCCCTACCTTGTCACAACACAACTGATTGGCTCAAACACATTAAGAAGGAAAGAAATTCCACAAATTAACTTTTAACAAGGCCCACCTGTTAATTGAAATGCATTCCAGGTGCATACCTCATGAAGCTGGTTGAGAGAATACCATGAGTGTGCAAAGCTGTCATCAAGGCAAAGGGTGGCTATTTGATTTGTTTAACACTTTTTTGGTTACTACATGATTCCATGTGTTATTTCATAGTTTTGATGTCTTTACTATTATTCTACAATTTAAAAAATAGTACAAATAAAGAAAAACCCTTGAATAAGTAGGTGTGTCCAAACTTTTGACTGGTACTGTATATCTTAATACAATAGCTCCATGTGTAACAAAAGGATATAAAGCCAGGGTGCACATATCCATATGGCTTGAGGTAATTAAAAGCAATACGCTAACATGACACTACAACACTCAAAAAATGTGAATGCTGGTAATAGACTCATTGTTTCATATACTTGTTTTTTTAGTTAATGTTAAAGACACTTAACATCTCAGGTAACATCTATTTAATACCAGTAACACTGACAAATTGGGTGTATTTGTAACAGTCTTGCTTCCGTCCCGCTCCATCCTGGACTTGAACCAGGGACCCTCTGAACACAACTGCTTCCCATCGAAGCATCGCTCCACAAGATCTGCGGCCCTTGCAGAGCAAGGGAAACAACTACTTCAAGGTCTCGGAGCAAGTGACATAACCGATTGAAACGCTACTAGCACGCACCGTTAACTAGCTAGCCATTTCACACCGGTTACATATTGATATAAAAATCACAGTTTGACATTAAAAGAGACAAAGTTGGCATCATTAGAAAGCAGAGATCCTATTTTCAACAGTAGCCTATGTAAAATGTCAATATGTCCGACTATAGTCAATCCATTTTCATGATTGTCGTAATTGATGACCTGTGTAGTAAAAACACTGGCTCTTGAAAGAGATGTTCCCTCTTTGTACCTACAGATATCAATCACTTTCCATCCGTCAGTTAGGGTCATGAGCCCTTACATTTACGTCATTTAGCAGATGCTCTTATCCAGAGCGACTTACAGTTAGTGAGTGCATACATTATTATTTTATTTTTATTTTTTCATACTGGCCCCCCGTGGGAATCGAACGGGGGGCCATGCTCTACCAACTGAGCTACATCCCTGCCGGCCATTCCCTCCCCTACCCTGGACCAATTGTGCGCCGCCCCATGGGTCTCCCAGTCGCAGCCAGCTACAACAGAGCCTGGATTCGAACCAGGATCTCTAGTGGCACAGCTAGCACTGCGATGCAGTGCCTTAGACCACTGCGCCACTCAGGAGGCGCAGTGGTCACCCTTCTCTCCCGTGATGATCAGGTGTGTACAGGCTTCTGGGACTGCAGGATCTAGGCGGCCCTCTGGGCCCCGGTGATGGCAGTGAGGGCTGTGCTGGCCTCCTTGGACCCCTGCCTGCAGCATGTTGCACAACTCACTGTAGAAGTGAGGGTAGGAAGGCAGCCCGTAGAAGGTCAGGTTCTGGATGCCCTTGATGGTGTATCTGATAGGGGGCTGACAACATAACTATTTAATGGGGAAGTTCACTGTGACATTATTATACACAGCTGGGCAACTTCCTGTTTACAGACCCAAAAAATTTGCCAGACATCTTTCAAACGAAGAGTAAACTTTGTCTCCCTTCTGGAAAAAGTTATTTATTTGCTGTCTAAATTATATACTATAGTAGGATACTGCTGAAGAATATACAGTGAGGGAAAAAAAGTTTTTGATCCCCTGCTGATTTTGTACGTTTGCCCACTGAATAATCAGTCTATTATTTTAATGGTAGGTTTATTTGAACAGTGAGAGACATAATAACAACAAAAAAATCCAGAAAAACACATGTCAAAAATGTTATAAATTGATTTGCATTTTAATGAGGGAAATAAGTATTTGACACCCACTCAATCAGAAAGATTTCTGGCTCCCAGGTGTCTTTTATACAGGTAACGAGCTGAGATTAGGAGCACACTCTTAAAGGGAGTGCTCCTAATCTCAATTTGTTACCTGTATAAAAGACACCTGTCCACAGAAGCAATCAATCAATCAGATTCCAAACTCTCCACCATGGCCAAGACCAAATAGCTCTCCAAGGATGTCAGGGACAAGATTGTAGACCTACACAAGGCTGGAATGGGCTACAAGACCATCGCCAAGCAGCTTGGTGGGAAGTTGACAACAGTTTGTGCGATTATTCGCAAATGGAAGAAACACAAAATAACTGTCAATCTCCCTCGGCCTGGGGCTCCATGCAAGATCTCACCTCGTGGAGTTGCAATGATCATGAGAACGGTGAGGAATCAGCCCAGAACTACACGGGAGGATCTTGTCAATGATCTCAAGGCAGCTGGGACCATAGTCACCAAGAAAACAATTGGTAACACACTACGCCGTGAAGGACTGAAATCCTGCAGCGCCCGCAAGGTCCCCCTGCTCAAGAAAGCACATATACAGGGCCGTCTGAAGTTTGCCAATGAACATCTGAATGATTCAGAGGAGAACTGGGTGAAAGTGTTGTGGTCAGATGAGACCAAAATCGAGCTCTTTGGCATCAACTCAACTCGCCGTGTTTGGAGGAGGAGGAATGCTGCCTATGACCCCAAGAACACCATCCCCACAGTCAAACATGGAGATGGAAACATTATGCTTTGGGGGTGTTTTTCTGCTAAGGGGACAGGACAACTTCACCGTATCAAAGGGACGACGGACGGGGCCATGTACCGTCAAATCTTGGGTGAGAACCTCCTTCCCTCAGCCAGGGCATTGAAAATAGGTCGTGGATGGGTATTCCAGCATGACAATGACCCATAACACACGGCCAAGGCAACAAAGGAGTGGCTCAAGAAGAAGCACATTAAGGTCCTGGAGTGGCCTAGCCAGTCTCCAGACCTTAATCCCATAGAAAATCTGTGGAGGGAGCTAAAGGTTCGAGTTGCCAAACGTCAGCCTCAAAACCTTAATGACTTGGAGAAGATCTGCAAAAGAGGAGTGGGACAAAATCCCTCCTGAGATGTGTGCATCCCTAGTGGTCAACTACAAGAAACGTCTGACCTCTGATTGCTAACCAGGGTTTTGCCACCAAGTACTAAGTCATGTTTTGCAGAGGGGTCAAATATTTATTTCCCTCATTAAAATACAAAACAATTTATAACATTTTTGACATGCGTTTTTCTGGATTTTTTTGTTGTTATTCTGTCTCTCACTGTTCAAATAAACCTACCATTAAAATGATAGACTGATCATGTCTTTGTCAGTGGGCAAATGTACAAAATCAGCAGGGGATCAAATACTTTTTTCCCTCATTGTAGTACATAGTGTGTCTTTACCTTGCATCCTGGTCCATGACGCTGTTAGAGTTGATGAGGGAGCTGCACCAGAACCTGGCAGATGGAGCCTGTTATAAGCATATTTTTTGTGGCAACCTGGAATAAGAATGTGAAAAACATGTTTTTCATAATACTAAATGAACAATGCTTCTAATGTAATGGGGTATAACTCATTAGTTGAAATCGTACAGACGGTGGATTGAAGAGCCCACAGGCCTAAGTGCACACTGACCTGGCCACGGTAGTTGAAGAAGTGCTTGGATATGATGTTGTTGATCTGTGGGTCCTGGACGGGTCAAAAGGTTAATAATGGTCAGAGCTGGGCGATATAGACAACTCCATACTGCAATAAATTAAACAATTTTTTTAGCAATAAGGACAATTCAGCGATATCATCAAATACAACGATAAAAAAAAGTTTGAATGAACAGTTACTTTACATTAGCCGCAGGGCTCTAGACAATTTTTTTCCAGTGTCAAGTAAGACAACTGAGATGGTAGCCTATGATTAAAAATGTAAGCCATTTCCTCTAACATATCCAGGAAATGCATGATTGATATTTTGATCCATTATATTATCTGATTGTTGATTTGCCGACATCTTTGTGCCACCTGAGGAAGTGGGAACTCAAAACACTTAGCTAGATTGCTAAGTCTAAATATGATATTGCTGCTAGATAGCCATACTGATATATTAATCAATTATCCTGTAAATGTAGGCTAATATCCTACAACAACTTTCCAGCGCTAGGCATAGGCTACTTGATGTAGGCCTATTCACTGCAAATGGCGCGCTCCGCTCGGCACCGCGGGCGCATCAAAACCATACTAACTACAGCCTACTCCGGTTGTAACGTGGCGCCATAAACTCAATATTAAGAGGTGAGAAATACATGATATACTCATTGAAACCTGTGACTCTCCTCTTGTAACTAGAACAACAGTAGTTGCTTTGAAAACTGTATTATTCCCACTATAGCATGCGGGATAGGGAGTGAGAGTCAGCAGCGAAACAGGGACAGGCAGATACTTTCATAGCAGGAATCAACATAATGCAAGGCTTGACATTAACCTTTTTTTCCCCACTTGTCCTTCAGACAAGTAGGACATATGTTTTGCTTGTCCAAAGCTCAAGTCACTGGGTGGTGGAGGTGGACATGAGGAGAGGTTAAACAATGTTGGCCTTAAAACTTTAAACAAGCACACATAAAAATGTAATTAAGCTCAGATGAATGATGTGGGCTTACCTTGACCTGAGTCATGGCATTAGTGCCAGCTGTGATCCCTTTCACGTCCTCCTCGCTAATCTCTGTGTCAAGGCGCAGTTTAAATGGGTCTTGTTACATGTGACATGTTTTTCTTTCTCCCAATCATCCTTTGTAGTGTGTGTTTGGTTCAGAGTGGTCGTTCTTTTTGTGTGTTCTGGTTATTACAGGTGTGCTGAGTTGCGGCTGATGATGGTGGGTGTGGGTTCGGGTCCGGAGTCTTGGCAACTGTGGTTGAGTGACTGATTGACTAGAGCATATAAACTGTTTGTCGTGTGAGCTAGAGAGATGAACTACACCCGAGGGGAGAACATAACATGGGGGCTCGTCCGGGATCTTTGATCCAGCTTGTGCCCGCACACTTTGGTAGTAGATGTGGATTGTTGTGTTGGGTTTAGTTCTGTGTAGTTAGGTGGTGGATTTAGAAAATGGCCACCTTTAACCTGAAGTTTTTTCTGGATAACCCTACGTGGGAGGGTTTTGAGAATTGTAGGAGTGGATTTAGATACTTTGGCAGACCATTTAGATATCTCCATGCCAAGGGGTTTTGTTAAGGCGGAGGTAAGGGTATTGGTGTTAGCACGCGCTGATTGAACAGCAGGTGTTGGTTTTGCCTCGACCTGCGGTGGGAGAGGTGGTGGATGCTCCGGGTACCCGGTATAGGCCCGACGATGAGGTCTAGTATAAGGCCCCGGCCACCTTGCCTCGATTTGACCCTCTCTCTCCTATGCCTACGTCTGTACACTTGCAGCTGGAGGCAGAAGAGAGAGCACAAATCCGAAAGGATGAGCTACATCTCAAGTTGGAGATGCGCCGACTGGATAAGGCAGATGGACTTCGAAATTCGCAAATTGGAATTAGAGGCAGAGATGGCGAGGCTGGCCGCTGGCCCTGCCGTTTCCAATAGTGTTTTCCACCCCAGGATCTGCCTCTACCTTTGTCATTAGCCGGCATATTTAGTTCCACAATTCCGTGAGTCTGAGGTTGACTCTTACTTTTGTGCATTCAAACGCATAGCAGTGGCTTTGAATTGGCCTAGGGATGTGTGGCCGCTGTTACTTCAGTGTAAATTGTCTGGTAAAGCGCAGGAGGTGATGGGTACTCTCTCTCTCGCTGATAGTCTTAATTACAACATAGTTAAGGCTACTGCGCTCCGTGGGTATGAGCTTGTGCCGGAGGCGTATAGCCAAAAGTTTAGAAATCACTCCAAATCCTCTATAAAAACTTTTGTTGAATTCGCTAGAGAGGAGTCTCTCTTTGACAAATGGTGCTCAGCGAGTAAAATCAATGACTTTGAAGGTCTTCGTGAATTAATGTTATTGGAAGAATTTAAAAACAGCCTCCCAGAGCGGTCGGTTGTATACATTAATGAACAGAAAGTGTTAAAGCTATCTGAAGCCGCGGTGCTTGCAGATTAATTTGTGTTAACACATAAAACTGTGTTTCCCACACACCGTAGTGAGAATAGACCGGTTGTATCCTCTCCTGTCTACAATTCCCACCGTTACTCAGGAAGTACACGGCTGACTCCAAAGGAGGAACGCGCGTGTTTTTACTGTCATAAAGTCGGACACGTAATTTCGGAATGTATGTCTTTAAAACGCAAGTCACCACCTTCAACCCCTAAACCCCATAAAAGTGTGGATTTGATTAAGGTAACCACTAAGACCTCTGTAAAGGAGAGTCCTGCGGTTGTACTAAGTCTTTCCCGATCCAACCTACGACCCGTTCATATTTAAAGGCTTTGTTTCACTGACAGGTGATTCTGGAGAGCAAAAACCAGTTTTGATATTGAGAGATTGTCACGCCCTGGCTCTGGGGACTCTTAAATGTTGAGCCAGGGTGTGTATATTTCGTGTTGTGTTAATTTCTATGTTTAGTTTCTAGATCGTTTAGATCTATGTTGGCCAGGGTGGTTCCCAATCAGAGGCAGCTGTAGCTCGTTGTCTCTGATTGGGGACCATACTTGGGCAGCCTTTTGGCACCAGTCGGTTGTGGGATCTTGTTCCGTGTGAGATATGTTATTTTGTCTACCTTGGACTTCACGGATCGTTTGTTGTTTTGTCGTGTGTTCAGTACGTAAATAAATATGAATACATATCACGCTGCGCCTTGGTCCTTCTCGTTAATGAACGATCGTGACAGAGATACTGGTGCGTAATTCTCTCGAATGTTCTGCCCTGGTCAGAGGAGTCTTATTGTGGCTCTAGTGTATTATAGGGGGATCGAAATGGGTTCTGTGCGTGTTCCGTTACATACTGTCCATTTTACTTCTGATCTAGTGAGTGGATGTTTCAGAATCGGTGTACAGTCCGAGCTTCCCGTAAATGGGGTTGCTCTAATCATGGGTAACGATCTAGTAGGAGGCAAAGTTGTGCCTGTGTTTAAAGTGCTAGACAAGCCTGATGCTCAGTCAAGTGCTGATGTTTTGGCCACTACGTTTCCCGAAGCATTTCCAGCGTGTGCCATTAAGCGTGCGCAGTCGCGTCGCTTAGGTACCATGGTATACTTAGCTGACTCTGTGCTTGCACCTATGTTGAATGGGGAAGATATCCAACGTTCTACTCCTGTGTTCCCAGTGAGTTCTGATTATGAAGATGGTAATAAAGACAAAACAATGGCTTCCTCGGTGGACTGGTTAAGGTTGCCAGTTACTCGGGAGAAACTAATAACTGCCCAGAAAGAGGATGTGGGCTTAGCCAAATGTTTTTCCTCCATGTTAACTTTGAGTGAGGCAAAAGGGAAAGGTGTGACGTATTTCCTTTAAGGGTCTTTTGATGAGAAAATGGACTCCCCGTGCTGACCTAGAAAATGATTGGAGTTCCGTTTTCCAGATTGTAGTTCCTGCCACGTTTCAGACGAAGGTGTTGTCCCTAGCTCATGATATTCCCTGGTCTGGTCATCTACGGGTGACTAAAACCTACGATCAAATCCTCTGTAATTTCTTCTGGCCGGGAATGAAACGGGATGTGGCTCGTTATTGCCGTACATGTAGTACGTGCCAAGTGGTGGGGAAGCCTAACCAGGTAATTTCCCCGGCTCCTCTCTGCCTGATTCTGGTCATGGGAGAGCCATTTGAGAAAGTAATAATCGATTGTGTTGGTCCATTACCCAGGACTAAGTCAGGTAATCAATTCTTGTTAACGATAATGTGCACTGCTACAATGTACCCAGAGGCGATTCCTATGCGTAAAATCACCAGTAAGGCAATTGTGAAGGTGCTGATTAAGTATTGCTCTACCTTTGGATTTCCAAAAATCATTGAGATTGTTTGGAAGTGTGTTGAAGTCCTTGTCAGTGTCCCATCAGATGTCTAGCGCTTACCACCTGGAGAGTCAGGGTGCGCTGGAACTGTGGCATCAGACGCTAAAAGCCATGTTGCGTAAATACTGTATGGACACAGAAAAAGATTGGGATGAGGGGGTGCCGTACAAGAGTCTCTTGGGTTTAGCCCAGCTGAGCTAATCTTTGGTCACACAGTGAGAGGGCCTCTAAAGGTACTGAAAGAACAAATTATGGCTGATGATTCAGTTGGGTCCTCTACTAATGTACTAGACTGTTAGTCAAGTCAGGGAGCGGTTGCATGACGCCTGTGCTGTAGCCAGAGAAAATCTGTCTTCCACACAAAAGAAAATGAAACGTCACTTTGATGTAAAAACTGTGTCTCGTTCTTTTCAACCAGGTGACCAAATCTTGGTGTTGTTGCCGGTACCCGGCTCATGTCTCTCTTCCAGTTTCTCTGGCCCATATTTGGTGGAGCGAAAACTCAGTGATACTGATTATGTTATCAAAACGCTAGACAGTAGACGCCCATTTCGGGTATGTCACATTAACATGATTAAAGCTTATCATGTTAGAGTTGGTATCGAATCCCCCATTACCAGTAAACCTCCTGTGGTATCCTCTGTTCCTTCTGTGAGCATGGTTACCCACCCAGGAGTCAGCGTAAATGATGAGGACGGTTTGGTGATGCGAAATACTCCTGAGCAGTGTGCTCGTTTATGTAATTCGGAGATGGTAGCGTCTCTCCAATCCCATTTGTTGCATTTGAATGATCAGCAGAGGGCTGATATTGAATTACTAATCACTGATTTTCCGAGTCTCTTTAAGGATGTTCCCAGTCGTACAAATGTGTTGCAACATGATATAAATGTAGGTGATGCTGATCCAATCAAACAGCACCCTTACCGTGTGAATTCAATCAAGAGGGTAATGATGAAGAAAGAGGTAATTTATTTAGTGGAAAATGATGTGGCAGTCCTTGGAGTTCCCCCTCTCTGCTGATTCCAAAGGCTGACGGGCACTCAAAGGTTTTGCACTGACTATAGAAAAGTGAATAATGTTACTATACCTGACTCATTCCCTTTACCTCGCATGGAGAGGGAATACGCAGCTGATCCACCATTGGATCAGCTGCGTATGTTACTAAGCTTGACTTGTTAAACGGTTATTGGCAGGTGCCTTTAACCCCTCGTGCCTCTGAGGTGTCTGCTTTTGTAACCTCTGACAGTTTCTGCCAGTACACAGTAATGGCATTTGGAATGAGGAACGCCACGTTTCAACGTTTGGTAAATATTGTATTGGCTGATGTTCCTGATTGTACCGCATATCTTGATGACCTGGTTGTTCATTTGACAACCTGGCTTGATCACATGAGCACATTGTGGGCTGTGTTTGCACGCTTGGCCAGCACTTCTTTGACCCTTAACTTAGCCAAATGTGAGTTTGGAAAGGCTACTGTTTGGGTAAAGAGGTGGGGCGGGGTCAGGTTCGTACAGTAACAGCTAAGGTGGACGCTATCACCCGATTTCCTGCCCCTGCCACTCGACGGGAATTACGCAGATTCTTAGGCATGACGGGTTATTATCGTACAATTTGTAGGAATTTCTCAACTGTTGTAGCCCTAATGACTAGGTTACTCAGTCCTTCAGTGTCCTTTGAGTGGACCGCTGAGTGTCAATCTGCCTTTGACTCTGTAAAAGCACTATTGTGTATTTCTCCTGTTCTTTCTGCCCCTGATTTCAAGAAACCATTTAAGTTGGAGGTGGATGCCAGTTCAGTGGGTGCAGGTGCTGTACTATTACAGGAACACGATGGTCTAGATCACCCCGTTTGTTACTTCTCTGGCAAATTCAACAGCTGTCAATCACGTTATTCCACTTTCGAACAGGAGACTCTGGCGCTGTTTGCCTTACAATTTTGAGGTTCATGTTGGCTCCAGTGTGTTTGTTGCCTGTTGTGGTGTATACAGACCACAACCCTTTAATATTTTTGAGCCGCATGTACAACCACAACCAACGTCTTATGCGTTGGTTATACAGGGTTATAATTTAGAAATTCATTATATAAAAGGGTGCAGAAAACGTGGTTACGGATGCTCTGTCACGTGCCTAGTTCAGAGAAAAAAAAGAAAATAATAGAGCGGGGGGGTTGACAACTATGGTGGGGATGTTTTGGAAGTAAGTACTTGGTATTACAAAAAATATATATATATGGTAATGTTCTTATCATAAACCCCTGGGTGTGACATGTTTTTCTTTCTCCCAATTGTCCTTTGTAGTGTGTGTTTGGTTCAGAGTGGTTGTTCTGTTTGTGTGTGCTGGTTATTACAGGTGTGCTGAGTTGCAGCAGACAATGGTGGGCGTGGCTTCAGTCCGGAGTCCTGGCAGCTGTGGTTGAGTGACTGATTGACTAGAGCATATAAACTGTTTGTCGTGTGAGCTAGAGAGAGGGCACTTTTTGTTTGGCTGTTTGAGGATTTGGTTATTGGTTTTGATTGATCTTTGTTTGTGTTCTAGCCGGTCCTCCTGCTGTATTCCACCCTACCTAGGTCCTGGAGAAGGGAAAGGTAGTTCTGCCCATGGGTGTACATTCACACGTAGATGACCCACTGTTTTACACACTAGGTTAGCCGGGCGGGTGTCACCCCTGTATTTGTGGTAACAGGTAGGAAAGCGGGTTAGGGCTTAGAGTGTGTTAGGAAGGATTAGGTGTGTAGAAGAGGGACCTTTTTATTTATTTTCATTACTTGGACCCCGTTCCCAAACATTCCCTTCTCTTACCTTCCCTGGTTTGTTTGATTGGTCTTTGTTTGTATTACTGTTTCTTTATGGGTGTTGTATATGTTGTTCAGTACTTTACTAAACGTCTCCAGAGGGCTAACATTGAGTTTTGGTTGTTGTGTCCCATTATTTTAGTTAGTTACACCCCACATTTCTTCCCCATCCATCTAGTTTACATTGTGTGCATAGGCACGGGCATTTTTGTCTCCTCCTCAGACGAACTACACCCGAGGGGAGAACGTAACAGGTCTAAAAAACACAGCAAGCTCTTTTAAAAATGGAAAACACATTGAAGCATTGTCTTTTCACTCCAAACTCTGCTTCAGGAGTCAGTTGCTGCACTGAGCTATGAAGAATTCCAGGGCTGGATAGTGGATACAAAACCAGAATGAAGGCGGACTATTGAAATCTTTCTCAATGTTTGCTTACCTACCTTCTCTTGTTCAGCAGTGCTCTCTGCACCCTCCTGTTCTCCCTCTCCAGAGAAGTTGTTCTCCAGACAGAACTGAGTCTAATGCTCCTTGTCCTCAAACTCCTCTCCTCCTGCTGTTTCATCCTGCATAGCATCCTCACCCCTAGCGGACTAAACTCCAATTCATGGTGAAGGAAGTTTATGATGAACTTCTGTTGGTGAAGTTCATCATAAACTTCCTTCACCGTGGAGTTTAGTTCGCTACCTCACCCCCATTATTTGATCCTGCTTCCTCCTCTGACTCTTCTGGTGTCGCTGTCAAAACATTTCCTGCTTCTTGATGTTCCTCACCATCACTGCCAACTAAAATCAAGCAGAATAGAAAATTCTCATTTTAAATTCTGATATGATTTATGTCACTCCATGACTGTTCTAAAGTCAAATGACAATCATGACATAACCAATATGCAATATATCTGCAAGCAAAACTATGGTTCAATCAGTGTGCACTTTGACACTTTCACTTGCCTTCACTGAGATGCTCTTCCACCTCTTCTTTATCCTCTACACTCTCATCATCTTCGCTTTTGTGGTCTGCGGGGCAGCTGAGAGTTGACAACAACTTCTGATATGGTGACTTTTGCTCTGGTTCGTTGTTCTTGTCACTTTCAGCACTGGACTGTACCAGGCTGTCTGGCTGTAGCAAAGAGAAAACATTACAAAACACAAGGTAGCTAAGAAACTAATTGCAAGTCAGATTAGTAGCTAGCTGACGAGACAGTAGACTTACCAAATCCAATATTAGTTTTTTCTGCCTTTTCTGTGACTAGAATAAATTATTTAAAACATTTTATTTATATTCTATGCAGTGTCAAGGGAGTAACACGATGTGTCGCCAGCCAGCTAGCTATAGAGCCCCACACTCAATGTGTCATAATACCCTTAAATCCTAGCGGTCAAAACAGGGAAATGGTTCCAATCGTTTTTCCACCATTCATTTTTCCCATAGGGGATTTTAGAAACCTTAAAATAAGCGCTGTGTTTCGTGTAGGCTTACCCTGGCGTGTCGTTTTGATAACCATGTAAATCTCTCTCAGACAAGTTGACTTTTATATATATATATATATATATATATTTACTCTCAGATTCGAAAATGCTAATTAGCATCAAATTAGGGGTACTAAGCTAACATATGGAATTGTTTTCAGATGGTCATACCATGGATCATTTAGCTATTTGATTTTGAATTTTAGGACCCCTTTAGCTATTTTTTTGAATAAACGTTTGTTTGTAGAATGAGCAGCGACGCTCCTCTGGGTGTAAACTCTGTGGATTTGAAAAGTAGAAGTGCTCACAGTAGAACGGACCCCCCTTTTACTGCGACACAACATACATAATACAATTGTATGGTGCAATATGTATGTCCAATATGAAAAAAATACAGAACATTGTGCAATACGAATGAGCTAATTAACAATGAGATTTGAAAGTGTTTTCTAAAGTTGATTAATATAATTATATTATTGTTATTAATAGTTGCATTATAAATAATGTTTTGTTATTTGTATTACTGCTGTTACCATGATAACTATATATTAATCCTTAGTTTTAATGCTGTTAACATTGTCAATGCTATAATATTTGTGCTATAAAAGGTGATTAACTTTTTTCATTTTTTCATATTGTTAAACAGAATTCATTCGCAAAATAAAATGTTACGAATTTCGACCGTTGTATAATTTTTTACCATCGTCATTACGGGACTTTTATTTTGAAGGAAATCGCTGTGGTCATGGCCTTATTCTTTCTAGGTCTTGCTTTTTCTTGCTGTTGGAACGGAGGTGGGAGACACTGGTAGACACGTGTGTTTGGGTTTTTTCGTAGGACAATAACGTCACTTCCGGTATTCAAATTAAAGGGATAATCCACAATAAATATTCCACAAAAAAGTATATTACACTACATTCTCTTACCAAACTCTGTGCTTTTACTTTGGCTGCAGTTGATTCACCCAGACATATTTAATTGACTTGTAATGAGTGATTTTATGTCATTGACAGCAATATTTAAGGTGGGAAATATTTGATCACCTTGAGAAAAGACTCCACGTTTCCCTTTTTAATGGAACCTGCTCTTGCTACCATAGAGGGATGCTCCTATAAAACAGATGCATGCTTGACAGCATTATGATAGGTCCTCAAAGTTGTCATCTGCTGAAGCTTTCATATGCTGAGAGGTTGTGGAGGTATGACAGAGGGCACAAGAACTGGTGGATTGTTGATCTGCAGTGACCTCTCAACTACGGTTGCCTATTTGGTCATATTTGACCAAGCAATTAATTAATTATGCATAATGGGGATATCAGTTTACTGTTTGCCTGTTTTAGCTGTTACCATGGCAGAACTTAATTTATTATTAACCATTTGTGTCTAGTTTTCTTACTCAGACCATTTTGGACTTAGATTTTATGTGTCAATTAGGAAAATTAACAATAGCATAAGGGTATGGCTTAATCTTACAAGAATGCACCTTACTTCACTGAAAGAGAGATGTTGACCATGTAAAACACCCTCTTGCGTTCCAATGGAGGGCACAACCTCAAGACAAGACAAAGAAAAGGCTCAGAGAACCATAAGGTTTCGGGTGGCATCTGCAAATAGCGGTCGCATTTTAACGGAGGTGTTCAAGGATGACACATTGACATTGTGTTGCTCAGTGACAGACTCAGTTGACTCGGACTGCACCAGCAACTCGGAGAGCGAGCGGGCGTGCTCCCCACCAACCAGCGAGGCAAATGGGCATCTGTGTGGGCTGGTGGGCACAGCACCGGATGATTGCGGGAGTGATCCGGATGACCTGCTTATGTACGCTAGCACCAAAAAGGAGCTGCTCTTTAGCAACAAGCGCATTAATATCTGCAGCAAGAATGGGACTGTACGTGGTGTGAGGAACAAAGTCAGTGCAGGTCAAGTGCTGTTCAACAACCTTTCCAACCTCTCCAACGTGTATACAGTGAGTAATTTAACAATGTTATATTCCTCATAGCTATCCTAGCAGGCCTGTGTTTACTTTCTGGAAAAGTCACACAGTGTCAAAACGCATCATCATGAGACGTTTTTGATCATGCTTGATTTTGGGCATCAGGAGACTGAAAGCAGTATAAAACTTCAATGTTGACATGTGGACTATCAAAAGTGGACTAATGAAGAATATATGAAAAAACAGTTTAAGTAAAATGTCCCTTTAATAACAATTCACCTTTCTAGTCACACTTTACAGTGTGTCCCTAATACCTATGCAATTACATGGTAATTACAGTGAAGGTACACATTGCTACAGTACTTACAACAGCTTTGATCTGTTTCTTTCTCTTCCTGCCGTCTTGAAGGGTAACCTGCGTGGCATCCGACCTCATCTGAAAAAAATACCATGGGAAAAAGATGCTGGGAACTGAGACTGGGTCTACTGACTCTGCTGGGAATAGAACACACAACCTTTGGTCTTAAAGATTTGTGTTTATGTATTTACTTCGGGGACAGTCACACTAGGCCCAATGTCTCAATTACTCCCCCTGGTCCCTTATGGTTTATGACCTGAATGGTTGAGATAATAGTGAATAACCAATGCAATCCTAAAACCAATACAGTAGAGATCCAAACCCTACAGTTATGAACAGACTATTCCTCTAAATACAGCATTATTCTAGAGGCTGTGTAAATCAGCTATGCCAAACGCTGTATTGGACATGTGTTATTGAATGGATGAATTTAAAATAAAAATCTTAAAGTCCTACAAATCTGTTTTTTGATCAGTAAAAAAAACACTTTAACTCAAAGTTACAGTCCTTTGATTGTAAGACAACATGTAACTTTACCAAGGAAAAGTTATCAGAATTGACAGTCAGTGACAATAGTGGGCTTTAGAACACTGTTAGCAAGGCAAAGACTCCATAGAGCATGGCACAGGGGTACGCTACCAACAGCTGCTGGCCCTCCATAGCCAGGGTAGAGATGAAGCTGAGAAACTGCACAAGCCAATCACCAGCAAGGCCAGGATCATTCCGATGATCCCTCTGGATGTAAATCAAAAGTCAAATTTGAAAAAAGTAACAAACAAAAGGACATGACAGAACAGAACTCAAGATGAGCAAACCGTAGTTTTTCTACGCAATATTATTTAGGCAACCTTTTCATTGTTTTTGGACTGCAAGGCCTACTCACTGTAGGGAAAAGACGACTGCAAATGCAGATAGTGCCACCATGGGGGGGAGGCAGTAGCCCAGCACGCTGGCTACACAGCCATAGGACACAGTCAGGGAACTCATCAGGGTCAACAGGGTGTAGATGGCCATACAGCCGATGGCACTGATCCCATAGACATAGCCAAAGTGGGATTTGCTTGCCTATATAAGAGAGTAAATACATTTAGTTACAGTGCACTTTCAGTACAGTACATGCACAGTTACATACAGCAAAGCTACAAATGCTTTTTATCTGAATAATGATTAATGATGACTTGGGCTGTGAAAACACACACACACACACACACACGAGCTGCTGGGGAGGTTCTTCACCATGAGTAAAGTGGCACCCAGAGTGATACAGAACAGAATAGGGCTCGTCAGGTCGGTCTCATTCATGATGCTGCCATCTGCTGGCATCAGGCATCATAGGGTTCAGCACTGTCAACGTCTTCTGCCAAATGTGCTAAAAATTCATGCCAAGCTCTGCACAAATACACAACAGATGTGAAGATGAGAAGACCTATATACACTTTCACGTTGAAATATGTTCTTACGTTAATTTTAGTTCTGTTAAAGCTTTCAATGTGTTGAATAAACCACCAGTTTAGAGCAGTACTGGTGACTCAGGTCTTACCTTCCAGCAACGGAAGCTCTTCTTCGTATGATCCGTCTGTTCCAGCTGTGTATTGATACGTCCCAGCGGGCGTTGTGGGCTGGTAAACTTGCCCTGTGTACGGCTGGCCCATAGAGGGGGCGAACACACCAGGCATGAACACATCTATGCCACTAATAACAAAACACAAATCTTACTGGCTAAATGTACCTACTTGTCCAAAACAGTAGGGGAAGATGAGAGGGATATGCCTCACTCATCTTTCTATCCTGAGAGGGATATGCCTCACCCCTCCCTTTCTATCCTGACATAATGTAATTTATCTTCTTCAGAGAACAAAATAATATAATGAGTTAGACTTATTGACACTTTCAAATCTCCCCAGTCTAAAAGCTGAATGAAGTGTGTTACACCACCACTCAGGAAAGAGTTTACTCCATATACTTACTCATCCTCATACTCTGGGTTAGGGTCAGAGCCATTGTAGTCTAAGGCCACCTGTCCCTGGTCATCAATGTAATACCCTGACAGGTAGAAGTCCTGTTCAAATTTCTGAAAATCCCCCATTGCTATGGAGTAGGCAGAAAATATGAAGATAAAGATCATGACTGTAACAGTAGAGTGACGCAAGGGGCTAGCCTTTTGAGGAAGGGTGCTCAGTTCCCACATATTATATCACAAAACGAGTTGCCAACCAAATCACCATTATATAAGCTACAAATTAAAATACAAATAGACGACCTATTGCGCTTTATCCTTTGACCAACATCATACTGACACTACAGCAGAAAAGGCAAGCCAGATATTATTCAAACAGTAGGATTCACTCAAACTGCTAAGGCCAGATCATAATTAGTAACTGGGATTGCCTTATTGTTGAGTTCAGATTTCAAACCTTGAAGTAAATTCTGAGCAAGACCTCCTGTTATGTTGTCAGGGGAGAGTTTTGAAAGAACATTTGAAGGCTGTGTGGGGATGTACTATAAATAGCTTCCTATATTTGAGCTGGGGGCATGATAACCCCAGAGAAGTAGACTAAGTAGCCCACTTTCTGTTTAATCTATTTCTTAATTCCCTATTTTTTCCTTTTCCATTTTGCTAGGTTTAGTAATATGTCTTATGCAAATTACAGCCATTTGCAGAAATGCAATGGTTTTGGATACTGGGTGCTACTGAACAGAATTAACCATTTCCACGGTTTACATGGCTCTTATTTTGAATGATTTTCGAACAGCTTAAATCGGATGTTGCTGGCTCAACATGGGCCAAGCCAGTTAAATTATTTCCTTGTGGGCAAAGCTGCTTAATGTTGTTGTTAAAAAAAAAAAAAGGGTAACAGTGCATTAGCATTCATACATCTACAAGGTAGTCATACATTTACATTTGGTCCTACATATGAAAAACAACCAAGTCCAACGAACTAGCTAGCTACCTTGCTTAACCCAGTATCAGCTGGAGCTAGCTGTCAACGAAATAGCAAGGAAAGCTTGGAAGAGCACAAAAAAGACTTATATTCTCGACATTTACAGACACCCTTACCGTAATTCAGTTCTCTTCTAGCAATTGACGGTGGAATAAAATACATAACATTTCCACCATGGCTGATGTAAGTATAAATGATTTGAACACAATCATTGATTACATTAATCTCTAGATAGCTGAAGTCATAGCCAGTTGCTACACCAGTGTAGTAGCTACCAGGGGCGCAACTTTCACTGAGGACAGGGGGGACATGTCCCCCCCACATTGCAACGGTGTGCTTTAGGACCATGCGGACGGCTCCGAGCGGTCGGATAGGCTGTTTGGAGTGTTTATGTGACAAAAAAATAGAAGTCTGAAGTTTACATACACTTAGGTTGGAGTCATTAAAACTCGTTTTTCAACCACTCCACAAATTTCTTGTTAACAAACTATAGTTTTGGCAAGTCGGTTAGGACATCTACTTTGTGCATGACACAAGTAATTTTTCCAACAATTGTTTACAGACAGATTATTTCACTTATAATTCACTATATCACAAGTCCAGTGAGTCAGAAGTTTACATACACTAAGTTGACTGTGCCTTTAAACAACTTGGAAAATTCCAGAAAATGATAGCTTTAGAAGCTTCTGATAGGCTAATTGACATCATTTGAGTCAATTGGAGGTGTACCTGTGGCTGTATTTCAAGGCCTACCTTCAAACTCAGTGCCTTTTTGCTTGACATCATGGGAAAATCAAAAGAAATCAGCCAAGACCTCAGAACAAACATTGTAGACCTCCACAAGTCTGGTTCATCCTTGGGAGCAATTTCCAAACGCCTGAATGTACCACGTTCATCTGTACAAACAATAGTACGCAAGTATAAACACCATGGGACCACGCAGCCGTCATACTGCTCAGGAAGGAGACTGTCTCCTAGAGATGAACGTACTTTGGTGCGAAAAGTGCAAATCAATCCCAGAACAACAGCAAAGGACCTTCTGAAGATGCTGGGGGAAACCGGTACAAAAGTATCTATATCCACAGTAAAAGGAGTCCTATATCGACATAACCTGAAAGGCCGCTCAGCAAGGAAGAAGCCACTGCTCCAAAATAGCCAGACTACGGTTTGCAACTGCACATGGGGACAAAGATCGTACTTTTTTGAGAAATGTCCTCTGGTCTGATGAAACAAAAATAGAACTGTTTGGTCATAATGACCATCGTTATGTTGTGGGGGTGCTTTGCTGCAGGAGGGACTGGTGCACTTCACAAAATAGATGGCATCATGAGGAAGGAAAATTATGTGGATATATTGAAGCAACATCTCAAGACATCAGTCAGGAAGTTAAAGCTTGGTCGCAAATGGGTCTTCCAAATGGACAATGACCCCAAGCATACTTCCAAAGTTGTGGCAAAATGGCTTAAGGACAACAAAGTCAAGGTATTGGAGTGGCCATCACAAAGCCCTGACCTCAATCCTATAGAAAATGTGTGGGCAGAACTGAAAAAGCGTGTGCGAGCAAGGAGGCCTACAAACCTGACTCAGTTACACCAGCTCTGTCAGTAGGAATGGGCCAACATTCATCTAACTAATTGTGGGAAGCTAGTGGAAGGCCACCCGAAACGTTTGACCCAAGTTAAACAATTGAAAGGCAATGCTACCAAATACTAATTGAGTGTATGTACACTTCTGACCCACTGGGAATGTGATGAAAGAAATAAAAGCTGAAATAAATAATTCTCTCTACTATTATTCTGACATTTCACATTCTTAAAATAAAGTGGTGATCCTAACTGACCTAAGAGAGGGAATTTTTACTAGGATTAAAAGTCAGAAGTTGTGAAAAACAGAGTTTAAATGTATTTGGCTAATGTGTATGTAAACTTCCGACTTCAACTGTATGTCCCCCCCACTTCTAAAACCAAAGTTGCGCCCCTGGTAGCTACCTATCTTGTCTGTGTAATTCTAACACATTGACACATTTTGTTGCAGGACTTGAAGAGATACTTGTACAAACAGTTATCAAGGTATGTTTGTTTGTGGTATGATTATGTGTTCATTGTGATTCTTCTGTTGCTGAAACCTAATATTGAACTTGTGATTCCCTAATGTGAAAAGTGAAGTTCAGTAGTTTGAATTATGACTAAGGAGTCTGCTCTTTTTCTCCTTATCCACCAGTGTTGAGGGTCTTCATGCAATCGTAGTGACAGACAGGGATGGTGTCCCAGTTATTAAAGGTAGGTCTCCCTCACAACTGTGTTTTGTTCTAAAAGCTAGGTAATTTAGTTGACCTTTTCTTGTCCTTGTCCAATGTGTTGTGCTCAGTGTACATGATATATTCTCCTTCAGTGGCGAACAATAACGCACCAGAATATGCTCTACGGCCAGGCTTCTTCTCCACCTTTGCATTGGCCACACATAAAAAAAGAGCTCTTTTGCTGAAAGACATCGATACAGTACATGTTGTTTGATAGTGTCATGATGCTGTATTCTTTGTTGCCTTAATTTTCTAATACTTGAATGTAACCCCTTCCTTGCTTGTGTTTTTTGTAATTAATTAGTGACCCATTTATGTTGCTAATTTCTTTATTAAAATAAATATTTATTCACAGTATGAGGGTTACATCTTGTTAAGTAAAATTAAGATCAAGTAAATGTCAACTAGTGAAAGATGTCAGTCAATCTAGAGAAAATACAATTCCTGGAGGAACTTTAAGTCTATATTTAAAAAAAAAGATTAGATCCAAAACATTGTCATTGTGCATGTCCTGAAAATTACATTGTCAAAAATGGACATTCTTTTTTTGATGGTCAGAGAGCCCCATTGACTTTTGTCTTGGGAGCAGAGAGGATATCTGTGGATAACAGGAGTGACAAGCTACCAGACTTAAGGTTAAGATCAATTAGTTCACTGTGGGAATATGCCTCTTGTCTGACATCGGTCACAGCTCATCCACTTCACGTTGTCATTTTCCTTTTCTTATCTGTGACTGAAAACGATAAACATTCATTCATTTTTTAGGTTATTTTGCTCTGGCTCTACCCCCATTAGTTAAGCATTTGGATTAAGGTAGCCAGTTCAAGCTTTGTTTCTGTTTTATACATTTGAATAGTGATAGTGGATTATGGGCTCACCAGTTTCCATCGTATTATCTTGATCCACTCATCTGCCTCCACACCACTCTTGGCACACAGATAAAATGTCCTCTCAGGGAACACCAAACTAAATAAGAGACCGAATGAGTATTAATGCAAGGTTTAATATCAACAGATACAGAAAGAGACCCAGCAACAAAAGAAAATAGCCGAGTGGAGGTTAGGACTTCTCCTGTCATCACTCTGGTTCCACTTCCTCTTATCTGCCACTGCCATCGGTCACCACTATCCATATTTTATATTCCTCTGTAAGCGGAAGTGAAATCAACAGATAACATGTTTAAAAATGCCTACTGAGGTTTACCAAATTCAAGATTGAACATTGAAACTAGCGCCAGTGGCAAAAAAAAACCTGAAGGAAAGGCTGACCTTTAACAGCAGTGTATTATAGTCAAAACAGTATTATTAATAGTCAGTCAATAGTTAGTCAAAAGTCTGTAAAGGCCTTAATCACCAGAGTTGGTAGGCCCACTCTTGGCTCAATGGATTGGCGCTCACCAGAAGCAGTTGACTCTGTCCTTGGAGTAGTCAAACTGGACTGCAGAGCATGCTGTCAGATCCAGGGTGCGAATAGGCTCATCAAACTAAGACAGGAGAGCAAATGAGAGATGGCAACATCATCCTGTCACAAACACTGACATTAAATAAAATCTAGCTATTCATGATATTACATCTGCATCATAAACCATGACCGCTATCAGAGATATGGTTTCTACTCACCATTTTGTCCTTAAAGTATTTGAGTTCATTTCTGTTTAATGTGAACCACCTCTGCTTCCAGTTCTGAAAAAATACCATAAATTGAAAGTCTTTCAACCAGAACAACTTTAAACCTGGCCTGTACAGCTGTGTATTTCTCTCACCTTTACGACTGCTCCTAACTTTACCAGATAGCCCTCCTTTGTTCCAAACTGTGAACAAAATCAATAAAAAACAATGTCATCTCATGAGGTTTGTGATACTTGACCTAAGTAATTATGTTGTTATGATTAACCCATGTGTTTGCTTCACTAATAAATGTGCTTGTGATCATACCGATGGAGCGTTAGCCACCAGGTCGCTCTCTGTTCGTCCTGTCTGCATGGCTGTGTGAACCCGCACAGACTCATAGATGGACGGCTCTTCTACACGCCATGGATACGGGCATTTAAGGACAATGAGGGTACCTGGTTGAGTGAAAGGTCAAGGTTCATGTTAGGGGTCTTGAGGGTATACCATGGGATATATTTCAGTCATTGAAAATATAAATAAACAGCTAGGAAATGGTTAATGTTTAGAGTTAGGATTCAGTAAGGTCTGAAGGACTGGTCTCAAGCCAACCTGTCTCACTGCCCAGCAGAGGTTGGTTGGCAAAATGGCTGACAAAGTCCTGGAAGGACGCAAACTCATTGAAGCCGAAAGCGTAGCCATTGCTTTTCCGTGTCACATGGAAATGTTTAACTGAATCCTTGGCTCTGTATAAGGACAGAAACAAGCATGTGGTGAATGGGAATCCATCTGAAATGGGGCATGGAAGAGGGAGGGAGACCTTTTACTTTTTAAGAGGGACGGGTTAGGTAGGCCCACCTGACAGAGAGGGCGAAGCTGCCAGGACCATCATGACTGTTTCGGAGGAGATAGCTGCCATCCTTCCCATTGGATAGGAGGAGAGCTTCAGCGGCATGGCGGGACAGGTCAAAGTGGTACCATCTGGGAGAGGTGGAAGACGGACAAAGCCAATCAGAGTACAGCAGCTAACAGACATGCATCACTAATGTGAGTGGTGAGCAGACTCATGAAATCCACAGCAGACATGTCACTGGGTGTGAAGTGATGTACCGCTAAGGTGCAATAGACTAGCAGGAAGTGCATGTTAAACCCAAATAATTACTGACAAGAGAAACATGCACACACCGTAAGATCTGAAAAGTAAAGTGCCACCATGTAATGAACAGCTGCAGTGTGTGTGTGTGTGTAAGAAACACTGACCAATTGTTCTCAAGTGACTTCACCATGCAAAGGCACTTTAGAGGTCACTTCAAAGCTGTTTCCCCCCAAACAAACAAGACAGCTGCAGAAAAAATCACCGCAACTAATGTAGATGTGAAAGTTGGGTATTTGCATTGCAGATGGCAGAGTGGAATTTATTTCACACTTCAATAAACTCAGCGCCAACACCTGCACTAGAATAGGTACAACAGAATGACATGTAGTGAGAACTTGAATATTTATTTTGCCTTCATTCAAAGAGGCAGTTTGGAATTCAAACAACAATAAAGCAGTCACCCCACTTCTTTTTTGGTAAACAGGTGAAGGATGGAGCTAGAGCTAGAGAAATGTAACCACTCAAATTAATCTACGGAGCTACATATGCAAGGACACCCATTCGATAAAAATAGTTTGAAACTATACCGTGTTTGTTTACAATTATATTATTAACAAACAATGGAGTAAAACAAGCTTATATCTTGGGTTCTTGGGGTACAGTTGAACTAGCTTATATTAGGCATTTAAATTATATTATTTAAGATTCAATGGCTTTATATCATTCATTTTTAAGTTTGGGGGTTGAAAACAATACCATGATGCCTAGTGAAGGGATTTCCTTCTCTAGAACGCCTTTCAGATCTTGGCCTAGCGTTCCTTCCTGAACAATGCTAAAACGCACTACCTATGAAGAATACTTTAATTTCCTTTTGATCAGATAGGCTCTAAAATAAAGATTTACGAATAGGCAAAATTATAAGAAAGACATTCTTACTCTAGCGACTCCAACTCATCGTCGACACTTGGCGTATCACTGTAGTAGCTCATCTTGTAAACGATGGCAGTTCACCTGTGCGCTTCTCAGTCTCCACCTGTGCGCTTCTCAGTCTCCACCTGTCAGGTTACCGAGTCGACTCAACATTCTAAAAGCATGGCCCGAAATCGACACGCTGACTGCCTGACCAAAAGAAAACTACCATACGAGGAAGTTGTCTCGGCTGCTGGCTAGGAAGTTCAAATCAGACATGCTACGTCACTCCACAACAAAACAGAACATACTGTAAGCCTACAATATGTCTGTGCCATAGTCATGTGCCCACTGTGATCTCAAGGTCCACAGCTTGCTTCTAGGATTAAACTGTTCTTTACATTTCTCACATTTTAAAATAAATGTCGTAGCCGGCCGCGACCGGGAGACCCATGGGGCGGCGCACAATTGGCCCAGCGTCGTCCAGGGTAGGGGAGGGAATGGCCGGCAGGGGATGTAGCTCAGTTGGTGGAGCATGGCGTTTGCAACGCCAGGGTTGTGGGTTCGATAAAATAATGTATGTGCTAACTGTAAGTCGCTCTGGATAAGAGCGTCTGCTAAATGACTAAAATGTCAATGTAAATGTAAATGTAAATAAAGAGGTAGAGGAGGGGAGGAGATAGAGGGGTTGACTGAGGCCCCTTAACCCTTGCTTAGAAAACTAGGCAAGTTTGCTGTCATATAATAACCCTCATTATTGTACACAAAAGATAATGACATTAAACACCACTAAGTTTAAATTATTAACATCACAGAACATTTGATTTGCTATTGTATTTAAAGCAGTACACACATTTGGAATTAAGTTGATATAAAATTATGATTTTATTATAAACAAGTTCACAACTAATTTATAATCATTTCTCTGAAACTTTTCCAATTTCACTATAGGTCAACTCAGCTGCCTTTTCCATGTTGCGTAGGATTTGACATGCAGGATTTGACTGTAAAAAATTATTTAAAAAAATAAGAGTCTAATTTAAATCACATAAAATACTGAGGATTAATCTATCTAAAGAAGACCAAACCAGGTCAGACTTGCATGTGGTAGAGGCTGTTGCATAGAGGTCACTTCTCAGAAGCAGATATAAATGGCAATGTCCATCTTACATTTTAGCCATTTAGCAGACACTCTTATCCAGAGCGACTTACAGTTAAGTGAGTGCATACATTTTTAATACTGGCCCCCCATGGGAATCGAACCCACAACCCTGGTGTTGCAAGCGCCATGCTCTACCAACTGAGCTACAGGCAAGAGAACATTCGTAAAGCCTACTTCACATACAGGAGGGCCATATCTGAAGCCTATTAAGTTGCACATTTGGTTGTCTTGCTTTAGAAGCCCCAGGATCTCTATCATCTTCCCACATTACATTTTCATTTTCCAGCGTGTAAATGTACATTGCATTTTGGTCCTTGTCTTATAACTCAACGTGTGCTGCCACTTTGGCCAGGTCTCTCTTGAAAAGAGATTGTACCTAAACGAGAAAATAAAGGTTAAATAAATCAATACGTCCCATGTTTAAATGGACTTCAAGGCTCCTTTACCGAACATGCCTACAGCTAACAGCAGGTTGGTATGTAATAGTGGTGGGAAAGGTCAGTTCCATGCCAAATCCATGTAAACTCCTGTCAAAATAGATTTAAGTGTGATTCATAAATTTACATATTGTTATCACCTATCCAAGCCACAGAGATCAGTGGTTAGGAGGGGAAGTCCACTTTACAGCATTTGGATTTTGCCCTTCTATAGAGCCCCACAGTGGAGGTGTCATAATACCCATAAAACCTAGCGGTGAAACAGGGAAATGATTCCAATCGTTTTTCCACCATTCATTTTTCCCATAGGGAATTTTAGAAACACTTAAAATAAGGGCTGTGTTTTGTTTAAACTTATCCTGGCGTGACGTTTTGATAACCATGTAAATCTCTCTCCGACAAGGTGACTTTTATCATGGCATTTGTAGTTCTTTATGATAGCCACATTAGCAGCTAATTAGCATTTCTTTTGGGGGGGTAAATACAGGCAAATATATTGATAAAAGTCACTTTGTCCTAGAGAGATTTACACGGTTATCAAAACGTCACACCAGGGTAAGCCTACACGAAACACAGCCCTTATTTTAAGTGTTTCTAAAATCTCCTAAGTGAAGAATGAAGGGTGGAAAAATGATTAGAACCATTTCCTTGTTCGACCACTAGGTTTTATGGGTATTATGATGCTGGTACTCTATGTGACCTCCCCGTCTCCACGGTTCATATGCAATAATATGCGTTGTTCACAATTTCATTTTGGTGTGTTTGTTTAAGAAATACCAACAACAAATAGCTGCGCCTAAACACAAAAGGAGTCATAGCTTGATGCTAACTTTACAAAGAAGTGTACGCAGCTGTCATGTCTCCTCCCGTTGCTCCCCTCTGGCGCTCCGATTCACCGGTCTACTGAGCCACCGGTCTGAGCGCACCACCTCGGCACACAGGAATGGAAACCCAACACACCCGAATCACCTCCAGCACACCTGCACCTCATCATCTCATCACCACCACTATATAGCCCTGGACTGTTCGTTCATTGTTGTGTGTAATTGTTAGCGTCGTGTCGTTTACTCGCTCTTTGTTATTCTCTTTCTCATTGTTAAGTAAACCTTTACCTTGTTAATTCCTGCATCTGCGTCCTACCTCTTCGTATACTCAGTACTCGTCACAGAATTACACACCACTCACGAAAATGGATGCAGCATGAGGTTCCCAGTGCCTCAACCAGCACCAGCAGCAGCTTGCCCAGTTGAACACCACCATGCAGGAAGTGCTCCAGCGCTCCGGTTACACCTCAGGGAGCGGCGAGTGCACCCAATCCACCTATTCCCGTACTATCACCCACTTCTGATACCGGAGCGCTATGATGGTAAAACTACTAAATGTAGCGGCTTCCTACTACAGGTTTCACTTTATCTGGAGCGTCAGCCTGGGGCATATCCATCTGACCAAGCCAGGATGGCGCTGGTGATTTCGCTACTTAAAGGAAAGGCACTTCCCTTCTCCACCTTCCTCGCTCAGTTCAGGGCGGTGTTTGATCATCCCACGGAGGGAAAGGACAGGGGTGAGCATCTCCTCCAGCTACAACAGGGAGAGGGGCCCGCGTCCGAGTACGCTCTGAGCTTTCGCACGGTGGCGGCGTCTTCCGCACAGCTTTCAGGAGAGGCTTACGGGAGGACATCAAGACGGAACTCGCATGTCGGGACAATGAGATGGACCTTGATACCCTCATCGCCACGTCCATCCGTCTTGACGACATGTTGAGAGACAGACGGCGTTCCCAACACCTCCCAGAGCCTCGACGCTCACCCCATCTGAGCTATGGAAGCCGCCCTGCCTCCGAGTCCTCACCCATGGAGGTGGGCTGCACCCCCTATACCACCACGGACCACAGATCTCCTGGTGGCTCCCAATCTAGGCGGTATGACTCCCGTAGCCGCTCCGTGAGTGTTATGTCATCTATCACAAAACCATTGTTTTTAGTTCCCAAAACAGTGACTGGTTATTCCTTCTCTTCCATTTCAACTGCAATGACAGATTCTGGATCAGCGGGGAAACTTATAGATAGGGAGCTGGTCTCTGAATGGGGGTTGCCCACCGTGCCACTGCTTTCTCTGCTACACGTCACTCTCCCCATCACCATCACCATTCCCACACTACTGGAGCACCACGAGGAGCTGTCATTCCACATCGTCACGTAACCCCTTCACCAGATCGTCTTGGGATTGCCCTGGCTCAGACTACACAACCCCACCATCAATTGGATCACCAAGAGGATCACAGCCTGGTCCACCTCATGCCGGAAGACCTACCTGCTGGTGGTTTGTTGTTCCACGTCAGTAGAGAGTCCGGAGTCCGCCCTCCAGCCCAACATTTCACGTGAGTACGCAGATCTCGCCGATGTCTTCTCTTCATCAAAGGCTACGTGTCTCCCTCCTCACATGCCCTGGGACTGCGCCATTGACCCGCTGGAGGGACAACACCCCCCGAACAGTCAAATTTACCCCCTTTCCATGGCGGAGACTGAGGCCATGGAGAAGTATGTGGCGGAGACCCTGAAACAGGGGTTCATCAGACGCTCTACCTCTCCTGCCTCCGCCAGCTTCTTCTTCATGGCCAAAAAAGACGGAGGACTGAGGCCGTGCATTGACTACAGGGGGCTGAACGCAGTCACCACCAAGTACCGGTACCCCCTTCCTCTGGTTCCATCGGCCATCGAGCAGCTACGCGGGGCCCGGTACTTGACCAAGTCGGACCTGAGGAGTGCCTACAACCTGATCCGAATCCGGGAAGGAGACGAGTGGAAGACGGCATTCAGCACTACCTCAGGCCACTATGAATACTGCGTCATGCCCTACGGCCTCGCCAACGCACCCTCTGTGTTCCAGTCCTTCATCAATGACGTGTTCCGAGCCATGCTGAGTAGACAGGTGGTGGTGTACGTCGACGATATCCTGATCTACTCGGCTACGTTCGAGGAGCACATCAGGGACGTCCGAGCTGTCCTACTCTGCCTCCGGAAACACAGCCTGTTGGTGAAGGGGGACAAATGCGAATTCCACCAACAAGCCATCTCCTTCCTGGGATACCGGATCAGTCCTCAGGGGGTGTTCATGGAAGGAGTGAAGACGGACGCCGTCAGGTCATGGCCAGTTCCCACCACCATCAAGGGTCTACAGAGCTTCGCCAGTTTTCTACCGGCGTTTCATCAGGTCCCTCAGCTCCATAGCCGCCCCGCTCATCTCTCTCCTTAAGGGTGGGCCTCAGAAGCTGGCCTGGAACCCTGAGGCTGACGCTGCCTTCAAGAGGCTGAAGGAGAGGTTTACCACAGCGCCCATCCTAAAACACCCAGATCCATCTTGTCTGTTCATCCTAGAGGTGGACGCATTGGACGAGGGTGCGGTCCTCTCCCAGCGGCACGGCAAGCCAGAGAAAATATATCCCTATGCCTTTTTCTTTAAAAAGCTTACCCCCGCAGAGAGGAACTATGGAGTTGGAGACAGGGAGCTGTTGGCGGTGGTCCTCGCTCTGGAGGAATGGAGACACTGGCTGGAGGGCGCAGTCCATCCATTCTGGATTCTTACTGACCACCGGAATTTGGAGCACATACGGGCAGCGAAACGGATGAACCCTCGTCAAGCCAGGTGGGCCCAATTTCTCACTCGCTTCCAATTCATTCTGTCCTACCGCCCAGGATCCCAGAATGTGAAAGCCGACACTCTCCAGGATGCACCATACCGGAGAGAGGAAGGATCTGGGGGGTCCTATCCTGCCCCAGTCTCTCATCGTTGCACCTGTTGTTTGGGATGTGGATGAAGACATCCCCCTGGCGGCCCAGGAGGACCCAGCGCCTGCCAACGCCCCTCCGGGTCGCGTGTATGTACCCACCAGTGTCCGTGACCGCATGCTGATCTGGGCGCACACCACCCTTATGGCAGGGCACTCCGGTATTACGCGCACCCTGCATTCTCTAGCACAAAAATACTGTTGGCTTCTGATGTCTCTCGCTATGTAAACTCCTGTTCCGTATGTGCCCAAATGAAGACACCTCGGAATGCCCCGGCAGGCAAAGTTCCTCTACCAGTGCCTCAGCGACCTTGGTCACACCTGTCCATAGACTCTGTCACCCGACCTCCCACGTTCTGACGGCTTCACCACAGTCATGGTGGTCGTAGATCGGTTCTCAAAATCATGCAGTTTTTTGCCACTAACTGGTCTTCCCTTCTGCTCTCCAGGTCGCTGAGGTCCTGTTCCAACAGGTCTTCTGGCACTATGGACTTCCGGAGGACATCGTCTTGGACAGTGGCCACCAATTCACCTCCAGAGTGTGGAAAGCTTTCCTGGAGAAGATCGGGGCCACGGCCAGCCTCACTTCCGGGTATAGGCCTCAGTCAAATGGGCAGGTGGAGCGCATGAACCGGGAGCTGGGGATGTTTTTTCGTTGCCACTGTCAGGACCGGCAGGGTGAGTGGGCGAGGTTTCTTCCCTGGGCAGATTATGCCCAAAACTCCCTCGTTCACTCCTCCACGGGGCTCACTCCCTTCCAATGCAGACCTGTCCGGCCCTGGCCCCACCCAGCCAGACCGATGCGCCCGCTGTTGACGAGTGGTTCTTCAGGACCGGACAGGTCTGGGATGCCGCCCATGTCCGCCTCCAGAGGGCCATTAGTCGGCAGAAGGACCAAGCTGACCACCACCGCAGTGAGGTTCCCGTATTCCAGCTTGGTGATCGCGTCTGGCTGTCCACTCTAAACCTCCCTCTCCGCCTGCCCTGCAAGAAACTGAGCCCCGAGTTTGCGGGGCCGTTTAAGGTCCTCCAGCGGATTAATGAGGTGTCGTACCGGCTGCTCCTTCCCCCTCACTACCTACTTTTCATGTGTCTCTCCTCAGGCCGGTGGTTCCTGGTACTCTGGCGGACGCCATCCCCCGGGGTACGCCCCCTCCACCCCTGGACATTGACGGGAGTCCGGAGTATGCTGTGAGGGATCTGCTGGACTCCAGGTTCTGTGGGGGATGGCTCCGTTACCTGGTGGACTGGGAGGGGTATGGCCCTGAGGAGAGGAGCTGGGTTCCGGCTGGGTAATTCTGGACCCCAACCTACAGTTGAAGTCGCTCTGGATAAGAGCGTCTGCTAAATGATGTAAATGTAAAATGTAAATGTAAGTCGGAAGTTTACATACACCTTAGCCAAATACATTTAAACTCAGTTTTTCACAATTCCTGACATTTAATCCTAGTAAAATTCCCTCTCTTAGGTCAGTTAGGATCACCACTTTATTTTAAGAATGTGAAATGTCAGAATAATAGTAGAGAGAATTATTTATTTCAGCTTTTTTCTTTCATCACATTCCCAGTGGGTCAGAAGTTTACATACACTCAATTAGTATTTGGTAGCATTGCCTTCAAATTGTTTAACTTGGGTCAAACGTTTCAGGTAGCCTTCCACAATAAGTTGGGTGAATTTTGGCCCATTCCTCCTGACAGAGCTGGTGTAACTGAGTCAGGTTTGTAGGCCTCCTTGCTCGCACACGCTTTTTCAGTTCTGCCAACACATTTTCTATAGGATTGAGGTCAGGGCTTTGTGATGGCCACTCCAATACCTTGACTTTGTTGTCCTTAAGCCATTTTTCCACAACTTTGGAAGTATGCTTGGGGTCATTGTCCATTTGGAAGACCCATTTGCGACCAAGCTTTAACTTCCTGACTGATGTCTTGAGATGTTGCTTCAATATATCCACATCATTTTCCTTCCTCATGATGCCATCTATTTTGTGAAGTGCACCAGTCCCTCCTGCAGCAAAGCACCCCCACGGCATGATGCTGCCACTCCTGTGCTTCACGGTTTGGATGGTGTTCTTCTGCTTGCAAGCGACCCCCTTTTTCCTCCAAACATAACGATGGTCATTATGGCCAAACAGTTCTATTTTTGTTTCATCAGACCAGAAGACATTTCTCCAAAAATTACGATCTTTGTCCCCATGTGCAGTTGCAAACCGTAGTCTAGCTTTTTTATTACATTTACATTTTAGTCATTTAGCAGACGCTCTTATCCAGAGCGACTTACAGGAGCAATTAGGGTTAAGTGCCTTGCTTAAGGGCACATCGACAGATTTTTCACCTAGTCGGCTCGGGGATTAGAACCAGCGACCTTTCGGTTACTGGCACAACGCTCTTACACAACGCTCTTACCCACTAAGCTACCTGCCGCCCCTTTATGGCGGTTTTGGATGAGTGGCTTCTTCCTTGCTGAGCGGTCTTTCAGCTTATGTCAATATAGGACTCCTTTTACTGTGGATATAGATACAGTGATGGAAAAAAGTATTTGATCCCCTGCTGATTTTGTACGTTTGCCCACTGACAAAGAAATTATCAGTCTATAATTTTAATGGGAGGTTTATTTGAACAGTGAGAGACAGAATAACAACAACAAAAATCAGGAAAACGCATGTCAAAAATAAATTTATTTGCGTTTTAATGAGGGAAATAAGTATTTGACCCCCTCTCAATCAGAAAGATTTCTGGCTCCCAGGTGTCTTTTATACAGGTAACGAGCTGAGATTAGGAGCACACTCTTAAAGGGAGTGCTCCTAATCTCAGCTTGTTACCTGTATAAAAGACACCTGTCCACAGAAGCAATCAATCAATACGATTCCAAACTCTCCACCATGGCCAAGACCAAAGAGCTCTCCAAGGATGTCAGGGACAAGATTGTAGACCTACACAAGGCTGGAATGGGCTACAAGACCATCACCAAGCAGCTGGTGAGAAGGTGACAACAGTTGGTGCGATTATTTGCAAATGGAAGAAACACAAAAGACTGTCAATCTCCCTCGGCCTGGGGCTCCATGCAAGATCTCACCTCGTGGAGTTGCAATGATTATGAGAACGGTGAGGAATCAGCCCAGAACTACACGGGAGGATCTTGTCAATGATCTCAAGGCAGCTGGGACCATAGTCACCAAGAAAACAATTGGTAACACACTACGCCGTGAAGGACTGAAATCCTGCAGCGCCCGCAAGGTCCCCCTGCTCAAGAAAGCACATATACAGGGCCGTCTGAAGTTTGCCAATGAACATCTGAATGATTCAGAGGAGAACTGGGTGAAAGTGTTGTGGTCAGATGAGACCAAAATCGAGCTCTTTGGCATCAACTCAACTCGCCGTGTTTGGAGTAGGAGGAATGCTGCCTATGACCCCAAGAACACCATCCCCACCGTCAAACATGGAGGTGGAAACATTATGCTTTGGGGGTGTTTTTCTGCTAAGGGGACAGGACAACTTCACCGCATCAAAGGGACGATGGACGGGGCCATGTACCGTCAAATCTTGGGTGAGAACCTCCTTCCCTCAGCCAAGGCATTGAAAATGGGTCATGGATGGGTATTCCAGCATGACAATGACCCAAAACACACGGCCAAGGCTACAAAGGTTTGGCTCAAGAAGAAGCACATTAAGGTCCTGGAGTGGCCTAGCCAGTCTCCAAACCTTAATCCCATAGAGAATCTGTGGAGGGAGCTGAAGGTTCGAGTTGCCAAACGTCAGCCCGGAACCTTAATGACTTGGAGAAGATCTGCAAAGAGGAGTGGAACAGAATCCCTCCTGAGATGTGTGCAAACCTGGTGGCCAACTACAAGAAACGTCTGACCTCTGTGATTGCCAACAAGGGTTTTGCCACCAAGTACTAAGTCATGTTTTGCAGAGGGGTCAAATACTTATTTCCCTCATTAAAATGCAAATCAATTTATAACATTTTTGACATGCGTTTTTCTGGATTTTTTTGTTGTTATTCTGTCTCTCACTGTTCAAATAAACCTACCATTAAAATGATAGACTGATCATGTCTTTGTCAGTGGGCAAACATACAAAATCAGCAGGGGATCAAATACTTTTTTCCCTCACTGTAGATACTTTCCTTTGTTCTGGGATTGATTTGCACTTTTCACACGTCATCTCTAGGAGACAGAACGCATCTCCTTCCTGAGCGGTATGACGGCTGCATGGTCCCATGGTGTTTATACTTGCGTACTATTGTTTGTACAGATGAACATGGTACCTTCAGGCATTTGGAAATTGCTCCCAAGGATGAACCAGACTTGTGGAGGTCTACCATTTTTTTTCTGAGGTCTTGGCTGATTTCTTTTGATTTTCCTATGATGTCAACCAAAGAGGCACTGAGTTTGAAGGTAGGCCTTCGTATACTCAGTACTCGTCACAGCAGCTCAAGGATTGTAAACACATTCCAAACATTGCACACACTCCAGCATATCGTTTCATCGTTCTCAACAAAGCAGTGCAAAAATAACATTCAAATCTTCTTTCACATTACCTGTGATTGCGTAACATGATTCAGTAGAGGAATATAACCAGTTTAGTACAGTAGATGTTTCCATGGAACAAACAAAACAACAATAAAAAAATAAAAAATGTTTGTCAACCTTCTGATATCACGTAACATATAACGATTGTTTCACAGCTCCCATTCATAACTTGGTGACAGGATGAGGAGTTCAACAGTCGCTAAATCAACCTATCAGCAATCATCTGAGAGTAGCTAGCTACTAGGGACTAAGCCTATGATAGCTGCTAGCATTCTGTTCCCTACATGCTCAGTGCACTCTGAAGAGGGCCAGAGTGGACCACGCCTAGCGGAATGTTCGGGTGTAGTGCAATATGAAGGAGCCTCACACCTGATTGTGTCAAAGTACTAGCGTACCGCAGAGACACATTTATGAATGTCTGTGTCTTTACCCACGACGCATGTGTGTGGATTCAGTATGTCCACATCACCAATCTTTTCTCAAGTACCAGGCAAGGCTATACATCCATGACAACTCTAGGCACGTGTGAGAAACATATCCATCTCTTTCCCCTGGATAGACAGTATGGTGATCTTAACCATCATCATAATCATTGAGCAACCCATGCAAGGCAGCTAGTTTTGAAGGGTGTTAGGGTTGAACCCTGCAGCCTCCCCCTGTAGGGATCTGGCTCAGTTGGTAGAGTATGGCGTTTGCAACGCCAGGGTTGTGGGTTCGATTCCCACGGGGGGCCAGTATGAAAAAAATATATATAATGTATGCACTCACTAACTGTAAGTCGCTCTGGATAAGAGCATCTGCTAAATGACTAAAATGTAAATGTAAAATGTAGCTGGTGGCACCTTCATTGGGTAAGACGGAATTAATGGAATGGTATCAAACATGTTTTCCATGTGGTTGATCCCATTCCATTCACTCCATTCCAGCCATTATTATGAGCCGTCCTCCCCTCAGTAGCCTCCTGTGGTAGCAACCCCCTGTAGCCTCTGTGAGGTCAGGAGAGCAAAGAGCCAGTGGCAGCACTGCATTCCTTCAGCTCTGAAGGGAGTCTGAAGTCAGGGTCAGGGACCTTGATGTCTGAGTCTTCCACGTTGATGACGAGACTCCTGGTTTTACTCTGGGCCTGGGTCTGGTTCCAGCGCTGCATCCTTCTACAGTAGTCATCTGGATTGAGCTGGTCCATCAGAGCAGCCTTCAGTGTGTCAGAGGGGCAGATGCTGTTGCGCAGGGCATGGAACAGGAATCTGAAAGAGTGGCAGTAAGAAAGGGAAGGTAGAAAAGGTTAAAAAAATACTTTTAAATTAAAGATGGTTTTATGATGTGGGTCTCAAATCTAGCATCAATTCTCTCTGAAAAAGGTTGGCACCACTGTGTTTGTGAGTGTATACCTTGGTAGCAGTGCCAGCATGGTGGTGAGGGCACACACTCCGTAGAAGAGTGGTTGGGACATCTGTAGCTTGTCCACACCAAGGGGATTGGTGGGGGGGCTACACGTCACACACACCACACTGAAGACCAGGGTGAAAGAGAAGTAGAAGAGAGCACTACCCATCAGCAATAACGCATGTAGCCAGGTCTGTAACACAGGAACATAGCACAGATCAATATATATATATATATATATATATATATATATACATACACAGTGTGGGGGGGGAAAAGTATTTAGTCAGCCACCAATTGTGCAAGTTCTCCCACTTAAAAAGATGAGAGAGGCCTGTAATTTTCATCATAGGTACACGTCAACTATGACAGACAAAATTAGAAAAAAAATCCAGAAAATCACATTGTAGGATTTTTTATGAATTTATTTGCAAATTATGGTGGAAAATAAGTATTTGGTCAATAACAAAAGTTTCTCAATACTTTGTTATATACCCTTTGTTGTCGATGACACAGGTCAAACGTTTTCTGTAAGTCTTCACAAGGTTTTCACACACTGTTGCTGGTATTTTGGCCCATTCCTCCATGCAGATATCCTCTAGAGCATTGATGTTTTGGGGCTGTCGCTGGGCAACACAAACTTTCAACTCCCTCCAAAGATTTTCTATGGGGTTGAGATCTGGAGACTGGCTAGGCCACTCCAGGACCTTGAAATGCTTCTTACGAAGCCACACCTTCGTTGCCCGGACGGTGTGTTTGGGATCATTGTCATGCTGAAAGACCCAGCCACGTTTCATCTTCAATGCCCTTGCTGATGGAAGGAGGTTTTCACTCAAAATCTCACGATACATGGCCCCATTCATTCTTTCCTTTACACGGATCAGTCGTCCTGGTCCCTTTGCAGAAAAACAGTCCCAAAGCATGATGTTTCCACCCCCGTGCTTCACAGTAGGTATGGTGTTCTTTGGATGCAACTCAGCATTCTTTGTCCTCCAAACACGACGAGTTGAGTTTTTACCAAAAAGTTCTATTTTGGTTTCATCTGACCATATGATATTCTCCCAATCCTCTTCTGGATCATCCAAATGCACTCTAGCAAACTTCAGACGGGCCTGGACATGTACTGGCTTAAGCAGGGGGACACGTCTGGCACTGTTACTTTGGTCCCAGCTCTCTGCAGGTCATTCACTAGGTCCACCTGTGTGGTTCTGGTATTTTTGCTCACCGTTCTTGTGATCATTTTGACCCCACAGGGTGAGATCTTGCGTGGAGCCCCAGATCGAGGGAGATTATAAGTGGTCTTGTATGTCTTCCATTTCCTAATAATTGCTCCCACAGTTGATTTCTTCAAAACAATTACCTATTGCAGATTCAGTCTTCCCAGCCTGGTGCAGGTCTACAATTTTGTTTCTGGTGTCCTTTGACAGCTCTTTGGTCTTGGCCATAGTGGAGTTTGGAGTGTAACTGTTTGAGGTTGTGGACAGGTGTCTTTTATACTGATAACAAGTTCAAACAGGTGCCATTAATACAGGTAACGAGTGGAGGACAGAGGAGCCTCTTAAAGAAGAAGTTACAGGTCTGTGAGAGCCAGAAATCTTGCTTGTTTGTAGGTGACCAAATACTTATTTTCCACCATAATGTGCAAATAAATTCATTAAAAATCCTACAATGTGATTTTCTGGATTTTTTCTCTCTCAATTTGTCTGTCATAGTTGACGTGTACCTATGATGAAAATTACAGGCCTCTCTCATCTTTTTAAGTGGGAGAACTTGCACAATTGGTGGCTGACTAAATACTTTTTCCCCCCACTGTGTATATATATATATATATATATATATATATATAGAGAGAGAGAGAGAGAGAGAGAGAGAGAGAAAATAGTGTATATAACATGGAACAGGATCCCAGGTGCACTTATAGCTACATTCCTCACACTAGTGTAGTCCTCTAGTTGCCCCCTTCAAAATGCAGTATCATTATCAACCTATGGGTGGGTCAGGTCAGGTGTGAGTCTCACCAGTGTGCGGCTCTCGATGACCTGGTGCAGTAGGATGATGAGGAGGGACGAGGCATTGATGGGAGAACCAAAGGAGAGCATGTCTGCATCTGACCCTGCATATGCCTGACCAAAAATAAAGACCAAAACAAAGTTCATTATGAATGAGGAAATCCTTTGATGTCTTTATAGGCAGGGTATACCATGATGCCCTATTCAACCAAAACTACTCCCAGATTACAGAGAACAACACCACCTCACTGACCCATTCTCAGGGTATAGGATTACACAATGTAGACACAGAACACAAAACACAATAAATCAATGGGAATACAACTACTAGTGCAAATCTAGTGTACATCTACTCACAAAGTAAGGAACAAAGAAACAGACAAGGCTTTGGTAAATAGCGTCCAGCATCGTCAGCCAGAAGGTAGAAGCGAGGTAGGCCTGGAGAGATACATAAATATATATATATAAATTAGTGTGTGTGTTAGTGCTGGGCTAGAACAAAAATGTACCATAGGACCGGAGTTGGAAATCTTTGTCCTAATACTCCCAGATTCCACCTTCACACACCTTGGAATTCTGTCCAGATTTGTAGAGCTCCGGGAACTTAATGAGGGTGTCTGCAGACACGTCTTTGTCCAGAATCCCATAGAGAAGGGGAGGGGCGGAGGTGAAGAGGAGGTTGAAGAAGATGAGCACCCAGGAGTTGGTCATAACGCTCCCCGAGAAACCACAGAAGAACTGGTACCAGAACAGCAGGTTTACATACATCTACACACACATGAAGGGAGCGGGAGGGAGGAAGAGAAAATAAAGAGATAGTGAGTGTGTGTGTGTGTGGGTGAGTGAGAGATAGTGGCTTGCGAAAGTATTCACCCCCCTTGGCATTTTTCCTATTTTGTTGCCTTACAACCTGGAATTAAAATAGATTTTGGGGGGGGTTTGTATCATTTGATTTACACAACATGCCTACCACTTTGAAGATGCAAAATATTATTTCTTGTGAAACAAACAAGAAATAAGACCAAAAAAAAAAAACAGTGTGCATAACAATGAACCTCCGTCCCAGTCTCAAATCTCTGGATGACTGAAACAGGTTTCCCTCAAGAATTTCCCTGTATTTAGCGCCATCCATCATTCCTTCAATTCTGACCAGTTTCCCAGTCCCTGCCGATGAAAAACATCCCCACAGCATGATTCTGCCACCACCATGCTTCACTGTGGGGATGGTGTTCTCGGGGTGATGAGAGGTGTTGGGTTTGCGCCAGACATAGCGTTTTCCTTGATGGCCAAAAAGCTCAATTTTAGTCTCATCTGACCAGAGTACCTTCTTCCATATGTTTGGGGAGTCTCCCACATGCCTTTTGGTGAACACCAAACGTGTTTGCTTATTTTTTTCTTTAAGCAATGCCTTTTTTCTGTGTACGGCTTAAAGTGGTCCTATGGACAGATACTCCAATCTCCGCTGTGGAGCTTTACAGCTCCTTCAGGGTTATCTTTGGTCTCTTTTTTTTGGTTTGCTTCTATATGCCATATATTTCTAACTGTGCTCTTTCCCAAAAGCTCCCAACATACAACCTATATACTTATTATGGACACAGTATGCTTACATTATTAGTTATCTTGTTATTATTTGTTGTTAGTTGTTATTAGTCCCATCCTTCAACTCCATTCAACACCTCCCATCTATCTCTTAACACCATCCATATAGGATTTATATTTGCCATATATATTTAAACTGTACTGTGATGTTTTACAAAAGTTCTGAACCTTTCTATTCTCATTGTTTCTGCAGATTGTGAATTAAAAATAAACATTTTTGCTAAAAGTATTATTATATTATTGATCGATTGACTATGACTTTTCAGATCACCCAGTAATGCTATCTGCAAGGTTAGCTCCAGGTAAATATTGCAATCCTTTAGCCATTCCTGGATCTGTGTCCAAAAACAAGCTACAAATGGACAGAACCAAAACAAATGATCTAATGATTCTGTCTCTCCACAGCAAAATCTGCAGAGCTGGGAAGATTGTATCCCCCATATAAATAACATTATATTGGTAGCAAGAATTTTATATAATCATTTAAATTGAAAGATTCTAATTTTTGAATCCGGTGTCGTTTTGCGTGTCAGTTCATAAACACTATGCCATGGGATCGGTACCTCAAAAATCTCTTCCCAACTATTTTGCAATCTATATGGGACGGCTGTCAATCCCTTGGTCCTTAAATGAAACTGATATACTTTTTTATTTATCACAGTTTTCCTTAACCAATTATGTTCTTTATTGCAAGGCCGACAGACAAGTTCCTTACTTTCTCCCCCTTCCACTTTCCTCTTCCATTTTTGCAGTAAGGCTGCAATTATTTGGTTGTAATTTTGGGTAAGGCAGACATTTCCATATGTTTTTGTTAGCTGCATGTGCGACATAACTCCACCAGTCCTACCGATAATATCATTTACGAAGATTATACCTTTTTTAAACATTCTGCCAAAAAATTAAGTTTTTTTGTCAATTAGTATATTTGAATTTAACCACAATATTTGTTGCATTATTTGTTCTGTCGTTTCTGGAGGATTAAATTGAAATTGCAACCAACTTTCTACGGCTTGTTTTAGAAAAAGTGATATTTGGGAGATTATTTCCTTTTCAAATAACTGAAAATGAGTGGTTGTAATCTTAATAAAGGGAAAAAAGGCCATTCTTGAACATTGGGTGAGACAATCTTACTAATTTGCTTGAGAACCAGTTTGGATTTAAGTATAACTTTTGTATGACTGAAGCTTTTAGTGATAGGTCTAATGCTTTTATATTTTCCATAGTGTTCTATTGTTTCCAATACTTGCCTTATGTTATCTCCAATGTATCTTCCATGTAAAAAACCTGTCTGATTAGAATGAATAATATCCGACAATACCTTTTTAATTCTATGCGCTATACATTTTGCTAGAATTTTTGCATCACAACACTGAAGTGTAAGGGGTCTCCAATTTTTTTAATGGACTGGATCTTTATATTTTCCACTTGTATCCTGTTTCAGTAATAATGAGATCAGACCTTCTTCTTGAGTGTCAGATAATCTACCATTTACATAGGAGTGGTTAAAACATGCTAATAACGGTCCTCTTAGTATATCAAAAAAGGTTTGGTATACCTCGACTGGTATGCCATCCAACCCTGGAGTTTTCCCGGACTTTAAGTCTTTAATTGCATCTAGCAGTTCCTCCTCTGTAATTTCACCTTCACATATGGCTGTTAATTTTACATTATCAATAGAAAAAAATCTCTACAATTAGCTTCAGTTAGTGGAGATGGAGGCGACTGAAAATAAAACATATGCTTAAAGTACTTTGTTTCCTCCTTCAAAATATCATTTGGTGAATCATGGGTGACTCTGTCAATTGTAACCAGTTTCATTAAATTATTTTTGGTAGCATTCCTATGTTGAAGATTAAAAAAGAATGTTGTGCATTTTTCCCCATATTCCATCCAGTTTGCTTTATTTTTTATAATATTTTACACTTGATCTTTCTTGAATAAGTTTCTCAATTTATTTTTGTTTTTCTTCTAATTTATTCTGAGCCTCTATGTTACAGTTTTTATTGCCATCTATCTGTTCTGTTAGACTTTCTATTTCCTTTGTTAGTATAAACTCTTTTGACCTAAATTGCTTTTGTTTTTGAGATGAGTACTGAATTGCATGGCCTCTAAAGGCACATTTACAGTGGGGGAAAAAAGTATTTAGTCAGCCACAAATTGTGCAAGTTCTCCCACTTAAAAAGATGAGAGAGGCCTGTAATTTTCATCATAGGTACACGTCAACTATGACAGACAAAATTAGAAAAAAAATCCAGAAAATCACATTGTAGGATTTTTAATGAATTTATTTGCAAATTATGGTGGAAAATAAGTATTTGGTCAATAACAAAAAGTTTCTCAATACTTTGTTATATACCCTTTGTTGGCAATGACACAGGTCAAACGTTTTCTGTAAGTCTTCACAAGGTTTTCACACACTGTTGCTGGTATTTTGGCCCATTCCTCCATGCAGATATCCTCTAGAGCAGTGATGTTTTGGGGCTGTCGCTGGGCAACACAGACTTTCAACTCCCTCCAAAGATTTTCTATGGGGTTGAGATCTGGAGACTGGCTAGGCCACTCCAGGACCTTGAAATGCTTCTTACGAAGCCACACCTTCGTTGCCCGGGCGGTGTGTTTGGGATCATTGTCATGCTGAAAGACCCAGCCACGTTTCATCTTCAATGCCCTTGCTGATGGAAGGAGGTTTTCACTCAAAATCTCACGATACATGGCCCCATTAATTCTTTCCTTTACACGGATCAGTCGTCCTGGTCCCTTTGCAGAAAAACAGCCCCAAAGCATGATGTTTCCACCCCCATGCTTCACAGTAGGTATGGTGTTCTTTGGATGCAACTCAGCATTCTTTGTCCTCCAAACACGACGAGTTGAGTTTTTACCAAAAAGTTCTATTTTGGTTTCATCTGACCATATGACATTCTCCCAATCCTCTTCTGGATCATCCAAATGCACTCTAGCAAACTTCAGACGGGCCTGGACATGTACTGGCTTAAGCAGGGGGACACGTCTGGCACTGCAGGATTTGAGTCCCTGGCGGCGTAGTGTGTTACTGATGGTAGGCTTTGTTACTTTGGTCCCAGCTCTCTGCAGGTCATTCACTAGGTCCCCCCGTGTGGTTCTGGGAGTTTTGCTCACCGTTCTTGTGATCATTTTGACCCCACGGGGTGAAATCTTGCGTGGAGCCCCAGATCGAGGGAGATTATCAGTGGTCTTGTATGTCTTCCATTTCCTAATAATTGCTCCCACAGTTGATTTCTTCAAACCAAGCTGCTTACCTATTGCAGATCCAGTCTTCCCAGCCTGGTGCAGGTCTACAATTTTGTTTCTGGTGTCCTTTGACTGCTCTTTGGTCTTGGCCATAATGGAGTTTGGAGTGTGACTGTTTGAGGTTGTGGACAGGTGTCTTTTATACTGATAACAAGTTCAAACAGGTGCCATTAATACAGGTAACGAGTGGAGGATAGAGGAGCCTCTTAAAGAAGAAGTTACAGGTCTGTGAGAGCCAGAAATCTCGCTTGTTTGTAGGTGACCAAATACTTATTTTCCACCATAATTTGCAAATAAATTCATAAAAAGTCCTACAATGTGATTTTCTGGAATTTTTTTCTCTCAATTTGTCTGTCATAGTTGACGTGTACCTATGATGAAAATTACAGGCCTCTCTCATCTTTTTAAATGGGAGAACTTGCACAATTGGTGGCTGACTAAATACTTTTTTCCCCCACTGTAAAGGTGTCCCATACAATAAGGGGATTTTCTGTACCTATGTTATGTCGGAAAAAGTCAGTTATAAATTCCTTTGTCCTAATTAAAAATAAATGATCATCCAATAGGCTTTGATTAAATTTCCAATATCCTCGCCCACGTGGAAATTCAGTAAGAGTAATGTATATGCCAATTATATGATGGTCCGACCGCATTCTGTCCCCTATCAACACTTTTTAAACATTTGGTGCCAACGAGAATGAGATAAGAAAGAAGTCAAGACGACTAGCTTAATTGAGTCTCCGCCATGTATATCTCACTAGATCAGGATATTTAAGCCTCCATATATCTACTAGTTCTAATGTATCCATGACATTCACAATTTCCTTAAGAGCATGTGGGTGATTGTTTGTGGTGTGATTTCCTTTACGGTCCATTGAGCTATTTAAAACAGTATTATAATCCCCCACCATAATAATATTGTCTTAAATTGCTTGCAGGGTTGATCATTTATTATATATATTGTCAAAGAAGTGTGGATCATCATTATTTGGTCCGTAAAGGTTAATGAGCCATATCTGTTTATGGTCCAATAACATATTTAAAATAATCCATCTACCTTGCGTATCTATTTGGACAATTTGCACATTCGGATCAAAATTACTATTAATGAATATCATCACCCCTTTTTAATTTCTTTGCCCATGGGAGAAGTATATCCCCCCCATTCCTTTTTTCACGCAACTTCATCTCGAATTGTTGAATGAGTTTCCTGTAAACAATAGATATTATATTCCTTCTCTTTGAGCCATGTAAATATTGTTCTTCTTTTGTTATTATCAGCTAAGCCATTACAATTATAACTGGCTATACTTATTTCACCATACACCATAATGAGATACACGTTTCAAGTCTATTTATCATTATATACAGTGGGGAGAACAAGAATTTGATAACCTGCAAAATCGGCAGTGTTTCCTACTTACTAAGCATGTAGAGGTCTGTAATTTTTATCATAGGTACACTTCAACTGTGAGAGACGGAATCTAAAATCCAGAAAATCACATTGTATCATTTTTAAGCAATTAATTTGCATTTTATTGCATGACATAAGTATTTGATCACCTACCAACCAGTAAGAATTCCGGCTCTCACAGACCTGTTAGTTTTTCTTTAAGAAGCCTTCTTGTTCTCCACTCATTAACAGTATTAACTGCACCTGTTTGAATTCGTTACCTGTATAAAAGACACCTGTCAACACACTCAATCAAACAGACTCCAACCTCTCCACAATGGCCAAGACCAGAAAGCTGTGTAAGGACATCAGGGATAAAATTGTAGACCTGCACAAGGCTGGGATGGGCTACAGGACAATAAGCAAGCAGCTTGGTGAGAAGGCAACAACTGTTGGCGCAATTATTAGAAAATGGAAGAAGTTCAAGATGACGGTCAATCACCCTCGGTCTGGGGCTCCATGCAAGATCTCACCTCGTGGGGCATCAATGATCATGAGCAAGGTGAGGGATCAGCCCAGAACTACACGGCAGGACCTGGTCAATGACCTGAAGAGAGCTGGGACCACAGTCTCAAAGAAAACCATTAGTAACACACTACGCCGTCATGGATTAAAATCCTGCAGCGCACGCAAGGTCCCCCTGCTCAAGCCAGCGCATGTCCAGGCCCGTCTGAAGTTTGCCAATGACCATCTGGATGATCCAGAGGAGGAATGGGAGAAGGTCATGTGGTCTGATGAGACAAAAATAGAGCTTTTTGGTCTAAACTCCACTCGCCGTCTTTGGAGGAAGAAGAAGGATGAGTATAACCCCAAGAACACCATCCCAACCATGAAGCATGGAGGTGGAAACATCATTCTTTGGGATGCTTTTTTGCAAAGGGGACAGGACGACTGCACCGTATTGAGGGGAGGATGGATGGGGCCATGTATCGCGAGATCTTGGCCAACAACCTCCTTCCCTCAGTAAGAGCATTGAAGATGGGTCGTGGCTGGGTCTTCCAGCATGACAACGATCCGAAACACACAGCCAGGGCAACTAAGGAGTGGCTCCGTAAGAAGCATCTCAAGGTCCTGGAGTGGCCTAGCCAGTCTCCAGGCCTGAACCCAATAGAAAATCTTTGGAGGGAACTGAAAGTCCGTATTGCCCAGCGACAGCCCCGAAACCTGGAGGATCTGGAGAAGGTCTGTATGGAGGAGTGGGCCAAAATCTCTGCTGCAGTGTGTGCAAACCTGGTCAAGACCTACAGGAAACGTATGATCTCTGTAATTGCAAACAAAGGTTTCTTTACCAAATATTAATTTCTGCTTTTCTGATGTATCAAATACTTATGTCATGCAATAAAATGCAAATTAATTACTTATAAATCATACAATGTGATTTTCTGGATTTTTGTTTTAGATTCCGTCTCTCACAGTTGAAGTGTACCTATGATAAAAATTACAGACCTCTACATGCTTTGTAAGTAGGAAAACCTGCAAAATCGGCAGTGTATCAAATACTTGTTCTCCCCACTGTATGTTTGTAAATTTACCAATAAAAAATACCGTAATGATTGAGTGTCCATATAGCTGTACCGTGATATTTGCATTGCTACTGAGTAACCCTTCAATTGTTCTCCACTAATTCCCCCGCTAAAGCCCCTCCCCATCCCAAGTTGAGCCGTCATCCCAGTGATCGGCATCCCACCCACGTCCCTCCGGATCCCTAAGGCCTCGAGAGGCCAGCACCCATCCATCGAAAACAGCACACAGTGCCACCCACAAAACAGAAGCAGATTAACCGCCAAAAGCATTTCCAATGCTGTCACCTCTATATATATATATAATATATAAAATTATGCATATCCTATTTTCCATCATTATCAATTAATATGCGTAATAATGTCGGCAGTTCATGCGTAGGATTTTAACATATAACCCGGATTGCCATTGTATTACATTTAATTTATTGACAAGCAATTATTATCCTAGCAAACAATTACCGCGGTCCATCCCATACTCCCCCCAACATCCCCACCCCCCCCACAATAGATGTGGGACAAACACACATGCACATACTCACATACTCCAACACACTCAACCCCCTTCCCCCACAATCAACCATCAAATCAAATGCTCAACGGTTGTTACATCCCAGAGCCCAACTCAAGAAAGGACCCGATTTACGGGTGCACATACAGTTACAGCTGATTGAGAAAGCATGCAAGATTGAGCAGGAATTGACAACAATGTGAGATTTGATTAATCTATTTAATCCATGTCAAATCCTAGGTGATGGAGATCAGATCCACCCTCTTCACCTGAGACACAAACACTCTGGTCCCCCGTTGTAACCATTTTTCCCAAGCATCTCCGTGCAGTCAGACCTTTGATTATTTTGTGCCACCTGGGCCACAATGATAAACCCCCTCTCTGATTGTCCGAGTGTGACCCCCTCCCCATGGGTTACTGCAGCCAGTGTTGCCAGCACTGCCACTACCTGGGTGGGGGTACCCCACCGGAATCCCCACCGGCTAGGTACAAGGTCTTCAAGGTTCTCATTAGCAGCTTTTTGAATTTCCTTGTATATTATGCTCTCCCATCAGGGGGCTCTGGCTTTGTAGGACCAACCCTGCCAGGCAGGCTCAGAATCTTGAGGGGGCGGTGCTGCTCATGTAGGTCTCTGACCGCATTTATTTCTCTGTTTTGGCTGCATACTCACAGCAGGTCCATAAAACTGATGGGAACTTCTCTTTGGTGTATGGGTCGCTCAGGTGGGTGTCCAGGATATAGGGTTAGGGATTTTTCCATCATGATAGAACAATAAAAATTTTGATTAGATGTATACTATATTTAAAAATGTATATCCCTCATCTACACAAAATTGAAAGCTCTCTCTCACTACCCCTGCTCATAGACCCCCGTCGGCTCTGGGATATGCAACCATTTCCCCTCTCACTCACTTAACGCCGCACCTTTCCAAACACAAAAATGCACACCACATGGTTGACTGCGGAAGAAATGGGCCGAGCATGCAAACGCACCCGCATCCACACCTGCCGCAAGGGGGAAAGGACGCTAGAGAGAACACAGGACCAACCACAACAACCATCCGCCAAAACAACAACTGCCCGCCAAAAAAGCCATGTTCTAATTAGTTGTATTTGAAGATGTATTATTCTGCATGTTATCTTTTTTCGTTTTATCTTTATATCGTTTTATCCTTTTATAAAATACTATACTTACTTTAAATGTTCTTTAATATTACAATCCCTATCATTGCTAGTATTGGGTGTTCCATTATTCGACTCCTCTATTACAACTTTTAGAATAGCCATGGAGTAGTCTTTGTGTCTCTGAACATTTGGTTGTCGATATACAGTTTATCCACCACGAGTGCAACACTTTTCCCTTTTAATCTGTTTTCCTTGAAGATTAGATACAGAACTTTGCGCCTTTCTGCAATCTCCCTCGTTAACTGATCATTCATGCCTATTTTCGTGCCAGCAAGTCTTTTCCCTAGGCTTTTAACCATTGCTTTATCCTTAAAAAATGCAAATTTGGCAACGATTGGACGCTCATATTTCTGTCCTCTTTTTCCTAAACGGTGTACACGTTCGAGTTGGATTTTATCGACAGCCTCGAGTGGGATTTGAAGCGCTGTATGCAGGAAGTCCTTCATAATATTCTCTGTTATTTCTCCCTCCTTTTCCTGAATACCCGTAAGTATTAGATTTTTTCTGATCTAGTTTGGATGTCTAGTAAGGCTTCTCTCAGAAGGTTGTTCTCCTTTTAAGTTCCCTAACGTCCGTTTCCATCTTAGAGACTGTCACTTTTAATTTTTTGGTTTCTTTCTCCATTACCAATGCTTTTTCATCACTCATTTGAAGACTCGCTTTCAACTCTTTTACGTCCTTACTGACCAATTCTAGTATGCCCAATTTGTCATTTATCGACTTCAACAGGTCGCTTTCCACACTTACCAGACCCAGTGGTGAAAAGCATACAGTGGGGAGAACAAGTATTTGATACACTGCCGATTTTGCAGGTTTTCCTACTTACAAAGCAAGAGGTCTGTCATTTTTATCATAGGTACACTTCAACTGTGAGAGACGGAATCTAAAACAAAAATCCAGAAAATCACATTGTATGATTTTTAAGTAATTAATTTGCATTTTATTGCATGACATAAGTATTTGATACATCAGAAAAGCAGAACTTAATATTTGGTACAGAAACCTTTGTTTGCAATTACAGAGATCATACGTTTCCTGTATGTCTTGACCAGGTTTGCACACACTGCAGCAGGGATTTTGGCCCACTCCTCCATACAGACATTCTCCAGATCCTTCAGGTTTTGGGGCTGTCGCTGGGCAATACGGACTTTCAGCTCCCTCCAAAGATTTTCTATTGGGTTCAGGTCTGGACACTGGCTAGGCCACTAGAGGACCTTGAGATGCTTCTTACGGAGCCACTCCTTAGTTGCCCTGGCTGTGTGTTTTGGGTCGTTGTCATGCTGGAAGACCCAGCCATGACCCATCTTCAATGCTCTTCCTGAGGGAAGGAGGTTGTTGGCCAAGATCTCGCGATACATGGCCCCATCCATCCTCCCCTCAATACGGTGCAGTCGTCCTGTCCCCTTTGCAGAAAAGCATCCCCAAAGAATGATGTTTCCACCTCCATGCTTCACGGTTGGGATGGTGTTCTTGGGGTTGTACTCATCCTTCTTCTTCCTCCTCCAAACACGGCGAGTGGAGTTTAGACCAAAAAGCTCAATTTTTGTCTCATCAGACCACATGACCTTCTCCCATTCCTCCTCTGGATCATCCAGATGGTCATTGGCAAACTTCAGACGGGCCTGGACATGCGCTGGCTTGAGCAGGGGGACCTTGCGTGCGCTGCAGGATTTTAATCCATGACGGCGTAGTGTGTTACTAATGGTTTTCTTTGAGACTGTGGTCCCAGCTCTCTTCAGGTCATTGACCAGGTCCTGCCGTGTAGTTCTGGGCTGATCCCTCACCTTCCTCATGATCATTGATGCCCCACGAGGTGAGATCTTGCATGGAGCCCCAGACCGAGGGTGATTGACCGTCATCTTGAACTTCTTCCATTTTCTAATAATTGCGCCAACAGTTGTTGCCTTCTCACCAAGCTGCTTGCTTATTGTCCTGTAGCCCATCCCAGCCTTGTGCAGGTCTACCATTTTATCCCTGATGTCCTTACACAGCTCTCTGGTCTTGGCCATTGTGGAGAGGTTGGAGTCTGTTTGATTGAGTGTGTGGACAGGTCTCTTTTATACAGGTAACAAGTTCAAACAGGTGCAGTTAATACAGGTAATGAGTGGAGAACAGGAGGGCTTCTTAAAGAAAAAGTAACAGGTCTGTGAGTGACTGAATTCTTACTGGTTGGTAGGTGATCAAATACTTATGTCATGCAATAAAATTCAAATTAATTACTTAAAAATCATACAATGTGATTTTCTGGATTTTTGTTTTAGATTCCGTCTCTCACAGTTGAAGTGTACCTATGATAAAAATTACAGACCTCTATATGCTTTGTAAGTAGGAAAACCTGCAAAATCGGCAGTGTATCAAATACTTGTTCTCCCCACTGTTTATCTGTATCAGTCGACGAGTCGCGTTCTCTTGGGGATTGATTCTCCTCGTTTGTCTTCCGCCATGTTTGGGTGTTGCGTGTTGTTGTAATATTTGTCGATATATTTCTCTAGCGTTATGATTTGTTTTGTGTTATTATCCAGATTGAATTTGATTAACTGCGAATATATGAAACGCTAATATTTAGTCTAACTTACTGATTTTGAATATTATGTTTTTATCTTGAGGTGGTTTGTACCGCTTTCTATTCAATACGCCATCTTGTCTCTTTGGTCTCTTTGTTGCCTCTCTGATTAATGCCCTCCTTGCCTGGTCCGTGAGTTTTGGTGGGCGGCCCTCTCTTGGCAGGTTTGTTGTGGTGACATATTCTTTCCATTTTTTTATCATGGATTTAGTGGTGCTCCGTGGGATGTTCAAAGTTTCCGATATTTTTATTTAACCCAACCCTGATTTGTACTTCTCCACAACTTTGTCCCTGACCTGTTTGGAGAGCTCCTTGGTCTTCATGGTGCCGCTTGCTTGGTGGTGCCCCTTGCTTAGTGGTGTTGCAGACTCTGGTGCCTTTCAGAACAGGTGTATATATACTGAGATCATGTGACAGATCATGTGACACTTAGATTGCACACAGGTGGACTTTATTTAACTAATTATGTGACTTCTGAAGTGAATTGGTTGCATCAGATCTTATTTAGGGGCTTCATAGCAAATGGGGTGAATACATATGCACGCACCACTTTTCCGTTATTTATTTTTGTAGAATTATTTGAAACAAGTTATTTGTTATTATTTTTCATTTCACTTCACCAATTTGGACTATTTTGTGTATGTCCATTACATTAAATCCAAATAAAATTTAAATTTAAATTGCAGGTTGTGATGCAACAAAATAGGAAAAACGCCAAGGGGGATGAATACTTTTGCAAGGCACTGTATTCTTACCACATTCTTGTAGAAGAAGTAGAGAATCATGTTTGCCAGGCGTGTGTAGCACCAGTGGCCATGGACCAACAGCAGCTTGCGGAGGTGTTTAAACCTGGAGATGGCAAAGTCACTGGACATCACAGCCTGCATGCCCTCCTGGCCAGATATCCCAATGCCAACATCTGCCACCTGGATCATACTGACATCATTGGCTCCATCACCTAGACAAAAAGGACGCCCCAGACTTCAGAAATCTACATTTGAAACACTAAGACAGGGCTATTCCTACTTATAATGCCTTATAAATGCGTATAAATATGTATACAGTATATCCTGGACTACTCATTTATTAAAGCGTTACCGATTCTCCCACTGACCTATGGCGAGGGTCATGACTCGGAGCTGGTCTCGTACCAGCCGTACCACCTGGCTCTTCTGCAGGGGGGTGGAGCGGCAGCAGATCACAGCCCTGCACCGCCGGCTCAGCTCCAGGAAGTCCCCTTTCAGGTCCTCCTGCAGGGCGAATTCTAGCGTGCGCCCGTCCACCACCAGGGTGAAGCCCGACGTGCACTCAGCTGCCTGTCCGCGCTCCACCTCCGCCCGCAGCGCCAACAACAAAGCCTTGCACGCCTCCTGAAGAGAGACACACCAGGATGAGGAAGATACACAACAGGATGACAGGAAAGCAATTTGAAAGAGTACAAATAACTAGACTATCAGGATAACATTCACCTTGCTACCACAATTAGCAGTCAGCAGTTGGTCTGTTGACCTGAGTAGTTTACAGGCACAGGCAATGTTTATGGCAGTCTCTTGTTTGTCCCCTGTGAGGACCCATACTTTGACCCCTGCTCTCTGTAGTGCCTCGATTGTCTCTGGGACCTCTTCCTGGAGTCTATCCACTATCCCTGTTGCCCCTGGAAACAGAAACAGTAACACAAAAATCAGCCATTGCAGTTGGTTGTTGCTAGCCCCTAACCAAGTTGCTCCTTGAATTCACCCCCTTCAGGTTATAAACAAGTGTAGGAGCAGCACTTTTGACTATGAAAGTTACAGGCTGTACCTTTAATTGATTGGGACCCTATGACTAGTACTTTAGCAATACATTTAATAAATCACCCGTAGTCTCCTAATGGTGTAAGAAAACATGTCTGTGGAGTGTGGCGTTTTACCCAGTAGAGTGAGGTTGGTCTCCAGTCTTTCTGCAGACTCCAGTAGAAGCTCCTCTCTGTTATCTATACTGGTCTCTGCAAATGCCTGACACTTCAACCAAACCTCATACTCCTCCTCCTCCAACACCTGTTAGCACAATAGAATAAACCCTACAAATAGCACTGTTGGGCGATTTTCAAAGCCATAGTCAATCAATCAACATTATAATAATACTCTTAGCAAAAATATTCATTTGTATGTATCCAAATGTAATATACATTTTTTTTTAACGATATTTCTGTTATGTAATATTGTGTTTAAAAGTTATATGTATGAAAAATGTATATGTAACAAAATAGCTGTAAATCTAATATAAAATAAAACACCTATTAGCACAATTTACCAGTCAACAACCACTGTGACATTTTTGGGTAATATATTCTTGGTTTGTTTGCTAAGTTTGTGAAAATAATTTCATCTTCTGAGTACAATAAACTATTGTATTCTAAGCTGGTACAGAAAGCAGAACCACTGTAGACATCTGTACCCTTTTAGCGATGCAGAGGGTGCGAAGGCCTTCCCTGGCGTAGTTGTCTAGGTGTTTCTGGGTCTGTTCTCTGATGTGACCCTGCCTGCCGTCTGAATGCTCAGCAACTTTAGGTGACTCTGCCAGGTCCATGATGACCGAGTCGGCTCCCTTGGTGTAGACCACCACCTGCTTGGTGAGCGGGTGGCGGACCACCACAGACATCCTCTTGCGGGTGGAGTCGAAGGGCAGGATGTGGAGCAGGCGCACGGCCAGGCTGCCCATCCCCGGCAGCTCCACCAGAAGGCGCTCCAGCGAGCGTCCCTGCAGGGTGCAGTGGTAGGCCCTGGCCGCGTGGACCAAAGCCGCCTCGTCTGGGCTCTCCGCCTCATAGATCAGTTCGTCTGCCCCAGGTTCACCGGGAGGGTCTTGGGCTCTGTTAGAGTTCTCCAGCCCACTCCAGGACCCCGGGTTAAGGTGTACCATCTTGTCCTCTTTGCCTTTCCAAGAGCCATGCTCTCCCTCCTCCTCCTCCTCCTCCTCCTCATACCCTTGGTCCCCATCCTCTCCAAGGGCTCCATCCAGCCCTGGTTTGATACTCAGGATGGAGGCCTCAAGGTTAGGCTCCCCGTCTGGCTCTGTACCCCTCTTGGTGGGGATAGGGAAAGGGCTGGGGGTGAAGGAGGCTGGTTTGCCCCCGGCGAAGAGCCTGCGGGTGAAGCTGCGAGGGCTCTCTGTAGTGTGGGGAGGAGAGAGTGTGGAGAAGCGGGGGAGGCTGATACGCTGGAACAGCATCTTGATGTCCTCCAGGGATTTAAGGGGGGTACGGGTGACCTCAGGCACCTGGACCTGGGAATGCAATTGACATCAGTTGAAATGGAATTGGCACCAATCCTGTTCTAATATGTACATTTCTGTTACATTCAGCGTGTACTTTCCACCTTTGAGGACTATACATGGACATTGTTTGGAATTGAAACATTGCAAACATCTACCTCATTTCTTTTTTTTTGGGGGGGGGGGGCTATGTTACGTACCACATGGCGGGGTTGGTTGGGTGAGGACACCACCACCGTGTTGCAGATGGCCAGAGCCATGAAGAAGTCCACGATGTAGGTGAGCTCCATACTGGCTTCCCTCAAAAGGAAGAGTGGGGAGGACAGACAGTTCAGCTTCTGCACCAGGAGAGGGTCCGGGGCTACATCCTTCTCCTAGAGGGAAGACAGGAAGATAGGAATTAGACATCTCATACCATGCTGTCAGTGGAGTGTGATTCAACTAATTAATTAATCACCAAGTCTTTAATTAACTGAATCAGGTGTCTTCGTGCTTGGCTAGAACAAAAACTTGCATCTTCTCGGGGGTCCCATTGCGACTTAAGAAACACTGGGTGTATGAGTCTCACCATGGGGCTGCTGAAGGCGCTGTGTCGGGGCAGGGTGGGGCTGGGTGTCTCCTCCCCCTCCCCTTCAGAGTGGCCTGTCAGTGTGTGCAGGGACACGGAGCTGCGGTTGCAGCTGAGCGACTTGCAGCTCAGGGACTTGGCTCTGGCACGTGACTTGAGTGTGTGGGAGCGACCCATCGCCACGTCCTCCTCCTGCTTGTACACTTCAAGCCTCCGCGCTGCCAGAAAGGTAGACAGGGAGGGACGAAAGCAATGGTTAAATACATTGTACAAAATCCTTAGTTTCAGGGTATCAAACATTCACAATACCATCCCTCATGAGTGCCCCTGGTGGAAAATGTAGTGTAGTGTAGCAAAATTAAATTAGACTTCTCACCATTTTCCTCGTGGGGGTACTCCACCCCAGCAATGGTGCAGCGCCGGAACACCATCTTGTTCTCTGTCAGTGTGCCAGTCTTGTCTGAGAACACATACTGGATCTGACCCAAGTCCTCTGTGATGTTCAGGGCTCGACACTGGATCCTGGAGTCCAGGTACTCATTATAGAAGTCCACGTCGTTCTGGATGAAGAAGATTTGACCCAGTTTGACAATCTCGATGGACACGTACAGGGAGATAGGGATGAGCACCTGCCAAGGAGAGAATGGAATATAATTTAGAGCCATGAAGTTTGCACATGAACACACCGTGTTATGACATTTAGTGTGCTACCTACCTGTAGTACTATGATCATGGTCCAGAACAGGTAAAAGCCAGCCAGGGCAGGCGACGTGCTGTCAGGGATCAGAAAGGAAGCTTCCTTCAGGTTCCTGAGCCAGAGACCATGGCCTGAGGGGCACAAATAATTATATAGATGTGGTCAAAAGACTTGTTTACAGAAACTATATAGCTATGGTAAAACAGCAAAGACCAATAACTGTGTGGTAGGACATAATAAGCAGTATGTTCATATAGATTTGGTCAGCAACCACATACAGCTGTACAGACACGTGTTCGTATAGATGTGATAAGTTATATTGATCAGTACGGACCTATAGCTGCAGTCAGACACATGATGACCAGCAGGACAACGCTCCACAGTATGTCCATGTTCATCCTGCGCTCCAGTTTACTGCGTTTATACCGCGGCCCACTGTTGTTCTTCATGGCTTTGGTCTCGTGACCTGTGTTCAAGATCACACAACACAACCGTGGCTGTATATATGTATATGTGGTTTTATAGTAGACCTAGGTCAAAATACCCTATGTGTTAGTGGCTGTCGAATAAACATGAAGAGGTGATAGTACCCTTATGGCATACCTCTACATACAATTCTACAACATAGAAATCTGTTACAATGACATTGCATAGGCATTGAAATGCAGTTTTGCGGCTGGAAAATGCAGGAAGATGAGATGAATGATGTGCATACAAAGCCTTTGCTGGTACCAGAGCTGGTGTAACTGTATACCTGCATGGATTTTGTAGTAATAATAATGGAAGCAGAAACCTTAACTGACTGAGCAGACAGGTTTAGCCTGCAGTGTTGTAGTCAGCCCTGCCTGACTGTGTCTAGTGGGGACAAGGCATAAAGGAGCTGGGGGCTGGCTACACTCCTAGCAGCCAACGTACCCTTGCTGATGGAAGGAGGTTTTCACTCAAAATCTCATGATACATGGCCCCATTCATAGACTATGGGGGGCAGGACAATGTGATAGTTCTCTTAACAGCCATTATCCATAAAGGCGGCATTATACAGTGGGGAAAAAAAGTATTTAGTCAGCCACCAATTGTGCAAGTTCTCCCACTTAAAAATATGAGAGAGGTCTGTAATTTTCATCATAGGTACACGACAACTATGACAGACAAAATTAGAAAAGAAATCCAGAAAATCACATTGTAGGATTTTTTATGAATTTATTTGCAAATTATGGTGGAAAATAAGTATTTGGTCAATAACAAAAGTTTCTCAATACTTTGTTATATACCCTTTGTTGGCAATGACACAGGTCAAACGTTTTCTGTAAGTCTTCACAAGGTTTTCACACACTGTTGCTGGTATTTTGGCCCATTCCTCCATGCAGATATCCTCTAGAGCAGTGATGTTTTGGGGCTGTCGCTGGGCAACACAGACTTTCAACTCCCTCCAAAGATTTTCTATGGGGTTGAGATCTGGAGACTGGCTAGGCCACTCCAGGACCTTGAAATGCTTCTTACGAAGCCACTCCTTCGTTGCCCGGGGCGGTGTGTTTGGGATCATTGTCATGCTGAAAGACCCAGCCACGTTTCATCTTCAATGCCCTTGCTGATGGAAGGAGGTTTTCACTCAAAATCTCATGATACATGGCCCCATTCATTCTTTCCTTTACACGGATCAGTCGTCCTGGTCCATTTGCAGAAAAACAGCCCCAAAGCATGATGTTTCCATCCCCATGCTTCACAGTAGGTATGGTGTTCTTTGGATGCAACTCAGCATTCTTTGTCCTCCAAACACGACAAGTTGAGTTTTTACCAAAAAGTTCTATTTTGGTTTCATCTGACCATATGACATTCTCCCAATCCTCTTCTGGATCATCCAAATGCACTCTAGCAAACTTCAGACGGGCCTGGACATGTACTGGCTTAAGCAGGGGGACACGTCTGGCACTGCAGGATTTGAGTCCCTGGCGGCGTAGTGTGTTACTGATGGTAGGCTTTGTTTCTTTGGTCCCAGCTCTCTGCAGGTCATTCACTAGGTCCCCCCGTGTGGTTCTGGGATTTTTGCTCACCGTTCTTGTGATCATTTTGACCCCACGGGGTGAGATCTTGCGTGGAGCCCCAGATCGAGGGAGATTATCAGTGGTCTTGTATGTCTTCCATTTCCTAATAATTGCTCCCACAGTTGATTTCTTCAAAACAAGCTGCTTACCTATTGCAGATTCAGTCTTCCCAGCCTGGTGCAGGTCTACAATTTTGTTTCTGGTGTCCTTTGACAGCTCTTTGGTCTTGGCCATAGTGGAGTTTGGAGTTTGACTGTTTGAGGTTGTGGACAGGTGTCTTTTATACTGATAACAAGTTCAAACAGGTGCCATTAATACAGGTAACGAGTGGAGGACAGAGGAGCCTCTTAAAGAAGAAGTTACAGGTCTGTGAGAGCCAGAAATCTTGCTTGTTTGTAGGTGACCAAATACTTATTTTCCACCATAATTTGCAAATAATTTCATTAAAAATCCTACAATGTGATTTTCTGGATTTTTTTCCTCAATTTGTCTGTCATAGTTGACGTGTACCTATGATGAAAATTACAGGCCTCTCTCATTTTTTGAGTGGGAGAACTTGCACAATTGGTGGCTGACTAAATACTTTTTTCCCCCCACTGTATAGGCTTTATGACAGAAGGTTCAAGTACAGGGTTATTGCGTACACTAGAGGCAGATTATACTCTCACCAGCATAGCCTGTTACATCAGGACTGCACCACAACTCCAGTGCTGAATGGCCGCAGTCCTGCTGGTTTCCCAGGTATAACTTGAAATATGTGGACACCTGGGTTGGATAGTGGGATACTCCAAGCCCTAGCGTGGGGTAGACCTGGGGATAGAGGATCGCTTCACCCTCTTACCTGCATAGACCACGATGCCAATGATGGTCTCTGTGTTGCGGATGGTGCAGCTTCGCAGGAGGAGGTTGTCGTTGTGTAAGCCCACACGAGCCTTACTGGGGTGCTCCCTGTAAAAAACAAATATAAAAGTTACCTTGCCTTTCAAAAATGTATAAAGTTACGTCTGTTTCCATACAGTGTCTGTAGTCAATTAAACCAGACTAAAATTAGACTCACATGTAACCTCGGAACCGGCTGAGGTCGTTGTTGGGGTTCTCACATTCAATGCGGCTGTGGAAGTTCTCTGGAGTCAACTCGGAACCCTGAAACAGATCACACTGTAAATATTTCAAATTTCTACTAGGCATTCCGGTTAGAACTTTATAGGGTACCTTGGGAAATTCAGCAGTCATTTTCCTGCTAAATATTTTAGTCACAAATATTTTACTTTCTTCTTCATTACACCATACCTTTACAGGAAGTGTACAGCTTTGTACATGGATATACAGTACAGTTGTGTAATGCAGGTAAATTACAGCTTCTTGCGTAATTTTTTATCAAGCTTTTTATTGATTATTGTACCACTCCACCTTCAGCTCCACAATAAACGGCAGTGTTTTGTTTAGGCAGGTGCGAGCCGCCCCCATCTCTTGCAAGCATGCTTTAGCCTCAATTATTTCAAACACTGAAGTGCAATCATGACAATTAATGATAACAGCATGTTCAAACCAATGAGAGTGATGTGAGCCACATACTTGTTGTGGCAGGTCTCTGACCATCTGTCTCTGTTTGAGGTTGGTCTCCCCGTCCAGGTTGGCCGTCTCGATGTAGCAGATGCCGTGGGGGTCAGAGGAGTACAGTAGGAGCATGTCTGCAGGGATGATCTCGTTACAGGACAGACGGACAAAGTCCCCCACGCGGACGTCCTGCCAATGCTGGTCCACATACATCTGCTGTTTCCTATCATAACAAATACCACAAGATAATCTGTTAACTGCTTGAGGGCACTGAGAGTGGGACCATGTGGGTACTATCGAATATGATGAAGGCCTGGAGACCCTCTGTGGTTGAAACATTGCTAACAATACCACAGGATCAGAATTATAACAAAATAAAAGATTTCATACATATGAACAGTATTCACACAAGCAAGGGAGCATGTCTTTAACCAACCATTAAACGCTCCTAAACACAGACATGGTTATGTATTTTACACACTTTAAAAACTTCAGAAGACAACAATAACCCTGCACCTTTTTCAGTCGGTGACCTCTCTCAAGACAAGACTATGAGGTAATCGTGTGTGTTGAAATAATACTTTACAAATTAACTGAACTATGGGGCTCAGCACCACAAACAAGAGACTTTAAAATGAACATTTATTTCAGACAACCATGAACTACACGTGCTGCAAATAACCTGCTCATTGTGTGTATTATGGTCTGGGTCAAGATTAAATTGTGTGTACAGTAAGTGTGTGTGCTCCTTTGAAGCAGGGAGTGTGGTGTGTGTTTGGGTAAACAGTACCATGCACATGACGGAAACATGCCAACTGTAACGCTACCTGTAGCTAGCACAAGGGTCACTCTTCTCTCACATAGGTAGGGTGGGGGTTAACAAACAAGTCTTCAAATCAATCACAGGGCATGAGTGGAAGGCTTCTCAAACACACAATGTTCCACCAGGCCAGTGTGTGAATATACATTTACATTTTAGTCATTTAGCAGACTTTAAGGTTAATCATTTATCTCGTTGTCCACCACCACCACCCTTTCCTGGCAGGAACTGGGAGTTTTCAGGTTATTTTTTATTTTTTTTTATTTCACCTTTATTTAACCAGGTAAACCAGTTGAGAACAAGTTCTCATTTACAACTGCGACCTGGCCAAGATAAAGCATAGCAGTGCGATAAAAACAACAACACAGAGTTACATATGGGGTAAAACAAAACAAAAATCAAAAAAATACAACAGAAATACAATTAATATACAGTGTGCAAATTTAGCAAGTTATGGAGGTAAGGCAATAAAATAGGCTATAGTGCAAAATAATTACAATTTAGTATTAACACTGGAATGATGTGCAAGAGATGATGTGCAAATAGAGATACTGGGGTACAGATGAGCAAAATAAATAACAATATAGGGATGAGGTAGTTGGGCGGGCTAATTTCAGATGGGCTGTGTACAGGTGCAGTGATCGGTAAGGTGCTCTGACAACTGATGCCTAAAGTTAGTGAGGGAGATAAGCGTCTCCAGCTTCAGAGATTTTTGCAGTTTGTTCCAGTCATTGGCAGCAGAGAACTGGAAGGAATTGCGGCCAAAGGAGGTGTTGGCTTTGGGGATGACCAGTGAGATATACCCGCTGGAGCGCAGACTACGGGTGGGTGTTGCTATGGTGACCAATGAGCTAAGATAAGGCGGGGATTTGCCTAGCAGTGATTTATAGATGGCCTGGAGCCAGTGGGTTTGGCGACGAATATGTAGTGAGGACCAGCCAACAAGAGCGTACAGGTCACAGTGGTGGGTATTATATGGGGCTTTGGAGACAAAACGGATGGCACTGTGATAGACAACATCCAATTTGCTGAGTAGAGTGTTGGAGGCTATTTTGTAAATGACATCGCCGAAGTCAAGGATCGGTAGGATAGTCAGTTTTACAAGGGCATGTTTGGCAGCATGAGTGAAGGAGGCTTTGTTGCGAAATAGGAAACCGATTCTAGATTTAACTTTGGATTGGAGATTCTTAATGTGAGTCTGGAAGGAGAGTTTACAGTCTAACCAGACACCTAGATATTTGTAGTTGTCCACGTACTCTAGGTCAGACCCGTCTAGAGTAGTGATTCTAGTCGGGTGGGCGGGTGCAAGCAGCGTTCGGTTGAAGAGCATGCATTTTGTTTTACTAGTGTTTAAGAGCAGTTGGAGGCTACTGAAGGAGTGTTGTATGGAATTGAAGCTCGTTTGGAGGTTTGTTAACACAGTGTCCAATGAAGGGCCAGATGTATACAAAATGGTGTCGTCTGCGTAGAGGTGGATTAGAGACAATTACTGTAATATTGTGGTTTGTTTACATTCACCCAACATGAAAGAGTATGTTGAAGAAAGTCTGTTGGTGTGGATAGGCTTTAGGGATTGTCTGGCCTCACTGTGCCTGAGGCTGTGAACTATTACATGGTGGGACATGTAGACCTGGGAGGAAGAACCAACAGGCTACCTCCACCACTCACTCCTAGACTCCGGAAAAGGGGATAGGTTTCAACAAGTGAGAACTCAGCCATTGAACATTGAATTTCTCTTGTCAAGGCCTTATGTGCAGAGAGCCATGAGAAGAATTGAGTGAGTGATATGTGTGTCCATCTCTAACATGGCACAATAATTATGTTTTACAATTGCATATCGTATCATTTACCTTTTGTAGAGGTAGAGATTATGTCAATTTGTCCTACTTTCAATTCAGCATATAACTGCTCTAGGTTGCATGCTAGTCAGTTTGATGGCACCATATACAACCCTAGTAAGTATAAAGAAGAAGCTGCAGATCTACAGGTCTGTAGGTTTTGTTTAAGTGTTCAAGTAGTTGTCACATTGAATTACCAGTCAGTTTGTTAACCTGTTATTTCACACTTATCCATGCTTTGTAATAATCCCAGGCCAGTATGTTTATATAGCTATAAGAATGTTTACCTGCTCCAGAAATATACAATATCAGTATGTTCACCTGTCATAACAGAGCAGTGTTTACCTAATAAAAGACACGTAGAGTATGGTGTTTGTTTTCCTAATAACTACAGTATAAGCGGATCTCAAGCATTTCAAACCGTTTTCAGTCAGTTTAACCAGTTTGTGAGCAGTACTAATTCCATTTGAATTCCATTTGCTCCAACTGAGAGATAACGAACAGCACTTTGCTCTACGCAGATCTACCATGAATGTACACTGAGTGTCAAAAAAACATTAGGAACACCTGCTCTTTCCATGACATAGATAGACCAGGTGAATCCAGGTGAAAGCTATGATCCCTTATTGATGTCACCTGTTAAATCCACTTTAAAAATCAGTGTAGTTGAAGGGGAAGAGATGGGTTAAAAAAGGATTATTAAGCCTTGAGACAATTGAGTCATGGTTTGTGTATGTGTGCCATTCAGAGGGCAAGACAAAATATTTAAGTGCCTTTGAACCGGGTATGGCAGTAGGTGGGGCGGCAGGTAGCTTAGTGGTTAAGAGTGTTGTACCAGTAACCGAAAGGTCGCTGGTTCTAATCCCCGAGCCGACTAGGTGAAAAGTCTGTCGATGTGCCCTTGAGCAAGGCACTTAACCCTAATTGCTCCTGTAAGTCGCTCTGGATAAGAGCGTCTGCTAAATGACTAAAATGGAAAATGGAAATGTAAAATGTGCCAGGCGCACCGGTTTCAGTGTGTCAAGAACTGCAACGCTGCTGGGTTTTTCACACTCAACAGATTCCCGTGTGTATCAAGAATGGTCCACCACCCAAAGGACATCCAGCCAACTTGACAACTGTGGGAAGCATTGGAGTCAACATGGGCCAGCATCCCTGTGAAATGCTTTCGACACCTTGTAGAGTCCATGCCCAGACGAATTGAAGCTGTTCTGAGGGCAAAAGGGGGTGCAACTCATGTTTTGTACACTCAGTGTATTTACCTGCTGTAAACCTCACATATCCGTCCGTTGATGATCTTGTCTGATTTGTGTCTCCTACAATCTTCCCAGAGATCCTTCACGGCCGTCACTGACAGCACCAGGAGAATGGGGATAATGCTGATTTCTGGTTGAATGGCATTGACCACTGGGGCAAAGTTCAGAGCTGCCAGGAATAGGAAATAGACATTGGCGAAGCGGTGGAGTTGTTCAAACAGGTTTTTGGGGACAAATTAGAGGAAGGAGTACTTGGTGCTGGTCACCTTGTTACTGCTGTATGACTTGTGGACTTCCGTCAGCTCTTCATCCTCTGTGAGGGAGGAAACCACCGTCCTCCTCTTCCTCCCCAGTTGGTCCTTCGGACTGGAACTTTGTCCTTGGACTGGCCGCTCCAAGCTGTACATGACTCCTAAGACCTGTGAAAAACTCCAGCAGTTCAAATCCAGAGGGTTTACTCACTGGTAAAACTTGACTTAAATCCAAGCCGACCTTTGTATCTTTCCAGCATTTCCAGCCACTCGCGATCGACCGAGCTCTGCCTCTTGATTCACTGCCCACTCTGTTTTACTGTCGTTGTCTATCATGATCCAGGACGTTGAGTCTCCAGGGTGAGGTTAAGATAGAGAAAACATCAAATCAAATTGTATTGGTCACATACACGTTTAGCAGATGTTATTGCAGGTGTAGCGAAATGCTTGTGCTTCTAGCTCCGACAGTGCAGTAATATCTAACAAGTAATATCAAACAATTTCACAACATATAACCAATACACACAAATCTAAGTAAGGAATGAATTAAGAATATATACATTTATGGACGAGCGATGTCAGAGCGGCATGGACTAAGATACAGTAGAATAGTATAGAATACAGTATATACATATGAGATGAGTAATGCAAGATATGTAAACATTATTAAAGTGACTAAGATACCGTAGAATAGTATAGAATACAGTATATACATATGAGATGAGTAATGCAAGATATGTAAACATTATTAAAGTGGCTAGTGTTCCATGTCTTAAAGTGGCCAGTGATTTCTAGTCTATGTCTATAGGCAGCAGCCTCTAATGTGCTAGTGATGGCTGTTTAACAGTCTGAGCCTTGAGATAGAAGCTGTTTTTCAGTCTTTCGGTCGCAGCTTTGATGCACCTGTACTGACCTCGCCTTCTGGATGATAGCGGGGTGAACAGGCAGTGGCTCGGGTGGTTGATGTCCTTGATTATCTTTTTGGCCATCCTGTGACATCAGGTGCTGTAGGTGTCCTGGAGGGCGGGTAGTTTGCCCCCGGTAATGTGTTGTGCAGACCTCACCACCCTCTGGAGAGCCTTGTGGTTGCAGGCGGTGCAGTTGCCGTACCAGGCGGTGATACAGCCCGACAGAATGCTCTCAATTGTGCATCTGTAAAAGTCTGTGAGGGTTTTAGGTGCCAAGCCAAATGTCTTTAGCCTTGTGAGGTTGAAGAGGCTCTATTACGCCTTCTTCACCACACTGTCTGTGTGTTTGGTCCATTTCAGTTTGTCAGTGATGTGTATGCCAAGGAACTTGAAGCTTTCCACCTTCTCCACTGCGGTCCCGTCGATGTGGATAGGGGTTGCACCCTCTGCTGTTTCCTGATGTCCACGATCATCTCCTTTGTTTTGTTGACGTTGAGTGAGAGGTTATTTTCCTGCCACCACACTCCAAGAGCCTTACCTCCTCCCTGTAGGCGGTCTCGTCATTGTTGGTAATCAAGCCTACTACTGTTGTGTCGTCTGCAATCTTGATGATTGAGGTGGAGGCATGCTTGGCCACGCAGTCATGGGTGAACAGGGAGTACAGGAGTGGGCTGAGCACGCACCCTTGTGGGTAGATACGGTGAGGGAATTAAGTATTTGATCCCCTGCTGATTTTGTACGTTTGCCCACTGACAAAGACATGATCAGTCTATAATTTTAATGGTAGGTTTATTTGAACAGTGAGAGACAGAATAACAACAAAAAAATCCAGAAAAACACATCAACACAATTGATTTGCATTTTAATGAGGGAAATAAGTATTTGACCCCTCTGCAAAACATGACTTAGTACTTGGTGGCAAAACCCTTGCTGGCAATCACAGAGGTCAGACGTTTCTTGTAGTTGGCCACCAGGTTTGCACACATTTCAGGAGGGATTTTGTACCACTCCTCTTTGCAGATCTTCTCCAAGTCATTAAGGTTTCGAGGCTGACGTTTGGCAACTCGAACCTTCAGCTCCCTCCACAGATTTTCGATGGGATTAAGGTTTGGAGACTGGCTAGGCCACTCCAGGACCTTAATGTGCTTCTTCTTGAGCCACTCCTTTGTTGCCTTGGCCGTGTGTTTTGGGTCATTATCATGCTGGAATACCCATCCACGACCCATTTTCAATGCCCTGGCTGAGGGAAGGAGGTTCTCACCCAAGATTTGACGGTACATGGCCCCGTCCATCGTCCCTTTGATGCGGTGAAGTTGTCCTGTCCCCTTAGCAGAAAAACACCCCCAAAGCATAATGTTTCCACCTCCATGTTTGACGGTGGGGATGGTGTTCTTGGGGTCATAGGCAGCATTCCTCCTCCTCCAAACACGGCGAGTTGAGTTGATGCCAAAGAGCTCGATTTTGGTCTCATCTGACCACAACACTTTCACCCAGTTCTCCTCTGAATCATTCAGATGTTCATTGGCAAACTTCAGACGGGCCTGTATATGTGCTTACTTGAGCAGGGGGACCTTGCGGGCGCTGCAGGATTTCAGTCCTTCACGGCGTAGTGTGTTACCAATTGTTTTCTTGGTGACTATGGTCCCAGCTGCCTTGAGATCATTGACAAGATCCTCCCGTGTAGTTCTTGGCTGATTCCTCACCGTTCTCATGATCATTGCAACTCCACGAGGTGAGATCTTGCATGGAGCCCCAGGCCGAGGGAGATTGACAGTTATTTAGTGTTTCTTCGATTTGCGAATAATCGCGCCAACTGTTGTCACCTTCTCACCAAGCTGCTTGGCGATGGTCTTGTAGCCCATTCCAGCCTTGTGTAGGTCTACAATCTTGTCCCTGACATCCTTGGAGAGCTCTTTGGTCTTGGCCATGATGGAGAGTTTGGAATCTGATTGATTGATTGCTTCTGTGGACAGGTGTCTTTTATACAGGTAACAAGCTGAGATTAGGAGCACTCCCTTTAAGAGTGTGCTCCTAATCTCAGCTCGTTACCTGTATAAAAGACACCTGGGAGCCAGAAATCTTTCTGATTGAGAGGGGGTCAAATACTTATTTCCCTAATTAAAATGCAAATCAATTTATAACATTGATGTTATTCTGTCTCTCACTGTTCAAATAAACCTACCATTAAAATTATAGACTGATCATTTCTTCGTCTGTGGGCAAACGTACAAAATCAGCAGGGGATCAAATACTTTTTTCCCCTGACTGTAGCTACTTTGCGGGGGAGAGCTTAACTTCTGCTGTGGTGGAGAGTTTCTCTACTGCACATCACTATCACTACATCTCGCTGACCAATAGAGCCACTCTTCCACACTACTTCACGTCAAAAACAAACAACTCAAAGTTGAACTTTTATGACTTCCTAGATGGTCTGTGAAACCCTGGACAGCACAAAGGAATGGGTAAATGTATGTGCTGTATGTATGGTGCTCCTTAATACCACATACACTAACACAGACAACTGAATCTACAATAATCAACATCAGCTCCAATGTAAGGATCACCTGTCCTCAGCTTTAGGCTCTCTCTGTGTATTGTGTAATTACTAAAAATGCTCAACTCCATAACTATGTATGTAGTAGAATGTAACAACACAGTGACTGTTGTTGATCCATTCCCCTTAAAAACGATCAACCCTGGCCATTATGGCCATTGTTGTCAAGCCTGCCCACTCACCCGCTGTATACTGTGGCGACGTTGTTGTTGACCTTCTGGTCAAAGCGGTAGCGGCGGTAGTCCTCCAGGGCATCCTTGATGGCGATGACGATGAGCACCACTACCAGGGGAATCATGGTTATCTCCTTCTGAAAGGCCTCCACAACTGGGACCCAGTTCAGCATCACCAGGAACAGGAAATACAGGTTGGCCACCCTGATGAGGAGAGGCAATAGGGGTTTGATAAATTCCACATCGACCCTCTAAGGCAGGGCTTCCCAAAGTAGGGGTTGTAGGGGAGACTGTGTTTAAGATGTCCGACCGTTGTTTTCAAGGTAATCTACTCATGTTCGCATTAGCCAATTCATGGACCGTCTATATCCGGGTTGCATCCGGTTTATACAGACGAACATCACATGTGCACTAGCACTCAGGAAGCAGCGCGAGCAGTGACGACGTAATCACGTCATCCAAAAACATGGCAGACATTGGATGAATATAAAATGTTAATATCTTCGGCTGTGAGTGATGGCGAAAAAATGGCCTCAGCAACAATTATTTGAATAATTCAATGGATGTTTTGTTCACAAAGATGACGACTAAAGTGTCTTATTAGGAATTTTCTAATCTAACTTCTCTATGTGGCAGTCTATAGAAATGGTCTTTCTGGGCCGGTTGTCAGTTAAACTGCAGTACCGAAGCAAAACTGAAGTAGTAGTTGAAACCGTGTTTCTAGACCGAAACCCTGGCCCCTTGGTTGGGACCCTATGTCGGGTCTCCTGATATAAAAATTGGGTCGTGAGAGAAAATGTGTGCTTGGTTCATAGAACCAGGGTTACGTCAGTAACCTCCGGTAGCTGCTAGATGTGGTTATAATAAAAACAGCGGTTTCTCTCTACTATGCCCTCAAGCCGTTAGAACTGAGTGGACAAGACCAGGCACTAAATCAGACCGGGGGAAAAAGAACATCAATTCTTTATCAATGACTTTTCTACACAGAAGATCATACAACATTATTGCCTGATGATCTTATGCATTTCCCAATACATTTCAGTCACTTCAAACCATACTGTCTTCAGATTTAAGTACGGTCAAAAATACTGTCAGACTAATTTGTAAAAGACATAGCCCAAATAAAACAAATAAACATCCTACTGGGCACAGACGTGATTTCAACGTCTAATTTTGATTTAAATTTGGTTGAGATGTCAACTAACGTTAATTCAACGTGAAATCAACAAAACATTTCACCATGTCATTGGATTTAGGTTAAAAGTTGGGTGAAAAAAAGACTAAATTGCCTTACGTTGAGGACTTTTGCAAATCCAATCAGTTTTCCACATTGATTCAATGTCATCAGATTTTTTTGTTTTGTTAACATTAATGCAACCAGTTTTTGCCCAGTGGGATTGTTAGCTGATAACATACAATTGTTTTACATGGTGGGGTTAAGAAAATGTTTTGATATCAAAATGGGGTCTCGGACCAAAAAAGTTTGGGAACCCCTGCCCTAAGGTTACCTGTACCCTTGTGGGTGCACTGCAGTCTCCATTTGGCATCTGCTCATTTTGAGTTAATTCACAACAAACATGATTACCAAATTATAATCAAGTGCCTCCTAGGCACTCCTGCTTGATGCAAGTTAATTCCCGACATCGACAAACATGATTACCCGATTATAATATGGTCTACCCCATCCCCTGTGTAAATCAGCATGTGGTTCTGGTTCTCACCTGTGGAACTGCTGGAACAGGTTCATGGGAATGAAGCTCAGAAGGCTATACTTGGTGGTGCGGATGCCGTTGCCCTGGCATCCCTTGGAGACGCTGTCGTACTCATGCTGGTGGGGTCCGTGGCGGGCGATGACCGTCCTCCGTTTGCCAGTGAGCCGCTGTGCGTTGTGGTGCTTTGGGGAACTCTTGGTGGGCAGGGCAGCCGGGGCCGAGTACCTGCCTCGACCTGACTCTGCGGCCACCAGCTGCTGCCAGCGGTGTCTCACCCAGTGGATCTGCTCCATAGGCCCAGTGGCCGGGGCACCCTACACCCAGAACCCTGCTCCCTCCCTGGGCGGCCAGACCTGGTTCCTGAGGGCCACTCACAGTGCAGTTCTACTAAAAGAGAAAAATCAGAAAGCTCTCAAAAGTAGTGACTTTGTGGGGAAAGGGGAAAGAATTAGGACAGATAGTAGGTGAGGGACTTAAAAGTCCTTGAGATATTTATTGAATAAGTGACATAGCTATGACTAATTGCTTTATTGTTTTAGGCAATACATCCAACCCCTTTTTCAGGCCTGTATTTGAAGGGCAACAACTTATAGTTCTTTGAAACAAAACGGACCCTGAACTTGTCCTTGTAATACCAATATACTGTATCATTACTTCCACTACTTATGGGAAGGGTCAATTGACTATTGTGATGGAAACACCTGCTATGTGCCCTCCTTATCACTAACACCAAGTGGCATTGATTGCTCTCTATTAAAATCAAAGTAGGGCCCAGATTAGTTGTTATAAACTTTCTCTAGATGTTTTCTTTCCCAGTAGCTTCTTAGCTATGTACTGGTATCTGGAATTTCACCTGAAAACCCATCTAAATAGCAGTAAGGTGGAAACATTTTCATTTGAAAAATACACACAAGGAAAGATAAGATAACTTCTGAAGGGGCGCCCCTCACTGGAGAGATGTTTTTAGCTAATATTTCCAATACTGTGCACTAATCGCTAATTACAACCTTGTGCTGTTAACAATGTTGTTGGAAGATTAGGTCAGCTGTATGTATTAATAGAGGCTGCTCAGCACGTGTGGAAACCCCTAAGCAATTATTAGGGCCCCTTTCAAACAAGTGTGCAATCATCACTGACATTGATGTACTGTATAGGTTAATATAGACTGATTCTGTTCCACCAACTGACCTACTGAAGATAATAACATTTTGTTTACTTTTTCAAGTTTTTCTCTTGAAGTCTGGTCTGCTCCAAGACTGCCAGTGTGTCTCAATGCTTTGAAAGACTTCCTTTCCTTTGTCATAATCCTGATCCTGTCGTCTGAATAGGTGAAACTCTATAGTTGCTCTATTTTAATGCAAGCTAGACTATAACACTCGCCTAGACATACTAAACCCAAGGCTTTAATATCAGTGAGAACTAGGGAATAGGATATAAAGAGGCTTCTAAAATGAGATACCCATAATAACCCAATGTGACAAGCTGTCCCTTCCCCCCATTGCAAATGTCTGATTTTATCAGGCTCGGTCAGTCATCAGCATATCTCAAGAAAACATGGTGGATTAGGCTGAACTCATGAAGTGTATGATTACTTATTCTCAGGAATGTGGATTTGCCCCACACGAGACCTAGACCCCTTAAGTTATATCAGTCGCTAATAATATAACTTAAGAGCACATGATAGAAACTGGTTATTTTAGTAACAGTAATTCTGTGAGTTTAGGCTTACTTGTTCATAATAACATAACAGTGAGACCCGGCCATAGCATACAACTGGGAAAGATGTTGAAATGCAAAGGCTGTCAATTCTGTCAAACTAAGGAAGTAAAACTGAATATAACAAAGTCAAGAGGAACTGAGAGGAATGGATACATGAGCCATATAGCCTATTGTTACCCAGTTATAGACTACTAAGGCCTACAGTGGCTTCAGAAGGTATTCATACCCCTTGACTTATTCCACATTTTGTTGTGTTACAGCCTGAATTCAAAATGGATTAAATAGATTTCTCACCCACACAATACCCTGTAATGACAAAGTGAAAACATGTAATTTTTTTATTTTAGCAAATTTATTAAAATGAAATACAGAAATATCTAATTTACATAAGTATTCACACCTGAGTCAATACTTTGTAGAAGCACCTTTGGCAGCGATTACAGCTAAATCTTTCTGCGTAAGTCTGTAAGAGCTTTCCACACCTGGATTACATTTGACCATTATTATTTTCAAAATTCTTCAAGCTCTGTCAAATTGGTTGTTGATCATTGCTAGACATTTACATTTTACATTTACGTCATTTAGCAGACGCTCTTATCCAGAGCGACTTACAGTTAGTCACATTATTATTATACTTATTAATTTTTTTATACCCCCTGTGGGAATCGAACCCACAACCCTGGCGTTGCAAACGCCATGCTCTATCAACTGAGCTACATCCCTGCCGGCCATTCCCTCCCCTACGCTGGACGACGCTGGGCCAATTGCGAGCCGCCCCATGGGTCAAGACAGACAACCATTTTCAGGTCTTGCCATAGATTATCAAATAGATTTAAGTCAAAACTGTAACTTGGCCACTCAGGAACATTCACAGTCTTTTTGGTAAGCAACTCCATTTGCCTTGTGTTTTTAGGTTATTGTCCTGCTGAAAGATGAATTAATCTCCCAGTGTCTGGTGGAAAGCAGACTGAACCAGGTTTTCCTCTAGGATCTTGCCTGTGCTTAGCTCCATTGCGTTTATTTTTTATCCTGAAAAACTCCCCAGTCCTTAACGATTACAAGGATACCATAACCTGATTGAGCCCCTTCTATGCTTGAAAATATGGAGAGTGGTACTCAGTAATGTGTTTTATTGAATTTGTCCCAAACATAACACTTGATATTCAGGACAAAAGGTTAATTGCTTTGCCACATTCTTTGCAGTATATTTGCCTTGTTGCAAACAGGATGCATGTTTTGGAATATTTTTTTAAATTCTGTACAAGCTTTCTTCTTTTCACTCTGTCATTTAAGTTAGTATTGCCGAGTAACTACAATGTTGTTGATCCATCCTCAGTTTTCCTATCACAGCCATTAAACTCCTCTCTGGCAACGGAGTTAGGAAGGACGCCTGTATCTTTGTAGTAACTGAGTATATTGATACACCATCTAAAGTTTAATTAATAACTTCACCATGCTCAAAGGGATATTCAATGTCTGCTTTTTTATTTTTTACCCATCTACCAATAGGTGCCCTTCTTTGCAAGGAATTGGAAAGCCTCCCTGGTCTTTGTGGTTGAAATTCACTGCTCAACTGAGGGACCTTACAGATAATGTGGAGCACAGAGATGAGCTAGTCATTCAGAAATCATGTTAAACACTATTATTGCACATAGAGTGAGTCAATGTAACTTATGCGACTTGTTAAGCAATTTGTTACTACTGAACTTGTTTAGGCTTGCTATAACAAAGGGGTTGAATACTTATTGACTCAAGACATTTCAGCTTTGAATGTTTTATTAATTTGTAAAACTTGAAAAACATAATTCCACTTTGACATTATGCGGTATTGTGTGTAGGCCAGTGAAAAAAATCTCTAAATAATCTATTTTAAATTCAGGCTGTAACACAAGAAAATGTGGAAAAGTCAAGGGGTGTGAATACTTTCTGAAGCTTTACACAATGTTGAGTGGCAAGTCAAACAACAAGGCTACTGGATGATGTCCCCATTGCATTGCAGAGAGTTACTTAATTCTTATTGTAATCAGTAAATCAACTCTAGAGAATTGTAATTAAGAGGAACAGAATACAGTTTCAGAGAAGGGCGTTGTAAAAGCCACCCAACTCAGATATCACAACTACTTGGAGGTCACTCACTCACACGCCCTTGTGAGATGCCAAAACTGTTAGCAAGCAACATAGGCCAGCACATGCCCTTGGCTCAGTGTGTGCTGTACTGAAGCTCAGCTATACTATCCTTCATGGTTTTCTCGATTGTTTTTTTAGGTAAGCTATTTCAGTTCATTCTATAGTGTGAACTGTATAGCCTAGCCTAGTGCTGGGAGATAATAGGCCTAAAGCCATTTCGATAAAAGGTTGGTGCTTTTAAAATGACTTATAAAGTAGTTTATGAATCTGTAAAACAACATTGCATAGACTAGACTAGATACCAGCACATTTCCTTTCTATTGATATGGTGATATCTTGTCAAAGATGGGCTAATGTACCTGCCATAATGTTTTATTCATAAAGAAGTTGTACCGGCCTACAGACTTTTTCCAGAGGTCACCAACCCTGGTTCTGTGCAGTTCTTTCTTCCAGCCCAGCACTACACTCCTAAGTCAACTGGCAAATCAAGAACCAGGTGTTTTACAACAGCCTGAATACCTTGGTCTATAGGCTAGCTCTCCAATAATAGATTTTTCTCAAACTGCTGTCTGTGTACAGTGAAAGAGAAAACAAGTAGTTTCCAAAAATCCACACAGACAATTGATTTTGCTGTGTAGAATTGTCATATCCTACACCAGCATGCACAATGACAATGTCCCCATATAAGAGCAGCCTGGTCTCATAAAATAGACGTAACATCATAAACAAAAATCAGGGACATTCAAATTAGTAAGATATGTTACGTTTGGTATGGTTACATAAGACAGAAGGTTACTTAAAGGGAAGATTGCAGAATTGCATTGGTGTTAAACATTCTGATTGGTTTCATCCTTTCAACTAAAAGCCTCAATACGACATATCACTTTACAGTTGTATCTTGGGTGAAATGTATATTTATCAGAATTTGACCGAAGTCATGTCGGAAAAGCGTTCGGAAAAGTGACGTCAACAGAAGAACACTCAAGTGAATACACAGCAGGAGGGAAGCCACTGTCCACATAAGACGTGAAAGACTCACATCATACCGGAAAATATATTTTGGCCCTCTGAATAACGCCAACTTATCATGTGATTTCTTTATTCTGCAATAGCAAAACAAAAATGTTTGCACATACAGCACGCAGGCTTTTAGCATAGCCCCTTTTACACCCCTGCGGGCTTACCCCCTACTAGTTATCCACTAGCAGCCTTGAAACACATCACTTATTAGCAGTTCAGCACATCAGCATTTCTTGTACTGTTACACAAAGTCAAGATAAACCTCTACCATCATAGTAGACATTGAACGTCTATAACCAAACTGGCTAAAACTCTGTTGTTGGCCGATGGTAGGTATTGCTAGCCACATGCTAAACTGAGTGCCAACGTTACTAACGTTACTAGCAGCAGTAAATCCAGGTATAATGGCTAACACAAATATTGGCTACCATGATATATCGGCTAATAAAGATCAGGCAGTTCAGCAAAAATAAAGACATACCTTGAAATAAACAATTACATTAATCTGATTGGTATTTGACCATTAATTTCTGCAAAATGTGCAGTGTTGGAGTTGTTATAGCTTGCTTGTTAGCCGACTAGGTAAATAGATAAACTATTCAACTATGGGGTTATCTGATTTTCTATTCATTACTCGTTTTGTTTGCAGAGGAAAAGTAAATGTGGAATGTTCTAGCATCTTCAAAGTGTCCCTCGACATAAATATTATTTTATGTTTCATATTTTTTTGGTGTGGTGGCAATGATTTTTGCTGTGGCGAAGCGTAGTGCCACAGTTAAATGACTGCAGTGGAAACACTGGAATACAAACCTGTCCCTAGGATTTCACGTGGTAACCCCAACGCTCACTGCCACAGCACAATACAGAGGCCGTCACTAGTTACCACAGCCACAAGGTCATAAACCCCGCCTATTTCTACAATTTGTCTTATTTAAATGTGATTTTAAATTTAACCCTAACCATAACCACACTGCTAACCTTCTGCCTAACCCTAACCTTAAATGATTTTAAAAAAAAGTGGCTGTGGTAACTAGTGACAACTGCATACAGATCACACATTTTAGCCAATTCATTTCAGGTTTGGTATTTTCCATTTTGTAGCTTTATTGCAGCAAAATTGATTTTAATTAAATGTAGGCTAACGAATCTGGTAGTGTTATCTTTCGTTATCATGAGCTCGCTAGCTTGTAGTCCTAAAAAACGGAAATGAGTTGCTTCTGGTTTGTTCAGCCAAAGACAATACAGTAAGAAGATAGGCAGAATCTGCTTCTCCAATAGAAATCCCCGACCACACTTGCAGGCGATGTCATGGCGACGTTGGCTAGCTAAACTCATGCGCAGAAACACGTAATCTGGTCTAATGCTCGTCTCGCGCGGAACTGCACATGTTCAGTGCGTCAAATCAATGGCACTCCGATATAAAGTTGTTTTTGACGAAAATGAAAACGTGTCAGTTTGTCAATTTCACGAGGTTGGAGTAATAACATGTTCAACTACTTAAAACATTGGTTCGAATCTAGGTTGTGCCTTTAGATTTCGAGAAAATGAACAACTAAGGAATACTTTTTCACTTCTCTCATTGACTTCTCAAACCCCGGCCTCGTCTGTTTTGTGTGTTTCGCAAGCGTTTCCGGAAGTTTCGCGATGTTGCGCCTCTGCGTTTGGACACTGTGGTTCAGCCATTCCTTGGGGGAAATGACTGGGGAAAGAATGGGGTTTTGGGATAAACGCCGAAAATCAGGTCTGAGATTAACACAGGTTTAGGAGATTTTATACGTTTTGTTCTAATTTAGATAAGGTCGGTTAACATGACCTTTAAGAATTATGAAGCCTTTAGGTGCTTGTTTTGATTAAATAAATGCTTCAAAATTAACAAAAAGTGAAGGCCACATTAAGAAAATACTACAGTTTACCATAGAATACTACAATACTTTATGTAGTAATTCTGTAGTAAACTGTAGTATACTGTATAATATTTAACTACACACTGTAGTATCTATCCCTCGGTCATGTGTATCACTTGTAGTAATAGTATACTGTAGGCTTTGACCAACGAGCCATGGCGGAGTTAGGCCATACAAAAAAACGCTAGTAATTCTATTGCTCTCTATATAAATTGGTCTATTGTGCCCCGCGTTACACCCAAAGTTGCAAAGAGAACAACAGATGCGAAAATGTTTCAAGAACTTACCCAGTAGTACGCATTGTTCCCTGTGCAACAGTAGAGATTTGTGGTTCTTAAAAGCGAAACAAAAAATACAATCCCGTAGCGGTCACATCACATTACCTGTCTTGAGAATGTAAAGTAGGTTATATTCAAACTTGCGCAGATCTTGTTAAAAAAATTGTTTTACGCAGCAGCACTAACCAGGATGTGGGTGAAGAATCTTCAGTTTCCACTAGTTACCACATCCACAAAGTCACAATTGTCTATATCCTAAAAATGTATGAAAACTAAAATGCGCTTTGAAAGAGGCAATCAGCAGTTGAAACAATGACAAAGAGTACTCCCCACCCCTGTTTAGATAAAAAAAAAAAAAGCGGGGGGGAAGGTGATGGATGTAACCACTCTCAAATTCAAAGACAGAGCTATGGATGCAAGGGCTCACCATCCATGGTCTCAAAAAAAATAATAAAAATGTTTAGTCATTTAGCGAGCGATTTACAACCCCCCCCGAGGGAAGGAGGTTCTCACCCAAGATTTGACATCGTCCCTTTGATGCGGTAAAGTTGTCCTGTCCCCTTAGCAGAAAAACACCCCCAAAGCATAATGTTTCCACCTCCATGTTTGACGGTGGGGATGGTGTTCTTGGGGTCATAGGCAGCATTCCTCCTCCTCCAAATACGGCGAGTTGAGTTGATGCCAAAGAGCTCGATTTTGGTCTCATCTGACCACAACACTTTCCCGCAGTTCTCCTCTGAATCATTCAGATGTTCATTGGCAAACTTCAGACGGGCCTGTATATGTGCTTTCTTGAGCAGGGGGACCTTGCGGGCGCTGCAGGATTTCAGTCCTTCACGGCGTAGTGTGTTACCAATTGTTTTCTTGGTGACTATGGTCCCAGCTGCCTTGAGATCATTGACAAGATCCTCCTGTGTTGTTCTGGGCTGATTCCTCACCGTTCTCATGATCATTGCAACTCCACGAGGTGAGATCTTGCATGGAGCCCCAGGCCGAGGGAGATTGACAGTTATTTTGTGTTTCTTCCATTTGCGAATAATCACACCAACTGTTGTCACCTTAGTATACTGTGGTCCTCTGTAGCTCAGCTGGTAGAGCACGGCGGTTGTAACGCCAAGGTAGTGGGTTCAATCCCCGGGACCACCCATACACAAAAATGTATGCACGCATGACTGTAAGTCGCTTTGGATAAAAGCGTCTGCTAAATGGCATATTATTATTATTATAAGATGCTTGGCGATGGTCTTGTAGCCCATTCCAGCCTTGTGTAGGTCTACAATCTTGTCCCTGACATCCTTGGATAGCTCTTTGGTCTTGGCCATGGTGGAGAGTTTGGAATCTGATTGATTGATTGCTTCTGTGGACAGGTGTCTTTTATACAGGTAACAAACTGAGATTAGGAGCACTCCCTTTAAGAGTGTGCTCCTAATCTCAGCTCGATACCTGTATAAAAGACACCTGGGAGCCAGAAATCTTTCTGATTGACAGGGGGTCAAATACTTATTTCCCTCATTAAAATGCAAATCAATTTATAAAAATGTTTACGTGCGTTTTTGTTGTTGTTATTCTGTCTCTCACTGTTCAAATAAACCTACCATTAAAATTATAGACTGATCATTTCTTTGTCAGTGGGCAAACGTACAAAATCAGCAGGGGATCAAATACTTTTTTCCCTCACTGTATATATATAATATTTGGTCCCAACTGACATTACCCCATTGAGAAATTTAAAATGGATAATGTTAGGGTTAGGGAGGTTAGGGTAAGGGTAGGGGTTAAGAGGTCATGGCTAGAAGGAATCCAGCTTTTGTCGAATTAACGTCAGATTTGACTTTTCGTAGCAGGTTAGGAGAACTTACGCAGCAGGTTAGGATAATTAACGTAGCAGGTTAGGAACATTTGGTTAAGGTTAGGAAAATGGGTTAGCTAAAATGCAAAAAAACTAACGACTTTTGACGTTAATTTGACATCACAAGATAATTAGTGTTGTTCCTGGGTGTAAAAAAGACGAGTTGGAATGCCACTGCCCACCAGAGATGGGTCGTTCATTCAGTTACATTTCATTAAAAAATGTTCAGGCCTGCCTAACGATGTTACTGTAAATAGACATTACTGTGTGAATCACTTTCATTTACAGTAGTTAAGACTTTTATTTTGAAGATTACATTCTTGGAGGAGTGTGGGGCAATGGTGAGGAGTAGGAACAGGGCATTTAGAGTACTGAAAAGGATGCACAACTTCCAACATCTGATTCAGTATAAGCAGGCCCAGGCCATGGTGAGGAAAACTATCCGTCAGGCAAAGTGGTCATGATGGTATCAGTTCTGTGACACCATTGGAACGGCGACACCTGTGGGAGAAGTGTGGGGGATGATTAAGAGGATGAGTGGGTTCAGAAGAGAGTGGCATTATCCAGTGTTGACGAGTGGGGAGGATGTGGCAATAACAGATGAGGAGAAAGCAGAGATGATGGCCAAAGCATTTGTCCAAGTGCATAGCTCCGCAAATCTGTCAGAGGAGGGGCAGAGGGGGAGAGAGAACACGAGAGAGGAGCATCCTGGAGTGCTGGATAGGAGGGAGGATGTAAATGATGCGTTGAATGCACCATTTACTAGGGCAGAGGTGAAAAGAGCAATAGGTAAGGCTGGGTTAACTTCACCTGGAAAAGATGAGGTGTGCTATGTTATGTTGGCCCATCTTAGTGATGAGGCACTGGATAAGGTATTGGTGTTGTACAACAGAGTGTGGGAGGAGGGGAAACTACCAGGCAGTTGGAAGGAGGTAGTAGTGGTACCAATCCGGAGAGGCTAACTTACTTCCTGGAGAGCAGAGGGCTAGTATCGCCACATCAGAGTGGGTTCAGGAAGGGTAGTGGAACTATGGATCCAGTGTTCTGCTTATAAGCAGAGGTCAGGAAGGCTCAGGTGAACAAGGAGACTGTTGTAGCTGTCTTTTTTTTATGTGGAGAAGGCGTATGATATGATGTGGAAGGAGGGGTTGTTAATCAAGCTTGATATTATGGGGGTAGGAGGAGGAACGTACAACTGGATAAAGGATTTCCTGTTTGGAAGGTCTATCCAGGTGAGGGTGGAGAAGTCTTTATCAGGCAGCTACTTGGTGGAGAACGGTACACCACAGGGGAGCGTGATAATTCTCTGTTGTTCTCAATCATGATCAATGATGTTTATTCTCAGGTACAGCCGGATATAGGGAGGTCGTTATTTGCAGATGATGGGGCCTTATGGAAGAGGGGAAGAAATATGCCATACATAGTCAGGAAGGTACAGGAAGCAATTGATGAGGTAGAGCGGCGGGCATTAATGTGGGGAAGCAGGTTCTCTGTAGAGAAAACTCAAACAGTGTTCTTTACAGGAGGAAAGTGGGAGATGTGGTATGCTTGAGGTTATATGGTAGAAACTTGTAGAGGGTGGGGGCCTTCAGGTTCCTTGGGGTATACTTTGACACTAGACTGACCTGGGCAGAACACATTGAGAGAGTGGTGGGAAAGTCTTAGAAGGTGCTAAATGTGATGCGCTGTCTGACGGGGAAGGAGTGGGGGGCTGGGCGTTTCTCATTGAAGACCATGTATGTTGCATTGATCCGATCTGTAATAGACTATGGCAGTATAGCATGTGGTTCGGCAGCCCGGACCTCACTGGAAAGGCTAGATGTCATACAGGGGCAAGGACTCAGAATGTGTTGTGGAGCGTTCCGGACGTCCCCAGTGGCTGCATTACAGGTGGAGACAGATAAACAGATGGGTACTCGGATAAGATTTACTTGGGTCCCATCTCATGTGGGGGTGGAGGGGAACGAGGCAGTAGATGCACAGGCTAAACAAGCACTTAGTAGTGGGGATGTTGATGTTGAAGTTTCAATGAGCAAGACAGAGGTAAAAATACTGATATATACAGTGATGGTGCAGAGATGGCAGGAGCAGTGGAATAGAGATAATAAAGGAAGGCATTTATTTCAAGTACAGAGGAAAGTCGGGGACGGGAGGACGGCAGGAAGGGACAGAAGAGAGGAGGCTATTTTTTACAAGATTAAGGGTGGGACACAGCCAGTTGAATAAGACATTACATGTGATAGGAAAGCATCCAACAGGAAAGTGTGATTATTGTCAGGAAACAGAGACCGTGTAGCATGTATTGCTACAGTGTGGGCGGTATCAGAGGGAAAGAGAGAGGATGAGATCTAGTATGAGGGAGAAGGGGATACAGGAAATTAGTTTAAAGAGTATATTGAGTAGAACGTAATTAGATATAGTATCAGATATTTTGTTATCTTTTTTAAGAGAAACGGGGTTGGCAGGTAGGATTTAGTTCCTCCCCGTCTCTGGCCCACACTCCAGTACAGTAGGTGGCAGTAATGCACCATAACGTTGGATGCCAACCGCCGATAAACCCCACCGAAGAAGAAGAAGACAAAGTAGAAGATTACGTTGTTCCTGGACCAGAAGGTTATATTCAAAATCCCAGTGTTGCGCAAACAACGCTGTCCTGTGCATTACTGCTGGATATGTCATCTAGTTTCATCATAGCACTTCTGTTTTCACTTTAATAATCCTCCAAGAAAGAAGCCGATTTTATAAACACATAATGCAAAGGAAATTACATTTTGTCAGCTGAATATTATTACATGCACTGTGGCTCGTGGGATAATATTATAGAATTTTGCCACACTAAAAAAGTATGTTTAGGAGATTGTTTCAATACGAGCTCAGCGCACTTTTTTATAAAATGTTTTCCATATAGGCCGATTGCTCAAAAATAAATGTACCGGTTTAAACCTCACTGCAAGAGGACAATTGTGAATACGCCCCACACGATTACCACATGATACCACTATCAGCTGATTCGTGACGTTTTACGGAACTCGACAGAAAAACATGGTACATTTACTTGGCAAATTACCTTCTGAAGAATGTCCAAAAGTAAGTATAATTGAACAATGCATTCATTACTGTAATTTCCTTGAATGTTTGATTCATAAATGTGCCGCATTTTGTCACCACAGTCCTGGAGCTAGTCAATGCAATATCAGGAGAACCCGTGCATGCATTCACTTTTTACATAGCAAATACACATTGGAACGGTGATGTGTGAATGCTTCCATAGTACAGCTGTTACACTTTAGCTACTGTAAAGTGTAGCAAGGACTTTTTTCACTAACCTCTTCTTTACGATACACGTTTCCCGAATCAAGAACGAAGAAAGTATCTTATAAATGCCAACAGTGTCCAGTTGCAGGTGGTTCTACAAAAAACATAAATTCAGAAAGGCATTAAATCCATGTTTTGTATGGAGTGAGAAATGCCACTTGCATGTGTGTAGATCAGTGGCGGTCGGTGCCGTTTAAGATGAGGGAGGACGATATATCTATTTTTATGAGCAACGCCTTATTTCTATTACAGCATATTGGATGACTGTCATTCATATTCCATTCACCCAGCTCAATGTAACATCGACAGGTTTAGGCTACATACTACATGAAAATAAAATTTTCCCTATACCCATCATGAGGTTCCTACAACCTAGCCTATGAATGAACGTTTACAACATAGGTGTACAGTTTGAGAGAAGTTTGAGTAATTAAGTTGACAGACATTGACACATTCAATACCACCTTGCACACACTTGCCTGCATCTAGCAGATGTAGTCAGCAAGCAGTTTAGCAGTTACACTGGCCGGCCCTGGTGGCAATACATTAATACAACCAAAAGCTTAGTTTGACTTGGAAGAGTTCCAGTGTTGGAGAGCCAGCTAGCTAACACAACATCCCTCTCTCTTTGAGCCTGGTGTTTGAGTAGGCTAAACTAACTTGCTGCAATCCCTAGCTAAGTAAGTGAAAGTGAAAAAAATATGAAATATAGCTATCTCTCTCTCTTGCTTCTCCTTAATTTTTGAAAAAAGTAATGGCTACACCATGGTTCTACCCTACAGAGTGCTGTTGAGTCTACTGTAGACCTTCATTGCAAAACAGTTTGTTTTAATCAATTATTTGGTGACATGTTAATATATTTCGTATACACTACCAGTCAAAAGTTTTAGAACACCTACTCATTCAAGGGTTTTTCTTTATTTTTACTATTTTCAACATTGTAGAATAATAGTGAAGACATCAAAACTATGAAATAACACATATGGAATCATGTAGTAACCAAAAAAGTGTTAAACAAATCAAAATATATTTTATATTTGAGATTCTTCAAATAGCCACCCTTTGCCTTGATGACAGCTTTGCACACTCTTGGCATTCTCTCAACCAGCCTCACCTGGAATGATTTTCCAACAGCCTTGAAGGAGTTCCCACATATGCTGAGCACTTGTTGGCTGCTTTTCCTTCACTCTGCTGTCCGACTCATCCCGAACCATCTCAATTGGGTTGAGGTCGGGGGATTGTGGAGGCTGGTCATCTGATGCAGCACTCCATCACTCTCCTTCTTGGTAAAATAGCCCTTACACAGCCTGGAGGTGTGTTGGGTCATTGTCCTGTTGAAAAACAAATGATAGTCCCACTAAGACCAAACCAGATGGGATGGCGTATCGCTGCAGCATGCTGTGGGAGCCATGCTGGTTAAGTGTGCCTTGAATTCTAAATAAATCACAGACAGTGTCACCAGCAAAGCACCCCCACACCATAACACCTCCTCCTCCATGCTTTACGGTGGGAAATACACATGCAGAGATAATCCGTTCACCCACACCACGTCTCACAAAGACACGGCGGTTGGAACCAAAAATCTCAAATTTGGACTCCAGACCAAAGGACACGTTTCATCGGTCTAATGTCCATTGCTCGTGTTTCTTGGCCCAAGCAAGTCTCTTCTTCTTATTGGTGTCCTTTAGTAGTGATTTCTTTCCTCTGAACAGTTGATGTTGAGATGTCTGTTACTTGAACTCTGTAAAGCATTTATTTGTGCTGCAATTATCCTCTACAGCAGAGGTATCTCTGGGTCTTCCATTCCTGTGGCGGTCCTCATCAGAGCCAGTTTCATCATAGCGCTTGATGGTTTTTGCGACTGCACTTGAAGAAACTTTATTGACATTTTCCATATTGACTGACCTTCATGTCTTAAAGTAACGATGGACTGTCGTTTCTCTTTGCTTATTTGAGCTGTTCTTGCCATAATACTTTACTTAATAGGGCTATCTTCTGTATACCCTCCCTACCTTGTCACAAAATAAATTCCACAAGTTAACTTTTAAGAAGGCACACCTATTAATTGAAATACATTCCAGGTGACTACCTCATGAAGCTGGTTGAGAGAATGCCAAGAGTGTGCAAAGCTGTCATCAAGGCAAAGGGTGGCTATTTGAAGAATCTCAAATATAAAATATATTTTGATTTGTTTAACACTTTTTTGTTTACTACATGATTCCATATGTGTTATTTCAAAAACCCTTGAATCAGTAGGTGTTCTAAAACTTTTGACCAGTAGTGTAGTTTTATCTAAAAAGGATATAGCTTTTTTAAATGTTTCACTATTTTTATTTGTATGACATTCACTTAGGAGGATGGTCCTCCCCTTCCTCCTCTGAGGAGCCTCCACTGGTGTAGATCTTTGTTTTGGTTGCACTGTGTGACATGCTGTCATATACTTCTACACGTGACCGCGTAGCATAGAAACGACTAGTTCCTGCAAAGATGCTGGGAAATAATCATAATAATAATAATAATGTATTCTACTTATATAGCGCTTTTCAAAGAACCTCAAAGCACTTCAAAGCACAAAAAAGACAACTAATAAAAATATGAGATGGACAGTCATTAGCAGTTGTGTAAAAATACTTAAAAGTATGTAAGTTGTTTTTGGGGGGATCTGTAGGCCTACTTTACTTTACTATTTGTATTTCTTACAACATTTACTGTTACTCCACTACATTTCTAAAGAAAATCATATACTTTTTACTCCATCAATTTTTCCTGACACCCAAAAGTACTTGTTACATTTTCAATGCTTAGCAGGACAGGAAAATTGTCAAATTCATGCACTTATCAATAGAACATCCCTGGTAATCCCTACTGCCTCTGATCTGGCAGACTCAATAAACACAAATGTTTGAGTGTTGGAGTGTGCCCCTGGCTATCCCACATTTTTTAAAAACAAGACAATTGTGCTGTCAGGTTTGCTTAATATAAGGAATTTGAAATTATTTATACTTTTAATTTTGATACCTAAGTATATTTTACCAATTACATTTACTTTTGATACTTAAGTATATTTAAAACAAAATACTTTTACACTTTTACTCAAGTATTATTTTACTGGGTGACTTTCACTTTTACTTGTCATTTTCTATTAAGGTATTTTTACTTATACTCAAATATGACAATTGTGTACTTTTTCCACCACTGGTCATTAGAAAGTTCATGGCTTGAGTGATCATCTGAGGGAGGTAAATGCTAGATGTGTGGCAGCTAACATGGCGAGGAAACTCCTCGCGTGGTACAAAACATGGATTTAATGTCTCTCTGAATGTTCTCTGGTTTTTGTAGAACCACCTGTAACTGGACACAGACAATTATAGGATACACTTTTTTCCCAAATTGAGAATGAGCAAAGTATCACCAAGAACAGGTTAATTGAAACATTTCATGCTACACTTTACAGTAGCTAAGGTGTAACGGCTGTATGGAAGCATTCACATATCACCTTTACAATGTGTAGCTACATAGCAACAGGCCATTGTAGGAGGAAAATGTATTAATTAAATTAATTTTCCGTAGGAGGAAAATTTATTAATTAAATTAACTTTTCCATTAGCTAGCACGCATAAGTGTCGATTTGGCAAAGTGTGTTATTGTTATAAGCCCTTGATGAACCAACAATTGACCAGCAGAGGGAGCATGATGCTTGATTGTAAATCCAAATAATGCAGATATGTCAGTTACTCAAAAACACTATGACTGCCACACAAACATGGGCATGGCATTGTTTACTGACTTGTTTTGGGTGGATAGATTAAATCCCAGCATAGGCTACAAAAGGACCGCAATACATTTCTTTAACATGATGATGATACACACTTTCTCTCCTCCAGCTATTACACAGGGTGGTAGACGGTGTGTGTGGGCGGGAGCCCCCTCGGATGGCAGACTACGGTGATACGTGGACCCTTGTAGAATGGATGGAGCTCCTCGTCTCCTTCTCCTCTCTGTTCCGGCTCACCGTGGGTAAGAAGACCCCAGACGAAGAGGTGAGACCATAGTCAGTGAGTTTGGAGCAGTCTTTTGAGTTTTATCATGCATGTTTGACTTTGAGTCATGTTCCATGTATGACTGACCCTTGACTCAGATGTGAGGGGAGTTGGGTTTCTAAGATGTGCAATGCAGTGGCTCACTGGTTTGTGAGGGTTCTTCTGGCAGTTACATTGTGTTGGGCTCTTCACTGTGTATTAGGTTTGTGTAGGGCCTCTTGACGGCTGCAATGTATTGTGTATGCCGGCAGTGTACTGGGTTTGTAAGGAGTGTAAAGGGTATTGGGTTTGGTCAATATTTCTCAATCCATTCCTGAGGGATGCTCAGGGGGTGTACATTTTGATTGAACCATGTGTTTTATTGCTGGGCTAGAACAAAAGTGGGCAATGGGCACCCCCTGTGTGAGGGCTGCAGTATGTGGTATGTTGTGTTTTGTTATGGCTGCAGAGTAGACAGTGGATTTGGTGTGTCAGGTGTATACAGTATGTTGGTCTCAGGTTTCAGTTTGTTTGCCACTCTGGTGGAAGGCAGGTGTCAGGTTTCAGACTCTCCTGGGATATCTACTAGTGATCTGTTTTCTGTCTCTTGACAGGAGGGGCCATTGAAAGTTCAACCAGGCATCAGACTACTGTGTCCCCCTAGAATGTGTATTTGGCACGGCATAGTAACGTTCAATGCCAACACCCAGGCCTACATTTTCAATTAATAAACGTTACATACAGTGCCAGATCTACACAACCTAATCCACACTTTTAAAGCAGAACATTATTTTTTGAAATTTTCTAAAATGAAGGGGGGAAAAATAAGATATCTTGATTGCATAGATCTACACACCCCTTTGTGGCACATCTAAATAAGTAAAAAAACAAGTATTTTCTTAAAAAAATCACGCAATTACACTGAACAAAAATATAAACGCAACATGCAAACATTTCAAAGATTTTACTGAGTTACAGTTCATATAAGGAAATCAGTCAATTGAAATAAATTCAATAGGCCCTAATCTATGGATTTCACATGACTGGGAATACAGATATACATCTGTTGGTCACAGATATCTTTCAAAAAAGTAGGGGCGTGGATCAGAAAACCAGTCAGTATCTGGTGTGACCACCATTTGCCTCATGCAGCACGACACATCTCCTTCGCATAGAGTTGATCAGGCTGTTGATTGTGGCCTGTGGAATGTTGTCCCACACCTCTTCAATGGCTGTGCGAAGTTGCTGAATATTGGCAGGAACTGGAGCACGCTGTTGTACACGTTGATCCAGAGTATCCCAAACATGCTTAATGGGTGACATGTCTGGTGAGTGTGCAGGCCTTGGAAGAACTGGGATATTTTCAGCTTCCAGGAATTGTGTACACATCCTTGTGACATGGGGCCGTGCATTATCATGTTGAAACATGAGGTGATGGCGGCGGATGAATGGCACGACAATGGGACTCAGGATCTCTTCACAGTATCTCTGTGCATTCAAATTGCCATCGATAAAAAGCAATTGTGTTCGTTGTACGTAGCTTATGCCTGCCTGCCCATACCATAACCCCACCGCCACCATGGGGCACTCTGTTCACAACGTTGACATCAGTAAACTGCTCGCCCACACAACGCCATACAGTTGAAACCGGGATTCATCCGTGACTGCACACTTCTCCGGCATGCCAGTGGCCATCGAAGGTGAGCATTTGCCTACTGAAGACCCTGGTGAGGATGGCGAGCACTCATATGAGCTTCCCTGAGATGGTTTCTGACAGTTTGTGCAGAAATTATTCAGTTGTGCAAACCCACAGTTTCATCAGCTGTCCAGGAGGCTGGTCTCAGACGATCCCGCAGGGGGAAGAAGCCGGATATGGAGGTCCTGGGCTGGCGTGGTTACACGTGGTCTACAGTTGTGAGGCCGGTTGGACGTACTACCACATTTTCTAAAATGAAATTGGAGGCGGTAGAGAAATGAACATTCAATTCTCTGGCAACAGCTCTGGTGGATATTCCTGCTGTCAGCATGTCAATTGCACGCTCCCTCAACTTGAGACATCTGTGGCTTTGTGTTGTGTGACAAAACTTCACATTTTAGAGTGGCCTTTTATTGTTCCCAGCACAAGGTGCACCTGAGTAATGTTCATACGGTTTAATCAACTTCTTGATATGCTACACCTGTCAGGTGGATGGATTATATTGGCAAAGGAGAAATGCTCACCAACATTTCGGGGATCTTTTATTTCTGCTCATGAAACATGGAACCAACACTTTACGTGTTGCATTTATATTTTTGTTCAGTGTAGTTTTGTTTGTGCAGAAGTAATAGTGGCAAAAAGTAATTTGATCATTTTTGAATAACTTCCTCTTTCTCTGTATAATTCAAACAAAGATTTAACCTCAAAGCCAGCAAAGTGCTTAAAATGTGTAGACAGTTACTGAATACCCCTTTGAATATGGACAAGTATGGCAATTAAGCTGTTGCTGGTGTTACATATCAACTGGGTACTGAGAGGATCTGGCAGTCCTTCCTAACAGAGCTATGGGAGAGAATGAGAACTGCTCAGGGATATCACTATAGGGCCAAAGGTGATTTTAAAACAGACACCGAGTTCATTTGCTGAGCTGAGAGAACTGTGGCTGGATCAGCAACATTGCATTCATTCCACATTACTGGCCTGTATGACAGAGTGGAAAGAAGAAAGTGTGTGCTATAAACTCTATTCAAAATCATCCTTCCTGTTTGCAAAAGGGCCATTAAGTAATACTTTTTAAGAGAACATAACAAATAAATACACTTTTTGGCAAAAACTTTCGGTTTAGGGCCAATCCAACCCAACACATCACAGAGTGTCACGAATTCCGCCGAGGCTGCTCCTCCTCCTTGTTCGGGCAGGCTTCGGCGTTCGTCGTCCCCGGAGTACTAGCTGCTACCGTTTTGATGTTCTCTATGATTGTTTGGTTTTGTCTGGTTGGTGCACCTGTTTCATATCATGTATTGATTATGTCAGCTATAAGTTTCCTTTGGTTTTGTTTGTAGTTGTGTGTTGTTGTACGCCTGTCCGTTGGTGTAGGTTTATTGTTTTCTTGTTGTTCGTGCTTTACGCACTTTATGCACTGTACGCACTGTTTGCGTAATCGCTCGCCTCCTGTGTGTTGAGGCCCGTTGTTTTTTGTATTTTGCCTCTGTGACTATTAAAGTCGGATCGACTAAGCTTCTGTGTCCTGCGCCTGACTCCAACACCGCATCCACATCAGCCCGTGACACAGAGTTAACCTTCCATATTTTCAAAAATTGTGGTGGCATCATCATGTTATGGGTATTCTTGTCACCGGCAGGGACTGGGGAGTTTTGTCATGACCAAAATAAATATGAAAGGGGCAAAGCTCAGGTAAAAACTTAGAGGAAACATGCCTTAGTATTCTGAAGACCTTACACTAGGATATATATTTATGTTTCAGGGGAACAAATTATACAGCCCTGATTTAAATCTGTGTGAAAATCAGAGACAATACTTGAATATTGCTGTCCATCAATGATCTACAACCAAATTGACTGAGCTTGATCAATTCTGACAAGAACAATGGATAGATGTTGCCCCAAGGGCTGTGCAAAGTTGGTGGAACCTTTATTCAAAATAATTTCAGCTGTAATTGCTGCCAAAAGTGCTTCCATCAAGTATTAATTCATATCAGTGGTGTGAAGACCTACTCAATCAATAAATCTTCATATATTTTGTCTATTTTTCTTTCACTTTGAAAGTGTGAAGTAGGTTGTCGATCAGTGGGGTAAAATCCCAACTTAATCTATTGTTAGATTTTAATTTAAGAGAGCAAAATGTGACACCTGTGCAAAGGTTGTGTAGACTTTTGCTGGCACTATATGAGTTAATTTAGTAGCAAAATTATTTCAGTAGCGAGTTATTGGCAATACTCATGAAAAATTACAGGGACACAGACTCCTCTGTTTCAGTTGCGAAACTGATTAACAAAATGTTTTATATGTGTAAATAGAATTACAGGCAGACTGAAACAAGACCAGCCGTTTGATATTCATTGCACAATCACCAGGAGCTGTGGCACCAGATGGGAAAGACAAGAGCTGCGGAACATATTTACAAAAGTAATGTTGTATAAATAAATATTGTATGTCCTGTGTCTTCTGTGTTGACAGTTTTTGTGTATCATGTGTGTTGTTTAATGTAGGCCAATGTACAGGTAACTGCCAAAATAAAGGAAACATTATGTCTTAATAGGGCGTTGGTCTACCACGAGCCGCCAGAACAGCTTCAATGCGCCTTGGCATAGATTTGACAAGTGTCTGCAAATCTATTGGAGGGATGCGACACCATTCTTCCACGAGAAATTCTATAATTTGGTGTTTTGTTGATGGTGGTGGAAAATGCTGTCTCAGGCGCCGCTCCAGAATCTCCCATAAGCGATCTGGTCACTTACACACACTCTTTAAACCCCCTATGCTCCTTTTCAAAGTCACTGAGATCTCTTCTTCTAGTCATGTTAGCGAAAAAAATGGGCAACTGGGCATTTTAAAATATGACCCTAAGCATGATGGGATGTTAATTGCTCCACACCTGTGTGGAAGCACCTGCTTTCAATATACTTTGTACCTGTACCATCCCACACAAGTTATTTTGAATTTCAACTGTGTAGTTTGCAGATTAATATTGAATATACAGTATGAATGATTATTACTGCAACTGCCAACCTCTTCTGCTTTGGGCAGGTGCTGGCATCGTTGGCAGACGTGGGCAGTGGGTACGGGGAGGCCGTGCTGACTGTCCTGAGGGCCAGACGAGAGGAGATCCGTCAGGCGCTGGTGGAGAGGACCAATAACGTGTCCAACTCAACCCTCCAGGATTTTGACTGGCAGATAAAGGTGAATTTCCTGCACTACAGTGAGGAGTTAACAATCTCTGTTTGATTGGTAAACTGATTGGTCAGGATATTTTTTTATCTCAATGGGATATCTTGGTTAAATACAGGTCAAATGAAAAAAGTGGTTATGCTTTTTTACAGTCCTGTTTCAGCTGGGTTTTACCTGGTATGCAGAAATTACGTGAGAAATTATGTGGTATCAATTATATCATTTGGGTGAAATGCTGAGGTATGGTTCACTACCTATGCTACTACTGCTACCACAATGATTTCTATACATTTGAATCCTAAGCCTCTTTCTCGCTCTCTCTTTCTCTGTTCAGCTGGCATTGTCCAGCGATAAGATCTCGTCTCTCCAGACCCTACTCAATCTCAGTTTGGACGTGAAGGAGAACGGTGCCCTGAAGCCTCTATCTGTCGAGATGAACAGAGAGGAATTACAAACACTCATCAGCTCATTGGAGGCTGCCAATAAGGTACAACCTTCGGGGACACAAGTGCATGCACTTACACATACATACACACATTATTAGGGTATTGACTTGTGTGGGGCATTGCCGATCGAATGCGTCAGTGTGTTGTTTTGTCCAATGTTTCAGTGGTGCATAGTTATGCAAAGCATGTGTGCTTGTGTGTGTGAGTGCTTGCGTATGTGTATGCATGCGTGTGTGAGTTTGGCCAGCATCAGTGGAGGGTATGATTTGGATGGCTTGAGAACAGTTTTCTTGGCAGTTCCACCAATAGTCTAATATCATTACATCTACTGATGTCAGAGCATAATAGCCGGTGATTTCTGCCAGCTTTTGTGCCCTCATTCACTTATTGTTTTTTCCCAGTCTCTCCATATTCCCTGTCCTAGAATACATTTGTGTGTGTGTGTATTACAGGAGTGATTTTATACAGAAACATATTTGTATCCCAACAGCAGTTCATAGTCTGACTGTACACTTTCCCTCATTAGCACTCCTCCCACAAGTCTCCAGAAAACGTTTGTTTTGGGACCGAGAAGCACATTTTCATTATAACGTTAGAGGAAATACGTTCCTAGCGTGTGAGGAACATGTTTGCTGGCCTCAGAAATGCTAGCCAGCTAGCTAATATTTAGAAAAACATTTTTTTTTTTTGGCTAGAGTCATGCTAACCCGTTTGCAATCCCTTTAGCGTTGCTTGCTAGCTACAGAGGTTAGCTGGCTAGTTAGCTACAATAGTTAGTTAGCTACTGCCATCAGTTGTTGTTGTGTTATCATATTTAGCCTATTCCACCGTTTTTAGAATGCATACTGGCATTTGAATATAGCGCAGGAATAGGGAATCCGGACACACTGTGGACACGGTAGACACATTTAAATGTAGGTGTAGACGCATGACGCATGACGCGTTCGGAATTCCATGAACAGAACTCTATGATCAGAATACTAAAGCTGCATGAACTGTCAAGTCTAGACACGGCCCTAGAGATACTAGAGAGCCCTTCTCTTATCTATACAGTGGTCTTTTCTGTGACAGCATAGGCCTCAAAGGTACTGCCTATCTCCATTTTAAAGTAGTCCATTTGTTATTCTTCTACCTTTGAGTTTATTGGCAGTTCGTAAATAAACAAAAAATGGTCATACCAAAATCTACCGTGCTGGAGTGTGTATAGTCTGAACAGGTATAAAGCCAATGTTGGTGATATACTGCAACCTGCAGTTATGGAATGTTTGCTCAGGAGTGTAATTCATTGGCTGACCCCTCCAGCTGACCTGGATAGAATTCTGTGATCCTTTCTAGAGCCCGACCGATATATATATCAGTTCACTGATATTGGCCTTTTAACGCTATATCGGTATTGGCCGATAACTCCACTGATAACCGATATTCAATAAATAGGAAAAAAAAAGGGAATTTCATGCTGATCTGAACACTTGCTGCCATTCTCATGAGGTGTCATTATTGTTACAATGTATGAAATCAACATTTGAAGCATAGTTATTGGACAATTGCTCTTCTGGATGGCAATTTATGAAAACTCTGTGTGGAAAAATGACACTTTTTCAGTTCCCTGCTGTAAAACAGTATATCGGCAGACATATCGGTAAGTTTTGCCCCCCCAAAAATCGGAATCGGTATCGGACCCAAAAAATCATATCATTCGGGCTCTAATCCTTTCTTAACCCATAGTAAGTCCCACCAAGTTGACGACTTTAAAATGGTGGAAGCCCTCAATGGTGCTGTCTATGCTAAAGCAGGCTTTGTGGCACAAGAGCCCTCTATCTATCTCTATGTGCACACTTTACCTCTGTGTGTGTATCCTGACAGTGTGTGTTTGTGTCCTTACAGGTGGTACTACAGCTGAAGTGATGGCAGCGAGAGACATTTCACTGTGCACTTTTATTTATGGCTCTTATTAAAGGGACGTGTTATGTCATCATAGAGGGACACTGAGCTATGATATAGGGAAACAGTGGTCCGATCCAGAAACAAGTCTTAGCCTTCAACCCACTAGGCACTGATTCCTTACGCTTCGATCACACCTACAGCGTCATTGCGGAAAATGGTACACAGCATCATCTGGATATGTGTGCAACAAAAGTTCAACATTCACCTTCTGCTACCCTTTCTGTCAATCCTTCTACACATATAATTTGATGCATACGTTCGATAAATCCAACATATGCACCACACAGAACGCCCTGCAACTGCCTCTGCAACGCAATGCAGCAAGGCAAGCACAGCGTTCCATTGGAAATGAATGTACTTCTGGTGTACCAAAACGCAATGACGCTGTCTGTGTGATCCAGGCGTTACACTTCAGCTCTAATGGGTACTAGATCACTCCCCTAATTAATTCCAAAGCATTGAATTTGTGTAAGCATGGGATAGTGGGTGTTGCACCATTTTCCTTTTATTCAATTTCTTTTAAATCCATGAGGGGGAGTGAATGAGTGCACATTTTGGGGAGAAGGGTAGAGAATCGTACTGCAGCCTGAGATATATATTCCCAAGACTGCAGCAGTCTTTTTTTGTACTTGTTGTTTTGCTGGTTTTATTTGTAATCCATTCCATTACTGTATCAAAAAATACTAATGTTTGACCTTATTTTGACCTTTTCTTCAATGGAATGTATTTTAGCCTACAGCTCTGTCTCCATACTCTGAAATGGCTTCATCTCTTTGTCTCTTCCTGATCTCTGTTGATTGGCTAGGTTAAAATATTGGCAAGGTCATCCATCCCCAGAGGCAACATTAAATATCAGACCAAATAATACCCCTTCCATGAGGGTTGAACTAACGTTATATATCAGACCAAATAATACCCCTTCCATGAAGGTTGAACTAACGTTATATATCAGACCAAATAATACCCCTTCCATGAGGGTTGAACTAACGTTATATATCAGACCAAATAATACCCCTTCCATGAAGGTTGAAAATGTACTTTTCATCTGTCTATTGAATATTTAATACAGATCACACTGTGCAAAATCTTCCTTTGCGTACGCCTATGATGTTATGCAAGAAAACAGCAGTGGGGGGTAGTGAGTCATGGAGGGCCTAACTTTCCCTTTTTTCTTAAATTCATCACATCTGGACAACAATATGGCAATGCTATAATGCATTAATGAGTTATATAAAAAGAAAGACCACATTGAAAAAAGTCTCTAGTCTTGCATGAGAACCCAGTGTGTGTTCTAGTTGGCCATATACAGGATTTGCGGTTACTGTAGTCATTTCTTATAGAAGTAACCTGGCTTTGCAAGATTGCATCTTGCTTGAACAAATACACAGAGTGCAAATTATACAGTGACATTCTATTGGCTGCACAAAAATGTTTTACATGATGATGAAACAGGTGCCGCGCGTGCATGTTGAGTTTGTCTATCCCCACCAGACGGATCAGGACACGCAGGTTGAAATATCAAAACGCACTCTGAACCAACTATATTCATTTGGGGACAGGTCAAAACGCATATGAAACATTCATGGACATTTACCTAGCTAGCTTGCTGTTGAGCAAATTTGTCCTGGGATATAAACATTGGTCCTTTTTTTTTTTTTTTTTTAATCTAATTTTGAGTCACACAAAATGGTGTGTTCTCTACTCCAACAATTAATCCACAGATAAAAGGGGAAACCTAGTTAGTTTCTAGTAATCTCTCCTCGTTCAGTCTTCTTCTGTGGATTTTATATGGCGGTTGGCAACCAACTTCAAGGTGCATTACCGCAATCAACTGGACTGGAGTGGAGCTCATTCATCTTACAATCACCGACGTGGGTAGATGCTCTTAAAAACCAATGAGGAGATGGGAGAGGCAGGACTTGCAGCGCAGATGCGCACAAGCAGTTTGGATGAAATTATTGAATAACATGTCTGTACATTTTATTTTGCAATGCTCGCACACAAGGCGGGCGGTGTGGTCAGCATGTTATGGGCCTAATAGTAAAGACACATTTTAACTGTAAAAATGTATTACATTTTAATGTGACGTTTTCATCTGATTGTCAAAAAATCACTTAATCACGTTTGTCTCACTTAATCACTCTAAATCCAGCATCCAAACAGTGCCCTATGCACCCGCCATTTGATGAATGGAAAGAGACATCTGTTACAAACACCATAAGTGTAATGACATTCAGCGCTTGTCATTAGGCCTACACAGTGGTGTGTATTCATGGATGCCAAAGGAAGCCATGCTTCCCCCAAAATGTTAATAATAAAACAATTAAACATATGAAATGATTTATTTCTTGTCTCTGTGTTTTTAACAATTTTCCTTCAATTCGCAAGTGGCTGAATGTATCTGATGCTGCCTGGCCAAAAATACATGTCATACTCCTTTTGGCCAGACAGCATCAGATACATTGGCTACATGTACTGAGACAGAGCGGCGCTGTTTCGGTCGCTCGGATCCTTTCTCGGGTGAGATTAATGCATCTTGCTGTCGGCGCTCGTCTCTTCAAATTATCAATATTTAGAGAACCCCTCCCACCCAAAGTTGGACTTTTTGGTGCCTTTAGGGGAACTCATGTCTCATTCTGTAATACACACACACACACACACACACACAGACACACACAGACACAACCAGAAGCATAATACCCTAAAGCTTGTTTAAGAGAAGATGCAAGTGTCCTAACGCCCTGCCAAATGTTGCTTATGATTTGATCATCTCTCAGCTTATCCTGCTCATGTCAGACGGGGGAATGATTTGTCGTCATTGTCCTCATGAGGCTGTCCTAATAGGTCATGGTAACCATTTAAACTGAACTGCACTAATGTTACACAGGCCATAAAAACAATTAAAACATATTTTTTCAATGCAATAATACTTAGGTCATTTTAATACATTTTAATGACAGTGTTACATAGCCTATATGTCCGAAGGCTTCATTTGAAGACCCATCCCACAATTGTCACATGGTTTCCCTCCTTCGCACACACTGCCCACTGTGTGGAATAAAGGCAATTACATCCAAATGAATCTCCATAACTCATCCACACGGATTCCCTCTAACTGTGGACCGTTATCACATGCGTAACCCATGGTGACGTTTGTGTCATAGCCATGCCCCTACAGTAGATTAGATGGCAGCCTGTCTGATTATTAATGAGAGTGGCACTACAGCGCATGGCCCTACTAACTGGTCTAATGGCATTACTCTTTGCTCAGTCGCTTGAGTTTTATCTTCGACCTTAGATCTCTTGAGGAGAATGTAGATTGACTTCTAAAGATGCCAGTACAGAATGGGTGTATACCATTGAAAGTTCAAGTTATTTCTCCCATGCATCATGTTTTAGCACTGAATTGAAGATGCAGTTTAGCAAACAGCACTATATTGGAGACAAACTAAGACCCTTTTGAAGTTAGTATTGTTAAATGAGAGTGAAGCTTTTATTGGGTTGGTGAGATGTCAGTTATTTTATTTGAATTCCTTACAATCTCAAACAAAGGATTTGTATGATTATGTGTTCTCTCTTACACAAACACCCACACACACATTCCCGGTCGCACATGCTTGCTTGTACACGTTACCAAGCAGAAAAACACACATGCTTGCTGACAAACACGCCAGGACACTCAAACTCACACACACACACACACACACACACACACACACACACACACACACACTCCTTTATACATGAGAGCACATATAGAGCACGAGAGAAAAAATTGTACAGTAATTTCACACAATAGAGTTCAGTACATTTCATTATCCCTTGGAAGCTTGAGGGAAGCCAGTTGTTAAGGCTTCCATTTCACTAAAGCCGTCCAAAGAAAACATGTGTCCCATCTGTTATGTGAGAGTCTTTGCTGAGTGGAAAGAAGATTTTATTTTTCACCAGACCATAGAATTCCATTCCACCTGAAAACAATGACAGTAACAGCAACAAAACCAAACTTGCAGGACATTTTCTGCATTGAATTCACAGATTGTCATCATAAATGCTGGAATGTCTGACTACTATCTACTTTGAGTATGTATTTAGAGCGTCATAAAAGTCAGTCTGTGTTGTTGACCGCAGTTTCATTTCTTAATCTTCTCTAAAAAAAGTACAAGTTTATTAGTTTTAAATTCTACACACTAGTTATAAGTTAAGTTAAACCCTGTGAAAATATTGAGATTCTTGTTAAAGGCACAATATTCAGCCATGAGGAGAGAGCACACTGCTACTTATTGTGTCATGTAGAAGCCTATCTGGTTTTGCTTTGTTTTGGTAAGCCCTGATAACACAAGCAGTTCAGATGTCTACTTGGAATCCACCCGCTATTATAATAATAAAGTAGTTACATCAAAGTAGTCACTGGCCATTTTGATAGCTAAGCAAAGCAATAGTCATGAGCAAAACCATTTTAGCCATGGAATTTTATTTTTTTAGATATGTTATTTTAGTTCCAAATGTGAGCAAAATGTCATCATCTGAGGACTGTAGACATGGACTGGCTAGATTTGGATGTGGCGTGGCCTGCCAAACACAGAGCACTGCAGGATGTTATCAGTGTGTCAATAAAAGTTAGAATCACATAGAATGCTACGTCGCAAGTTTAGGTTTTTTTCCCCATCATCCAAATTGTAAGGTTACAAAGGATGTAATACAAAGGAGTCCAACCTACGCTCATTTAATTTAAACCACATAGCCTACTTGTATAAGCTTACTAAATGCACCTATTGTGGCACTAATTGCTGCCCTTTAATGCTACCAAATTACACCTTTACAACTAGGCTATAGCTACGTATCCGATTTGTTTTGTTGAACTAATATAGTAGCCATTCTGGCACAGCTTTTTCTACAATAGCAATGAAACCAGCAATGAAACAAGTGGGAATTACAGGGAAGTGTTCAGGTTCATACAATTGATCATCAGTCTTGAGTATAATAACAGGGAAGTCAAGAAATCCATTGAAATCCAAATAACCCCCGACCATCGCTCCTGTTTTTTTTATGCACCAAAGCAACGAGGTCAATGGATTTTCATGGCAAATCTTATAGGTGTAGAAAACCTATTGTTATTCTATGCCAGTTTTTCTGATGCTGGAACAGTTTTCACAGGGGCCAAGGTGTTTATGAGTGGAATTTAGTATAATGTTAACGTTAGTATATCTACTGCAAGTGTTTGCCATTTAACAAATAACGTTTTGAATAGCTGAGCTGCACTATAGGCTAATATACGGTGTGCAAATATGCTATACAGTACTGTGTAATTGAAAAAATGTTGTATTGGCTGCACTTGGCTCAACCATCTACAGCATGTATTATCAGGGCTTGCATGTTTTGATGTGGTTTCGAAAGCGTGGTGACATCATAAGTCATTCTTTACCTGATTTCTTTTAAAGAAAATTACATTTTACATGCTCACAGACGCTGTGAGAATAGATACAAATTTGAACAAATTTCGTTTTTTGAGATTAGTCTATTTCCAATTCAGTTCTGTCCTGTACTTACGGTAAATGCAATGCTTGTTGTTCAAAAGCACACAGTAGAATGATTATAATACAGGTAGGCTCAACTATGGAGGCTTTGCTAAGCTTTTTATACAAAGGAAAGAAAACAGGCTTTGTTTTACAGTGCAAAAAGCAGGTAAGCGCACATGCACCTAGCATAAACCAACAAAATCATGTCACACATTAAGAACATGCAAGGTAGCATGTTCTTCAACTCGCTGAATACCGCCTTAGTCACAAGGTGGGGACTCAATGAGAACTGCCTTAATCATGGTATGGAGAGTTAATACTTCATTGAGGATGAACTTAGTCATAGCATGGAGTTAAACAAAATGAGGACTACCTTATTCACAGAGCTGGAGTTCAACCAAACAAGGACTTCCTAAACCACAGAATGAAGTTTAAACAAGCAAGGATTTACTTCAATCACAAGATAGGGTTTAACCAAGAGAAAATTGTCTTTGTTATTACCCATGGTTTTTGCACTGGGCTTTTTTTCTCTTTAGAAGCAAATAAAAGTTGTGTTACAGTTCGCATGCAGAGGGTGAGAGGAAATAAGGTGAGAACAGGATTTCCAATAAATAAAATTCCATTGCAGCCTATCAGTAACAATGAAGTCACCAAAGTCTATTTTTGGCATAAAGTTCAGACTTAGAAATGCAGGCTTCACCGAGTCTTTAATTCTGTACTAATTTTCACTATTTCTACTTTTTACGGATGAATACAGCAAAAAGGTGAGAGAATTTATTAAATTATATTTATATTTTTTATATATATATATTTATATAATATATTAAAATGTATTTACATTGAAAAGACATCCGCTTCGCCTCGCATTCCTCAAACAGAAGTCATATAAACAGGGGGCTGAACGCCCCTTTCTTTTACCCTCGCTGTACAAGAACCTAGCTAGCTAAACAAACCTCTAGTGAGAATAGCCACGCCCCCTAGTGGACATAGTACATCCAGTAGACCAGGTTGAAGAAGGTGAAGGCGATGGGGAAGATGACGCGGGACCACTTGTCTATGGCGTTGACGTCCGTCAGGTCGGGGATCTTGACTTTGAGCTGCGACGCCCTCCTCCTCAAACGACTCTTCTTGTGGCCGACGGGCCGGTCGAGGGCCGGTCGACCATACAGATCTCGGCTGGCCATGGGCTTGCGGTACTGTATGCTGGCGCTGTCATAGGAGAACATGGTGGCCCGCGGGTCATTGAGAGCCCCTATCATCTCGGCCCCGGTCATCCCGGCCATGCCACCCATCCCACCCATCTCGTTACGGATCTCTAGATTGGTCAGGAGGATGTTGCCGTGGGCGTCCACCTAGGGAGGGAGATGGCAACAGGAAGCGAGGTCACAATATATTACAGAACACAACAGACCATGAGCTTTGAGCATTTGAAGTTTGGAAAACATTTAAACTCATAACATTTTACATTTTAGTCATTTAGCAGACGCTCTTATCCAGAGCGACTTACAGTTAGTGCATACATATATATTATTTTTCATACTGGCCCCCCGTGGGAATTGAACCCACAACCCTGGCATTGCAAACGCCATGCTCTACCAACTGAGTTACATCCCTGCCGGCCATTCCCTCCCCTACCCTGGACGACGCTGGGCCAATTGTGTGCCGCCCCATGAGTCTCCCGGTCGCGGCCGGCTACGACAGAGCCTGGATTCGAACCAGGATCTCTAGTGGCACAGCCTTACACCACTGCGCCACTCGGGAGGTCGCCAATAATATGCCAGAGACTTTGAATACGACACGCGAGATTACCCCCAACCCCTACCTGCACTTTGTTACTCTCCAGACGGCTCTTGTTTTCGTTATTGGTTTTAGCTGCTTTCTCTGCCACCTTTTTCTGCAAGTGAGGCCCCCGACCGAAGAAGATGTAGTTGACAAACGCGTACTCCAGCAGGGCCAGGAAGACAAACACGAAGCAGCCCATCAGGTAGATGTCAATAGCCTTGACATAGGGGATTTTGGGTAAAGTCTCTCTCAAGTGGGTGTTGATGGTGGTCATGGTCAGCACAGTGGTTATACCTGGGGGAGGAAGGGAAAGGAAGGAAAGGCTCAGGGTCAGGGTTAGTTTACGGGTTCAGATGAGGGCACTTCAACTCCTATACAGCGTGTGCAGGCCTTTGTCTTTCAAGACACATGCCCTAAGTAATGGGAGACTTCTGGGTACCACCATATACAGTGCATTCTGAAAGTATTCAGACCCCTTGACTTTTTCCACATTTTGTTATGTTACAGCCTTATTCTAAAATGGATTCAATAGTTTTTTCCCCCTCATCCATCTACACACAATACCGCATAATGACAAAGCAAAGACAGTTTTATTTTTTGGGGAAATATCACATTTCCATTCAGACCCTTTACTCAGTACTTTGTTGAAGCATCTTTGGCAGCGATTACAGCCTTGACCCTTCTTGGGTATGATGCTACATGCTTAGCACACCTGTATTTGGGGAGTTTCTCCTATTCTTCTCTGCAGATCCTCTCAAGCTCTGTCAAGTTGGATGGGGAGCGTCTCTGCACAGATATTTTCAGGTCTCTCCAGAGATGTTCGATCGGGTTCAAGTCCGGGCTCTGGCTTGGCCACTCAAGGACATTGAGAGACTTGTCCCGAAGCCACTTCTGCATTGTCTTGGCTGTGTGCTTAGGGTCGTTGTCCTGTTGGAAGGTGAACCTTCGCCCCAGTCTGAAGCAGGTTTTCATCAAGGATCTCTCTTTACTTTGCTCGGTTCAGCTTTCCCTCGATCCTGACTAGTCTCCCAGTCCCTGCTGCTGAAAAACATCCCCACAGCATGATGCTGCCAACACCATGTTTCACCGTAGGGATGGTGCCAGGTTTCCTCCAGATGTGACGCTTGGCATTCAGGACAAAGAATTCAATCTTGGTTTCATCAGACCAGAGAATCTTGTTTCTCATGGTCTGAGAGTCTTTAGGTGCTTTTTGGCAAACTCCAAGTGTGCTGTCATGTGCCTTTTACTGAGGAGTGGCTTCCGCCTGGCCACTTTACCATTAGGCCTGATTGGTGGAGTGCTGCAGAGATGGTTGTCTTTCTGGAAGGTTCCCCCATCTACACAGAGGAACTCTAGAGCTCTGTCAGAGTGACCAGTGGGTTCTTGGTCACCTCCCTGACCAAGGCCCTTCTCCCCCGATTGCTCAGTTTGGCCGGGCGGCCAGCTCTAGGAAGAGTCTTGGTGGTTCCAAACTTATTTTATTTATGAATGATGGAGGCCACTGTGTCCTTGGGAACCTTCAATGCTGCAGAAATGTTTTGGTACCCTTCCCCAGATCTGTTCCTTGACACAATCCTGTCTCTGAGCTCTACGGACAATTCCTTCGACCTCATGGCTTGGTTTTTGCTCTGACATGCACTGTCAACTGTGGTACATTATATAGACAGGTGTGTGCCTTTCCAAATCATGTCCAATCAATTGAATTTACCACAGGTGGACTCCAATCAAGTTGTGGAAACATCTCAAGGATGATCAATGGAAAGAGGATGCACCTGAGCTTAATTTCGAGTCTCATAGGAAAGGGTCTGAATACTTATGTAAATAAGGTATATCTGTCCCCAAAAAATATTTTGAAAAATAATCAATTTTAGAATAAGGCTGTAACGTAACAAAATGTGGAAAAAGTAATGGGGTCTGAATACTTTCTGAATGCACTGTAAACAAGCATGGAGAAAGGATGTGGAAATGCCCTCTGCATGACTTGAAGATTCCCTCACACCAATAACGCAACCGAGTCCAAAGCTGCATTCTAAATGCATTGACTTCTGGATGGGGTACAAGGTCAGAATGCTAATAAACCACTCATATTATTGGCTCCGTATTAAACTAAGTTGTGGGAACAAGGGAAAAATTAGGAATTTCTTGGATCTGAAGGTGGTGCATACCAATATGTTACCTACGTTGACCTGATACATACCTTATTTACATTTACCTGTGAAAATGTCAGATGACTGTGGCCATCAGTGCCCGTCACATGCATGACACCTCTGAGCTCCAGGTGAAAACACTGGACAAGCATAGATCCAGAACATCAGAACAGTGTGATATTCTATTCTAGTGAGACAGTCCTCAGAAGAGCAATACACAGAGAGATAGTGCCTTAGTGTGAAGTTGTCACTCAGCCACAACGCTACATTCGCTGTGACACAGAGACTCTTGAGAGCCTGAGTTGACAAGAACAAGCTGACCTAACTCAACATGGCTCAGCACACCGGCAATCCAATCACTCATACACTTCACCTCATATCAGTCAACTGCTCACTTCATACAAAAAGATGGATGCAAAATGGTGCCCTGCATTAGCTAATTGTACTGGGATCACAAGATTCAAGATCACTGTTCGTTTGGGATTTTTTTTTGTCTATACGTACAATGTTTGGTCTACACGAAACTGTTACATTAAAATAACATGAATTTCATGTCATTATCAGTATATAAGTAGTTTTATATACCAAAGTCTTCCAAACCTATGTACACCAATGTAGGCTACATGTATGAACTGTATAAAATGATGTACAGTATATTACTCACTTAGGTGTGAGACTCATAAAGGAAGAGAGACGCTCCTATAATACTCAGCCATGCATAATCAGTTCCACATTAGACACAGTGCCGTGAAAAAGTATTTTCCCCCTTTCTGATTTTCTCTATTTTTGATGAAGGGAACCTGAGTTTACGAATAACAAAAAAATAGTTATACATACTTTATTTATTTAATTAACGAAGTTATGCAACACCCAATTCCCCTGTGTGTAATTGTCCCCTAACACTCAATAACTGGTTGTGCCACCTTTAGCTGCAATGACTGCAACCAAATGCTTTCTGTAGTGGTTGATCAGTCTCTCACAACGCTGTGGAGGAATTTTGGCCCACTCTTGCATACAGAACTGCTTTAACTTAGCGACATTTGTGGGTTTTCAAGCATGAACTGCTCGTTTCAAGTCCTGCCACAACATCTCAATTGGGATTAGGTCTGGATTTTGAATAGGCCATTCCAAAACTTCACATTTGTTGCTTTTGAACCATTTTCATGTAGACTTGATTGTGTGTTTTGGATCATTGTCTTGCTGCATGACCCAGCTGCGCTTCAGCTTCAGATCACAGACGGACGGCCTGACATTCTCCTGTAGAATTCTCTGATACAGAGCAGAATTAATGGTTCCTTCTATTAAGGCATTTCGTCCAGGTCCTGAGGCAGCAAAGCATCCCCAAACTATCACACTACCACACCATGCTTGACCGTTGGTATAAGGTTTTTACTGTGGAATTCAGTGTTTGGTTTTTGCCAGACATAATGGGACCCATCTCGCCCAAGAAATTGACTGACGTTTGCCAAAAAGCACCTGGAAGCACCTGAATGATCATCAAGACTCTTGGAAAAAATGTATATGGACAGAATCAAAATTATAACTTTTTGGACAACATGGGTCCCATTATGCCTGGCGAAAACCAAACACTGCATTCCACAGTAAGAACCTTATACCAACCGTCAAGTATGGTGGCGGTAGTGTGATAGTTTGGGTTCATGCTTGAAAACCCACAAATGTCACTGAGTTAAAGCAGTTCTGCATGGAAGAGTGGGCCAGAATTCCTCCACAGCGACGTGAGAGTCTGATCAACAACTACAGGAAGCGTTTGGTTGGAGTCATTGCAAGTAAAGGTGGCAAAGACATTGAGTGTTGCATAACTTTGTTTATGACATAAGTATGTAATTGTTGTGTTATTTGTTCACTCAGGTTCCGTTTATCTAATATTAGGTTTTGGTTGAAGGTCTGATAACAGTCAGTATCAAAAATATGCAAAAGTAGAGAAAATTAGAAAGGGGGCAAATACTTTTTCACAGCACTGTACTTAGTAGACAAGATTCTACATTTTTGCACATATATCCATACATTTTTATATCCGTCTGGAGTTGAGTTTGCGTCATTGGCTAAAGCACACCCCCAAGCGTGCCATCATCTTGATAACAGTAAGCCTGCCAGACTGCACACTATAAACAGTAGGCATTCAAGCTGACAGAAGAGTGTGAAATACTTGGAAAATGTGACCACATTTCAGGCATTTGACCATTCATTTGACCATTCATTTGACCATTCATTTGACCATTCAAAGCACATGCAGTATCTGTGTATGCCGTATGTGTTTTCTTTAAACCCAGTAGCCTGTGAAAGTGGATACGTCCCAATCAGCAAAATCTAAACAAAACTGGAGCCACAATGTTTGTAAGCAGGAACAAGGACCGGAAGCAGCGTTATGGTATTTAGCCAAAGAATATAGGAGCAGCAGTAGCTCTAGCTAGCTTAATAACTGTGGCATTAAATATTTACACTTTTACAGTTAGTTAGTTAGCAACCGTTTCTTCGCTAGCTACGGTAACGCTCCCTCATAATGCCTCCCAAATTGTTGTTTACTGATTCTCTATTTCTCTGCTTGTTCCAGAGAAGGTCTGATGAGTTTGCTTTTGTACATTTCAGCTCTCACCTTAAACTCAGGTTATATCCCTGATGCACACCAGTGAGTCAGTAGCTAGTCAGGGGTGTTTTTTTGTAAGGGTACAAACTGCCTCTGGGGTAGGACAACCATGAAAGTGAGGACACAAGGACACACTGCTGAGGGCTGTTTGTGTGCACACTCGGGGATGACTGAGAATTTCAGGATTAATCTCTGACCTCCATGTTGTGGGTGTAAGGAAACCCATATTCCCATGGGTCGGTGGATGGGGTAAAATAATCCCTGTGCTTTGGAGGATGAATAGGTAGCCCCAACTGTGCCTTTGGGGCTGTGTGTGTTATTCTATCTTCAGACTGTGTCCGTGCGCATGGATGCATACAGCCTAGGGGGCAGTGTGTAAGTAGAAGTTCTGCCTAGGGGGTGGTGTGTAAGTGTACACTCTGCCTATGGGGGCTGTGTGTGTATAAGTATACACTATGCTACCTAGGGTGCTTTGTGTAAGGGTACACTCTGCCGAGAGGGATGTGTGTAAGTATACACTCTACCTAAGGGGTTATGTGTATGTGTGCAATCTACCTAAGGGGGTAGTGTGCAAGTATACACTGCCGTGGGGACTGTGCGTTGAGAGACACACTATGCTCTGCTGTGTATAAGGGTGCATTCTGCCTGCCTGGGAGGCAGACCAACACATGCCTACACCTGGTAACCCAAAGCTACTAAAGACATATTCAGCCGTGATTCTTTATTGAACCCCCGCCATGGACAACCCATAGAATAAACCAAAGACAATGACCTAAACCCCCCACATGGACAACCCATAGAATAACCCAAAGACAACGACCTAAACCACCCCTACATGGACAACCCATAGAATAACCCAAAGGCACCGACCTAAACCCTCAACATGGACAACCCATAGAATAAACCAAAGACACTAACCTAAAGCCCCCCACATGGACAAACCATAGAATAACCCAAAGACACTAACCTAAAGCCACCCACATGGACAACCCATAGAATAACCCAAAGACACTAACCTAAAGCCCCCCACATGGACAACCCATAGAATAACCCAAAGACACTAACCTAAAGCCCCCCACATGGACAACCCATAGAATAACCCAAAGACACCGACCTAAAGCGACTCTGGCCGCAGACGCGTCATAGTTGATCCAGAAGGAGACCCAGGATAGGATGGTGATCAGGGTGGAGGGCATGTAGGTCTGTAGGATGAAGTAGCCAATGTTCCTCTTCAGCTTAAAACTCAGAGAGAGCCTCGGGTAGGAGCCTGGGAGACCAAACACAGTTTTCACGTCGGAGTAGGATGAAGTTTCCCCCTAGATGCTGAACTAAGGTCAGTTTAGCATTTAGGGGTAAGATTATCCTCTTTGTGCCTGAGAGAACTTCTACCCGGTGCTTATGTGGCAGTTACAGTCTGCCACATTCTCTAATGTTAGACACTCTTAAGTGGAACATCAGAAACTTTAATTAATAATATACTATTGTAAGGGTTAGTAATCAGATTGTTACCTGTAGCAAACACTGCTTTTGTGGATTGGATGTGGTAGTCTATAATAGAGAATTGGGGAAGTTCGATGTTCTCCACCCCAGTCACTGAATTATCACCTTTCCAGTAGAACTCGATGTCATCAGTGGTGTACCCATCTGTGAGAGGGAGAGACTGTTACATCATCTAAAATGGACAGACAGAAGGCTACCTACCGTATGTCACGGGCGGTGTACCCACCTGAGAATCTGACAGAATGGAACGCCATTCAACATGGACAGGCAGAAAGCTGCTGTGTCATTGAGAGTATACTTGTCTGAAGCGGTGGGTCAAGTCTTTTTCTAACACGTTTCTTTGCCTGGTATTAGATGGAACAGGAATGAAACAAGTCAGTTATTGGCCTTTCAGTAATTAGGCAAACTTAATTGGACTGGGTTGGCTTTTTCTCCCCTCAGACTCCTTCGCTTATCTAAAGGGAACCGCAGGATTTCAGGGAATTAGCTGCTTCTCCTTACTGCCTGTACTCAATCAGTGTTTTGTCTTTCTTTCCCATTCCCCATTTAATGTATGTGTGAGAGGGTCTTGGGTTATCAGATCACCCCAGAAGCCATAAGAGTATAGGAGAATAATGTGTAAAGAAATGTGTAGACCAATATGGAGATTGTTTTTTTTAATGAGACTGCGAAGAATAGAACAGCAGAACTGGATGTTTTCCCATGTATCTGTGTCCACAGCTAGAAACTGGACCAGGCTGTCCACAGCTAGAAACTGGACCAGATTGTCCACAGCTAGAAACTGGACCAGATTGTCCACAGCTAGAAACTGGACCAGGCTGTCCACAGCTAGAAACTGTACCAGATTGTCCACAGCTAGAAACTGGACCAGGCTGTCCACAGCTAGAAACTGGACCAGATTGTCCACAGCTAGAAACTGCAAAGTGCAAAGGTTGGACCTGATATTTCCATTAGGGTATAAAATGAAAAAAATTACAAAAAGTGAAATTAAGATAAGAACTTACATTTTAAGGCCTGGCCACATCAGTGCTAGCAGTGTTGGTGCATCAAAGAGTAGTAACCTTACAGTCTTGATTGTTGCTAAAAATTATTATTACGCTAGCTAATTGTATGTCATAATTAAGACAGATGACATGATAGAGGGTTTGAGTAAGGTGTTGCCAAAAGTATTAAATACATCAACCCAGTCAATCCATGAATCCAGCAGCTCCACAAGGCGTTATAGTGATTTCCAGAACCTTGTCAAAATACCCAAAGCCAAGCGTCCACGTCTGTGCAGATTGAGTTAACTATGCACCATCTATTATTTAAATGAAGCACTCCGGCCAAGTTTGATTTAACAAGAAATGCCAGTTTGCATTAGTTGGCGTAAAGTGCTGCAGTTTTCTTCCTGCTTAATGTACGTTATGTCCTCGATGGGGAGATATTTTGCTACGGTTTGGAAGAGAGTAATCACCTTACCTGAGGCACATAGGCCTGTGTAACAGAATAATGTGTGAAAATGAATGGACTGAGAGAAAGTCATCATGAGATGTGTAGATTAACTAAAACAGAGAAAGAATGTTATAATTGTAAAATGTAGCTAGGGCCAGTTTCATTGACCCAGATTATGCCTATTCCTGGACTAAAAAGCATGCTCAATAGGAAATCACCATTGAAAGTGCCTTTTACTACATGAATAGGCTCAATCTGGGTCTGGGAAACTGGCCCTAGCTACATGTCCCTTTTGGGTTTATTCAATAGCACCCATAGAGTCACATAGACCTCAGATCTGTGTGTAGGGACAAGCTTTCGTAAACATGCCCAGTAGTGATAAACGGCACAAATGAAGCTGAGAAGTCTCTACAGTGATGTCACACACACACACACACACACACACACACACACACACACACACACACACACACACACACACACACACACACAGTGTCACTCACAGCTCTCGATCTCCAGGGTGCAGTTCTGCTCGTCCAGAGGGTATCTACGCAAGTCCATCATGCAAGCTGCCGTAGTGGTGATCCTGAGAGGGGAGGGGGGGGGTAAAGAGAGAGAGAGAGAGGGGGTGGGGGATGGTAGACATTCTATATCTTGTATCTAGCGCAGACATTTTAAAATATACCCCCATACCCCATAGGACTAATGTCTCACTAACCCTTACCATGATGTATGTCCTTACAAGTGCAGAGCATACAGTATAAAATCTGTGTGAACACACATACTGTATATCATATACAAAGAGTACAGTATGGCCAGGAACACTTGAGAAAATATGAGACCTACTTAAAATGTAGTTTTTTGGGGTGTGTGTTACATTTCATAACATTTTATATAAACACTTCCAGGTGCACAGTGAAAAAGGTTGACCTAATAACAGAGAGAAATGAAAAACGCATCCTTCTCACACATATTGACTCAGGAAGCACACACAGTACATACTCAGAGTTCTATTGCACAAATCCCTCCATGGTTTCACTGGAAATTGAACTCTCCGTTTCTCACCCATAATTGCCTTCATACTGCTTAAGTCATGACTGTGCCCTCCCTCTTTGAAATGCTCCATGTTCCATCTTAATTAGCACTCTGATTAATTAAGAATTAACACCAAAAAAATCCCGGCAATCGGTGGACTTTAAAATCCGTGACTTCTTCGCTTTGAGGTCTCATTTGAAGGAGCACACTTCAATTTGACGATTTCAGATTGAATTTGTGCTACACTGCTTTCATTCTTTTAGTATTGATTAAACTCAAAATGTTCCCAAACAGTGAGATTGCTGTGCTTATGTATTCATTGCGTTCATTTGGTCTCTGACAGAAAAGGGTCAAGGTTATGGCCCCATGCAGCCATGTTATTACAGGCTGCTTGCCGAGGGGTTGGCTGGTCCTTGGAAGGGAAGGGGTCAGAGTCACATCCATTGTTGTGTTCTCACTGCTCACGAACCATATACGATAAGAATAGGATGTCGATTTAATATTGATTTTAATGTAAACCGCTTATGCTGAGTAAAGGATTACATTTAAAGCATAGTGTGGTGGAGTCACTGTTCATAGCTAATCAAAAGGGAATCATCGCGCTCTCCCAGAAGCTTCGCTGGTGCGTAAAACCCGCAAATTCAGACAAACAAAAAGGTGTAATGGGTCCTCACTCAAAAAGATGTCGCATAAATTACATAAGATGTTCAGAGAATAAGTGTTTATACATCATATGTACATCTTACATGTTTGCACATTGGTTTATCATTGTGAACAGGGAACCATTACTGTAAAGTGTATGTGTACCTTTTCCACTGCATAATCCCTGTGTCAAATGAGAGGAGACGTGAGACAAGAAAAGAGCGTACCGACTCTCTCTTACACACACACACACACACACACACAAACACACACACACACACACAGGCAGTGAGACTGCCAGGATGTGAGTCATAGCCAGCAATGAATTCACCTAACCCAACCTGAGCCCTCTAGCTGTTTGAGACATTTCCAGGGATCCTCTGCAGTTTCCCCATTTTGTCCAGCTTCTCCTGCCGCAAAATGTCATGCATCGCTGAGCACCTAAAACTCACTCAAGCTGCCACTCCTTTGTTTTGGGTGACGAACCCATCGCCAAAACCTAAAAAGCATAGTAGTACATGCTAAATTTGAAAGCCATCCCAAAGCCCCTACTACCTATGCACCTACAGTATGTTGATCTGAAAGCATTGGCTAGTTATCTCTAATATTGCCTATCAGAGGTCAAGGCTGATCTACAGTTGAAGTCGGAAGTTTACATACACTTAGGTTGGAGTCATTAAAACTCGTTTTTCAACCACTCCACAAATGTCTTGTTAACAAACTATAGTTTTGGCAAGTCGGTTAGGACATCTACTTAGTGCATGACACAAATAATTTTTCCAACAATTGTTTACAGACAGATTATTTCACTTATAATTCACTGTATCACAATTCCAGTGGGTCAGAAGTTTACATACACTAAGTTGACTGTGCCTTTAAACAGCTTGGAAAATTCCAGAAAATTATGTCATGGCTTTAGAAGATTCTGATAGGCTAATTGACATCATTTGAGTCAATTGGAGGTGTACCTGTGGATGTATTTCAAGGCCTACCTTCAAACTCAGTGCCTCTTTGCTTGACATCATGGGAAAATCAAAGGAAATCAGCCAAGACCTCAGGAAAAAAAATGGTAGACCTCCACAAGTCTGGTTCATCCTTGGGAGCAATTTCCAAACGCCTGAAGGTACCACGTTCACCTGTACATACAACAGTACGCAAATATAAACACCATGGGACCGCGCAGCCGTCATACCGCTCAGGAAGGAGACGCATTCTGTCTCCTAGAGATGAACGTACTTTGGTGCGAAAAGTGCAAATCAATCCCAGGACAACAGCAAAGGACCTTGTGAAAATGCTGGAGGAAACAGGTAAAAAAGTATCTATATCCACAGTAAAACAAGTTCTATATCGACATAACCTGAAAGGCCGCTCAGCAAGGAAGAAGCCACTGCTCCAAAACCGCCATAAAAAAGCCAGACTACGGTTTGCAACTGCACATGGGGACAAATATTGTACTTTTTGGAGAAATGTCCTCTGGTCTGATGAAACAAAAATAGAACTGTTTGCCCATAATGACCATCGTTATGTTTGGAGAAAAAAGGGGGTACTTGCAAGCCGAAGAACACCATCCCAACCGTGAAGCACGGGGGTGGCAGCATCATGCTGTGGGGGTGCTTTGCTGCAGGAGGGACTGGTGCACTTCACAAAATAGATGGTATCATGAGGAAGGAAAATTATGTGGATATATTGAAGCAACATCTCAAGATATCAGTCAGGAAGTTAATGCTTGGTCGCAAATGGGTCTTCCAAATGGACAATGACCCCAAGCATACTTCCAAAGTTGTGGCAAAATGGCTTAAGGACAACAAAGTCAAGGTATTGGAGTGGCCATCACATCACAAAGCCCTGACCTCAATCCTATAGAACATTTGTGGGCAGAACTGAAAAGGTGTGTGCGAGCAAGGAGGCCTACAAACCTGACTCAGTTACACCAGCTCTGTCAGGAGGAATGGGCCAAAATTCACCCAACGTATTGTGGGAAGCTTGTGGAAGGCTACCCGAAACGTTTGACCCAAGTTAAACAATTGAAAGGCAATGCTATCAAATACTAATTGAGTGTATGTAAACTTCAAACCCACTGGGAATGTGATGAAAGAAATAAAAGCTGAAATAAATCATTCTCTCTACTATTATTCTGACATTTCACATTCTTAAAATAAAGTGGTGATCCTGACTGACCTAAGACAGGGAATATTTACTAGGATTAAATGTCAGGAATTGTGAAAAACTGAGTTTAAATGTATTTGGCTAAGGTGTATGTAAACTTCCGACTTCAACTGTATAACAATACTGTTTAGTATACCAATCCTATACTTTCAGATCCAGATGTAGTCCCAAGGGGCTAGGGATCGATTTGGAATGTGGCATTACAACCATGCAGGTAAAGGGCATTCTAAAAGTCCAGTGGCGGTCTGCTGTGCATTAGTCTTGGTCTTCGTCCAATCCAAGAGCCCTGCCTTGTAAAAATGACTCTCACTGGCCCATAGCCATTCTCCTCACTGAGTGATAGCGAGTGTCCAGTGAGACCAATATCTGTCAATTGCAGCCGCAACGATGTTGAGAACTGAAAAGCCCTGGGCATGAATATTCATCAATTTTCATACACTGCAGCTGAATATTATTTGGCTGTCGACCATGTCTTAAACACACCAAATGCATTAGGGTGGTCTGGATGAATTATAAAGCATCTGCAGAGATGGGGTAAAAATAGAGCATCAGCTCCTCTATACCGTAGGGGTGTCAGTAAGGGTGTACCATACTACACTATTCCCACTCCCAATCTATTACCCCAGTGTGTAACATCCCCTCCCCATCAGATCAATGCAGATCAAACACATATCAGGGAAAGAGGTGGGCTTTGCATCCGTGATGGTAATGAGCGTCACGTTACGTGATAGATGTTACGGGTGTGACTGACTGCAGCATTAGTATTGGTTTGTGTTTTCTGAAATGGCTAATGCAGTTGGTGAGAGTAATGCATTGTTAATGTGAGAGGAATCCTATCTACTGGGATGACTGATATTGGAGAAGTGATGCTCTGAAAATGTCTGCAGTTATACTAGTATAGTGGTTATAAGATTTTCATTTCATTTAGCCAGGATATTCCACTCAGTAACGATTGATAGTGTTTTCCAGGGGAAGATGAAGGTAAAACATGCTCAACTCTATTGTCTTGTTTTAATAATACAACAAACAGGAAAAGGGTGCTAGCTAGAGAGAAGTTGTTCTGTTAAATAATCTGTAAAATTTTACTGCGAATAAAGCTTTTTGTTATTACTGCTATACTTCATAAAATGTTAATCACACATACACTCTCTTTTCCTTCACATGCTGAAGCACCGGGAGTAGAGGTGGCAGTGCTGCCTAAAAATTAGTAATTACCGCAATGAACGTTATGCTAGATTTGATTAAAGGTTGAATTAAAAACATGTTGCCATATTCAATCAATCTTCATTGAGCATAACTAATAGGCCTACTGTTTGATAGCGTGTGCAGTGACCATTCAGACTGGCCATATGCGTATTGATGGATACATTAAAAACGTGAAGGTAGCGTAGCAGCTGACGTGTACACTACAGTAACTGGTGAGGTCATTCCAGGCAGCCTAAATATAGCCGGCTCACTGTAGGCAGCAGGCAGAAGCACACTGGCTGAATAATTGTGTGGTCTGCAGGGAATAATAATTCTGCAGCATTCGAGTGTGAAGACGTCTCCCTGCTCGACGTGAAACTGTGAGAATTGTGTGTGAGGAGTGAAGCAGATGAAAGTGAAAAGTTGTCACAATGACATGCAAGTTATTTCTGGGTGCTCTCGTGAGGGAGGCAGGGAGAGAAGAAGAGAGGAAGACTGAATGGCAGAGTGGTATTCAGATTATACACAGACAGGCACTCACTCACAATGGGCCCAGACATCAGAGGGAGACATCAGAGCAGGGGAGACACTGACACTGACAGATAGCCACATGAATTACATGCTTATGGTGCATTGTAACTGTCTGTTAGTGCAATGAAGAATGACAGTGCTTAAGAACAGCCGTGGTTCAGTATGTTAGTCAATTAATAATGCTTGACTGAGTATCATAAAGATGACGTAGTCATGGTTCATCCTAGCATTACATGACTACGCGTCAAAGAAAATGACAGTCATGGCTTAGGATATTTATGTATAAAGTGCCTTAGGAAATGACATAGCCATACCAAAGATATATTGTTTATTGTTAACAAACAAAAGTATTGCACCAGTGGTCAGGGACATGGGGAGAACTGAAACATCATCAGTTCCTGTAACTCTAAACTGGTACCAACAAGGGATGTATACTACAGTACAGTACCACTGGATAACTGGATGCACTGGGCATCATTTACCTTTAAAGAGACAAGAGATGGGGACTGGAGATGAGATGAGAGGCGAGCGGAGCAGGTTTTCATGGTAGTGCTCCTGGGGAGAGCAGCGTATGGTTGGGGCAGACTGGAGCTGCCAGCACCAGCAGAGTGACTCACCTGACCCTACTGAGAGGCATGGCTATTGCTAATGAATCTCTCCACAGGCCCGTGCCAGCCAGCACCCAGGCGACTGCTGCTCACCCAACAGGCAGACAACTCAACTCAAACCAAGCTAATAATATAATTATATTTATTATATATATTTTAATATATTAATGTGGTTTTCTACAGTAGGCTAGCTTGAAATGTCAATTAAAATGATTTGTTAAAGGTACACTCAGCAATAAGACGGCATCATACACAGCAGGGCTACTTCCTGCTTACAGACGTCAACAACAACAGAATCCAAATCGGCCAAGGCTGCTAGTATGTGGGCATGCCCACACTGGCAAGAGCCATGGCAATCTGTCCTGCTGTGAATGATGATGTCATGTTGCTGAGTCTACCTTTAAATATGCCCTTCAAAGGACTAAGAAAAGCTGAAGGTGAGTTGAGTGTTGGCCTATAGACAGGGTTGGTGTGTGTTGAATTTCAATTCAGTCAATTCATGGGGTAAATTCAATGTGTAAACAAAGCGGTTGCATAAACATTGCTATGGCAGGTTTCAATCCGGCCCTAAATGTTACCATGATAATCATGTCTTTATTGGCACACGTGTTCATGCCAATAAGGAGCATGCTGTTCAGCCACCTGGTACACAAAACCAAATCCTTTGGCGTCAACCAAAACAACAAAATGGTGATACATTTGCCTTTCCACTGGGCAAAAATTGATTGAATCAACGTTGTTTCCACACAATTTCAACAAAAACATTCAATGTGATGAAGTTAAATCAACATGGAAAACTGATTGGATTTGCAAAAAGTCATCAATGTAAGAGAATTTTGTATTTTTTTCACCCAACTTTTAACCTAAATCCAATAACATGGTGACATTTTGATTTCACGTTGAAATCATGTTAGTTGACAACTCAACCAAATGTAAATCAAAACTAGACATTGAAATGACGTCTGCGCCCAGTGGATTCCACCAAATGATACTACAGACACTACTCCTATGCACCAAAAATAACCCCTCAGATTTATAATGGCCACAGACAATATGATTTATGTAGCCTAAACCAATACTTAATCAAATCACACATCTAAGACCTTCCACCCCAGCACCACACCAGGTTAGCCACACGCTCGACTCCGTCTCAGCCCTAATTAACCTAACAAGCCACATAGATGTGTATAAAACACTGCAGCGTCTTCACAACGATATGAACCACACAAACTGCCTTTAATCTAGACATTGAGCTCAATCACAACTCATGCTAATGTAGCTAATGGGATTGATTGCCTGGTTGTTGTTAGCTTCCACCATGATGTAATCTAGCCCGAGACCTGAAGACAGATGTTAGCGCCATATGTTAGCTTTCAGAGCTAATGGCTAGATCAGAGACATAACAATGTCCTCTTTGTGATGGGCGTGTCTTGCTGTCAACACAGGTTTGATTCCAGTCAACGGTCACATTGGTTCTGTGACTCAGATCACACACAGAGTGTCTTGTCAGCAGCTGAGGTCACTCTGGAGGAGTTGAAAAGGTTAAAGGGGAGATGTATCTGAGTCAGATTACTGGGTTTAACTGTGGTGTTGTCATCTTGCCTGAATCTTCAAGACAGATGTTATCTCCCAGAACTACCAGCTAGCCTTTAACTCAGCCAGTTAATGAGCTACAGCATGGGGTGACTAACTCTTGTCCTTGAGGGCCTCAGTGTCCGCTGGGTTTCCTTTGCTCCCTCACACTTAATTGATAAATTAATGTCAGTGATTGGCTAGAGCAGGATTTTCTTTAATTCGACGATGATGGTCCCGGCAACTGCTGGATAACGAAAACGAAACAACACAAATAATGCCTTCCCAGACAAACTATACTTTTTGGCTAGAACAAACTCATTCAAAAGAGCACTATTGACAAAATCCACATCCACGGGCATGGTTACAAAATATGCCACCCGACTGAAGTAATAAACATGTATTGGATCTTCCCTACAAACCCTAGAGATCTGCCTCGTAGCTCAAAAAAAGGATATCTAACTAGAAAAACTGTCAAGTCATCATTCCCCCCCACCAAAGCGCTGAATCCCTCTGATCTCCACTGCATTATTGACAGTGGCTGCCCTTCAGTTCCCTTCGTTAGCTCGGCGCGGCTCAGCACTGCAGAGGCGAGGAGGGGAGCATGTTTGCCTGACGACTCAAACTGAATTCCTCCGCTGCCATCATTGAAGTCGTTTGTGGTGACGTCAAAATGTATGAAAAAAGTAATCAGCGATTGGATCATCTCTAACCAATCAGAGTATCGAAGCCAATTTTCAAACAACGTTTTACCCACGTGTTCTGGCTCTGGCCCAACCCATCGGTTTCTGGTACCAATCAGACGTCTAGAATAGATTTCCATTCTAGAAATCGTCAGGGAGGTGCTCAGATCCAGACTCATTGCGGAGAAGAAATGAACATGAGTGGGTGTGGCCTAGCGTTTGGCGGGAGCCTGGGTAGCCAGGCAAGGAGCATGTAGCCTACGAGGCTACGCTGTTGCCGTGCTCCGGACTGCAGGGGAGTACGGCTCCATAAATGATTCACCACCTGGGTCTTCCTCTCACTCTCCAGAGGCAGAGGAGAAAGAGCAATGGTGGTTGTTTGAGAGGGCTTTCCTTGCCTATGTGCAGTTTTTCCAGTACAGTTGAAGCACACACACACCAAAAGATGATGTGCAGGAGCTATGGTTGCATGCTCTTTCAACCAACCACCAGTCTGCAGAAAATGGAGGGTGGCTCTCATTCTCACTCATAAGCTCACACAAACTCACACACAGACACTAAGACATAGACACGCATGCACACAAGCATACACACACACACACACACACACACACACACACACACACACACACACACACACAAGGAGTTAAATTGGACCGGATCCTCCTACAGTATGATCCAAATGAGAGCCAGGCGGAGCTGAAACCCAGTACCTTTGGTTATTGGAATTATCTAATGAAAAATTGTTGTCCACATTTAACTTTCCACAGCCAACAACACGAGTAAGCAACAGCTAAATCAGACAAACCCATAGTAGAATAGTTTACAGTTCAGCCTGTCGCATTCTATGCAAGAAAATTATATTCCTCTCGAGGCACATTCAAATTGAGAGAGCCACACGGAGAGAAATATGCATGCCCAGTCATTGTACAACATTCTTAATGCAGTCTCAGGAAAACACACCTTTGAAAGCAGTTTTGATGCCCACTGTTAAAAGAGAAGGATCACAGAGCTTTCTAGTGTTACTAGGCTACACTTATTTCTTAAATCCAATAAATTAGTAAAATGCACCATTTGAGACCCTGAGTTTTTAGCAGCGGCATGGTTTATGCGCGTTAGTCCTCGCCAATGGCGTTGAATGCATAGACACGATCAGGTGTAACAGGTAGGCATACATTCCCAGTACATGATCCTTAGTTGGCTGAGTGCCAGTGGAACGTTTTTATGACATTCAAGTCATCAATATGTTGCTAACTAGTGTTTGTGTTCTAGCTAATATTTGGGCCCAATGGGGTGAATGCAGATGGGCAACCCTCAGCCTATTTCTTTATAGCCACCATACTGCATCAGGTGGAGTACATCAGGTGATAAATAGCACACCTGCCTGATAATATGGACCAATATGTTATTGAGCTCATTTCTGGAGAGGGAAATTATATTTGAGATGTCAGCATCTTTCTATTTTGGAGTAGAATGTCCTTTTACATAGTCACCAGAACTGACCTTCTCACACCCTCCAGGACCTACTGTGGTATGTGCTTTTGTCAGTATATATTGTTTAGGCTAGTAAATTAACCCCCCTGGCACCCCCCCCAATTTAACCAGTGCACGCGCACACACAAACAATAATATATGCCATTTAGCAGGCACTTACCCAAAGTGACTTACAGTTATGCGTGTATACATATTTTACGTATGGGAGGTCCCGGGAATCAAACCCACTATCCTGGTGTTGCAAGAGCCATGCTCTACCAACTGAGCTACAGAGGACCACGCTGACATCACAGGAGCCCATGAACACATAACACTGATACGCACACACTCACCTGAGGCCGTAGAGTACAGTTCCGTCAGGATGCAGTCGGATCATTCTGTTCTTCACTGTGACCCCGTGCACAAAGGATTTCTTATCATTGATGAAGTAGGTGTCAGGGACCCAGAGCGAGTCTGCCACCCTGTTGTCCAGCGTCAGGTTGAGGGGAATCCCTGTGTAGGACAAGCGCTTGTCCCTCCAGGACTGCTGGAAGTACATGGTGATGGTGTAATCCTAGGGGGGTGGAAGAGGAAGAAGGGTTGGGATGGTTAAGCACACAAAAGGAAAGTACATGGTGTATTTTGTTTGTGGGAGGGATTGGCTCTGTTCTTGGATGGTTTACTGTGTGCCTATTTGTGTGTGGCACTGTGTGTGGGCCAGAGCCAGAACACACGTGGGTAAACGTCCTTTGTCTGTGGGTTTGAGTGGGTGTCTGGTTGGGTTGTCTGTGTGTGTAGCTAAGTGTGTGACTGACTACATGCATGAGTGTATGACTTAGAGCAGTGGTTCCTGACCAGGGGTACTAAGACTCCTGGGGGTACTTGGCCTATCAACAGGGGGTAAGTGAGAAGACTCATGAGACCATTGACCTACTGGTAAAATGCACGAGGGGGTACTTCAGGAGTACTCCGGGAGGAGCAAAATTCAGTTGGTGGTACAGTAACAGAAAAAGGTTGGGAACCACTGACTTAAAGTATGACTAAGTGTGTATGTGTTACCAATTATTCAGACGGAGTCTCTGCTGTCAGTCTGTGTTGCACTGCAGTCTCCCACACAGTGCACACCTTACATTTTACATTTTAGTCATTTAACTTACAGTTAGTGAGTGCATACATTTTTTCATACTGGTCCCCCGTGGGAATCGAACCCACAACCCTGGCGTTGCAAGCGCCATGCTCTACCAACTGAGCTACACGGGACCTTCTTTTTAAAAATAACTTGCCACAACCACAGACTCTGCAATAAGGCCACATACTGCTGAGGTGGATGATGTTGTGTAACGTTAGTTCTTATTAAGCGCAGCAACAGGCAACTCTCATGCTCGCTCCATTTGGCCCCTCTGCTCCTTGGAGAGGCTGAGCATCTACAGTCCTCTACCTCCATCACCTGCCCCACGGTCACTCCTGTCACCCCATCCGTCCAGTCCTCAAACTCTCCCCTTTCTCTATACCCCTGCGTCAGCACCCCAAACGTCAATCTAACTTCACTTTGAACTCTTGCCCGTTTCACCCGTTTACTCTGTTGTTCTCTAGGTTTACACTTACAGTGCCTATCATAAGTATTCACCCCTCTTGGATTTCTTCACATTTGAATTGTCACAAAGTGAGATTAAAATGTATTTAATTGCAATTTTTTGTCAATGAGCCGCACAAAATACTATGTCGAAGTGGAAGAAAAATTCTAAAACATTTTTTAAAATTAATACAAAATACAACATGAATATATCTTGATTAGATACTGTAAGTATTCACCCCCCTGAGTCAATACATGTTAGAAACACCTTTGGCAGCAATTACAACTTTAAGTCTTTTGGGGTAAATCTCTAAGAGCTTTGCACAACTGGATTGTGCTATATTTGTCCATTATTAGTTTCAGAATTCTTCAAGCTTGGTCAAGTTGGTTGTTGACAGCCAATTTCAAGTCTTGCCATAGATTTTCAAGCAGATTTAAGTCAAAACTGTAACCAGGCCACTCAGGAACATTCACTGTATTTCTGGTAAACAACTCCAGTGTAGATTTGGCCTTGTGTTTTAGGTTATTGTCTTGCTGGAAGGTGAATTAGTCTCCCAGTGTCTGGTGGAAAGTCGATTGAACCAGGTTTTCCTCTAGGATTCCGTTTCTTTTTATCCTGAAAAACTCCCCAGTCCTTGCCGATCACAAGCATACCCATAACATGATGCAGCCACCACCATGCTTGAAAATATGTAGAGTGGTACTCAGTGACGTGTGGAGGTCTACATTTTTTTTCCTGAGGTCTTGGCTGATTTCTTTTGATTTTCCCATGATGTCAAGCAAAGAGGCACTGAGTTTGAAGGTATGCCTTGAAATACATCCACAGGTACACCTCCAATTGACTCAAATGATGTCAATTAGCCTACCAGAAGCTTCTAAAGCCATGACATAATTTTCTGGAATTTACCAAGCTGTTTAAAGGCACAGTCAACTTAGTGTATGTAAACTTCTGACCCACTAGAATTGTGATACAGTGAATTATAAGTGAAATAATCTGTCTGTAAACAATTGTTGGAAAAATATACTTGTGTCATGCACAAAGTAGATGTCCTAACCGACTTGCCAAAACTATAGTTTGTTAACAATACATTTGTGGAGTGGTTGATAAACGAGTTTTAATGACTCCGACCTAAGTGTATGTAAACTTCCGACTTCAACTGTACATCACAGAAGACTGAAATATAACGAAACCATTTGACATAAAAACACTGGATTTTCTGCGTAAAAAAATAATAATGTTTATTAATTATGAAATTATGAAAAATATTAATAATATTCCACCCATGAGGCCTCTAGAGGGCACTTTGGTCATTTGACTGCATCTATTTCAATCCCACTTTGTAACTCAACAAAATGTGAAAAAATCCAAGGGGGTGAATACTTATGATAGGCACTGTATACTTGAGGGATGCATAAAGGCTTTATAAAAGCTACATGCACGGTCATGATAAGCTTGATGCCGACATGAGCTATTGTTGTGACTATCAATGGCTAAGCTGGAAGGTTAAGTCTGGTTTTGAGCTAGTTTAGATAAGTCAGTGAGAGAGAAGAAGGATGATGTGTCAATGAACCTGAGGTTCAATGCAAAGGGATAATATTTTGGCTCTGCCATAAACACACTGTCCGATATCAGAGGGTAACTTCCCTTGCATATCAATTGGTGTGCATCACAGTGTGTGAGAGAGAGAGGAGGGTGTGGAATAACAATAACAGAACTGATCATTAGGTGACAGAGACAGTTGCCAAGGTGCACAAGGTCCTCAAGATCACTCAAGGTCTTTGAGAAAAAGATGTGCCAGCAACAGCAAAACATCTGAATGAGAACGATCTCAACTGTGTTTGTTGTAATTTGGTACTGTGTTAATATTGAAAATGATGTGCCAGATTTATCCAGCGTTTGCACCAGTGTGAAATTACAGAGGGAATGACATATAAATAGAGGAACAAAAAGTAAAACATACTGTGGGAAAGAGATGAGAAAACTAACATGACGGTACATTTTAAGCCCCATGTCTCATTTCAAAGTTCTTTGTTATATACAGTATACATTAAATGCCATTGCCTTTGAAGATAATAATTGTAACGGTTTAAACGGTTGAATACTTTATCTATATGTTCAATTAGCTCTCTATTTAGATTTGTTATCGAAGGTCAAGTGAGGTGTTCCCCAGGGCTCTGTTCCGGGGCCGTCTTAAAATCTGCTCTTTTTGATCCACTGCTGTGGTCGATCCAAGTGACAGCACTGCGGCATCTTTTCCCAATCTGAAGACTTGTGGTTGAGGGGACAGCAGGAAATGGGAAAAACAAAACCAAATGATTAAAAATGAATGGAGATCATTTATATCAGCCATCCAAAAAGCCTTGCAGGGATTTTGATGAAACACACTTCAAAATGCTTCACTTAACTGCTGGTAACCTTCTCTGAGGGCTGGCAGGGGAGAGTTGCATCTCTCCGGTTTCTATCAGTCTAATCTCGGTTGCAAAGCTGCAGTTAAGATTCCACTCACAGCGTTCAAGCTTTCCAGCATTAGTTGCAGTTTGCAAAAATGCTTATGCAGGCATTTCAGAACATGCTTCAGGGAAATAAACTTTCGGGAAAAAAATGCTTATTGGAGGTACATTTCCACATTTTTCTTCCTTATTCACAGATGAAGGAACAATAAGCTGGTTATCCAAGGACAAACTTAAAGTTTTAAAATGTGAACACACTAAATAATTTGTCTACTTTAAAGCATGTCTACTGCTTTGGCTTAGACTGGTAATTAAAAAGAGTTGCTTCAGAACGTTGAAGGAGACAACATGATAAATGCAATACGAGATTGATGTGTATGATCAAGGCCAAGAGATCTGTACCTGTCAACCCTCTGCCATACGTCAGAGATAACTGCTTCTAGAATGCAGATGTAACAGTAATTACTTTCACTATTACCTAAAAGATGGAACCATCACGTAACTGAGGTGGTCCTCAGTCCATATAACCATATAATAAATTAAATACAGGCTATCATACTCAAATGTGCACGAATAAGATATGATTTCCAGATTAATGACTATATTGGAGAACCTGCGAATTGTATAAAAAACATGATAGATTTAGAAGGCTAACCAGTAAAGTACAGATACAAGCCAATTACTGTACATGTAAAACAATAAATAACAGATAGGGGAATTACAAATCCACAGGAACTGTTAATGAGCAACAGAAACCTGGGATGACATAGCTTTAAGTGAGAACTGCTGCCTCATAATGCTGGGAACAGAGAAAAGGAGGAGAGAAAGGGGGACGTTGCAGCTCTGTCCCTCATTGGGGATGAACATTTTCCTTGGATTCTATTATTAGAAACAGCTGTTCCCCTAGACGCCCGCTTTTCCATCATCACTCTGGCACCTCAGTGTTTCCACAGCAGAAAGTCCTAAACGTGAACGGAATACCGTTATGCATATGAGCGTGCTAAAGCAGAGCGCCCGCTGCTGCACTGCACACACACACTCACATACACACTCACATACACACTCACTCTCACACACACAGGAAGGGAAACAGGGGCAGGCGTTGCCCTTGGCATGTTTCCTCTCCCTCCCATTTCCTTTGTTGATGTATTATATGCACTCTTTAAGTGAGCGCGCCCCTACTCCTCTCCATATTTCACCGCACCGTGTACAACAACATGGGCTCTCTCCTACGCACGTCGGTACCGCGCTATCCCCTCTGCAGTGTGCTTCTTCGTGACCTAATTCCTCCCAATCCATGCCCATCTACGGGTGCAGACTGTAATACATCACAGGATAGAGGGAGAGGAAGAGAGGGTGGGAGGAGAGGGGTAGAGATGGCAGTGCAGTCCTCCCTTCCAGCCTAGTTACTGTAAAACTTATGCAGCTGTTGGCAATAATAATGAAAAAAGTTGCTGGCAACTGGGTCTGCAGATATTCATTGGATGAATAGTGCTCATTGCATGGGAGCAGATTGTTTCAGATTTTGCTGGGCATCATTGCAGTATTCACTCATGCATTCATGCATGGACGCACACATGCAAGTAAGCAAACGCACACACAAACACCAGATTTCACTATGGCGTACAGCTCCCTCAAAAGACTACAAAGCGTCTGCATCTATTCCTCTATTCTTCTCTAGTATAATCTTCTGATCGTTTCATATGCTTGTGTCTTGTGTGGAAATGTTGCATAGGACTTTTCCTGCTGTAATTTGCCAACAATTCGCTGTCTAACTGTCCCATTGTTGAGCTCTTTCATGCGATATATTTAGGTGACATAAGAGGATTTCAATGTAGGAATTCCTACATCTTGTCTAACACTTTCCAAACAGGGTTGGATCCCTGACAAAAACAGACATGATACACAATTCAGTCCCACTGAGGAAAGTTTTTGACAAAGGTCTCTGCAGCTTCTTCTGCTGTCGGACGTGCCAATGAAGAAAAGTCAAGGACACAACCCAAGACTCTCACCTGTCAATCAAATTTGAAGATCCCACCAAATGGTTCTCACAAGTCAGAGGAATCACCAGCCTGCTTAGTGTAACAGAAAAATTTCAGCTCTGCTTGCAGTTAAAAACCTGTATAATGTTGTGTTGTTGTGTTTCAAAGTCATACAAGACTTCTCTTCATTAATTTACTGTCAATTAGTTATTAAGCAAGATTCGAGTCAAGTCAATGTCCTTTCGAGACATGAGTGCAACTTGGGTGTACAGCATACAGTTGAAGTCGGAAGTTTACATACACCTTAGCCAAATACATTTAAACTCAGTTTTTTACAATTCCTGACATTTAATCCTAGTAAAAATTCCCTGTCTTAGGTCAGTTAGGATCACCACTTTATTTTAAGAATGTGAAATGTTTGGTGAATTTTGGCCCATTCCTCCTGACAGAGCTGGTGTAACTGAGTCAGGTTTGTAGGCCTCCTTGCTCGCACACTCTTTTTCAGTTCTGCCCACAAATGTTCTATAGGATTGAGGTCAGGGATTTGTGATGGCCACTCCAATACCTTGACTTTGTTGTCCTTAAGCCATTTTGCCACAACTTTGGAAGTATGCTTGGGGTCATTGTCCATTTGGAAGACCCATTTGCGACCAAGCTTTAACTTCCTGACTGATGTCTTGAGATGTTGTTTCAATATATCCACATAATTTTCCTTCCTCATGATGCCATCTATTTTGTGAAGTGCACCAGTCCCTCCTGCAGCAAAGCACCCCCACAGCATGATGCTGCTACCCCGTGCTTCACGATTGGGATGGTGTTCTTCGGCTTGCAAGCACCCCCTTTTTCCTCCAAACATAACGATGGTCATTATGGCCAAACAGTTCTATTTCTGTTTCATCAGACCAGAGGACATTTCTCCAAAAAGTACGATCTTTGTCCCCATGTGCAGTTGCAAACCGTAGTCTGGCTTTTTTATGGCGGTTTTGGAGCAGTGGCTTTTTCCTTGCTGAGCGGCCTTTCAGGTTATGTCGATATAGTACTTGTTTTACTGTGGATATAGATACTTTTGTACCTGTTTCCTCCAGCATCTTCACAAGTTCCTTTGCTGTTGTTCTGGGATTGATTTGCACTTTTAGCACCATAGTACGTTCATCTCTAGGAGACAGAACGCGTCTCCTTCCTGAGCGGTATGACAGCTGCGTGGTCCCATGGTGTTTATACTTGCGTACTATTATTTGTACAGATGAACGTGGTACCTTCAGGCATTTGGAAATTGCTCCAAACGATGAACCAGACTTGTGGAGGTCTACAATTTGTTTTCTGAGGTCTTGGCTGATTTCTTTTGATTTTCCCATGATGTCAAGCAAAGAGGCACTGAATTTGAAGGTATGTGTTGAAATACATGCACAGGTACACCTCCAATTGACTCAAATGATGTCAATTAGCCTATCAGAAGCTTCTAAAGCCATGACATCATTTTCTGGGATTTTCCAAGCTGTTTAAAGGCACAGTCAACTTAGTGTATGTAAACTTCTGACCCACTGAAATTGTGATACAGTGAATTATAAATGAAATAATCTGTCTGTAAACAATTGCTGGACAAATTACTTGTGTTATGCACAAAGTAGATGTCCTAACTGACTTGCCAAAACTATAGTTTGTTAACCAGAAATGTGTGGAGTGGTTGAAAAAACGAGTTTTAATGACTCCAACCTAAGTGTATCTAAACTTCCGACTTCAACTGTAACTAAGAACTCATCAGATTTTGTAACTATGTGTTACTGCAGGTGACTAACTATATTGCAGTTTGAGTGGACTGAAGCTTTTGTTATAAGTCCTTGGATAGGGGGAGGGTTGTGATTGGTTTAAGGGACAGGATGTACAGTGCCTTCGGAAAGTATTCATACCCCTTGACCTTTTCCACATTTTGTTACGTTACAGCCTTATTCTAAAATGGATTAAATTGTTTTTTTTCTCTCCTCATCAATCTACACACAATACCCCATAATGACATCGCAAAAACAGGTTTTTATAATTTTTTGCTATTTGAAATATGATATTTACATAAGTACTCAGACCCTTTACTCAGTACTTTGTTGAAGCAAATTTGGCAGCGATTACAGCATTGAGTCTTCTTGGGTATGACGCCACAAGCTTGGCACACCTGTATTTGGGAAGTTTCTCCCATTCTTCTCTGCAGATCCTCTCAAGCTCTGTCAGGTTGGATGGGGAGCTTTACTGCAGTTATTGTCAGGTCTCTCCAGAGATGTTCGATCAGGTTCAAGTCCGGGCTCTGGCTGGGCCACTCAAGAACATTCAGAGACTTGTCCCGAAGTCACTCCTGTGTTGTCTTGGCTGTGTGCTTTGGGTTGTTGTCCTGTTGGACGGTAAACCTTTGCGGTCTGAGCAGGTTTTCATCAAGGATCTCTGTGTACTTTGCTCTGTTCATCTGTGCCTCGATCCTGACTAGTCTCCCAGTCCCTGCTGCTGAAAAACATCCCCACAGCATGATGCTGCCACCACCATGCTTCACTGTAGGGATGGTGCCAGGTTTCCTCCAGACATGACACTTGGCATTCAGGCCAAAGAGTTCAATCTTGGTTTCATCAGACCAGAGAATCTTGTTTCTCATGGTCTGAGAGTCTTTAGGTGCCTTTTGGCAAACTCCAAGCGGGCTGTCATGTGCCTTTTACTGAGGAGTGGCTTCTGTCTAGCCACTCTACAATAAAGGCCTGATTGGTGGAGTGCTGCAGAGATGGTTGGCCTTTTGGAAGGTTCTCCCATATTCACAGAGGAACTCTAGAGCTCTGTCAGAGTGACCATCGGGTTCTTGGTCACCTCCCTGACCAAGGCCCTTTTCCCCCGATTGCTCAGATTGGCCGGGCGGCCAGCTCTAGGAAGAGTCTTGGTGGTTCCAAACTTCTTCCATTTAAGAATGATGGAGGCCACTGTGTTCTTGGGGACCTTCAATGCTGCAGAAATGTTTTGGTACCCTTCCTCAGATCTGTGCCTTGACACAATCCTGTCTCGGAACTCTACGGACAATTCCTTCGACCTCATGGCTTGGTTTTTGCTCTGACATGCACTGTCAACTGTGGGACCTTATATAGACAGGTGTGTGCCTTTCCAAATCATGTCCAATCAATTGAATTTACCAAAGGTGGACTCCAATCAAGTTGTAGAAACATCAAGGATGATCAATGGAAACTGGATGCACCTGAGCTCAATTTCGAATCTCATAGCAAAGGGTCTGAATACGGTATTTCTGTTTTTAATTTTTTATAAATTTGCAAAAATGTCTAAAACCTGTTTTCGCTTTGTCATTATGGGGTATTGTGTGTAAATTGCTGAGGAAATTGTTTCTTTAATCAATTTTAGAATAAGGCTGTAACGTAACAAAATGTGGAAAAGGTCAAGGGGTCTGAATACTTTCCGAAGGCACTGTACATCGAATGTACAGACACAGGTCTTGCATGGAATTTATATGTATGCATACCAGAGATGGGGTCAAATGAATCTAAATTCCAATCAATTTACTAAATGAATTGGACATGGAGTCGGCTGGAATTCAAATGAATTTAACCCGAACTCAGGGGTGTATACATCTATTGCACACCTCCATATCCCCAACTCCCCGCCACCCATCCACCCACCCACCCATGACCGCCTCTTCCTATCCCTTAAACAAATCACCACCCTCCCCCTTGTTTCCATGCCAACACCTCCACATAAAGTCATACACATGTAAGAAAGTGACAATTAAATAAAACTTATTGAGATTCTCTTGGTGGTGAGGAGAGCAGAAAAATACTTTCTCAGACTTTCTTTCCCTCGTGACTTTCTATCTTTCAGATTTCCAGAGAGGCTTAGGTCAGGGGAGAATGATTACATTAAGCATTAACCCTGAGTGCCCTCTGTCGCTCCACACTGTCGGCAGCCTCATGTTTTATCCCACGCTCCCACTGGCTGGGCAGTGTCCGTGATGTTCCTTATAGGAAATGCTGCTCGACATCTAATCAGATGGGGAACCATTAACCTCCAGTCTAATGGGTCTGGGATTCTGAGAGAGTGTATGAAGTTACACTAGAACGTACTCTCTGTGTGATTAAATCTTAGCTCTCAATCTTATTTAGAAAATGGATCCATGAAATGCTAGATCTCTCATTTTCTCCAAAGTGCTTTCTAATATGCATTGTTGACTAAAAAGGCTTGGGAATGCTGTTTGATTTTACAATGGTTGACTAAAAAGGCTTGGGAATGCTGTCTGATTTTACATTGGTTGACTAAAAAGGCTTACAAATAAGCAGCAAGACGCCCCCAAAGTTTCTTCACTCTAACATTTTGCAAATTCATAGGCTGCAGAACAAGATGGTAAACAGTATGCACTCTCACTGCTTCATAAAAAGGACCAGTGTACTGTACTACAGATAGACAGCACTGTATGGTACCTTACCAGTACAGTGCAGTACAGACAGAACCGAAGTGACAGATTAGATTAAACGCAAAATTCACCCATCTGCTCTGTATCAGGCTCACCAAGGGGTTAAAGAAAATGAAGTAACTCGCTTTAAATTCATCTCACAGAGCTCTTAGCACAAGAATGTCTCCACTCATCTCCTCATCTGCATTATTTCCAGGCCTGAATGGCGAGCGAGCACAAAGAAAGAGAGCAGTTCCACTGCAGCAGTCCGCATGGCATGGGGGAAATGTCACCTATTACTCTGCATACATATCACTGAGCAACCCAACTTTAATGTGGCAAAAAGATGGAGAAACAGACACTCTGACACCATCTTTGTGTCGTCATCTCAGTTTAAAGTGCCACTGACTCCCTACTGCCTCGCTATTTTCATCAGAGAGATGAAATCTATAGAGTACAAGGACCCAACCAGACACCCCATGACTCTCTCATACTGTAGCTACTGCAGTAATATAAATGTTGTACCAGAGACTATAGGGAAATCGCCATAAGATTTATTGAAGTGAATTTGGGAGGGGCACTGGGACTCAAAACTCTGCACCTACACTGTGCACCTACACTGTCCTCTCTAGGTTTCTTCCTAGGTTCCTGCCTTTCTAGGGAGTCTTTCCTAGCCACCATGCTTCTACATCTGCATGGCTTGCTGTTTGGGGTTTTAGGCTGGGTTTCTGTATAGCACTTTGTGACATCTGCTGATGTAAAAAGGGCTTTATAAATACATTTGATTGATTGATTGATTGTGCAGTGCAGTGCCTTGGTTGCTCTTTTCCAGGGGTAAATAAAATAACTGTCAATCAAACCCAGGTGGGCTCCTGAGTCCTCAGTGCTTGGACTCCTGATCATGGCATAGCATACAGTAGCATGGGCAACAGATTTTGAGTTGAGATGAAGTTGTTTGAACAGAGAACCCACCCCTGACACCTTGATCTTTCCCACTGGTGAGATGAAGTGCTATCGGCAGAGCATCACATAAATCCTCATCCTAAGAAGGCGGCGGACACATCAATCTCCCAAACAGATCAATAACTCCTGACCACAAGCCGCTATGAGGGCTTCATAAGGTGCTCAATACAGGAGCTGATGTGGAGATACATAAGTTGCCATGACAGGAGGAGTAGTGGGGGTTCGTAAGCTTCCTCATACTACAACTGGGCCCTCTATGGGGAGTTCTCATTTAGCATAATCACATTTCTTGGCTAACCAGCGCAACATAGGACACATGTCGACAAGAGCGAGGGTGTTACCTACATTTTCATTAACAACCCAATAAAGCGATTATTGCCTGCATGTGCTGTTGATTGATTTTGGCACAAGTGGGCTTCCATGGGGCCTGGGAGAGAGTTCTACAGTATATTGAGTGTGGCTGTCACTTTATGAGAGTCATGGCTGTACTAACCGTGCACGTGCGACAGCACTCCTACTGCTCTAACCTTGAGAAACAGCGATGCCGCTTTCAAATCTTCCCAAAAATCTGAAAAGAAAGGACTGTGACACAGAGTCAAAGCAATTCCACGGTGGTTGCCATCATAACAAAACAGCTTTTGCAGATCGCTAACAAACACAACTTTTATTTGTCGTCAGTCAAGCTTGTAAAAGTGAGGCCCTCACATGTCAAACAAACAAACCACTAAAATCTAGGCACGGTCCGCAATATGAAAAACCTGAGCACATAGTTAAAGGAAGAAAGCCCAAAGAGAAAGGAAATGGAGTGTGGGTGTTAGAAAGGAGTAGAGAGAGCGAGAGGAGAGAGAGAGAAAGATAAAGAGACAGCCCAGCACCAATTCATTACAGTATCTTACACCAGCCACAAGGGGAGAATGACCTGCTATTTCTTAAAGTCTTAAGTAGAGCAAAGAGTGCTCAAATCTCTCTGACGCTACAATCCTGCAGAAATCAGACCATTAAATAATCTGAAAACAAGACATCCATTATATCAAGTCTCAAACACATGCTAACTTAATCAAATACTCCTTTAATCTCTAGAAATACTTATTCTTGACTGATCAGAAATCCTGCCGCCTTTACTACTTCTACTGTAGTACACTGCCCCATGGGGAAGCACTACATTCATGTAGGCCGTGTGACATCCTGGCGACAAGCAGCAATGTAGGCTATCCAAGACCTGAACACATGCAGCAGCCCTTTTCCAATGAATGTTCGAGGTTGCTCAGGCAGAAATGTTGCCACAGGCAATCACTCAACTCAGGAAGAGGAAGAATACGAGTCCGACCCTTGTGACCTCACAGCAAATCTCCTACAGCTCATGTCGCATCAATGTCATCTCATTCACTAGCCGGTTGCCTTTGACAGCACAGCATGTCTGATGACTAAGGTCGGTAAGAGTGAGACAATGACCTGAAATATCCTTGTATAATCCTTTAGGTACTGCCACGTTTTGCTGCTAAATCAGCATACAGCCCGGCCCGCCTCAGACTAATATAAATGCCACTGCAAGGGTGTATTATTTGTTAAAAAGTAAGGACCAAGTGGGTTACACTCTGTGATTTGGTAAAAATACAAATAAAGCCTTTATACAATGCTTTTGTCTGGAATTGTCATGCTTAGGATAGCATTACATCTCTATGATGAATCTCTCTGTAGCAAATTAACAGTACTAGCATTATAAGCAAATAATACAGTACCACTGTTAGCATTAGCGGAGTCTCTGAACTCAAAGCAACATAAGTTGTTTGCACTTATCTAGTCTATGTAGGCGAGGCTGGGTGCTTTTAAGAAGGATGTTCAAGACATATCTATTTTCTATTTTCGCTCGTACTGGGTAATTGTGATGCATTTTGGCCCATTTTCTCACATACTACAGTACACATGCTGAGCAACTTTCTAGGGTTACATAGTAAGCAGCTGATTGACCTTGAATAATAAAATCAACACATTTACTGTCTCATAACGATGTCCCAATGACCCAATTCAACATATTTCATATATTGAACGTGTAAACTGCTCTTCCAAACCATGATTAGCTAACATACTATCTAATTTTATCTGTAACATGACTTGGCTGTTAATTGGCTACTAAGCAAGCTATAGCCCCTCGTGCCTTCTTAGCTAAATCTGTGAGTCGCTTGCATTTGCGCATCACATTTTCTAAAGAATGTAATTTCTAGTTCAAAATGGAGTCTTTCCTAAAGACTGTTGATTTTCCATTTGAAAGTGTCTTGCACTTCTCCTTGTTTGCTCCTCTATATCTTTCCTTTGCTAATCTATCACAAATGTATTTCACTTTGGGTTAGACCAAAGAAGTACGTTGGCATCTGTCAGGGATAGTCAAGAGGCTTTAGCTGAGGAGCTTTAACAAAAAGCTAATGGGGTGTGAAGTCTGCAGAGAATTTGACAAAAGTGGGAGAAAAGGAGAGTTTCATTAAGTGGGACATCCTCTATGACTGAGTGACGTTCATTTTCATTACAACAACAAACAAAAAACTGTTCTTACCCCTTCAAGCATCAAACGCTTAAAAGGTTACACCCGAACACTACATTATAAAAAGCTGGGACCTGTTTCTTAAAAAAATACAAAAGCAAGAACAAAGAGTTTGATGATCAGATTCATGAATTCGACTGGACTGCAATGCAGTCGTTGCAGAAGGGAGGGAACCACAGAGCAGGGATAGCACATGAGGACCATCTTGAACAGAATGCAGAACCTCAGACACAATTCATTGCATTGAAACCCCTGGAGAAAGCTGTAGTCTATATGCACTGCTCTTGATAAAGACTAGAGCTTGAAATGGAAGGTTAGCTGTGCTGTCTGCCAATATACTTACTGGAATGTAATAAAGACATAGTTTTAGTGGCACTTGATATAAAGTGGGACCAATAACCTTGACTGTCTGGAGTGAAAAGTATGCTGTCATTTATGCATAGAATAGTAGTAGTATGATGTGCATACCTGACGGTGGAACGTTGGTGCAAAGAACCTTCAGTATGATAGTCGAGTGATAGTCAGGTATTTATTCACAACCTTTATTTAACCAGGTAAGTTAGATATGACCTGGCGGGGTTGGGGTGTTTTGGTGGGAGAAAGAGACAGATCCTGCCATCAGATGGTAAAGAAAAGGTTAAAAAAAACACAGATGATCACACAGCTCTTAGCTTAACCCAGAAGAGCTGTAATTTGAAGCCACAATCGAAAGTGCTGCCCCTGCATTTGTTTGTAAACTTTGCAACTGGTACTTGTTCAAATGTAACTGCCACTCAGTTATTCCATAGTAAGCACCCCCAAACCAAAAACTAGGGTGTGGTTTTGTGATGTGTGATGTAGAAGGCACATGGTTGTACAACCCTTTCTAAATGCCAACATCCAGTATAGTCCAAATCTCTATATCAAGTAGCTTGTCATAAAAACTGCAGCACTTACCCCCAAAAAGTATCCTGGGTGACAGTGATGTTGCAGGGTGTAAAGTGCATGCAATGAAATAGAAATAGGCGTACTATAGTATATAATCAATTTATATTGATATCGTGAACAGTATGACAAATGTTTCAGTGTGGCCTTTCTCAAGGAGAGCCGGTGCCAAATGTCTCCATCAGACAGAGCATAAAACCCCCTCCAGCCTCCCAGTCTCATACATATTGAAATACAAAACCTGGGAGAGGCCACAGAGGCACAATCAATGACCCGTCCAGGCTGTTAGGCTATCCAATCAGAAGTCCTCTGGACCCGGCTCAGAGAAAACAGCACCTTCCATTTTCACAGAGGAGATTTTGTCAGTAGGAATCCAACCTAATAAACAATTCATAACCTTGGCTCACGATGACAGCTCATTATTGACTCCGCAAACTCTGTCTATATTTACTTGGCAAATTCAGTATCTCATGTGGAAATGACTTATGTATGAATGCTATGAATGTAAATAATGGAAAAGGCTTTGTTCAAGTGCAAGCCTGTGACTTACACTTTATAATTCAATGAAGCCTTTTAACAATAAGAGGTCATTTCAGAAGGGAAGCTCACCTGTGTAAAGCTCCTGTGTGCACTCTACTATCGGATGTCACAAATAACTCACGGGTAGTAACAGGATCCATTCTTTGGATTAATGGGTTTCAGACAATCAAAGAAAATTGAAATTAGAAAAAACATACAAATGTGAAATGTACGGAGGCATTGTCATTGATACTCAATGGCCAGTTGAATGACCGGAAACACAGACACTAAGGGTCTATTCAATCAGATCCGCTTTAGCCGACATCCGCATAGCTGATGTTTTGACCGTGTCGGAGGTGGAACTGCGTTAGAGCTGTCAAATCCACAAGCAGCTCCTGGCATTATACCTAAAGCGGACATTGCCATTGGCTGCACCGAGTTGCATTAAGAGAAATCCTATGCAGCCTTGTTTACAAGTTCGAACACTGGAACGTGTGAGACATAATCTTCAGCTCAATTAGGCTGATAGAAATCGGCATTATTTTGTTTAATAATTCTCAATTTGAGCGTCATTATTATAATATATTTTTCTTTTGTAATTTTAACCCCTTTTTCTCCCCAATTTCGTGATATCCAATTGCGATCCAATTACGATCTTGTATCATCGCTGAAACTCCCCAACGGGCTCAGGAGAGGTGAAGGTTGAGTCATGCGTCCTCCGAAACATGACCCGCCAAGCCGCACTTCTTAACACCTGCTTGCTTAACCCGGAAGCCAGCCGTACCAATGTGTCGGAGGAAACATCATTCAACTGACGACCTGAAGTCAGCTTGCAGGCGCCAGGCCCACCACATTTAACGCGAGTGGGAAGGGTGTGGCTTTGTGACAATGATCAAGAGCAGCTGCTCACAGATTTGACAGGTCCAACCTCCAACATTGGCAAAACATCAGCTATGCAGGTGTTGGCTTTCGCTGGTTAACGCGTAATCTGTTTGAATCTAAGCCTAAATTATAATAATTTTGTGCAAATAGTCTGTTCTTCATATGTGCTCAATGGTGTTGAAACGAGATATAATGATCCATTATAGATATATTACTATGTTATTATAGCTATTACTTTGGTATTATCATTATTAAACTAAAAAGGTTCACCAATCAAAAACATGCTTCACTATGGGTATTTGAGAGGCAATTTTGAATTTCATTTGTGTGTTTGAAAGAACTATAGAGATGAGAAGCTTCAGGACCTTACCAATGATGAACATTGGACATGAGTTACTGTAATGCTATTGGCTAACCAGATTTTCCTACATGCATGATTTACAGACTGTTTGTGTGTACTGAAGGTTATGACTCAGTCCTGCTGGTAGAATACTGCTAGCCAGTGTCATGTACACAGTTCTGCCAAGTCTGACCAGGAGGAAGCTTTGCTGATCAGCCACTGTGACTGACTGACTAGCTGGCAGTGCATGGCAATCCCACCCTGTTACTGTCACAGTGTGTATAGCATACAACAGTACATGCATGTACTGTATGTAACAAGTGCAGGCTACACACACATACGTCCTATTCAGAGCTACAGTAAAGCCATACCGTGAGAAGATTTGCAGTATATCATTTCAACTGTGATAAAAAACAAACATAATGGGCATTCGGAAAGAATTCAGACCCCTTGAATTTTTCCACATTTTGTTACGTTACAGCCTTATTCTAAAATTGATTCAATTGTTTTTTTCCTCATCAATACCCCATAATGACAAAGCAAAAAATACGTATTTACATAAGTATTCAGACCCTTTGCTATGAGATTCTAAATGTGAAGTATCACATTTACATAAGCATTCATTTTACATTTTTACATTTTAGTCATTTAGCAGACGCTCTTATCCAGAGCGACTTACAGTTAGTGAATACATATATATATATTTTTTTATACTTGCCCCCCGTGGGAATCAAACCCACAACCCTGGCATTGCAAACGCCATGCTCTATCAACTGAGCTACATCCCTGCCGGCCATTCCCTCCCCTACCCTGGACGACGCTGGGCCAATTGTGCGCCGCCCATGAGTCTCCCGGTCGCGGCCGGCTGCGACAGAGCCTGGATTCGAACCAGGATCTCTAGTGGCACAGTTAGCACTGCCTTAGACCACTGCGCCACTCAGGAATACAATACATTCAAACCCTTTACTCAGTACTTTGTTGAAGCACCTTTGGCAGCGATTACAGCCTCAAGTCTTCTTGGGTATGAGCTACTAGCTTGGCACACCTGTATTTGAGGAGTTTCTCCCATTCTTCACTGCAGATCCTCTCAAGCTCTGTCAGGTTGGATGGGGAGCGTCGCTGCACAGCTATTTTACGGTCTCTTCAGAGATGTTCAAAAAGGTTCAAGTCCGGGCTCTGACTGGGCCACTCAAGAACATTCAGAGACTTGTCCCGGAGCCACTCCTGCGTTGTCTTGGCTGTGTGCTTAGGGTCATTGTCCTGTTGGAAGGTAAACCTTCGCCCCAGTCTGAGGTCCTGAGCGCTCTGGAGCAGGTTTTCATAAAGGATCTCTCTGTATTTTGCTCCATTCATCTTCCCTCAATCCTGACTAGTCTCCCAGTCCCTGCCGCTTAAAAACATCCCTACAGCATGATGCTGCCAACACCATGCTTTACCGTAGGGATGGTGCCAGTTTTCCTCCAGACATGACGCTTGGCATTCAGGCCAAAGAGTTCAACCTTGGTTTCATCAGACCAGAGAATCTTGTTTCTCATGGTCTGAGAGTCATTTAGGTGCCTTTTGGCAAACTCCAAGCGGGCTGTCATGTGCCTTTTACTGAGGAGTGGCTTCCGTCTGGACACTCTACCATAAAGGCCTGATTGGTGGAGTGCTGCAGAAATGGTTGTCCTTCTGGAAGGTTCTCCCATCTCCAGAGGAACTCTGGAGCTCTGTCAGAGTGACCATCGGGTTCTTGGTCACCTCCCTGACCAAGGGCCTTTTCCCCTGATTGCTCAGTTTGGCCTGGCGGCCAGCTCTAGGAAGAGTCTTGCTGGTTCCAAACTTCTTCCATTTAAGAATGATGGAGGCAACTATGTTCTTGGGGACCTTCAATGCTGCAGAAATGTTTTGGTACCCCTCCTCAGATCTGTGCCTTGACACAATACTGTCTCAGAACTCTACGGACAATTCCTTCAACCTCATGGCTTGGTTTTTGCTCTGACATGCACTGTCAACTGTGGGACATTATATAGACAGATGTGTGCCTTTCCAAACCATGTCCAATCAATTGAATTTACCACAGGTGGACTCCAATCAAGTTGTAGAAACATCTCAAGGATGATCAATGGAAACAGGATTCACCTGAGCTCAATTTCGAGTCTCATAGCAAAGGGTCTGAATACTTATGTAAATAAGGTATTTCATTTTTATTTTATTTTTTCATTTTTGAAAAACCTGTTTTCGCTTTGTCATTATGGGGTGTTGTGTGTAGATTTATTAGCAAAACATTTAATTTAATCAATTTTAGAATAAGGCTGAAAAAGTCAAGGGGTCTGAATACTTTCCGAATGCGCTACATATATGCATGCATGTCACATATATACACTGCGTGTACAAAACATTAAGGACACCTGCTCTTTCCATGACATAGACTGACCAGGTGAATCCAGGTGAAAGCTATGATCCCTTATTGATGTCACTTGTTTAATCCACTTCAATCAGTGTAGATAAAGAGGAGGAGACAGGTTAAAGAAGGACTTTTAAGCCTTGAGACAATTGAGACTTGGATTGTGTATGTGTGCCATTCAGATGGTGAATTGGTAAGACAAATTATTTAAGTGCCTTTGAACAGGGTATGGTAGTAGGTGCCAGGCGTACCGGTTTGTCTCAAGAACTATAACGCTGCTGGGTTTTTCATGCTCAACAGTTTCCCATGTGTATCAAGTATGGTCCACCACCCAAAACACATCCAGCCAACTTGACACAACTGTGGGAGTCAACATGGGCCACCATCCCTGTGGAACGCTTTCGACACCTTGTAGAGTCCATGCCCTGACAAATTGAGGGGGGGTTGTACACTCAGTGTATGTATGTCACATGTCCTAACTGTCTTTGGATAAGAAGTGGGCAAAATAACATTCTCTGTTAAGCTGTGTGTGTGTGTGTGTGTGTGTGTGTGTGTGATGTGGTGGGGACTTCTACATTTGTTGCCATAGCAGCATACACAAAGTTTTCAATACTCCTTATTCTTGTAACATTGTAAATATATATTTTTTATCTGCTATCCCTTAGCTATGGCTGCCTTACACACACTGAGACACATGTTGGTTTTGTGAAACACTCAGCCAGACACCTTCCAACATTTAATCACTCTATCCAGTTGTCATGCAACTTTCCAGCAGTTTTAAGACACTCTGAGCCATTTTAAGAATATTCCCATGACATTCCCAGAACATTGTTGCAGACATATCTTTGCAGACCACAGTTTGACCATCAAAACGGGAATGCCAAAGCTCCCAGAGCAATATGACTGTAAAGACTGCAGTTTTCTGTAGCATCATGAAAACCTTTAAATTTACCCGACATTCCATAAACACTCAGTGTTTGCTCGGAAGCTGAGCAGAAACAAATATTTTCTGCCTTTCCATGCACGCACACACACACACACTTTACAGTCATGCCTGCTGTTACAATTTTTTTTACATATGTAATACCAGTTGAACCAAGCATGAATTCATTTGTATCTATCACTGGCACCCTGACAATGCTGCTGCATTCATATGCACACACTAAGTGCCCAAATTCAGCATCACAACTTGTCTCTACTGGGCCTCCTTGTTGAGTCACTGACAACGTTATGTAATTACTGCATTGAGGCCAAACTAGCAAACATGCACAATATTTCAGTCTCCTCCTAGTCACTTCATCCTGTGTCAGAGCCTGTACTGTTTAGATGACACCTCACAATTATGTAGGTACACACGTGTGTAGAATAGCTAAATTGGTCAAATCCATGTGCAGCACCAATGTTCTCTCTCACTCTCTCTCTTTATATATATATATATATATATATATATATATATATATATATATATATATCGGTAATTCTCTGTCTTTACTGGTTCTGACACCACAGGGAAGTTGATGCATATGGATTGGATTTGACACATTGCGGTAGCTCTCCTTGCTGCTGAAATGCAGTGAACAATTTTGGTCAACGTGAAAACGTTAGGCCTATACTAGTAGCCAAACAAGGGCAAAGACAAAAATACAAGGATTTATCATTTCATCGAGAGGACAGTGGCATGAAAGACACACATTTGCAGACATTACAAAATTACAGAAGCGGTTATCATGTGTTCAGCGTTCTCATACTAACATCTGTTGCACGAGGCACATCTCTCCCTTACAAAAAAAAAATAAAATTAGGTAGGCTACTTACCATGTTGACTTCAGAAACCATGTCGATACTTGCGATATCTATGCTCATTCCAACGTCCACAGGGGCACCTTTAAATCGCACGTAAAACACAGGTATCAGTGGCATTTTAATCAGCCAGCTCGCTGGCACGACAAATGAATCTGCATGCGACTTGTTATTAGTTATTAGCCAACATTCGGTAGACTTCACCCCGACAAAAGGAGTTTACCTCCAAAATCAGGCCTCAGACGAATGTCATACCCCTTTAGCAGTTTGTCCACGGTCGCTTTCACAAATGACATGTTGCTAGGCTCGTTGGCGCTAAAGGGAAAATATATGGTATTGATTCAGAATCTTAATCAAAAACTGCAGAGTAAGGGACAGGCAGAAACAAGACATCACACCCGTGGGATCTCACCTTTGAGCGCCGCAGACCATGGCGACCATTAGGAAAATACAAAAAATCCCCCAGCGTCCGCGGTCCAAAGCCGTACACATCACTAACTTTGATCAGAGAGATAGATGACTTTGAGCGAAGATTTGAGGAATGCAACTTTGTCACAGGCTGCACAATTATTCCAAGACCAACGCATGCGCGTCGTTTTACCAACATTCAAACTGTACTTGCACAAAAAACATGCTATTTCGTTAAAAATTCGGCGACTATGATAGAAAAACGGTATTCGCGCTTCACCTGAGCTGTCGATGCTGGCACAAGAAGAGGTCGCCGGGATGCATGCAGTAGCTGAACCGTATCAATATGCTAGGCAGATCCCATCACCTCCGGCTAATTCGAGCATTTCAGCAGACACAGCAGTGTCCGGAGCACATTTGCATCATGCAGGTATCCCTGTGTTGGTCGGCTGAAGATCTTAAAATAATAAGCAATGAACGCGGCTCTCCGTTCACCTTTAGTCAGCCCTATGTGGGGCATCGTGCAAAACAAGCACGTCTGAGGAGCTGCGCATTTTCTGAGGTGTACCTGTACGCCCGAGCTCCCTCGTAGCGGATTCCATTCGCCACTCGTCACGGGCTAGAGCCCAAGTTAAAAAAATAAATTAAAACCCAGAAAACGCATTAAGAATCGCAACGCACCAATAATTAATTAATGAGAGAAGGATGCGCTATTGGAGCTGCAATGGCCCTTGCAGCTGCATGACATGCTATAGGCCTATGCTACAGGATGTATAAGAATAAATGTTCTTCTATTTCTAGTGATGATATTGACAGACTTCTGACTAATTTGCCAAATTAAACTAATGTGCATTTTATCTGGTCACAATGTGCTAGACCACATGATTATGTCAAGTTAAATCATTGGTGTAGTGAGAATGGGTGATTTGGCCAGCATCAAATGACAAAACGGTCATATTTATAATGGCAAAATATTAGATTAGTGTGTGAGTGTGAGTGTGTGAGTGTGAGTGTGAGAGAGAGAGAGAGAGAGAGAGAGAGAGAGAGAGAGAGAGAGAGAGAGAGAGAGAGAGAGAGAGAGAGAGAGAGAGAGAGAGAGAGAGAGAGAGAGAGAGAGAGAGAGAGAGAGCAAGTACCAGTTCTGTGAATCAATTGGTGGAAAAATGCATTTGACTTATCCTTGGTCTTCATACTGGTTTAGCTCTCAGGTTGTCTCAAAGGACCAATACATGGCTATGCAGTATGGGTATGTTGATGCATCACAGGACAGAACTGTTTAAAGATTCATGACTTCTGTTGGGTAAAATGGTACAGCATCAGTTGAAGCCTACTTGCTAGGGAGTGAAAGCAGTGGTGGATTGGCCATCTGGCAAATGCCAGATGGGCTGGACCATTTTTTAAGTGGGTGGGCCAGCTGAAAGGAAAAAATACATATATTTATTTGGGGGGGAAAAAGAGAGTGATGCAGCCCATGGGCCTGTTAAAATGTTTTTACCTGTGTGGTACAGCAGTAGTGGGCCGGTGTGGCTGAATTGCCAGAGCCTAATTTTGTTCCCAGTCCGCCACTGGTGACAAGCTATATCCAGTTTTGAAAAGTCAAGAACCACTTTCTAATTCCCTAGACATGTGATAATGAGTAATAACCATAAGTGTGAACAGTCTCATGCCTGCAAACCAGGGTTGTCAATTCCTCTTATTGATCACCAACTGGATCCCCTCTGAAGGTAGATCCCTGAAGCCTGTGTGTTTCATTCTTTGTGTGGCTCTCAAATTAAAATGAACTGAAATAAGAACTTAGATGATAATTCTTCATGATGTAGACTGCGCCAGACCTGGCAAGTACGGTATGGGCGTCTAGAGTGGAAAGTAATGGATTTGGTTTGATGTTTCGAACAATAAATGTACAACACAATTACACAAGGTTAGACTGATGGTGGTGCTGGGTACTCCAATAGGCTTTAAAAGATCAATGTAGTTACCTGTGTTTAGGGCGAAACTTCAACTTGCTAGTTAATGTTCATAGTTACTCTTCATTGCCTGCTTAGGAGCTGTCTATGGTTCTGAAAACCTTCCTTTCAGTGGTGCTGAAAAGACAGCCAATCGGGGACACACCTTCACACACATCTACTGCTCCTGACAAATTTCTGTTCATCTGCACAGGAGGAAGACTGGTTAGGAGTTGTCCATAGTGCTGATCCTGAAAAGTTTATGGCCCCTAGTGGCACTGAAAGGACAGCTACCATGGTCACACTCCTTCCCCCACAGCTAGTGCTCTAGATTGTTTGCTGTTCATGTGCACTGAATGAAGCCTGGTTAGGAGCTGTAGGAGCTGTCTGTGGTGCTGACAAGCTTATTATATGATCCCTAGTGGTGATGAAAGTACAGCTACCATGCTGTGAGTAATGGGCCACACACCATCAAATCAAAGTTTATTTGTCGTGTACACAGATTAGCAGATGTTAACGCAGGTGCAGAGAAATGTTTGCGTTCACCTTCACCTAGTGCTACTGGCTAATTGCTGTTCATCTTCACTGAATGAAGCCTGGTTAGGAGCTGTCCATAGTGCTGATAAATGTATGGCCCCTTCTGGGACTGAAAGGACAGCAACCATGCTGCATGTGTGTTATGGGCCACACACCTTCACCAACACCCAGTGCTTTAGACTACAGCTAATTTCAATGGAATCATTTGATATTGTTTCAGTTCATGTTTGTTTTCAAAGCTTGAGATTTGGTTGGTAGGTCAACTAGGTGCTCCTAGACATTTTGTAATAGTCATGTTCCATTTACTTAATTATGTCTGCTTATGATAAAAGTAAACGTTGCACCATGCAAGCTTATATTTGTAACAGTTGCCTTGCAATGTACCTCTACAATAATGTGATAGTCAACAAGAAACAAAATAGAAAAAAGCAAGGTGGTATTATGTTCCTTTATTGTTCTGTTCTTCTAAAGTCATGGATCTGTTCTGTGAGTCACCTTCATGTTTTTACCATTGTAGTCAATACACAAAGGGTACAGAAGAGCAATCAGGGGAAACAACAATGCTGTACATTCAACCCTAGTGCTGCTATTATGTTGCCATGTCTAGCTTTCCTTCCCTTCTACTGCTACTGTAGTCTACCTGGCTCCATTCCCCTCCTAGGCAGGCAGAGGTGTTGCCCATGTGACTTCTGGCACCAGCTGCCTCTTTTCCCACTTTGACCCCCCATCCTCCTCTTCCTCCTCCCCTCTTTCTGCCCCCCCATCTCAACCCCCAGAAGCAGGGCATCTGCTCTCCCCTGCCCTTGGTGGTGCATTAGATAACAACTGGGAAGAATGTCAGTAACTGTTCATGTCACACTGAAAATGGACCAAAACAAGTGTATAATGGACATGATGTTCATATCTAGTTTCAAGTTCTTCATGTCACGTGTACAAGTACAGTGAAATGCCTTTCTTGCTTGCTCTTTCCCAACTACGCATTACTCAATATCAGTAGTACTATATAAAAAACAAATACAAGTAAAATAGAACACACACGAGAAATGGAAATAAGAATACGAGAACGTAAGTGAGATATATACACGGTCAGTTCCAGAGTCAGTGCCAATACCATATTTACAATGTGCATGGATATTGGAGTGGGAAGGTTAGATATGTATAGGTGTAACGAATAAATAAAGACTAAGCTAAGACTGTCTACAAGCCGCCGTTACATCTTTATGTCCTTGGGTTGTGCCTCTGTGTCCTTTCACCATGTCAAATTAGAATGAAAACTGACTGAAAATACAAATGTTTTTTCATTGTTGTTTTTCCATTACAGCTCTAATGGGAAGCGCCACATGTCTCCAGTTGTAACATAAGATGCAGTAACTTAGAAGCAATTTACATCTTCAGACTAATCAATTTTTCTAGAATGGATGTGTACAAGATTAATAATCTTCAGTGAATAAATGGATAAAGCAGTGCACCGTTTGCTAGCTTTCTGTAATTGATGCTATATTTTCTCTGGGATGCGCCGATGATGTACATTATTTGCTCAGCTAGGTTTAATCTCTGTGGTAAGTGTCATCACAACAGCTGCAGAAAAGACCAATGTGCACATTGTTGATAGGGCTCATTCATAATGGCTGTTGTCAGTGCCACGTAGCTCACTTCTATCCTTTCACAAAGTATACTCTGCAGAGAGAGACACCATAAAATTAATTATCTTGTTCCTGTGTTTGTCAGATCACTCTCAAACTTCAAAACAGACATACATTAATGGTGATATGCAGTGACATATACTGAATGTACAATACATGCTGATATATTTTCTCTGTCATGGTGATACATATGTAACTGCTGTTTCCAATGACTAAATACCTTTGGGCCATTGCAGCCAGTGTGACTGTGTGAGTTTCTCACCAAGTTGTCAAAAAACAACAACACTGAATATGAATTACTATAAATCTGAATCAGAATCTGCTCTGATGTGCTTTCAGTGTGTATACTGTATGGGAACTAACCAATGCAAAGACTTATCCACCCTAGGCATATTGAGTTAAACACTTATAATGCAACCATTCATATGTGACAAAAGTGCTGCACAAGTGAATGCATGCAGTATAATGAATGAATGCATCATGAGTCATACAAGGTCACATGTTCACAATGTCTAATTACTGTAGTTAAGTACATTTTACATTTTAGTCATTTAGCCAGAGCGACTTACAGTTAGTGAGTGCATACATTTTTCATAAGTAACATATGCTATCAATTAGTGAGCTCGTCGTTGAAACATACACTACGACCAAAAGTATGTGGACACCTGCTCATCGAACATCTCATTCCAAAATCATGAATGGACTTGCTTCCATTCAGCCATAAGAGCATTAGTGAGGTCGGGCACTGATGTTGGGCGATTAGGCCTGGCTCACAGTCGGCGTTCCAATTCATCCCAAAGGTGTTTGATGAGGTTGAGGTCAGGGCTCTGTGCAGGCCAGTCAAGTTCTTCCACACCGATCTCGTCATACCATTTCTGTATGGACCTTGCTGAAACAGGTAAAGGTCTTCCCCAAACTGTTGCCACTAAATTGGAAGCACAGAATCGTCTAGAATGTCATTGTATGCTCTAGAGTTAAGATTTCCCTTCACTGGAACTAAGGAGCCTGAACCGTGAAAAACAGCCCCAGACCATTATTCCTCCTCCACCAAATTTTACAGTTGGCACTATGCATTGGGGCAGGTAGCGTTCTCCTGGCATCCGCCAAACCCAGATTAGTCCGTCGGACTGCCAAATGGTGAAGTGTGATTCATCACTCCAGAGAACGCGTTTCCACTGCTCCAGAGTCCAATGGCGGCGAGCTTTACACCACTCCAGCCGACGCTTGGCATTGCAAATGGTGACCTTAGGCTTGTGAGCAGCTGTTCGGCCATGGAAACCCATTTCATGAAGCTCCCGACGAACAGTTCTTGTGCTGATGTTGCTTCCAGAGGCAGTTTGGAATTGAGTAGTGAGTTTTGAAACCGAGGACAGATGATTTTTACACACTACACGCTTCAGCCCTCAGCAGTTCTGTTCTGTGAGCTTGTGTGGCTTACCATTTCCAAGGCTGAGCCGTTGTTGCTCCTAGGCATTTCCACTTCACAATAACAGCACTTACAGTTGACCGGGGCAGCTCTAGCAGGGCAGAAATTTGACGAACTGACTTGTTGGAAAGGTGGCATCCTATGACGGTGCCACGTTGAAAGTCACTGAGCTCTTCAGTACAGGCCATTCTACTGCCAATGTTTGTCTATGGAGATTGCATGGCTGTGGGCTCGATTTTATACACCTGTCAGTAACAGGTGTGGCTGAAATATCTGAATCCACTAATTTGAATGGGTGTCCACATACTTTTGTATATATAGTGTATTTGGAATGGCATGTAGACTAAAGAGGCAGTGAAGTTAGTGAGTAAGAATGTAAGATTAGGCCTACATGAGTGGAGGCTGCTGAGGGTAGGACGGCTCATAATAATGGCTAGAATGGAGCAAATGGAATGGCATCAAACCATGTGTTTGATGTATTTGATACCATTCCACCGATTCCACTCCAGCCATTACCATGAGCCCGTCCTCCCCGATTAAGGAGCCACCAACCTCCTGTGGCCTAGTAGTATTAAAATACCAAAAGTATATAAAGCATAACAATCAATAAATCAATATGGTTATCAATAATCAATCAATATCAATTTCAAAAAGAAAAAGTAAATATAATGTATTCAATGATATTTACTTATTTATTTATTTGTATACAAATTCATATACAACATTCTGTTGATTTACATAGGATATCAAAATACATCAAACAATATCAAAAAGGTAATCCCCACGTAGGTAGATAATCTAAAGGAGGTGCATTGAACATTGAACATTGAACAGGAGAGGAAGGTAATTTTTACTGTCGCTGTTCAAGTAAAAGTGAACTGTAAATACTCTATGCCCTCTAGTGGTATGAAATATGTCAAGCCCTTTAGCTCACACTGTCACTGTAAAGCCACTGTCTGTAATCATTCCATCATTTTCAAGTACCGAAATAATAATAACTGCATACAAATATTATTTTTGGCATTATTTCTTGGTGGTTTGAGTGCCATATAACTCTTGTCCCACTGCAAGTAGCCTAATGCAAGTAAGCAGATTTTAACTGCAGTATCAACACAACCATCTAAACATTAACTGAATCTCGTTACAATCATCATGAATTGATCTAAATTTTGATCACATTTGGAATTGCTATTTGAAATGTATGTATTTTTTGCCTCAATCAGTAGTGCGGAAGTTCAGCGCTATATAGCGCGATTAAAATGTAAAGGTAATTTCGGATGAGCCGACATATGCAGGGTTTACCGTGAATGCAGTTTCCGCGAACGCGGGAACATTGCCTTTACATTTCAATCGCGCAGAACTTCCGCGATACGGATTGAGTCGAGCTCCTATTAGTTACTCCTATTAGTCTACTTGCACTGGAACAAGCATGATGCAAGGCTCAACAACACACTAATCAGTCCCAGATAAATATTGTCTGACGTCTACCGCCATCTAGTTGTGGAATGTGCTTCCTACAACCATAAACACATCGCTTTGGATAAAAGCTTCTGCTAAATAGCATATTATTATTATTATTATTATTACATTACCAGCATACACTTACAACCAAATCTCCAGACTAGTGTTTCCCAAGTTCAAGGGTCTGCAATGCAGGATGAAAAAATATGGCGTCTTTCCATCATATCTGGATGACATCATGAAGAAAAGACGTCTAGTCCCAGAGAGAGAGAGAGAGAGAGAGAGAGAGAGAGAGAGAGAGAGAGAGAGAGAGAGAGAGAGAGAGAGCGAGAGAGAGCAGACAAACACAGTAACAGACATTCTGGGCTCTTCCTGATCTCCTCATCCATACAAAGTGCCAACTGTGATTAGTGTTTGTGTCTGAGGAGAGTCTGAGTCCCATAGGCAGGCATTCGCCACACACTTCCTGCCTGCTTGTTCCACTGTGTACTTATAGAACAAAGACACACTCATATGTACAGCCTAGGGCTAGCGCACGCGCATGCTTTGCGAGCAATCACACACTCACACACACACACACACACACACACACACACTGAGTTTGCGCCAGATGCTGAAGAGAAGTAAAAACTAGAGCATGAAGCTAAATTACATATCAAATATGAAGTTCAAATGAAGTGCAACAGCATCAGCACAATTTTTTTAGTCATGAAACGTGGCAATTGCCACAGTACAATTAGTGTGAGAAATAAGGAATTATTTATTTCAGCTGGACCAAAGGGTTAGGATTTAGGGTGGTCTCTGATTTGGTCCAACTGAAATAATGGAATTCCTTATTTGTCATGCCAATTGTACAGATTGTTAACCCTAACGCTAACCTAGACTCATGTCCACATCCTGGCTCAACCCTAACCCTAACCCTAACCTCACGCCTAACCCTCAACCCTAACCCCGTCAAACAGTTTATGTCTGCTGAAGAAGCATCATTGGGTAAGGCTACCCAAGAGGGCGAACCTAACCCCTCTCCCCCGTTCAATGCACACACACATTCTATTTCTTCAGTGGAAGATTTCCCAGACAGTGTGTGGCTAGTTGCCCTGGTAACCTGTCTGACACCACCAGCCTCCCCATATCAGTCACTCTCTGAAGTGAGAATGATGGAAATCAGAAATAGTGACAATTTAGAGGTCATCCTATCAAATTAAAGGGTTGTCCAGTAGCGTTACAAGAACATCATCAGAAGGCAAATGAAAGTGCTCAATGCCTTCACATTTGGCCACATTATAGTAAGTGTGTTCACATACAGTGGGGAAAAAAAGTATTTAGTCAGCCACCAATTGTGCAAGTTCTCCCACTTAAAAAGATGAGAGAGGCCTGTAATTTTCATCATAGGTACACGTCAACTATGACAGACAAAATGAGAAAAAAAATCCAGAAAATCACATTGTAGGATTTTTTATGAATTTATTTGCAAATTATGGTGGAAAATAAGTATTTGGTCACCTACAAACAAGCAAGATTTCTGGCTCTCACAGACCTGTAACTTCTTCTTTAAGAGGCTCCTCTGTCCTCCACTCCTTACCTGTATTAATGGCACCTGTTTGAACTTGTTATCAGTATAAAAGACACCTGTCCACAACCTCAAACAGTCACACTCCAAACTCCACTATGGCCAAGACCAAAGAGCTGTCAAAGGACACCAGAAACAAAATTGTAGACCTGCACCAGGCTGGGAAGACTGAATCTGCAATAGGTAAGCAGCTTGGTTTGAAGAAATCAACTGTGGGAGCAATTATTAGGAAATGGAAGACATACAAGACCACTGATAATCTCCCTCGATCTGGGGCTCCACGCAAGATCTCACCCCGTGGGGTCAAAATGATCACAAGAACGGTGAGCAAAACTCCCAGAACCACACGGGGGGACCTAGTGAATGACCTGCAGAGAGCTGGGACCAAAGTAACAAAGCCTACCATCAGTAACACACTACGCCGCTAGGGACTCAAATCCTGCAGTGCCAGACGTGTCCCCCTGCTTAAGCCAGTACATGTCCAGGCCCGTCTGAAGTTTGCTAGAGTGCATTTGGATGATCCAGAAGAGGATTGGGAGAATGTGAGATGAAACCAAAATATAACTTTTTGGTAAAAACTCAACTCGTCGTGTTTGGAGGACAAAGAATGCTGAGTTGCATCCAAAGAACACCATACCTACTGTGAAGCATGGGGGTGGAAACATCATGCTTTGGGGCTGTTTTTTCTGCAAAGGGACCAGGACGACTGATCCGTGTAAAGGAAAGAATGAATGGGGCCATGTATCGTGAGATTTTGAGTGAAAACCTCCTTCCATCAGCAAGGGCATTGAAGATGAAACGTGGCTGGGTCTTTCAGCATGACAATGATCCCAAACACACCGCCCGGGCAACGAAGGAGTGGCTTCGTAAGAAGCATTTCAAGGTCCTGGAGTGGCCTAGCCAGTCTCCAGATCTCAACCCCATAGAAAATCTTTGGAGGGAGTTGAAAGTCCGTGTTGCCCAGTGACAGCCCCAAAACATCACTGCTCTAGAGGAGATCTGCATGGAGGAATGGGCCAAAATACCAGCAACAGTGTGTAAAAACCTTGTGAAGACTTACAGAAAACGTTTGGCCTGTGTCATTGCCAACAAAGGGTATATAACAAAGTATTGAGAAACTTTTGTTATTGACCAAATACTTATTCTCCACCATAATTTGCAAATAAATTCATTAAAAATCCTACAATGTGATTTTCTGGATTTTTTTTCCTCATTTTGTCTGTCATAGTTGACGTGTAGCTATGATGAAAATTACAGGCCTCTCTCATCTTTTTAAGTGGGAGAACTTGCACAATTGGTGGCTGACTAAATACTTTTTTTCCCCACTGTACACCTCAGGGAGTGGTTTCACCAGATCAGCTCATAATCTGTCCAGAAGCTTTCACACCTGGCAACTGTGATCGGATCTTATCGGATGGCACAGATCTGATCACAAGATACATTTCAGTAGGTGTAATCCGGAGCTAAGTGACAACAACATATTTTTCACTATTATCATGTTTTCCTCCTGGTCTGCATACTACACTGTAAAACCAACAATTTCACAACACACGTCAACTATGACAGACAAAATGAGAAAAAAAAATCCAGAAAATCACATTGTAGGATTTATTATGGTGGAGAATAAGTATTTGGTCAATAACAAAAGTTTCTCAATACTTTGTTATATACCCTTTGTTGGCAATGACACAGGTCAAACGTTTTCTGTAAGTCTTCACAAGGTTTTCACACACTGTTGCTGGTATTTTGGCCCATTCCTCCATGCAGATCTCCTCTAGAGCAGTGATGTTTTGGGGCTGTCGCTGGGCAACACGGACTTTCAACTCCCTCCAAAGATTTTCTATGGGGTTGAGATCTGGAGACTGGCTAGGCCACTCCAGGACCTTGAAATGCTTCTTACGAAGCCACTCCTTCGTTGCCCGGGCGGTGTGTTTGGGATCATTGTCATGCTGAAAGACCCAGCCACGTTTCATCTTCAATGCCCTTGCTGATGGAAGGAGGTTTTCACTCAAAATCTCACGATACATGGCCCCATTCATTCTTTCCTTTACACGGATCAGACGTCCTGGTCCCTTTGCAGAAAAACAGCCCCAAAGCATGATGTTTCCACCCCCATGCTTCACAGTAGGTATGGTGTTCTTTGGATGCAACTCAGCATTCTTTGTCCTCCAAACACGACGAGTTGAGTTTTTACCAAAAAGTTATATTTTGGTTTCATCTGACCATATGACATTCTCCCAATCCTCTTCTGGATCATCCAAATGCACTCTAGCAAACTTCAGACGGGCCTGGACATGTACTGGCTTAAGCAGGGGGACATGTCTGGCACTGCAGGATTTGAGTCCCTAGCGGCGTAGTGTGTTACTGATGGTAGGCTTTGTTACTTTGGTCCCAGCTCTCTGCAGGTCATTCACTAGGTCCCCCCGTGTGGTTCTGGGATTTTTGCTCACCGTTCTTGTGATCATTTTGACCCCACGGGGTGAGATCTTGCGTGGAGCCCCAGATCGAGGGAGATTATCAGTGGTCTTGTATGTCTTCCATTTCCTAATAATTGCTCCCACAGTTGATTTCTTCAAACCAAGCTGCTTACCTATTGCAGATTCAGTCTTCCCAGCCTGGTGCAGGTCTACAATTTTGTTTCTGGTGTCCTTTGACAGCTCTTTGGTCTTGGCCATAGTGGAGTTTGGAGTGTGACTGTTTGAGGTTGTGGACAGGTGTCTTTTATACTGATAACAAGTTCAAACAGGTGCCATTAATACAGGTAAGGAGTGGAGGACAGAGGAGCCTCTTAAAGAAGAAGTTACAGGTCTGTGAGAGCCAGAAATCTTGCTTGTTTGTAGGTGACCAAATACTTATTTTCAACCATAATTTGCAAATAAATTCATTAAAAATCCTACAATGTGATTTTCTGGAATTTTTTTCCTCAATTTGTCTGTCATAGTTGACGTGTACCTATGATAAAAATTACAGGCCTCTCTCATCTTTTTAAGTGGGAGAACTTGCACAATTGGTGGCTGACTAAATACTTGTTTCCCCCACTGTAGTTCTGATTATTTGCCATCAATACAGAAATCCAGCATGCATGATGCAAAGCTAATTTGAGCAAAAAACACCAAAACTACATTTCCCAAGTTTAATCCTCTGAAATAGTTGTCCTTCTCCATAAGATGGCATACTACGTTTGCTTAATATTCCTATATAAAATATGCAACCATAGCTATTCATAGTTGATTATCATGTGCCCATTGTGGTAGCGGTGTATTCACAGCACACCTTTTAATTCCTAGTTAATTTGTTTGATTTGATTTCCTCAGTTATTCATTCAGATACAGTATTAAACTATCAATTTATCACATTGATGTTGAGACTATTGCAGAAATTAGAGTATGTATTTGCATATGGTTATTGGAAATTACATTGCACATGTTTTAATAACAGCGTGTCACTAATGTTGTTACTCTTCATTAGCAGAGTCTAACAACATAGGGCACATTGTAAGTTAAACACACAGCCCGAAGTGATGTATTATCATTGTTTGATAAAAAATGTTGTAGGTCTATAAATCTGACACATAGGCTTACTTCCACTGTTGTTGCTAAATGACTAAACATAGCAGCATAAAGAAAGGATCAATAAGTCACCTTTTCAAATTTGGCACAATTTTCCCACGCTGAGCATGCACCAGTGAAAATCCTAATAAACTACTTAAATCTGGTGGTCTGAAATGACCTCCCATCCCCATGAGGATTTAATGAATTAACCAGTATTATAGGCACATGTGTCACCCACACCCTATTCATAACACCTACAGCCAAGGGTTAAGGGATGGATTCCCTATTGATGTTTTACAAGCATTGAACTCAATCAGCCTTGCATGTTACTTGTTGTACGATAATTTAAACCACATCAGTCCCCAATTTCAAACCCATTAAACCACCATGCATGCTTTACTGGTCTCCTTCCACCCATCCATCAATGGATATCCACACAGCAGCAGGCAGACTGGACTCCCTGAGGAGAGTGAGGGGGGTTGTAGCCTGGATCTAATGTGAAGATCATTGGAGAACTGTAGTTAATTTGGCAGCTTTGGGTGCAGATCAAAACATCTCACCAGAATCGTATGGGAATTCCGGTCAGGGCAATCAAACACTCAACTAGAATAAACCAACCACTCCAAGTGGTTAGCAGAAACATTGACTTTCATCTCTGTGTTGATTGATCCTCTTTAATATGCCTAAACGTAGAATGTAGACCAGGGTCTTGGTTGTTGTTGTAAAGTTTATATGCCAATGTTGTTAGTTTTTTTTTGTGTCCCAATCACTCAACCAGAACAGCTGCTTTGGAGTATCTGAGGAAGATGTTTGTTATATGTCATAAAATGTCAACAAATGTCATATACTAACTAGGCCAAATGAAACAGCACATTTCCCCTTATGCAATGATTGGACTAATAGGAAAACTATTCAGCAGCAAAATTTTGCACACCAGCTTTTTGGTACAGTGCGAGAAAACAGTCCAACAATAATTAAGCAAATCACCAAGTCCCATGAAAGTGCTAAACTATATTGTAATACAGGAATGAGTAATATATACATGATGAACAGAATCCAGCTATTCCCAAATGTCTGCCCACAGCCTTTTCCCAACAGGGTGTTGAGAGTAGGTTCAGGCGGAGCGGTTATTTGAAAAGGGAATAGGGGATTTAAACTATCTATCTGAACACATGAGGAATCAGCTTCATTACGTCTCACTGGGACTCACTAGAGTCTGCACACAGTTACTTCTGTGTGGGGAGTTACTTCTATGATATTTATACTTTCACACTTCATATGAACTAAGACTAAATAAAGTAATACATTTTTGGGATATAAGACAACATGAGCCTCCACACCCCATCGGTCCACAGAACCAGGATTGAAGAAAACTGTTGTGGAATAATCATTTTCTTTCCCTTTTCTGACAGGAAACTATTATATTTGTCTGGCATGAAATTTGCATATTCATTGTACTGTTGTACAGTTTCTACACAATGCTAAATATGCATGGCCTCTTGAGTAATGACTATTGGTTTATGTGAGACAGAAGGCAAGCCATCAGAGAGAAATTAATAATCTACACAATACCTAATGAATACTTAATGATAAAATATGGGAATTTCAACATTTTGCCAATAAAGCCTTCTATAACTCATGTTACATGCGTCACAAGAGAAAGCTGATTTTACGCAATACGGTATTTAGCAAGATCATGACAATTTCTGTGTTGACTAATCAAAGCTTATATGAATCATGGCCGCACTGTCAGGGCCAGATTAAGAAATCATAGGCCCCGGGGCTTAATGTTAGGGTTAGTGGAAGGGTTAGCTAACATGCTAAGTACTTGAAAAGTAGCTAAAAAGTAGTAAGTAGTTGAAAAGTTGCTAATTAGCTAAAGTTGTCCGTGATGAGATTAGAACTCGCAACCTTTGACTTGCTAGACGTTGGTGTTATACACTTACCCATCCACCCTACTTTTGTCTTTGCCTTATGTAACCATACCAAATATAGCATATCATACTAATTTGAGTGTACCGGATTTACATTTACAGGTGTATAAAATCGAGTAAACAGCCATGCAATCTCCATAGACAAACATTGGTAGTAGAATGGCCGTACTGAAGAGCTCAGTGACTTTCAACGTGGCACCATCATAGGATGCCACCTTTCCAACAAGTCAGTTAATAAAATTTCTGCCCTGCTAGAGCTGCCCCGATCAACTGTAAGTACTGTTATTGTGAAGTGGAAACATCTAGGAGCAACAACGGCTCAGCCACAAAGTGGTAGGCCACACAAGTTCAGAGAACGGGACTGCCGAGTGCTGAAACGCGTAACGCGTAAAAATCGTCTGTCCTCGGTTGCAACACTCACGACTGAGTTCCAAACTGCCTCTGGAAGCAACATCAGCACAAGAACTATTCGTCGGGAACTTCATGAAATGGGTTTCCATGGCCAAGCAGCCGCACACAAGCCTAAGATCACCATGCGCAATGCCAAGCTTCGGCTGGAGTGGTGTAAAGCTTGCCGCCATTGGACTCTGGAGCAGTGGAAACGTGTTCTCTGGAGTGATGAATCACGTTTCACCATCTGGCAGTCCGACAGACGAATCTGGGTTTGGCAGATACCAGGAGAACGCTACCTGCCCCAATGCATAGTGCCAACTGTAAAGTTTGGTGGAGGAGGAATAATGGTCTGGGGCTGTCTTTCATGGGTTGGGATAGAAGGGAAATGTCACGCTACAGCATACAATGACATTCTAGATTCTGTGCTTCCAACTTTGTGGCATTAGTTTGCAGACGGCCCTTTCCTGTTTCATCATGACAATGCCCCCGTGCACAAAGCAAGGTCCATACAGAAATGGTTTGTTGAGATCGGTGTGGAAGAAATTGACTGGCCTGCACAGAGCCCTGACCTCAGCCCCATCGAACACCTTTGGGATGAATTGGAACGGCGACTGCAAGCCAGGCCTAATCACCCAACATCAGTGCCCGACCTCACTAATGCTTGTGGCTGAATGGAAGCAAGTCCGTGCAGCAATGTTCCAACATCGAGTGGAAAGCCTTCCCAGAAGAGTGGAGGCTGTTAGAGCAGCAAAGGAAAGGGGGATACCTAGTCAGTTGCACAAATGAATGCATTCAACTGAAATGTGTCTTCCGCATTTAACCCAACCCCTCTGAATCAGAGAGGTGCGGAGGGCTGCCTTAATCGACATCCACGTCTTCGGCGCCCAGGGAACAGTGGGTTAACTGCCTTGCTCAGGGGCAGAACGACAAACTTGCTCAAATTAAGATCATACATCTGTAACCTGCTATGTACATTTTCCTAACCTTGGTAGTTTTAGTTCTCCGCAACACAATCTCACGCTCAATTTGTGCAAATATGTACAAAAAATATTTCAGCAGATTTGTGAGATTGAATTAGTAGGAAAATACACTAATTTTGTGTGACTTCATTCATAGGAAAATACATTTTTGGGGTGAAAACTTTGGAACAATCTTTTGAAAGTTATTAGAGCAATGCATGATGGGCAATGGTGTTCTACACTGCCTTTTTTTTGTGTCCCACATGTATTTATATATATTTAAAAAACGTGTTAACAACCCAATATTTTTATCAACCAGGTTGTCACCGAAAAAATTGTGATATAATAGTAGCCTTCCGTTGTTTAAAAAAAATATTAATGCCAATACTGTTTTCTATCCTCCCCAATAGCATAGCACTTGCGACACCAGGGTTGTGGGATCCAATCCCACAGGGGACTAGTACGAACAAATATGAAAATGTATGCACTCATTACTGTAAGTAGCTCTGGATAAGTGCATCTGCTAAATGACTAAATGTTAAAAATGTAATAAGGTTATGTCATCCAATTTTTATGCTATTGTATAACCTGGTAAGATACAGTATATGATAGTATATGTCCTAGAATTCATATGATATTGTACAACTGCTATTCCATTCATAATGTAATATACAGTATAATACTAAATGGATTGTCACAGATTTACATTACTAAGTAGATTGTAACAGATTTGCATACAGAATAATGCGAATTGCCCTGAGACCATGTTGATTTCGGAGTTTATTAGGATAGGCGATATCACGCAGCCTCTGAGCACATCCAAAGTGCCACCCATAACATCTTAACATCTTTCCAGCTCCTTTACTTGAAACCAGTTCTAGTTTCTACATGGTGGTGATGTGCTTTGTGTTGCAGAGAAATAGCTTTTCCAGAACTCTCAACCCTAAACTTGTCACTGGAAATAAAATCTGGGATTTATTCTGGTGGTCAAGGGGTGGTAGCTATCTCTAGGACCTAGTATATCAGCCTCGCTCGTCTTCCTCACTTTTCTCAGTGTCACGAGCCACGCGGAATTGGGCGCGCGGGTGCATCGGTTACAGGTGAAAGGCGGGAGCCAATATCGAATATATCTGGGAACCACGGCACTTGGATACAGATGGACAGAGCTACAGTCGGTCTTTTGGAATATAGTCACAATCTTTACGCGCATTCCGGGTGCATTGCCAAATCTCTGTGGTGTAATTAATGCACAGGCTCTTGGTCGCAACTTTACTGCTGGGTTCTCAGAAAGAAAATCAAAGGGGGATACCTTGAGCTAGTCAGATAGCCTAGCTGTCAACCGCCTCATTGTTTTGCTGCGACTAAGTGACAGTTGCCTTGAAGGTTTGATGATTTCCAAAACGTTTTCAAAAAATCTTCTTGCTCTCCATTCCAGCAAATAATAATGGAGTTTTCAATAACTTCAATACGTTTAAAAAAATTATGTATAATGTTTTTTATGAAGTGGTCGAATTTTTTCGGTTTGCATGTTGCCTTCAAATTTGATGTCTATACATGGACTTTATAGGCTATAAAGCGCATGAATATTTGATTGTGGATAGAGAAAACAGTTTATAGAATTAGTTTGCATTCATTTGTTAACGAAAATGCAATAATTCAGAATGAATGGTACCGCTCAGCATTTCAATCTAATGTCTTCATGAATGGAATTTCGGGCTCTGAATATTGCCTTTAATTGGGCATCCTCCCATTCTGTAGGTTTGGATTTCAGCAATGAGCGAGCGATGGAATTTATCACATTATTTAGCGGTGTTGTTCTCGATGATGGTACTGTGGCAGTCAAGGTAAGTTTCGTTGTATTATCTTTATTAAAAAAATACAAAAATAAATCAGCAGAAAAAACAGTAAGCGGTGTTTGCGCGCACTACATCTGCACGTTCCAAATCTTCTCAGTTTTGGCCAATCTAAATGGTTCTCAGATTGGAATAAAGCTGTCACGCGAATCGAAAGGACTATTAAAAAAAAAATTGTCGTGATAACAGGGTGGCATTTTGTGTGGAAAGCGGAAACACCAATTGCGCGGTGACCTACAAAGCAGGTGGAGATTGCGCACAGCCCCAGGAAATTAGAACATTTGTATGAATCTGAAGAAAGAAAAGTCAGTAATGTGATAACTCGACTGATGCACGATTCCTTGATGCCTCCCTTAATTTCTCTTCGGAAATGTTTAGGAATTTATTTGGTGAGATGGAACTGTCTGTTCCATAATTAACTAATGAGAGAGAGGCTGGTTGTCTTTGCAAGAAGCCAACTGAGCCACATTAATTAACTTTTTTGGTCTTTAATAGTTGGCTACAGAACAATTGTTTGCCGTGTAGTGCTCTGTCCCATTTCAAGAGAAGAAGTTGGCAGAGAGAGGTTGACTTAGGTTTTTATTTTCCTTAGAAAAACACACAAGAACAATGTTTTTCCCATATATGTCGATTTTTCCCCTCACATCTCTCTCATAATCATTGATGTTTCTCGTACTTAATGTTACCTACTTAGATCAAGAGTGGAATCGTCTGCATATGCTTCAGAGGCCTTCAAAAACAATATCACTCTGTTCACCCGGATCTTGGACAGCCTTCTGGATGGCTATGACAACCGATTACGACCTGGACTTGGCGGTGAGCAGCTAACATGACATACTTTCCATATAAAAGAAAATAAAAGTTAAATTGCTTTTAAATGTTGATCAGCTGCTCAGCAGGACCTTGATTAGTAGAATCAGGTGTGTTAGAGTAGAACTGGAACAAAAGCCTGCACACCACTCCAGGATATATATTTTATTCAAAGTTTTATGTTACTTTGAGATTAAACCTTTTCTTGTGTCAATCTCTTACATTTCCCCAGATAGAAGTTGTTTGAATTCCAAAACAACTTGTTTGGTGTCAGAATGAGTTACTGAGCTTGCATTTGCATCCCCCTTATCACCAAGACAACAACACACACAGACAGTATTATCTGGTGTAGCAGAAGAGATACTGTAAGAGCTATTCTAGGCTGTTTTATTTAGGGCTGACCCAATCACTTTGAAGTTTTGTTTGCATGCATGCATTTAAAACAGTTGACACTCAAATTTGACCAAATTCAACTTTTCTCTGTGTGTTTTGGTGTGTCTGGCTCGCCATGATGATTGAGCTGTGTATGAGTGTAGGGTTCATATGATTGTGGACTCTCTAATTCATACTGTCCAAGGGTGCTTGATTCACAAGGAAAAATAGCACTCAATGGCTCCCAAGAGAGGTTCCCTTTGTCCCAGTTCTGATGAGCGGCATAGACACTGGATGTAGTGTACGAAGATTAATCTTAGTCACAACTAGGGAATTCTGTTAGAAAAAGGTAAGATAATGAAAAACCAAATACCTACTGTGCAAATGGGATCGTCATGATGACTGTGTCATAAGGGTTTGCTGGAAATTCACATCCAGAGGGGTACGAATTAACATTTGGGATAGCCCTTTAGTCATGTGCAGTTTACAACTGGTCATGTTTTGATGTAATTTCCCTTACAATGGTACTGTACTTCCAACTGTAATTTGCTGGCAAGGATGTACTTAGCTTCTGGCTTCTTACTGATCCAAGAGCAGCCCACATTAGGTGTGAGTGGTGTGATTTATAATGCCTGGTCTGTTAAAGATGACTTATCATGGTTATACAGTAGCCTCTCACTGATCCCAGTACAGCCTGCACTGAAGGCGTTGGTGTGACTGAATATGCTTCCTTGACTCGTTTAATGAGGACTTACTGTGGTTTTAACTTTTCATGGATCCTAGAATAGCCCACAAGGTGCTATGATTTATGTTGATGTTTATCTAGTTGTAGATATTCTTTCATGACAGAAGCACTCTACAGTCAGGCAGTAAAGTTCTTTGGTCTCATGGGAATCCAAATGAAGACAGATGCATCAGATGTGTACTGGGAAATGGCTGTTTTATTTATTGGAAATGGGATTATTTTCACTGAGAGTTTTTAGAATTGCACAATAGCTCCCAGGTTTGTCTTAAATCAAGGCTTGCAGTTGTAGGCAATTCAGTGTAATTCGAAATAAGTAGACTTGTTTGTTTGTTTTTCACTCCTGACCTCAAAAGAAAATGTAAGAAGCTCAGCAAATTACCTCATAACAGACAAAAAAGGCATGAATTCTGGGGCGTTGAGATGACAAAGAATTTGAAGTAAGTGATAATGATTTTCAAATCAATTACCAAAAAGTGTTGTTGTACTATTTGGAAAAGTCAATGTAAACCTTGTTTGAGGTTACACAGGGCTCCATTGATGCTGCACCCTGTCATCAAACATAGGTATTAGGATAATCCATGTTCATGGTGTAAACTGAAACATGATTAAATTGGATAATACTGTGTAATCCTCCTGGTATTGTTATTTTTTTCTCATTTCAGAAACCTACAGATTTTGGTTTTGATTGAACAGGGCCACAAAGAAAGCTTTTAAAACTGATATACTAACACGTCTCGTCTCAAAAATGGTATAGCCACGAGTAATTCCCATCTCTAACTAGTTAGCTAGTGGTTGATGACATGCATTGTTCAGCTTTATTATAGTAACAGTTGGTGTTCTTCATAGGGTATGGCAAGTTTGAGTGTGGAATGTTGAGGGGGCTATAATAAAAAAGGACATCTGTCAAGCTCAGTCATATACAGTACCAGTCAAAAGTTTGGACACACCTACTCATTCAAGGGTTTTTCTTTAGTTTTTACTATTTTTTACATTGTAGAATAATAGTGACGGCATCAAAACTATGAAATAACATATATGAAATCATGTAGTAACCAAACAAGTGTTAAACAAATCAAAATATATTTTATATTTGAGATTCTTCAAATAGCCACCCTTTGCCTTGATGACAGCTTTGCACACTCTTAAGAAGGAAATGCATTAAGAAGGAAATCAATTCCACAAATTAACTTTTAAGAAGGCACACCTGTTGGTTGAAATGCATTCCAGGTGACGACTTCATGAAGTTGGTTGAGAGAATGCCAAGAGTGTGCAAAGCTGTCATCAAGGCAAAGGGTGGCAATTTGAAGAATCTCAAATATAAAATATGTTTTGATTTGTTTGACACTTGTTTTGTTACAACATCATTCCATATGTGTTATTTCATCGTTTTGATGTCTTCACTATTATTCTACGATGTAATTTTTTTTTAAAATAAAGAAAAACCCTTGAATGAGTAGGTGTGTCCAAACTTTTGACTGGTAGTGTACGTAATAGTGTGGATGGTGGTGTAGCCTAGCTACTGCCTGTCAAGTCCTCAGTAGCACTTAACATTTACAGTGCCTTCAAAAAGTATTCATACCCCTTGACTTATTCCACATTTTGTTGTGTTACAGCCTGAATAAAAAATGGATTAAATAGATGTTTTTCTCTCACCCATCTGCACACAATACCGCATAATGACGAAATGAAAACATATATTTAGAAATGTTTGCAAATGCATTGAAAATGAAATACAGAAATATCTAATTTACATAAGTATTCACACCCCGAGTCAATACATGTTAGAATCACCTTTGGCAGCGATTACAGCTGTGAGTCTTTCTGGGTAAGTCTCTAAGAGCTTTGCACACCTGGATTGTACAATATTTGCCCATTTTTATTATTTTTAGATTTCTTCAAGCTCTGTCAAATTGGTTGTTGATCATTTCTAGACAACCATTTTCAAGTCATGCCATAGATTTTCAAGAAGATTTAAGTAAAAACTGTAACTCGGCCACTCAGGAACATTCACTGTCTTGGTAAGCAACTCCAGTGATGATCTGGTCTTGTGCTTTAGGTTATTGTCCTTGTGCTTTAGGTGAATTCATCTCCCAGTGTCTGGTGGAAAGCAGACTGAACCAGGTTTTCCTCTAGTATTTTGCCTGTATTTGTATTTCTAATGGATCCCCGTTAACGGCTGCCAAGGCAGCAGCTACTCTTCCTGGGGTCCAGCAAAATTAAGGCAGTTATACAATTTAAAAACATTACAATACATTTCACAACACATTAAGTGTGTGCCCTCAGGCCACTACCACATATCTGCAACACAAATTCCATTTGCACATAGTGCATATGTTATCATGTGTGTATGCATCTGTCTGTGCCTGTGTGTGTGTGTGTGCGTGTGTCTCTTCACAGTCCCCACTGTTCCATAAGGTGTATTTGTTTCAGTTTTTTTAAAATCTAATTTTACTGCTTGCATTACATTTTACATTTTTGTCATTTAGCAGACACACTTATCCAGATCGACTTACAAATTGTTGCATTCACCTTATGGGACAACCACTTTACAATATACAGTGAGGGAAAAAATAATTTGATCCCCTGCTGATTTTGTACGTTTGCCCACTGACAAAGACATGATCAGTCTATAATTTTAATGGTAGGTTTATTTGAACAGTGAGAGACAGAATAACAACAACAAAATCCAGAAAAACGCATGTCAAAAATGTTGTAAATTGATTCGCATTTTAATGAGGGAAATAAGTATTTGACCCCTCTGCAAAACATGACTTAGTACTTGGTGGCAAATCCCTTGTTGGCAATCACAGAGGTCAGACATTTCTTGTAGTTGCCCACCAGGTTTGCACACATCTCAGGAGGGATTTTGTTACACTCCTCTTTGCAGATCTTCTCCAAGTCATTAAGGTTTTGAGGCTGACGTTTGGCAACTCGAACCTTCAGCTCCCTCCACAGATTTTCTATGGGATTAAGGTCTGGAGACTGGCTAGGCCACTCCAGGACCTTAATGTGCTTCTTCTTGAGCCACACCTTTGTTGCCTTGGCCGTGTGTTTTGGGTCATTGTCATGCTGGAATACCCATCCACGACCCATTTTCAATGCCCTGGCTGTGGGAAGGAGGTTCTCACCCAAGATTTGATGGTACATGGCCCAGTCCATCATCCCTTTGATGCGGTGAAGTTGTCCTGTCCCCTTAGCAGAAAAACACCCCCAAAGCATAATGTTTCCACCTGCATGTTTGACGGTGGGGATGGTGTTCTTGGGGTCATAGGCAGCATTCCTCCTCCTCCAAACACGGCGAATTGAGTTGATGCCAAAGAGCTCGATTTTGGTCTCATCTGACCACAACACTTTCACCCAGTTCTCCTCTGAATCATTCAGATGTTCTTTGGCAAACTTCAGACGGCTCTCTATATGTGCTTTCTTGAGCAGGGGGACCTTGCGGGTGCTGCAGGATTTCAGTCCTTCACAGCGTAGTGTGTTACCAATTGTTTTCTTGCTGACTATGGTCCCAGCTGCTTTGAGATCATTGACAAGATCCTCCCGTGTAGTTCTGGGCTGATTCCTCACCGTTCTCATGATCATTGCAACTCCACGAGGTGAGATCTTGCATGGAGCCCCAGGCCGAGGGAGATTGACAGTTATTTTGTGTTTCTTCCATTTGCGAATAATCGCACCAACTGTTGTCACCTTCTCACCAAGCTGCTTGGCGATGGTCTTGTAGCCCATTCCAGCCTTGTGTAGGTCTACAATCTTGTCCCTGACATCCTTGGAGAGCTCTTTGGTCTTGGCCATGGTGGAGAGTTTGGAATCTGATTGATTGATTGCTTCTGTGGACAGGTGTCTTTTATACAGGTAACAAACTGAGATTAGGAGCACTCCCTTTAAAAGTGTGCTCCTAATCTCAGCTCGTTACCTGTATAAAAGACACCTGGGAGCCAGAAATCTTTCTGATTCAGAGGGGGTCAAGTACTTATTTCCCTCATTAAAATGCAAATCAATTTATAAAATTTTTGACATGCGTTTTTCTGGATTTTTTTGTTGTTATTCTGTCTCTCACTGTTCAAATAAATCTACCATTAAAATTATAGACCGATCATTTCTTTGTCAGTGGGCAAACGTACAAAATCAGCAGGGGATCAAATACTTTTTTCCCTCACATATATATATATATATATTTTGGGATGGGGTAAGGGGGGGTAGAAGGATTACTTTATCCTATCCCAGGTATTCCTTAAAGAGGTGGGGTTTCAAGTGTCTCCGGAAGGTGGTGAGTGACTCCGCTGTCCTGGCGTCATGAGGGAGCTTGTTCCACCATTGGGGTGCCAGAGCAGCGAACAGTTTTGACTGGGCTGAGCGGGAACTGCGCAGAGGTTATGGGGCCAGCAGGCCAGAGGTGGATGAACGCAATGCCCTCGTTTGGGTGTAGGGACTGATCAGAGCCTGAAGGTATGGAGGTGCCATTCCCCTCACAGCTCCGTAGGCAAGCACCATGGTCTTGTAGCAGATGCGAGCTTCAACTGGAAGCCAGTGGAGTGTGCGGAGGAGCGGGGTGACGTGAGAGAACTTGGGAAGGTTGAACACCAGACGGGCTGCGGCGTTCTGGATTAGTTGTAGGGGTTTAATGGCACAGGCAGGGAGCCCAGCCAACAGTGAGTTGCAGTAATCCAGACGGGAGATGACAAGTGCCTGGATTAGGACCTGTGCCGCTTCCTGTGTAAGGCAGGGTCGTACTCTGCAAATGTTGTAGAGCATGAACCTACAGGATCGGGTCACCGCCTTGATGTTAGCGGAGAACGACAGGGTGTTGTCCAGGGTCACGCCAAGGCTCTTTGCACTCTGGGAGAAGGACACAACGGAGTTGTCAACCGTGATGGCGAGATCATGGAGCGGGCAGTCCTTCCCCGGGAGGAAGAGCAGCTCCGTCTTGCCGAGGTTCAGCTTGAGGTGGTGATCTGTCATCCACACTAATATGTCTGCCAGAGATGCGATTCACCACCTGGTTATCAGAAGGGGGAAAGGAGAATATTAATTGTGTGTCTGCGTAGCAATGATAGGAGAGGCCATGTGAGGATATGACAGAGCCAAGTGACTTGGTGTATAGTGAGAAGAGGAGAGGGCCTAGAACTGAGCCCTGGGGGACACCAGTGGTGAGAGCACGTGGTGCGGAGACAGATTCTCGCCACGCCACCTGGTAGGAGTGACCTGTCAGGTAGGACGCAATCCAAGAGTGAGCCGCGCCGGAGATGCCCAACTCGGAGAGGGTGGAGAGGAGGATCTGATGGTTCACAGTATCAAAGGCAGCAGATAGGTCTAGAAGGACGAGAGCAGAGGAGAGAGAGTTAGCTTTAGCAGTGCGGAGAGCCTCTGTGACACAGAGAAGAGCAGTCTCAGTTGAATGACCAGTCTTGAAACCTAACTGGTTTGGATCAAGAAGGTCATTCTGAGAGAGATAGCAAGAGAGTTGGCTAAAGACGGCACGCTCAAGAGTTTTGGAGAGAAAAGAAAGAAGGGATACTGGTCTGTAGTTGTTGACATCGGAGGGATCGAGTGGAGGATTTTTGAGAAGGGGTGCAACTCTTGCTCTCTTGAAGACGGAAGGGACATAGCCAGCGGTCAAGGATGAGTTGATGAGCGAGGTGAGGTAAGGGAGAAGGTCTCCGGAAATGGTCTGGAGAAGAGAGGAGGGGATAGGGTCAAGCGGGCAGGTTGTTGGGCGGCCGGCCGTCATAAGTCGCAAGATTTCATCTGGAGAGAGAGGGGAGAAAGAAGTCAAAGCATAGGGTAGGGCAGTGTGAGCAGGACCAGCGGTGTCATTTGACTTAACAAACGAGGATCGGATGTCGTCAACCTTCTTTTCAAAATGGTTGACGAAGTCATCCACAGAGAGGGAGGGGGGGGGGGAGGAGGATTCAGCAGGGAGGAGAAGGTGGCAAAGAGCTTCCTAGGGTTAGAGGCAGATGCTTGGAATTTAGAGTGGTAGAAAGTGGCTTTAGCAGCAGAAACAGAGGAAGAAAATGTAGAGAGGAGGGAGTGAAAAGATGCCAGGTCTGCAGGGAGTCTAGTTTTCCTCCATTTCCGCTCGGCTGCCCGGAGCACTGTTCTGTGAGCTCGCAATGAGTCGTCAAGCCACGGAGCAGGAGGGGAGGACCGAGCCGGCCGGGAGGATAGGGGACATAGAGAGTCAAAGGATGCAGAAAGGGAGGAGAGGAGGGTTGAGGAGGCAGAATCAGGAGATTGGAGGGAGAAGGATTGAGCAGAGGGAAGAGATGATAGGATGGAAGAGGAGAGAGTAGCGGGAGAGAGAGAGCGAAGGTTGCGATGGCGCATTACCATCTGAGTAGGGGCAGAGTGAGTAGTGTTGGAGGAGAGCGAGAGAGAAAAGGATACAAAGTAGTGGTCGGAGACTTGGAGGGGAGTTGCAGTGAGATTAGTAGAATAACAGCGTCTAGTAAAGATGAGGTCAAGCGTATTGCCTGCCTTGTGAGTAGGAGGGGACGGTGAGAGGGTGAGGTCAAAAGAGGAGAGGAGTGGAAAGAAGGAGGCAGAGAGAAATGAGTCAAAGGCAGACGTAGGGAGGTTAAAGTCACCCAGAACTGTGAGGGATGAGCCATCCTCAGGAAAGGAACTTATGAAGGCGTCAAGCTCATTGATGAACTCTCCAAGGGAACCTGGAGGGCGATAAATGATAAGGATGTTAAACTTGAATGGGCTAGTGACTGTGACAGCATGGAATTCAAATGAGGAGATAGACAGATGGGTCAGGGGAGAAAGAGAGAATGTCCACTTGGGAGAGATGAGAATTCCTGTGCCACCACCCCGCTGACCAGATGCTCTCGGGGTATGCGAGAACACATGGTCAGACGAGGAGAGAGCAGTAGGAGTAGCAGTTTTTTCTGTGGTAATCCATGTTTCCGTCAGCGCCAAGAAGTCAAGGGACTGGAGGGTAGCATAGGCTGAGATGAACTCTGCCTTGTTGGCCGCATAACGGCAGTGCCAGAGGCTGCCGGAGACCTGGAACTCCACGTGGGTCGTGTGTGCAGGGACCACCAGGTTAGAGTGGCAGCAGCCACGCGGTGTGAGGCGTTTTGTATAGCCTGTGCGGAGAGGAGAGAACAGGGATAGACAGACGCATAGTTGACAGGCTACAGAAAATGGCTACAATAATGCAAAGGAGATTGGAATGGAATGAACTAAACATCTGGGAAAGCAAGAGAGCGGGGCCTCCCTCACTTACGTTTCACTGAAACACTCAAATAGAACTCTCCCAACTTCCACTTTAGAAATTATAATTGTTGTAAACTACAGCGGTTCAATGTTTTCTAGGAATAGATTAACTTAGTTTATTCAGGAAGCTAACTTGGTACAGTATTCTTCCGTGAAAACCGTCCAGGGCACCGAATCCTATGACGCCATAGCCAACTAGCATGCCAGGCTCCAATAACACGGTTTAGCACCAATACTCGGTTACAACAAACCACCAGTGTGTTAACACGCCAAGCAGATAATTAGTGTCCGTGTCTAACGTTGTGTTAAGTTTTGGGTTAGTTTTGACAGTTTGAGTGAGTCCGTCGTCAACTTATTCAGCCAGTTAGTTAGCTAGAATAGTTAGCATACTAGCTTGCCATTGCTCTCTGCCAACGAAAAAACCCCTCCTTCCACGGCACGGACACACAGAGAGAGCCAAGCTAACGTTAACTAGTCACCCATGTCCCAAATTCCCTTGAACGACTCTGGTTACCAGTATGTAAAAATGAAACACAAATGTAGGTTATAACTTACCCTTAGTAGCTACTGTTAGCCAGTTAAGTGCAAAGCTAGCCACTGAATCGATTCAGCCAGTTCGCGTCTGTTCGCTAGGTCGTTCCAGCTATTGTCTAGTTAGCTATCCAGGTAGCAACAAGCTAGCTACATTTCGAGTACAGTAGCTACTAACTACCTAACGTTAACGCTTCAGATAATGAGGTTAGAAAAAACAGCTGAATGGTAGGCAGCTAGCTGGCATAATTACAGGTACTCTTAATCGTGAAATAACATTGGAAACAACTATCCACAGTTGCTAATAGTTACCAGTAGCTACCCGCTAGCTAGTCCAGGTAGTGGGTTAGCTAGCCTCGTGCATCACCGGGCTCAGCTGAATACAATACTTACCTACAATAATTACCTACAATAACCTATGATAACTACCTAGATAAACTACCTACAATACCTAACTACAATCTAAATACATGGTTTAAGCTTTACTCGACACCATATAAGCCAAGCTTACCTCCCGCCAGAGAGAGACACAACCGCACCCAACGACCTTCAGCTCTTTCACAGCTGTGTATCTTTGTAGTGACTGGGTGTTATTAATAACTTCACCATGCTCAAAGGGATATTCAATGTCTGCTTTTTCTTTACCCATCTAACAATAGGTGCCCTTCTTTGTGAGGCATTGGAAAACCTCCCTGGTCTTTGTGGTTGAATCTGTGTTTGAAATTCACTGCTCGACTGAGGGACCTTACAGATAATTGTATGTGTGGAGTACAGAGATGAGGTAGTCATTAAAAAATCATGTTAAACACTATATTATTGCACACAGAGTGAGTCCAAGCAACTTTTTACTCCTGAACTTATTTAGGCTAGCCATAACACAGGGGTTGAGTGCTTATTGACTCAAGATATTTTAGCTTTTCATTTTTAATTAATTTGTAAAACATTTGAAAACACAATTCCTCTTTGACATTATGGGGTATTGTGTGTAGGCCAGTGACCGAAAAAAATCTCAATTTAATCAATTTTAAATTCAGGATGTAACACAACAAAATGTGGAAAAAGTCAAGGGGTGTGAATACTTTCTGAAGGCACTGTACTCAGTGTGACTGGTCACTGGGGTGCTGGCTGAACACTTTTGCTTTTGGCATTTGTTTGCGGTTCCTTCATTATATGTGTGTGAATTATGAGTGTGACTGTATTTGTGCATGTGTGTGAGGGCCTGTGTTTGTGTATCTGTGTGATGGCCTGTGTTTGTGTACAGTCGTGGTCAAAAGTTTTGAGAATGACACAAATATTAATTTTCACAAAGTCTGCTGCCTCAGTTTTTATGATGGTAATTTGCATATACTCTAGAATGTTATGAAGAGTGATCAGATGAATTGCAATTAAACGCAAAGTACATGAAATTAACATGAAAATGAACTTAATCCCCCAAAAAACATTTCCACTGCATTTCAGCCCTGCCACAAAAGGACCAGCTGACATCATGTCAGTGATTCTCTCGTTAACACAGGTGAGAGTGTTGACGAGGACAAGGCTGGAGATCACTCTGTCATGCTGATTGAGTTAGAATAATAGACTGGAAGCTTTAAAAGGAGGGTGGTGCTTGAAATCATTGTTCTTCCTCTGTTAACCATGGTTACCTGCAAGGAAACATGTGCCGTCATCATTGCTTTGCACAAAAAGGGCTTCACAGGCATGGATATTGCTGCTAGTAAGATTGCACCAAAATCAACCATTTATCAGATCATCAAGAACTTCAAGGAGAGAGGTTCAATTGTTGTGAAGAAGGCTTCAGGGCGCCCAAGAAAGTCCAGCAAGCGCCAGGGCCGTCTCCTAAAGTTGGTTCAGCTGCGGGATCAGGGCACCACCAGTGCAGAGCTTGCTCAGGAATGGCAGCAGGCAGGTGTGAGTGCATCTGCACGCACAGTGAGGCAAAGACTTTTGGAGAATTGCCTGGTGTCAAGAAGGGCAGCGAGGAAGCCACTTCTCTCTAGGAAAAACATCAGGGACACACTGATATTCTGCAAAAGGTACAGGGATTGGACTGCTGAGGACTGGGGTAAAGTCATTTTCTCTGAATCCCCTTTCAGATTGTTTGGGGCATCTGCAAAAAAGCTTGTCCGGAGAAGACAAAGTAAGCGCTACCATCAGTCCTGTGTCATGCCAACAGTAAAGCATCCTGAGACCATTCATGTGTGGGGTTGCTTCTCAGCCAAGGGAGTGGGCTCACTCACAATTTTGTCTAAGAACACAGCCCTGAATAAGAATGGTACCAACACATCATCCAAGAGCAACTTCTCCCAACCATCCAAGAACAGTTTGGTGATGAACACTGCCTTTTCCAGCATGATGGAGCACCTTGCCATAATGCAAAAGTGATAACTAAGTGGCTCGGGGAACAAAACATCGAAATTTTGGGTCCATGGCCAGGAAACTCCCCAGACCTTAATCCCATTGAGAACTTGTGGTCAATCCTCAAGAGGCGGGTGGACAAACAAAAACCCACAAATTCTGACAAACTCCAAGCATTGATTATGCAAGAATGGGCTGCCATCAGTCAGGATGTGGCCCAGAAGTTAATTGACAGTATGCCAGGGCGGATTGCAGAGGTCTTGAAAAAGAAGGGTCAACACTGCAAATATTGACTCTTTGCATAAACTTAATGTAATTGTCAATATGCTTGTAATTATACTTCAGTATACCATAGTAACATCTGACAAAAATATCTAAAAACACTGAAGCAGCAAACTTTCTGAAGACCAATACTTGTGTCATTCTCAACTTTTGATCATGACTATATGTGTGTGATGGCCTGTGTTTGTGTATATGTCTGTGTTTGTGTGCACACATGCATTTGCTGTATATAAGAATGATTATTGATGATACGTTAGTGATGGATTGGATTTAGGTTGTACTTTTCACTAGGTATCATATGTCGGCCGGAGCTGTGCACCCTTACTGGGATATTGCGTTTGGATTATATGGGAGTATATTAAATCACTCTACCCACCATCAATATGTAACTCCCTCCTGGTAGACATCCACCATTGCTTTTACTATACTTAGGTCAGAATTAATTCCTTTGCTTGGAGAGTTGGAGACCAGGAAAGGAGGCCACTTTAGCCAATTGAGATGCCCCTAAAGTGTCTGAAGGGCAGTGAGGAGAGTGAGTGTGTTTTCCCCCCAGGGACAGCGCAGACGTAGCATGATATAGTGTGTTTTCCCTTCCCACTGTTCACCAGGGAGTCTGAGGCAGGAGGATGAGCGATGAGCAAATGTAAATGTGGCATCATGGACAAAGCGTTGCCATGACAGCACAGTCATCTAAGTTTAATGTGAAATCATGGCTTTCAGTGGCTGGATTGATCTCAACCACGTCTCATTCCAGATGTACCTCACAGTTCTCAGAAACATATGTTTTAACATGGGATTTGTGAGTGGATGCCTTGTTGACATATGAACAGTTAGATAGACCTAAAAAGATACACATGAATGAAGCATTAAAAACGGTTGTTGCAATTATAAAAAAACAATATTATTTTGTGTATGTATATTTTACAGATCGGGTGACAGAGGTGAAGACTGATATTTATGTCACAAGTTTCGGTCCAGTGTCAGACACAGATATGGTAAGTGCTATACTAGGTATTAGACTACTGCGATAAGGCCCTTAGTGAAATATATTCAGCTTCTTTCATCTATGAAGATACAGTATTTCATTGTTTATTTTGATAAATAAGCTTATATTTAACAATAAATATAAATTGATACATGTTAAGTATTTCACATATATTTTAAGTAGGACAGAGACTGACCCTTTACATTGTGGTTGGTCCATCAACATTTCATGTGATTTTGGGGAAGCATCACTACTGTGTCTCTCTGTTGCCGTTATAGGTGCACTTTTTTTTATTTGACACACACACACACACACACTATCTATTGAACTTCTATTCTATCTATTGCATCTTAGCCTATGCCACTCTGATAATGACATTGCAACTTAGCCTATGCCACTCTGATAATGACATTGCTCATCCATATATTTATATATTCTTATTCCATTCCTTTACTTAGATTGTGTGTATTAGGTTTTTGTTGTGGAACTGTTAGATATTACTTGCTAGATATTGCTGCACTGTCGGAACTAGAAGCACAAGCATTTCGCTACACTCGCAATAACATCTGCTAACCATGTGTATGTGACCAATACATTTGATTTGACACACACACACACACACACACACACACATACTGTACATACACCAGACTTATCATCTTAACAGTTTTCACTCTCTGTGTCCCTCTTTCTTGTTCTCCAAGCTCCAGGCTCGTACCTGCTGGGCTTTAAAAGCATTTCTCAGTTTCCCTCCTTCATCACACTCTCAGCCCTCCATTTCCGCCTGCTCTCAAATATTTAAACCATAAAGAAGAGGGGAAAATGGTTGCTACCGAACCAGCGCCTTAAAAAATAAGAAGAAATGGCACATGTATAATTAATTTAGAGGCTCCTTCCAGCTCACAGTGGATAATTTCACTCTTGGGCCATCACTCTGCTTTGATAGTGTTTCTCTGATAGTGGCATCCCTCTCTCTCTCTCTAATATATATTACAGCATCCCTGCTGCTCCCTGTGCTTTGTGTCTGTAAATATATGGCTTCTATATTTCCCTCTCTCCGTATTGTGATCCCTCCACGGTGCTCTTGTGGCATAGAATCAGTGTCAGTGTTAGACAAAACTAATCATTATTAGGCTGACTATTGGACGATAAATCTCTAGACTATAAAACGCTTTCATTTGATTGACCAGGGCCCAGTTTTTTCAAAGTTATCTATTTGGATTTCGCCTATTGGACAATAAATGCACAGAAATAGAATGGACAACTCATTGACTTGAATGGGGACACCCGTTCTAGTCTATCCAATAGCCGAAATCCGGATAGATAACTTTTAAAAAATTGGGCCCAAGTGATAATAGTGGATTGAACCGGTACAGAGCTTTTCGCTAGGCTTTCTCACAGAGCTTTCTCTGTTTGTTTTAACTCAACAATTAACATCCATTGTGAAACATCAAAGGGATAACTTGTGCTCTTGGAGTGTGTTAACAAAGAAAGTAATTTGCTCTGGGATAAATGGATTGCAACTTCACAGTTGTCATTGAAGTCTTTGAGTATGTGTTTTTGAGTAAGGACTTCAAATTCAAAGGGTTTCAGAGTCCAGGAATAATTTACCCTTGTGTGTCACCCCATGAACTGCCCTTGGGGGTCAGGAGCCTGGGGGTTGTGTGTATGGGAAGGGGGGCTGTACCCACCAGACCCCATAGGGCCAGATGTTGGCGGGATGGGGGTACTGACGTAAATCCACCCTGACATTAGCCAGAGGGCAGGGAGCAGGCATCCACCACTGACTCTGCATGTCCCCAGACATAAAAAACTAGGTGCAACCTCAAACACTGACTCAGGAGGCACCACGTTAGAACACACAGCAGGTGCTTTTAAGTGCTTTTATTTATTTTATTGATTGAGGTGCTTTAATACCCTCATTGTTTCATTATACTTATTCAAAACACATGTTATGATGCAGCAGTAGGTTTACCAGATCTAAGGTGTTTTTATAACACCCTCTGCCATTGCAGTCTCTTCATTACGTATTGTGAGAATTGTGATGGAAGGGGGGACATTACCCATATCTCAACCTGTGCTAAAGTCTTTTGTACTCTTCTCTTTGTCAGGAATACACTGTGGACGTGTTCTTCCGCCAGAGCTGGGTTGATGAGCGGCTGAAGTTCAATGGGCCAATGAACATCCTGCGGCTGAACAACCTGATGGCCAGTAAGATCTGGACGCCAGATACCTTCTTCCACAATGGGAAGAAGTCTGTGGCTCACAACATGACCATGCCCAACAAACTGCTCCGTATCATGGAGGATGGAACACTGCTGTACACTATGAGGTATCAACTGCTTGTTTGTTATTATCCCTAGTTTCATTAGAGAGCTAACAGAGCTGTCCTCAGGTCTCAGGACAAGGAGATGTCAGTGCAGCAGCCAACGCCAGCATTGAGATCTACTGCTATTGTACAGGCAGGCAGGGTCACCCTATGAAAACCATATGTATACATACAAGGTCTCCGCATAGCCTGACAGCGAGGAGAGATGAGGCCATTCAAAGGAAACAAGGTTGCACAACAAAACAACAGCACTGTGAGAGTAGCCCTGAGGTTCTGGGATGATGTGTCTGTATTTTTGTATTTACTCAGGTTAACGGTCCAGGCGGAATGTCCCATGCACCTCGAAGACTTCCCTATGGATTCCCACTCCTGTCCACTGAAGTTTGGCAGTTGTAAGCTTATCTCCTCATTCTTGCTTCTATTTTACTTTGTAAAGAACTGATTGAGGTAGAGGCATAACCTTTTTCTCGCTGGATGTTTAACTGGTTGCCTGGGAGACTGAAACATCTAGTTAGTCAGGTTCATTCTGAGTTCACGAGTCAAATTGGGCTTTTCATAAACAGCAATGCCATGTGCCTCTCTACAAAGACGTATCTGACGTAAATTCTATCAATCTTCTATCAGATTGACTGTTTTTCTAGATGTGATTAGAATTTTGCTTCCTTTCTTTATGCAATGTATTTGTCTCATTTCACAGTAACAGATATTGATTAATGTAAATGCCTGAACATGATCAGATAGTACAGTATACCTCATGTTGTGCTGTGTACATGCCTGTGCATAATTATATGGTTGAAGGCCTGTTCTTTGTAGATAGGGACCTTTTTGATCTAAGTTTTCTATTCACCTCCTTCTTTAGAGACCTGCATAATCACTATATGTCCCTTGTTATGTACAGTGGGGAGAACAAGTATTTGATACACTGCCGATTTTGCAGGTTTTCCTACTTACAAAGCATGTAGAGGTCGGTAATTTTTATCATAGGTACACTTCAACTGTGAGAGACGGAATCTAAAACAAAAATCCAGAAAATCACATTGTATGATTTTAAAGTAATTAATTTGCATTTTATTGCATGACATAAGTATTTGATCACCTACCAACCAGTAAGAATTCCGGCTCTCACAGACCTGTTAGTTTTTCTTTAAGAAGCCCTCCTGTTCTCCACTCATTACCTGTATTAACTGCACCTGTTTGAACTCGTTACCTGTATAAAAGACACCTGTTCACACACTCAATCAAACAGACTCCAATCTCTCCACAATGGCCAAGACCAGAGAGCTGTGTAAGGACATCAGGGATAAAATTATAGACCTGCACAAGGCTGGGATGGGCTACAGGACAATAGGCAAGCAGCTTGGTGAGAAGGCAACAACTGTTGGCGCAATTATTAGAAAATGGAAGAAGTTCAAGATGACGGTCAATCACCCTCGGTCTGGGGCTCTATGCAAGATCTCACCTCGTGGGGCATCAATGATCATGAGGAAGGTGAGGGATCAGCCCAGAACTACACAGCAGTACCTGGTCAATGACCACAGTCTCAAAGAAAACCATTAGTAACACACTACGCCGTCATGGATTACAATCCTGCAGCGCACGCAAGGTCCCCCTGCTCAAGCCAGCGCATGTCCAGGCCCGTCTGAAGTTTGCCAATGACCATCTGGATGATCCAGAGGAGGAATGGGAGAAGGTCATGTGGTCTGATGAGACAAAAATAGAGCTTTTTGGTCTAAACTCCACTCGCCGTGTTTGGAGGAAGAAGAAGGATGAGTACAACCCCAAGAACACCATCCCAACCGTGAAGCATGGAGGTGGAAACATCATTCTTTGGGGATGCTTTTCTGCAAAGGGGACAGGACGACTGCACCGTATTGAGGGGAGGATGGATGGGGCCATGTATCTCAATCTTGGCCAACAACCTCCTTCCCTCAGTAAGAGCATAGAAGATGGGTCGTGGCTTGGTCTTCCAGCATGACAACGACCCGAAACACACAGCCAGGGCAACTAAGGAGTGGCTCCGTAAGAAGCATCTCAAGGTCCTGGAGTGGCCTAGCCAGTCTCCAGACCTGAACCCAATAGAAAATCTTTGGAGGGAGCTGAAAGTCCGTGTTGCCCAGCGACAGCCCCGAAACCTGAAGGATCTGGAGAAGGTCTGTATGGAGGAGTGGGCCAAAATCCCTGCTGCAGTGTGTGCAAACCTGGTCAAGACCTTACAGGAAACTTATGATCTCTGTAATTGCAAACAAAGGTTCCTGTACCAAATATTAAGTTCTGCTTTTCTGATGTATCAAATACTTATGTCATGCAATAAAATGCAAATTCATTACTTAAAAATCATACAATGTGATTTTCTGGATTTTTGTTTTAGATTCCGTCTCTCACAGTTGAAGTGTACCTATGATAAAAATTACAGACCTCTACATGCTTTGTAAGTAGGAAAACCTGCAAAATCGGCAGTGTATCAAATACTTGTTCTCCCCACTGTATGTATTGTTGTGTTATGGTACTCTGTAGCTCAGTTGGTAGAGCATGGTGCTTGCAATGCCAGGATAGTGGGTTCGATTCACGGGACCACCCATTCTTAAAATGTATGCATGCATGACTAAGTCGCTTTGGATAAATGGTACATATTATTATGCGTGTATTTATTAGGATCCCCATTAGCTGCTGCCAAACAAGCTTAGAATAATTACATCACAACAACAGCCTACATCATAAATAAAACAATACATCATACAAGACATTATTACATTATTACTCTATTACAAATGTACAATATAAAATCCATAATACCACAACATTAGTGTGTGCGTATGCTTGTGTTTGTTTGTGTGTGTCCCTTCACAGTCTGCGTTGTGCCGTGAGGTGTTTTTTTAATTTTTTTAATCTGATTTTACTGCTCACTTGTGTTACTTGATGTGGAAGAGTTCCATGTAGCAATGGCTCTATGTAGTACTGCACATTTCCTGAGTCTGTTCTGGACTTGGGGACTGTGAAGAGACCCATGGTGGCATGTCTTGTGGGGTATATGGGTGTCTGAGTTGTGTGTTAGCTGTTTGAACAGACAGTTCGGTGCTTTCAACACATCAATACCTCTCACAAAGATAAGTAGTAATGCAGTCAATCTCTCCTCTACTTTGAGCCAGGAGAGATTGACATGCATGTTGATTGACGATGCCATTGTAGCTAGTGACCTCCAACTAATTATTATCATCAAAAACAAACGTTATAACTATCACAATAAACTTAAATGGGAGGCAAGTCATATAACATAATTGGCTTAACATCCAATGGCTATTATTTAACATTACTATTAAAATACTACTCACTTGTAGGAATGGGTAAAGTTGCTAGCTATCCCATAAAGACATCAATATTTTAATATTTTTCTATGGTTTGGTAACTTGGCTGGACTCTGGCTGGACTGAAGACGACTCAAAGTTAACAATTTCAAAGTATGCAGTGTCCGTCTCGCAACGGTGCCTTCAACCGCAAGGGCATGTTGCATTTCCACTCCGTTGTGGACGTCCCCATTGAAATGCATGACATCCGGCGCAATGTAACGGAGTGCTTATGGGTAATGTGAACGAGGATTACACCGACAGCGTCATTGCATTTTGGTACACCAGAAGTACATACATTTCCCATGGAACGCTGCGTTTGCCTTGCTGCATTGCGTTGCAGAGGCAGTTGCAGGGCGTTCTGTGTGGTGCATAGTTGGATTTATCGAACGTATGCATCAAACTGTATGCATAGACGGCTTGACAGAAATGGTAGCAGAAGGTGAATGTTGAACTTTTGTTGCACACATATCCTATTGATGCTGGGTACCATTTTGCGCAATGACGCTGTCAGTGTGATCAAGGCATAATGCCTCGAACACACATACAGCACCATTGCGCAAAATGGTACGCAGCATCATCTAGATATGTGTGCAACAAAAGTTCAACATTCACCTTCTGCTACCATTTCTGTCAAGCCATCTACGCATACAGATTGGCATATGTTCGATAAATCCAACGTATGCACCACACAACGCACTGCAACTGCCTCTGCAATGCAATGCTGCAGCAAGGCAAGCACAACGTTCCATTGGAAATTAATGTACACTGCTCAAAAAAATAAAATAACACATCCTAGATCTGAATGAATGAAATAATCTTATTAAATACTTTTTTCTTTACATAGTTGAATGTGCTGACAACAAAATCACACACAAATTATCAATGGAAATCAAATTTATCAACCCATGTAGGTCTGGATTTGGAGTCACCCTCAAAATTAAAGTGGAAAACCACACTACAGGCTGATCCAACTTTGATGTAATGTCCTTAAAACAAGTCAAAATGAGGCTCAGTAGTGTGTGTGGCCTCCACGTGCCTGTATAACCTCCCTACAACGCCTGGGCATGCTCCTGATGAGGTGGCGGATGGTCTCCTGAGGGATCTCCTCCCAGACCTGGACTAAAGCATCCGCCAACTCCTGGACAGTCTGTGGTGCAACGTGGCGTTGGTGGATGGAGCGAGACATGATGTCCCAGATGTGCTCAATTGGATTCAGGTCTGGGAACGGGCGGGCCAGTCCAAAGCATCAATGCCTTCCTCTTGCAGGAACTGCTGACACACTCCAGCCACATGAGGTCTAGCATTGTCTTGCATTAGGAGGAACCCAGGGCCAACCGCACCAGCATATGGTCTCACAAGGGGTCTGAGGATCTCATCTCGGTACCTAATGGCAGTCAGGCTACCTCTGGCGAGCACATGGAGGGCTGTGCGGCCCCCCAAAGAAATGCCACCCCACACCATGACTGACCCACCGCCAAACCGGTCATGCTGGAAGATGTTGCAGGCAGTAGAACGTTCTCCATGGCGTCTCCAGACTCTGTCACGTCTGTCACATGTGCTCAGTGTGAACCTGCTTTCATCTGTGAAGAGCACAGGGTGCCAGTGGCGAATTTGCCAATCTTGGTGTTCTCTGGCAAATGCCAAACGTCCTGCACGGTGTTGGGCTGTAAGCACAACCCCCACCTGTGGACGTCGGGCCCTCATACCACCCTCATGGAGTCTGTTTCTGACCATTTGAGCAGACACATGCACATTTGTGGCCTGCTGGAGGTCATTTTGCAGGGCTCTGGCAGTGCTCCTCCTGCTCCTCCTTGCACAAAGGCGGAGGTAGCAGTCCTGCTGCTGGGTTGTTGCCCTCCTACGGCCTCCTCCACGTCTCCTGATGTACTGGCCTGTCTCCTGGTAGCGCCTCCATGCTCTGGACACTACGCTGACAGACACCGCAAACCTTCTTGCCACAGCTCGCATTGATGTACCATCCTGGATGAGCTGCACTACCTGAGCCACTTGTGTGGGTTGTAGACTCCGTCTCATGCTACCACTAGAGTGAAAACACCACCAGCATTCAAAAGTGACCAAAACATCAGCCAGGAAGCATAGGAACTGAGAAGTGGTCTGTGGTCACCTCCTGCAAAACCAGTCCTTTATTGGGGGTGTCTTGCTAATTGCCTATAATTTCCACCTTTTGTCTATTCCATTTGCACAACAGCATGTGAAATGTATTGTCAAGCAGTGTTGCTTCCTAAGTGGACAGTTTGATTTCACAGAAGTGTGATTGACTTGGAGTTACATTGTGTTGTTTAAGTGTTCCCTTTATTTTTTTGAGCAGTGTACTTCTGGTGTACTAAAACGCAATGACGCTGTAGGTGTGATCAAGGAACTCCAGGTCTCTTCCCAGTCAGTGACAGAGCCAAGATAATTTTTTGTTTGCGCTCATAACGCACCATGGCTGTTAGAAGAGTGTATGCTTATATGAAGTTGCCAGGGGGAAACTTGGTGTGTGCGCACGCGCAGTGACACCTGTTTGAATGCGTTATTAAATAATTAGACTGATAAGCGTGCATGTGCAGTGACGCCTGTTCGAACAAGTGTATTGGATCATCAGATTGATGGCCATTTGTTTGTTTTGCCCCTACATTTGACTACCCACACACACCTGCATACACACACAACCCACCCATCTCTACCTATGTATGTAACCACACAGACTTGGATGAAATACCTCATCCAAGTCTGTGTGGTACCTTCTTCTGAAAAGACCCAATCTGTGGCACAACCTCTTCCAGGTCCTAATAATTATAAGAATACTTTATAAACTGACATGGAATTGTTTTAAGATGGTCATATCATGGATTATTTAGCTATTTGATTTGGAATTTTATGACCCTTTTAGGTATCCCCAAATGTTTTTATATAAAACAATTAGATAAAATATAGAATTTGGCCTTTAGTACCACATCCCTTAGAAATACATTGAATAACACATTCATAAACGACAAAACAAGACAGTAAAAAAAATAATAAGGAATAAGGTTTTGAAGGTTTTTTGTGTTATTTTGTATTTATTTTTACACATAACCCTGTTTTTGGGGTAGGCACAAAAGGACCTCCATAATTCCATTTTTTACCTTCAGAAGAGTCTGTGACACTTGTGGGGGTCATGGAGCAAAATGGAGAACACTATCGTGTTCTTGAGAATCTCCCCTTTCCATAGAGTGAGACGCTACAGCCGTTTTCGTGAAAAGACAGACATTTTCGGGATGTCTCATAGTCTGACAAACACCGCTGTAGATCAGCCAACTTTGCAGCCCATGCAAAAAAACGGATATCTCTAGCTTAAACTGACAGATTTTGATGGGGATTTTTTATTATGTTACTTATATTGACGCACCGGTGCGTTTATAGACTCTAGAGGGATAATGATGCGCTAAAAGAGCAAGGATTTCCTTGTTACTAAAGCCAATTCTAAAGTATAGTTTCACCAGTCATCTAACTCAGGCATTTCAACGGTGGCGTGCACAGCAACAGGGAGCCAGAGAGGTATGCAATTAATATCCAAATCCCTTACTTTAATCGCAGGTTGACTTTTATTTTCATGATTTCTCATTAGATAGGCCAGCTGCAAAGTAAAAAATGGGCTATATTGTAAAGATTCATGAAAACCCAAATTATCTTTTTGGTCTTCATTTAGGGTTAGGCATTAGGGTTAGCAGTGTGGTTAGGATTAGGTTTAAAATCAGATTGTATGACTGTGGCTGTGCCAGCTTGTGGCAAGGCTGCCTCCAGAACAAGATTCATAACGAAAAACAAAATATTATTGCCACTTAATTCACGAAATTCAATTTGGACTTTATTCTAAAAAATGTATTTCAACTTTATTCTTAAATTTCAACTTCTCTAAGTATTTAAAGTTTTTAAAGTACTATCCGTGCCATCACAGTTTATTAATTTGTTCTCTTCACTTGGTCCTAATTCTCTTCCGTACAGAATTCAAAATTACAATGCTTGTCTTTCAACATTTGGTCAGTTATGCATGGCTATGAAGGTTCAGAGTTTTTTGTTGGCATGTCATGCCTAAGTTTGCTAATCTTGCCAATGGAGAAAGTCATTAAAATAGTTGCCAATATCAGAGGGTTTTGTGATGAATGAGCCTTCTGATTCAATGAAGTACTCAGTATGTAGCTGAGTTCGCCTTTTTGGGCCAAATTTCATTTAAGGTGCTCCGAAACTTTTTACTATCATCCTTTATATAATTTATCTTTGTTTCATAGTACAGTTTCTTCTTCTTTTTGTTTAGTCACATTTACAATTAATCAATTTATAGTACATTTGTCTGTGCAGCCAGACTTATTGTACAGTATTGCCCTTTATTACTCTCTGCAGATGCCTACACATTGGCCGAAGTGACGTACATTTGGACTCGAAATGCATCAGCGTCAGTGGAGGTAGCAGAAGACGGATCCAGACTGAACCAGTATCACCTTCAGGGCCAAACTGTGGGGACAGAGACCATTAAATCAAGCACAGGTGAGTCTAGACCAGAATAATCAAGAAATGGCATGCTCAAATCAAATAGTCTTTAAACAAAAGTCTTTGGGTGAAGGGTTGGAAAGGAAACATTAACTGGAAAATGAAAACCCACACTCACTAGTAAGAGTAACCAGTGTGTGTGTGTGTATTTTCCAGTTGATGAGTCTACACCAGTAGCCACTACTGGAATCTGAGCAGAGACACCAAGTAGAGACAACAATCTCCTGAAACACTTGTGTAAAAATATACAATTATCACACCACACTCTCATCTGTATTTGTTCTACTTCGGTATATTCACCTGTCTGCAGGTGAATATACCGTCATGACAGCCCACTTCCACCTGAAGAGGAAGATTGGCTACTTTGTGATCCAGACGTACCTGCCCTGCATCATGACAGTCATCCTCTCCCAGGTCTCTTTCTGGCTCAACCGAGAGTCTGTACCCGCCAGAACTGTATTTGGTAAGCTCTTAAAATTATCGCTTTCACACACAATTATTTGTTCACAGCAGATAGCAATTACTGCCACAATGGTGCCATGTTTGCAATGTCTCAAATATGTGATTTTGTCTTCAGTCAGGCTGAACATGTTTTCCTATGTAGTCAAGTAAAACATATTATTCCACTGGAAGTCTCTGCTCTTTAGTGGTCAAGAGTGCTCCTCAACGTTCAGGTCAAACACATTGATGGTCAAGTCAAACACATCCTATGTTAAATTGTTCTAGTCAAACAGCCCTTGTCAGATCAAATGCGTTCCACCATAGCCAATTCAAACACCTGTTGCTCTACAGTCAGGTCAAACACCTGCTCTTAGATCACAGTCTGGTCAAACACCTGCTCTTAGATCACAGTCTGGTCAAACACCTGCTCTTAGATCACAGTCTGGTCAAACACCTGCTCTTAGATCACAGTCTGGTCAAACACCTGCTCTTAGATCACAGTCAGGTCAAACACCTGCTCTTAGATCACAGTCAGGTCAAACACCTGCTCTTAGATCACAGTCAGGTCAAACACCTGCTCTTAGATCACAGTCTGGTCAAACACCTGCTCTTAGATCACAGTCTGGTCAAACACCTGCTCTTAGATCACAGTCTGGTCAAACACCTGCTCTTAGATCACAGTCTGGTCAAACACCTGCTCTTAGATCACAGTCAGGTCAAACACCTGCTCTTAGATCACAGTCAGGTCAAACACCTGCTCTTAGATCACAGTCAGGTCAAACACCTGCTCTTAGATCACAGTCTGGTCAAACACCTGCTCTTAGATCAGTCTGGTCAAACACCTGCTCTTAGATCACAGTCTGGTCAAACACCTGCTCTTAGATACCTGCTCTTAGATCACAGTCTGGTCAAACACCTGCTCTTAGATCAGTCAGGTCAAACACCTGCTCTTAGATCACAGTCTGGTCAAATGGTCAGACAAAAAAGCTACTCTTCTCTGATTTGCAGTCACATGCTGCACATACAAAGCTCCTATCCCTAAGCAGGAGTGTTAAATCTGACAGGCTAACACTTTATCAGAGCATCACAGCATGCTTAAGAAGCCCAGTGGACCCGCACAGAAAAAGAAAAAAGCCCAGACCCTTATATCCCATTTGGAAATGTCAGGGATCTGTCGGTCTCTAAACTGGGGCCTCTATACACTCTCTCTGTCTGCCCCATAATGTAGATTCCCCTCATATAATCAGGGCTTATTATGCATTGAAGTTCCATGTATTCAGAGCCAGTCAGTGTCTTCACAACCTTAATGACATGAAGATTATGTCCTGTATCAGATGAATGGTTTAACATTAGGCGAACTGGAGTGGCTTTTAATAGGCCTTAACATCGAACTACCACTTTAGCCCTCAATTTAAACACACAGACCAGTTACTCTAAATGCCCTTGGTTGCCAACTTAACAGCCCCCATATTAAAAAAACATAAAGAATGTTGTCTTTATATGCATTGTTGTTGGTTTACATTATTGTAGAATAGTTTCTATAAGTGTCTAAAGTTTTAGGAAGTAGTATATCCATCGATCCATTTATGGAATAGATTTGTTTTCCTTTGAATACTTCTATATTATGAGCCCTTTTCTTATTGTTTACATTTTGGGGTCAACTCACCATGCAAATTCAAGAACTGCAGGATTTTCTGTATATTCTTTTAATTTGTTCACAATTCTCCCTCAGTTTTCTAGTGCATCAAACAGATTTATTACTATTCAAACATGTTCAGTGATCATCCTCATGAATCACTAATTGAGACAGTCTAGCTCAGCATATCCTAAACTCGATCCTCGGGACCCCAAGGGGTGCATGTTTTGGTTTTTGCCCTAACACTACACAGCTGATTCAAATTATCAAAGCTTGGTGATTAGTTGATTATTTGAATCAGCTGTGTAGTGCTAGGACAAAAACCAAAACGTGCACCCCTTGGGGTCCCGAAGACTGAGCTTGGGAAACCCTGGTTTAGCTATTAATGCAAGGTTATTAAATAATTCATATTCAGATAATAGCTGGTAAATCCAGCTGTTTCTAGAGGGGTCAACGAACTGTGGCTGATTGCTCCTTCGCTTCATTGTGATTTGGCACAAGTCATCCTTCCCATTCTACACTGAAAGAGTGAACAGGTTTCATGAAGTTGTTATGAATATGCTTCAAAGGGGGGCTGAACTTCCTGATTTAGCCTCGGTTTCACTTATCCTCATTATGAAATGTGACTGATAATGAGATTTGGGTCTTGGAGGCGTGCTTTGATGTGGGTGTCTCTTTTGTGTGTTCGAACGTGGGAACCGTTTGTACATTCACTCTGCCAAAACAGTACACAGTTACAGTTATTCATCCTTCTAGAAAACTTGAAGCAATCTAACCATTGTCTGGAAGTAGCCTAGACTACCTAGTAAGCTAGCCAACTTCTTTCACCAATTCCCTTCAGCCGGCTGGTGTGCAACCGTGGGAAAGTTGGTTTGACTTTGAATAGCCTTGCTCTGGGGCTGGTTAGGGACCGTCAATAAATTACACAATGTAAATGGTACAATATTTTCATGTTGCACATGTTTTAGTTGTCTCATTAAATGTTTACAATATTTGCATATTGATTTCTACAATTTATAGTTGGTTTGAGGTTTTTAACCCTTCATTTCGTGACATAATTTTTTCCCCTAATTATCTCGCAAATATCAGTTTTGGATGAGACTGACTTTATGTCCCAAATTATCCTGTTTACACTTTGACACTACAATAATTGTTTCTGACTAATATCAATGCCACATTGGCCGTTTTCTACCAGAGAAGTTGTTTATTGCCTTCAGTTGCTCTTTAAAGGCACACTCTGTAACTTGTCTACCCCTGTGGTAGCTACTGTAGGAATGAAATACATAAACAAAGATGTTTGACAAACTCCTATGAAATATCTCACAAATACCCTGTAACATTAAGGGCTCGATTCCATCTGTAGCACTGAAGAGCCGTGCTGTAGCGCAAATGAAATTTTAAAGGCAATGTTCTCATGTTTGCAGAGACTACATTCACGGTAAACGCTGCATATGTTGGCTCAATCGGAAATTACCTTTACATTTCAATCGCGCTATAATGCAGATCTTCAGCAAAGGCCATCTAAGGAAAAGTGTTCCTTTTAGAACTGTGTTTCTTGTTGTCTCTGTTCTATGAGGTCTGGCTCTGTGGTGTTGTTCTGGTTTTATTATTAATGTAGTCACCACTTCAACCTCTAGAACACATCCCCACAAGCCATTTTATCCTTTCAATCGGGGTTGTTATTTTACCCCGTTAGCCTGCATTATGTTGTTTCATGTTTCCTCAAATGCAATGGAAAAAAAGCCACACAAAAAAACATATCCATCAGCAGCAATGTGGGGAAAAAACAAAACATTATTTCACTGTCAATGTCATCTTAGTCAAAGAGGTTTGAAGGAAGAAGTTATAACTCTTTGTCTATTAATATGCCTGTGTCTGCTGCATGTTTAGAGTACACAATGACTGTGTAGATTGTCAATAGAAAACATGTTTTCCAGGTTTGTTTATTCTCTCACCTTCCCCTGCAATGCAGTAATCTAAGTGTATTTTTTCTCTCTGAAAACGATGGGGCCAGGCAATTAATAAAGAGACAGGAAGATGCTTTGCATTTGCTTTGACTAAATTCATAGAACAGTGACTTAAGGGGGAGAGACGCCTATTGATCATTGAGGAGGAAACTCAAGGAAGTGGAGAAAATATTCCTGTGTGTATTCCTGTGTATGTCAGTGAGTGAGAGTGCAGGTCTGGAGTGACGCAACATCAAAAGGAAAACACATTATCCTCTTAAAGCATTGTAGTGGTGTGATAGGGTGGGATTTCCGCATGTCCTCCAGCGCCTGATAGTCTGTTTGTGCACCATGCCGAGTACTTCATATCAGCGTGTGGCTTGTGGGTAATACTTTACTTGAACTGCACTGCCGAAATGCCTTCTTAAACATATCATAGAAATTATGTGATAGACATCATAAATGGTCATGACAACAGCTCACCTTTCACTTGTGACAGTTATATAAATACATATTTTGTTAGGGCTGTCAAAGTAAACGCGTTAATAATGTGTTTAACTCGTGACATGTTTATCAGTGTACATTCTTTTTATGCCATTAATCGCATCTTCATTTCTTCACTGCACGGAACCTTAACGCCTCGATCACACTAACAGCATCATCTGGATATGTGTGCAACAAAAGTTCAACATTCACCTTCTGGTACCATTTCTGTCAAGCCGTCTACACATACAGTTTGATGCATATGTTAGATAAATCCAACGTATGCACCACACAGAACTCACTGCAACTGCCTCTGCAACCTAATGCTGCAAGACAAACGCAGCGTTCCATTGGAAATAAATGTACTTCTGGTGTACCAAAATGCAATGACGCTGTCGGTCTGATCGAGGTGTAAGCGCACGTTTCTGCACGGACCCTTTTTAAGCGCAAAACACAACACTCAACACCGCTACAGTCAATGGGTGTTGTCTAGAAGGGATACATCTTTTGTCAAAATTGACTTTTCGTGTTAGGTTTCTGAGAATTTTCGCAGCAGGTTAAATAACGTAGCCGGTTAGGAGAATTAGGTTAAGGTTAGGAAAAGGTTAGGGTTAGCTAAAAACAACTTTGACGTCAATTTGACAAACTGTATCCTATCTAGACATGACCTAGTCAATGCTTGCGCCTTATCATGAAACCCTTTTACATCGCAGAAGACCTTGTGCCTCTAGCCAAAATCATGTAAAACTTATGCCCAATATTACCAGAGCTGTTTTTCTTTCTGCTGCAAATTCGTGCGCATGTCGCGGGCCACTTGCGAGCCGCAATTTTTTTGGTTTGATAACAGAAAATAATGTAGCTAGCAGTCAAGTTACCGGATGACTTGACCACAGGATGAACTGAAATGTATTTATTTTATTTTTAATTTAACCTTTATTTAACTAGGCAAGTCAGTTAAGAACAAATTCTTATTTACAATGATGGCCTAACAAAAGGCAAAAGGCCTCCTGCGGGGACGGGGGCTGGGATAAAAAATTATAAAGTAGGACAAAAAACACAACACAACACATCACGACAAGAGACACCACAACACTACATAAAGAGAGACCTAAGACATCAACACATCATGGCAGCAACAAAACATGACAACACAGCATGGTAGCAACACAACATGACTTCAACATGGTAGCAACATGACAACAACACGGTAGCAACACAACATGGCAGCAGCACAAAGCATGGTGCAAACATTATTAGGCAAAGACAACAGCACAAAGGGCAAGAAGGTAGAGACAATACATCACGAAAAGGAATAGGGTACTCAAAGAGACGCTTTAAAGGTAGTGTATGATTGTGTGTGTGTGTGAGAGAGGATGTGTGTGAGAGTGGGATTAAGTGGGAGAGTTTGTTTTGCCTGGCCCGGTGCCCCGAGTGAGTGGAGTCAACCGAATGACCTAGAATGTTCAAACTCTGCTCACCCGGGGCACCGGGACATGCAAAATGAACACGCACAGCGAGAGGAGGGTGTGGGACGGAGAGTGTGTAGGCCTATGTGTGTAAAGTTATCTGAACAGTACATATGGTTACAGTGTTTTCATAACATTGTTGGACAAGTTTAAAAGCTCTTTGTTTCCATAGAGCCAGCACTTTTTTCCTATAGTCACACTCATTTAGAATGTTTGAAGCTTTAACAGTACTTAAAGCTGTGTGTGTGTGTGTGTGTGTGTGTGGAGTGAGTGTGTGCGCAAGTGTTAAACTACAAGAGAATTGATAAGAGGGAGTAGGCCTACTTAAACATTAGGAGCGTTAATAGCTGTATGTTACAGTGACTTTTTGTGTTGTTTATGGTGAAAATGTTATTAAAACATTCTTTTGTTTCTGTCTGCCTGCAACTCAATGCACAGTTTTGTTAATGGAAAAAGCTTTCTTTAGGGCCAAATTTGAGCAAATTCAAAAATTGCGATTAACTAATGCCATTAACTCTATTTAATTATTGTAATCGTTTGACAGCCCTAATTTTTGTGCATGGGTATGGGGATATGCATTTGTTTTGAAATGCGCGCGCGTGAGGAGTTCTCCCCAGGTGTTCACAGTAACAGCAGCCACAGAAGTTACATCTTGAAAGAATGCTTCACTCAACACGCAGAGAGGTGTTTGCCACCACGTGTGGGAATACTTTCTATGTAGCCTACCAGAGAATCATCCACATTAATAATCTATTGCCATTGTGGATGGAAATACCATCTTCTGTTACACATGGAAATACAAGTTAACAAGGAAAAAACTACAGTACTCTCCACTTACTGCAGATGGAATTACTAGTATTAATCATTGAAATGAATTGTGTAAACACTTTTGATTAGCTTGTGATCAGATTTGTCTTTTTGTTTTCTTGTCCTGTGATGACACAGGTGTGACCACTGTGCTCACTATGACGACTCTCAGTATCAGTGCCCGTAACTCTCTGCCGAAGGTGGCCTACGCCACGGCCATGGATTGGTTCATCGCGGTGTGCTACGCCTTTGTGTTCTCTGCCCTCATCGAATTTGCTACCGTCAACTACTTCACCAAAAGAGGCTGGGCCTGGGACGGCAAAAGTGTGGTCAACGTCAAGGTAACCAGGGCAACCACACTGACCACTGACAGTCCCGTATTGCTGTTCATTAAATTGAGTGTCACATGCAATCTTGCATTTGAGTTAACACTGCATCTTTATCATTGTACTGTACTCACTAATCCAAAAGGTCCAAAAGGCTCCTTAACAGCTTCTACCCCCAAGCCATAAGACTGCTGATCAATTAATAAAATGGCCTCCCGGACTAGTTGCATTGACCCCATTTTCTTAACTGCATTGTTGGTTAAGGGCTTGTAAGTAAGCATTTCACGTTAACGTCTACACCTGTTGTATTCGGTGCATGTGAAAAATAAAATTTGATTTGGTTAATAGCAGTTTTAATTTAGTGATGTAGTAAGAGGCATGTGTAGAACAAGTGAACAACAGATGTCAAGACAAATACAAATCTGAACAACGTCACACATTCGGTGAATGTACAGATTATACAGCCCCATGGCATTGCAGAGATAAATGTAAAGGAAATGCGAAGACCTACCTATGAAGCATAGAAATAGATAAATTATATTCGATGTAAGCTAGGCTCTCGAATACTCAGAAGTGTTTGCCTGAATATCCATGTTGAGATATTGCATCTAAAGCGGTACCTTTATGAAAAGAGAGGGAGGGATGAAAGAAAGGAAGATAAAAGAAAAAGGAGATGAGGTGCTTCAAAAGCAGAGGCGAAAGGCACAAAGGATCTGTGATCTCTCAAGTAGGAGATGGTTGATACAGTTACAGTGCCTTCAGAAAATATTCATACCCCTTGACTTATTCCACATTTTGTGTTACAGCCTGAATTCAAAATTGATCAAATAGATTTTTTTCTCTCACCAATGTACACACAATACCCAATAATGGCAAAGTGAAAACATGTTTTTAGACATTTTTGCAAATGTATTGAAAATGAAATACAGAAATATCTAATTTACATACAGTGGGGAGAAGAAGTATTTGATACACTGCTGATTTTGCAGGTTTTCCTACTTACAAAGTATGTAGAGGTCTGTAATTTTTATCATAGGTACACTTGAACTGTGAGAGACGGAATCTATAACAAAAATCCAGAAAATCACATTATATGATTTTTAAGTAATTAATTTGCATTTTATTGCATGACATAAGTATTTGATACATCAGAAAAGCAGAACTTAATATTTGGTACAGAAACCTTTGTTTGCAATTACAGAGATCATACGTTTCCTGTAGATCTTGACCAGGTTTGCACACAATGCAGCAGGGATTTTGGCCCACTCCTCCATACAGACCTTCTCCAGATCCTTCAGGTTTCGGGGCTGTCGCTGGGCAATACGGACTTTCAGCTCCCTCCAAGAATTTCTATTGGGTTCAGGTCTGGAGACTGGCTAGGCCACTCCAGGACCTTGAGATGCTTCTTACGGAGCCACTCCTTAGTTGCCCTGGCTGTGTGTTTCGGGTCGTTGTCATGCTGGAAGACCCAGCCACGACCCATCTTCAATGCTCTTACTGAGGGAAGGAGGTTGTTGGCCAAGATCTCGCGATAAATGGCCCCATCCATCCTCCCCTCAATACGGTGCAGTCATCCTGTCCCCTTTGCAGAAAAGCATCCCCAAAGAATGATGTTTCCACCTCCATGCTTCACGGTTGGGATGGTGTTCTTGGGGTTGTACTCATCCTTCTTCCTCCAAACATGGCGAGTGGAGTTTAGACCAAAAAGCTCTATTTTTGTCTCATCAGACCACATGACCTTCTCCCATTCCTCCTCTGGATCATCCAGATGGTCATTGGCAAACTTCAGACGGGCCTGGACATGCGCTGGCTTGAGCAGGGGGACCTTGCCTGCGCTGCAGGATTTTAATCCATGACGGCGTAGTGTGTTACTAATGGTTTTCTTTGAGACTGTGGTCCCAGCTCTCTTCAGGTCATTGACCAGGTCCTGCCGTGTAGTTCTGGGCTGATCCCTCACCTTCCTCATGATCATTGATGCCCCACGAGGTGAGATCTTGCATGGAGCCCCAGACCGAGGGTGATTGACCGTCATCTTGAACTTCTTCCATTTTCTAATAATTGCGCCAACAGTTGTTGCCTTCTCACCAAGCTGCTTGCCTATTGTCCTGTAGGCCATCCCAGCCTTGTGCAGGTCTACAATTTTATCCCTGATGTCCTTACACAGCTCTCTGGTCTTGGCCATTGTGGAGAGATTGGAGTCTGTTTGATTGAGTGTGTGGACAGGTGTCTTTTATACAGGTAACGAGTTCAAACAGGTGCAGTTAACACAGGTAATGAGTGGAGAACAGGAGGGCTTCTTAAAGAAAAACTAACATGTCTGTGAGAGCCGGAATTCTTACTGGTTGGTAGGTGATCAAATACTTATGTCATGCAATAAAATGCAAAATAATTACTTAAAAATCATACAATGTGATTTTCTGGATTTTTGTTTAAGTGTACCTATGATAAAAATTACAGACCTCTACATGCTTTGCAAGTAGGAAAACCTGCAAAATCGGCAGTGTATCAAATACTTGTTCTCCCCACTGTAAGTATTCACACCCCTGAGTCAGTACATATTAGAATCACCTTTGGCAGCGAATACAGCTGTGAGTCTTTCTGTGTAAGTCTCTAAGAGCTTTGCACACCTGAATTGTACAATATTTGCATATATATTTTTTAATTCTTCAAGCTCTGTCAAGTTGGTTGTTGATCATTGCTAGACAGCCATTTTCAAGTCTTGCCATAGATGTTCAAGCTGATTTAAGTCAAAACTGTAACTAGGCCACTCAGGAACATTCAATGTAATCTTGGTAGGCAACTCTAGTGTATATTTGGCCTTGTGTTTTAGGTTATTGTCCTGCTGACAGGTGAATTCATCTCCCAGTGTTTGTTGGAAAGCAGACTGAACCAGGTTTTCCTCTAGGATTTTGCCTGTGCTTAGCTCTATTCCATTTATTTTTATCCTATTAAACTCCCTAGTCCTTGCCGATGACAAGCATACCCATAACATGATGCAGCCAGCATCATGCTTGAAAAATTGAAGAGTGGTATTTGGTGATGTTGTGTTGGATTTGCCCCAAACATAACACTTTGTATTCAGGACATAAAGTTCATTTCTTTGCCACATTCTTTGCAGTTTTACTTTAAGGCCTTATTGCCAACAGGATGCATGTTTTGGAATATTTTTATTCTGTACATGCTTCCTTCTTTTCACTCTGTCATTTAGGTTAATATTATGGAATAACTACAATGTTGTTGATCCATCCTCAGTTTTCTCCTATCACATCCATTAAACTCTAACTGTTTTAAAGTCACCATTGGCCTCAGGGTGAAATCCCTGAGAGGTTTCCTTCCTCTCCGGCAACTGAGTTAGGAAGGACACCTGTATCTTTGTAGTGACTAGGTGTATTAATACACCATCCAAAGTGTAATTAATAACTTCACCATGCTCAAGGTGTATTTCAAATTCATATTCAATGTCTGTTTTTTTACCAAAAGGTGCCCTTCTTTGCGAGGCATTTGGAAAACCTCCCTGGTCTTTGGGGTTGAATCTGTGTTTGAAATTCACTGCTGGACTGAGGGAGCTTACAGATAATTGTATGTGTGGGGTACAGAGATGAGGTAGTCATTCAAAAATCATGTTAGACACTATTATTGCACACAGAGTGAGTCCATGCAACTTATTATGTGACTTATGAAGCACATTTTTACTCTTGAACTTGTTTAGGCTTGCCATAACAAAGGGGTTGAATACTTATTGACTCAAGACATTTCAGCTTTTCATTTTTTATTAATTTCTAAAAACATAATTCCACTTTGACATTATGGAGTATTGTGTGTGTGTAGGCCAATGACACAAAATCTCAATTTAATCAATTTTATATTCAGGCTGTAACACACTAAATCTGGAAAAAGTGAAGGGGTGTGAATACTTTCTGAAGGCACTGTAAACCAGAGAAATATGTGACACCATGGCTGCATTTAGACAGGCAGCCCAATTCTGATATTTTTTCCCACTAGTTGGTCTTTTGACCAATCAGATCAGCTCTGAAAAAGATCTGATGTGAAAAGATCTGATGTGATTGGTCAAAGACCAATTAGTGGAAAATAAGATCAGAATTGGGCTGCCTTTCTAAACGCAGCCCAGCATTCAGATTTCTTAAGTGTTTCTGAGTTCCGAATTCTGATTTCAGCTCATTCCTTTCCCAGCATATCTGATAATTACACTTTCTCTCCACAGCTCACATACTCAGAGGAATGTGTGTGACAGTGATGGGTGTGCTTTTACTTCAGAATAACTATTACTAACTGAACTGGTTGTAACCATACACATATCCTGCCATAATACAGATTCGACAAGTGAGGCCAATTAGAATGGTCATGAGAGACTTCAAAGAGATTCACACTCCATGAGGACCTCCAAGGTTACTGTTCATTTCAATCCAAATTGATATTGAAATGAAACCTCATAAGGCTTAACAGGCAATTTAGCAGATTATAATAATTTGGCATAATCATAATTACTGTGAAATAGCTACTGTACAACAGATGCTCCATTTTCAAACCCGAAGAATGATTTCAAACAGATTACGGCATCTGGGTATTGTGCTTTGAGATGAGCTTTTAGCTGTGTGAGATGTACTGAGAAAACAAACGCAATGATCTAGTAACAATCAAACACTTGAAGGATCAGTTAGCCTTCAGAGTAGTATTACCTCTGGCTTGTAGTGTCTCTCATTGTATTACAATCAGTAATTAATTACAACCAATCTCTGTGTATTTTATTTCTCTCCTACAACAGAAGAAGGAGGCATCCGTCATGAAGAAGAACAATGCCTACGCCGTTGCTGTGGCAAACTACGCTCCAAACATCACCAAGGACCAAGGTGGTATGCCCACCATCTCCAAGAGTGCCACCTCTGACCCCAACAAGGCCAAGCCAGAGGTCAAGCCCGAGCAGAACAAGAAGACCTTCAACAGCGTCAGCAAAATCGACCGTATGTCCCGGATTATGTTCCCTGTGCTCTTCGGCGGTTTCAACCTGGTCTACTGGGCCACCTACCTGAGAGAACCAGTCATAAAGGACATGGTCCCGTCCAAATGAATAAAAAATATTCACTTTGCAAGGAGACAGGACTCACTTTACACAGGTGACCCAGGACTGATGATCTGTGTGCTTTTATGTGTGTGAGTTTGGCTACATAGAGCCGTGGCATACACTGGAGTCAGTATGGTTGCTTTCTTTTTTAGGTGCATTCATTACAAGGAGATACCCAGGTAAATGATGACTAACTTCTAGTTGAATTGTAATTTGTTTGAGAGTTTATACTTGTAAAGAGGTTAACACTTAACTTGATTGTTTGTTTATAGTGCTGTAAGGATCTTATACTTACATAAATAAAGAAACCACTGGTGCTTTCTCTACCTTCTATTTGAACCTCAAAGAAACCAACTGCCATAATTCAGTCAACACACAAAATAGTTACCAAAATCCTAGTTGTAACCCTGTATTGAAGACTCCTGTATGAGAAAGCACATACACCAATTTCCTGTTTTTGCTCCATTATTAACCTATACCATGCCCTTCATATCTTATGATGTAAATGTTTGTTTCCACTATTCTTTACGTTAATCGGATCAAATTCATAAGTTGGAAATAAAGACCGTACAGTCATGTTGTCATGTTGCACCATTTCTTCATCACACAGTGAACACAGATCTACAGAAGTGATTGTTGATCCTGCAGGTCCTGGCAGTACACAGCTAGACCCACCATACATTCAGGGATGGATGAAGGATCACTTCCTTTCGTAGCTTTTGTAAAAACTAACAGGCTCAAAGACACTGTGACAGAGGACAGTGAATAGACACAAAGTGTGAGTAAGGCTTGCAGGAATGTACTGTATGCCAATATTTAATATCACTCTTATCTATCATAGAATTTGATGTGTTTTGTATTTACAGATTAATTTAATGACTCAAGTATGTGATTTCCTGTTGCCACCATTTTATACGCAATGTAGTTTTTTCTCTGATGCAGATCAAAGGACTGATGCATACAGTGGAGTTGGAAATTGACACCCTTGATAAAGATGAGCAAAACTGACTATAAAATAAATAATTCAAATACTAAGCTATATTGAGCTATATTGTATGCATATTATATGCTAAAAGAAATGGGCCCCAGTACCAGCAAAGATCCACCACTATATTTTACAGTAGGTAAGGGACCAAATAGCTATATTTTCATGTAATCTGACCAAAGCACTAATTCCAATCCAAGTGCCAATGCCATTTAACAATCTCCAGGCATTTACATTTATTTGTTTTATGACATTTTCCTGTGTTTTATATATATTTCCACACTATGAGGTTGGAATAATACTGTGAAATTGAGAAAATGATGATAATGTCCTTTTAGTGTAAGAGCTGTTTGAAAAGACCGCCTGAAATCTCAGCCTGTTTTGGTGGGATGGAGTTTTGGCCTTCAATGGTGACATCACCATGCGGCGAATGGGTTAATAGACCAATAAGAAATAGAGTTCCAAACCTCTCTGCTAATAACATCTAATTTTCAGTTTTCCCCTTCCAACTCAGACCACTCTCAGACCGTCCAAGCAAAATTCTTGCTTGAGAAAGTGTTCTTTGCTAAGAAGCTATTTTTGGCCATTTTAATTTAAAACAATCATAGTAAGGTACTTAGTTGTTCCCCAGACATTTTAGTAAAAACCTGGTTGCCTCTTCCAGGAGGCTGAAACTTGGCCGCAAGTGGATCTTCCAGCAAGACAATAACCCCAAGCAAAATCCACAAATAAATTGTTAATTGGCCACAAAGTCAACATTTTGCAATGACCATCTCAGTCTCCGGACTTGAAACCCATTGAAAACCTGTGGTTTGAATTGAAGAGGGCAGTCCATAAGTGCAGATGAAGGATATCAAGGATCTGGAAGGATTCTGTATGGAAAAATCTAAGATCCCTCCCAATGTGTTCTCCAACTCATAAAACATTTTAGAAAAAGGCTCAGTGCCATTATCCTCGCAAGGTGAGGTATTGAAAGGTTTTGAAAACTGGCATTAATAATTTTGACCCCTACCTTTTTGAGAGAAAATTAATAATATTAGTTGTTAAACAAAATCTCTTTCTCTGAGCAATTGTATTAGTATAAAATAATATAATTCCCTTTTTTTTTTGCATACAAAATAGCTCAGTATTTGAATTATTTATTTTATACAGGCATTTTTGATCATCTTTATCAAGGGTGTCAATAACTGTCCGATGAAAAATACTTATCATGAGCTTTAACAAATCCTGTAGATACCCTATCCTATTACTTTAGGTGACATATTGCAGAGATTTAACAACCGTAACATTTCAAATAGATATGATACAGAAACTTCAGATTTCCTGAAGTCATCCACCCTGACGTTAGAAGTTACTCTTAATGAATGGTCAAGAATTGAGCTGCCCTATTAAGGGTTTAGTCAGCGTACTCACACAGTAGCCCAAAGCGTCCATCTGATTAATCATATAACAGGACATGTGCGGACATCCTCCTTCAACCTATCAGCTTCAGTTAAACAGACAGTATTTATTTTTCACTTGACTTGAGGAAGCCATACACACAGTCTACATAACACTGCCATAAGAGTGACATAATGCCTAAGGATTGATAATGTCATATTTATACCAGTAGACATATGAAGCAGGAAAATATTCAACAAAAATGGCTGAATTACTGTTAGACTTTGATTTTAAGCTGCCTAAAGGGGGTGTTACCAACCTGACCTCTGCCCTTGCCTGTCCCGGATGATTACTGGCTTGGTGCTTCAAGCCTGGGGGCAGTGGCTGAATCACAGATCTAAATGAAGTAAACAATAATTTCCCTTACTGTCAACACCAACACATCCTTTCATATAGCAGATATTTCATACTGTACAAATGCTCAAATTAAAAGGATGTGTAACTGTACACACACGCACACACACACATGAACACCTCCCTTAGGCAGCCTCAGCACTCGCAGAGCCAACACACGACAGTCAGCAGCAGGACATCTAGCGCCCAAATCCCAGCGCTGCTAAAATTCTAACATTGCTGAAATCCCCACACTGCTGATACCCCAACACCGCTGAATACCTAGTGTTGCTGAAATGGCCACAATCGATATCAGAGCAGACTGTACAGTATGGTGCTCTAAAAGGAAACAGCAAGCAGTGCAGTCTGTCAGCAGAATTACCTCACTGTGTGAATCTTCCTTTCTGCTCGCCCTTAATCCTCAAATCGTCTCTCTACTTATCTGTTTCAGTGTTTGTCTGCTTTTGAATGTGTTTTGACTGCAAACTCCACTAAGATTAACCTCCCTAGAAACCCATATAGGCCTAGATACTAGCCATAAATTGATTAAGTAGCAAAAATGTGAATGTTGCGTTCAAGACCTGTTCAGATTAACTGTACGGTCCTCTTATAGCCTATAATTGAATTGGAAAGTAAAGTGGTGCTTGATGAGGTTGTTGAACCATGGGTAGTGAATATAATGTAGGCCCTCTATATAACTCATCATTAATGTGGAGATTAAGCTAGGGTGAAAGAAGATGGTAGGTTTATATTATTTTATTCTCTATTCTCTAGTCTAAATTCAACAAATTCTTTGACACTTTCACATGCACACACATGCACTAAGGATGCCTTCAAACCAAACAAACTGATGCGTAAAACTGAACAACTCAATGTTTTTCAATGGGAGCAATGCGTTGGGGCAGAGCCTAGTGTTGTGTTGCACTGTCCATCAGAAAAGTTCAGACGTTTCTGTCAACCAATTGAAAACGTACAACAGCGTTTCACTGAATCGTTTCTCCCCACCACCACGTTTATGTTTGAAGGCACCCTAAAGCATAAGGACATGTATGTGTTCACAGTCTCACAGAAAGATACTGTACACAGACACACACTAATACACACCCACTCTATGGCTCTGTCAGTACAGCTGACATTTGTCAAAACACACACTTAGCCCCCTGGCCATCAAGGGAAGCACAATCTCTCTTCCCTGATCTCTTTTAAGCTGGACCTATGAGGCCAATCGCTAGTGGGTAGAGCTGTCGAGTGTCATCAGAACTCTTATCTCCACTCCCGCATCCCACTGTGCCCCCTTAACCAGTTAGCCTGTGTCTGTCTGCAGATGTCAAGGGAGCTTGTCTTCATCTTCCCACTATATAAGCTCAAAATCATGGGTGCATCAGACTGAAAATACACGATGGCTTAGAAAAGCTCAAACACATGCTGGTTTAGTAGGGGCTTGTCCTATCAGCTTGATGTAAATCAGGGGTGTAATACTCCAAATCCTGGAGGGCTGAGTGTCATCTGGTTTTGTTATTAAGAACTAGACATCCAGGTGAGTGTACGGTTTCTGTGTGCTTGTTTGCACTTTCTTCCTCTGTGCAATAATGTAACAATAAAGTAGACCATACCTGTATATTAGTGAGCATGAAATGAGCCTAATGTATTTTTTCATCATAATATCATAACTTTCTTTTTGGGGAGAGGTTAAGATAATTTACTCCTCCAATAAAGTTAGTTACATTTCACTGTTTATGCACAGATTTCCTTTAACTAAGTTGATGCCACATGAGACCACATGAGATCACAATCACAGCACCAACCCAGACAAACCACAGCATCAGTATAATGCACACACTGAAGAGCGAACACAACATGAGCACAGACCAAATACCGAACACAATTCTGCCTTAGCTCTCTTTGTTGACAGACCCCGACAGATCCCGTCAAACTTAATCAATAGACTCCTTTGCCAGAGGAGACAAGCCTCAAGATCCAAAGACGAGTAACTTTGGCTTAAAAGAGAGCTCAGTGCAGTTTCTCTGTTTATGTACCTCCTGCCTACTCTTTTGGGCTACCCTTATTTTTGAGGTAAACTGTGTGAAACCAAACAGACAATTCATTTTGGGAATCAACATAAAATTGGCCTTTTTGTGTGATTACCGCTAATGTAATCTATCTATATTCAGTATGTGTTTCATTTGTAGGCCAAGGTGTGACGAGTACTGAGGATACGAAGAGGCAGGACGCAGACGCAGGAATTAACAAGGTCAAGGTTTACTCAAACAATGACAAAGAGAATTAACAAAGATAGAGTACATGACACGAAGCAAAACAATCACACACAACATCCTGCAGATCCCTCACCGCATACGCCGGACTCCCGTCAATGTCCAGGAGCGGAGGAGGCGTACCCCGGGGGACGGCATCCGCGAGAGGACCAGGAACCACCGGCCTGAGGAGAGACACATGAAAAGTGGGTGAGACACGGTAGTGAGGGGGAAGGAGCAGCCGGTACGATACCTCATTTATCTGCCGGAGGACCTTAAACTGCCCCACAAACCGGGGGCTCAGTAGACCGGCGAATCAGAGCGCCGGAGGGGAGCAACGGGAGGAGACGTGACACAAGGTCACTGCAGAGTCTACTCATTTTGATGCATGTTAATTAGGCTCTGGAGAAGTTCATACTGTGAACAAAGACCTAGGTTCTCCTATCAATTCCCCTTCTCTCTTACAGTTAACCTTCATCACTCATCTACTTCTTTCCCCTTTAAAATAGCCTATTAGAAATTAAGGTAGTCTGAAGTTTTGATTGGAAATAATCTTTCCTCTCTGGAGATTGGCATTAGGAACTGCTTTAGAAATGCAGACTTAATCAGGGTCTTCTCAAATACTTGGCTTTCAGCCATTTTAGAATTCCAACAGGGTGTCTTTGTTCTTTGTTCTCACTTTTTTTTAAATACATTACTATGTTCACTCTTCTAAGCTGTGGAAAGATTTACCCTGGGAATGAGAAATAATGGAATTGCACCGCGTTGGTGTTTGCATGAGAGGCTTGGCTAACCTGATAGAGCAAGGTGTGATTGCATTTGATGAGGTCCTCTCTCACAGATCTCCTAACGGGTACGCAGAAAGACACAGCTCTGGCAAAGAGAGAAAAATATGAGGAAACAGTGAAGACAAACCAGGAGATGTGAGATTCCCCTTTAAAGGCACGCCAGTCAGGCATGAACAAGGTGTTGATACAGTTGCCTAGCAACAGAGGATAGGTCTCCAAATAGAGGCTTTGATGTTAAAAGTAAGTGAACGCCCCCTTTAAGTCTAGATTGTGTGTCTGGATTATCATTAGGATCATTTCATAACATAAGACAGGTGAGAGGTGAAAAGTCATCCATCCAACAGAGAGGCTTCACCTTGACTGCTGAGTGGGAAGATAAGTGGTTAGTCACCCCTAAGACAGCCATGCAGAGTCATGTTGGCTACTCTTCCTCTTATCTTCAGGGAACTCCTTCAGCCTTTTATTTACCATGGCCTCTCCTTCAGGGTCATCCTCCAAGGAAATTAGACATCTATTGAGATGGATGGTATTTTGTTAGAGACAGACATCTACTTGGACCATTGGCGTCAGAACCATTTCAAAAGCAGATCCACTTTTCAATAGGAAATCACTATATCACCCCCAAATCCCCCCCTGCTGTTGGCCAAACATCAGTAGCTTTGTTTGGCGGAGGGAGACAGTCTCCAATGTTAGCCAGCCAGACAATTCAGAGCAGTTTGGAATGTTAATGGGGGCATTGCCATGGTGACATGCAGTTCTATCATGTTATTGCATTGAGAACTTCTGGAGTGCATCTGCATACTAATGTGACTAGCATTTCATTCTCCCCTGCCTAGGCAGCACCTATTATGATCATAATAATAATAATAATAATAATAATAATAATAATAATAATAATAATAATAATAATACAAATAATAATTAGGTGGGTGCTTACATTTGTCCTATTTCCTGAAAGGTCGCTGGTTCGAATCCCCGAGCCGACTAGGTGAAAAATCTGTCGATGTGTCCTTGGGAAAGGCACTTAACCTTAAATGCTCCAGGGTCGCCATCAAAAATCACTGATCCCTGGCCGTGACCCCACTCTCTGAGAGTGACTCAGGGGGAGTGGGATATGCAAAAAACACATTTCCAATTCACACATGCATATAATAGGAATACTCTCACAGGTAATGGAATGGCAGAGAAAACTACAGTAATTTTCAGGTACCAAGTGGGAAATTGGTTCTTTGTCATGTTCTTTTACATCATATTCCACAGGTTAAATGTCTGATGAATAATGCAGGAGTTGTGGAATATTATTTTTATTGAACTGGTTAATGATTGACTTCCACAGATAAAGACTGGATACATTTTTTTTTTATACTAAAATAAAAGTTGGCTACTGTCCAATGGAAGCCTAACCAGTGGAAAATATGCTGTAGGCAGACTATTCATAGGTTGTGTTGTGGGAACATGCGTGGGTGGCTAGGATTTCAAAGAACTGGAAAGATACATTTTTGCTGATCTACAATATATTCCCTACAATTCTACGATTTGGTTTAAAGAAGTAAATACGACTGACAAAGGCTAAACAGATAGGTGAGCCTCCCCGTTCCAGGCTTCTAGGCTTATCATCTCCTGGTTAGGCCTTCCTTTATATATTTTCAGGGATTCTAGTGGGAAAGACTGTAGCCTGGTGCCAGATCGGTTTCTGCTATCTTGGTAACAGATAAAAATACACCTTATGGAACAGCGAGGACTGTGAAGAGTCACACACACAGGTCCAAACACATAACATACACACTATACACACGTACACCTGGATTGTGTGTTATAGTAGAGTAGTGGCCGGTGGGCACACAATGTATTGTGAAATCTGTTGTAAAATGTATTTTAATGTTTACAAATTGTATTACAATGTTATTTACTGCTTTGGCAGCAGCTAATGGGGATCCATAACAAATTCAAATACAAACTCCTTGTCACTCATTTTTGGCATAGCAATTCCATAAGGAGTTGGCAAGAGAGCACAAGGAGACTGGCACCAAGGCTAGAACGGCTGCGCATGAGATGGTCGCTGTCCACAGTCCTGTGGTGCTGAACTACCGAATGCCGATTCCTTCGCTGTCCACTTTAGTGGTGCTTGTTTGTAACATCTGACCTTTTACTCTGTCCTGTGACAAAGTCGCAACATAGGGATAGTCCTCAGTTGGTTGGGTTGTGGGAACATTGAAGTAGAGTCAATTACAGTCAATTAGTTATTAATTATCCATAGGTTGGTTTGTGGGAACTTAATTCTATAGGTTGGGTTCTGTGGTTGCGGGAACGTTGAGGGACAGTTGTTCAATTGGTTGAACTGTGGGAATTTTGAAAGATATAGGCTCGCTAGTCACTATATCCAGGTTTGCTTAAGGAAATATTGAAGGAGCTGTATTTTCAAAGTCAATACGCCATGGCAGGATTGAAATTATACTGATACGCCTATCCTACTACTGATACCTCTATGCATTTAATTGTTGAAGCATAGATTCAGATGATGTGGTAATTTAAACCAAAACAAATAACATTTTTGAGAAATGTTCAACTACTGCAGAACAGTATAGGCTATATAGTATATGGCCGTGTCAGCGGGTTAGAGATGCAAGATGAGCGTAAAATAATCACTGGTGCAGCACTCGCTGAAGCCTTTTTCTTCTGACGAAGAGTACGCAGGCTCTCTCAAGTCATATTATAGGTCTGTCTACCCTATCCTCGCCCACCTTACTGGAGCACAACACCATAAAGATAATGTATGCATCACTCAAATTCGGAAACATCTGTAAGCATACCTATTCCTGCTGAATAACAAAGGGGGAGACATCGCGTTTGTACTCTTTTCCAGACTTGGTTCCGATAATTTTTTGTGATTTGTTGAAAATGAACTGTGGGATTTCCGCAATATGTGCCAAGCTTCTGCTGCAAGATGTCAAAGGCAAAGCGATGAATGCGTGGCTGTTGCTAGCTCTTCTCGGAGTCTGGTAAGTTTGCATTGGACTAGCGGGGATATGAATGACCGAGGAGCTTTCGGTGGTTCTGAATTAAGGCAGTAGGCGACAAGACGTCCCTCTATGGTACTAAATTAGGGTGAAAGGGGTTCACAATCATACTGAAGTGAATGTGATTAGGTGCTACCCGTAGCATTGTGCCAGAGGATTCGTGCGCGGTTGCCAATATTGTCCAGACACAATCTATAACATTTCTTGCAATATTGTTCTTTTAGACGCGTATAACTGCAAAACCTAGTGTAGCCTAATTTGTTTAGTGTAAAGAATGCCAAGTGTAATAGCCTACCCTTGACTATAGCCTGTAGGGTATATACTATTCCGTTATTTCAGCAGGCAATGTCAATTAAAATCAGAGGGACAACCTTGAGCAAAACCAAGGCTACTGCAGATGATCGTTTTCATAAAAAAAAAACGCGCAATATTCGTTCAGAAATATTTTACAACCAGCAAACATTAGGTATTCTAAGCCTCAGCATCAGACTCCCCACCTCCTGCCAACACTTCAAATAGAAAATATGATTATTAAGCTTAGCTTATAAAAGGTTAGATACTGTGTATTTTGCTTAATATGTTTCATGTTGGCTATATTCTTGCCTATAGAGCAGATTTCACATAGGCCTATGCGGCAAAAAGGACCAAGTCTTCATGGCAATATCAGCTGTCACTTCAAGAGCAAGATACATAATTTATGAGTTTGATCCTTAAATTGAATTGACTAATACCACAAATTGACCAATATATCCATGTGGGCCATAAACTAATTACAAAATCAAGGTAAAAGCACACAGTGTTCATAAAGGTTAGCTGTGAAGATAGAATGAATGAATGAATGTAATGGGCTATTAGGCTATGTCACTACAGTTGGCTCTGTTCCTTGTATTGATAACAACCATGATCCTTCAGACATCTTTTTGTCATAAACTTATCTGTCACCTTGTAGTAGATTGGTTCTGCCCCTACAATATAGTTTGCATCAGAATTGCATGGTATTGATCAGCACAGTATATTAGTCCTTCATGCTTTCTGAGGGTTGGGGTTTTCCGTGGTGTCCAATAGTAGTGAGCTATATTGACTCAATTCACTCACTGTTTTCCAATACAAAGACCACCGATTTACTGATCCCTTGGCTTCCCATGAGCATCCAGCCCTGTTTTCATAATCTGTTCTGGCAGCCAGCTGGAGGGGTAGTACCAAGTGCTGGTCTAGGGTCAGTTCTGGGTGTTACAGGTCTGTTAAGTTGGCTCCAATCAATAGATCAATCAATAGGCCTGTAGCAGTTGTCACCAACCCTGGTCCTGTTTCAGGCCAGCAGCACAATTCAACTGGTGAAGTATTAGATGAGCATTTGAATAGTTGAAGGTGTGTTAGTGCTGGGCTAATAAAGGTCTACACAACCAGTAACCCAGGACCACTGGAGTAGAGTAAGCTGATCCCAGATCTGTGTTTTGGTTATGACACTAAAATAGTGTCTTGGGGACCGATTCTTGATCACCACAACATTCTTGCAGCCCTCAACAATATATTTGTGAGCTGACCAAAAATGATGTGGTACAAATCCATAAAAAATTCAAAGTCATTATTTGACAGATTTATATGATGTATTATATGATAGGATTTATTGAGAGTTGGCTCAAGTCGCCTTTTCAAACTCTCAGCCACCTCTTACCATCTAAAAGGGTCTACTTACTTCTAATGGACAATCAGTGAAGTACGGTTATGGACATTTAGTACCTTTAGGTTGTTTAACATTGCGGGGTATGGATACTCAGTGTTATTGGGATTGTGAAACATTGATGTAGAGATTACAGATCCAGTGGCACTGGACAAGTGGGTCTGGCCATATCGATTCTGTTTAAAGGCAGTTGTGCACTAGCATCTGGGAGGGACTGCTGAATGGCCTGGGCGAGGTGCCAAGTCCTCAAGTCTCTTAACGGTATTGGATACATGTTCATTAACGCGAAACAACAGCAGCCGGGCTTGGCATTACCGGAGCACTCGCTCATGTGTGACCGCCAGATACAGTGGCGCAGTTACAGGGTGGATGGAAAGGGATGTACAATTCCCAGATCTACCTCTATAGCTTCTCCCTGAATCAAACCCAAGACTCTACTGTCTGCTCCAAAGTGTGCTCTTTGGCCTTAATTGATCAAATAAATCATTTTTAGAGAAGCCGTACATCTGGACAGACTGACACCTTTTCCCCTGTAACGTGCCTTAATGACACTGGTCAGAATGCCAGTAAGTGTGTGTCATGTAAACCCTCAACCTTCAGCTCCACTCCACCCCAGATTCCTGTCCAGCTCTTCTGCCAAAACAAAATGGATTGCTGTGAAGTCATTCCAGTGTTCCATCTGCAGAGCCAAACTCTCTCTCTCTCTCTCTCTCTCTCTCTCTCTCTCTCTCTCTCTCTCTCTCTCTCTCTCTCTCTCTCCCTCCCCCCCTCCCTCACTCTCAATCATGTTCTCTCTCTCCTCTCTTCGCAGTGTGGCGTCATTTGGGCCCAGTACAAAGGAGGATGAGGACTATGAAGACGTCCCCATAAATAAGACCTGGGTTTTATCGCCCAAGGTCTATGAGAGCGATGTCACCTTGATCTTAAATAGATTGCTGCAGGGCTATGACAACAAACTCCGACCTGACATTGGAGGCAAGTCCCATTGGGCACACACTGGTTGAATCAACGTATTTTCAATGTCCTTTCATTGAAATTACGTTGAACCAACGTGGAATAGACATTGAATTGACATCTGTACCAAGTGGGGTAGTTCCACAGCAGCCAGTGGGAATCTGATTTATGTTTTTAAAATTTTAGTTCGCCATTAATTATGTAAGCTTGTGATAGATCATCATTAACTTACTAAGCATTGTTTAGCGCTTACCAGTCATTTTCAGAGTGTATATAATTGTAGAATAAATTGTGTCTGCATGCATATCTCAAAATCAGGACTCGTCCCATTGCCAGTTTATTACCCCTTTCTTAAAATATCCCTCCAAGGCAATGGCGTAACTGTGCTGTGTGCAGGCCAATGTGAAGTTATTTTTAAGCAGATTGATTACACACGGTGGCTAGAATGCAACTGAGCCAAATCATGATTGATCGCAAGGCACTGGGTCATTGTTAGAAGTTCAGTTCATTCGATTGTTGTGTACACTGACAGGGAGGATACAATTGTTTTTGTGAAAAAATAGTAGCCTAAAGCATAGTAGCCTAAAGTTGTTTGGTTAGTTTGAGATTGTGGACTGTATAGCCTACTGTGTATAGTAGCATGGAAGCAGTAAGAATGTGGTTCTTTCTTTGACCTCATACATACTTGCATTATTTGAGAGCCCCTGGTAGGCTATACTGTAGAGATAGGTTACGTTCATAAAGGTGAAAGGTGTTTTGTTTTTTGTTTCAGTAAGGCCCACCGTGATTGAGACAGCGGTATATGTCAACAGCATCGGACCAGTCGATCCTATTAACATGGTGAGTCTGGTGGCCTGGGGTGGTCTAGCCTTCTAAGCTGCTGCCTCTGGAGCATATGTATGATGTACAGCTGTTAGCATGGGTTCGAATCCGGCACACTTTCAGCAGTCACTGTCGTACCTTTCACCTCTATCTCTCTTTATCCAATAAACATACAAAATACACAAAAAAACATGGTAAGTCCTGTCTTGTCATGTACTGCATCAATGCTCTTCGTTGAAACAGAATGAATACAGGAGAGCAACAATCTAATACATTGCCCAACACATAATCATGGCAGCGGCACAATACATTGGCGTAAAATAACTGTTTCATGGCAGAGTTAACCTATGTGTCCATCTTGTTTCAGGAGTACACCATAGACATCTTCTTTGCCCAGACGTGGTATGACAGTCGCCTTAAGTTCAACAGCTCCATGAAAGTCCTGATGCTCAACAGTAACATGGTGGGAAAGATCTGGATTCCTGACACCTTTTTCCGAAATTCTAGAAAGTCTGACGCCCACTGGATCACCACTCCGAACCGTCTGCTACGACTGTGGAACAACGGGAGAGTGATGTACACGCTGAGGTAGGAGGATGACGGCTGCCATTCTTTGTTTTTCGAGGACTCTGTGTTTAGTACTCGTGGTATGTGCAGCTCTAGTTTGTGCATCTGTACTTTTGTCTTGTAGCCCTCTTTTAGGCACCCGCTATTTGTCGAAGCATGATCTTGAAGCCATTGTTATTTTTCCCTAGCATTTGTTTAAATAAAAGAGAGGGAAATACTTTGTTTGTAATTGTTACGATCCAGCCTATTTGGGGAAAAAAACACATTACAAAATCAATGTAACACATCATTAACTTTTCTCTGTCACAATTCTGTTTTTGTCAGGTTGACTATTAATGCGGAATGCTACCTTAAGCTGCATAACTTTCCTATGGACGAGCACTCGTGTCCGCTGGAGTTTTCGAGCTGTAGGTGTTTAAACACTCTCCCCGTCATTTCGACTTCAGCTTCAGTAGCTAGCCCAGAGAGGGTGTCAGAGCGGGCCAGCATTAGGAGCTGAGCCCCAGCCCCCCACAAGCCCATCTGCTTGAGGCTGTCCCTTCAGCCTGTATGATCTATCATCTGCTCCACCGGGGAAGAAAGGAGGTCACAAAGTACCATTCTCTGACAGACTAATGAATTATGCAGTGCCCCCAAACTGATTCATGCTCTGTCTGTGTCATTCTCCATCCGTCCTGCATTGTGCTTCAGCTTCTCATGTCTCGTTGTCATGATCTTAACCCCCACACACCCTGTCGAGCGCTACAGTGTAAACTGGAAGGGCATCCCATGGTTAGAGGAAGGATGTGTTCCATCTTGAATGCTCCCGTGCTTGGCCATATAGTATGCACCTGTGGTGTACTGAGATTCACTGTTGTGTTCTGGATTATGGCTTCTACAAGGCTGGACAATGAGAGGTTCCTAATGTTACATGTGTGTGTTTGTGTGTGTTCAACCGTACACCCCTCTAGATGGCTATCCAAAAAATGAGATTCTGTACCGTTGGCAAAAGCGTTCTGTGGAAGTGGCCGACCAAAGGTACTGGAGACTCTACCAGTTTGCGTTCGTCGGTTTACGAAACACATCAGACGTGGCGCATACACAGTCAGGTAAGGGATGACATGCATCCTTTTAGAAACTGCATTCTTAGCTCTGGTGTGGCTTTTAAGTTTTACGAAATGATGCTAAACATTTTAACTTCTTTTATATGCTGGTATGTTTCTCTTTTGAATGTCTAGGTGAATATGTCATCTTGACAATATTTTTTGACCTGAGTCGGCGAATGGGCTACTTCACTATTCAGACGTACATCCCCTGCAGCATGATCGTGGTGCTGTCATGGGTCTCTTTTTGGATCAACAAAGATGCTGTCCCTGCCAGGACCTCCTTGGGTATCTCTCGTTTCTTACAGCCCTTTGTAAAGGACTAAATATCATAGTGTCAGTTACGTGAACACACAAAATCAGCTCAACCAGCTAAACCATTAAACTGGCTTTGTGACTTCCTGTGCAGGAATCACCACGGTGCTTACCATGACAACGCTGAGCACCATCTCCAGGAAGTCACTTCCCAAGGTGTCCTATGTGACGGCCATGGACCTGTTTGTGTCTGTTTGCTTCATCTTCACGTTTGCTGCTCTGATGGAGTATGGGACTCTACACTACTTCACCAGCAACAGGCAGAGCAAGAAGGATACGGACAAAAATGCACCACAGGTAGAGACACCACTGTTCCCAGTAGCTTCTGCTATTTAATTTGAAGATTCTTTTTATGGGAATATATTATTTGTACAGTTTTAAAATCAAGGCAAGTAATCAAATCACAGCAATGTAAATAGGAGATTTCAATGAGCTGTGTGAACACGCACATACAATTTTTTAGTAATTAACTACAAAATAGTGTATAACAGCATATAACCTTGACAATGAGTCAATCTGCATACATCAACTACACAAATGGAGGAAGAAAGGAAGCTGCAGTAGCTACATTAACATCATGAACTTTAACATTGCCATTTCCAAGGTCAAATTCGTCATTCATTAGTAACGATGCTTCCTATAACTCAAGGCATTATTTTGTTTGCCTTAGCCAAGGGATTGAGATAGATTTCTTTAGTCTGTAATCATATTTAGCCGGGTTTCAAAGACTTTGTGAAGCATAGATTTCTGTGGGAGAGTAAACACACTCGGCAGAGGAGTGGGAATACAGAGAGGGCATAAGTCATCGCTGTAAACGGTCACGAATCCTTCCAACTGGGACTGAGATGCAGTGATATTGAGCAGAGAAAATGAAATCCCTGTAAGCTCCATACAAATGGCAAGGTCTTATATTACAAAAAGCAAACGGCATGAAATGCAGTGAAAAAGGCCAATGCCAATTTCCTGCTTAGGAGAAACTGTATGCCTTTTTATTGACTAAATATGGCTGAACCACTCTGCTCTTCCTAGCATATTCCCACAGCCACCGTGATGAATTTGAATGTGATATATTGCATTTATAATATACATCTATGATCTTCAGCTCTCATTCACCATGAATGGCATCCATTATGTGAGAGAACGTTCACCACACAAATGTTGTAAGCTATATAAAACGTAAAGTGAATGGTAAATTAAAATCCTATCTTGAAGCGTATTCCCAGAAAGAAATGAATAACTCAACCACAATTGTAATATTTACCTACAGAAATCCAGCAGCATGGTGAACATTAGGCCAGGGACGTCACTGCTCCAGATGAATAACATTGCCCCCTACCAAGACGAGGACGATTATGCCTATGAGTGTCTGGATGGGAAGGACTGCACCAGCTTCTTCTGCTGCTTCGACGACTGTCGCTCCGGAGCATGGCGTGAAAATCGGATGCATGTCCGAGTCTCAAAGATCGATTCCTACTCACGAATATTCTTCCCCACCGCCTTTGGCCTTTTCAACCTGGTCTACTGGATCGGGTATCTGTACTTATAAATCTAGTCTAGCAAAGAGGAGCAATAGCCTTTTACTTCAGAGAAAACAGGTCAAAATGTTTGTTTACTCTCTTTACTTGCTATTCTCGGCACTGTTGACGATAAGATGGGAGGGGGGTGGGTGTCCTGCTTTGCAATTTAAAGCCAGGATATAAATGGATAAAATTGCTTAGTCTCACCAATATTTGAACTGCTCCCTATGTTTGTATCTGTACTATTTTTCTAGGAGATGGCTCACAGATGAATGCAGCTGTGAGATTAGGTCAGAACAGGGCCAGACTCCGGGTCATACCCACCAGCAATTGCATGATGTTTGGTTCCTAACCTCTACGGATTTAATGCATTTTATAAAACGGGTAGTTTGGATCCTGGATGCTGGTTGGTTGACAGCAGGGAGTTATTCATCACAATCCCTGGGTAATGCCTGTTAACAGTTTCATTTGAATTATCAATGCGCATCCACTGTCCCACAGTCCAGCCAGGCAATTTATAAAAATATATAAACTCCCCTGGAAAAAAGTATGTAGACATTATTTCCCCAAGCTACTAGGCTAGCATTTGGTTTGTAACAGTTGGGGTTTGTCTAGACTCTAAACCTTGCTGCCTGCCTCTCCGACCTGTGCAACAATGTTGCAGTTTATTTTGCGATCTGCACCGTGCCATAGAGAGAATGAACGTGACGAGACAGACAGCTTCTCTGAGCCAGGCAAACTCATTTATTAGGATCATTGTAATGGATATATCAAAATAAATGGCAAAAGAAACAAAGGTAAAACAAACGGAAATGCAAAAAGTTTGCTGTTATTTCAGCTGTTTGATGTAATTGTGTGTTGGCTTTAGTTGGCTAGCTAGCAAAGGACAAGTAGCTAGCCTGCATGGCAACCTTTTTTTGCTTAGAACGTTTGGAATGGACAACCAGCTCATTTGTCTAGCAACTTCAGAATCTCAGAACTAACAATTGGCTTTTGCCTGGACTATATCCTCTGGTGGAAGGATGAAACAAAACAAATGTACTCATTAAAATAACATTTTTAATTAAAACTTTAAATATATATATAAAAGCAATAAGGCCCTTGAACCCGGGAATTATGGTAAATAACACCCTCCTGAGGGCTGTTTCCACGGTCCTCCGCTCCGTGTTGGGCCTTAGAACAGCCCTTAGTCGGGAACTATTCACACGATAATCCCCAGGTTCTCATGCCTTATTGCTTAAGTGATACACAAAGGTTGTGTTTTACAACAGCCTGGTTTTGTAACCTGTAACTTATTTGAAATTGAATAATATATTTGAATATATAAATATACACAAAATAAAGTGTGCTTAAGCAAAAAAAAAGAAGTAGGCCTTCAATAATTATATCTGACAGGTCATGTTTTCTGTGCCACACTTTTACTGTAAGCAAAATGAATACAACATTTCCTCCAGAGGTATATTCAACACAATTTATTTCCATACTTACTGAGGCAGTTCATCATTTCAGGTCTGAAATAAGACTAAGACAATGTTTTGGTAAATAATCATTAGGCATTATTGAGGCTTAGCTCTTGTATTGACACAAAGTCAATAAAGCAAGAAATTGATAGCATGTATATTCATATTATTATATTCTAATAACACCCATTATATCATAATCTTGATGTGATTACCCCAAATTGGCAGCTGTAAATAGCCTTCATCATTATCGGATATAAAAGCAGCAAAAAAAGCAAGACAGAAAAATAGACTTTTCATTTGGCTACATTGAAACTAGAACAAAGCTTTCCATCACTCCTCTAGGTCTATAACCAGAGGCGGATTGTGCTGCATTTGTATCAACTTTGATTAGCGATGCAGACTTAATAAAGACATATTAGACTAATTTTAAAACATATATATATATACAACATAGACTACCTGAATAATATTAATGCAGCTTCCAAACCCTTTACTTATTTGCTTGACAAGGGCGCAGTATTTACACTTTATAAAGTACATAATCTTCTAACCATATTTTAGCTGAAGCAATGGCAGACATGAATATCTTTACTAATAACAGCGAGAAGGATTACTACTTTTTTGAAAAATAGAGCAAAACTCTTATAGTGCTTGATTCCACACCAAACCAAAGAAACTAACTGTCGATAATGACTTTGTAGCATAAATGTGTTTAATGTTACATTCAAGATCAATGTGATTCACAGAAGCCTCAATGTTTGGGCGATACTTAAGAGAAAAAGTCAAGAAGAATAAATAACCGAGCCAGTAATGGATTATTCTACCATACAAATTTGATTAACAACGTAGTTTGTTTATTAGTTTATGAGTGTTTCTTTCAACACCACATTGCGATTATAACCCAATGTTAGGTGTATTGTCGAGCTGAGAGACCATGTGCTGAAGGTCCAGTGATTAATGAGTGAAATACAACTTTAGTTTTTATTTGAGGTCATTTACATATACAAGGTTACCACATAGAGTTTGCCCAAATCAGGTCCCATTACAAGGAAAAACAATTATTTGATTTGCTGTACAGATAATATAGGTGAGGCAAGTTGGTTATAGTGTGTTGTCATTACACGCAGTGAAGATGGGAATAGTTCCATTACAAAGAAATGACGTTTTTTATGCTGACTCTTGTAAGATTCTCTCTCATTCAGACAGTGCAATTAATCACAACTCCTTTGAAACTGCAGCTGCACTGTATAGAAACAGGGTAAAATTGGAAACTCAGTTAATGAAAGCCAACAAGAGGAGTAAATTATGGAGGTAATCCTTCTGAACCTCATTTATAGCCATAATAATAGGGTTGAATATCTTTGTTGAAGTCCTACTCCTTGTTATCCTCCATTTTACAAAATACATTTGTAGATATGATGCTTGCTGAACATGTTAACTCTGGCTGTAAAGCTTTAAATGTGATAAGTGTTTACTTGTTTACTGATGTGAAGAGAAAAGGATTCTTATACTACAAGAATGGATTGCATTTATTTAGTGCTTTTTCACCAGCTTTTAAGGCACTTTGTATTGTAATGTTGTAACTAAGCTCATACACCACAGGTGGGGTGACACAGCAGCAACATTGTTCAGAGCACTGTATCACTAAGAAGTGATTGCAGTGGAAAGGTGAGGAAGTTAGATGAGATCAGATGATTCCACTCCTTTTGAGTCTCGAAAACGTAATTTACCTCCCAGCTATAACATACTATTGTTGCATTGTACTTATTGTATTTGAAAATATAAAAATGTAAATATATACTATATTTTTTTCCATCATGACAGCCTCAAAGACATGAATATGTTAATAATGTGTTAACATGCATATTGTTTGTGTTTGTTCTGTATAACGCTGACGGACATGGAAATCCATTATGTTATTGACGTTTTGTCATTGACATCATCTCTGTATAGCTTTCAAACATAGCCATATTTAATCCTGTCTTTCACCTATGTATGATACGCCATTCCTTTCAAATGTTTCTGTGTTGTTATGTGAAAACTAACTCAATACACTGTGAGAGAATAAAACAGTGCCTGAAAAAACATAAGTATCTTATTCTTGTAGTACATTTCCTTCAATATTGGTTTTGGAAATAAAATGTATCTGAAATGCATTCTGACTAATGTGCATGTAGAGTGGTGTCCGAAATTACTGATACCCTTGAGATTTTGTTTAACTAGTAATATTTTTGTTGTAGTATTTGGTGCCATATTCTTAGCACGCAATGACTACATCAACCTTGTGACTCTACAAACTTGTTGGATGCATTTGCAGTTAGTTTTGGTTGTGTTTCAGATTATTTTGTGCCCAATATAAATGAATGGTAAATAATGTATTGTGTCATTTTGGAGTCACTTTTATTGTAAATAAGAATAGAATATGTTTGACCCTCTGTAACATTCTCACTCATCATCATTCATGATTTATTCAGGATTATCCGTAATCATGGCAGCATCCACATTGATGTAGAAGTGTTTAGAAACATACAGTGGCTTGCGAAAGTATTCACCCCCTTGGCATTTTCCCTATTTTGGTGCCTTACAACCTGGAATTAAAATAGATTTTTGGGGGGTTTGTATAATTTCATTTACACAACATGCCTACCACTTTGAAGATGCAAAATATTTTTTATTGTGAAACTAACAACAAATTAGAAAAAAAAACAGAAAACCTGAGCGTGCATAACTATTCACCCCCCAAATCTCTGGAAGACTGAAACAGGTTTCCCTCAATAATTTCCCTGTATTTAGCGCCATCCATCATTCCTTCAATTCTGACCAGTTTCCCAGTCCCTGCCGATGAAAAACATCCCCACAGCCTGATGCTGCCACCACCATGCTTCACTGTGGGGATGGTGTTCCCAGGGTGATGAGAGGTGTTGGGTTTACGCCAGACATAGCGTTTTCCTTGATGGCCAAAAAGCTCAATTTTAGTCTCATCTGACCAGAGTACCTTCTTCCATATGTTTGGGTAGTCTCCCACATGCCTTTTGGTGAACACCAAACGTGTTTGCTTATTTTTTTCATTAAGCAATGCCTTTTTTTCTGGCCACTCTTCCGTAAAGCCCAGCTCTGTGGAGTGTACGGCTTAAAGTGGTCCTATGGACAGATACTCCAATCTCCGCTGTGGACCTTTGCAGCTCCTTCAGGGTTATTTTTGGTCTCTTTGTTGCCTCTCTGATTAATGCCCTCCTTGGTCCGTGAGTTTTGGTGGGCGGCCCTCTCTTGGCAGGTTTGTTGTGGTGCCATATTCTTTCCATTAAAAAAAAATTGATTTAATGGTGCTCCGTGGGATGTTCAAAGTTTCTGATATTTTTTTATAACCCAACCCTGATCTGTACTTCTCCACAACTTTGTCCCTGACCAGTTTGGAGAGCTCCTTGGTCTTCATGGTGCTGTTTGCTTGGTGGTGCCACTTGCTTACTAGTGTTGCAGACTCTGGGGCCTTTCAGAACAGGTGTATATATACTGAGATCATGTGACACTTAGATTGCACACAGGTGGACTTTATTCAACTAATTACGTGACTTCTGAAGGTAATTGGTTGCACCAGATCTTATTTAGGGGATTCATCGCAAAGGGGGTGAATACATATGCACGCACCACATTTCTGTTATTTATTTTTATAATTTTTTGAAACATGTAATTTTTTTCATTTCACTTCACCAATTTTGACTATTTTGTGTATGTCCATTACATGAAATCCAAATCCAAATCAATTTAAATTACAGGTTGTAATTCAACAAAATAGGAAAAACGCCAAGGGGGATGAATACCTTTGCAAGGCACTGTACACTACCGGTCAAAAGTTTAGACACACCTACTCATTCCAGGGTTTTTCTTTATTTTTACAATTTTTTACATTGTAGAATAATAGTGAAGACATCAGAACAATGAAATAACACATATGGAATCATGTAGAAACCAAAAAAGTGTTCAACAAATCTAAATATATTTTAGATTTGAGATTCTTCAAATAGCCACCCTTTGCCTTGATGACAGCTTTGCACACTCTTGGCATTCTCTCAACCAGCTTCACCTGGAATGCTTTTCCAACAGTCTTAAAGGAGTTCCCACATATGCTGAGCACTTGTTGGCTGCTTTTCCTTCACTCTGCGTTCCGACTCATCCCAAACCATCTCAATTGGGTTGAGGTTGGGGGATTGTGGAGGCCAGGTCATCTGATGCAGCACTCCATCACTCTCCTTCTTGGTAAAATAGCCCTTATACAGCCTGGAGGTGTGTTGGGTCATTGTCCTGTTGAAAAACAAATGATAGTCCCATTAAGCCCAAACCAGATGGGATGGCGTATCGCTCCAGAATGCTGAATTTGAGATTGTTCAAATAGCCACCCTTTGCTTGGCATTCTCTCAACCAGCTTCACAAGGTAGTCACCTGGAATGTATTTCAATTAGCAGGTGTGCCTTCTTAAAAGTTAATTTGTGGACTTTCTTTCCTTCTTAATGCGTTTGAGCCAATCAGTTGTGTTGTGACAAGGTACAGAAGATAGCCCTATTTGGTAAAAGACCATGTCCATATTATGGCAAGAACAGCTCAAATGAGCAAAGAGAAACAACAGTCCATCATTACTTTAAGACATGAAGGTCAGTCAATCCGGAACATTTCAAGAACTTTGAAAGTTTCTTCAAGTGCAGTCGCAAAAACCATCAAGTGCTATGATGAAACTGGCTCTCATGAGGATCGCCAAAGGAATGAAAGACCCAGAGTTACCTCTGCTGCAGAGGGTAAGTTCATTAGAGTTACCAGCCTCAGAAATTGCAGCCCAAATAAATGCTTCACAGAGTTGAAGTAACAGACACATCTCAACATCAACTGTTCAGAGGAGACTGTGTGAATCAGGCCTTCATGGTCGAATTGCTGCAAAGAAACCACTACTAAAGGACACCAATAATAAGAAGAGACTTGCTTGGGCTAAGAAACACGAATAATGGACATTAGACCGGTGGAAATTTGTCCTTTGGTCTGGGGTCCAAATTTGAGATTTTTGGTTCCAACCTCCGTGTCTTTGTGAGACACGGTGTGGGTGAACGGATGATCTCCACATGTGTATTTCCCACCGTAAAGCATGGAGGAGGAGGTGTTATGGTGTGGGGGTGCTTTGCTGGTGACACTGTCTGTGATTTATTTAGAATTCAAGGCACACTTAACCAGCATGGCTACCACAGCATTCTGGAGCGATACGCCATCCCATCTGGTTTGGGCTTAGTGGGACTATCATTTGTTTTTCAACAGGACAATGACCCAACACACCTCCAGGCTGTGTAAAGGCTATTTTACCAAGAAGGAGAGTGATGGAGTGCTGCATTAGATGACCTGGCCTCCACAATCCCCCAACCTCAACCCAATTGAGATGGTTTGGGATGAGTCGGACCGCAGAGTGAAGGAAAAGCAGCCAACAAGTGCTCAGCATATGTGGGAACTCCTTCAAGACTGTTGGAAAAGCATTCCAGGTGAAGCTGGTTGAGAGAATGCCAAGAGTGTGCAAAGCTGTCATCAAGGCAAAGGGTGGCTATTTGAAGAATCTCAAATCTAAAATATATTTTGATTTGTTTAACACTTTTTTGGTTACTACATGATTCCATATGTGTGATTTCATAGTTTTGATGTCTTCACTATTATTCTACAATGTAGAAAATAGTAGAAATAAAGAAAAACCCTTGAATGAGTAGGTGTTCTAAAACTTTTGACCGGTAGTGTATTATATTCTTATTTATAATAAAAGTGTCTCCAACTGCAAATGCATCAAACAAGTTCATAGAGTCACATGCTTGATGTAGTCATTGCGTGCTAGGAATATGAAACTCCCGTTTCTTAGTTGTCGTGCCTCTACTCCTTTCTCTCTTTGCCTCTTGCTGTGCTCAGGTAGCAATTACAAGCTGGGCTGATTGCCATAGTCAGGGAGGAAATCAGCAGTGCCAGAAAAAGACTGTTGTTTCTGATAAATTTATTAAAGTCCCATTGTCATTTCCTGACGCAATAATGGGACAGAAGACGGGTAAAAAATAAAATAAATAAGGTTCTTGTCCTCCTCCTCCTTGTTGGGAATATAAATACTGTGAGACAGCAAAGATTTACACAACTCCAAATAGACTCCCAACTCCCTGTTCTGGGTCTTCGTTGACACAAGCACAGTGGTAGAAGCCCAAAGGCTGACCTAGGAGGAGCACACCATACCCAAACCCCAATACCAACCCTAACCTTCAATATTAGGTAAAACACCAACCAAACTGGTCTTTAGATCAGCACTCACAGGCTTTTTCATCCTTCACCTGATTAAACCAACCCTATCTTGCAGAGAGGTAGAAAAGCCTCTCCGTCTGTCCATCCATCTGCCTTGACTCATCCCTATACAGAAGCGGATGCCTATACATATTCCTAAATAGAAGTGGATACTCAATGTCCATTGTCTGCCTGCTGCAACCTTTTTGCTACTTGGCTACTCCATTACACAGTTAAGGGACTCCAGTGCACTTCTGGAGTCCCTTAACTCTGAGCAGGGAGAGAAATATTTCATGATGGCACAATGTCGCTCAGCTGAGTGCTGTCTTGAGTACATGTGAATTTAACATGTGAGATGTAAAGGTGGAAGTCAGAGGTATAATAGAGAAGAGAGCGGAGAAGGAAATACACTGACACTGACAGAAAGTGTTTCAGTGCACATGCATGTGGACCCCCATCCCTTGCACATTTTTGTTAAGTTATTCTAACACCACTACATCTGATTTAGCTTGTCAACTAGTCTTCAAGCCCTTGATTAGTTGAATCAGCTGTGCTAGAGCTGGGATAGAACAACAATGTGCACTATCTAGGATTCCCAGAGGAACGGATGAGGAACACTGGCATATACAGACATTTTTCAAAAGACTCTTCCAACCGTATTCAAAGTTCACTGCTTCAAGGCATGACATCCTCCCACGCTTCGATGGATGTGCCAGGAAGAGTCAAAACAGTGGGTGGAAAGAAGATAGAAATTCCCCAAAGTACATTACATCGGTAATGAACAAGATCAAAACACCACAACCTTTCGCTTCTAAAGTGACTTGTAATCTTATTCTCAAAAGCAATCAGAAACTAACGTAAACAAATTCATTGGAATTCCTCATTCGTCCCTCAGTTGTGACAATTAATTGAAACATAGTGAAAGACACCTTTAATTCGTATCTTGATTTTAGATTCACCATCCTGTTAAATTGTAATTAAAAACCAGCTCTGTTGAATTCCAAGAATATATTGCTGTGCTCTCTGTACCTACATGAAATGAACATCAATAGTACAGTAGGTAACTAGATTTATTCGCAGACACAAATAAAATAGTAATTTTCTGGATCCTAATGACTAATACATTTTTGTCATTTAGCAGACGCTCTTATCCAGAGCGACTTACATGAGCAATTAGGGTTAAGTGCCTTGCTTAAGGGCACATTGACTGATTTTTCACCTAGTCGGCACAGGGATTAGAACCAGCAACCTTTCGGTTACTGGCACAACGCTCTTACCCACTAAGCTACCTGCCGCCCATAATGTAGGGTTATATGACTTTTTATAAATTAGTCAGTCAGATCGTGGCTTTTCCATTCCTATTACTTGGCCAGTGCTATTCCTAGGTGAGAATGTGTTGTAATTCTGTGGTTATCTCTGCATGAAATGTGAGGGTAAGTAGTCACTACTTGGCACACATATAACCTTACGAAAGCACACTTCAGAGTCAGAGGGGTAAAATATATCTTAAAAGCAAAAGAGAATGAAGACTTTCTCACTGCAGGAGGGTGGCAAAGACTTAGTAGAAAATGAGTGTGCCTGTGTATAACCTCAATAAAGAACCACATGGTGCACAACATCCAACAGCAATGTACTTTATCCAGCCCCACTGGTGCACTTGTACATGCATTACACCTCTTAATACCCCAATAATTCACTACCAGCCATTCCAGGCCCATCAGACCTCATCTACAGTACTCAGCTCTATTGCTCCATAATACTGCTTTGTGGGCATTTCTATCAGTCTCAAGTCATTAGACACAGACGGGCGCATTGATACTGTTGAATATTTCTCTGTCTCTCATTCGCAGATGAATCAGAGACAACAGGAAAAGAAAGCCACTCCAGTCCAGAGTGGATGTGTGCAGCAGGATAAAGAGCTGGACGAATATGGGATGAATATAACATGAGGCCGGCCTGTAAAATATGCATCTCCATCCTGGCAATGATAGACCTGTTCAGCTGCTCAGCCTCTTCACTTAATTTATCAGCCCAATGTTTTTAGAACACATGACTCACTCATGACATGAGAGAGGGAGAGAGGGGGATAGGGGGAGGGAGAGTGAGAGAGAAAAAGAGAGAGAGAGAAAGAGAGAGAGAGAACCTTCATCCAAATGGTACAAATCACGGCTGTCAGTTTGGGTCCAGGGTGGATTGTTGACAGAGTGAATTATCGGCAGGGGATCAGATGGTGCTTGAGCAGCATATCGACAGATCTACTGGTCTATCAGATAGGAACGGAACCTTACCAGGGGAACATTAGAGTCAAATAATGACTGAGACAGCAGGTCTGTTTCCTTTATTTGGAAGGGGTCTTGTCTGTCTCGAAAATGACATTACAGTATGTAACAGAAGTACTTAGTACATGTTTGTTCTTGTGAATCTACAGGGCTCAACAGGTTAATGCTTTCCATGCCTTGGTAAACGAGAGAGTTAGGCGTAATGGGAAGAATGACAAGAATGAATTAGAGATGAATAGAGAGATGAACACAATTGAGTGTCACGCATGCCACACACTTGACTATTACACTTAGATGCATTTCCACCCTACAAATCAGGCCCACTGTCCAGGTAAGTGGGAAACCAAATGCCTCTTCAAACCCAGGACCAATGGAACACAACGACAACTCAATCGCGGTTTGACAATCCCTCCATTGGCAGGTTGGATGCCAAGGCTCATTTATCGTGTGTTGTTCGGTGGCAGTTTTGCTTCCGAGCTTCATTTACTGTGGGATTTCACAGGATTTAGATGAGCGTGGTGAATGATGGCCTCCCACTACAGGAGTGGGAGACAGACAGACAGTCATTAATGCAGGTGTGAAGTGTAAACCTCCCCAGTCTTACCGTCTTCATGTCAATCATGTCTAAAGTGAGCTGAGGGCGTAGGAAGTGGGGAGAGGGGGAAGGTGGCATGTCTTGTAATGTGGGTGTGTCAGAGTGTGGGTCAATTGAATATGAATTTAGTATTCCTTTTAGGGATTGAATAGAACATGTTTTAAAAAAAACATTAGTACCACTTAGAGAAGAAACAGGAACATTTATTCTAAAAGAGCATAGCCTACATGTACGTATTTTATCTTATCACGCACCACCTTGCAATCTTTTAGCCAACATTTCAAATCAGTTGTGTCTGCATCCTCTTATTAAGGATGTGCACTCCTTACCAGGGAATAAATGTATGTAGTGACATTATCATCAGATTAACGTTGGTAGTGTGTGTGTGGGGGAAAGGCTTCAAAATGATGTTGCCATGGTGATGCTGTCTCTGTGCAGCTTCGACTTGGCAGTGTGTTGAATCATCGAGATGCAGCAGGTTGTTGACTTGAATACATTGAGATGAGATACAACAAAGCCACAGAAGCCAGCATGACATCCCAAACAAGGCCATGTAAACCAGAATGGCATCACATTCAAAGTCATGGCAAACAGCACAAAATCAAAGCCATGGCAATAGCATTATCATTATTAAAGCCATCATTGAATCACAAACCAATCAACTGCATTATTATCTAATTACAGTGCAATTATTGAAGTACTGCGTAACAACATGTTACTATAACTGAAGTACAACGCTATTTGGCTGGCAGCCACACAAGTAAATGAGCTTACAATGAAAAAAGCAATAAGGTATTTTTTGCAAAAACGATGCATGGCCATCATATTTCAAAAGTTTATCATAGAAAGATAGTAGCCAGCTACATTTGCTAATGTTTTGATTAAAGTTAACCTTGCATTTTACTGGAGAAAAGTAGGCTGGCTACACCGAGAAAAGTAGCTACACCAGTCAGAGCGTTCTCTGCTGGTAGAATGCCTGTCAGTAGCGGTGCTTGGGTAAAATCACCAGGGAGGCCAATCCAGAAGAAAAAAAAGTAATATTACAACCTATGTGTTGTGATAATTGCGTTGTTTGCTCTATAACCTGTTACAGTAGTTCATATGCCTTGACACCGTGATATATAGGCCTAAGGCTGAGACAATAAGAACACAGTGGAAGAATAAATTCAACCACACATTTGTTTTGTTACAAAACCGGAGAGCAACATCTGTCCGGTGAAGTCCACAAACATATTGCATGTAACAAAAAGTTAGCTGACCATCAGCATGGTCAAGCAAGGTAATGTTTCCGACATTTTCGGACTACTAAACAACTATTGATTTAGACTCATGGAGAGTTACCGCAAGTCACAAAGAAAACAGGAGCTGCCTCCACTATTCCAGCACCATTTCAACTTCCAACATTTCAACATAATCTAATCACCTATGTTTAGTCTAATACAGTGACAACTAAAAGATATAGAAACGATTTAGTCCAATCAACGTAAGCTAAATATGATGTGGCTCTCCATGGTATTTTTTATTTATTTATTTCACCTTTATTTAACCAGGTAAGCCAGTTGAGAACAAGTTCTCATTTACAACTGCGACCTGGCCAAGATAAAGCAAAGCAGTGCGATAAAAACAAACACAGAGTTACATATAGGGTAAAAAAACATAAAGTCAAAAATACAACAGAAAATATATATACAGTGTGTGCAAATGTAGCAAGTTATGGAGGTAAGGCAATAAATAGGCTATAGTGCAAAATAATTACAATAGTATTAACACTGGAATGCTAGATGTGCAAGAGATTATGTGCAAATAGAGATACTGGGGTGCAAAAGAGCAAAAATAAATAACAATATAGGGATGAGGTAGTTGGGTGGGCTAATTTCAGATGGGCTGTGTACAGGTGCAGTGATCGGTAAGGTGCTCTGACAACTGATGCTTAAAGTTAGTGAGGGAGATAAGAGTCTCCAGCTTCAGATATTTTTGCAATTCGTTCCAGTCATTGGCAGCAGAGAACTGGAAGGAATGGCGGCCAAAGGAGGTGTTGGCTTTGGGAATGACCAGTGAGATATACCTGCTGGAGCGTAGACTACGGGTGGGTGCTGCTATGGTGACCAATGAGCTAAGATAAGGCGGGGATTTGCCTAGCAGTGATTTATAGATTGCCTGGAGCCAGTGGGTTTGACGACGAACATGTAGTGAGGACCAGCCAACAAGAGCGTACAGGTCACAGTGGTGGGTAGCGTATGGGGCTTTGGAGACAAAACGGATGGCACTGTGATAGACTACATCCAATTTGCTGAGTAGAGTGTTGGAGGCTATTTTGTAAATGACATCGCCGAAGTCAAGGATCGGTAGGATAGTCAGTTTTACGAGGGCATGTTTGGCAGCATGAGTGAAGGAGGCTTTGTTGCGAAATAGGAAGCCGATTCTAGATTTAACTTTGGATTGGAGATTCTTTATGTGAGTCTGGAAGGAGAGTTTACAGTCTAACCAGACACCTAGGTATTTGTAGTTGTCCACATACTCTAGGTCAGACCCGTCAAGAGTGGTGATTCTAGTCGGGTGGGCGGGTGCCAGCAGCGTTCGATTGAAAAGCATGCATTTAGTTTTACTAGTGTTTAAGAGCAGTTGGAGGCTACTGAAGGAGTGTTGTATGGCATTGAAGCTCGTTTGGAGGTTTGTTAACACAGTGTCCAATGAAGGGCCAGATGTATACAAAATGGTGTCGTCTGCGTAGAGGTGGATCTGAGAGTCACCAGCAGCAAGAGCGACATCATTGATATACACGGAGAAAAGTGTCGGCCCAAGAATTGAACCCTGTGGCACCCCCATAGAGACTGCCATATGTCCAGACAACAGGCCCTCCGATTTGACACACTGAACTCTATCTGAGAAGTAGTTGGTGAACCAGGCGAGGCAGTCATTTGAGACACCAAGGCTATTTAGTCTGCCAATAAGAATGCGGTGGTTGACAGAGTCGAAAGCCTTGGCCAGGTCGATGAAGACGGCTGCACAGTACTGTCTATTATCAATCGCGGTTATAATATCGTTTAGGACCTTGAGCGTGGCTGAAGTGCACCCATGACCAGCTCGGAAACTGGATTGCATAGCGGAGAAGGTACGGTGGGATTCGAAATGGTCGGTGATCTGTTTGTTAACTTGGCTTTCAAATACTTTCGAAAGGCAGGGCAGGATGGATATAGGTCTGTAGCAGTTTGGATCTAGAGTGTCACCCCCTTTGAAGAGGGGGATGACCGCGGCAGCTTTCAATCTCTGGGGATCTCAGACGTTATGAAAGAGAGGTTGAACAGACTAGTAATAGGGGTTGCGACAATTTCGGCGGCTAGTTTTAGAAAGAAAGGGTCCAGATTGTCTAGCCCAACTGATTTGTAGGGGTCCAGATTTTGCAGCTCTTTCAAAACGTCAGCTGTCTGAATTTGTGTGAAGGAGAAGCGGGGGGGCATGGGCAAGTTTCAGCGGAGGGTGCAGAGTTGGTGGCCGGGGTAGTGGTAGCCAGATGGAAAGCATGGCCAGCTGTAGCAAAATGCTTGTTGAAATTCTCGATTATTGTAGATTTATCGGTGGTGATAGTGTTTCCTAGCCTCAGTGCAGTGGGCAACTGGGAGGAAGTGCTCTTATTCTCCATGGACTTTACAGTGTCCCAAAACATTTTGGAGTTAGTGCTACAGGATGCAAATTTCTGTTTGAAAAAGTTTGCCATTGCTTTCCTGACTGCTTGTGTATATTGGTTCCTAACTTCCCTGAAAAGTTGCATATCGCGGGGGCTATTTGATGCTAATGCAGTACGCCACAGGATGTTTTTGTGCTGGTCAAGGGCAGTCAAGTCTGAGGAGAACCAGGGGCTATATCGGTTCTTAGTTCTGTATTTTTTGAATGGGGCATGTTTATTTAAGATTGAGAGGAAATTACTTTTAAGGAACAACCAGGCATCCTCTACTGATGGAATGAGATCTATATCCATCCAGGATACCTGGGCCAGGTCAATTAGGAAGGCCTGCTCGCTAAAGTGTTTTAGGGAGCGTTTGACAGTGATGAGGGGTGGTCGTTTGACCGCGGACCCGTTACGGACGCAGAAAATAAGGCAGTGATCGCTGAGATCCTGGTTGAAGACAGCTGAGGTGTATTTAGAGGGTATGTTAGTCAGGATGATATCTATGAGGGTACCCATGTTTACGGATTTAGGGTTGTACCTGGTAGGTTCGTTGATAATTTGCGTGAGGTTGAGGGCATCTAGTTTGGATTGTAGGATGGCCGGGGTATTAAGCATATCCCAATTTAGGTCACCAAGCAGTACGAACTCTGAGGATAAATGGGGGGCAATCAATTCACATATGGTGTCCAGGGCACATCTGGGGGCTGAGGGGGGTCTGTAGCAAGCGGCAACAGTGAGAGACTTATTTCTGGAAAGGTGGATTTTTAGAAGTAGAAGCTCAAACTGTTTGGGCACAGACCTGGATAGTATGATAGAGCTCTGCAGGCTATCTCTACAGTAGATTGCAACTCCACCCCCTTTGGCAGTTCTATCTAGACGGAAAATGTTATAGTTGGGGATGGAAATTTCAGAATTTTTGGTGGCCTTCCTGAGCCAGGATTCAGACACTGCTAGAACATCAGGGTTGGCGGAGTGTGCTAACGCAGTGAATAACTCAAACTTAGGAAGTAGACTTCTGATGTTTACGTGCAAGAAACCAAGACTTTTACGATTACAGAAGTCAGCAAATGATAGCGCCTGGGGAGTAGGAGTGATACTGAGGGCTGCAGGGCCTGGGTTAGCCTCTACATCACCAGAGGAACAGAGGAGGACTAGAATAAGTATACGGCTAAAGGCTTTAAGAACTGGTCTTCTAGTGCGTTGGGTACATAGAATAAAGGGGGCAGATTTCCGGGTGTTGTAGAAAAGATTCAGGGCATTATGTACAGACAAGGATATGGAAGGATATGAGTAAAGTGGGGGTAAACCTAAGCGTTGGGTAACAATGAAAGAGATAGTATCACTAGAGGAACCAATTGAGTCGGTCTCTGCGTGTATAGGGGGTGGGACAAAGGAGCTATCTAAGGCAGGTTTAGCTGGGCTGGGGGATCTACAGTGAAATAGTACAATTAGAAATAACCGAATCAACAATAAGCTAACCATGTTTGGGCTGAGGCTAAACATAAACAGGATGTAGTACCGTAAAAAGGAACAGTCCAGCAGACATCAGCTGTATAGCTGAGTTATCATAAGGTCCGGTGAACAGCAATAGGATAGTTCGGAGGCTGCTAAAGCACTAGCAGGTAAGAGGCCACGGCGTAAGAGGCCACGGCTAGCGTGTGCTAGCGGGCCGGGGCTAGCAGATGGAATCTTCGTGGTCGACGTCGTCGTAACCACATCAGACGATTTCGTCGGCAGACCAGTCATGTAGGATCGGCGGGGCTCCGTGTCAACACTAGGTGGTCCCGTCCGGTTGACAGAGAGGTAGATAGCCGGGAGATGGGCCTAGCTCAGGATGATTAGCCAGACCACAGCGTCCATTTAGTTGAAGCTAGCTGGTAGCGATGAATCCGGAGTTAAAAGGTCCGGTGATTCAGTGATTCCGGCAGAAAAACTGATATGTTCTGGGTCGACAACGCGCTGTGCAGACTGGCCGAATATCCGGTGATTAATATCCAGTGATTAAATTAATCCCGCAGAAAAAAAATCCAATGTTCTGGGTGAAATACCGCTAACTGTGGCTAATAGCAAGTAGCTAGTTAGCTGGCTAGCTAGTTTCAACTGGAGATTCTAGATAAAAGGTAAGTCAATAATAGAATCCGTTCCACATTGAGTGAGGCGGGTTGCAGGAAAGTATATTTTGTAGAAGGATGAAAAGTCTGATAGGGAAATATGTATGAAAAATACAAAAAACTGGGTATTTACAGGCTATTTATAGACACACAACAAAAACAGAACTGCACTACTTCGCCATCTTGGATAAAAAACAAACAAAAAAAAAACATTTTCTGTGTGTGTATGTGCGTGCAAGTAGAAAAAACATGTTGACTCGCCCTACTTGTAGAAAACCGCCTATGCCATCCTCCTCTTCCATGTTGCCTAAACGGTCTATGACTCTGTCATGATACAGTACACGCTTTTCGTTTTTGTTGTCCTAGGCTACCTGGCTAAAAATCTTGCTCGCTAGCCTAACTTCGTTTCATGGGCAACGTTAGGTAGTGAACATTAACCTTAACCTTAAACTAGTTAACAATAACATTAACCTTCTACATCGCCATTATAATCGTTGGCCAGTACAGAGAATTAAGTAAAACCACAAGTCCAAATTCCTATCACCATCCATGGCTAATTTAGGAAAGGGACAATTTTAGCTAGCAAGCTAGCCACTGGAGGACAACAACACAACGAGATGAAACAATTCAAGTTGTTTCTGTCAATGCTCTCGATGCGATTTGATAGGAGTGACGCTAAATCCAAACTGGCTTCCCTTTACACTTTTTTTTTGGTGCGCCAGGACCATTCACAGTTGAGCTCACTCAGATTAGCTCAATGCTGATTGGCTATTATTTTATACTTTTTTATCAAGGAAGGCAAAATGCTCGCCCAAAAAAGTGTCAAGGTAAGCCAGTTCAATGCTACGGGCGGCAACAGTGCTACGGGTGGCAACAATGTCATACTCTTTTGGACGAGACAGCATCAGATAGATGGCCTACACATACAGAGACAAAGGGGCGCTGTTTCGCTCGCTCGGATGCTTTCTCTGGTGAGATACATTCAGCCTCTTGCGAATTGAAGGAAAATTATGAAACACAGAGAGACGAAAGATAAATAATTTTACATGTTTTTTGTTTGTTGTTTTTTTGTCAATTTTTGGGCGAAGCCTGGCTTCCCTTGGCATCCATGAATACACACCACTGCCCGTTTGTGAATTCTCATCCTAGTGGAGAAATGCAACTGAAGCACAACATTTGTTTGATGACGAGCAGAAGCATTTTAAATATGCGTTTACAAAACGCAGCAACATTTCTTATGCATTTAATATTTTTTCCTGCGTGAAAAACAAACAATTCTGCGATAATGTGACCCCTAAGTTAAACTTGCTAGTTGTCTAAGTAAGTGGCTGAATTAATAAGGTATCGTATTGTGTTAGCTTTCGGCCGTGTTTGAGAAGTCAAAGCCCTTTGGATGAGTTATCTGTACAACTGCCACTGGAGCTTGATTTCCTTGCGTTTTTCTCCTCTCCCTTCTGGGCCCATCTGCTCCTCCCCCATCTTCTCTGAGCAGAGCAGGCAGGCCCGTTGCCCTAGTGACTCCAGACTCCACACAGACACAGCATGTACAAGGGCTGTCCCCGACAAAAAAAATCTTAGTCCGATAGTTGTCTGTTCTTTCGAACAACAGATTGGTCTACATTTATAAACGTGTATTTTTCCCTAATAAGACACATCCTATGGGGTGGGGGGGGGTAGATCACCTTTAATATTGAAGATAGATTGTGGCTTCCATCAATGTAATTGTCTGCATCATTTCCAATCCCCCAATATATATATATATATATATATATATATATATATATATATATATATATATATATATATATAGTGCCTTCGGAAAGTATTCAGACCCCTTCACTTTTTTCACATTTTGTTACGTTACAGCTTAATTCTAAAATTGATGAAATTGTTTTCCCCCTTCATCAATCTACACACAATACCCCATAATGACAAAGCAAAAACAGGTTTGTAGAAATGTTTGCTAATTTATTAAAAATAAAAAAACGAAAATAACACATTTACATAAGTATTCAGACCCTTTACTCAGTACTTTGTTGAAGAACCTTTGGCAGCGATTACAGCATTGAGTCTTCTTGGGTATGACGTTACAAGCGTGGCACATCTGTATTTGGGGAGTTTCTCCCATTCTTCTCTGCAGATCCTCTCAAGCTCTGTCAGGTTGGCTGGGGAGTGTTGCTGCACAGCAATTTTCAGGTATCTCCAGAGATGTTCGATCGGGTTCAAGTCCGGTCTCTGGCTGGGCCACTCAAGTACATTCAGAGACTTGTCCCGAAGCCACTCCTGCGTTATCTTTGCTGTGTGCTTAGGGTCATTGTCCTGTTGGAAGGTGAACCTTTGCCCCAGTCTGAGGTCCTGAGCGCTCTGCAGCAGGTGTTTATCAAGGATCTCTCTATACTTTGCTCTGTTCATTTTCCCCTCGATCCTGACTAGTCTCCCAGTCCCTGCCGCTGAAAAACATCTCCACATCATGATGCTGCCACCACCATGCTTCACTGTAGGGATGGTGCCAGGTTTCCTCCAGACGTGACGCTTGGCATTCAGGCTAAAGAGTTCAATCTTGGTTTCCTCAGACCAGAGAATCTTGTTTCTCATGGTCTAAGAGTCTTTAGGTGCCTTTTGGCAAACTCCAAGCAGGCTGTCATGTGCCTTTTACTGAGGAGTGGCTTCAATCTGGCAACTCTAGCATAAAGGCCTGATTGGTGGAGTGCTGCAGAGATGGTTGTGCTTCTGGAAGGTTCTCCCATCTCCACAGAGGAACTCTAGAGCTCTGTCAGAGTGACCATTGGGTTCCCCTCCCTGACCAAGGCCCTTCTCCCCCAATTGCTCAGTTTGGCCGGGCGGCCAGCTCTAGGAAGAGTCTTGGTAGTTCAAAACTTCTTCCATTTAAGAATGATGGAGGCAACTGTGTTCATGGGGACCTTGAATGCTGCAGAAATGTGTTGGTACCCTTCCCCAGATCTGTGCCTCTACACAATCCTGTCTCGGAGCTCTACGGACAATTCCTTCGACTTCATGGCTTGGTCTTTGCTCTGACATGCACTGTCAACTGTGGGACCTTATATAGACAGGTGTGTGCCTTTCTAAATCATGTCCAATCAATTGAATTTTCCACAGGTGGACTCCAATGAAGTTGTAGAAACATCTCAAGGATGATCAATGGAAACAGAATGCACCTGTGCTCAATTTCGAGTCTCATAGCAAAGGGTCTGAATACTTATGTAAACAAGGTATTTCTGTTTTGTTTTTTTAATACATTTGCAAAAAGTTCTAAAAACCTGTTTTCGCTTTGTAATTATGGGGTATTGTGTGTAGATTGCTGATAATTTTTCTCCATTTAATCAATTTTAGAATAAGGCTGTAACGTAACAAAATGTGTAAAAAGTCAAGGGGTCTGAATACTTTCCGAAGGCACTGTATATTTTGAAATATGTATAAAATATTTATACATTTTTGTATATTTTCCTTTATTATTTTCCCCTAACCCTCCCCTAATTGGAGTAAACTAATGGACAACAACACTTAGATTTCTACTTCCAGCTTATACATACTATGTACATTTGACGGAAACAGTATATTTTTTCAATAGTTATCTTTTGTTTGTTTTTAGTCCCATCCTTTAGCTACTCTCAATCCCTCCCATGTACTGTATCTCTGAAGACCATCCAGTTTTGATTTCTATTTTTCATATACCGTGAGGGAAAAAGTATTTGATCCCCTGCTGATTTTGTACATTTGCCCACTGACAAAGAAATGATCAGTCTATAATTTTAATGGTAGGTTTATTTGAACAGTGAGAGACAGAATAACAACAACAAAATCCAGAAAAAAGCATATCAAAAATGTTATAAATTGATTTGCATTTTAATGAGGGAAATAAGTATTTGACCCCCTCTCAATCAGAAAGATTTCTGGCTCCCAGGTGTCTTTTATACAGGTAACGAGCTGAGATTAGGATCACACTCTTAAAGGGAGTGTTCCTAATCTCAGCTTGTTACCTGTATAAAAGACACCTGTCCACAGAAGCAATCAATCAATCAGATTCCAAACTCTCCACCATGGCCAAGACCAAAGAGCTCTCCAAGGATGTCAGGGACAAGATTGTAGACCTACACAAGGCTGGAATGGGCTACAAGACCATCGCCAAGCAGCTTGGTGAGAAGGTGACAACAGTTGCCGCGATTATTCGCAAATGGAAGAAACACAAAATAACTGTCAATCTTCCTCGGCCTGGGGCTCCATGCAAGATCTCACCTCGTGGAGTTGCAATGATCATGAGAACGGTGAGGAATCAGCCCAGAACTACACAGGGGGATCTTGTCAATGATCTCAAGGCAGCTGGGACCATAGTCACCAAGAAAACAATTGGTAACACACTACGCCGTGAAGGACTGAAATCCTGCAGCGCCCGCAAGGTCACCCTGCTCAAGAATGCACATATACAGGCCCGTCTGAAGTTTGCCAATGAAGATCTGAATGATTCAGAGGAGAACTGGGTGAAAGTGTTGTGGTCAGATGAGACCAAAATGGAGCTCTTTGGCATCAACTCAACTCACCGTGTTTGGAGGAGGAGGAATGCTGCCTATGACCCCAAGAACACCATCCCCACCATCAAACATGGAGGTGGAAACATTATGCTTTGGGGGTGTTTTTCTGCTAAGGGGACAGGTCAACTTCACCGAATCAAAGGGACGATGGACGGGGCCATGTACCGTCAAATCTTGGGTGAGAACCTCCTTCCCTCAGCCAGGGCATTGAAAATGGGTCGTGGATGGGTATTCCAGCATGACAATGACCCAAAACACATGGCCAAGGCAACAAAGGAGTGGCTCAAGAAGAAGCACATTAAGGTCCTGGAGTGGCCTAGCCAGTTTCCAGACCTTAATCCCATAGAAAATCTGTGGAGTGAGCTGAAGGTTCGTGTTGCCAAACGTCAGCCTCGAAACCTTAATGACTTGGAGAAGATCTGCAAAGAGGAGTGGGACAAAATCCCTCCTAAGATGTGTGCAAACCTGGTGGCCAACTACAAGAAACGTCTGACCTCTGTGATTGCCAACAAGGGTTTTGCCACCAAGTACTAAGCCATGTTTTGCACAGGGGTCAAATACTTATTTCCCTCATTAAAATGCAAATCAATTTATAACATTTTTGACATGCGTTTTTCTGGATTTTTTTGTTGTTATTCTGTCTCTCACTGTTTAAATAAACCTACCATTAAAATTATAGACTGATCATGTCTTCGTCAGTGGGCAAACGTACAAAATCAGCAGGGGATCAGATACTTTTTTCCCTCACTGTATTTTCAACTGTGCTGTGATGTTTCACAAAATATCAGAACCTTTCTATTCTCATAGTTTCTAAAGATTGTAAATTAAGGATAAACATTTTTGCTAAGAGTATTATTATATTATTGATCGATATTCAAATCACCCAGCAGTGCTATTTGCAGAGTTAGCTCCAGGTAAATGTTGCAATTCTTCAGCCATTCCTGAACCTGCGACCAAAAACAAGCTACATATGGACAGTACCAAAACAAATGATCTAATGATTCTGTCTCTCCACAGCAAAATCTGCAGAGCTGGGATGGTTGTATCCCCCATATATATAACATTCTATTGGTTGCAAGAATTTTGTATAATAATTTAAATTGAAACATTTGAAGTTTTGAATCCAGCGTCGTTTTGTGTATCAGTTCAGAAACCATGTGCCATGGAATCAGTACATTGAAAATCTCCTCCCAACTATTTTGCTATCTATATGGCACAGCTGTAAATGTTTTGGTCCTTAAATGAAACTGGTATACTTTATTATTCACCACAATTTTCTTCAACCAATTTTGGTTTTTAATGCAGGGCCGACAGACAAGTTCCTTACTTTCTCCCCCTTCCACTTGCCTACTAATCTGCTAGAGAACCAGTTCGGATTTAAGTATAACTTTTCTATGACTGAAGCCTTTAGTGAGAGGTCTAATGCTTTAATATTTAAAAATTTCTGCCATCCGAATTCATATTCATTATATAAATAGGCCCATTTAATTTTGTCTGGCTTACCGTTCCAAATAAAATCAAATATTTTTTGCTCACATCATTTAAAAAACAAGTCGTTAGGTGTAGGCAAAGCCATAAGCAAATAGGTAAACTGAGATATGACTAAAGAGTTAATCAGGGTGGTTTTTCCACAAATAGACAGGTATTTTTCTTTCCATGGTAGCAAGATCTTATCTATTTTTGCTAATTATCTATTAAAATGTATTGAAGTGAGATAATTTATTTATTTCGGGATATGAATACAGAGAATGTCCACTTCACCGTCAGACCATTTTATTGGGTAAACTACACGGTAATGTAAACGTTTTATTATTGAGTGATCCAATACATAATATAGTACACTTATCATAATTTGGTTGTTATCCAGAGAGGTTAGAAAACTTTTCTAGATCCTCTATGAATCTGTGGAGGGATCCAAATTGTGGAATTAAAAGAAAACATGAATCATCAGCGTACAATGACACCTTTGTTTATAAGCCCTGGATTTCTAGCCCCTTGATATTATTGTTGGATTGGATTTTAATAGATAACATTTTGATGGCCATAGTAAATAGATATGCTGATAGTGGACAACCTTGTTTTACTCCTCTTGACAGTTTAATACTTTCTGAGAAGTAGCCATTATTTACAATTTTACACCTAGGGTTACTATACATAACTTTAACTAATTGTATGAGAGATTCTCCAAAATTGAAATATTCCAGGCATTTATATATAAATTTTTGGTATACCTCAACTGGTATGCCATCCAGCCCTGGAGTTTTCCTGGACTTAAAGGCTTTCATTGCATCATGAAGTTCCTCCTCTGTAATTCAGCCTTCATGTGAGTCGTTCTGTACAGCGGTTAATTGTACATTATCAATAGAAAAAAATCCTTACAGTTAACTTCGGTTAGTGGAGATGGAGGAGACTGAAACGAAAACATATGCTTAAAGTACTTTGCTTCCTCTTTCAAAATATTGTTTGGGGAATCATTGGTGACTCTGTCGTTTGGAACAAGTTTCAGTATGTTATTTTTGGTAGCATTTCTATGTTAAAGATTTTTTAATAATTTAATGCATTTTTCCCCATATTCCATCCAGTTCGCTTTATTTTTTATAATATATTACACTTGATCTTTATTGAATAAGTTCCAACATTTATTTTTGTTTTACCTCCAACATATTCTGTGCCTCTATGGTACAGTTTTTATTACTATCTATCTGTACCGTTAGTCCCTCTATTTTCTTTGTTAAAAACCTCTTAAGGATCAGACCCTTTCTTTCAATTTTCGCCTAAAATGACATACCCAAATCTAACTGCCTGTAGCTCAGGACCTGAAGCAAAGATATGCATATTCTTGATACCATTTGAAAGGAAACACTTTGAAGTTTGTGGAAATGTGAAATTAATGTAGGAGAATATAACACATTAGATATGGTAAAAGATAATACAAACAAAAAAACATGCATTTTCTATTTTAGTTTTTGTTCCATCATCTTTGAAATGCAAGAGAAAGGCCACAATATAATATTGCAGTTTAGGCGCAATCTAGATTTTGGTCTCTAGATGGCAGCAGTGTGTGTGCAAAGTTTCAGATTTATCCAGTGAAGCGTTGCAATACTGGACTATTTTGTATGAAGTCTGCCCAGATGTGCCGAATTGGTCAATTGATACATTTTCAAATACATAGCTATAGAGAACATACAAAAATTATAGGGTAATACAAAATGTAAGTTTACACACTCCCAGGAATGTCATACATGATGGATCATTAGCTTATTCACTAACTTTTACACATCTAGATGGCCGGGCAGGGTGGGTGTGGCGCCAGAGACAGCAAAGGTTCAAACTGTAGAACACAGTTCCTACATTTGAATATAAAAATGGATTTTATCAAACAAAACTATGCTACATTTTATCTCTGGGACCCTCAGGATGACAAATCAGAGCAGGATTACTGAATGTAAGTACATTATTTACCTTCAGAGGTGAATGTATCAAACCAGTTGCCGTGATACGTTTTTTGTTGTTGTGCACTCTCCTCAAACAATAGCATGGTATTTTTTCACTGTAAAAGCTACTGTAAATTGGACAGTGCAGTTAGATTAACAAGATTTGAAGCTTTCTGCCCATATAAGACATGTCTAGGTCCTGTAAAGTTTGCTGTTACTTACAACAGTCATGCTAATCACATTAGCGCACGTTAGCTCAACTGTCCCATATACGGGACACCGATCCCGTAGAGGTTAATATGAACTCTTTTGACCTAAATTGCTTTTGTTTTAAAGATGAGTATTGAATTGCATGACCTCTAAAGGTACATTTAAAAGTGTCCCATACAATAAGGGGATCTGCTGTACCTATGTTATGTCGGAAAAAGTCAGTTATAAATTATTTTGTCCTGGTTAAAAACAAGTTGTCATCCAATAGGCTTTGATTAAATTTCCAATATCCTCGCCCACGTGGAAATTCTGTAAGAGTAATGTATATGCCAATTATTTGATGGTCAGACCGCATTCTCTCCCCTATCAACACTTTTTAAACTTTTGGTGCCAGCAAGAATGACATAAGAAAGTAGTCAAGACGGCTATCTTGATTGAGCCTCCCCCATGTACTGTATATCTCACTAGGTCAGGATATTTAAGCCTCCATATATCCACTAGTTCCAATATATCCATGATATTCGTGATTTCCTTAAGTGCATGAGGGTGATAGCTTGAAGTGTGATTTCCTTTACGGTCCATTGAGGTATTTAAAACCATGTTATAATCTCCCACCATAATAATAGAGTCTTGTATTGCTTATAGGCTTGATAAAATATTATATATATTTCAAAGAAGTGTGGATCATCATTATTTGGACCGTATAGATTAATGAGCCAAATCTGTTTATGGTCCAATAACACATTCAAAAGGATCTATCTACCTTGTGGATCTGTTTTAACAATTTGCACATTCGGATCAAAATGATTGTTACTTAATATCATCACCCCTTTTGAGTTTCTTTGCCCATGGGAGAAGTACACTACCAGTCAAAAGTTTGGACACACCTACTCATTCAAGGGTTTTTCTTTATTTTTACCATTTTTTACATTGTGGAATAATTGTGAAGACATCAAAACTAGGAAATAACTCATGTGGAATCATGTAGTAACCAAAAAATTTTAAAAAAATCTAAATATATGTTATATTTGAGATTGTTCAAATAGCCACCCTTTGCCTTGATGACAGCTTTGCACACTCTTGCATTATCTCAACCAGCCTCATGAGGTAGTCACCTGGAATGCATTTCAATTAACAGGTGTGCCTTACTAAAAGTTAATTTGTGGAATTTCTTTCCTTCTTAATGCGTTTGTGCCAATCAGTTGTGTTGTGACAAGGTAGAGGGGGTATACAGAAGATAGCCCTATTTGGTAAAAGACCAAGTCCATATTATGGCAAGAACAGCTTAAATAAGCAAAGAGAAAGGACAGTCCATCATTACTTTAAGATATGAAGGTCAGTCAATACAGAACATTTCAATAACTTTTAAAGTTTCTTCAAGTGCAGTCGCAAAAACCATCAAGCACTATGATGAAACCGGCTCTCATGAGGACCACCACAGGAATGGAAGACCCAGAGTTACCTCTGCTGCAGAGGATAAGTTCATTAGAGTTACCAGCCTCAGAAATTGCAGCCCAAATAAATGCTTCACAGATTTCAAGTCACAAACACATCTCAACATCAACTGTTCAGAGGGGACTGTGTGAATCAGGCCTTCATGGTCGAATTGATGCAAAGAAACCACTACTAATAAGAATAAGAGACCTGCTTGGGCCAAGAAACATGAGCAATGGACATTAGACCGGTGGAAATGTGTCCTTTGGTCTGCAGTCCAAATTTGAGATTTTTGGTTCCAACCGCCGTGTCTTTGTGAGACGCGGTGTGGGTGAACGGATGATCTCTGCATGTGTTCCCACCGTAAAGCATGGAGGAGGTGGTGTTATGGTGTGGGGGTGCTTTGCTGGTGACACTGTCTGTGATTTATTTAGAATTCAAGGCACACTTAACCAGCATGGCTACCACAGCATTCTGCATCGATACACCATCCCATCTGGTTTGGGCTTAGTGGGACTATCATTTGTTTTTCAACAGGACAATGACCCAACACACCTCCAGGCTGTGTAAGGGCTATTTTACCAAGATGGAGAGTGATGGAGTGCTGCATCAGATGACCTGGCCTCCACAATCCCCCGATCTCAACTCAATTGAGATGGTTTGGGATGAGTTGGATCGCAGAGTAAAGGAAAAGCAGCCAACAAGTGCTAAGCATATGTAGGAACTCCATCAAGACTGTTGGAAAAGCATTCCAGGTGATGCTGGTTCAGAGAATGCCAAGAGTGTGCAAAGCTGTCATCAATTCAAAGGGTGGCTATTTGAAGAATCTCAAATATAAAATATATTTTGATTTGTTTAACACTTTTTTGGTTACTACATGATTCCATATGTGTTATTTCATAGTTTTGATGTCTTCACTATTATTCTTAAATAGTGAAAATAAAGAAAAACCCTTGAATGAGTAGGTGTGTACAAACTTTTGACTGGTACAAGCTCAGTTTTTCCATCCCCGAGCCCAACTCAAGAGAATACTTGATGTGCGAATGCATATACAGTTGTAGCTGTTTGAGAAGGCATGCAAAATTGAGCAAGAATGGGGAGATTTGATTAACCAATGTCTAGTCCTAGCTGATGGGGCTCAGATACATCCCACTACCCTGAAACACACACATGCTGGTCCCCCGTTGTGAACATTTTCCCAAGAATCTCTGTGCAGTCAGACCTTTAGATTATTTTGTGCCACCAGGGCCACAATAATTTGCCCCCTCTCTGATTGTCCGAGTGTGACCCCCCCTCCCCATTGGTTACTGCAGCTAGTGTTGCCAGCACTGCCACTACCTGGGTGGGGGCACACCACCGGAATTCCCACTGGCTAGGTACAAGGTCGTCAAGGTTCTTATTAGCAGCTTTGAGAAATGTATTGAATATTATGCTCACCCATCCGGGGGCTTTGGCTTTGTTGGACCAACGCTGCCAGGCAGACTCTTGAGGGGGCAGTGCTGGTTTAGTGGGTCTCTGACCGCGTTTATATTTCTGTCTTGGCTGCATATAGGCTACTTGCAGTAGGCCTGTAAACAGATAAGGACTTCTCCTTAGTGTGTGGGTCGCTCAGGTGGGTGTCTAGGGATTAAGGATGGGGACCGTTCCATCATGATAGGACAATAAATAAATAAACTATATTTATAGTTTATTTAAAAACTTTTCCCAACACAAAAACACACCCCACCTTCCATGCCTTCTATGTCCTCTGTTTGCAGTGTTTTTATCCCTACCATGTTGATTCCTACCTAATTTCAGGCTTGTGAGTACTTTTTTGTTCCAGTTCCTTATATTAGAAGATGTATTATTTCAACAATTATACTTTCTTCTAATTCTGTCTATTATCTATTTATAAAAACTATAAATAGAAAGTTGAATACTAATTATTTTTCAATATTCCCTATCTTGAATGGAATAGTGTATTTGTAGTTAATCTTTTAATCAATTGTTGTATTTGATTGTTTTCCTGTTTTATTTTTATTACAATCCCTACCAAGGATAGTATTGTTTGTTCCATTATTTGACTCCTCTATGGGAACTTTGTATTATTTAGAATAGCCATGGAGTAGTCTTGGTGTCTCGGAACAGTTGGTTATCAATGTACAGTTTATCGACTATGACAGCTATACGTTTACCTTTAAGTCTATTCACCTTGAAGAGTGGGTACAGAACTTTGCGCCGTTCTGCAATTTCCTTCGGGAACTGATCATTCATGCTTATTTTTGTGCCAGTGAGTCTTTTGCCCAGGCTTCTAACCATTATATTATCTTTAAAGGATGCAAATTTGGCAACGATTGGGCGCTAGTATCGCTGTCCTCTCTGTCTGAAACGGTGTACACTTTAGAGTTTGAATTTGTCGACAGTATCACCTGGGATTTGTAGTGCTTTAAAAAGGAATTCTTTCACCACACTTTCAGGATCTTCACCCTCAGTTTCTTTAATACCAGTAAGTACCAGGTGTTCTTGCATTGATATAGTCTGTATTCCAAGTAAGGCTTCTCTCAGAAACATGTTCTCCTTTTTAAGTTCTTTAATGTCCATTTCAATAGTATTGACTGTACCTTTTAGCTTGTTTCTTTCTTTCTCCATTGTCGCAGCTTTTTCATCACTCATCCCAAGGCTCGTCTTCATCTCCTTTATATCTTTACTGACTAGTTCAAGTATGCCCAATTTATCATTTATCGACTTTAGCAAGTCAGTTTCTACACTTACCATTCCCGTTGGTGAAAAGCATAAATCATCTGTGTCCGTCGAGTAGTCTTGTTTTCTTTTGGGGATTGGTTCTCCATGCTTACTCTCCAACATGTTTTGGTGTTGATTGTATTGGTGATATTGGTCGATACATTTCTCTAGCCTTATAATTTGTTTTCTGTTGTTATCCAGATTGAAGGTTATTACCCCCGAATATGTGGAGTGAAGTGATAATATTTAGTCTAATTTACAGATATTGAATATTACATTTTTATCTTGAAGCATTCTGCACCGCTGTCTTCAGTCCGCCATTGAAGCTTGCGACGTGTTAATAACATAAACTATATGTAGGCTACTGAGCTTGTCTCATGCTTTTAATATTTAGCTAGCAGTCTCCATGGAAATTCACTATTACTTGTGCTAATTGTTTTGGCGCCACCTTGAGTACTAAGCCGGTAATACCGTAAACCCCAGGATGAGAGAAGGATGGTATGACAATATGAAAATCTGGATAAGGCCCAACCCTAGCGTGCATATTTCCAATAGCACGCTAGGGGATTTTATCTTTAATTTGCGGGCTGAGCAATTAGCCTATACCCGGTTCATACAGACATTGGCAAGGCAAATTCAAGGACTTTTTCAAGCACTTAATTGTAATTTTCAATCTTACTGCAGAATTAGACGTTCATCCATGTTCTCCAAACGTCAAATTTCGAAGTTGCTCCAAACGTCCAATTTCAAAGTGTTTTTGTTGCTCCTGTGGCTCTGTATCGTTCCATTTCTCCAAAGGTCAAATTTCGAAGTTAAGGATTAAGTTTAGGAGGCACTCACTCTGAATTTTGAAGTACCTACATTTTATATTTAATTGTTGTAATAGCCTATAGAACAAGCAACCTAAATTAAGGCTTAAGGGCACAAGCCAAATCATCTTCAATTACATTACACTGCAGTTTGTTTTTGACTGCAGTGTAAACAACAAAGCAAAAGTCCAATAAAGAAATGGAAGAGATGGAATGAAAGGAAAAGAGAAGTGAAAGAGAGACAGACAGTGGTGGTGTGAATGTGTAAGGATTTAGATGCCATTCTCAAACCATCAGGAAGATGGAAAAATGATATGTCATCATTTTGAGGACAAAACAACCCTGCAACACAGCAAATAAGTATCCTTTTGAAAAGCCAGCAAAACGTGTATTTGTGTCAGGAACAGTCAGCATTTTTGGGATAGACAGGATTGGAGTACTTTTCACACATTATGTAATTGAAGAGATAGCTCTGCCTCTTGTGTAACTTTCTTATCAACTAATCCAACATATAAGGCGGATTCCTTGTCACTGTGTTCAGGCTAAATGGGTTTAGAGCAGTAGCGGGGCCTCAGCCCTATAGCTGCATTTGGCTCTGCCTGCTCTGGTTGGCTCGCCCCCTACTCTTATGACAATTAGTTTGTTCTCCTAAGAGATATGAGTCGGCAGCTTGACTGTTCTCCTAGGCTTTGAGAGGGGATTGATTTATCCACAGATTCACCTTTACTAACTGTGTCAGACAACAGACATAATAATGATAATGATGAGGGTAATTATCATTGTCTTAGGCCTGCTTGGTTGATTGGCATTGGACATTTGATTTTGGACTGCAATTACAACCACTCATAATGCCTCCTGTCGATCCATTTTAGCATGGCTTGACTGTATATTTTAGCATGTTTTAAAGCCAAACTGATTAAGTCAGAAGCACTACCCAACAAGTTGCTGTTTTCCATAAAAACATGTTGTTGTAGAAATAGGGCGCACTAAATCATGGTCTGTTGGGCAGATTTTTTACTCCAACAAATGCCTATTGAGCATAGTGAATCAATCAGACAAACGCCAACAAACACAGAGAAACAAAGCACAACAATTAGACATGTTTGGCATTTGATGGCCAAAGTGTGCAAGTGCCTTTAGTTTGTTTATCGCAAAAGCATTTGTTTTAACTTATCATAGGGAAATCTGTTTGTTTTTCCCCTAGATCTAACTGAAAAGGGGCTTTATTGTATGCATAAATAATACCTGAGTGGAAATGTACAGTCGTGGTCCAAAGTTTTGAGAATGACACAAGTATTGGTCTTCACAAAGTTTGCTGCTTCAGTGTTTTTAGATACTTTTGTCAGATGTTACTATGGTATACTGAAGTATAATTACAAGCATTCCATAAGTGTCAAAGGCTTTTATTGACAATTACATTAAGTTTATGCAAAGAGTCAACATTTGCAGTGTTGTCAATTAACTTCTGGGCCACATCCTGACTGATGGCAGCCCATTCTTGCATAATCAATGCTTGGAGTTTGTCAGAATTTGTGGGTTTTTGTTTGTCCACCCGCCTCTTGAGGATTGACCACAAGTTCTCAATGGGATTAAGGTCTGGGGACTTTCCTGGCCATGGACCCAAAATGTCGATGTTTTGTTCTCCGAGCCACTTAGTTATCACTTTTGCCTTATGGCAAGGTGCTCCATCATGCTGGAAAAGGCATTGTTCGTCACCAAACTGTTCTTGGATGGTTGGGAGAAGTTGCTCTCGGAGGATGTGTTGGTACCATTCTTTATTCATGGCTGTGTTCTTAGGCAAAATTGTGAGTGAGCCCACTCCCTTGGCTGAGAAGCAACCCCACACGTGAATGGTCTCAGGATGCTTTACTGTTGGCATGACACAGGACTGATTGTAGCGCTTACCTTGTCTTCTCCGGACAAGCTTTTTTCCAGATGCCCCAAACAATCGGAAAGTGGATTCATCAGAGAAAATGACTTTACCCCAGTCCTCAGCAGTCCAATCCCTGTATCTTTTGCAGAATATCAGTGTGTCCCTGATGTTTTTCCTGGAGAGAAGTGGCTTCCTCGCTGCCCTTCTTGACACCAGGCCATCCTCCAAAAGTCACACCTGCCTGCTGCCATTCCTGAGCAAGCTCTGCACTGGTGATGCTCCGATTCCGCAGCTGAATCAACTTTAGGAGACGGTCCTGGCGGTTGCTGGACTTTCTTGGACGCCCTGAAGCCTTCTTCACAACAATTGAACCTCTCTCCTTGAAGTTCTTGATTATCCGATAAATGGTTGATTCAGGTGCAATCTTACTAGCAGCAATATCCTTGCCTGTGAAGCCCTTTTTGTGCAAAGCAATGATGATGGCACGTGTTTCCTTGCAGGTAACCATGGTTAACAGAGGAAGAACAATGATATCAAGCACCACCCTACTTTTAAAGCTTCCAGTCTGTTATTCTAACTCAATCAGCATGACAGAGTGATCTCCAGCCTTGTCCTCGTCAACACTATCACCTGTGTTAACGAGAGAATCACTGACATGATGTTAGCTGGTCCTTTTGTGGCAGGGCTGAAATGCAGTGGAAATGTTTTTTGGGGATTAAGTTCATTTTCATGGCGATGAATTGCAATTAATTGCAATTCATCTGATCACTCTTCATAACATTCTGGAGTATATGCAAATTTCCATCATAAAAACTGAGGCAGCAGACTTTGTGAAAATTAATATTTGTGTCATTCTCAAAACTTTTGACCACGTCTGTATTATCATGCTACAGTGTGGTTGTGTATCCTGTTCCAATTTATGTCAATACAGTCTCTGGACAAAGTGTGAAGTCATTTGATTATGCTCTCAGAGAGGCGCTTCAGGATTACACTGTCAAATTGACTAGTGTCGCCTAGAAACTATCTTACGGCACCATTCACTCAGCCAGGCATTTTTTTAATATGTAAATGATCCATCCTTCAGACAGCTCAGAAACAGAGAAACGGGTTAAATGATAAATGTATTCTGATGGTCTAGTATATATAGATTTAGTTCTGTCTCCATAAGTGCTAACTCAGCCATCTACTGTATAATAACAGAGTAGCCCTGACAAGGTTGTACAAAATGTCCAAGTTGTGAAAGGCTTTGAAGAGGCCAACTTGCCACGGCTCCTGTTTGTCACTTAGGTGAGCTGCCATGTGTTGGTTCTCCAGGCCTTCACGGCAGTTTCCTTGGCAACAGAGAAGAAATACAGTGCCTTCAGAAAGCTTTCAAGCCCCTTGACTTTTTCCACATTTTGTTGTGTTACAGCCTGAATTTAAAATTGATTACATTTAGATTTTCTGTCACTGGCCTAGACACAATACCCCATAATGTCAAAGTGGAAATATTTTTAAAGAAATGTTTACAAATTAATAAAAAATAGAAATCTGAAATGTTGTTATGGCAAGCCTAAATAGGTTCAAGAGTAAAAATGTGCTTAACACGTCACATAAGTTGCATGGACTCACTCTGTATGCAATAATAGTTTATAACATTATTTTTGTATGACTACCTCATCTCTGTACCCCACACATGCAATTATCTGTAAGGACTCTCAGTCGAGCAGTGAATTTCAAACACAGATTCAACCACAAAGACCAGGGAGGTTTTCCAATGCCTCGCAAAGAAGGGCACCTATTGGTAGATGGGTAAAAAATAAGCAGACATTGAATATCCCTTTGAGCATGGTGAAGTTATACAGGCGTCCTTCCGAACTAATTTGCCGGCGAGGAAGGAAACCGCTCTGGGATTTCACCATGAGGCCAATGGCGACTTTAAAACAGTTACAGAGTTTAATGGCTGTGATAGGAGAAAGCTCAGGATGGATCAACAACATTGTAGTTACTCCACAATACTAACTTAAATGACAGAGTGAAAAGAAGGAAGCCTGTACAGAATACAAATATTCCAAAACATGCATCCTGTTTGCAATAAGGCACTAAAGTAAAAGGGCAAAAAATGTGGCAAAGAAATTAACTTTATGCAAATTAAACAAAACACATCACTGAGTATCACTCTTAATATTTTCAAGCATGGTGGTGGCTGCATCATATTATGGGTATGCTTGTCATCAACAAGGACTAAGGAGTTTTTTTTAGGATAAAAATAAACGGAATAGAGCTAAGCACAGACAAAATCCTACAGGAAAACCTGATTCATTCTGCTTTCCAACAGACACTGGGAGACAAATGCGCCTTTCTGCAGGACAATAACCTAAAACACAAGGCCAAATATACACTGGAGTTTCTTACCAAGACAACATTGAATGTTCCTGAGTGGCCTAGTTAAAACTTGGAAATCTATGGCAAGACTTGAAAATATCTAGCAATGATCAACAACCAACTTGACAGAGCTTGAAGAAAAAAAAAAGGAAAAAAAATCCAGGTGTACAAAGCCCTTAGAGACTTTCCCAGAAAGACTCACAGTTGTAATCGCTGCCAAAGGTCATTCTAACATGTATTGACTCAGGGGTGTGAATATATATGTAAATGAGATATACTGTATCTGTATTTCCTTTTCAATAAATTTGCAAAAATTTATGAAAACATGTTGTCACTTTGTCATTATGAGGTATTGTGGGTAGATGGATGAGAAAAAAAGTATATTTATACATTTTGAACTCTGTAACACAACAAAATGTGGAATGAGGGGTATGAATACTTTCTGAAGACACTTTCTGGTTTGAACAGTTAAATCACCCATAAAGTCCCCACTGTGTGAAATGTAAAGGAATATGCAGGACAACAACCCCCTGCTTCTCCTCAAGCTGACTGTTTTCCAGTTACTAATCCTGCACAATCCTGGCTTGAATCATCACAGCACAGACTGGCATTTTTTCTACCTGAGGTACATAGCATGATCCTCTAGGCCACAGGGATCTCAATCTTCCTTCAGTAACATTCTCTGTTGATACATTGATATCACTGCCTGTGTGTCAATGTGCCTGACACTACAAGCTTGGCACACCTGATTTGGGGAGTTTCTCCCATTCCTCTCTGCAGATCCTCTCAAGCTCTGTCAGGTTGGATGGGGAGCGTTGCTGCACAGCTATTTTCAGGTCTCTCCAGAGATGTTCGATCGGGTTCAAGTCCGGGCTCTGGCTGGGCCACTCAAGGACATTCAGAGACTTGTCCCGAAGCCACTCCTACATTGTCTTGGCTGTGTGCTTAGGGTCGTTGTCCTGTTGGAAGGTGAACCTTCACCCCAGTCTGAGGTCCTGAGCGCTCTGGAGCAGGTTTTCATCAAGGATCTCTCTGTACTTTGCTCTGTTCATCTTTGCCTCGATCCTGACTAGTCTCCCAGTCCCTGCCGCTGAAAAACAAATCAAATTAAATCAAATAGTATTTGCCACATGCGTAGACCTTACAGTGAAATGCTTACTTGCAAGCCCTTAACCAACCATGCAATTTTAAGAAAAATAAGTGTTAAATAAATAATAGATAAGTAAAAAATATGCAGGGAGGCTATATACAGGTGGTCAGAGAGTCAATGTGCGGGGGCACAGGTTAGTCAAGGTAATTTAGGTAATATGTAAATGTGGGTAGAGTTAAAGTGACTATGCATAGATAATAAACAGAGAGTAGCAGCAGTGTAAAAGAGGGTGTGGGGGGGACAATGCAAATAGTCCAGGTAGCCATGATTAGCTGTTCAGGAGTCTTATGGTTTGGGGGTAGAAGCTGGCACTCTGGTACCCCTTGCCATGCTGGAGTCTTTGACAATTTTTAGGGCCTTCCTCTGACACCGCCTGGTATAGAGGTTCTGGATGGCAGGAAGCTTGGCCCCAGTGATGTACTACCCTCTGTAGTGCCTTGCGGTTGGAGGCCAAGCAGTTGCCATACCAGGCGGTGATGCACAACCAGTCAGAATGATCTCGATGGTGCAGCTGTATAACTTTTTGAGGATCTGAGGACCCTCAACATCCCCACAGCATGATAATAATAATAATATAACATGCCATTTAGCAGACGCTTTTATCCAAAGCGACTTACAGTCATGCGTGCATACATTATATATTTTTTGTGTATGGGTGGTCCCGGGGATCGAACCCACTACCTTGGCGTTACAAGCGCCGTGCTCTACCAGCTGAGCTACAGAGGACCACGCTGCCACCACCATGCTTCACCGTAGGGATGGTGCCAGGTTTCCTCCAGACATGATGCTTGGCATTCAGGCCAAAGAGTTCAATCTTGGTTTCATCAGACCAGAGAATCTTGTTTTTCATGGTCTGAGAGTCTTTAGGTGCCTTTTGGCAAACTCCAAGCGGGCTGTCATGTGCCTTTTACTGAGGAGTGGCTTCCGTCTGGCCACTCTACCATAAAGGCCTGATTGGTGGAGCGCTGCAGAAATGGTTGACCTTCTGAAAGGTTCTCCCATCTCCACAGAGGAACTCTAGAGCTCTGTCAGAGTGACCATCGGGTTCTTGGTCACCTCCCTGACCAAGGCCCTTCTCCCCCGATTGCTCAATTTGGCCGGGCGGCCAGCTCTAGGAAGAGTCTTGATGGTTTCAAACTTCTTCCATTTAAGAATGATGGAGGCTACTGTGTTCTTGGGGACCTTCAATGCTGCAGAAATGTTTTAGTACCCTTCCCCAGATCTGTGCATCGACACAATCCTATCTCGGCGCTCTACGGACAATTCCTTCAACCTCATGGCTTGGTTTTTGCTCTGACATGCACTGTCAACTGTGGGACCTTATATAGACAGGTGTGTGCCTTTCCAAATCAATTGAATTTACCACAGGTGGACTCCAATCAAGTTGTAGAAACATTTCAAGGATGATCAATGGAAACAGGATGCACCTGAGCTCAATTTTGAGACTCATAGCAAAGGGTCTGAATACTTATGTAAATAACGTATTTCTGTTTTTAATTTTTAATACATTTGCTAAAATTTCTAAAAACCTGTTTTGTCATTATGGGGTATTGTGAGTAGATTGATGAGAAAATAATAATATTTAATCTATTTTAGAATAAGACTGTAACGTAACAATATATGGAAAAAGTCAAGGGGTCTGAATACTTTCCAAAGGCACTGTATATATTTGCATGCTCATTTGGGAGCATACAAGACTGTGTGGCTTTTTGAGTGCTGTAGTGTTCAATGGTCTGCCGTGCTGAAATAGCGTGTTTGCTGAGGGAGATAAGGCTGACCACCACATTGTTTGCGCCCAAGGGGACTGTGGTTGATGGTGTGTCCTCAGCCTTGCACTGTCATTAAAGTTGAAACCCAGCTCTAATAAGCACTGTGTTTATCATGAATATCTTGCATAATTCTGCAACTTTTTCATTATAAAAGTTAACTTCTGTATTTGTCACATAAGAGGCCTCTCTGGACTATTTAGGCTTTTGGGCAGATTTTGAAAAATCATATATTATGACATTTTCCCTAGTTTTTGTATCTATTTAGTGGATGTTATCAACAGCTTAGAACTCCAAAAGTCAATGTTAAAGAGAATGCTCAAAATAAACTGGAGAAAAGAACACATAGAAAAACATTTTACCTCTCGAACCTGAATTAACATAGCATGTTGTCAAACTTAAAGGGCGACTGCATTTCCTGATTTGGCCTCGTTTTAGGTTTGGTTCAGTAAGAAATGCTAGCGGCCATGACTGAATTCAAACTTGACGTGGGAGGAGTTAGCCAAATTATTTAGCCAACTAGCGTCAGCCGGCTGGTGTGCAACAGTAGCAAAGTTGGCTTGACTTTGCATAGCCTATCTCTGGGGCTAGTTAGGGACCGTCAATAAATTACACAATGTAAATGAGACAATATTTTCATGTTGCACATCTTTTAAGTTTCTCATTAAATGCTTTCAATATTTGTATTTCTACAATTTAAATTTGGTTTGAGGTTTATAAGTAATTGAAATTTGGAGCTATCTGAATTGTAAAAAACAATTCCCATGTACTTTGTGTAATTTACCGATGGTCCCTAACTAGCCCCATAGGGATATCCAAAGTCAACCCAAATTTACTACAGGCATTACGATTGGGTCGCATGCAGCTGCACGTCAAATTGATGATTACTTTTGTGCTGCCAGCTGTGGGCATGTGGGCAGGATTGAAACAAACCCAACCTTAATTTACGCTGTGATGCAGTCACAACTACAAGTCTCATAAAACTCTGTTTTTGAAAAGACTGATTTTATCCAACTATATTTACACTTTGTAGTACATTTTGTCAGTATAATAAATGTTTCATATCAATGCCTTCTAAATGATAAGTTGGTTTTTAGGGGCAGTTGCTCTTTAAAGAGCAACTTTCTTCAAGAACACTGACAAAGGGAAGTGAGACCAGAACAGTATAGGGTGGCTTTCTATTTAAATAAACCATTTTGAAGGTTAATTGTGCAATCTTTAACATTGGCAAAATCTTGCTTCTTGACCAATGGATGCACCCAAGCGTGTGAAAAAAGCCTATGGCCCTGAGGTCTATTCCGACTCAATGCTGCTTTGCCATGCTACCTCGAGTGCTGTGCTCGCATGGCTGCTCCTCTACAAACAAGGCTAAAGATAGATACAGGGCCTTTTTGTGAAGACATTCAGAATTGGTCATTTTTAATAAATAATAACCTAATCTCAGCGGTAGCCTATTTAAAGTGTTAAAAATGTCAGCAGAAAAACCTGAGTTCCATGTTTGTCTTAATGTGATTCTCAGTTAAGTTATACCAAAAAATCTAGTAAATAATGTATGATATACTGTATGTAGGAATGGCAGGAGCAGAGCTCCTTTGGATTCTCTTTCTTCTTTGAAGCAATATTTTGTTTGGCAGGGTATGTTGCTATACTGTATGTTCACATGCCTTTTTCCTGCTCATATTACTTTCTTGGAAATGGTAATACAGGCGCTTTCAAGACAGTAATGTCAGGAAGATAATTGTATATTTTTTCTTTGTGTATATTGGCCTCTTTTTATCTCTGTGGTACGTGTGACCTCACATTGTGCAAGTGATTATCCTTCAGTCTCTGTGAGAATGCAAAGAGATTTCTTACCCCTGACTGATCAAATAAGTCCGTTTGTGGAAAGTCAACAAAAGCACAATCGCAGCAGGCGCAAACAAGCGCTTGCCTTTTATCTGTTTCATCAGTCTTACATTCACACTCACTCACACAAACAAACTTACACATAGGGTAAACAACTATAATGTTTTAAGGAAATACCTTACACTTTTTGCCTTAGCTTAGTGGTTAAGAGCGTTGTGCCAGTAACCGAAAGGTCGCTGGTTCTAATCCCCGAGCCGATTAGGTGAAATTCTGTCCATGTGCCCTTGAGCAAGGCACTTAACCCTAATTGCTCCTGTAAGTCGTTCTGGATAAGAGCGTCTGCTAAATGACCTATTTATTTATTTATCTGTAATTACAAATCAGTGCTTGACTTGGGCAGGAGCTCACCGGAGCTGAATACTGGCACATCAAATCTTCTACAGCTTGAGCTCCTGTGTCTCTTATAGAATATTAGCTCAAAAGTATTGTGGAGCTCCTGCCGATGCACCAAGTCTGGAACCAACAAGACCCTTAACAGCTCCTACCCCCAAGCCATAAGACTGCTAAGTAGTTAGTTAAATAGTTAACCAAATAGCTACCCGGACTATCTGCGTTGAACCTTTTTGCACTCATCACATACGCTGCTGCTACTGTTTATTATCTATCCTGTTGCCTAGTCGCTTTATTCCTAGTAGTTATATGTACATATCTACCTCATTTACCTCGTACCCCTGCACATCGACTCGGTACTGGTACCCCGTGTATATAGCCAAGTTATCGTTACTCGTGCATTCATTATTACGTGTTATTACTTTTCTATTATTTCTAAATTTTCTTTCTCTCTGCATTGTTGGGAAGGGCCCGTAAGTAAGCATTTCACTGTTAGTCTACACCTTTTGTTTACGAAGCATGTGACAAATATATATATTTTTGATTTGAAATAAGTACCGACACCTATTTCAGTCCAAGTCAAGCATTGATTACAATGATCAATTATTATAATGCCTTACTGTGGCAGGAGTGACATATCAATTCCCACTCATCCTCTTTTGGAAACGGCTGGTGCATGACTTATTGATGTGACAGGCCGTATGCGTTCACTATTTAAATAACATAATGTGCAGCACTCCCCTTTCAGTCATAATGTAATGGAAGCCGTGGCACTTCGGCTTGGCATCATAAATAACATTATAGAATGATCCCCCTCCCAATGAATATGGGGTGAGAGACAGATCATTTGGGAAATTGATTTTGTCAGGATTATGCAGACTTAATGCAGAGGAAAGGCCTACTCCTCTGGTTTTACGGTGACAGGAGTAGGTAGAGATTCATGGGGTCCTTCTCCTGCAGAACTACTGCCAGTACTACTACTGCTACTGCTATGATTACTAGTCTGTTGCTTTTGCTTCTTCTACTATCAAATGTCATAAGGCAGTGATGGGGACACTGCCCTGTATAGCCTAGGTGAGGTGCCATTGAAATGCGGTGGCATTCCAGGATGAGTATGGTCTAAAATCAACAGATTCTCTCCCTTTAGCGGTTTACATTCTGTACTGTCAAAAAGGGTCTATAGCATGTGTCTTGACAAGACTGATGTCAATTATCTTACTATTATTGGTGGGTTTCTGCAAAGATACCCTCAACCTGTTCAATCTCCTTTAATCAAGCCGTTGTACACAAAGATGGCCTGCAGCCTGCGCCACAATGCTCCAAATATGGATTTGCTGATCAAACATCTGCGTACAATAAAACACACAATGATAACAGATTATAGACCTCAGACACCCTGAGACATCATTGTTAGTCACCTCAGAGATGGACTGAGGGAAATCTGTGATAAAGTGTACTATTGGTGAGGGCCATTGTCAAGGAAACATCAATCACACCACACACATGCAGGCCAGTGGAGGCTGCTGAGGGGAGGACGGCTCATAATAATGTATGGAACGGAGCAAATGGAATGGCATAAAAGACATGGAAACCATGGAAACCATGTGTTTGATGTATTTGATACCATTCCACTAATTCCGTTCCAGCCATTACCACGAGCCTGTCCTCCCCAATTAAGGTACCACCAACCTCCTGTGATGCACACACACACACATATACACACACACACACACACACTCCCACACACAATACTGAAGTACATTACTATAGGCTCTAACATCCATCCTGCTCCCATTTGAGTTCAGTGTGTGTAGCCATGATAATACCCTACAGCTATTGAAGGAGAACTGACCTTTGTGATATTCTCAGTGAAATAGAGGCCCTCGCCATCAAATACCATAATAATGTCATGAGTCCATACCCTGCAAAGGTCACAGTATCATTAGAGGCCTCAGAAGGGGAGACATAAAAAATATGTAAAATAAAAATAAAAATACAGGGAGGTATATCACAAAGCATGGTCAATAAATTGGCCAGCTAACTTTGGATCAGATAGCTGTTGATGTTCACAATGTTCAGAGATTTCTACCTTGTGTTGAGTACATATTAATACTACTTAGTTGCATCTGTGTCTTCCTATGACATAAATGCAGCCAATGTGCCACAGCAGAGGCCACTGGATGATGCAGAGAACCAAATGCAGGGGAGGATAGTGACCCTCTGTGGACTAAACCCAAACAGTAACTATTTTGGGCACCATTTTGGGCTCCTGGGACAGGTTGAGGTTGAACCTCAGGTGTGCGTTCCAAGGCAATGATTTGGTACTCTTATTTACTCTGTCCCTATTGGTTTGTCCCCCGGCGCCGTTTTCACCCATGCTCTGTCAAGCAGCACCTTTCACTGAGGTCAGTAAGTCTCACTGCGCTGACAGTCTGATCTGAGAGGGACACAGGAGATATACAATGTGGATGTGGGATTGTCTTGAGGCTATAGCTGGAATTCGACTCCAGCTGCATTCACAGTGGCCCTCTGAAGAGGCAATTCATTGTTCAATTTCATAGGAAAGAGTTCTATTTTGTTCTGTGACCAGAAGTAGTCAGCCTCACAAGGTCATAACTCATAAGTTACATTTACTTACAGTCACTCATCCGTCATTGTCCTGGGAAGTATAGATTATGCTTGTGTTTTTCTGTCTCTCATTTGTTATCAGCACCTGTAACGCCCACTGCTCTTTCATGTTTCTCATTTCAAACTAGTTCCTTCGTTTCCATGGAAGCAGAGAAGCCAGCAAGGCCATGACAAGCATACAAGTACAGCTGGTGTCGAATCAGAGAATCTACGCATGCCTGACACAGAAACGATGACGCATATCTTTTGATTATACAGTGCATTCGGAAAGTATTCAGACCCCTTCACTTTTTCCACATTTTGTTACGTTACAGCCTTATTCTAAAATTGATTAAATAGTTTTTTTTTCTCTCATCAATCTACACACAATAGTCCATAATGACAATGCAAAAACAGGTATTTAGACATTTTAGCAAATTTAGTAAAAATGAACTGAAATATCACATTTACATACGTTTTCAGACCCTTTACTTAGTACTTTGTTGAATAACCTTTGGCAGCAATTACAGCCTTGACTCTTCTTGGGTATGACGCTACAAGCTTTGCACACCTGTATTTGGGGAGTTTCTCCAATTCTTCTCTGCAGAGCCTCTCAAGCTCTGTCAGGTCTGAGAGTCCTTTAGGTGCCTTTTTGGCAAATACCAAGCGGGCTGTCATATGCCTTTTACTGAGGAGTGGCTTCCGTCTGGCCACTCTACCATAAAGGCCTGATTTGTGGAATGCTGCAGAGATGGTTGTCCTTCTGGAAGCTTCTCCCATCTCCACATTGGGTTCTTGGTCACCTCCCTGACCAAGGCCCTTCTCCCCCGATTGCTCAGTTTGGCCGGGTGGCCAGCTCTAGGAAGAGCCTTGGTGGTTTCAAATTTCTTCCATTTAAGAATGACGGAGGCCACTGTGTTCTTGGGGACCTTCAATGTTGCAGAAATGTTTTGGTACCCTTCCCCAGATCTGTGCCTCGACACAATCCTGTCTCAGAACTCTACGGACAATTCCTTCGACCTCATGGCTTGGTTTTTACTCTGACATGCACTGTCAACTGTGGGACCTTATACAGACAGGTGTGTGCCTTTCCAAATCATGTCCAATCAATTGAATTTACCACAGGTGGACTCCAATCAAGTTGTAGAACACATCTCAAAGATGATCAATGGAAACAGGATTCACCTTAGCTCAATTTCGAGTCTCGTAGCAAAGTGTCTGAATACTTATGTAAATAAGGTATTTCAGATATTATAATTTGTTATACATTTGCACAATTTGTTTTTGTCATTATGGGGTATTGTCTGTAGATTGATGAGGAAAAAAATTTATTCAATCCGTTTTAGAATAAGGCTGTAACGTAACAAAATGTGGATAAAGTGAAGGGGTCTGAATACAGCCCCTAAAATGATATTTAACAGATTTAAGGCAGAGCCGCAATTATAACTAAAAAGTATTCTTTGGCTTTTTACATTGTTACTTTCTGCTTTTTTTTTTTACTGACAGAGCTCCCATTCTTCTACTGTGATTCTCTCCAAAGCATAAGTTTTGATTACATTATTAAGGTATCTAGTGCTATGACGGCTGATGCACATGGCCAGGGAGTGTGAGACAACATTGTCTGGGGCTCATCATAGTGGCAAGACTGTCTGTTTCCTTGACGACAGTGCCCACACTCTGCCAAAGGGATGTCTGACCACATTTCCGAAGGGAATTCTTATCATACGTGTTAGGGAAATGAGCGCAGGGATCAAAATGTAGTACTGTCAGTCAACAAGATCTACAGCATCATTTAGCAGCCTAATAAAGCCACACTCTGCAATCTCTGTCAAATTCATATTGAGCCATAAGCATTTGTTTTTGTAAAATAAGGGGTGGGTTTGGTCAAATTTAAATGTCACAGATTGGTTTTAATTCTTTGGTAGCCACCCCCAAATTCAAAGAGGAAGAGGCAGTTTCCAATGACTCAGTATTTATCTCAATAGATACATTTTCTACATTTGGTGGGTATGGGACACCACAGGAGGGGTTATGACATTGGTTACATCATGATCATGGTGATGAGAGGGAGTGTACCCATATAATGATAATATTGAATGAAAATGCTAGCTATTATAATGATGACTACTTTGTAGGGCATATTGACAGATCTTTCACCTAGTCAGCTTGTGGATTCGAACAAGCAACCTTTCAGTTACTGGACCAATCTCTTAACCGCTAGGTTACCTGCCATATGTCATTGTAGAAATGAATCAGCCTTGCTCAGTGGATTTGTTCAAATGTGTTTGTGCATCAGCACCTGATAATAATACATATAATTACATGGAGAGAGGGCTCGAATTGCAGGGCTGCTAGGAACTCCCAAAGAAAATAAGGGCACTCCACATTAACTTAAAAATATTAATGTAGGCTCCCATGTTAGCATTTCAAATGTTTCCGGTTTTTTTTAAGGGCACCCCTAACGATCAGTGTCACTTGATTGCTGAATGGAGGCTAGCCTCTTCAAAAAGTAAAACCATGTAACAGTATATTTAATCAGCATTTTGTTATGAACAATACCATTCCACCGTTGATAGTCGTCTCTTAACAAATACATTCCTTGTCCTGATGCAGCTAAACAACTAATCATCAAGCCCTTGATTAACTGAAGTAGTGCAGTGCCAGAACAAAAATTTGCACCACCAGTGGGTCCCTATGGCCAGTATTGAAGAACACTGCCACATACCATGATGTGTTGTGATCAGAGGAGGCTAGTGGGAGGAGATATAGAAGGCCAGACTCATTATAATGGCTGGAATGGAATCAATGGAATGAAATGTGGTTTTAATATGTTTGATGTGTTTGATACTGTTCCATTTATTCCATTCCAGCCATGACAACGAGCCCATCCTCCTATAGCTCCTCCCACCAGCCTCCTCTGGTTGTGATGTCAAGTGATGTGATCCACAAGAAAGATAGCGTACAAATGTGACTTATTGTAAAGCAATGAGATGCTGTAAGGTCTTGCATTGTCATATGATGCTACTGGACATGTATTGTGAATGGTAACTGATACATAATGCACAGAAGGACATGCACCAGTTTTTATAGCTACATGTGTATTGCTGTGTCGCTATCTTAAGGTGAGGCATGTTACTATGGAAACTATTTTCCCAATCCCTTACATAGATGATCATCTGAAAAGATCTAGTCACAGTGAACTGTGTCTGTGAGAGTAGCCACTAGGCAGAAGAATACCTGGGCCTTTATCTACCAAGATCGATCCAACTACAGACTTTTCTCAACCATCCAAACAGATTACAGAACATTCAATTAAAGCTTTCAGGACAGGTAGAGCTAGGTGATATAGACAAAAATCCATATCGCGCTAAATTGCCTGAATTGATACGATAACGATAAATAGAACGATAAGTTTATAACATTAATGTGCACCACCGTTTTTTTAAATGATCATTTAAACCACGTGTCAAACTCATTCCACGGAGGGTGCACATTAATCTACATCCAGGTTATACATACTATATACATTTTAGGGACACAATACATTTTACATATTTTTTAGTCCCACACTTCAGCTACCCTCAACCCCTCCCATCTACTGTATCTCTGAAAACCATCCAGTTTTTATTTCTACTTGCCATATATTTTTCAACTGTGCTGTGATGTTTCACAGAAGTTCTGAACCTTTCTTTTCTCATATTTTGTACAGATTGTAAATTAAAGATGAACATTTTTACAAAGAGTATTATTATATTATTGATCGATTGACTATGGCTTTTCAAGAAACCCAGCAGTGCTATTTACAGAGTTAGTTTTAGGTAAATGTTGTGATTTTTCAGCCATTCCTACATATGGGCAGTACCTAAACAAGTGATCTAATGATTCTGTCTCTTCACAGTAAAATCTGCAGAGCAGTACCCCCCATATACATAACATGCTATTGGTCGCAATGTTGTACAATCATTTAAATAAATTAAAAACTAAATTTTTGAATCAGGCGTTGTTTTGTGTATCCGTTCATAAACCATGTGCCATGGAATCGGCAACCTGTATGGCGCAGCTGTACATTTTTTGGTCCTTAAAAAGGAACTGCTGTACTTTATTTTATGTATTTATTTAATCAAATTTTGGTCTTTAATGAAGGGCTGACAGACAAGTTCCTTACCTTCTCCTCCTTCCGCTAGCCTCCTACATTTTTGCGGTAATTCTGCAATCAGTTGATTGTAATTTTGGATAGAGCAGACATTTCCATATATTTTTGTTAGCTGCATGTGTGACATAACTCCACCAGTACTATTTACGATATCATTAATTAAGATTATATATATATATATATACAGTGGGGAAAAAAAGTATTTAGTCAGCCAGCAATTGTGCAAGTTCTCCCACTTAAAAAGATGAGAGAGGCCTGTAATTTTCATCATAGGTACACGTCAACTATGACAGACAAAATGAGAAAAAATAATCCAGAAAATCACATTGTAGGATTTTTAATGAATTTATTTGCAAATTATGGTGGAAAATAAGTATTTGGTCAATAACAAAAGTTTCTCAATACTTTGTTATATACCCTTTGTTGGCAATGACACAGGTCAAACGTTTTCTGTAAGTCTTCACAAGGTTTTCACACACTGTTGCTGGCCCAATTTTGGCCCATTCCTCCATGCAGATCTCCTCTAGAGCAGTGATGTTTTGGGGCTGTCGCTGGGCAACACGGACTTTCAACTCCCCTCCAAAGATTTTCTATGGGGTTGAGATCTGGAGACTGGCTAGGCCACTCCAGGACCTTGAAATGCTTCTTACGAAGCCACTCCTTCGTTGCCCGGGCGGTGTGTTTGGGATCGTTGTCATGCTGAAAGACCCAGCCACGTTTCATCTTCAATGCCCTTGCTGATGGAAGGAGGTTTTCACTTAAAAATTCACGATACATGGCCCCATTCATTCTTTCCTTTACACGGATCAGTCGTCCTGGTCCCTTTGCAGAAAAACAGCCCCAAAGCATGATGTTTCCACGCCCATGCTTCACAGTAGGTATGGTGTTCTTTGGATGCAACTCAGCATTCTTTGTCCTCCAAACACGACGAGTTGAGTTTTTACCAAAAAGTTCTATTTTGGTTTCATCTGACCATATGACATTCTCCCAATCCTCTTCTGGATCATCCAAATGCACTCTAGCACACTTCAGACGGGCCTGGACATGTACTGGCTTAAGCAGGGGGACACGTCTGGCGCAGCAGGATTTGAGTCCCTGGCGGCGTAGTGTGTTACTGATGGTAGGCTTTGTTACTTTTGTCCCAGCTCTCTGCAGGTCATTCACTAGGTCCCCCTGTGTGGTTCTGGGATTTTTGCTCACCGTTCTTGTGATCATTTTGACCCCACAAGGTGAGATCTTGCGTGGAGCCTCAGATCGAGGGAGATTATCAGTGGTCTTGTATGTCTTCCATTTCCTAATAATTGCTCCCACAGTTGATTTCTTCAAACCAAGCTGCTTACCTATTGCAGATTCAGTCTTCCCAGCCTGTTGCAGGTCTACAATTTTGTTTCTGGTGTCCTTTGACAGCTCTTTGGTCTTGGCCATAGTGGAGTTTGGAATGTGACTGTTTGAGGTTGTGGACAGGTGTCTTTTATACTGATAACAAGTTCAAACAGGTGCCATTAATACAGGTAACGAGTGGAGGACAGAGGAGCCTCTTAAAGAAGAAGTTACAGGTCTGTGAGAGCCAGAAATCTTGCTTGTTTGTAGGTGACCAAATACTTATTTTCCACCATCATTTGCAAATAAATTCATAAAAAATCCTACAATGTGATTTTCTGGATTTTGTTTTCTAAATTTGTCTGTCATAGTTGACGTGTACCTATGATGAAAATTACAGGCCTCTCTCATCTTTTTAAGTGGGAGAACTTGCACAATTGGTGGCTGACTAAATACTTTTTTCCCCCACTGTATATACATATACATACAGTGAGGGGGAAAAGTATTTGATCCCCTGCTGATTTTGTACGTTTGCCCACTGACAAAGACATGATCAGTCTATAATTTTAATGGTACGTTTATTTGAACAGTGAGAGACAGAATAACAGCAAAAAAATCCAGAAAAACGCATGTCAAAAATGTTATAAATTGATTTACATTTTAATGAGGGAAATAAGTATTTGACCCCTCTGCAAAACATGACTTAGTACTTGGTGGCAAAACCCTTGTTGGCAATCACAGAGGTCAGACGTTTCTTGTAGTTGGCCACCAGGTTTGCACACATCTCAGGAGGGATTTTGTCCCACTCCTCTTTGCAGATCTTCTCCAAGTCATTAAGGTTCCGGGCTGACGTTTGGCAACTCGAACCTTCAGCTCCCTCCACAGATTCTCTATGGGATTAAGGTCTGGAGACTGGCTAGGCCACTCCAGGACCTTAATGTGCTTCTTCTTGAGCCACTCCTTTTTTGCCTTGGCCGTGTGTTTTGGGTCATTGTCATGCTGGAATACCCATCCACGACCCATTTTCAATGCCATGGCTGAGGGAAGGAGGTTCTCACCCAAGATTTGACGGTACATGGTCCCTTTGATGCGGTGAAGTTGTCCTCTCCCCTTAGCAGAAAAACACCCCCAAAGCATAATGTTTCCACCTCCATGTTTGACGGTGGGGATGGTGTTCTTGGGGTCATAGGCAGCATTCCTCCTCCTCCAAACACGGCGAGTTGAGTTGATGCCAAAGAGCTCCATTTTGGTCTCATCTGACCACAACACTTTCACCAAGTTCTCCTCTGAATCATTCAGATGTTCATTGGCAAACTTCAGACGGGCCTGTATATGTGCTTTCTTGAGCAGGGGGACCTTGCGGGCACTGCAGGATTTCAGTCCTTCACGGCGTAGTGTGTTACCAATTGTTTTCTTGGTGACTATGGTCCCAGCTGCCTTGAGATCATTGACAAGATCCTCCCGTGTAGTTCTGGGCTGATTCCTCACCGTTCTCATGATCATTGCAACTCCACGAGGTGAGATCTTGCATGGAGCCCCAGGCCGAGGGAGATTGACAGTTATTTTGTGTTTCTTCCATTTGCGAATAATCGCACCAACTGTTGTCACCTTCTCACCAAGCTGCTTGGCGATGGTCTTGTAGCCCATTCCAGCCTTGTGTAGGTCTACAATCTTGTCCCTGACATCCTTGGAGAGCTCTTTGGTCTTGGCCATGGTGGAGAGTTTGGAATCTGATTGATTGATTGCTTCTGTGGACAGGTGTCTTTTATACAGGTAACAAGCTGAGATTAGGAGCACTCCCTTTAAGAGTGTGATCCTAATCTCAGCTCGTTACCTGTATAAAAGACACCTGGGAGCCAGAAATCTTTCTGATTGAGAGGGGGTCAAATACTTATTTCCCTCATTAAAATGCAAATCAATTTATAACATTTTTGACGTTTGTGTTGTTGTTATTCTGTCTCTCACTGTTCAAATAAACCTACCACCCACCTTTGTCAGTGGGCAAACGTACAAAATCAGCAGGGGATCAAATACTTTTTTCCCTCACTGTACATACATACATGTGCCGATTTGGGGGATCTGATACTATTTCTGATTGTCTTAACTCACCATCACTGTGGAGCCTCAAAGTATTATTTTTTTCCGCCTCAAACAGCAGGCAAAATAAGTCTGTTTTTACATCCATTGAGAATGACAATAGTTCCTCAACTTAGCCTATTTGAAAAATCTTTAAAGCTCTCTCCCTTTCGATTACTACTCAGCATGAAAGGGGAAAAAAATGGAATACTCTGATCCGGTGAAACATCATAAAATAAGCCTACCTGATTACTTCTTATCCTTTGTGCAAATAGCCTACAGCAGTCTCTGTCTGTCCGGAGCTCAGTGGCACAGGAAACTCTGACGGCCCAGAATATTTTATACAAGTTGCAAGTTCGCTAGCACCAGCTTAGCGCCGGACCAAGTTCATACAATAGTTGATACAATGTTTTAAGTTCCTTGTAGACAGGCCATGCGTAGCCAATGTGATTTATATTCATCAGGATATTTTCTACCTGCAGGCAGAATTGTTTTTATTTGTTGGCTTTATAGCTCTATTTTTACATATTGACAATGGCAATAGAAGTTACTTTTAGATTTGTATCATTTTCATTTAGATATAATTTTTATTAACCACAACATTGATTTTGAGATATGAAGACTTTATTATAAATTAAATTAAACTGTTCCACGAGAAAGGTGCATATGAAAATCATAACTGGCACGCAGATCAGTAGAAATGGTACGATAACTTGGCACTCCATATGGAAAAGGTTCCCGACCGCTGGTGTACCCTACTACCGGCAACTTCAGGAGAGTAATGGCAGAATCTGCGAAAGTCAGCAGCAGGAGCAGGAGGGCGGGAACAGGTTTTTTTTCTTCTGGTTAGGCTATTTTGATCTCTGGCGCCCTCTTTAGTAATTTGTGTGTCTTAATTATTAATCACAGTGCCTAAAGCTCAGTAGCCTACATATAGTTGATTTTACATTTACATTTACATTTTAGTCATTTAGCAGACGCTCTTATCCAGAGCGACTTACAGTTAGTGAATACATATCTTTTTATACTGGCCCCCCGTGGGAATCGAACCCACAACCCTGGCGTTGCAAACGCCATGCTCTATCAACTGAGCTACATCCCTGCCGGCCATTCCCTCCCCTACATTTTATTCAAACATAGGGTGTGTCTATATATGGAAAAATACACATTTTAAAATGTCGACCAATTGATTGTTTATTTTTATTTTATTTCACCTTTATTTAACCAGGTAAACCAGTTGAGAACAAGTTCTCATTTACAACTGCGACCTGGCCAAGATAAAGCAAAGCAGTGCGATAAAAACAACAACACAGAGTTACATATGGGGTAAAACAAAACAAAGTCAAAAAATACAACAGAAATACATATATATACAGTGTGTGCAAATTTAGCAAGTTATGGAGGTAAGGCAATAAAATAGGCTATAGTGCAAAATAATTACAATTAGTATTAACACTGGAATGATAGATGTGCAAGAGATGATGTGCAAATAGAGATACTGGGGTACAAATGAGCAAAATAAATAACAATATAGGGATGAGGTAGTTGGGCGGGCTAATTTCAGATGGGCTGTGTACAGGTGCAGTGATCGGTAAGGTGCTCTGACAACTGATGCTTAAAGTTAGTGAGGGAGATAAGTGTCTCCAGCTTCAGAGATTTTTGCAATTTGTTCCAGTCATTGGCAGCAGAGAACTGGAAGGAATTGCGGCCAAAGGAGGTGTTGGCTTTGGGGATGACCAGTGAGATATACCCGCTGGAGCGCAGACTACCGGTGGGTGTTGCTATGGTGACCAATGAGCTAAGATAAGGCGGGGATTTGCCTAGCAGTGATTTATAGATGGCCTGGAGCCAGTGGGTTTGGCGACGAATATGTAGTGAGGACCAGCCAACAAGAGCGTACAGGTCACAGTGGTGGGTATTATATGGGGCTTTGGAGACAAAACGGATGGCACTGTGATAGACTACATCCAATTTGCTGTGTTGCTTGTGTTGGAGGCTATTTTGTAAATGACATCGCCGAAGTCAAGGATCGGTAGGATAGTCTGTTTTACGAGGGCATGTTTGGCAGCATGAGTGAAGGAGGCTTTGTTGCGAAATAGGAAACCGATTCTAGATTTAACTTTGGATTGGAGATTCTTAATGTGAGTCTGGAAGGAGAGTTTACAGTCTAACCAGACACCTAGATATTTGTAGTTGTCCACATACTCTAGGTCAGACCCGTCGAGTGTAGTGATTCTAGTCGGGTGGGCGGGTGCAAGCAGCGTTCGGTTGAAGAGCATGCATTTAGTTTTACTAGTGTTTAAGAGCAGTTGGAGGCTACTGAAGGAGTGTTGTATGGAATTGAAGCTCGTTTGGAGGTTTGTTAACACAGTGTCCAATGAAGGGCCAGATGTATACAAAATGGTGTCGTCTGCGTAGAGGTGGATCTGAGAGTCACCAGCAGCAAGAGCGACGTCATTGATATACACAGAGAAAAGAGTCGGCCCAAGAATTGAACCCTGTGGCACCCCCATAGAGACTGCCATAGGTCCAGACAACAGGCCCTCCGATTTGACACATTGAACTCTATCTGAGAAGTAGTTGGTGAACCAGGCGAGGCAGTCATTTGAGAAACCAAGGCTATTTAGTCTGCCAATAAGAATGCGGTGGTTGACAGAGTCGAAAGCCTTGGCCAGGTCAATGAAAACGGCTGCACAGTACTGTCTATTATCGATCGCGGTTATAATATCGTTTAGGACCTTGAGCGTGGCTGAAGTGCACCCATGACCAGCTCGGAAACCGGATTGCATAGCGGAGAAGGTACGGTGGGATTCGAAATGGTCGGTGATCTGTTTGTTGACTTGCCTTTCAAAAACTTTTTGAAAGGCAGGGCAGGATGGATATGGGTCTGTAACAGTTTGGATCTAGAGTGTCATCCCCTTTGAAGAGGGGGATGACCGCGGCAGCTTTCCAATCTCTGGGGATCTCAGACGTTACGAAAGAGAGGTTGAACAGGCTAGTAATAGGGGTTGCGACAATTTCTGGCTAGTTTTAGAAAGAAAGGGTCCAGATTGTCTAGCCCAGATGATTTGTAGGGTTCCAGATTTTGCAGCTCTTTTAGAACATCAGCTGTCTGGATTTGTGTGAAGGAGAAGCGGGGGGGGCATGGGCAAGTTGCAGCAGAGGGTGCAGAGTTGGTGGCCGGGGTAGTGGTAGCCAGGTGGAAAGCATGGCCAGCCGTAGCAAAATGCTTGTTGAAATTCTCGATTATTGTAGATTTATCGGTGGTGATAGTGTTTCCTAGCCTCAGTGCAGTGGGCAGCTGGGAGGAAGTGCTCTTATTTTCCATGGACTTTACAGTGTCCCAAAACTTTTTGGAGTTAGTGCTACAGGATGCAAATTTCTGTTTGAAAAAGTTATCCTTTGCTTTCCTAACTGCTTGTGTATATTGGTTCCTAACTTCCCTGAAAAGTTGCATATCGCGGGGGCTATTTGATGCTAATGCAGTACGCCACAGGATGTTTTTGTGCTGGTCAAGGGCAGTCAAGTCTGAGGAGAACCAGGGGCTACATCTGTTCTTAGTTCTGTATTTTTGAATGGGGCATGTCTATTTAAGATTGAGAGGAAATTACTTTTAAAGAACAACCAGGCATCCTCTACTGACGGAATGAGATCTATATCCATCCAGGATACCTGGGCCAGGTCAATTAGGAAGGCCTGCTCGCTGAAGTGTTTTGGGAGCGTTTGACAGTGATGAGGGGTGGTCGTTTGACCGCGGACCCGTTACGGACGCAGGCAATAAGGCAGTGATCGCTGAGATCCTGGTTGAAGACAGCGGAGGTGTATTTAGAGGGTAAGTTAGTCAGGATGATATCTATGAGGGTACCCATGTTTTACGGATTTAGGGTTGTACCTGGTAGGTTCGTTGATAATTTGTGTGAGATTGAGGGCATCTAGTTTAGATTGTAGGATGGCCGGGGTGTTAAGCATATCCCAATTTAGGTCACCAAGCAGTACGAACTCTGAGGATAGATGGGGGCAATCAATTCACATATGGTGTCCAGGGCACAGCTGGGGGCTGAGGGGGTCTGTAGCAAGCGGCAACAGTGAGAGATGTATTTCTGGAAAGGTGGATTTTTAGAAGTAGAAGCTCAAACTGTTTGGGCACAGACCTGGATAGTATGATAGAGCTCTGCAGGCTATCTCTACAGTAGATTGCAACTCCACCCCCTTTGGCAGTTCTATCTAGACGGAAAATGTTATAGTTGGGGATGGAAATTTCAGAATTTTTGGTGGCCTTCCTAAGCCAGGATTCAGACACTGCTAGAACATCAGGGTTGGCGGAGTGTGCTAACGCAGTGAATAACTCAAACTTAGGAAGGAGGCTTCTGATATTTATGTGCAGAAAACCAAGACTTTTACGGTTACAGAAGTCAACAAATGATAGCTCCTGGGGAGTAGGAGTGATACTGGGGGCTGCAGGGCCTGGGTTAGCCTCTACATCACCAGAGGAACAGAGGAGGACTAGAATAAGGATACGACTAAAGGCTTTAAGAACTGGTCTTCTAGTGCGTTGGGTACATAGAATAAAGGGGGCAGTTCTCCGGGCGTTGTAGAAAAGATCGGTCGACTAAGATTTTTTTTTTGTCGGGGACAGCTCTAACACACTGCTGCTTTCATTGAAGGGTTTTATATAGTTGTGGTTCTAAAAAGGAGGAACAATACAATCATTAGGATCCACTTATAAGAGGCTAAGAAATAAATACACATGCAATACAATAAGCCAAGGAGCATAATATAAATACAATAAGCCAACTGTGGCATAATATAAACATGAATGAATGCAACGGTAAGTACACACATCATTAAGAATCTACAGCTACAGAGAGAGAGAACGAGCTCCTAGCAATGGCGCTTTCTAGCTCTCTTTATGGCCTGACTGAGATCTTATCTAATGGCTACTGCGCATGCGCCAGCGCATAGAAAGGACTATACTCCTAGAATCTGTATAACGGCATCAGTTACTACAACAGTAACTTATGGAGTTATACATATTGTAGCTATAAACATATTGCAGCGGAATCATGCAAGTAATACAAACATTGCTAATAACATACTATTAAGTAGGCTAGTTGTGCTCAATGAACACACTTCTAGCAACGATAACCATACTAAAATGAGGTAGCATGCATTGGCAAACACACACAAACAATGCTAGCATTAGCAGGAATCTAGCAAACAACACTGCCAACTTAGCTAACAAACCTATCTTACAGTTACATTACATTGTAAAGTAACTAGCCCTCACTAATATTGCACCCAATCTTATCCTAGTAGCATTTCCAAAACGTACTTACTGCAATGGACACACACAATACTTGCGTTAGGAAACAGCCTGTGAAGAGTCCGTCATTCTTCTTCTTCAATGAGGTTTAACGACAGTTGGCATCCAATAAATGTTGCATCTACCAGACTGGAGTATAACTCCCTTATACTTTGCTTGAAAAAAATACATAAAAAATAAACAAACACCCTACCATCTAACCCTACACTCACTAAAAACCCACCACCCTACTCCACTATTTAAATCTATTTAGTCCTACCTCAGGCCAGCTGCCTGAAAGGATGGGACACCACCACTTAACACATTCTGTAACTCTGACGTCATGTCTCGCACACCAAAATACCTCTCTGCAGCTACCATCACAACCTCAATTTTCTGCGACTTACGTTCCATCCCTGCAGTACAGTTGATAACCATTGCTATAAATGCTAAAAATCCAATCTTACTGAAACATATATCACTTGTTAGCCTATCCCTCTGTACCGGTACAGCTCTACTACTCACACCACTCCTCTCAGGATCCCTCCCCCGTGACCCATCTTAATCTACCTTCTTCACTGCCTCAGCATACGACAACTTCTGCACTATTCTAACACTGGAAATGTCAACCTGCCTCTGTCGCACCTGACATTTCTGATCCCCAGCCTCATGGGCACACATACGATTAACACATACCACTACATTCCCCAATGCTACACATTCCTTTGTCTCATGCCCTTCTGCACACTTCTCACACCTAGGAACCTCCCTCCTACACACTGCTGCCACATGCCCAAAAGCTTGACACCTGTAACAACGTAATGTATTCGGCACAAAAGCTCGTACAGGATAACTTATATATCCTAACATCACTTTGTCGGGCAAAGACTCAACATCAGAACGCAAAAGGACAGACAACGACTCTTCTGTTTCACCACTCATGGCACCCTGTCTGCATCACACCTAACGACGAGCATCACAAACACCGGGAATCTTCCCCTTCAGTTTGTCAACTTTCACATTTACCCCTACCCCAGTAATCATTCCCCTCATTGGCGCCCTTTCCCTGAGAGCAAAACAACAATTCACCTCTCTTGTCCCCATTCGTTTAATGCGGAGCACCTGCTCCCTCTGACCAGCAGAAACACAAACAATTATCACAAGTCCACTTCTGGTTACCTTCACCGATTCCACAGCACCCAGCTCTGATTTCACCCACCCTGAAACCACAAATTGATCAGCCAAAAGGCAAGGGTCCACTTTTCCCCAAAATGTCACTCCTACTGTCACTGACTCATCTTTATCCTGACCCTCGGTGCAAGCCTCAGGCTCCAAGAACTTCACCACACCTACCACTTCTGATACTTCGCCCTCATTCACTTCCATTTCTCCTCCTGTCTTCGATCCGGCGTACAGCTCACTCTGCTTACACTTTCTACTATTCTTCTTTGACAAATCGTCTCCCTTTTTTCCACCATTTTTAACCAACTCAAGCTCACCCTCTTCCTCCCTCTCTCTCTTCGACCTCCTCTGCCTCTGTTTTTCCCTCCATTCCTCCTCTGTATTCCAAGTATACGTCTCCTTATGCCAATACTGCACTTCTCCTGACATACATCTTGTTCTTGCCCTCTCAAGGGATGCCATTTAACCGTCTGTCACAATCTCCATACAATCAGCACAAACCCCTCGGGATGTAACGCTCAACAGTACATCCCACTTGTAAAGCAGCTGCTTTGTCTTGATGTTCTTCTTTGTCAGTAACTACCGAGAAGTTTTTCCATTTCAAACAAGCGCGCTCTTCCAACCACCATCCACAGACACTTCCTCCTCCCAACAGTCCGTCAGCACAACTTTCTTCTTCTTGCAACATGTAAACACGTTCTGACTTAAGGTGTGCGTGGCGGAGCCCTGGAGTGCATCCAAGCATCCTGATTGGTTGGAAAAGCTGGATGATTGACAGGCCTGAAAGACCATCAGATTGAGAGGGCCTCACTTTTTTAGTGACTAAGATATGGCATTTATGACGGACTTTCTTTGTAATTTCAACAACAACAACAAAAAAATATATACAAATATATATATATATATATATATACAGATGAAGTCAGAAGTTTACATACACCTTAGCCAAATACATTTAAACTCAGTTTTTCACAATTCTTGAAATGTAATCCTAGTAAAAATTCCCTGTCTTAGGTCAGTTAGGATCACCACTTTATTTTAAGAATGTGAAATGTCAGAATAATAGTAAAGAGAATGATTTATTTCAGCTTTTATTTCTTTCATCACATTCCCAGTGGGTCAGAAGTTTACATACACTCAATTAGTATTTGGTAGCATTGCCTTCTTCAGCTTGCAAGCGTTCCCCTTTTTCCTCTAAACATAACGATGGTCATTATGGCCAAACAGTTCTATTTTTGTTTCATCAGACCAGAGGACATTTCTCCAAAAAGTACAATCTTTGTCCCCATGTGCAGTTGCAAACCGTAGTCTGGCTTTTTTATGGCGGTTTTGGAGCAGTGGCTTCTTCCTCCTTTCAGGTTATGCCGATATAGGACTAATTTTACTGTGGATATAGATACTTTTGTACCTGTTTCCTCCAGCATCTTCACAAGGTCCTTTGCTGTTGTTCTGGGATTGATGTGCACTTTTCGCACCAAAGTACGTTCATCTCTAGGAGACAGAACGAGTCTCCTTCCTGAGCGGTATGACGGCTGCATGGTTCCATAGTGTTTATACTTGCGTACTATTGTTTGTACAGATGAACGTGGTACCTTCAGGCGTTTGGAAATTGCTTCCAAGGATGAACCAGACTTGTGCAGGTCTACAATTGTATTTCTGAGGTCTTGGCTGATTTCTTTTGATTTTCTCATGATGTCAAGCAAAGCGGCACTGAGTTTGAAGGTAGGCCTTGAAATACATCCACAGGTACACCTCCAATTGACTCAAATGATGTCAATTAGCCTTTAAGAAGCTTCATTTTCTGGAATTTTCCAAACAGTTTAAAGGCACAGTCAACTTATGTATGTAAACTTCTGACCCACTGGAATTGTGATACAGTGAATTATAAGTGAAATAATCTGTCTGTAAACAATTGTTGGAAAAATTACTTGTGTCATGCACAAAGTAGATGTCCTAACCGACTTGCCAAAACTATAGTTTGTTAACAAGAAATTTGTGGAGTGGTTAAAAAACAAGTTTTAATGACTCCAACTTAAGTGTATGTAAACTTCCGACTTCAACTGTATATATACATACACTCCCAGTCAAAAGTTTGGACACCTACTCATTCAAGGGTTTTTCTTTATTTTTACTATTTTCTACATTGTAGAATAATAGTGAAGACATCAAAACTATGAAATAACACATATGGAATCATGTAGTAACCAAAAAAGTGTTACACAAATCAAATTATATTTTAGATTTAAGATTCTTCAAAGTAGCCACCCTTTGCCTTGATGACAGCTTTGCACACTCTTGGCATTCTCTCAACCAACTTCATGAGGAATGTTTTTCCAACAGTCTTGAAGGAGTTCCCACATATGCTGAGCACTTGTTGGCTGCTTTTCCTTCACTCTGCGGTCCAACTCATCCCAAACCATCTCAATTGGGTTGAGGTCGGGTGACTGTGGAGGCCAGGTCATCTGAGGCAGCACTCCATCACTCTCCTTCTTGGTCAAATAGCCCTTACACAGCCTGGAGGAGTGTTTTGGGTCATTGTCCTGTTGAAAAACTAAGCGCAAACCAGATGGGATGGCGTTTCGCTGCAGAATGCTGTGGTAGCCATGCTGGTTAAGTGTGCCTTGAATTCTAAATTAATCACTTACAGTGTCACCAGCAAAGCATCCCCACTCCATCACACCTCCTCCTCCATGCTTCACGGTGGGAACCACACATGCAGAGATCATCCTTTCACCTACTCTACGTCTCACAAAGACACAGTGGTTGGAACCAAAAATCTCAAATTTGGACTCATCAGACCAAAGGACAGATTTCCACCGGTCTAATGTCCATTGCTTGTGTTTCTTGGCCCAAGCAAGTCTCTTCTTATTATTGGTGTCCTTTAGTAGTTTCTTTGCAGCAATTCGACCATGAAGGCCTGATTCACGCAGTCTCCTTTGAACAGTTGAACTCTGTGAAGCATTTATTTGGGCTGCAATCTGAGGTGCAGTTAACTCTAATGAACTTATCCTCTGCAGCAGAGGTAACTCTGGGTCTTCCTTTCCTGATGCGGTCCTCATGAGAGCCAGTTTCATCATAGTGCTTGATGATTTTTGCGACTGCACTTGAAGAAACTTTCATAGTTCTTGAAACTTTCCGGATTGACTGACCTTCATGTCTTAAAGTAATGATGGACTGTCATTTTTCTTTGCTTATTTGAGCTGTTCTTGCCATAATATGGACTTGTTCTTTTACCAAATGGGGCTATCTTCTGTATACCAGCCCTACCTTGTCACAACACAACTGATTGGCTCAAACGCATTAAGAAGGAAAGAAATTACACAAATTAACTTTTAACAAGGCCCACCTGTTAATTGAAATGCATTTCAGGTGACTACCTCATGTAGCTGGCTGAAAGAATGCCAAAGCTGTCATCAAGGCAAAGGGTGGCTACTTTGAAGAATCTCAAATCGAAAATATATTTTGATTTGTTGAACACGTTTTTGGTTACTACGATTCCATATGTGTTATTTCATAGTTTTGATGTCTTCACTATTATTCTACAATGTCGAAAACAGTCAAAATCAAAATTAATAAAAACTTGAATGAGTAGGAGGCGAGCACCCCTCCTGACCACCCCCCATCCATCTTCACGTACTTTGTGCCCCCTCAGATTTTGGGGGTGCATGACGACCCTGAGTATAGGCTACTTATCAAAATGAAAGATAGATATCAGCAAAATGCTTGCGATATGTGATCGGTATGGTCGGTGTTGATAATTCAGCAATATTCAGAAGCTCCCAATTTATTGTGGCAACTGCCATTCCATCTAAATTTAATTCACATACTGTAGATAGCAAAAAATAAACACAAGCTCTATGAAATGACGAGTCTCTGCAGCTTTATCTCGTGCTTCAATCTCATCTTTGTAAATCTGTCTCCTTGGCTGTTGTTTTCTTACCTCTAATACCTCTGGCAGTGTAAGATGTTTCTCTCCCACCCACCTTTAGTTACCCTGTGTCACCCTGGTAACCGGTTTTAAAGGATCCAACTGAACTGCATGCCTAGAAGCACAAAGAATGTGAACTTTTATGGACAAAGTTTTCTGTCCATTTTTGTCACTACCCTCCTGAGACACAGCAATTCATTTTTGTCCTATCTAGTAGACATTAGTTATTGGGCCGTATCTCTGAGGCATACAAGCCACTGTATTAAGTCCTGTTGTCCCTTTGAGAGGACACTCTGGGATTTTCAATGATATTACGTGTGGGGATGTGACCTTGACAACATTATCTTCCTGGTTCTTTAAAAAAGGGCTGCCGTCCAAATTAGCAAATTTTATGGAAATTTGAAAATAAGTGTGTGTAATTTATTAATTATAATTTTCGATATTCAAATTGTTTCTAGTAAGTGAATATCTCAGGAATAGTTAAGTGAGTTGTCAGGACTGTGTAATAATTTTTTCACATTAAATAAGAGCTAAATAAGAGCTTATCAAGAAATGTCCTCTGTAGTGGAAACCCGTATGCTGCAACTATGTTTTTCACCTACTGTACCCATTGACTGTAGTGTTAATGTTTTTATATTTACGTCCTAATGACCGCTATAGAGGACAATTTCCACTTAAAATATAAATAATTGTGGAATAAAAAAAAAAATGGGGGGGGGTCTCGGGAGGCTACAGTAGCGCGGTGGTTTGAGAATATTAAAGGTGTGAAGGTATTTGAAGGCCTCATGTTGCAGTTAGTTCTTAAGAGTGAGATCAAACTGACTCTCGCTATGTACAGCTTCTCAATTTTTTTGTTTCTAGTTCTCGCTTTTCTTTTCAAACCACAAGTCAGAGTCATACAAACTAATAACCACCTAGCTCTAATGAGAAATGGCTTTTTGCAACAATTTGTTGCTTGACACTGATGAAGCTTGAACGGGGTGAAACATTTGTATTTCTACAAGAGATAGAATACATTGGTTTTCTGTTGAATACTTTACATTGTGGATCCATATTTTTCTTTTTTGGGGGGTCTCAAGAGTCAACTATCTCCCTGGGAGTAGGTATTGATCGGGGTGTTGGGGTAGCAGCGGGGAGAGTGTGGGTCAGAGGAGTTTCATTGCTATGTCAGATACGGTCAGTGTCGTCTTTGATCATTGGAGCAGTAACAGACTATCCAGTCAGAGCCTTGATTCACTGCCGCCAGACAGGAGGATTGCCCCATTCTTTGTTGTGGATCTTTTAAGCAGTGCTCACATCCAATAAATTCGACTACCCACATACACAGGGTGAGATACACAAATACACATAAACATGCACACAAACACGATTAACTCAGGGATGAAGATTTTAATAGTACACAAAGATAGTGCATAAATATTTATATGGTGGGTGTGATTGATTGGATCTACATTGAACCCTAAGAAATGGATTAGGCAGCCCTTCCCACACAGCACTGAAGCTGTCTACAGTCTAGAGGTGTTGGAAACCTTGCAGATGGACAGAGAGTGAGGGAAGCTACGTGGGTTGCGTTCAAGTATCAAAGTCAATGTTCATCAAAGAGGAAACACAAGGCCCACATGTCCTCTGTGTTTTCCTTAATCTTACACTAGATTAGAGGGAAAACCTAGCAAGTCCCATACACTGAATGGGGTTTTCAGTCATTTGGTCTGAATAAAGGTCCACAGGCTACTGACAAGCTGTCATACATTGCAAATGTATCACTGTTTGTCTTCAGATTATATTGATTAGTGCTTTCATTGCTATTCTGCCCCAATTGGGTAGTTTAGCACACTCATTTGCTTTACTGAGAGTGTCGGTTAGCAACTGACAGGCAATTTTCCTCTCCATTAGTGGCGGTTTATTTCCATTTACTGCCAAAGCAAAGACCTAAAGCCCAAATGGGATGTTAGAACATTGGGTATCACATGATATTCTGTGCAAAGAGCCACTCGGCACAACCAAACAGAGGCGGCGGTAATGAAAGGGGTGGTCAAGTGGGCAATTGATCAGGTGATCCTCATCCTGTCATGGACTTGATGGAGTTATTTGTGGCCCTTAACAACTGATTTAGGGTAAATTCTTCCAACTCCCTGTGTACAAAACTCACAGTCCCTCTCCTAAACACTCGCTCTCCAAATCTAAGAAATTGTGAGTTGCACCACAAAACTGACTCTGGTCCAGTTGCTATGGGTATAAGTGGCCTAAATCCATAGGATCAACAGACTCCGTTGGTGTGACTGTTTAAGCAGAGGGATGGCACTGCTTGATGATGGATACAGTTTAGGCTTCTCTATTATGTAAATTCCCTGGGGGTTTTGGCTAACTTTACTGGTTAACAGCACCTTAATTTTACATACTGAGGAAAATCCATTAACATCAAGCAGAACAAATTGTCAGATCATTCTATTTGCACACAAACAAAGAGCAGAGGAGGTTGACTCCTTGTTGTCATTCTGCGGGCTGGGTAATTAAGCTCTGCATAATAATAATAAAGCAATGACTTTGTATTTACATATGTCAAATGTAATCAACATCAGAAATGACATACTTAGTTAAAGTTACCACAGGGCTAGTTTACAACTGTGATGCAGACTGTGATTTTTATTTGTATATATTTTTACAGAATTAGTGTTTTACGTAGGACCAGATTAAATCAGATTAGCCAATAGCAATGTTAATGCAGCAGACATGTCTTAATCAGTAAACTGGAAATATCAACCTGTCCTTGGAATCTGTCTGGTAGTTTTACAGTTGTGAAAACCTTGACAGAGGGAGACAATCTGGTTATGCTATGCTAGCGGCGGCAGGTTTCTAGCTAAGATTCAAACAACACCATGGATGAAGAGGTGGTGTAATCAATTTACAGCGTAAAGTGTTTTGCTAGTAGACGCCTTGGTAATAAGCATAAACTGGATAGAACTAATGCAGACCAATCTAAAGCTAACTGTGTAGAAAGACATCTCAAAACAAAAATCTATGCAATACCTACTCCACGCTTTCAAAGTGAAGGAAAAGCTATAGAGAATGTTTACCGAACCAAGTCGTACTGTGCTGGCCTGGTTAAGCATCCACTATAGTTTCTGGAGCCATGCTACAGTTCAGATGAGCACGATGGTGTGAAGAAATGGTATACTATTCATCTCATCAATTGGTACTGGTTCCTCTGATTTTGTATCTTAGTAGAGAGTGACACCTAGTGTACAACAGTGGGACTAGAAATTAATATTTCACTCCCAACAGTGTTGCCTTCATTCCCCTGTGTATCATGGCTTCCAGTTAAATGACATTATTTGCGTGATTGTAAAACTCTTAAAACTCAATATTTGTACTAGATTATATACTGTCCCCTATCCATAAAAGGTTGGGAATAGCCACCTAAATCTGACTCCTGAGTATACAACTCTGAATAAGTAACACTAAATATAGTATTTGTTTCATTAGTCCATTGTTGATATAGTCCCAAAATGTTTTGCATGTCAGCAATCAAGTTTTCAAGATACATAACTTTCAAAGTACAAAATACAGCCGGTATAAAGCACTTTTATGAGAGTTACAGTACAGTATGTGCAAAATCAATTTCTAAAAAAGACTCAGTAATCTTCTTAGCCCAGTATTTCAGGAAAATTTAGTTACAATGAATTGAAAACATACTTGTTCTGGTAGAATGTTCTACAAAACCACAAAAGAAAAAAAAATTAAAGGAATGACTGACTGGAGATGTTTGAAAAGTTAACATGATGCCTTGACATCAAATGATTGCCGTAACAATCTTGTGAGAGCATAAAATATGGCCAAGAATTACATTTCAGATAGAAATACAAAAGACAGTATATTGAATGTATATCACTGCGGTGGCAACTTGGCAAGTATAACTGACTGTCAGGTAAACAAATCTATGGAGCGCTCAAAGCTACGAATGACATGGAATGGAGTGTAAAGGAACTATAGTGTTGTATGTTTCCCTGTTAAACAGGTCTCAACAACCCAAAGTGGATTTATTTGATAACGCATCTCCTTTCCTTCATCTGACCTGGTCTAAGCATTTTGCTTTCCTCCATCCCGTCTCTAGATTGTGCAGATGGAAGAAAGAAGAGGAGTCAAAAAGGCAAATAAATCTGTTTGAGACTAATACTGCAAAGAGTCTGACCTCATAATATATTGGTAACAGTTGTGTGTGAGAATTCATGGCATCTATAACATATCAGCTGAGGGGGCATTTACAGTTAGCCTTCATAGTACCCTAATGCAATGTAACAAACTGAGCAAATTTCATGCACTGTAATGCTTGGGTAGTTGTTATGGCAGCCTTAAACCATAGCCCCTCAACTGAAGTGCTGACAAACAATCTCTCTGGCACATTGTCATGCTGGTTGTAGCCTACCAACAACTCTGGGTCCATCCACCATTTTGAGGTCTGGAATTCTCTGACTTGGTTTCATTCTCCATTATTGGTTCTTTATGCTGAGCACTGGGTCCACCAGTCGGTTGTGAACATGCATCAAACCTGGAGGGAAATTAACAATTAAGGGAAAATGTGTTAAGTAGGTAATACTTACCAACTGGCCAGTATCAAAGTGCACGATCATTTGTTGTAACCAATTTCCTTTATACTAAACCTAAACCCTATCCTATTCCATGCTTACCTTTGAAGTACTTGACTGTTTTGACTCTGAGCTCCAGTGTGGCGTCCTCGTCACACACAAAGATGGTGTGTGGGTGCTGCTGGAAGGCTGAGACGGTCCACATGTGGTTGACCCCCTCCTCTATTGCTTTGTACAGGGCAAAGGCTTTGTGGGCTCCCGTGATGAGAATCATAACCTAAAACAAACAAACACAATCAATATAACATCATTAAAATTGAAACATCTATTGACACAAGAGTCATGTAATGAACACATTCATAATTGCAACACAAGTTAGCTTATGTAAAGAAAATGAGTACTCCTACATTAGGTTAATTAATTAAAGTTTCTTGTGTCTACATAGTGTAAAACTATCTGTGCCATGAAAATAGATGAACAGACAAATGGATAAATATACTGTTAAGACCTCTTTACCTCTCGGGCATCCATGACTGTCCCCACACCCACAGTCAAGGCCATGGTGGGGACCTTTGACAGGTCGTTTCCAAAGAAACGGGCATTGGCTACGATGGTATCCTTGGCTAAAGTCTTCACTCTGGTCCTGGAGACTAGACTGGAGCCTGGCTCATTGAAGGCAATGTGGCCGTCTGGTCCGATACCTTGAGAGAGAATTACTCACAAAAACTATATTTTGGTATTTGTTTCATTAGTCCATTGTTGACATAGTTCCAAAATGTCAGCAATCAAGTTATCAAGCTATAAAACGTTCAAAATACAAATACAGCCGACATCAGTTCCCAACCTCACTAATGCTCGTGGCTGAATGGAATCAAGTCCCCGCAGCAATGTTTCAACATCTAGTGGAAAGCCTTCCCAGAAGAGTGGAGGCTGTTATAGCAGCAAAGGGGGGACCAACTCCATATTAATGCCCATGGTTTTGGAATGAGATGTTCGATGAGCAGGTGTCCACATACTTTTGGTCATGTAGTGTATCTTGAAAACTTGATTGCAAAACATTTTGGGACTATATCAACAATGGACTAATGAAACAAATACCAAAAGATCGTTTTAGGGTGGAATTTTCCTTTAAGTCATTGGCTCGTTTAATGAACATAGACCATTAACAAATGGATTAATGACCAGAGGCCAGTTTCATTAACATAAAGGTAGCCCTGAGACTTTGGACCCAAATTAAATCAATTGCAGCTAAAATAAAAACACACTGCGGGTCGTCTCTGAATGTTTCTTCTGTACTTGAGGTGTTAAAACACATTAAAATACATTTACGCCACAAGCATGCATGCAAGTATAAAAACTAACCTCCCACAAACAGGTCGATTCCCCCAGCCTGGGCGATCTTCTTCTCAAAGGCCTCACACTCTGCTTCCAGGTCAGTGATATTGCCATCCAAGATATTGGCATTAGCTGGATCGATGTCAATGTGCTTGAAGAAGTTATTCCACATGTAGGAGTGGTAGCTCTCTGGGTGGGCCCGGGGCAGGCCTATGATAAGTAAGTGTTTTTCTTACTATAGTTATATTTCTTACAAGTTCTATAACAGTGTTCTTTTGTGCTTTTCTTGCTTATATATAAAAACAACAGTTACACTGTTTGAGAGGAGAGCTTGCAAATAAGCATTTAATTGTACTGTGTACACTATGCTGTAGCCTGTGCATATAGGCTAACAAATAAGCTTTGATTTGGTAGGAAAGACAGGTTAAAGCAAGACATTTTCTCATCATTGCTGATAGAAAGGGAGTATAAAGGCATATGCAATAAGATGGAGATGATGAATCGGTAAGCAAGGTTGTTTTTACTTAATTGCCTGCAGCTTACCAATTTGCTAAAACAGAAGAAAGTTGGGACTTTTGAGGCAGAGGGACATAACTGTGACATTCTTGCTTTTAAAGACTAAAGCAAAAACAAACGCCAGTTTCAATCACTCTGCTACTGAAATCCAGCCATGTCAGCTAAACTCCCAGTAGCAGCCAACGTCACCTCCCACTTCCTAAGGTTATAAATGAGCTGAGCGGGCAGATTCTTTCTTCCTGCAAGGCTACACCACTGATTCTACGTCCCTACTTTATTACACCCCAAAAATCATACAGGGTCAGTTTGATTTTTACCCTTTGCTGTTACTAAGGGTTTGGCTTGGGCTAAGAAATTCTGATCCCGTCTGTGGTTAGGAGCGTAATTTGTACCTGTAGGCTCAAACTCACCCACATACTCATCCATGTTGAAGGTCTTCACATATTTGAAAGAGAGTTCCTCATTCTTGTGAAACTCTATCAACTTTTTGTAACAGCCAAAAGGAGTGCTTCCTAAAAGAGAGGGACATGGATGATACTTACATACCTACATGTAAACTAACATTTAGTCCCTGGCAAGTTACAGTAATTACCAGATACACTTATTATATCTGCAAATCAACCAAAGTTTACCTGTGGGTAATCCCAAGGTGAAGTATCTGTCAGCACTGGGCTTGAACTGGATGATTCTGTTGCGGATGTATTTGGCTGCCCATTCACTGGCCAGGTCATAGTCCTCCAGGATCACAAGTCTCATTTTGGAGGTGTTGAATGGAGGGATCTAAACAGGGAATCAATAAGGACCAATAAGGCAGACATCTATGGTAAGCAATCTAATTTGCTAATTCATATAGTAGCTAGCTCTCCAAATCATACATAAAATGTAATCCTCACAGTTTGATAGATAGCTATCATTAAGCATCTGCCCTAACAAGCTAATTTGCTAGCTAGTTTGGCTTGTATGAGCTAATTTAGCTAGCGACCAAAACAGTAATTTACATCTTGCAGTCGCTATAATCAGCAGCATGTGCTGGCATTCATCACTTTTTTAAACCCGAAAAGCACACTTTTTGTGAAGAACTTGTAAAATAATGAAGTAAATAGGCTCACCCTCTTGGTCTCTTTGTGAATCTGGTCTATTTCAAGTTGACCGTTTTTTCTTGCAGCTGGTGTACTTTCTGTAAACACACTGTACTGATCACGTAATTGGGCTCAGGTTATTCATACGACCAGAACGTGCTCATTCATTGGCTCCTTAGTGAAGGGAGGGACTTCTGGAAAAGATAGCGGAAGCTGATGTGGATTGTGAATCTAATGGCGGTAGAATCAAGGAGAATTGGAATATTGTCCAAAAGAATGGGAAACGGAGCGAAGCAGTGTACAGTGTTGAGAATGTCCCTTCGTATCTTGTAGGAGTACAGTTTGTTAATGAGGAGCAGCTGATCGGATTACCAATATCCATTTGAGATATCCAAACTGGTGGAGAGTACTGGGTAAAGTGAAGGCTGTGAGGATCACGATAGGCGGGCTTGTTTTGAGTTTTTGTACTTCTGCGGATCATCCTAATGTTGAGATGGAATTGTCAATCAGTAAAGCAGAAGCCAAGGGATTAATAAGAACAGTGGTTAAAAATAAGTGGCAAGAGTTGTGGAACAGGGAGAGTAAGGGAAGACACCTGTATAAGATCCAGGAAAAGGTGGGGGCAGGGAGGTCCTCAGGCCAAGAGAGAAGGGAGGAAAGTGTAGTCACAAGGCTGAGACTGGGACACACAAGGCTAAATAGTACATTGAAAGTGGTGTGATCATTGTCAGGAGGAGACAATGATCAAAACAAGCCCGCCTATCATGATCCTCACAGCCTTCACTATTTCAGTGCCAGAAATATGTGAGAGAAAGTGGCCGATTGTTATTAGATTTGAGGAGTAATGGGGTTGAAGAGCCAGGATTAAGTGAACTGCTGGGGAAATCTTCAGGGGATGTAGTATTTAATTATGTATTTTGTTTCCTTAGGGAGACGAGATTATTGGGTAGGATTTAGACCTTCACTGTCAAAACCAGTTCAGTTGGTGGCGATAATGCACCTTAAAGTTGGTTGCCAACCGCCATATAAAATACACAGAAGTAGAAGTAGAACAAGAAGGAACGTGTGTTGCGTCTCACCCAAGTTGAGAAGTTTGACGCGTCGTGTATGTCTCTTCGGAACAGGGCACCCGTCAAGGAGGTAATATCTGGAATCTTGTGGGAAATCGATGTTGAAGAGATGAAAAATATTATTGGAGTGATTGATGCACGTCGGATGAATCACTGTAAAGCTTTTGGACATGTTTCAAGTGTTTGCAGAAGGGAGAAGCCGAGATGTCAAAGTTGTGGAAAAGATAATGTCATGTGTATTAAAAGTGATGGAAATGCGACATGCTGCAATTGTGATGGGAACCATGAAGCCACGTATTTGGAATGCCCGACAAGGTTGAAAGAGAATGAGGTGGCCAAAGTCAGAGCTGTCCAGAAAACTTAATATGCAGCGGCTGTTAAAAGGGTTGAGGGTTTGAATGGTGCAACTGAAGAGTCCATGGTGGTGGATAGGCCTTTACTGCAGGCTGCAGGGGTTGCCTTTCAACAGCAGGACCCAGATATTTTAAAGGTTAAGAAGGTGGCCTTTATAGCTATGGTGATTAATGGCACTGCCAAGGTGGAGAGAAGGTCCAGGAATATAGATATAATTGTGGATGCGGCGGAGCGGTTCCTGGGACTGAAAGATTTCTCGGCAAAGGACTTGCATGGAGTATTGTCACAAGCTGTACCACCCTCTCAGGCCCTAGAGCCTGAGAAGGGAGATAGGGAGATTTGAAGGAAGGAAGAAGTGGGAGTTTTGTTTTGTTTTTGTCGATTTGGGTGGATTAAGTTCGTTTTTCCTATCACATATGGATTTTCTTTTTACCTTGTTTTTTCAACCTGTCGAGTTGGTGGCTGCAATACACCTTTTGGGGTTGTATTCTGCCATAAAACCCACAGAAGAAGAAGGAGGGACTTATTAATGGGAAAAACGAGCTGCGAGGAACAAGAAGTTCTCAAAGAGAATACAGCTAAATGGTTTAAAAACGTTTAAACCAGTTACATTTAACTAAATGTAATCTAAAATATAATATGCTTAATCCCCAAAAGTAATTATTTATCATGAGGGTCATAAACAATAACTAGTAATGTTGCATACTCCAAGAAAGGTTAAAATATTACTTTTCTGGTAGTCACTTTTGAAGACACAAGCTCAAGTACAGTAACTTACAAATATGATAAAAATACGAAAATATGTAATATTTTATATGATGTATTTCCTATTCAACAAAACTGTATGATAAGGCTTGAAATGACGTATATGCATGTTAAATATAGTATAATCAAATTATAAAATGACTAACTATAAGATTTCACTTTCCTTATGACTGTAAATACATATTTTTATGTTTAGTGTTAGAGAACATTTTTAACTGAGGAACGCTCAACGTTCTCTTATATCGAGGCTGAGTTGAGTTTTGATAACTGGTCAAGGGATTTGCTAGCAACAACATTGAGTCAAAGACCGTAGTACAGTATAAAGAACTGCTTCACCAACAGAAATCCCCGATCAGACTTGTACGTGATGTCATGGCGACGTTGTTTATCGAAGCTCATGCGTATAAACACGTCATCGTGTCTAACGGTCGTCTCACACCGAACTGCGCATGTGCAGACCGTCAAATCAAAGGCACTCCTTCGATATATAGTTGTTTTTGACGAAAATGAAAACGTGTCAGTTTGTCACTTTCACAAGGTTGGAGTAATAACATGTTCATCTTCCTAAGGCATTGGCTCGAATCTAGGTTGTGCCTTTAGATCTCGAGAAAATTAACAACTAAGAAATAATTGTTCACTTCTCTCTGACTTCTCAAACCCCAAACTGACACGTTTTCATTTTCTTTGATGGCTTGCACATGCACAGTTCGGCAAGAGACGAAAAAGGCACCTAGGGACTCTCAGACCATGAGAAACAGTATTCTCTGGTCTGATGAAACCAAGATTGAACTATTTGGCCTGAATGCCAATCTTCATGTCTGGAGGAAACATGGCACCATCCCTACGTTGAAGCATGGTGGTGGCAGCATCATGCTGTGGGGATGTTTTTCAGTGGCAGGGACTGGGAGACTAGTCAGGATAGAGGGAAAGAAGAACGGTGCGAAGTACAGAGAGATCCTTGATGAAAACCTGCCCCAGAACGCTCAGGACCTCAGACTGGGGCGAAGGTTCACCTTCCAACAGGACAACGACCCTAAGCACAAAGCCAAGACAACGCAGCAGTGGCTTCGGGACAAGTCTCTGAATGTCCTTGAGTGGCCCAGCCAGAGCCCGGACTTGAACCCGATCGAACATCTCTGGAGAGACCTGAAAATAGCTATGCAGCGACGCTCCCCACCAACCTGATAGAGCTTGAGAGGATCTTCTACAGTGAGGGAAAAAGTATTTGATCCCCTGCTGATTTTGTACGTTTGCCCACTGACAAAGACATGATCAGTCTATAATTTTAATGGTAGGTTTATTTGAACAGTGAGAGACAGAATAACAACACAATAATCCAGAAAAACGCATGTCAAAAATGTTATACATTTATTTACATTTTAATGAGGGAAATAAGTATTTGACCCCTCTGCAAAACATGACTTAGTACTTGGTGGCAATACCCTTGTTGGCAATCACAGAGGTCAGACGTTTCTTGTAGTTGGCCACCAGGTTTGCACACATCTCAGGAGGGATTTTGTCCCACTCCTCTTAGCAGATCTTCTCCAAGTCATTAAGGTTTCGGGGCTGACGTTTGGCAACTCGAATCTTCAGCTCCCTCCACAGATTTTCTGTAGGATTATGGTCTGGAGACTGGCTAGGCCACTCCAGGACCTTAATGTGCTTCTTCTTGAGCCACTCCTTTGTTGCCTTGGCCGTGTGTTTTGGGTCATTGTCATGCTGGAATACCCATCCACGACCCATTTTCAATGCCCTGGCTGAGGGAAGGAGGTTCTCACCCAAGATTTGACGGTACATGGCCCCGTCCATTGTCCCTTTAAAAAAAATATATATATATTTTATTTTTGGGGGTAGATCAGCTTAATATTGCAGATAGATTGTAACTTCCATCAATGTAATTGTCTGCTTCACTTCCAATCCCCCATGTTTTTTTATATATATATATACACACATATATATATATATATATATATACAGTGAGGGAAAAAAGTATTTGATCCCTTACTGATTTTGTACGTTTGCCCACTGACAAAGACATGATCAGTCTATAATTTTAATGGTAGGTTTATTTGAACAGTGAGAGACAGAATAACAACAAAAAAATCCAGAAAAACGCATGTAAAAAATATTATAAATTGATTTGCATTTTAATGAGGGAAATAAGTATTTGACCCCTCTGCAAAACATGACTTAGTACTTGATGGCAAAACCCTTGTTGGCAATCACAGAGGTCAGACGTTTCTTGTAGTTGGCCACCAGGTTTGCACACATCTCAGGAGGGATTTTGTCCCACTCCTCTTAGCAGATCTTCTCCAAGTCATTAAGGTTTCGGGGCTGACGTTTGGCAACTCGAATCTTCAGCTCCCTCCACAGATTTTCTGTAGGATTATGGTCTGGAGACTGGCTAGGCCACTCCAGGACCTTAATGTGCTTCTTCTTGAGCCACTCCTTTGTTGCCTTGGCCGTGTGTTTTGGGTCATTGTCATGCTGGAATACCCATCCACGACCCATTTTCAATGCCCTGGCTGAGGGAAGGAGGTTCTCACCCAAGATTTGACGGTACATGGCCCCGTCCATCGTCCCTTTAAAAAAATATATATATATATTTTATTTTTGGGGGTAGATCAGCTTAATATTGCAGATAGATTGTAACTTCCATCAATGTAATTGTCTGCTTCACTTCAATCCCCCATGTTTTTTTATATATATATATACACACTATATATATATATATATATATATATATATATATATATATATATATATATATATATATATATATATATATATATATATATACATATATATATATATACATATATATATATATATATATATATATATATATATACAGTGAGGAAAAAAGTATTTGATCCCTTACTGATTTTGTACGTTTGCCCACTGACAAAGACATGATCAGTCTATAATTTTAATGGTAGGTTTATTTGAACAGTGAGAGACAGAATAACAACAAAAAAATCCAGAAAAACGCATGTAAAAAATATTATAAATTGATTTGCATTTTAATGAGGGAAATAAGTATTTGACCCCTCTGCAAAACATGACTTAGTACTTGATGGCAAAACCCTTGTTGGCAATCACAGAGGTCAGACGTTTCTTGTAGTTGGCCACCAGGTTTGCACACATCTCAGGAGGGATTTTGTCCCACTCCTCTTAGCAGATCTTCTCCAAGTCATTAAGGTTTGGGGCTGACGTTTGGCAACTCGAATCTTCAGCTCCCTCCACAGATTTTCTGTAGGATTAGGGTCTGGAGACTGGCTAGGCCACTCCAGGACCTTAATGTGCTTCTTCTTGAGCCACTCCTTTGTTGCCTTGGCCGTGTGTTTTGGGTCATTGTCATGCTGGAATACCCATCCACGACCCATTTTCAATGCCCTGGCTGAGGGAAGGAGGTTCTCACCCAAGATTTGACGGTACATGGCCCCGTCCATCGTCCCTTTTAAAAAAAAATATATATATTTTATTTTTGGGGGTAGATCAGCTTAATATTGCAGATAGATTGTAACTTCCATCAATGTAATTGTCTGCTTCACTTCCAATCCCCCATGTTTTTTTTATATATATATATATATATATATATATATATATATATATATATATATATATATATATATATATATATACAGTGAGGGAAAAAAGTATTTGATCCCTTACTGATTTTGTACGTTGCCCACTGACAAAGACATGATCAGTCTATAATTTTAATGGTAGGTTTATTTGAACAGTGAGAGACAGAATAACAACAAAAAAATCCAGAAAAACGCATGTAAAAAATATTATAAATTGATTTGCATTTTAATGAGGGAAATAAGTATTTGACCCCTCTGCAAAACATGACTTAGTACTTGATGGCAAAACCCTTGTTGGCAATCACAGAGGTCAGACGTTTCTTGTAGTTGGCCACCAGGTTTGCACACATCTCAGGAGGGATTTTGTTCCACTCCTCTTTGCAGATCTTCTCCAAGTCATTAAGGTTTCAAGGCTGACGTTTGGCAACTCGAACCTTCAGCTCCCTCCACAGATTTTCTATGGGATTAAGGTCTGGAGACTGGCTAGGCCACTCAAAGACCTTAATGTGCTTCTTCTTGAGCCACTCCTTTGTTGCCTTGGTCGTGTGTTTTGGGTCATTGTCATGCTGGAATACCCATCCACGACCCATTTTCAATGCCCTGGCTGAGGGAAGGAGGTTCTCACCCAAGATTTGACAGTACATGGCCCCGTCCATCGTCCCTTTGATGCGATGAAGTTGTCCTGTCCCCTTAGCAGAAAAACACCCCCAAAGCATAATGTTTCCACCTCCATGTTTGACGGTGGGGATGATGTTCTTGGGGTCATAGGCAGCATTCCTCCTCCGAGTTGAGTTGATGCCAAAGAGCTCGATTTTGGTCTCATCTGACCACAACACTTTCACCCAGTTCTCCTCTGAATCATTCAGATGTTCATTGGCAAACTTCAGACGGGCCTGTATATGTGCTTTCTTGAGCAGGGGGACCTTGCGGGCGCTGCAGGATTTCAGTCCTTCACGCCGTAGTGTGTTACCAATTATTTTCTTGGTGACTATGGTCCCAGCTGCCTTGAGATCATTGACAAGATCCTCCCGTGTAGTTCTCATGATCATTGCAACACCACGAGGTGAGATCTTGCATGGAGCCCCAGGCCGAGGGAGATTGACAGTACTTTTGTGTTTCTTCCATTTGCAAATAATCGCACCAGCTGTTGTCACCTTCTCACCAAGCTGCTTGGCGATGGTCTTGTAGCCCATTCCAGCCTTGTGTAGGTCTACAATCTTGTCCCTGACATCCTTGGAGAGCTCTTTGGTCTTGGCCATGGTGGAGAGTTTGGAATCTGATTGATTGATTGCTTCTGTGGACAGGTGTATTTTATACAGGTAACAAGCTGAGATTATGAGCACTCACTTTAAGAGTGTGCTCCTAATCTCAGCTCATTACCTGTATAAAAGACACCTGGGAGCCAGAAATCTTTCTGATTGAGAGGGGGTCAAATACTTATTTCCCTCATTAAAATCAAATCAATTTATAACATTTTTTACATGCGTTTTTCTGGATTTTGTTGTTCTTATTCTGTCTCTCACTGTTCAAAGAAACCTACCATTAAAATTATAGACTGATCATTTCTTTGTCAGTGGGCAAACGTACAAAATCGGCAGGGGATCAAATACTTTCTTCCCTCACTGTGTATATATATACACTGCTCAAAAAAATAAAGGGAACACTAAAATAACACATCCTAGATCTGAATGAATGAAATTATCTTATTAAATACTTTTTTCTTTACATAGTTGAATGTGCTGACAACAAAATCACACAAAAATTATCAATGGAAATCAAATTTATCAACCCATCGAGGTCTGGATTTGGAGTCACCCTCAAAATTAAAGTGGAAAACCACACTACAGGCTGATCCAACTTTGATGTAATGTCCTTAAAACAAGTCAAAATGAGGCTCAGTAGTGTGTGTGGCCTCCACGTGCCTGTATGACCTCCCTACAACGCCTGGGCATGCTCCTGATGAGGTGGTGTATGGTCTCCTGAGGGATCTCCTCCCAGACCTGGACTAAAGCATCCGCCAACTCCTGGACAGTCTGTGGTGCAACGTGGCGTTGGTGGATGGAGCGAGACATGATGTCCCAGATGTGCTCAATTGGATTCAGGTCTGGGGAACGGGCGGGCCAGTCCATAGCATCAATGCCTTCCTCTTGCAGGAACTGCTGACACCTCCAGCCACATGAGGTCTAGCATTGTCTTGCATTAGGAGGAACCCAGGGCCAACCGCACCAGCATATGGTCTCACAAGGGGTCTGAGGATCTCATCTTGGTACCTAATGGCAGTCAGGCTACCTCTGGCGAGCACATGGAGGGCTGTGCGGCCCCCCAAAGAAATGCCACCCCACACCATGACTGACCCACCGCCAAACCTGTCATGCTGGAGGATGTTGCAGGCAGCAGAACGTTCTCCACGGCGTCTCCAGACTCTGTCACGTCTGTCACATGTGCTCAGTGTGAACCTGCTTTCATCTGTGAAGAGCACAGGGTGCCAGTGGCGAATTTGCCAATCTTGGTGTTCTCTGGCAAATGCCAAACGTCCTGCACGGTGTTGGGCTGTAAGCACAACCCCCACCTGTGGACGTCGGGCCCTCATACCACCCTCATGGAGTCTGTTTCTGACCGTTTGAGCAGACACATGCACATTTGTGGCCTGCTGGAGGTCATTTTGCAGGGCTCTGGCAGTGCTCCACCTGCTCCTCCTTGCACAAAGGCGGAGGTAGCGGTCCTGCTGCTGGGTTGTTGCCCTCCTACGGCCTCCTCCACATCTCCTGATGTACTGGCCTGTCTCCTGGTAGCGCCTCCATGCTCTGGACACTACGCTGACAGACACAGCAAACTTTCTTGCCACAGCTCGCATTGATGTGCCATCCTGGATGAGCTGCACTACCTGAGCCACTTGTGTGGGTTGTAGACTCCGTCTCATGCTACCACTAGAGTGAAAGCACCGCCAGCATTCAAAAGTGACCAAAACATCAGCCAGGAAGCATAGGAACTGAGAAGTGGTCTGTGGTCACCACATGCAAAACCAGTCCTTTATTGGGGGTGTCTTGCTAATTGCCTATAATTTCCACCTGTTGTCTATTCCATTTGCACAACAGCATGTGACATTTATTGTCAATCAGTGTTGCTTCCTAAGTGGACAGTTTGATTTCACAGAAGTGTGATTGACTTGGAGTTACATTGTGTTGTTTAAGTGTTCCCTTTATTTTTTTGAGCAGTGTATATACATACACACATACATACATATATACACTGCTCAAAAAAATAAAGGGAACACTAAAATAACACATCCTAGATCTGAATGAATGAAATAATCTTATTAAATACTTTTTTCTTTACATAGTTGAATGTGCTGACAACAAAATCACACAAAAATTATCAATGGAAATCAAATTTATCAACCCATGGAGGTCTGGATTTGGAGTCACCCTCAAAATTAAAGTGGAAAACCACACTACAGGCTGATCCAACTTTGATGTAATGTCCTTAAAACAAGTCAAAATGAGGCTCAGTAGTGTGTGTGGCCTCCACGTGCCTGTATGACCTCCCTACAACGCCTGGGCATGCTCCTGATGGGGTGGCGGATGGTCTCCTGAGGGATCTCCTCCCAGACCTGGACTAAAGCATCCGCCAACTCCTGGACAGTCTGTGGTGCAACGTGGGGTTGGTGGATGGAGCGAGACATGATGTGGCGCAGTGGTCTACTCCCAAGTGGCGCAGTGGTCTAAGGCACTGCATCGCAGTGCTAGCTGTGCCACTAGAGATCCTGGTTCGAATCCAGGCTCTGTCGTAGCCGGCCGCGACCGGGAGACCTCAAGGGGTGGCGCACAATTGGCCCAGCGTCGTCCAGGGTAGGGGAGGGAATGGCCGGCAGGGATGTAGCTCAGTTGGTAGAGCATGGCGCTTGCAACGCCAGGGTTGTGGGTTCGATTCCCACGGGGGGCCAGTATTAAAAGAAAAAATAATGTATGCACTCAGTAACTGTAAGTCGCTCTGGATAAGAGCGTCTGCTAAATGACAAAAAAAAAAAAAAAATATGATGTCCCAGATGTGCTCAATTTGATTCAGGTCTGGGGAACGGGCGGGCCAGTCCATAGCATCAATGCCTTCCTCTTGCAGGAACTGCTGACACACTCCAGCCACATGAGGTCTAGCATTGTCTTGCATTAGGAGGAACCCAGGGCCAACCGCACCAGCATATGGTCTCACAAGGGGTCTGAGGATCTCATCTCAAATCAAATCAAATCAAATCAAATTTTATTGGTCACATGCGCCGAATACAACAGGTGCAGACATTACAGTGAAATGCTTACCTAATGGCAGTCAGGCTACCTCTGGTGAGCACATGGAGGGCTGTGCGGCCCCCCAAAGCAATGCCACCCCACACCATGACTGAGCCACCGCCCAAACCGGTCATGCTGGAGGATGTTGCAGGCAGCAGAACTTTCTCCACGGCGTCTCCAGACTCTGTCACGTGCTCAGTGTGAACCTGCTTTCATCTGTGAAGAGCACAGGGCGCACAGTGGCGAATTTGCCAATCTTGGTGTTCTCTGGCAAATGCCAAACGTCCTGCACGGTGTTGGGCTGTAAGCACAACCCCCACCTGTGGACGTCGGGCCCTCATACCACCCTCATGGAGTCTGTTTCTGACCGTTTGAGTAGACACATGCACATTTGTGGCCTGCTGGAGGTCATTTTGCAGGGCTCTGGCAGTGCTCCTCCTGCTCCTCCTTGCACAAAGGCGGAGGTAGCAGTCCTGCTGCTGGGTTGTTGCCCTCCTACAGCCACCTCCACGTCTCCTGATGTACTGACCTGTCTCCTGGTAGCGCCTCCATGCTCTGGACACTACGCTGACAGACACAGCAAACCTTCTTGCCACAGCTCGCATTGATGTGCCATCCTGGATGAGCTGCACTACCTGAGCCACTTGTGTGGGTTGTAGACTCCGTCTCATGCTACCACTAGAGTGAAGCACCGCCAGCATTCAAAAGTGACCAAAACATCAGCCAGGAAGCATAGGAACTGAGAAGTGGTCTGTGGTCACCACATGCAAAACCAGTCCTTTATTGGGGGTGTCTTGCTAATTGCCTATAATTTCCACCTGTTGTCTATTCCATTTGCACAACAGCATGTGACATTTATTGTCAATCAGTGTTGCTTCCTAAGTGGACAGTTTGATTTCACAGAAGTGTGATTGACTTGGAGTTACATTGTGTTGTTTAAGTGTTCCCTTTATTTTTTTGAGCAGTGTATATATACAGTGGGGAGAACAAGTATTTGATACACTGCCGATTTTGCAGGTTTTCCTACTTACAAAGCATGTAAAGGTCTGTAATTTTTATCATAGGTACATTTCAACTGTGAGAGACGGAATCTAAAACAAAAATCCAGAAAATCACATTGTATGATTTTTAAGTAATTAATTTGCATTTTATTGCATGACATAAGTATTTGATCACCTACCAACCAGTAAGAATTCCAGCTCTCACAGACCTGTTAGTTTTTCTTTAAGAAGCCCTTCTGTTCTCCACTAATTACCTGTATTAACTGCACCTGTTTGAACTCGTTACCTGTATAAAAGACACCTGTCCACACACTCAATCAAACAGACTCCAACCTCTCCACAATGGCCAAGACCAGAGAGCTGTGTAAGGACATCAGGGATACAATTGTAGACCTGCACAAGGCTGGGATGGGCTACAGGACAATAGGCAAGCAGCTTGGTGAGAAGGCAACAACTGTTGGCGCAATTATTAGAAAATGGAAGAAGTTCAAGATGACGGTCAATCACCCTCGGTCTGGGGCTCCATGCAAGATCTCACCTCGTGGGGCATCAATGATCATGAGGAAGGTGAGGGATCAGCCCAGAACTACACGGCAGGACCTGGTCAATGACCTGAAGAGAGCTGGGACCACAGTCTCAAAGAAAACCATTAGTAACACACTACGCCGTCATGGATTAAAATCCTGCAGCGCACGCAAGGTCCCCCTGCTCAAGCCAGCGCATGTCCAGGCCCGCCTGAAGTTTACCAATGACCATCTGGATGATCCAGAGGAGGAATGGGAGAAGGTCATGTGGTCTGCTGAGACAAAAATAGAACTTTTTGGTCTAAACTCCACTCGCCATGTTTGGAGGAAGAAGAAGGATGAGTACAACCCCAAGAACACCATCCCAACCGTGAAGCATGGAGGTGGAAACATCATTCTTTGGGGATGCTTTTCTGCAAAGGGGACAGGACGACTGCACCGTATTGAGGGGAGGATGGATGGGACCATGTATCGCGAGATCTTGGCCAACAACCTCCTTCCCTCAGTAAGAGCATTGAAGATGGGTCTTCCAGCATGACAACGACCCGAAACACACAGCCAGGGCAACTAAGGAGTGGCTCCGTAAGAAGCATCTCAAGGTCCTGGAGTGGCCTAGCCAGTCTCCAGACCTGAACCCAATAGAAAATCTTTGGAGGGAGCTGAAAGTCCGTATGTCCCAGCGACAGCCCCGAAACCTGAAGGATCTGGAGAAGGTCTGTATGGAGGAGTGGGCCAAAATCCCTGCTGCAGTGTGTGCAAACCTGGTCAAGACCTACAGGAAACGTATGATCTCTGTAATTGCAAACAAAGGTTTCTGTACCAAATATTAAGTTCTGCTTTTCTGATGTATCAAATACTTACTTTAATTACTTAAAAATCATACAATGTGATTTTCTGGATTCCGTCTCTCACAGTTGAAGCGCACCTATGATAAGAATTACAGACCTCTAGATGCTTTGTAAGTAGGAAAACCTGCAAAATCGGCAGTGTATCAAATAATAATAAATAATAATAATTGGTCATTTAGCAGACGCTCTTATCCAGAGCGACTTACAGGAGCAATTAGGGTTAAGTGCCTTGCTCAAGGGCACATCGACAGATTTTTCACCTAGTCGGCTCGGGGATTAGAACCAGCGACCTTTCGGTTACTGGCACAACGCTCTTAACCACTAAGCTACCTCCCACTGTACATATATATACATACACATACATACACACACACACATACATACATATACATACATATCCTTTAAAAATATATATATATTCCCCTTTATTACTTTCCAAACCTGCCACCCTTTTCCCACTTGGAGTAAACTAGTGAACAACAACGCCTAGGCCTCTACTTCCAGCCCATACCCACTATCTACATTTTATGGACACAGACAATTTTACAGTAATTACATTTTGTTTGTTCTTTCTCCTGAACTTCTTCTACTCAACCTCTCCGATCATTTTCATGATGTCCATCCGGTTTGCTTCTATATGCCATATCTTTCTAACTGTGCTCCTTCACAAAAGCTCCCCACCTACAACCCATACACTTATTATGGACACAGCGTGCCTACATTATTTTTATTTTTATATTTATTTTTTGGGGGGGAATGGATCAGCTTAATATTGCAGATAGATTGTATCTTCTATCAATGTAATTGTCTGCATCACTTCCAATCCCCCATGTTTTATATTTTTATTTTTTATATATATACTCCCCTTTATTACTTTTCAACCCCACCATCCTTTCCCTACTTGGAGTAAATTAGTGAACAACAATGCCCAGGCCTCTACTTCCGGTCTATACTTACTATCTACACCTTATGGACAGAGTTAATTTTACAATAATTATATTATATATATATATATATATATATATATATATATATATATATATATATTTATTTATTTTTTGCTCCTGAACTTCTTCTACTCTCAACCTCTCCTATCATTTTCATGATGTCCATCCGGTTTGCTTCTATATGCCATATCTTTCTAACTGTGCTCTTTCCCAAAAGCTCCCAACATACAACCTATATACTTATTATGGACACAGTATGCTTACATTATTAGCTATCTTTGTTATTATTTGTTATTAGTCCCATCCTTCAACTCTATTCAATACCTCCCATCTATCTCTTAACACCATCCATATAGGATTTCTATTTGCCATATATATTTCAACCGTACTGTGATGTTTTACAAATGTTCTGAACCTTTCTATTCTCATTGCTTCTACAGATTGTGAATAAAAAAATTTATAAAATGCTAAAAGTATTATTATATTATTGATTGATTGACTATGACTTTTCAGATCACCCAGCAATGCTATCTGCAAGGTTAGTTCCAGGTAAATATTGCAATTCTTTAGCCATTCCTGGACCTGTGTCCAAAAACAAGCTACAATGGACAGAACCAAAACAAATGATCTAATGATTCTGTCTCTTCACAGCAAAATCTGCAGAGCTGGGAAGATTGTATCCCCCATATAAATAACATTCTATTGGTAGCAAGAATTTTATGTAATAATTTAAATTGAAAGATTCTAATTTTTGAATCCGGTGTCGTTTTGCGTGTCAGTTCATAAACACTATGCCATGTGATCGGTACGTCAAAGATCTCTTCCCAACTATTTTGCAATCTATATGGGACGGCTGTCAATCCTTTGGTCCTTAAGTGAAACTGATATACTTTTTTATTTATCACAGTTTTCCTTAACCAATTATGTTCTTTAATGCAAGGCCGACAGACAAGTTCCTTACTTTCTCCCCCTTCCACTTTCCTCTTCCACTTTTGCGGTAAGGCTGCAATTATTTGGTTGTAATTTTGGGTAGAGCAGACATTTCCAAATGTTTTTGTTAGCTGCATGTGCGACATAACTCCACCAGTCCTACCGATGATATCATTTACAAAGATTATACATTCTTTAAACATTTTGTCAAAAAAAAAAGAAGGTTTTTTGTCAATTAGTATATTTGAGTTTAACCACAATATTTGTTGCATTATTTGTTCTGTCATTTCTGGAGGATTAAATTGAAATTGCAACCAACTTTCTATGGCTTGTTTTAGAAATAGTGATATCTGGGAGTTGATTTCCTTTTCAAATAACTGAAAGTGAGTGGTTGTAATCTGAATAAAGGGAAAAAGGCCATTCTTAAACATTGGGTGAGACAATCTTACTAATTTGCTAGAGAACCAGTTCGGATTTAAGTATAACTTTTGTATGACTGAAGCTTTTAGTGATAGGTCTAATGCTTTAATATTTAATAATTTCTTATTAATTACTCATATTCATTATATAAATAGGCCCGTTTAATTTTGTCTGGCTTGCCGTTCCAAATAAAATGGAATATTTTTTTCTCATATAATTTAAAAAACTGTTTGCTAGGCGTAGGCAAGACCATAAGCAAATAGGTAAACTGGGATAATACTAAAGAGTTAATCAGGGTGATTTTTCCACAAATTGACAGGCACCCACCTTTCCATGGTAGCAAGATCTTATCTATTTTTGCTAACTTTCTATTATAATTTATTGAAGTGAGATCATTTATTTCCTTTGGGATATGTATTCCGAGTATATCCACATCACCATCATACCATTTTATTGGTAAACTACATGGTAATGTAAAAAATTTATTTTTTATTGATCCAATACGTAATATAGTACATTTGTCATAATTTGGTTGTAATCCAGAGAGGTTAGAAAATGTATCTAGATCCTCTATGAGGCTGTGGAGTGATTCTAGTTGTGGATTTAAAAGATTACATGAATCATCAGCGTACAATGACACCTTTGTTTTTAAGCCCTGGATTTCTAATCCCCTGATATTATTGTTGGATCTGATTTTAATAGCTAACATCTTGATGGCCACAATAAATAGATATGCCGATAGTGGACAACCTTGTTTCACTCCTCTTGACAGTTTAAAACTTTCTGAGAAATAGCCATTATTTACTATTTTACACCTAGGGTTACTATACATGATTTTGACCCATTTTATAAGAGATTCACCAAAATTGAAATGATCCAGGCATTTATATATAAACCCCAGTCGTACTTTATCAAATGCCTTTTTTCGAAGTCTGCTATGCAGGCCTGGTTTCTCCGATTTTCCATAATGTTCTATTGTTTCCAATACTTGCCTTATATTATCTCCAATGTATCTTCCTTGTAAAAAACCTGTCTGATTAGAATGAATAATATCCAACAATACCTTTTTTATTCTATGCGCTATACATTTTGCTAGACTTTTTGCATCACAACACTGAAGTGTAAGGGGCCTCCAATTTTTTTAATGGACTGGATCTTTATATTTTCCACTTGTATCCTGTTTCAGTAATAATGAGATCTTCTTCTTGAGTGTCAGATAATCTACCATTTACATAGGAGTGGTTAAAACATGCTAATAGCGGTCCTCTTAGTATATCAAAAAAGGTTTGGTATACTTTGACTGGTATGCCATACAACCCTGGAGTTTTCCCAGACATAAAGTCTTTAATTGCATCCAGAAGTTCCTCCTCTGTAATTTCACCTTCACATGAGTCTTTCTGTTTGGCTGTTAATTTTACAATATCAATAGAAAAAAAATCTCTACAATTAGCTTCAGTTAGAGGAGATGGAGGCGACTGAAATGAAAACATATGCTTAAAGTACCTTGTTTCCTCCTTCAAAATATAATTTGGTGAATCATGGGTTACTCCGTCAATTGTAACCAATTTCATAACATTATTTTTGGTAGCATTCCTATGTTGAAGATTAAAAAAGAATTTGGTGCATTTTTCCCCATATTCCCCAGTTTGCTTTATTTTTATAATACACTGCTCAAAAAATTAAAGGGAACATTTAAACAACACAATGTAACTCCAAGTCAATCACACTTCTGTGAAATCAAACTGTCCACTTAGGAAGCAACACTGATTGACAATACATTTCACATGCTGTTGTGCAAATGGAATAGACAACAGGTGGAAATTATAGGCAATTAGCAAGACACCCCCAATAAAGGACTGGTTTTGCATGTGCTTTCACTCTAGTGGTAGCATGAGACGGAGTCTACAACCCACACAAGTGGCTCAGGTAGTGCAGCTCATCCAGGATGGCACATCAATGCGAGCTGTGGCAAGAAGGTTTGCTGTGTCTGTCAGCGTAGTGTCCAGAGCATGGAGGCGCTACCAGGAGACAGGCCAGTACATGGAGGAGACGTGGAGGAGGCTGTAGGAGGGCAACAACCCAGCAGCAGGACTGCTACCTCCGCCTTTGTGCAAGGAGGAGCAGGAGGAGCACTGCCAGAGCCCTGCAAAATGACCTCCAGCAGGCCACAAATGTGCATGTGTCTGCTCAAACGGTCAGAAACAGACTCCATGACGGTGGTATGAGGGCCCGACGTCCACAGGTGGGGGTTGTGCTTACAGCCCAACACCGTGCAGGACGTTTGGCATTTGCCAGAGAACACCAAGATTGGCAAATTCGCCACTGGCGCCCTGTGCTCTTCACAGATGAAAGCAGGTTCACACTGAGCACGTGACAGACGTGACAGAGTCTGGAGACACCGTGGAGAACGTTCTGCTGCCTGCAACATCCTCCAGCATGACCGGTTTGGCGGTGGGTCAGTCATGGTGTGGGGTGGCATTTCTTTGGGGGGCCGCACAGCCCTCCATGTGCTCGCCAGGGGTAGCCTGACTGCCATTAGGTACCGAGATGAGATCCTCAGACCCCTTGTGAGACCATATGCTGGTGCGGTTGGCCCTGGGTTCCTCCTAATGCAAGACAATGCTAGACCTCATGTGGCTGGAGTGTGTCAGCAGTTCCTGCAAGAGGAAGGCATTGATGCTATGGACCGCCCATTCCCCAGACCTGAATCCAATTGAGCACATCTAGGACATCATGTCTCGCTCCATCCACCAATGCCACGTTGCACCACAGACTGTCCAGGAGTTGGCGGATGCTTTAGTCCAGGTCTGGGAGGAGATCCCTCAGGAGACCATCCGCAACCTCATCAGGAGCATGGCCAGGCGTTGTAGGGAGGTCATACAGGCACGTGGAGGCCACACACACTACTGAGCCTCATTTTGACTTGTTTTAAGGACATTACATCAAAGTTGGATCAGCCTGTAGTGTGGTTTTCCACTTTAATTTTGAGGGTGACTCCAAATCCAGACCTCCATGGGTTGATACATTTGATTTCCATTGATCATTTTTGTGTGATTTTGTTGTCAGCACATTCAATTATGTAAAGAAAAAAGTATTTAATAAGATTATTTCATTCATTGAGATCTAGGATGTTTTATTTTAGTGTTCCCTTTATTTTTTTGAGCAGTGTATATTACACTTGATCTTTCTTGAATAAGTTTCTCCATTTCTTTTTGTTTTTCCTCTAATTTATTCTGAGCCTCTGTTACAGTTTTTATTGCCATCTATCTGTTCTGTTAGACTTTCTATTTCCTTTGTTAGTATAAACTATTTTGACCTAAATTGCTTTTGTTTTCGAGATGAGTACTGAATTGCATGGCCTCTAAAGGCACATTTAAAAGTGTCCCATACAATAAGGGGATTTGCTATACCTATGTTATGTCGGAAAAAGTCAGTTATAAATTCCTTTGTCCTAGTTAAAAATAAATTATCATCCAATAGGCTTTGATTAAATTTCCAATATCCTTGTCCACGTGGAAATTCAGTAAGAGTAATGTATATGCCAATTATATGATGGTCCGACCGCATTCTGTCCCCTATCAACACTTTTTAAACTTTTGGTGCCATAGAAAATGAGATAAGAAAGAAGTCAAGACGACTAGCTTGATTGAGTCTCCGCCATGTATATCTCACTAGATCAGGATATTTAAGCCTCCATATATCTACTAGTTCTAATGTATCCATGACATTCTCGATTTCCTTAAGAGCATGTTGGTGATTGTTTGTGGTGTGATTTCCTTTACAGTCCATTGAGCTATTTAAAACAGTATTATAATCCCCCACCATAATAATATTGTCTTGAATTGCTTGCAGGGTTGATAATTTATTATATATATTGTCAAAGAAGTGTGGATCATCATTATTTGGTCCGTAAATGTTAATGAGCCATATCTGTTTATTGTCCAATAACATATTTAAAATAATCCATCTACCTTGCGTATCTATTTGGACAATTTGCACATTCGGATCGAAATTACTATTAATTCATATCATCACCCCTATTGAATTTCTTTGCCCATGGGAGAAGTATATTTCGCCCCCCCATTCCTTTTTCCACGCAACTTCATCTAGAATTGTTGAATGAGTTTCCTGTAAACAATCGATATTATATTCCTTCTCTTTGAGCCATGTAAATATTGTTCTTCTTTTGTTATTATCTGCTAAGCCATTACAATTTAACTGGCTATACTTATTTCACCATGCACCATAATGAGATACAAGTTTCAAGTCTATTTATCATTATATATGTTTGTAAATTTACCATAAAAAAAACCCGTAATGATTGAGTGTCCATATAGCTGTACCATGATATTTGCATTGTTACTAAGTATCCCTTCAATTGTTCTCCACTAATTCCCCCGCTAAAGCCCCTCCCCATCCCAAGTTGAGCCGTCATCCCAGTGATCGGCATCCCACCCACATCCCTTCGGATCCCTAGGGCCCCCAGAGGCCAGGCCCCATCCATCGAAAACAGCACACAGTGCCACGCACAAAACAGAAGCAGATTAACCGCCAAAAGCATTTCCAATGCTGTCACCTCTATATACAGTATAACTATTTAAAAATATATATCTATTCAAATATCTTGCATATCTTATTTTCCATCATTATCAATTAATATGCGTAATAATGTCGGCAGTTCATACGTAGGATTTTAACATATAACCCGGATTGACATTGTATTACATTTAATTTATTGACAAGCAATTATTATCCTAGCAAATAATTACCATGTTTAGGCTGCATACTCACAGCAGGTCCATAAAAGAGATGGGAACTTCTCTTTGGTGTATGGGTCACTCAGGTGGGTGTCCAGGATATAGGGTTGGGGATCTTTCCATCATGATAGGACAATAAAAAATTTAATTAGATGTATACTATATTTAAAAATGTATATCCCTCATCTACACAAAATTGAAAGCTCTCTCTCACTACCCCTGCTCATAGACACCCGTCGGCTCTAGGATATGCAACCATTTCCCCTCTCACTCAATTAACACTGCACCTTTCCAAACACAAAAATGCACACCAAATGGTTGACTGCGGAGGAAATGGGCCGAGCGTGCAAACGCACCCACTTCCCACACCTGCCGCAACACAGGACCAACCCCAACAACCGTCCGCCAAAACAACAATTGCCCGCCAAAAAGCCAAGTTCTAATTAGTTGTATTTGAAGATGTATTATTCTGCTTGTCATCTTTTCTTGTTATATCGTTTTATCCTTTTTTAAATACTATACTTACTATAAATGTTATTTAATATTCCAATCCCTATCATTGCTAGTATTGGGTGTTCCATTATTCAACTCCTCTACAGTGATCCCTCGCCACTTCGCGGTTCACTTATCGCGGATTCGCTATTTCGCGGATTTTCATAATGCATTTTTTTTTTTTTGGTGCATTGTGCTCTGCATTCTGATTCGCTAAAAACTCACTCCCGCTTCTTGTATCAAAACATGCTACGAATTGTGCTATCATTTTGTCGTCTCGTGCAGTTATGTGTACGTACATAAAACAGCTTGGCAAATTTACATTAAGTTGGCCAAATTATCTTGTAATTTCGAACATCTCCTAAACCCATAATGTCGACTAAACGGCCTGGACCGACAAAAGCACCTGCGGACGGGCCCAAACGGCGGAAGATGCTACCTATCTCAGATAAAGTTAAACTTCTGGACATGCTAAGGGGAAGGTAAAAGCTATGCAGCCGTTGCTCGCCATTACGGAATCAATGAATCTTCCCTTCGTTACATAAAGAAGGAGGAAAAAAACATAAGGACGACAGCAGCAGTCAATTTTAATACGAATGCAAAAAGGGTTGTAACTGTCCGCAACAAGACCATGGTACGGATGGAGACGGCATTAGCTCTGTGGACTAATGACTGCAGGAAAAAAACATAACCCTGGATACAAACGTTATCTGCACAAAAGCGAGAATGCTGTATGAAAACTTTGCTGTCAGTGACGGGGAAGAGGGAGAGGATGCCGGGCCCTCAGCAAGTGCTGCTGACACAGTGGGAGAGGATGCCAGGCCCCCAGCAAGTGCTGCTGACAAAGTGCCAAGCGCATTTAATGCAAGCAAGGGCTGGTTTGAAAAGTTTAAGAAACGCTTTGGACTTAAAAATGTTTGTCTGCACGGTGAGATGGCGTCTGCGGATACCGCTGAGGCAGAAGCCTTCGTGAACAATAAATTCAAGGCGATCATTGAGGAGGGGGGGATATAAGCCCGAACAAGTTTTTAACATGGATGAGACTGCCTTATTTTGGAAACGAATGCCCTCCCGCACCTTCATCATGCAGGAAGAAGCCAAAGCCCCAGGATTTAAAGTTCACAAAGACCGTTTGACCCTGGCTATGTGCGGAAATGCCGCAGGTTTCATGATTAAACCGGGGCTGATTTACAGGTCTAAAAATCCCAGGGCGCTGAAAAACAAAAATAAGGATGATTTGCCTGTTTACTGGATGTACAATGCAAAGGCTTGGATGACAAAAGCGCTCAATCTGGATTGGTTCAAAAACTGTTTCATCCCGGAGGTCAAGTGTTATTTGAGAGGAAAGGGACTGGACTTTAAAGTGCTTCTGCTCCTTGACAACGCCGGAGGTCACGGTAATGATTTGGCATATGATGGTGTGCAAATCGAATTTCTGCCGCCAAACACTACATCCCTGATTCAGCCCATGGACCAAGGAGTCATCCGTGCTTTCAAGGCTCTCTATACGCGCAACACCCTGCAACATCTTGTTGACGCTTATGGACTCGGATCAAGATTTCTCACTGAAGGACTACTGGCGTGGATACACCATCGCATCGTGTCTCCAAAACATTCAGAGGGCCATTCAGGAAATGAAAACGGAAACTCTGAAGGCCTGCTGGAAAAAACTATGGCCAGAGGCAGTGCAAAAACGCAACCGGAGGCTCGCTTGACGAGGTCCACCACTCTGCCGTAGAAACAGCTGTGAATCTGGCTAAACAGATTGGAGGAGACGGCTTTAATGACATGAGTCCGGATGACATAAACGCCCTGATTGATGGAGACGCACAGCCGCTGACCGATGCAGAGCTGGCAGAAATGACAAAGCCACAAAGCGACGATGAAAGAGAAGAGGGAGAAGAGGACACGAGAGATGAGGAGGAAGGACTAACGCTTGGTCGCTTAGCAACCATGGTGCGAATGGCCACTGAACTTAAGCGAGTAGCTGAGGAATGGGACCCTTTGATGAGCCGTTCGTTACAGTTCTCCAACGTAATCGATGGTGGCATGTCGGTGTACAAGGATCTTTTTGCAAAGAAGAAAAAAGAGCGACAACAGCTGCCTATCACTATGTTCTTCTCCCGAACAAACACACCTGCACCGCGGGCTTCAGAAGAAGAGAACACTGCAGAGCGCAGTCAGGATGCAGCGGCCCAGTCTGAAGAGCAGTGAAACGGCCTACACGTGAGTCACTGTATTTGTATACATGTAATAGTTGCTAATTGTAAAAAAAAAAGTTTTCTATTTCGCGGATTTCACTTATCGCGGGTCATTTTCGGAACGTAACCCCCGCGATAAACGAGGGATTACTGTATTACAACTTTTAGAATAGCCATGGAGTAGTCTTTGTGTCTCTGAACATTTGGTTGTCAATATATAGTTTATCGACCACAAGTGCCACACGTTTCCCTTTTAATCTATTTTCCTTGAAGATTGGATACAGAACTTTGCGCCTTTCTGCAATCTCCCTCGGGAACTGATCATTCATGCCTATTTTCGTGCCAGCAAGTCTTTTTCCTAGGCTTTTAACCATAGCTTTATCCTTAAAAAATGCAAATTTGGCAACGATTGGGCGATCATATTTCTGTCCTCTTTGTCCGAAATGGTGTACACGTTCGAGTTGGATTTTATCGACAGCCTCGAGTGGTATTTGAAGCGCTGTATGCAGGAAATCCTTCATAATATTCTCGGTTAATTCTCCCTCCTTTTCCTGAATAACCGTAAGTACTAGATTTTCTCTCATCGATCTAGTTTGGACGTCTAGTAAGGCTTCTCTCAGAAGGTTGTTCTCCTTTTTAAGTTCCCTAACGTCCGTTTCCATCTTAGTTACTGTCACTTTAAATTTTTTGGTTTCTGTTTCCATTATCAATGCTTTTTCGTCACTCATTTCAAGACTCGCTTTCAACTCTTTTACGTCCTTACTGACCAATTCTAGTATGCCCAATTTGTCATTTATCGACTTCAACAGGTCGCTTTCCACACTTACCAGACCCAGTGATGAAAAGCATATATCATCTGTATCAGTCAACGAGTTGCGTTTTCTCTTGGGGATTGTTTCTCCTAGTTTATCTTCCGCCATGTTTGGGTGTTGCGTATTGTTGTAATATTTGTCGATATATTTATCTAGCCTTATGATTTGTTTTGTGTTATTATCCAGATTGAATTTTATTTACTGCAAATATATGAAATGCTAATATTTAGTCTAACTTACTGATTTCGAATATTATGTTTTTATCTTGAGGTGGTTTGTACCGCTTTCTATTCAATACGCCATCTTGTCTACGTGCGGTGAAGTTGTCCTGTCCCCTTAGCAGAAAAACACCCCCAAAGCATAATGTTTCCACCTCCATGTTTGACGGTGGGGATGGTGTTCTTGGGGTCATAGGCAGCATTCCTCCTCCTCCAAACACGGCGAGTTGAGTTGATGCCAAAGAGCTCTATTTTGGTCTCATCTGACCAGAACACTTTCACCCAGTTCTCCTCTGAATCATTCAGATGTTCATTGGCAAACTTCAGATGGGCCTGTATATGTGCTTTCTTGAGCAGGGGGACCTTGCGGGCGCTGCAGGATTTCAGTCCTTCACGGCGTAGTGTGTTACCAATTGTTTTCTTGGTGACTATGGTCCCAGCTGCCTTGAGATTATTGACAAGATCCTCCCGTGTAGTTCTGGGCTGATTCCTCACCGTTCTCATAATCATTGCAACTCCACGAGGTGAGATCTTGTATGGAGCCCCAGTTGGTGTGAATAATCGCACCAACTGTTGTCACCCTCTCACCAAGCTGCTTGGCGATGGTCTTGTAGCCCATTCCAGCCTTGTGTAGGTCTACAATCTTGTCCCTGACATCCTTGGAGAGCTCTTTGGTCATGGCCATGATAGAGAGTTTGGAATCTGATTGATTGATTGCTTCTGTGGACAGGTGTCTTTTATACAGGTAACAAGCTGAGATTAGGAGCACTCCCTTTAAGAGTGTGCTCCTAATCTCAGCTCGTTACCTGTATAAAAGACACCTGGGAGCCAGAAATCCTTCTGATTGAGAGGGGGTCAAATACTTATTTCCTTCATTAAAATGCAAATAAATTTATAACATTTTTGACATGTGTTCTTCTGGATTTTGTTGTTGTTATTCTGTCTCTCACTGTTCAAATAAACCTACCATTAAAATTATAGACTGATCATTTCTTTGTCAGTGGGCAAACGTACAAAATCAGCAGGGGATCAAATACTTTTTTCCCTCACTGTATATTAACTGGGATGTATTTTGATATGTTGGGGTTACTCATGTACATTCTTATTTTATGACATAGCCATTGTCTTCCAGATGTGTTTTACTTTACTGTAATATTAGCATAAACTAACAAAGTATGTTTCGGTGTACGACATTCTGCTTTCTAAATGTTCTTCCCTGTGGCAACACACTCATCCAGACTGCAGTATTCACAGTAAGTGCATATACACTCTTCTTTATTTCTTATACATTTTTACACTTTTCATTGTTTGAAATATAATATTGAAATAATTGTTTCATACATATAAATCAACATACCTGACCCGAGATTAAAAGTTATGATGGTTATTTAGATACGACATCTGAAATTCTGTACAAGCACTTCATACGAAATTAAATATTTGTGCATCAAAAACATATTTTTATATGTAATGCAGGAAAGGCATTAAGTACTGTACATTTTTTCCACTAGAGTAAAGAGAAAGTAGCCTGCTGAGTTACTGGCCGGAATTCAGTCATTTCAGATAGAGTATTTCTGCCCTTCAGAAGTGTGTTTGAGTTGCACAGCAGCGTGTCCAGGATAGAGGGACTTGACACTTGATTTAGAAACAGGCAGTCCTGTGGCATGATCTATCACTATCGTTGAATGAATGAGTGGAAACTGCATGAAGGATTGTGATTTGGATTAGGTTTACAGTACTTTAGTGTTGACCTGATGTCATCAGTAAGTGAAGTTGCTCTCCAGCCATGAGCTGATCTCTGCCTTGTTCCTCCTGACCCACTCAATGTTGTTCTTCACTGTTTCTAGAGCTTGCTGCCTAGGCATCTCCCCAGCTCCGGCATTAGGGTTCAGCTTGAAAAAGTGCTCCATCTAAAACACAACCACACAGTCAGTCATAAACACAGCCACAGTCTAAAGGCACAATCCACATAGATCAGTCAATCTTAAATTCGAGCACACCAGTGCTTGTCTCGATTTTAAGTTGTTTAATATTAGATTGAATTATTCCAGTTCTATGAGTAGAAGGGCACTGTCCTAACCTGCCACAGCTGTAGCTCTGTGTTGTAGGTGGTGCTGATTCTGGTTAGCAGGCGTCCCAGGTTCCTGTCATTGATGGTGTATCTGTAACAAAACAAACGGAAATTGAAACTGTCACAGTATTCACGACTCATTAACTCTAGGCTCAGTTGCTGCTGATTCAATCAATTGACTTACAGCCTCGCATTCCATGTAGTCACTATCTCTTCAATGACTCTGGGCTCAGTGACTATCCATTCAGACTCAGAGAATGGGCTCACCTGTTCACTAGGTAGTTCCAGTTGAGGATGACCCAGTCCCAGGCCATGGTCTTGCCGTAGCGGTTCAGAGAGACATAGCGGACCACAGTGAACAGATCCTGAGTCCTCACAATACTCTCATCTTTACACGCCTCCAGTAAGCTGTAAAACATCCCAACACCGTTATCTTAAGCACCATTCTCTTAAGCCATATCTAACTGAACAAACTTTTGCCAATAAATGTACTCTCGATCTAGTAATAACTTTTCACTAGATTATATTAAACAGTGATTTTGAATAATGCTTGTAAAAATGATATATGAAGAGAATTATTGTTTTTTATTTACTTATTCAGAAGAGTGACGTTCTCCACAGATGCCAATCCATACAGGAGCTTGTCCTTCTCTTGGGCCAAGGTCTCTGTTTTGTACCTCTCAAACATTACATTCCACTTCGCCCCAGTGCCTGAGTTCTTCATGCCATAGCGATACACCAGCAAGCGCAGGTTCACCCCCACAGTGCTGGAGGTCAAAGGTCATGTTACCATTTGGGCTTAGAGGGATAAACAGGATTTTAGGAATAGGAATGCTAATAAAGTAGTTAGTTATGTCCATGTACGGCAGATGGATTAGTAAGTAGATAATGTGTCATTTTAGTGATTTTATTCAAAAGTCAAGACTAATACTGTATTTACCTGATGGTTCCTGCGATCCATTGGTCAAAGATAGCAGATGCCTCAATTAGCACTTCCTGGTCTCCCATTTTACAAGCAATGTCCAGGACTGTCTCACGCAACAGCCTATACAAAACCAATATAGACAATACCGTTTATGATCAATATTCAGCAAATACACCCATGATCTGTCAAATACAGTAGACAGTCTCTCCTAGTCTTACCTATCTCTCTGGCTTCCCACATCGTACCATCCCAGTGTCCTGGAGATAGTCTGCACATGCTCACGGAATAATTTCTGTAGGGAAAGTAAGTGACACCCAATGTGTGAGCAAACTCACAAGATTATTATTTTTTGTGTGTGTGTGTGTGTGTGTGTATGTGTGTTCTAGTTGGCCAGCAGAGGGCAGAATTCACCTGTAAAAAAAAACAACAACTGACTCACCTGGAATTTGGGGTAAAGAACAGTGTCATCTGATAACATGTCTTGCACATAGGCGATGGAAGAAGACAAACGTTTCCAGACAATGTACTCAGTCTCATTGGTCAGGTATTTTGTCAGGTTGAATGCATTTCCATAATCGACAACGTCTGCCCTGATGAGGCCGATAAGAAAAATACATTATGTTTAATTTCAGTTTTATATTGACAGATGTACTTCAAGTAAATGTCAGCAGTGTTTATTTACCTTCCCAGAGCAAAGACATCATCAATGTAACTGCATCGGTCAGCAGCGTCTAACTCCTAGTAAAGAAAGTGTCATGCCGATTACTACAGGTTTAACCTATGAACTGGTAAGATTAAAACTATTAATATTACATCTGATACTATAGTAGCAGTTTAAATTATATTACCTGGTGATTTGTTTGGAGTTGTTGACTAATGGTGCTCCATATGCTGTCAGGGTGATTGACTCTGTAGAATCCAATGTGGTCATTGTTGACCTTCAGGAGTCCATCCGTAGCAGGGGAATAGCCAGCTAAGACTAGCTCTATTTGTATGACACACAAACATGTATGACTTCAATTTGACTAAATACATGATGTTACCAGAGTCTGGAACTGTAATGTTAAAAAGGTCAAGTCTAGGATTTGGTCAGAAGTATCTTTACCTGGACTGGACTTGTTGAACATGATGGAAATAGACTTATTACTATCCACTGAGTACCACTTAACAGGGATGTTCCACTTGTAACTAAAATAAAAGCATAGCCCTTTTAGGATTTACCGGTTTCTCCTAATAAATATAGCTGAATATACATCCATGGGGAAATCAACCAATGATCACAAAGGGATTTGATAGTGCTGTGAATAACTGACCTGAGTGGTGAGGGTGGCTGGGTGGGATTAGCATTGGGGTCCAACAGGAATCTTCGCTGAGTGAGTTTGGTCTGAGTGCCGATGGTGGACAGGTCCAGTACTGGGTAGCCCATCTGTGTGGTCCATGTGTCCATCACATCTGCTACAGGCAACCCACTCACCTGCAAACCAAAAATGTTAGTGTTTATCATACACATAAGAATACTAAGTTAGATGCAGTGAAATATTATCAATAATATCAACAACTTAGATGTTTTGAAATTACTATGACCAAATTAGTTATGACAAACATACATTAGCAAGGGATGCCCAAAAGTTGGCTGTTTTGGCATTCTGAAAGTGGAAATCTTTCAAGTATTTCTGTTGAAGGGAGAGGAAAACAGGTTACCATAAATGTACCAATGTGGCCATCCATAGATTTAATGATAAATACAATTTAGGCTATATATTGCTATGACCCTTTCAAATTATAAAGTAAAGTATTACCATGGTAAAGTGTCTGACAGTAATCATAATTTCCATTCAACAGGGAAGGGATTGCATCTCCCTAACACTCGCTATTAACAAATTATTCTGCTATTGACTGAATAGAAATCAAGAGACTTGGTGTAGGGATACTTCTATCTACTTTACGTCAAATTAAATGGACTCTTACCCGACAGCCATCCCTGAAGTTGTCTCGGCCCAACCAGTCCTCCACCATCCTGAGAATTGATGCCCCCTAGAAAAACAGTTACAGGAAGATGTTTGGAATGAATTTAAAGACACATTTTATTTCATTATATTTTATTTCATCCCATGTAGTAGGGTGAAAAGGGGCACAGTTTAAGATGACCTTGCTGTAGGATATACTATCAAACACAGAGGTAATCTGAGCCGGAGTTGATACATCCACAATGATTGGATGGGAGGTGACGAGAGCATCGTCGACCATGACAGGAAGTACATCACTGATGATCATGATGTCACGCTGGTAAAGACAGAAACCGAAGTAGATTTAGAATGTATTTATAACCAGAGTTGGGGTTAAAGCAATTCCATTTCAAATCACTCAATTCAGGATCTGTCAGATGGACTCACCATTCCCCAGAGGGGCTCAGCCTTCTCCACACCGATGTACTCAAAGAAACTGGCAAAGCCCTCATTTAGCCAAAGGTCATCCCACCAATCCATGGTCACAATGTTCCCAAACCACTGCAGGAAAATACAACATGCAAAGTTATCTTACAGCTGACTTTATTTCCAAACAAGTCTGTATGGGTGAGTGGGCGTGTGTGCATGTGTGTGTGAGTGCATGTGTGTTCTGGATACTCCAGCCAACAGTGGGACTCAAGGATAGTTGGACACATAAATAGCAGGTGAGCCAAGGACACAAACTAACAGAAAAACACACACACACCAGGCAAAGCTCCAACTCCGACAACACAATATTTTCATGCACACAAAATATCATAGCATGCAGTTTAACACTCTACAGCTCTGCATACAGTATAAAACATAAAATACAGAACAAAGTTACAGACACAATATGAACATATAAAACCCACATCGTTTCTATGGGTATTTACCAGGTATTTACTAGTAAAGTCAAGTGCTACTTTCACTTTTTCAAATTTTCTTATGACATACGCTTTTTTTTATTGCTACTGATGGATTACAGGAGTGTTTTATTTATTTATGACTGGATCACTATCTGAACTGCACATTGTGAACATGTTTGTTGTAACTCTGGGATGTGGTTGCAACTGTGCTGATATTCACCTTCCTGTAAACAGGCTGTGGAAACAAGGAAACAGCACCCAGCTCGCACTTGCCCCTCGGTCCTGTGACTTTGGACAGTTCATAAAACTTTATGGACAGCGCCATCACCCTCTTATTGTCCAAAAAAGAACAAAGAGGCCTTATTATTGCACATCATAAAAGGCTTGATGGATAACTGGAGGGCTGACGTACGTCAACAGAACACTATCGTTCCCATGACCAAATTCATGGTCAATGTCAAACCATTCCAAGCTATTGATTGATACAAAGATAGGGTTGTTCTCTTTTGCAAACTTTGAGTTTTGCCGTTAACGTGTGCCTCATGACTTTTCCCTCATAATTTAGGCTTCATCATTGTGACACAATACCATCAGTGGCGACCCGTCATTCAGGGCAGATGGGGCAACTGTTTAGCTAAAAATGTATAAATATATATTAATTTTTTTGCCTGTTTTGCATGTTATTTTGGCATTAATTCATGTCACATATCAGTTAGTGAACAATGTAAAAAAAAATGTTTTATTGAGTTAATAAAGCTGCATACAAACAGTCTACTTCTTGAGTAAGGCAGCTCCAAAATGTTTCAGCCTAGCTCAGTGCTTTCTGTGGTGGTGGAGCAGCCAGCGGAAAATACGAAGCATATGGGTTGGTAATCTTCTCTAGTTCTGCCGTGATTGGCTCAGTGTTCTGTCACTCATGGGGACACTACGTCACCACATAATCTACAGGGAGAGCTAGGCAGTTCAAGCCCCCTTGGGTGCTGCCATAGATTTACATTAGAAGTGCCCATCCAAGAAGGATCAAGGTCATTGGCCACAGATAAAATGATGTCAAATCACGTTATATCTACCGTAGCTTTGATTGGACTGATAATGTTACTTTCTAAATCTTAGCTAGCAAGCTAGACAAGCAGTCATCATCATGAATCACGTCAACAAATTATAGATAAAAGGTATCGGTGCTCATTGGCCATTGGACATAAACATTACACAACAAGTCGGAAATCGCAAATTCAACAATGAGTGGTTTGGAAGGAATCAGTGGCTAACTGCAAGCGTTGCAAAGCAATCACTATTTTGCTTTGCCTGTCTGCTATTCGGTGGAGAGGGTGTGTGGTCCAAGTCTGGGTTTAAGGATTTAAAACATCTATCTGAAATGGTCTCTTTTCCAAGCTTAAAAGGATAAACATTCAATCACAACACCATGGGCCAGAAAAGGTTGAATACATTGGTCATGCTGTCAATCCAGCATGACCTCTGCTGCGTTCAAAACAACTGGAAACTCGGAACTGGGAAATCTCAGACTTCAGTGAGTTCAAGACAACTGGGAACTCTGAAAAAAACGAGCTCCGACTGGGAAAATACGTTTCCAACTCTGAATTCCAAACCGGGAACTCTGGACTCTTTCTAGAGCTCCGACCTGAAGATCACTGACGGCATGTGTTGAAAGCACCTTTGATGACAAAATGTGATGACAAGAAGGACCGCTGCGCCACCGTCCTGTTCAAGTGAGCACAGCACAACAACGGTGAGTCCAAAAATGTATTGTTTGCTGCTGCATAAATTAGCTCGTGCTTTTCTACACGAGGAGAGGATACTATATAATGTTGTTGGGTCTGTAACCATGTTTGCCAGTGGCAGTCTCTTCCCATTCAAATATTTGTTTTCATACAAAAAGTTCAGTAATAGACCAATGTATTCCAGTTGATTTTGCGAGGTTCGTTTTTAGTTTTTCTGTCACCGTTATAGTGCAATTAATGTATTGCTTAGTGTTGTGTTGTGTAGTGGCTTTGCTGGCATGCATTAAAAAATAGTTTGCCTGACCAAAATGTACATTCTAAAATCGCCACAATACCATAATATAATTTTTGGGTGATTGAGCTCTATGACTATGACTATTAAATATGATTTTTCATTTTCCACTATAAGATGTTTTCCACTATAACATGGCTAATGAATAACTCTTGAACTTTCTCACCTGGTGGACCAGCTCATGAGCGATGACGCTAGCCACACTTTGTTTGTTATACGATGACGACTGGTTCTCATCATAGAGGAGGTTGGTCTCCCTGTAGGTGATCAGACCCCAGTTCTCCATGGCCCCTGTGCCAAAGTCAGGAATGGCAATCTTATCTGAGAAAAAACAAACAAATTGCAAGCATGTGTGTATAAGGCATTATGAGTTCATTGTATCCAGTGCGGCCTCCCACAGTAGTTACAACAGTTAACAAACAAACAGAGGACATCTGAAATTACCTAGCTTTGGGATGGAGTATGTCATGTTGAAATATTCCTCAAAGTAGTCAAAAATGACCTTGGTTGTGTTAGCAGCATACTCTGCTGTCGCAATTTGTGCAGGCTGTGCATAGATTCGCAACTGGAAGAAAATGATTTAAAAGCAGAGTTATTGAGGTAAGTTATGGGAGTGTGTATACACTACAGTATGTGCAAGCATGCCTGTGTGCATACATGCATGCGTTTACATTTAATCAACGCAATATTTATAATTCTTTCGATTTTCTCCAAAACATTTACATTGTAAAATGTCACTAACTGCTGAAATCTCAACACAAAAGACCAACAGCTGTGATACAGATTGGAGACCAAAGTTAAATAAACTTTTAACTTAGCTTTTACACCATTTAAAACTTTGAACTGGACAGGCTTTAAATAAAGTGTTACAATATTTACTCTCAATATACTCTGTAGACTATAAAATATGACTTTCAACAGTTAAAGAGTAAATATTTTCTTAGTTTAAGGTGGAGGAGGGACCAGTGAAAATGACTGCTGAGAAAAATTGCAAGTACTTACAGGAATTCCTCTAGACGATTTCCTTTCCACAAACTTAAACTGGTGCACAGCAAAACATACCAAATAGGTACTCATTGGAACGGACCTCTGGAAGGACGTTTTGATCTTATTGTCAGGAAGCAGCTCTGGGGCGCCCTGGAAAGGAAGAAGGTCTATGGTTTAATAAAGATGTCAGTCAGCCTCTCTTATGGTTGTGTTCTCAGCCCCAAGGACCCGGAGCAGAAGATTGATGGCTCCTGCTTTTGCATTCATGGCACTCACTCTCCTCACTCTCTCTGTGACTCCCAATGCAGCTTCAAGTAAACTAACCAGTAACACTATGCGCCACCTGTTTTGTGATACATTGTGCATACATTATATGCATTTATTTAGTATGTTATATAATTTGTTACTATGAATACTTATGTGTTGCAATTTATTTTCTTGCATAGACTGTACCTCCACTGGCATATTGGAGAGGGCTCCATAGTCCTTGTCGTGGGTGATGGAAATCTTGTAGGTGGCCTTTTGGTTTGGCTCATCAAAACAGGGGAAAGATTTGCGGGCGTCTGTCGGCTCATGGTCAGTGGCAGCAATTTTTCTTGGGAGAAAAATAAACATGGCATGACTATGTCATCCCTTTATATGACGTTTTATTAAACTGTTGCTTACCAGAAATGTTTACTGTTATGTGGCTGCTAAATGTGCTTGAGCAAAGAGAAAATGGACACTTCATGGCCAATACTGCAAGTAGCTCCCTACACCTGTCCACCTTTCAAGTCATACTTATTGACACACTAAAAACTACACTACATCATCAACACTATCATTTTAACTTTGAATAACAGCAACTTAACAGATAACGTACTGTGACGGGTAAATATGGACTTGTGGCATTTCAGATACACTCTTACCTAACAGAGGTTCAACCATGGTCCTATTAGTGATAAGAATCAATGCACTCCCTGGGTTTATTTTTCCCTCAGTGGTTTCATCCCATTACACCCCTGTTTGGAGAATCTCTGTAGTGTGATATAAAGTACTAACAGATGGTATTTTGCATACTAAACTAGTCTAAATAGTTGCCCTTTCTTGTCCTGTTCCAAGAATGGACTTGCAATACATTTACATTTTAGTCATTTAGCAGACGCTCTTATCCAGAGCGACTTACAGTTAGCGAGTGCATACATTTTCATACTGGCCCCCCATGGGAAACGAACCCACAACCCTGGCGTTGCAAGCGCCATGCTCTACCAACTGAGCTACAGGGGACTACAATACTGGCAGAGCATGTGTATCTGCCAAGCTAGAAATCCCCAATGAGGGACAGAGCCAATCCCATCAGAACCTGCACGTTGTCATACTACAACTAGTAGTAGTCATAGTAGCAGCAGCAGTAGTAGTAGTTACTAGAGTGAACAATATTTCTGTCTAGGGAAGGGGATACCTAGTCAGTTGTGCAACTGAATGCATTCAACCGAAATGTGTTTTCCGCATTTAACCCAATCCCTCTGAATCAGAGAGGTGCGGGGGGCTTCCTTAATCGATGTCCACATCATCAGCACCCGGGGAGCAGTTGTTGTTGGGGGTTAACTGCCTTGCTCAAGGGCAGAACGACAGATTTTTACACCTTGCCGGCTCAGGGATTCGAATCAGCAACCTTTTGGTTACTGGCCCAACGGTCTTAACCACTATTTCTGTCTAACATTCATATGGAGGCGAAAGAAACGCACACCTATTTAGGCGAGGTGTTGGCTAACGGAGTAGAACACTTGAAAAATAAAAGGAGAGCCGAACACTCTAGGAGCGCAGATGCAATAATTGAATGACCTAATAGCCAACGTTTCGACAGACAAGCTGTCTTCATCAGGGTATAATGTCTAACATTCATAACATTATTTTCCAGTGAGCTGCTGGGCCTCATGTGCACACGCACACACACATGCACGGACGCATACACACACAAACAAGCACAGATGCACACACTCACACTATATGTGTGCAACAAAAGTTCAACATTCACCTTTTGCTACTATTTCTGTCAAGTATACGAATACAATTTGATGCATACGTTGGATATATCCAACGTATGCAGAACACAGAACGCACTGCAACTGCCTCTGCAACGCAATGCTGCAAGTCAAATGCAGCGTTCCATTGGAACTGAATGTACTTCTGGTGTACCAAAATGCATACATGCATAGAGACACACAAAAACATACTGAAATACACCCAATCTATAACCACAAATGCATGCCTCAAAGGACTTACTTGGTGGCCCCATTCTCTGTGTAGGTGACTCTGTAGAAGCCCACCAGAGATCCGTTGAGCCAGCCCTGGAAGTCCAGGGTGAGAACATACACCTCATTGGGCTTGGTGGCCGCAAGCTCCTCCACCGCCTCCACTACCACATACTCCTGCAGTTTGAACTCAAAGCAACCCTTGATGGCCACAGTCACGTCCCTCTGAACCTGTGGGGTTTTCAGGACAAGCCTGGGGACTGCGCTGACGAACGTCTCCCGGATGTGGAGCCACAGGTGCCTTGTGGGTCGGCTTACCTCCAGGTGCACGGACACGCTCCCCATGTAGAGGTCAGTGGTCAGGTCAGGCTCCAGGTGGAGGTCATAGTGCACTGGCTTCACATAGTCTGGCAGCCGGAAATTCTTCCAGTCCCCGTCAGTGTTGTTGGAGGGCTTGCAAGGCCCCCTGTCAGCTGTTGGGGGGGTGGAGGTGGGCTTGGGGGGTCCCTCGGTGGGGGCCGGGTCAGCCGGGGTACTGTCGGGCTGTGTGAGGCCCACCCCCAGCCCCACAGCTACAGCTGACACCACCACCACAGCACAGATGAGGGCCACGTGTTTTTGTCGGATGCAGTACCTCTTCTCCACCTTCTCAAAGTCCAGGCTTTCCACCATGGTGCCCGCCTTGGTGGCGCAAGACCATACGCTGTGGCCTCAGATATCTTCTGAATCCCCTACCGGAGGAATAACGTGAGGGGAAAAAACACTGTTTCCAGATCAGATTTCCAAGGGGTTGCAGCTGAGAGATAGCACAAAGCCAAGCTGATTTAAAACTGACCACAGATCAGTTCCTGTAAAACCTGATAAAAGAGAACCCTAGGCTTAGCTAATCTGAAACTAACAGCAAATCAGTCAGAGTTCCAGCATATCAAAGAGGAACAACTATTGGTCTGAGTTGATCCAAGCTCAGTCTGCCTGCCACCGAGTGCAAGGCTGCCTGTGGGAGGTGGAGAGAGGTTAGCTGGAGCGGTGGAGAAGGAGGAGGAGGGTTGCAGAGGGGGAGTCTACAACAGAGAGAGGGAATACCAAGCACTGGAGGCAAGTCTTATACATTAGTGCAGGGCAGTTTTTTTCAGTGGGCATTGTGTAGACATATACTCACTTCTTAATCCCCACTGATGCATATCAAAGCAGTGTAGTGGAGGTATAGGCCTACGCCATATCAATTATGTAGTACAATAGAGTAATCAAGCACTAAGTAGCCTAAACAAATGCTAATCACATTAAATATTTGGCAATATGGGTGTGAAAAGGGCGACTGTATATTATTCAGCACTACGGGCAAACGCGAAAGTCGGATCAAAGATTTCAGCACTGGGCAGCTCTGCACTCCGCTCTGTTCTCTGACTCCTTTTGTTGTTTATTTTAATTGTATGGTTTCCCACGTTGCCATTCCAATCTGAATAGTCTGCAAAGTGTTTGGCACAAGCTGCACATCAATAAATTATAAAATCTTCCGTGCTCTAAAGTGGAGTGAAGTCTGCGGGGTTCCTTCCAACTTCTTCCAGGTGCTTATTGTTTTTTGGGAAGAGAGACACGATGGAACTACAACTTCCGCTTAAGAACAAAACAGAACTCAACAGCATTTGTAGTATACCGTTTCTGTTGCAAAACATTTAGCAACAGACTAAACGTTTTGTAACAGCGTCGGCATTATGAATACACCCCTGATATTCGCATTCACAACGAGAATAGTGCATTTATTCCCATGTCTCATTAGTTCTACAGTTTAGCCTCTTTATTTTGCTTCTCCATAGAATAACTTTAAGAGCACCATTTCCCCTCATATAAAATAGCCTTTGCCTACAAAAATCCTGTGTCAAAGACTACAGCCTAAAAAAGTTATACAAGAATAGTAATACTAGGGTAGAAATCTGTGGAAACCATGGTGTATGGAATTGAATGTTGCCTAGGCCTTTTTTTGTAACCCATAAATCTCCTTTAGCAAAATGCACAATACAGAGATGAATGAGAGTGACTGCTCCCTTCAAGTGTTCCTTGTAGGATAATGATCTCAGCAGCGACTAGCATCCAAGCCTTCAGCTGCTGTGAAGTGTAGGAATTCCTCGAATATCCCGTTCTCATGTAATGCACCACCACAGAAATCTGTTCCTTTTCTTACCTCTGCGCTTATCTGGTCCCTTAGTCTAACATATCAGAGGGCAGAGCCCAACCTGTTTTTAGCCCCACCTGTTTTGCTAAATATATATATATATATATATATATATATATATATATATATATATATGTTATTTTGGCATTAATACGTGTCACATATCAGTTTGCAAACAATGTCATTTAAAAAAATACATTTTAGTTAATAAAGCCACATACAAACATGGTCTCTTTTTTGCTTTCTTGAGTAAGGCAGCTCCAAAATGCAGGTGTTTCAGCCTAGCTCAGTGCTTTCTGTGGTGGTGGGGCAGCCAGCGGAAAATACGGAGCGTAGGGGTTGGTAATGTTCTCTAGTTGCGCCGTGATTAGCTCAGTGTTCTGTCACTCATGGGGACACTACATCACTGCAAAATCTACGGGTAGAGCTCGAAAATTCAAGTCCCTTGGGTGCTGCCATAGACTTACATTAGAAGTGCCCATCCAAGAAGGCTCAAGGTGATTGGCCACAGATAACATTACGTTAAATCACATTATATCTACCGTAGCTTTGATTGGACTGATCATGTCAATATCATACTTTCAAAATCTTATCTAGCAAGCTAGACAAGCAGTCATCATCATGCATCAAGTCGACAATCTATTGGCAATTTTATTTTATTTACAATTAAATATGACAATCAATGGTGACACTGTGGTATCTTGACAAGGAATGGCCACACACATTTCAAAGTTTACTCGCCTTTATGTGCAAACCTCACCAGCAAAACATTTTAGTGGCCCCCCTCTTGACAGCGGGGAGAATTTATTTTAGTTTTAAAGTTCATTTCCTGCAATTCTACACATTTTGCCATGGGCGTAGTGAAAATTGTGCAGTTTTAAAGCAAGTTCTCTGCAATTCGACCCATTTTGCTAATTTATAACTAATTTCCTGCAATTCTTCAGATTTTGCCACGGGGTGGAGATACATTTCTGCCTGTACTAAAGCTAATTTCCTGAAATTCTACAAATTTTGCCATGATTTATGCCATGCTAAAATTATATCTGAGTGAGAGTGGCAAAATAAAATCAATAGGGGCACGTGCCCTTCATGCCCGGTCGGTAATTAAGCCATGATTACTTCAAGTTTAGATAGCTAGCTAGACTAATTTACCAATCTAAAAAAATTTAGTGAGTGACTGACAAAAGGAAAACTGCTGATGCACAACCAAATTTCGAAACTGCACCTTGTGTATTCTACTATTCTAACAGTAAATTGAGACCCCAACTGAGTACGGCCTGGGGCCCTAAGCGACCGCTTATGCCTCGAGCCGGCCCTGGATGACATCATCAAAGACAAAAGGTCATGGTCAATACCAAATCCAATATCAATACACACATGAAAATTAATAATACTATACTGCAGGTAAATACAATACATATTCAGTAGGAATTATTTGTATAGTTTTCCAGACTATTAACACACACACACACAAACACACTGTATGACTGTGCAATTTTCTTAAAGGGCAATTCCACCACTTTTTTACCTCATTTTCATTATCTCCAGCACAATACCAGTGACTACATATGTAAAAATTGCACATTTCTACATTCTACCCAATGATCATCAAATAACATTTTAAAAACAGTGATTTTCAAACACTATGACATTCGTAGTGACGTGGGGGAGCAAATAAATACCCTACCTTTTACTAAGGTTTTGTAAATCACAGTTTTCTTACTTTTAATCTTGCCCTGTGATGTCAAAGAGAAGCATTTTTTTAGGACCTTTCTTCAATTTTTTACCACAGATCACAGAAACGCACCATTTCACATACAGTGGGGAGAACAAGTATTTGATACACTGCCGATTTTGCAGGTTTTCCTACTTACAAAGCATGTAGAGGTCTGTAATTATTTTATTTTATTTTATCATAGGTACACTTCAACTGTGAGAGATGGAATCTAAAACAAAAATCCTGAAAATCACATTGTATGATTTTTAAGTAATTAATTTGCATTTTCTTGCATGACATAAGTATTTGATACATCAGAAAAGCAGAACTTAATATTTGGTACAGAAACCTTTGTTTGCAATTACAGAGATCATACGTTTCCTGTAGGTCTTGACCAGGTTTGCACACACTGCAGCAGGGATTTTGGCCCACTCCTCCATACAGACCTTCTCCAGATCCTTCAGGTTTCGGGCTGTCGCTGGGCAATACGGACTTTCAGCTCCCTCCAAAGATTTTCTTTTGGGTTCAGGTCTGGAGACTGGCTAGGCCACTCCAGGACCTTGAGATGCTTCTTACGGAGCCACTCCTTAGTTGCCCTGGCTGTGTGTTTCGGGTCGTTGTCATGCTGGAAAACCCAGCCATGACCCATCTTCAATGCTCTTACTGAGGGAAGGAGGTTGTTGGCCAAGATCTCGCGATACATGGCCCCATCCATCCTCCCCTCAATACGGTGCAGTCGTCCTGTCCCCTTTGCAGAAAAGCATCCCCAAAGAATAATGTTTCCACCTCCATGCTTCACGGTTGGGATGGTGTTCTTGGGGTTGTACTCATCCTTCTTCTTCCTCCAAACACGGCGAGTGGAGTTTAGATCAAAAAGCTCTATTTTTGTCTCATCAGACCACATGACCTTCTCCCATTCCTCCTCTGGATCATCCAGATGGTCATTGGCAAACTTCAGATGGGCCTGGACATGCGCTGGCTTGAGCAGGGGGACCTTGCGTGCGCTGCAGGATTTTAATCCATGACGGCGTAGTGTGTTACTAATGGTTTTCTTTGAGACTGTGGTCCCAGCTCTCTTCAGGTCATTGACCAGGTCCTGCCGTGTAGTTCTGGGCTGATCCCTCACCTTCCTCATGATCATTGATGCCCCACGAGGTGAGATATTGCATGGAGCCCCAGACCGAGGGTGATTGACCGTCATCTTGAACTTCTTCCATTTTCTAATAATTGCGCCAACAGTTGTTGCCTTCTCACCAAGCTGCTTGCCTATTGTCCTGTAGCCCATCCCAGCCTTGTGCAGGTCTACAATTTTATCCCTGATGTCCTTACACAGCTCTCTGGTCTTGGCCATTGTGGAGAGGTTGGAGTCTGTTTGATTGAGTGTGTGGACAGGTGTCTTTTATACAGGTAACGAGTTCAAACAGGTGCAGTTAATACAGGTAATTAGTGGAGAACAGGAGGGCTTCTTAAACAAAAACTAACAGGTCTGTGAGAGCCGGAATTCTTACTGGTTGGTAGGTGATCAAATACTTATGTCATGCAATAAAATGCAAATTCATTACTTAAAAATCATACAATGTGATTTTCTGGATTTTTGTTTTAGATTCTGTCTCTCACAGTTGAAGTGTACCTATGATAAAAATTACAGACCTCTACATGCTTTGTAAGTAGGAAAACCTGCAAAATCGGCAGTGTTTCAAATACTTGTTCTCCCCACTGTATGTAGACACTGGTATGGCGCAGGAGATAATGAATATGAAGTGGCGGAATTGCCCTTTATAGCTGAGCTCCTTTTAGAAATATGTCCTTGTAATCTTTAGCACAGGTACAGATCTTACACAGATAAGTGGGTGATAAGCCTTATCTCTCTAAAAACAGTAAAAAAAAAACTGAGTACATCAAATCTTGTCTTGTCTTTGTATCAAAGATAAAGGTGTAGTATAGAGAAACTATCGAGGTTAGCTAGCCAGCTACATTCGTTCGCAGCGACGCCGTTTTTCAAACAAAGTCAACACCGCAGCCATTGCTAGCTAGCCAACACTTCCAGCTAGCAGTACTGTAGCAACTAAATACAATATCATTTTAGCCAACTACATTCGTTCACAGCGACGCCGTTTTTCAAACAAGGTCAACAACGCAGCCATTGCTAGCTAGCCAACACTACCAGCTAGCAGTACTGTAGCAACTAAATACAATATAATTTTAGTCAATGAGAATTTTGCAAAGTAAAGCTTCACTTTCTGAACATTCGAGATGTGTAGTCCACTTGTGTAGCTAGCATGACTGACTTTGTGCTAGCTAGCCAACGTTTAATTATTTCTGCTCAGTTCTAGGCCCTCTCCTATTCTCTCTATACACCAAGTCACTTGGCTCTGTCATATCCTCACATGGTCTCTCCTATCATTGCTACGCAGATGACACATAATTACATTTTCTTCTTCTTCTTCTGATAACCAAGTGGCGAATCGCATCTCTGCATGTCTGGCGGACATATCAGTGTGGATGTCGGATCACCACCTCAAGCTGAACCTCGGCAAGACGGAGCTGCTCTTCCTCCCGGGGAAGGACTGCCCGCTCCATGATCTCGCCATCACGGTTGACAACTCCATTGTGTCCTCCTCCCAGAGTGCAAGGAACCTTGGCGTGACCCTGGACAACACCCTGTCGTTCTCCGCTAACATCAAATCGGTGACCCGATCCTGCAAGTTCATGCTCTACAACATTCGCAGAGTACGACCCTACCTTAAACAGAAAGCCGCACAGGTCCTAATCCAGGCGCTTGTCATCTCCCGTCTGGATTACTGCAACTCGCTGTTGGCTGGGCTCCCTGACTGTGCCATTAAACCCCTACAACTTATCCAGAACGCTGCAGCCCGTCTGGTGTTCAATCTTCCCAAGTTCTCTCATGTCACCCCGCTCCTCCACACACTCCACTAGCTTCCTGTTGAAGCTCGCATCTACTACAAAACCATGGTGCTTGCCTATGGAGCTGTGAGGGGAATGGCACCTCCTTACCTTCAGGCTCTGATCAGAACCTACACCCAAACGAGGGCACTACGTTCATCCACCTCTGGCCTGCTAGCCCCCCTACTTCTACGGAAGCACAGTTCCCGCTCAGCCCAGTCAAAGCTATTCGCTGCTCTGGCACCCCAATGGTGGAACAAGCTCCCCCACAACGCCAGGACAGCGGAGTCACTGACCACCTTCCGGAGACACTTGAAACCCTACCTCTTTAAGGAATACCTGGAATAGTATAACAGTAATCCTTCTACCCCCCCCCCCTCCCCCACCCCCCATAAAAAATAAATAAAAAAAAGTGGTTGTCCCACTGGCTATCCTAAGTTGAATGCACCAATTTGTAAGTCGCTCTGGATAAGAGCGTCTTCTAAATGACTTAAAAGTAAATGTAAATGTAAATTTGGTCCTGGTTGTTTTCTGGTGAAGATGATGGAGTGGTAGACTTTTTTCTGGCAAGGTGGGTATAGTATTGACAGATATCTGAGGTTTTCTCTTTGACTTTGAGGCTGAGGTATTTTTGCGTTTGGGTATGTACTTCTGTGGTGAGGACGATTACATTTCTTTCAGGGGGGTGGGGACCAGGGCCATTTTGACACTCTGGGTCTTGTTCGTTGGAGTGCGGGGTGTAACATACTTGAGGTTCAGAAGAGTCTTCTTCTTTGGGGTGGAGATTGAAGTAATATTCTGTTCCCGTTTCAGCTTTTGCGGGAGAGGTTTTCTGTTGTTGGATGAGGATCTAGAAGGAGCTTTGCGGGTCTTGTTCTTTATGGAAGGGGGCACAGCAATCACCCCCACCACCCTAAGTCTAATGGGGGCCTCTGCTGTTCCCGCCATGTTCCGTGCCTGGCACCGATATTCTCCTGCATCCTTGTACGAAAGTCCATTTAGGTTGATGATGGACCATCGGATTCCCACACGCGGAGATTCCTGAATAACTGGAATGTAACACAAAAATAGGGGACTCAAGTCCATTGACAAGACATGCGGCAACAAGAGGGTCAAAACGCACAAGCTAGCCGAGGTAACATGAAGTACTTACAGCTGTCCAAGTTAATGGGTCGTTTTTCAGGGTCAGCTTTGCTGTATGGTTGTTGACAGCACTCTGTCAAGATCAAAGATAATCAGACATTTGAAAACAACAGTAATTTTCCATGTTAAAATTAAAGAGTAGGGTTGAGTTTAATTGGGTGCAACGTCACAGAATGTTCATAAATGTTTACCTGTGTTGTATATGGAGGCTCCGGCTGCTTTGGTCCAGGTGAGTACCGGCGTGGGGTAGCCTGTGGCATCACAGCGGAGCATCACGTTGCTGCCCAGCGGGGAGGTGACTCGGGTGGCTGAGGGCTGGACAGATGGCCTCTGGCACCGCGACAAGTCAGCCTCTATGAGGGGGGCCCCCAGCTGGTCGGCAGACCCCCTGCTACGGCTACAGGTCAGGAGCTGGTCCATCAGAACCACAGGGCTCCCCTGGTACTTGGACTGGGCCAGCAGCATGGAGATCTGGCAGTTGCACTGCCACACGTTGTCATGGAGACCTGGAGACACAGAGAAGAGCCGGATCATTAGGCTTAGTTTTGAAAAGGAGTGAAATGGGGTGCACGTTTTTTACGTGAATATTTGGGATATGAGCATTTCTCAATTTCAGATGCTGTCTTTTGACAAGGGACCTTTTTTTTGCATAGAACACTAAGATTACTATTAGTGAACCATACCCAGCACTCTTCTCTTTGTGGGGCCTGCCAGCTGGGCAGGGGGAGGGAACCAAAGGTCCAACAGCTCTGAGGGCAGAGTGGTCAGTCTGTTGCTCGACAGGTCCAGATAGGTGACGTTGGGAAGAAAGAGGGCAGCGTGGGCAGGGAGGCTGGAGAGGCGGTTATTGTGCAGTCCCAGGGTGCGTAGCCGCGGCATGTCCCTAAGCCCCTCCCAGGGGAAAGCAGAGAGAAGGTTCCCGTCCAATCGCAGCTCACGTAGCGCCTTCAGGGAGAGGTAAGTGATAGATACTGTCAAATGTAGTTTTCATACAAAACCAAGTAATTCTAAGACTAGTGTTGCAGATACTGCTAGTTTAAATAGAGAGGATAAAAAATACAGGTAGGAGTATGCCCACTTCTACCTTCAAATTAAGGAAGCTGCTGGGGTGGATGGTGGTGATGGAGTTGTAGGTCAGCCACAGGAACTGGAGCTCAGACATGTAGAAGAAGGCTGCCCGGGGCACTCTGGAGATAGAGGTCTTCTCCAGACGCAACTTGACTGTGTCAGCTGGAGCATTGAGGGGGATGGCTGACATGTGGGGTTCGCTGCACAAAACAGACCTGTCAGTGCAAACAGCGTGATATATGAATCATGTATGTGAAGAATGCACGGAGAAGAATAGCTAGCTATCAGAGCTATCAGTCCTATTTAGCAACTCAATGAATTTAAGAGTTAACTGTGTTTGTTGTATAAACAAAAAAGCATGGCAAATTACATGTCTACCACCTCGTTTTGCCTTTATTTTTTACAATAACATTTTACTCAACCTCTGACCAAACATATTTCTAAATGTTGTCCAACCATTCCAGAGGACTTAAATATTGATGCATAGTTGATCAAAATGTACTCCGACAGGCAATGGTCTATAAAGTATATGTTTTAAAGAACAACACCAGTGATCCAAGATGTTAGGTAAATTAATGTAGATTCATTGATATGAGAGAAGGAGCACACCCAAGCAAGCAACTGAAATTAAGGCAGTAAATTAACTGAACTGTACGCTACCTGAGACCTGTCCCATTGCTCCCTCCTTGGTAGACACAAGTACACAGAGTAGGGCAGGAATGGGCCACCAGGAAACAACACTGTAGCATCTGAACCAAGAGAAGTCGATACATTATTCACCAAGCAAGGCCAGAGTAAGCAAAACCTCTGTTTATCTCCATATTCCTCTGTTTAGCTGACATTCCCAGTCTGCCGCTCCCAAACTCTCCTACATTCAAGTCAAGTGGAAAGAAGCAGAGGCAGATTAGTTGGGATTACGCAGGTTACTAGGTCTTCTTCTTAATCCTGCGCCTCACTATATAGCATACTGCTAAATCACAAAATCAGAGGTCAAGTACAGCGCACCCTTACCCTACCTACAGGGTCTAATACACAATGCCAGTTGGTTGGCCTGACATGTAATCCATTGCTGATTATTGGAAAAACCTTTATTACCATTAGTTAGATTTTATGGTATATATATATATATATATATATATATATATATATATATATATATATATATATATATATATATATATATATATATATATATAATTGCTACGTTTTGGGATATTTAATTGATACACAAACCATGTCATGGTTTTTATTCTGTCATGCAAATGTGTATTTGCTTGCATAGTCCTGTATTTGTTTAGTTACTTTATTTTATTCCGTTTTATTTCCACACACCAACCACTTGAGTTACATACTGCTTGATAGTCATTTAAATGTACTAAATGGTGGAGCCACTGAAAAAAAACACACAAAAAAACAATGTCCGAAATCTAGAAACAGTGTTGCTTGATTTTGACATTTCAACTATTTAGTAGCTGAAGTTGACACGCACTTTACCATGACCTTAGATTGGTTTATCACACACGTGACACAAGGTGGGCGGGGACCAGAAGTGCCATTGACAGTCTTGGATGTTTCGTTTGTTTACTGAAACGTCATTCTAACGGTGTGTATAACATGTCCACCATACCACGAACTGTGAATGATCAACCGGTACTGCATCGGCGGGAGTTTGAGGAGCTAGAGAGTCGAAGAAGATGTCAATCTCACCATCCACCCAACTACACAGCAAGGCAAAAGTTCCAGGTAGCTAACGTAACGTCAAATATTTTTTAGAACGAACCCTCATTGTTCTGTCTGTGGTAACGTTAACTTCGTTAGCCAATGCTATCCAGCAGGTGTAGTTAGCTAGCTAGGCAATGCTAGCAGTGCAATATTTATGAAGGTGCTACGGGTTCAAAGGTTTAGGCCTAGCTAGGTGATTCACAATTCATGTTGTGCTCACTTGCCTGGATTATTATTAGCGAGTAAATCCCTTGCCATGCATTCGAGTCATGATGACATGAGGGCAGCTCGATAGTTAGCTAACAGCTAGATATGACAGGAGAGAGATGTGTGATCAGTGTACCTCGGGTCATCAGGGAGGGAACATTGACATCTACATTTAGTGCATTTATTATTATTATTATTTTTTTTTTTTAAGGGGGTATATCAGCTTAATATTGCAGATAGATTGTAACTTCCATCAATGTAATTGTCTGCATCACTTCCAATCCCCCATGTTTATATATATATATATATATACATACACACACACATATATATATATATATATATATATATATATATATATATATACATACACACACACATACATACACATACATATCCTTTAAAAATATATATATTCCCCTTTATTACTTTCCAACCCTACCACCCTTTCCCTACTTGGAGTAAACTAGTGAACAACATTTATTGTTATTGCTTTGGCCAAAGATTCTGCTGTCACCTAGCTACTTGCACAACCAACAGTTACATTTCAAGGCTGACAGGCAGTCTTATGACTCCAGCATAATGCACATAATGAAGTCTGTTGTAATAAGAGTCCTATTCACACAGCCTTATGGCACATCACTGAAAGAGCTAGCAGACACCATGAAAGAGAATGGAACTCTAACTACTACACTTCAATCAGAAGACAGACCTGATGAGAAATCAGTTAATTCCAAAAGTTCCCCCACCCTCATATCTAACCAAGCCACCCTAGCAGACATGGAGAGTGACAACCTGGCCCAGCTGTCCCAGGCCTTTGGGAGTATCTCCCCACTGGAGGCAGAAGTGAATGAGCTTCGTGGTGAGGTGACAGTTCTGAGGCAGGATAAGGAGGAGCTGAGAGAGAAACTGGCAACGGTTTAGAGTGTAATGGGGAGAGAGGTAGCTGACATTAGGGAGGAGCTAGAAAAGGAGTTGTCAGCAGTCATATAATCTCTACAACTCAGAGACACCACCATCCACAGTCTAAGAGAACAACTGGAGCATACCACAACCCTCACTACCACACCCCCAGAGCGCCAGCAGAGCCATGCTGGGACACTCAGGAGAGAGGAAGACAATGAAAGGCCACCTGTGATCCCCACCCCACTCCATCCAAAGAACATCACTCCAGACACCACAGCCCACAACAGCAGCACAAAGGCAGAGCACCCTATGGCCTTCATTTTATGTGACTATAATTGGAAATTCTCAGAGAGAAACTGCTATTCCCTGGCATGTCAGTCAGAAAGCTATGGTGCCCAACATCAGCAAGTGCCTTGAAAAGTCTGTCAAGGAACAAATGAAAGGGGGCCAAACATAATACAATTCACACAGGTACTAATGATTTGATGGCAATGAGAGGACATGTGGCTCCTGCAATGCAGCAAGTGGCAGCCAGAGCTGCAGAGAGATTTCCTAAAACCAAAATCACTATGTCCACCCCTGTTGCCACGTGGAGATGTGCCCTTCTACATTATTCAGAGCAACAACGCTGAGCTGTCTAGAAGCTGTGCTCTCTTGGACAATGTTTACCTAGCGAACCACCAGGAAATTAACCCCAGCTGATGTACGACCTAGTACACTTGAACAAACAGGGTGTCAAGGTTTTTGCTAGGAAACTAAATGAAACTGCTCCCAGACAAAGCAAAAACAAAAATAAGAGGAACTCAGCCATACATCCTCCAAGATCACGACCACCAGCCCCCACCAAGAGAGACCAGCACCACCGTACACCACCGAGCCACATCCAGAGAGGCCAGCTCTACACTGCACCAACAGGCCCCATCCAGAGAGGCCAACACCACCCTGCACCATCGGGCCCCTTCCAGAGAGGCCAGCTCAACTCTACACCACCAGGCCCCATCCAGAGATGCCAGCTCCACCCTACGCCATTGGTTCCCTTCCAGAGTGGACAGCATACTCCCCCCTCACCAATTAATCTCCATTGTTCATTGAAGTTGATGGGTCATTTATAACAAAACATTTTGATATAGCCAATCATTTCAATGACTATTTCACTGGTAAAGTGGACAAATTGAGAAGTGAAATGACATTGAACAGTGAACCATCATATTTGTGTAAATGTAAATATCTAATAATGAAAGAGTTTGGTGAAGTTTGTGTGGAAGAGGTGGAAAAACGGTTGTTATCCATCAATAATGATAAGCCACCACGTATAGACAACCTAGATGGGAGAATTGTTTGAACAAATACAATGCTATTTTTAAAAGAACAAGTTAACTACTGACTTTCTGCATACATACAGTACCAGTCAAAAGTTTGGACACACCTACTCAATGAAGGGTTTTTCTTTATTTTTACTATTTTCTACATTGTAGAATAATAGTGAAGACATCAAAACTATGAAATAACACATGGAATCATGTAGTAACCAAAAAAGTATTAAACAAATCAAAATATATTTTATAGTAAATGAGCTTACAATAAAAAAGCAAGGTCTTTTCTGCACAAACGATGCATAGCCATCATATTTCTAATGTTTATCATTGAAATAATGTTGTCAGCTACATTTCCTAATGTTTTGCTTGATGTTAATCTTGCATTTTACCAGAGAAAAGGAGGCTACCCTGAGAAAAGTATGTGAGGAAAAGTAGCTACACACCAGTCAGTGCTCTGTCTGCTGATAGAATGGCCGTTTGTGAATTCTCATCCGAGTAGAGAAGTGCAACTGAAGCACAAAATGTGTCTGATGCCAAGCAGAAATTACAATAAGAAGCAATTAAACCTCAGTTTACAAATGCAGCAAGATATTTCTTATGAGTTTTATCTTCTTATTTTTTTCGTGAAAAACGCGGAATTCTGCGTTAACGCGACCCCTGACAATAAACTGGTCTTAAATACATCTAAAACCAAAAGCATTGTATTTGGTTCAAAGCAATCTCTTAGACCTAAACCTCAACTGGAGTTGTGCATAAAGGATGTGACCATTGAACAAGTTGAAGAAGCTGAACTTCTAGGAGTAACATTGGATGGTCAGTTATCATGGTCAAGTCATATTGGCAAAGTTGTTGTGAAGATGGGGAGAGGTATGTCTGTTATAAAAATATATTTTGTGTTTTTGACACAAAGATAAACTGTTGTTCAGGCATTGATTTTGTCCCATCTTGATTACTATCCGTAATATTGTCAGGTGCAGCAAAGAAAGACCTCAAAACAAAGCAGCACGCTTTGCCCTTAACGACAGACACAGAACTAACATCAACAATATGCATGATAGTCTTTCATGGTTGAGGGATGAGGAGAAATTGACTACTTATTTTCTAGTCTTTTTAAGGAACATTTGTGTGTTGAAAATGCCTAACCACTTGTATAATCTATTTGCATACACTTCAAACAGACCCACATACCCCACCAAACACTCCACTATGGGTTTCTTCATGGTACCCAAACCAAAAACAGATTTAATGCGTCGCTCAGTTATGTATAGAGCTAAGTCGTCATGGAATGCTCTGCCACCAGAGGTTACTCAGGCAAAAAGTTTAGCGTTAAAAAACAGATTAAAAAAACATTGTATCACAGCGCCTCTCCTCTTTCTAAAGATCTACTTTAACTGTATTGTATATAAGAATATGAACATGTGTATATGAATAGTGTGTAAATAGTATTTTTGTTGTCTCTTGGTGTCTTTCCTATATATAACTCTTATTGTTCTTGTCTATTACTGTTCTGTACTTTGTCATGTATTTGTACATTTTATGTGGACCCCAGGAATAGTAGCTGCTGCATGTGCAGTAGGTAATGGGGATCCTAATAAACTATACACGACCACATGCCTATCCTTGGTATGGTATCCTATACTGTACATTCCATGTAGTGTAGCTACTTATTTTGAACAGAGCCCTATGTCACCCTGGAGAATTGTAGTCCAGCACACTGTATGGGGAATAGGGGTGTCATTTAAACTTACTCCATACTTGTCTTTTCAGGATGACCCCAGAGTCAGACCACCTGGACCTAGGTGGCAAGGCCCTCCTGGTGACCCCGGGACTTGGTGGTCACGCCCCTCTGGTGACCCCGGAACAAGGTCCCGCCCCGTCGCTGACCCCAGAGCCAGGTTATGTCGTTCCGTAGATCCCAGGGCCAGACCACGCCCAGCCAGTGACCATATGGCCAGGTGGCCCCTCATTGACGACCCCACGACCAGACCTCAGGTGGACGACTGCGAGCGGATGGGGACCCTGTTCGGGCAGCTGAACAAGTGCCTGCGCAGCGCGGGCTTCACCCAGATGTACTTTGGGGAGAAGATTGTGGAGCCTGTGATCATCATCATTTTCTGGGTCCTACTGTGGTTCCTGGGCTTCCAAGCGCTGGGGCTGGTGGGGACTCTGTGCATTGTCATCATCTTCATCCAGAAGTAACTGGATCTCCGGTCTGTTTGATTGGCAGTTGGGAGCTCCGGTGTCTAAAAATGAAAGAATTTTAACTTACAGCCCGAGTCCCTCACTGTCTGTTCTGTTTGCATTAAGGCTTCCTAGATTCGGTGAGCGTTCCTCGATGCTCAGCTTCATAGTGGCCAACTACACTATAGGTTATATGGATGAACATTTAGAGTGCCGCTGAATAAAATGGAGGCCTTGCTTCTAACTACTGGTTGCCTGGTTTCAAGCTTTTAAATCAAATCTAACTCTAAATCAGACCACTTGGCTCACTAACTGTATCCCAATACTCAAAGGCGATGTCTCATCTCCTTACATGTGTGAGTACTGATTTGAAAGACCTGGATCAGTGAAAGCAATATGTCTCAGAGCTTAAAGGTAGAGTCAGCGAAATGACATTGCATGAGCAGCACTGCAGATATTGCGATGAGCAAGATGCAAGACTTCATACTCACACAGTCACGTACAGTATCTGCGCATGTACACGGTTTCGCTTCAAGCTCTTACAGCATGGTAGCTACTGGACAAAAACAGCAGAGAAATTTAGCGTCACGCTCCAACTCTCTTGGTTGTTGCGGAAATTGTCCATTTGGAAGACCCACTATACTGTTTACTTTGTGCATCTACAGTTGAAGTCGGAAGTTTACATACACCTTAGCCAAATACATTTAAACTCAGTTTTTCACAATTCCTGACATTTAACCCTAGTAAAAATTCCCTGTCTTAAGTCAATTAGGATCACCACTTTATTTTAAGAATGTGAAATGTCAGAATAATAGTAGAGAGAATGATTTATTTAAGCTTTTATTTATTTCATCACATACCCAGTAGGTCAGAAGTTTACATACACTCAATTAGTATTCGGTAGCATTGCCTTTAAATTGTTTAACTTGGGTCAAACGTTTCGGGTAGCCTTCCACAAGCTTCCCACAATAAGTTGGGTGAATTTTGGCCCATTCCTCCTGACAGAGCTGGTGTAACTGAGTCAGGTTTGTAGGCCTCCTTGCTCGCACATTCTTTTTCAGTTCTGCCCACACATTTTCTATAGGATTGAGGTAAGGGCTTTGTGATGGCCACTCCAATACCTTGACTTTGTTGTCCTTAAGCCATTTTGTCACAACTTTGGAAGTATGCTTGGGGTCGTTGTCCATTTGGAAGACCCATTTGCGACCAAGCTTTAACTTCCTGACTGATGTCTTGAGGTGTTGCTATCCCCACAGCATGATGCTGCCACCCCCGTGCTTCACGGTTGGGATGGTGTTCTTCGGCTTGCAAGCAACACCCTTTTTCCTCCATACATAACGATGGTCATTATGGCCAAATAGTTCTATTTTTGTTTCATCAGACCAGAGGACATTTCTCCAAAAAGTACGATCTTTGTCCCCATGTGCAGTTGCAAACCGTAGTCTGGCTTTTTTACAGCGGTTTTGGAGCAGTGGCTTCTTCCTTGCTGAGCGGCCTTTCAGGTTATGTCGCTATAGGACTTGTTTAACTGTGGATATAGATACTTTTGTACCTGATTCCTCCAGATTCCTTGTTCTGGGATTGATTCGCACTTTTCGCACCAAGTTCGTTGATCTCTAGGAGACAGAACGCGTCTCCGTCCTGAGCGGTATGACGGCTGTGTGGTCCCATGGTGTTTATACTTGCGTACTATTGTTTGTACAGATGAACGTGGTACCTTCAGGTGTTTGGAAATTGCTCCCAAGGATGAACCAGACTTGTGGAGTTCTAAAAAATAAAAATAAATGGTGAGGTCTTGGCTGATTTCTTTTGATTTTCCCATGATGTCAAGCAGAGAGGCACTGAGTTTGAAGGTAGGCCTTGATATACATCCACAGGTACACTTCCAATTGAGTCAAATGATGTCTATTAAGCCTATCAGAAGCTTCTAAAGCCTTGACATCATTTTCTGGAATTTTCCAAGCTGTTTAAAGGCACAGTCAACTTAGTGTATGTAAACTTCTGACCCACTGGAATTGTGATACAGTGAATTATAAGTGAAATAATCTGTCTGTAAACAATTGTTGGAAAAATTACTTGTGTCATACACAAAGTAGATGTCCTAAACGACTTGCCAAAACTATAGTTTGTTAACAAGAAACTTGTGGAGTGTCGAGTTTTAATGACTCCAACCTAAGTGTATGTAAACTTCCGACTTCAACTGTACATCATATAGCTGGCTCTACCTTTAACTAGTTTTGTGTCTCACAAATTAACTGGTAACTATCATTTCAAGTGTTAAGAGATTTTGATCATGAGTGATAGCAATCAAGGAAAGAAAGTCTGTCAGGAGTATTTGGATGCAGCCATTGCTTCAAGTAGCATAAGCATTTAAAGGTGCAATCTGTTAGATGATATCTATGGTGTTCAGGGAATTATATTATGTGGGGGGGGGAAATAAATCATTTGAAACATCATTCAGAACCAGTAGCCTAAACCATGGAGTGGGCCCGTCAGACCACATTCCAAGGAGTTTTCTATGAGATTTGCACATACCAGCAGCTCTTAATTTCTATGATACAGTATATTTGTAGTGGTCAAGGAATGACATTCCAGGAGAGCAACATTACTTTTCTCAACATCTGATGCTACATGCCATTTTGTTATAAACAATGGAATGGCGTAAAAGGTCCTTTAGTTTGTGGGTTATAAGGAGTCAAGCCTGTTAGTAATTATAAAAAATCAACAGGTCTGTTGCTGCTGCATTAGTTTTAATTACCAATGACCATCAGGACATCTTACAGATTGCACCTTTAAGGCAAATTGGGAGCAACATCCTAACACCTGCATGCCTCAAAAGGACCTGGAATGCATATCACTGACTGGTTTATTAGGTTCTATAGTAACTGAAGTTGTCCCCCTACTTTTAATATGCATTCAAACATCTCCCTTTGACATGCATGTAAGCTCAAAGTATAGGAGAAATGTGTGCTCATGACAAGCATAGATGTTTAACTTGCACTTACATCAAGCCTATCCTTTTGAATGAGAGTGGTACATACCACAGGAGGTTGGTGGCACCTTAATTGGGGAGGACGGGCTCGGGGTAATGGGTGGAATGGTATCCAATACATCAAACACATGGTTTCCATTCACTCCGTTCACTCCCTTCAGCAGCCTCCACTGTTACATACATTGTCAGGAATCATACCCTTGTTAATGAGAGTGGAATATCACTCCAAATGTAACCAGAAGATGGTGCTGTAAGGCTAACAAGCACTTTTCCTTGTGGTTCTTCATTGTCAATTCATGTGGGAAAGGCTATATCAAATTGCAATGTTGAAACGGACTAAATATATCACTGCTTTTGATGATGATGACTTTTTCAGTCATGTGTGTCCAAATATTCAACATTAACCACATCATCAGAATGGATGATAGCCTACAGTATCTACTTATACTACTGTAAGCCGGAGGACTGCAAAACATGCCCAGTGTTCACTGCATGAGAATAATTGTTTAACTTGTGGAATACTAGATACACATCACATACACTCCTAGAAAAATATTCAGCAACACTATTAGTTGGGTGCAAGAGCCAGGGATGTAGTCCACACTGGTAAATGAACGTTGTCCATAAGTGCTGATCCAAAGTAGCCTTTGCTACCTAATGGTTAAGGTTAGGGAAACCTTATCCAAGATCTGTACTTGGGGTCAATCTCTACCAGTCAAAGAGTGGCCGTCGGCAAGACAAACATATCTCAGGTTTGGATTCATCGACTGTAGAATAAAACAATCATTTTATAATCTTGTGCTGCCAACTAAAATACCTTAGTCCTTGTGGAATGTCTATTAATATTTACAAAGTAGGCTTTTAAGAGTGATTGATCACAAAGCAAAACAAGATGTGGATTTGCAAAGGGAGCGAGTGAATTGAGAGTGAATTTATTGGATTGAATTGACATTGCATCAGATTCACTGTAGGTATGTCTGTGATCAGTTTGTTAAAGGGATGTGTGATCTTTGTTTACGAATTAGAATATAATTAATCTGTTTATGTTGAAATGTTGGGTAAATTACAAGGTGGACGATGTTTGAGAAATTTGTAACCAATTTCTGGCACTAATTGTACACTAAGTGTAAATGCTTTGCTACTGTATGAGTATGAGGGTCGTTCCACCAATTGGGTGCCTTTTGAGTAGTGTAACAATGGTAAAAAGTTAGTTTTGTTTCTCAAAATTGTTACATTCTGTCATAAAGAGCACATGTTCAACTTAATAAAAAAAACCTGTTTTCCCATCTCATTTACATTTACGTCATTTAGCAGACGATCTTATCCAGAGCGACTTACAAATTGGTGCAATCTCAAGAGCCCGTAACAGGGTTGACGATTTCATCTAAAATCATCCATAAATCCCTGTGACAGGGGGAATGGAAGCTTGTTGTGTGCAACAGGGAGGGGCAATTGAATGCAAGCTTCACAAATAAAAATGAAATTGTTAAAGCATTTCTAGCCTGTCTATCGATGGGTAACAGGGTTGATGTGGTATGCTCGACCCACTCAGTTTTCCACCAGAAAATGGCCAAAAAAGCTGCTTTTACACTAGGGTTTGACTATAAGATGTTCAATGTTTCTTTTGGAAAAAAAATATTTTTAAAGGAATAGCTTTACCATATTAAAACAAGAGTTCAGTTCAGGGTTGACCTTAAAATGAGGGGCAGGTTATTTATTTATTTTTACCTTAAAAGGAATCACTAATCACATTAAATATAGAATAATCGCCAGAAATAACTTAACTAGGGCTTTACAATGATGGTGAAAACTTGGAGAAATGTTGGGTTAAGTGGGTTAAAATCTTCCTAGAAGTCAGAGGGACATGTCAAAATGCTGAATTTTGGCACTTTAGAGTCTATTCATATAAAACATTATTATTCATATTTAACAATGTTATGCATACTTGCAAAATGATTGAACTTGAATTCAAATATGTAGATTAATAAAAGTTCATATGTTTAAAAAAATTGTATTCCTGTGTGTCCTCTTCTCAACGCATGAACATGTGGCGCTGCAGAAATACCAAACTAGTTGAGCAAGTCATGGCCATAGAAATATTTCATTCTAATTCTATGGTCATGACATCATACTGTTCTGATGATAATTGATGACATCATAATGTATTTAAATAAACCTGTTTATGACATAAACCAAAATTCCTCGACCAGAACAGGGAGGTTTCAGGAAGGTCCTGCTACATTTCACCATACCACATGACGCAAGAGCAGGTCAGTGCCTAATTTTTAAATATTTTTCTTCTTTATTTCTCTCTCTTTCTGTAGTGCTTATTTCTTGTTACTTCCCTTTATGGTATGTTATGTACAACTTTAGGAGTATGACAAAAAGCATGCAGTTACTTTATTCTCATTTACCGGCTATCCAGCATCTGCATTACAGCAGTGATTTGGTGAACCACTGATGAATAACCTTGCCTGAGACCTGAAGACATCTTTATGCTCTTTTTATTTTATTTTATTTAACCAGGTAAGCCAGTTGAGAACAAGTTCTCATTTACAACTGCGACCTGGCCAAGATAAAGCAAAGCAGTGCGATAAAAACAACAACACAGAGTTACATATGGGGTAAAACAAAACATAAAGTCAAAAATACAACAGAAAATCTATATATAGTGTGTGCAAATGTAGCAAGTTATGGAGGTAAGGCAATAAATAGGCCATAGTGCAAAATAATTACAATTAGTATTAACACTGGAATGATAGATGTGCAAGAGATGATGAGCTCTTGATCAACCATCTACGCTTTAGCTGAGCGGGCAAACACAGTCATGTGGGACGCTGAGCAGGTGATCTGTGTTGAAACCCAGTCACATAGATCTTGTATATTCATTGTGTGTTAAACGTTACTTTCGGCCGCAGGGGGACCAGCAGCTCTGCAAAGTCCAGGAGGCCCAGCGTGTGGAGCGTGCCGTGCTGCTGGAAGCCGTCCAGGGCCTGGCGATCGAGCTGTCTGTGTGCCAGCAGAGACAGAAGGACCTGCAGGACACCTTCTCCACAGCCCAGAGCCACTGGAGGGCCCAAGAGGAGCAGCTGAACCATGAAGGTAACAATGGCACTCATTTTCATCTAATATGTATGTTATAATTTGGTGCGATGTTTCCCAATCTGTTTTTTGGGGAAGATCCTAGCATTTGCTGCAAAAAAAGCCTGTTTCAGAAGTGTGTGTGGTGTGTGTAATGTCCTCCCTTACCTGTTTGTTGGGAGAACAGAGGCAGATGACCGACAGTTTGATTGAGACAGTCAAAACCGAGCAGAAGAAAGCAGCCAATCAGTTTGCAGAGCGTAGGTCAGTAAATTGATAATGAAAGGCTGTGTAAAAAGGTTGCTACTCAAGAGCTTGATGATTATTTGATTTATTGAATCACAAACACATTTATGATTGCTGGGGACCGGAATTGAAAATCCCAGATTTAAGTTGAAAATGACTCCTTGTTGACCATTTCTTCTTTATTTCATGAAGCATGGAAAAGCCAGGCAATCAGGAGGAGGGCAAACAAGATGAGGTCAAATTTATGTATCTGTTTATTCCTCATTGACCTTAGCACTGTTTATTGAGGAGTTATGCCAGCTGTACATACTTCCCCTTACTTCTCTTTTAGATGGTTGCTGATGCTGCTGAAGGCAAGGGCTACACTCAGAGCAGGCCCCGGCTGCGGCGCACCATGAAGCTCCACTCCGACCTGCACCAGGCCCTAGAGGGCCTCCAGCAGCAGACACCAGCATCACCATCACCCTCCCCATCATTAGACCCCATGAGCTCCTACCAGGTCTCCGTCCAGCAGCTTCAGGAGGAGCTGCAGAGAGAGAAGGACCAAGTATCGCGGCTGGTGGAGCGTCTGGAGAGGGCCGAGCAGAAGTCAGAGGAGCTGAGGCTGGAGCAAGAGCAAGACACCCAGGAAAGCTGGGACACTGTCCACCAGGAGATGGAGACCAACCAGGAGATGGGTGGCTTGGTGGAGCGGATGAGGGAGAAGGTGCAGGAGGTCAGCGCCATACTGCGCCGCAAGATAAGCTGGGGTGGATGGGCTGGGAAGAAGGATGAGGTGGAAGAAGAAGAGGAGGAGGTGGGGAAGCCTGCAAACGCCCTTAACTCAGAGTGCATAAACCAGTGTCAGGCAATGCACCCAGATCCACAAATGCTAGAACAGGCCCAAGGGAACCCAGACCTAGAACCAGAGAAGGGAGCCCAGGACCAGCACTCCTGCCTGGAGACGTTGCTGTGGAGGTGGCAGAGGACGCTGGGGGGACAGTGGGACATTGTGAAGAGGCTGAAGGCCGACATGAAGAGGGAGACAGAGAGCATGCAGGTGCTGGCCGCAGGCCTCTTGGACAACAGACAGAACAGCCTGGACACATGCCAGGTCCAAGCCCTTGAAGAGCACCTGGAGATCTGGAGGCGGAGGCAGAGAGAGATGAAAATGCAGGTAAGATGGATGCTTGTTTAGTTCAAGTGAGTCTTATCTCTCATGCTTTTCATTTTTCCAATTTGTATAAAAAAATAAAATAATAATAATAAAAGGGAAGCTATGCATGTGGGCCTACATTGAGCCCTGAGCTACAAATCCAGTCTAATGTCTAGTGGTTCGCTTTTTCAGCTGTCTGAAATGCAGGCCCAGTTTGACGTGGAGCGGAACCGCTCTGCCGAGTTCCTGAAGGAGAACGACAAGCTGAGCAGGCTGCTTCGCACGGTGGAGTCCTCGGTTGCCGACCTGCAGCCCCTACCCACCTACCACCAGGTCCTAGTGGAGGACGCCATGAAGGACAACTCTATACAACATGGCCGCCACAGGAGCAAGATGTAAAAATAACTCTCAAGGACTGATGAATTAAACTTGACAATATAATTTGCTTTTGTGTTTGCTTACTGTTTCTATTGGCCTCTAAAATATTATAACTTATGGTCTAATTATAACCGTGTTTCATATTAATTTCTGCCATGCCCTTTATATGTCCCTAAGTCAACATAACTTGATTGTTCTTTATCTTTACAATAAGAGCTACAATTATCTACTAGACTATACTGAGCACATACGTTGTCTGGGATTCAAATTTCACTTTAATTTAGAGTTAGCCACACGTACAGCAGATAGCTACCACTCCTACTTACAAATGTTACGTCTCTAATTACCCTTTTATCAGAACAGTAGGGCTTAACCTCTGAAGTTAATTGAGAAGCATTAGAAAACATTTGCACAACCAATAAAACAAAAATCCCAAATGTTGACATTTCCATTTGCAATAAAATGTTATACAAACTCAAATTAATATGAGTTTATATCTGCACATTTTAGTTTAAGTTGTGCATGCTGCAAACAGATATAACACCTGAAAGTAGTTATGTAACAATATGTACCTACACTGTAAGTACATAGGTATTATTACACATTGTAAAAAGGGTAAAGTATTGCTGCTAAAATGGCTATTCAACCTAGTAGTCCTTTCACCTATACACTAACCACGAGGTAATGGGGACAAAGAGAGGAAGCTATTCAATATTATGTGCTTTATTCTGTAACAGCCAGAGCAAACAGGGTCTAATTAGAAAGTGCTGTGACACATTGCCATATCAGCAGTTCATCAGCACAGACAGCTGATACATATTTACCTAATATAGCTTTTTTATAATACACTCTTTTTAATCATATCTCACTCATTTTCAGATTGTATGTTTTGAATAACACGGTTTGAGTCCTGAAATCACCTGTATAATATTACTTAACATGCAACTATCTGAAGACACAGACACAGACTCTGCATATCGTCGTCCTGGAGACACCCTGTATTTCAACAAAGTTATTTTTTAAGAACAACAACGCTTTATTCTATTAATGGGAGTTCACAAGGCATTTTGCATGACTTGTATTAGACCTAGAGTCATTCAACTTTCACACCTTCTGTTTAATTTATCTGTATTTGTATTATTTTACTGCTCTAGGGTTGTTATTATTATAGCTTGGATAACCTGATCTACTATTATGTATTGATTTCTTTTTCATTCTTTATGTGGTTGTCACGGTTTCGGCCGAGACTGCTCCTCCTCCTAGTTCGGGCAGGCTTCGGCGTTCGCCGTCCCCGGAGTACTAGCTGCCACCGCTCTATGTTTCGTCATTTGATTGCTTTTGTCTGTCTGTTACACCTGTGTCCATTTGTGTGTTGATTACGTGTCTTATAAGTTCCTTGTTTTGCACTAGAATGATTGTGTGTTGTTATGACTGCCACTGTGTCGGAGCTACGTGTTTGCACCCTGTTTGTTTTGTGTTTAGTGTTTACGCGTGTGCGTAATTTTCCCTCGCCTCTTGGTGTATTTCGAGGTCGGGGTTTTTCTCGTAAACATTAGACTATTAAAGTCTGTTGGACTTAACCTCTGTGTCCTGCGCCTGACTCCTCCACCACATCCACATCGGTTCTAGTGACAGAACAACACACCAACATGGAGTCAGCAGGAACAGCGGCGGCACCCGAATCCCTGGAAGACCGGATCAACTACCAGGACACCATGATCCGGAAACTCGGGACCGCCATGGACGAGGTGTCCAACACTCTGCGCCGATTGGTGAATCGAGAGGTGCCCACGCACTCTTACAACATCCCATCACCAACGGCCAGTCCTCCTCTCTCAGCACCGGAACCCAGTGGCATTCGGCTCTCGCTCCCGAGGGCATATGACGGTTCTGCAGCCGGGTGTCAGGGATTCCTCCTGCAGGTGGAACTTTACCTTGCCACCATACACCCGGCGCCCTCGGGATACGAGAGCGTCTCCGCCCTCATCTCCTGTCTATCCGGCAAGGCGTTGGAGTGGGCCAACGCCGAATGGAGGGGAATAGACGCCGCAACCATCACCTACGCGGAGTTCTCCCGCCGCTTCAGGGCTGTCTTCGATCATCCACCTGAGGGGAAAGCGGCGGGAGAGCGTCTATTCCACCTCCGACAGGGGGAAGAGGAGCGCACAGGAGTTCGCACTGGAGTTCCGGACACTAGCGGCGGATGCGGGGTGGAATGAGAGGGCCCTCATCGACCACTACCGGTGTAGCCTACGAGAGGACGTTCGTCGTGAGCTGGCCTGCAGGGACACCAACCTGTCGTTCGACCAGTTGGTGGACATTTCCAACCGTCTAGACACCCTGCTGGCTACCCGCGGACGTCCCGAGTGGGGGTCGTCCATTCCACCCTCCAGCACCTCCGAGCCGATTCCCATGGAGCTCGGGGGTGCTGGCGCTAGAGAGAGGAGGAGAGGGAACCCGAGGGGGGCCATCCCCTGCACCACCTGTGGTCGTGGAGGACACACCGCGGCCAGGTGCTGGGGAGGGTCTCCTGGGAGAGGTGACAACAGGCCACGCACTGGGGAGTCATTTCAGGTGAGTAGGTTCCCCACTTACCCAGAGCTTTCTGTTGGTCACATGAGTATTCCTGTGAGATTTCCACAGGTGGCACCTCATTCCCAGCATAAGGCGCTAGTAGATTCAGGCGCAGCTGGGAACTTTATTGATCGGGCATTTTGTTGTAGGTTAGGAATTCCCCTTCGGCCGGTAGAAGCTCCATTTCCTGTCCACGCATTAGACAGCCGGCCGTTGGGGTCGGGCCTGATCAGGGAGGTCACAGCACCACTGACGATGACGACGCAGGGGGTCATGAGGAGATCATTCAGTTTTATCTGATTGACTCTCCTGCGTACCCGTGGTGTTGGGCCTTCCCTGGTTAAGCACCCATGATCCTACCATAGCGTGGCAACAGACGGCTCTTATGGAGTGGTCTGCCCAGTGTGTAGGGGAGATGTCTAGGTGTTTCCGTAGGGGCGACCTCGGTAGAGAGTCCGAACCAAGTGCCCGCACTGCGCATTCCCCCTGAGTATGAGGATTTGCATTCGTGTTTAGCAAATCGAGGGCAACACGGCTACCTCCTCATAGACAAGGGGACTGTGCGATAAATCTCCAGACAGGAGCGGCTCTTCCACGGAGTTGTGTGTATCCCCTGTCTCAAGAGGAAACAGCGGCTATGGAGACTTACATAGCCGAGTCCTTGGCACAGGGATACATACGGTCCTCCACTTCCCGGTCTCCTCGAGTTTCTTCTTTGTGAAGAAGAAGGACGGGGATTGCGCCTGTATTGATTACCGTAGTCTCAATCAGATCACAGTTAAATACAGTTACCCACTTCCACTGATTGCGACGATGACGGAATCATTACGCGGAGCGCGTTCTTCACAAAGTTGGATCTCAGGAGCGCGTACAATCTGGTGCGCATTAGGGAGGGGGATGAATGGAAAACAGCATTTAGCACCACCTCGGGTCATTACGAGTATCTCGTCATGCCATACGGGTTAATGAATGCTCCTTCAGTCTTCCAATCCTTTGTTGACGAGATTTTCCGGGACATGCATGGGCAGGGTGTAGTAGTTTACATCGACGACATCCTAGTGTATTCTTCTACACGAGCCGAGCATGTAGCCCAGGTGCGCCCGAGTGTTGAGAAGACTGTTGGAGCATGACTTGTATGTCAAGGCAGAGAAATGCCTGTTCTTCCAGGAGTCCATCTCCTTTTTGGGTTATCGGTTGTCCGCGTCTGGTGTGGAGATAGAGGTAGACCGGGTATCGGCCGTGCGTAATTGGCAAACTCCAACCACTGTAAAAGAGGTGCAGCAGTTCTTGGGTTTTGCTAATTACTACCGGAGGTTTATTCAGGGTTTTGGACAGGTTGCAGCTCCCATTACGTCCCTGCTAAAGGGGGGTCCGGTTTGTTTGCAGTGGTCGGCTGAGGCGGACAGGGCATTTGTCAAACTAAAGAACCTGTTCACCTCGGCTCCTGTGCTGGCGCATCCGGATCCCTCTTTACCATTCCAAGTAGAGGTAGACGCGTCCGAGACCGGTATTGGGGCAGTTCTGTCACAACGGTCCGGCACGCCACCTAAACTCCGCCCCTGTGCGTTCTACTCCAAGAAGCTCAGCTCGGCGGAGCGCAACTATGATGTTGGGGACAGGGAGCTGTTAGCCGTAGTCCAGGCCCTAAAGGTGTGGAGGCATTGGCTTGAGGGGGCTCAACACCCTTTCCTCATTCTGACTGATCACCGTAACCTGGAGTACATCCGGGCAGCTAGGAGATTGAACCCTCGTCAGGCTAGGTGGAACATGTTCCTAACCCGGTTTGTTTTTAAGATCACATACATCCCTGGGTCCCAGAATGGTAAGGCAGACGCCCTGTCCCGGCGGTATGACACAGAGGAGAGGTCCAACGAGCCTACTTCCATATTGCCGGAGTCTTGTTTGGTGGCTCCGGTGGTATGGGAGGTCGATGCGGAAATCGAGCGGGCACTGCGTACCGACCCTACTCCCCGAGTGTCCTGTGGGGCGGACGTACGTTCCGCTCGAGATTCGTGATCGACTTATTTATTGGGCTCATACATCACCCTCCTCTGGACATCCAGGTATTGGCCGGACCGTGCACTGTCTTAGCATGAAATACTGGTGGCCAACGTTAGCTAGGGATGTGAGGGTTTATGTCTCCTCCTGCTCGGTGTGTGCCCAGTGTAAGGCGCCTGAGACATTTGCCCAGGGGGTAAGCTACATCCCCTGCCCGTTCCATAACGACCATGGTCCCACCTATCGGTGGATTTCGTAACCGACCTACCCCCTCCCAGGGGAATACCACCATTTTGGTCGTTGTGGATCGGTTTTCCAAGGCCTGTCGTCTCCTTCCCATGCCGGGTCTCCCTACTGCCCTACAAACCGCTGAGGCCCTATTTACCCATGTGTTCCGGCACTATGGGGTCCCCGAGGATATAGTGTCTGACCGAGGTCCCCAGTTCACCTCCAGAGTTTGGGGGGCGTTCATGGAACGGTTGGGGGTCTCGGTAAGCCTTACCTCGGGGTACCACCCAGAGAGCAATGGGCAGGTGGAACGTGTCAACCAGGATGTGGGTAGGTTTTTGAGGTCCTATTGCCGGGACCGGCCGGAGGAGTGGTCTAGGTTCATCCCCTGGGCAGAGATGGCCCAGAACTCTCTCCGCCACTCCTCCACCAATTTAACACCTTTCCAGTGTGTTTTAGGTTATCAGCCGGTCCTGGCACCATGGCACGAGAGCCAGATCGAGGCCCCTGCGGTGGACGAGTGGATTCGGCGCTCGGAGGAGACGTGGGACGCTGCCCATGTCCATCTGCCAACAAAAGGCGAGCGCCGATCGCCACCGCAGTGAGGGACCGGTGTACGCACCGGGAGATCGAGTCTGGCTCTCGACTCGAAACCTGCCCCTCCGCCTGCCCTGCCGGAAGCTGGGTCGGCGGTTTGTGGGGCCCTTCAAAGTCCTGAGAAGATTGAACGAGGTGTGTTACAGGTTACAACTGCCTATAGAGTATAAAAATATTAACCCCTCGTTCCATGTGTCTCTTCTCAGGCCGGTGGTAGCTGGCCCACTCCAAGAAGATGAGATAGGAGAGACCCCTCCGCCCCCTTTGGACATCGAGGGGGCCCCGGCGTACAGGGTCCGGACCATCTTGGACTCGAGGCGCCGGATGAGTGGTCTCCAGTATCTCGTGGAGTGGGAGGGGTACGGTCCGGAGGAACGGTGCTGGGTGCCCAGGAGGGACATACTCGATCCATCCCTCCTGACTGAGTTTCACCATGGGCATCCCACACGCCCGGGTCCCGTCCTCCTGGCCGTCCCCGAGGCCGGGGTCGGCGCACGGCTGGAGCCGCGCGTCAAGGGGGGGGGTACTGTCACGGTTTCGGCCGAGACTGCTCCTCCTCCTAGTTCGGGCAGGCTTCGGCGTTCGCCGTCCCCGGAGTACTAGCTGCCACCGCTCTATGTTTCGTCATTTGATTGCTTTTGTCTGTCTGTTACACCTGTGTCCATTTGTGTGTTGATTACGTGTCTTATAAGTTCCTTGTTTTGCACTAGAATGATTGTGTGTTGTTATGACTGCCACTGTGTCGGAGCTACGTGTTTGCACCCTGTTTGTTTTGTGTTTAGTGTTTACGCGTGTGCGTAATTTTTCCTCGCCTCTTGGTGTATTTCGAGGTCGGGGTTTTTCTCGTAAACATTAGACTATTAAAGTCTGTTGGACTTAACCTCTGTGTCCTGCGCCTGACTCCTCCACCACATCCACATCGGTTCTAGTGACAGTGGTGCGCACTGCGCAGAACACCGGAGGAATTGTCACTCAATTATCACTGTGAATCATTGTAATGTTTGTTTATTTATCAATTAATCCCGTAAGGTTAGGGTTGCTAACTGGCAATTTGACACCAAAATAAAATATAATTAATTAATTCACTGAATATTGGGGGGAATGACTACTTTCAATGTATGCGAAAAAATCTAAATCACCAAAAAGTGAGATGCAAGGTTCTTCCAGGATGCCGACGATATCGAAGAGAATAAGTCTCCACAGTGTTAGAGAAGATTGAGACAACACTATCTCCCAGAAGATCCTATCCCACACAGACAGTTCAATCTAGTTAACACTATATTGCATTTAATCATAAAGCCAAAATTCACAGGTTATATCAAAGGTTATGACAAATAGATGAATCACATGATTGACTCATCTCAGTGACTTATCTATATTACATGCAGTTATGTTAGCTACACACAATAACTATACAGTGTTAGTTGTAATCTACGTTGAACAGACTGACAATTGTGATATCCAATTTCATGGCACTTCAGTATCAGTGTAAGGAAATCTATCCTCGCAATGAAAAATACCCTCCCTTTCTGAATGTTTGCCTCTAGTCTGGAGGGCTGGAGTATTTAAAGGTTGTCCAAACCATCCATCTCTCTCACTCTCTCCCTCTAACTCTATGCTGAAATATATTGCTCTTCTCTTCCAAACTCCTTAGGTTGATAGAAGATGGCGACTGCAGGAAAAGTATGTATCTCTGTCTTCACCCCTCTCTTTTTCTAATACATATCTAATACATATGCATTTAAACTAGTTGATCAATCCTCTCTTAACTGTTATTGAACTGATATGTAATAATGTACAATCTGTGATTAAAAGTGTTTTGGTAAGATTTGATTAAGGTTGAGTGTGTACTTTAGAAAATGACAGTGAGTTGTGGCATACCCAGGGTTGGGTAGGTTACTTTCAAAATGTAATCCGTTACTAGTTACCTGTCCAAAATGTTAATCAGTAATGCACTTTTTGAATTATCCAAACTAATCGGATTGCTTTCAGTTACTTTTGGATTCATTTCCCCTTAAGAGGCATCAGAATAAGACAAAAATGATCCATCAAATGCAGATTACTCAGGTGGAACAAACTTAAACTTGCGCCTTTTTTCAATGCTGAATTGAATGTCATTGCGAAAACACCCGAAAAGTAATCCAATCCAAAAGTATCTGTAATCAGATTACAAAATATATAAAACATTTAAAAAATCTGATTACATGTTACATGTAAGATTACATGTAACTGATTACATGTAATCAGTAACTTCCCAAACCTGGACATACCATAGCACTCTAGTAATTACTTTTCAAGTTCAACAGAGGTTTGTCCTGCAGAATAACAACCTCTTGTTTGGGATAAATATCCTTTTGGAATTACGCAATAACTGGAATGGTCTTGAAACCTGGCAGCTGCGGTCACTCACTCACAAACACACACACACACACACACACACACACACACACACACACACACACACACACACACACACACACACACACACACACACACACACACACACACACACACACACACACTCACTGCAAACTCCATGCCTAATGTGAAGTATAGGATGTTTTTTTGGGGAATCTTTGAAACTATCCAGACAGTTTTTGCACAACCATTGACATTGGCAGAGAGTGCATCTTGCATAAAGCCAATGGACAAAAAGATAAATATTTATATTGGTTAGAGGATTAGGGTTCGAGTTGCGCAACAGTGGAATTAATCAGATTGTACTGTAAAAAATGAAGTATATAAAGACTAGAATGAAGCCTTTTGCAGAAATACACTACATGACCAAAAGTATGGGGACACCTGCTCGCCGAGCATTTCATTCCAAAATCATGGGCATTAATATGAAGTTGGTCCCCCCTTTGCTGCTATAACTGCCTCCACTCTTCTGGGAAGGCTTTCCACTAGATGTTGGAACATTGCTGCTGGGACTTGCTTTCATTCAGCCACAAGAGCATTAGTGAGGTTGGGCACTGATGTTGGGCGATTAGGCCTGGCTCGCAGTTGGTGTTCTAATTCATCCCAAATGTGTTCGATGGGTTGAGGTCAGGGCTCTGTGGAAGCCATGAAGTTCTTCCACACCAATCTCGACAAACCATTTCTGTATGGACCTCGCATTGTGCATGGGGGCATTGTCATGCTGAAACAGGAACGGCCTTCCCCAAACTGTTGCCATAAAGTTGGAAGCACAGAATAGTCTAGAATGTCATTGGATGCTGTACCATTAAGATTTCCCTTCACTGGAACTAAGGAACCTAGCCCGAACCATGAATAACAGCCCCAGACCATTATTCCTCCTCCACCAAACTTTACAGTTGGCACTATGCATTGGGGCAGGTAGCGTTCTCCTGGCATCCACCAAACCCAGATTAGTCCGTCGGACTGCCAGATAGTGAAGCGTGATTTATCACTCCAGAGAACGCGTTTCCATTGCGCCAGAGTCAAATGGTGGTGAACTTTACACCACTCCAGCCGACACTTGGCATTGTGCATGCTGATCTTAGGCTTGTGTGTGGCTGCTCGGCCATGGAAACACATTTCATGAAGCTCCCGATGAACAGTTATTTTGCTGACGTTGCTTCCAGAGCAGTTTGGAACTCGGTAGTGAGTGTTGCAACCAAGGACAGACGATTTTTACGCGCTACGCGCTTCAGCACTCCGCGGTCCCATTCTGTGAGCCAAGTTCAATTAGACGTTTTCACATCACAGTAACAGCACTTATAGTTGACCGGGGCAGCTCTAGCAGGGTAGAAATTTTACGAACTGACTCGTTGGAAAGGTGGCATCCTATGACGGTGCCTCATTGAAAGTCACTGAGCTCTTCAGTAAGGCCATTCTACTGCCAATGTTTGTCTATGGAGATTGCATGGCTGTGTGCGCGATTTTATACACCTGTCAGCAACGGGTGTGGCTGAAATAGCCGAATCCACTAATTTGACGGGATGTCCACATACTTTTGTATATATAGTGTATATGTGAATGGTCCTGTACAGTGGTGGAAAAAGTATCCAATTGTCATACTTGAGTAAAAGTAAATATACCTTAATAGAAAATGAAAGTAAAATAATATTTGGGTAAAAGTCTAAAAGTATTTGGTTTTAAATATACTTAAGTATCACAAGTAAATGTCATTATCAAAGGTAAAAGTATAAATCATTTCAAATTTCTTATATTAATTAAACCAGACGGCACCATTTTCTTGTTTTCAATTCTTCATTCATTATTTACAAACAAAGCATGTGTGTTTAGTGAGCCTGCCACATCAGAGGCAGTAGGGATGACCAGGGATGTTCTCTTGATAAGTGTGTGAATTTGATATTTTCCAGTCGTGCTAAGCTTTCAAAATGTAAGAAGTGCTTTTGGGTGTCAGTAAAAAGTACGTTATTTTCATTAGGAATGTAGTGAAGATAAAGTAAAAGTTGAAATAGTAAAGTACAAATACCTCAAAAAACTACTTAAGTAGTACCTTTAAAGTATTTTTACTTAAGTACTTTACACCACTGGTCCTGTATTGGCTTGTGTTGATGGCTGTGTTGGGTTGTGTTTTATAGGTGATTAAATGCCGCGCTGCAGTGGCATGGGAGCCAAGTAAACCCCTGGTGATGGAGGAAATTGAGGTGGCTCCTCCCCAGGCACATGAGATTCGCATCAAGGTGAGAGAGACCACAATCAATGCAAACACATACACAAAAGCTCTCATTTATGCAGTCCACACAAGGCTGATATTAACCTGGCCAAGTATGAGAGCACTCCTGAAGACACACAAGCACACATGAATACACATAACGTGCCATAGGACCAGTCGAAGGCGTACACATAAATAAACATGAGCATACAGAAACACTCCTGACACTCACGTGAGCAAATTTTGAGAACACTTCTCAAAATTCATACCTCTTTGTTTTTGTCCTGTTGAGTGCAGATAGTGGCCACGGGTGTGTGTCATACTGACCTGTACCACCTGTTTGAGGGGAAACACAAGGATGGCTTCCCTTGTGTCCTGGGTCATGAGGGGGCTGGGATCGTGGAGAGTGTGGGGTCTGAAGTGACCAAGTTCAATCCAGGTCAGAAATGCAGCTAGTAAACCTGTATTTTCAAATGGATACAAATAACAGTGTGTACGATAAAGCTGTGTACTCCGCCTGTCCTCCTGTTAGGTGATAAAGTCATCCCTCTGTTCATCTCCCAATGTGGCCAGTGCCGGTTCTGCAAGAGCCCAAAGACCAACCTGTGTGAGAAGGGCTGGTGAGGTCCCATTACTAGCCTTGTCTTGAGAAACTTTCACAATACTTTATTTTTTATATATTTTGTATATAACTTTTGTGTGTTATTCTTGCACTGAACATGAGCCAATCCCACCAGGGCCAGTGATAGGTATGATGTGATGTCAGAGTCAGACACCCGGTTCACCTGTAAGGGGAAGAAGGTGCTGCAGTTCATGGGGACCAGCACCTTCTCAGAGTACACCGTGGTCAATGAGATCGCTGTGGCCAAGATCCATCCCTCAGCCCCCCTCGACAAGGTCTGTCTCCTCGGCTGTGGAGTCGCCACCGGATATGGCGCAGCCCTTAACACAGCCAAGGTGTGAATTGTAACTTCAAAGTATCAGGTTTAGTTGTGGTGATGTCTTTGTATACTAAAGTGTTGATGCATAGGATACCTTTCCCCCCAGGTGGAGCCAGGGTCTACATGTGCTGTGTTTGGCCTGGGGGCTGTGGGGTTGGCAGCGGTCATGGGTTGCAAAAACGCTGGGGCCAAGAGGATCATCGCCATTGATATTAACCCGGCCAAGTATGAGAAGGCCAAGGTCTTCGGTGCCACAGAGTTTGTCAACCCCAAGGACCACAACAAACCCATCAGTCAAGTGCTTTCTGAGATGACCAATGGAGGAGTGGACTTTTCCCTAGAATGTGTGGGGAGTGTGGCCGTAATGGTGGGTTTAGATTGTGTGTTTGTATGATGTTGAGATAAATGCGTGCCTGCATGTGTGAGGGTGATGTCTTGATTGGTCTAAGGCACTGCATGGCAGTGCTAGCTGTGCCACTAGAGATCCTGGTTCGAATCCAGGCTCTGTCGTAGCCGGCCGCGACCGGGAGACCCATGGGGCGGCGCACAATTGGCCCAGCGTCGTCCAGGGTAGGGGAGGGAATGGCTGGCAGGGATGTAGCTCAGTTGGTAGAGCATGGTGTTTGCAACGCCAGGGTTGTGGGTTCGATTCCCACGGGGGGCCAGTATGAAAAAAAATAATGTATGCACTCACTAACTGTAAGTGGCTCTGGATAAGAGCGTCTGCTAAATGACTAAAATGTAAAAATGTAAATGTATTGATATCTCTCTTTAGAGGAGTGCCTTGGAGTCATGTGTTAAGGGATGGGGAGTAAGTGTGCTGGTCGGATGGACTGACATGGATGACTTTGCTGCCAGACCCATTCAGCTCATAGCTGGCCGCACCTGGAAAGGATCTCTGTTTGGAGGTGTGCCACCTGTCAATCAACTGTCAAACACTATACAGGTATTTGGGTGTGTGTGATATATTTCTAAATGTGTGTCTGTATCTGTGTGTATGTCTGTGTGTGTGTCTGCCAGGTTTTAAGAGTAAGGACGGTGTGCCCCAGCTGGTGAATGAGTACCTGGAGAAGAAGGTGAAGCTGGATGAGTTTGTCACCCACAACATGACCCTGGACCAGGTCAATGACGCCATCCAGCTCATGAAGACTGGAGACTGGTAACTTTCACATTAGTACTGTTTGTCCCTGTGAGAAGTTTAATTTAATGTTCAGAAAAATAAATGCTTGTTTTCTTTTGTTCTCCTTGTTTTGCAGTATCCGGTCAGTCCTGAGTGTGTCACTGCAGTAACAGGGTCAACTCAACCCAGCCAATCACACATATTCTTTCCTGCTCAGCCAATCAACGAGCAAAACTATACAATATGGCTTGATAAACCAATGATTCACTATATCACAATTGGTATTAGTAGGGGTGAATACTCAATGGTAGGTAGCATACTGTAGGCTTGCTGATTATAACCATTGTAACAACAGTGATAATCATAATGTTCTTCTTTTGTTATGTTGCCTGGTAGCCAATTATGTTTCTGCTTTAGTCATTGTCAAGTTTGAGTTGGATAAAGTACAATGAGATCTGGCTATGATGTTGTCATGTATGTCAGTTTTTAATAAAATAATTCCCCACTTCTCAGTCGTTGCTCAATCAATGCTAGGTAAACAGATTGGCGGTTATAAGTTATCCTATCTCATACCTTAGTTTGCGTATCTAAACATAAAGTCGCTGTGAGCGACAATAACTTATCAGTATGGTATCCGGGCCTTTTCAATACCCTTTATCAGTGTAATGTCTGTGCTCAAACATTATTATTATTAATATTATTATATAACCAGAGTATATTTCCACACAAACATGTTTCAACAACACTTACATGCTTCTCCAGGTTATTCTGTTATGATACTTATTGTCATACAAGTGATTGTGTTTGTCAAGGAGTGACAGACAGTGACCCAGTTGTTTCTTTCTTTGTTTTTTAATCAGACAGTGTAGCCTAGTCTTCATAATAATATTTTCAGGGATCAGCTTGTCCCTACATATTCTGTAGTTATATTTATCTATGTAATTGAAATGGAGTAGGATTGATTCCGGCATTATAAAGATGTTTATAACACATTGCTGCTATCAGAACTTCGATAAAAACCAGAGAGTGATACAAATTTAGTCATTGAAGTGACACAAATTGCCTGAAAAGTGACAGAAGCAGCCTGGATCAAACACACAAACACACAAACATCAAAGTGGTGATGTGACACACACCATATGTGATCACAAGCATACTGCAGAGTGGCACACACTGCCAAGATGAAATTGCACAAGCTGACAGGGAATGGCAACCTGATCACATAGAAATGAAAGGGAAATGTGTTTCAGAATAAAACAAATAAAAAAGTACAGGTCTGATTACAGGTAATGAAAGCACTGTTTCAATTCCAATTCCATGCATCTTTATTTTCCCAGAAGGCCAATTTGTTGCAGCATTTACAGAATGAGAAACAAACAGACATTGGTAAATCATAACTGATTTTAAAAACAACTGTCTTTTGAGAGACATTTTCTAACATTACAGTAAAAACAAAGTATTTTACGATAAACAAGCGAACTGTCTACTGTACATGGTGGAGAAAATAAGTGTCTGAAGCCTTTTGGCATTGTTAGGACAGATGTATTGTATCATTCAAAGATTGGGAACAAAAACAGAGATGAGGAACTTCAGATGATGGTTATGAAAGAGACATTCTCATCCTTGGAAGTGTTATTCATCTGTGGTTTATAGTCAATTTCCTCTTCCTGAACTGTACACACACACACACACACCTTTGCATATGCATGCATACACACACTTTTAAAACAGCTTTAAGTGTAAAAACATAACAAAAAGGTTAACCTAAAATGTGATGGACCCCAGATTTCACATGGAGGAATATTTAGTGATGTTTGTGAGAACTCAGTCCACATAATAATTCTGACCCTCAGCCGGTCCTTCAAAGTCAATACCACAGTCAACAGTTTACCCAGTAACAACACACAGTTACTGGGTAACCAGCAGTGACGTGCAGTCAGGGTAGGCAGGGTGGGCAGTGCTTAAGATTACCCTGTAATAATCGTATAAAAAAATATGTAATGAAAAGCCAAATGAAACATTTAATTATATAAAACATTGTCCTACTTTTTTTATTATCTAATGTTTTTATGCTCAAAATGTGTTACAACTGCATCAAAACAGGAAAGATGCCAGGGTATTCATGTCTTTCTTTCCATCCATCCATTCAAAGCCATTCAAATCCTTGACACGCGCAGCCTAATCTGACTCCAGTCACTGTTAATGAACAGGGTCAGCATAAGTGTCGCTGCTTTGCCTAGCTTGTAGTTCCATTTGAGACGATTTCATATTTTGCGCATGCGTATTGCCAAAACATGTTGTGTGGGTATTGCCCTAGGGTAAGCCGTGCATAGGCAACCACCATGACACCATCTCCCTCACTGCTAGCTGTCGAGCAGCAGGCGAACAGTGAGTACTGGACTGTCCACTTGTCTGAAACGTCATTACCAATTCATACTTTTTACCTGGAGTTTTACACATCTTGGACATTTACTTTTGCTTTGTGGACGTAAAGAATGGGAATGACTTTGTGTCAGTGTCGAAAGTGAACCTTGTATTTGCAATCACAATGAGGAGAGAGCTTGCTAGCTCGCTAGCTAGCTAAGGGATTCAAAACTGACCTGATGGAAAAGGCAAGACATAGCTAATATATCTTACTAAATATAAAGTGTTATGTCGCGTTTGCTATTTAGAAGTAAATACACTACATGACCAAAAGTGCTCATCGAACATCTCATTCCAAAATCATGGGCATTAATATGGAGTTGGTCCCCCCTTTGCTGCTATAACAGCCTCCACTCTTCTGGGAAGGCTTTCCACTAGATGTTAGAACATTGCTGCGGGGACTTGCTTCCAGTCAGCCACAAGAGTGTTAGTGAGGTCGGGCACTGATGTTGGGCGATTAGGCCTGGCTCGCAGTCGGCGTTCCAATTCATCCCAAAGGTGTTCGATGGGGTTGAGGTCAGGGTTCTGTGCAGGCCAGTCAAGTTCTTCCACACAGATTTCAACAAAACATTTCTGTGTGGACCTCGCTTTGTGCACGTGGGCATTGTCATGCTGAAACAGTAAAGTGCCTTCCCCAAACTGTTGCCACAAAGTTAGAAGCACAGAATCGTCTAGAATTTCATTCTACGCTGTAGCGTTAAGATTTCCCTTCACTGAAACTAAGAGGCCTATCCCGAACCATGAAAAACAGCCCCAGACCATTATTCCTCCTCCACAAAACTTTACAGTTGGCACTATGCATTTGGGCAGGTAGCATTCTTCTGGCATTCGCCAAACCCAGATTAGTCCGTCGTATTGCCAGATGGTGAAGTGTGATTCATCACTCCAGAGAACACTTTTCCACTGCTTCAGAGTCAAATGGCGGCGAGCTTTACACCACTCCAGCCGACGCTTGGCATGTCATGAAGCTCCCGACAACAGTTATTGTGCTGACGTTGCTTCCAGAGGCAGTTTGGAACTCGGTAGTGAGTGTTGCAACTAAGGACATACAATTTTTACGCGCTATGCCCTTCAGCACTCGGCGGTCTCATTCTGTGAGCTTGTGTGGCCTACCACTTCGCGGCTGAGCCATTGTCGCTCCTAGATGTTTCCACTTCACAATAACAGAACTTACAGTTGACCGGGGCAGCTCTAGCAGGGCAGAAATTTGACGAACTGACTTGTTGGAAAAGTGCCATCCTATGACGGTGCCACGTTGAAAGTCACTAAGCTCTTTAGTAAGGCCATTCTACTGCCAATGTTTGTCTATGGAGATTGCATGGCTGTGTGCTCGATTTTATACACCTGTCAGCAACGGGTGTGGCTGAAATAGCCAAATCCACTAATTTGAAGGGGTGTCCACATACTTTTGTATATATAGTGTATGTCTGCGCGTGGTATAGCTACCATGGATTACTTGTTTTGTTTTCAGGCCACATTGGTAGCTGACTGCGTCATGCATTGGTTTATTTCATTTGAATATAAAAAGTCACTTTGCTATTTAGTTGTCACTAGCTACAGTGCCTTCAGAAAGTATTCACACCCCTTGACTTTATCCACATTTTGTTGTGTTACAAAGTGGGATTAAAATATATTTAAATGTCATTTTTTGTCAACAATCTACACAAAATACTCTAATGTCAAAATGGATGGAAAATAAAACACGAATATATTTTGATTAGATAAGTATTCAACCCCCTGAGTCTATACATGTTAGAATCACCTTTGGCAGTGATTACAGCTGTGAGTCTTTCTGGGTAAGTCTCTAAGAGTTTTGCCAACCTGGATTGTACAATATTTGCCCATTATTCTTTAAAGAATTCTTCAAGCTCTGTCAAGTTCGCTGTTGATCATTGCTAGACAGCCATTTTCATGTATTGCCATAGATTTTCAAGCCGATTTAAGTCAGAACTGTAACTAGGTCACTCAGGAACATTCAATGTCGTCTTGGTAAGCAACTCCAGTGTATATTTGGCCTTATGTTTTAGGTAATTGTCCTGCTGAAAGGTGAATTTTTCTCCCAGTGTCTGTTGGAAAGCGGACTGAACAAAGTTTTCCTCTAGGATTTTGCCTGTGCTTAGCTCTATTCTGTTTATTTTTATCCTAAAAAACTCTCTAGTGCTTGCCAATGACAAGCATACCCATAACATGATGCAGCCACCACCATGCTTGAAAACATAGAGTGGTTCTCAGTGATGTGTTGTATTTGCCCCGGACATAACGCTTTGCATTCAGGACAAAAAGTTCACCTCAAACTCAAAGCGACACCACATAGTCAACAAAGTGTCTCGACACTTTTCACAATCCCCAGATTAATGATATTGGACGCAATGGATTCACCTATTTCGAAGTCCCACACATGAATGCACAGCTGAATGGGAGGGACTCCTTTTTCAAGGTTCTCCACCAGTTCCTCCATCACCCAGGACTTGTCCTTGTTTTATTAGATCACAAAGGCATCGTGCCTGTATTCCTGGCTTTGAGAGACATTGTAGCCTCTCAGCAAAATGCAGCAATATCACAGGTAACATTTTAATTTGTAGGCCTAGGCTGACTGAACAAGTTATGAAACTACAACAATTGTGACCACAATTATTTTAACTCTTGAGTTGTGGAAATGAGTATCGAAATCAATCACTTGCATTATTCGGATTAAAGAATAAATCGCTGAAATGTTTGGTAAATTCTGAAGAATATCATACGAAACAGTAGAAATACAATTTTTACCCATGTCTATCCATGCCAACCTTGTAAGGCTGGGATTGGTCAGAAAATAAAATGTCATCAACTTGTTTCCATTAAGAATCAAATGTCTTAGCATTTGGATATTCGAAAACGAGTTCCAGAAGTGCAAGATTCACAAATATACAATTTAATGTATGTCTTTGGAAACTGTTGTCGGACATTTTGAGAACTTTTAAACTGGCACCACTGGGCACAGACATCAATTCAACATCTATTCCACATTGGTTCAACATGACGTGGAAACAACGTTAATTCAACCAGTGGGGTGAGACCCATCAAAGAGAATGGATTTGTGAAGGTGATGCCAGCATAGGAAATGTCCAGGTACCTAAGACATATTAGACTTGTCAGAGCAGGGTAAGTTCTTATATCACCAAGCCTTATGTGCTGGAAATCCAACACTTTAAGGGCTTTGAGTCTGAAGAATGCCATGTAGTCAAAGTGAATGTCTGAAAAAATTCTGATATTTTTTCCATGAATTGTCTTTTGATCAATCACATCAGATCTTTTCACATCAGATCTTTTTCAGAGCTGATTTGATTGGTCAAAATACCAATTAGTGAAAAAAAAGATGCAGCCAAGATGAGGTGACGTAAATGAGGTGTATCTCTGAAAAACCCTTTGTAGCATATTTTAAAAGTAATTTGGTTAATACTCAGGTCTACATGGTGAAGGAGAGGCAAATCTTCAAATCCATTCAAAAGCCTGTAGGCCCATTGTTCGTAACGACCAATTTCTCTAATGTGTGTTGATGTGAAAGCTGCACATATGGAATGCTATCAAATAGAGCTCTTTTATTTGTCTGAATTCAACATATGAATACCTTGTTAGATTGAGAACACGTAGATTATTTAGTTTAGGAAATACAGTCTGGTGTAGAGATGTCAAGAAATTGACATTGACATCCAAAGATTGTGAAGAGGGTGGAACATTGTCTGGTACAGTATGTAGCTGTTTCCTCCTGCACATGAATAGTGGATGTTTTGGATTACCTGAAAGAAGGCAATAACATTCATATATACTGAACAAAAATATAAACGCAACATGCAACAATTTCAAAGATTTTACTAAGTTACAGTTCATATAAGTTATATTTGAGTGTTTCAATGAAACGTAAGTGAGGGAGACCCCGCTCTCTCGCTTTCCCAGATGTTTAGTTCATTTCATTCCGATCTCCTTTGCATTATTGTAGCCTTTTTCTGTAGCCTGTCAACTATGTGTCTGCCTATCCTTGTTCTCTCCTCTCTGCACAGGCCATACAAACGCTTCACACCACGTGGCTGTTGCCACTCTAATCTGGTGGTCCCTGCGCGCACGACCCACGTGGAGTTCCAGGTCTCTGGGAGCCTCTGGAACTGCCGTTCTGCGGCCAACAAGGCAGAGTTCATCTCAGCCTATGCTACCCTCCAGTCCCTCAACTTCTTGGCGCTGACGGAAACATGGATTACCACAGAAAACATTGCTACTCCTACTGCTCTTTCCTCATCTGACCATGTGTTCTCGCATACCCCGAGAGCATCTGGTCAGCGTGGCGGTGGCACAGGAATCCTCATCTCTCCCAAGTGGACATTCTCTCTTTTTCCCCTGACCCATCTGTCTATCTCCTCGTTTGAATTCCATGCTGTCACAGTCACTAGCCCATTCCAGCTTAACATCCTTGTCATTTATCGCCCTCCAGGTTCCCTTGGAGAGTTCATCAATGAGCTTGACGCCTTGATAAGTTCCTTTCCTGAGGATGGCTCACCCCTCACAGTTCTGGGTGACTTTAACCTCCCTACGTCTGCCTTTGACTCATTTCTCTCTGCCTCCTTCTTTCCACTCCTTTCCTCTTTTGACCTCACCCTCTCACCGTCCCCCCCTACTCACAAGGCAGGCAATACGCTTGACCTCATCTTTACTAGATGCTGTTCTTACTAGACCTTCTCCTCCCTGCTGAATCCTCCTCCTCCTCCCCCTCCCACTTCCCTCTCTGTGGATGACTTCGTCAACCATTTTGAAAAGAAGGTTGACGACATCCGATCCTCATTTATTAAGTCAAATGACACCGCTGGTCCTGCTCACACTGCCCTACCCTATGCTTTGACTTCTTTCTCCCCTCTCTCTCCAGATGAAATATTGCGACTTGTGACGGCCGACCGCCCAACAACCTGCCCGCTTGACCCTATCCCCTCCTCTCTTCTCCAGACCATTTCCGGAGACCTTCTCCCTTACCTCACCTCGCTCATCAACTCATCCTTGACCGCTGGCCATGTCCCTTCCGTCTTCAAGAGAGCGAGAGTTGCACCCCTCCTCAAAAAACCTACACTCAATCCCTCTGATGTCAACAACTACAGACCAGTATCCCTTCTTTCTTTTCTCTCCAAAACTCTTGAGCGTGCCGTCTCTAGCCAACTCTCCTGCTATCTCTCTCAGAATGACCTTCTTGATCCAAACCGGTCAGGTTTCAAGACTGGTCATTCAACTGAGACTGCTCTTCTCTGTGTCACGGAGGCTCTCCGCACTGCTAAAGCTAACTCTCTCTCCTCTGCTCTTATCCTTCTAGACCTATCCGCTGCCTTTGATACTGTGAACCATCAGATCCTCCTCTCCACCCTCTCCGAGTTGGGCATCTCCGGCGCTGCTCACTCTACCTGACAGGTCGCTCCTACCAGGTGGCGTGGCGAGAATCTGTCTCCGCACCACGTGCTCTCACCACTGGTGTCCCCCAGGGCTCAGTTCTAGGCCCTCTTCTATCCTCTCTATACACCAAGTCACTTGGCTCTGTCATATCCTCACATGGTCTCTCCTATCATTGCTACGCAGTCGACACACAATTAATTTTCTCCTTTCCCCCTTCTGATAACCAGGTGGCGAATCGCATCTCTGCATGTCTGGCAGACATATCAGTGTGGATGTCGGATCACCACCTCAAGCTGAACCTCGGCAAGACGGAGCTGCTCTTCCTCCCGGGGAAGGACTGCCCACTCCATGATCCTGCCATCACGGTTGACAACTCCATTGTGTCCTCCTCCCAGAGTGCAAAGAACCTTGGCGTGACCCTGGACAACACCCTGTCGTTCTCCGCTAACATCAAAGCGGTGACCTGATCCTGCAGGTTCATGCTCTACAACATTCGCAGAGTACGACCCTACCTTACACAGAAAGCGGCACAGGTCCTAATCCAGGCACTTGTCATCTCCCGTCTGGATTACTGCAACTCGCTGTTGGCTGGGCTCCCTGCCTGTGCCATTAAACCCCTACAACTTATCCAGAACGCTGCAGCCCATCTGGTGTTCAACCTTCCTAAGTTCTCTCATGTCACCCTGCTCCTCTGCACACTCCACTGGCTTCCAGTTGAGGCTCGCATCTACTACAAGACCATGGTGCTTGCCTACGGAGCTGTGAGGGGAACGGCACCTCCTTACCTTCAGGCTCTGATCAGACCCTACACCCAAACGAGGGCACTACGTTCATCCACCTCTGGCCTGCTAGCTCCCCTACCTCTACAGTTCCCGCTCAGCCCAGTCAAAGCTATTCGCTGCTCTGGCACCCCAATGGTGGAACAAGCTCCCCCACGCTTGCATGCTCCCTAAAAACTTGAGACAACTGTGGCATTGTGTGACAAAACTGCATATTTTAGAGTGTCCTTTTATTGTCCCCAGCACAAGGTGCACCTGTGTAATGATCATGCTGTTTAATCAGCTTCTTATCAGGTGGGTGGATTATCTTGGCAAAGGAGAAATGCTCACTGACAGAGATGTAAACATATTTGTGTGCAAAATTGAAAATAAATAAAAATGTTGTGCATATGGAACATTTCTGGGATTTTTTATTTCAGCTCATGAAACATGGGACCAACACTTTGCATGTTGCATTTATATTTTCGTTCAGTATACATGTATCTACAATTCAAGAACATAGTAGTCATCAAACAACATTTCCTGCACTCAAGTGCAAACTCACGTCAAGCGCATTTTGCGTCAATACTCAAATTTGTTAATAAATTATTCAACGTATTGTTTTAAACTTCAGGTACGTACCTCCTTGTATTGTTTTCCCTTCACTGTATACATACTTGTTTGCAGTTGCATCGCCATCTGTTGGTGAATTTGAGAAAAGCAGTCATTAAAAGATCTGCAAAGAGGAGTGGGACAAAATCCCTCCTGAGATGTGTGCAAACCTGGTGGCCAACTACAAGAAACGTCTGACCTCTGTGATTGCCAACAAGGGTTTTGCCACCAAGTACTAAGTAATGTTTTGTAGAGGGGTCAAATACTTATTTCCCTCATTAAAATGCAAATCAATTTATAACGGGACACCCATGGGGCGGCGCACAATTGGCCCAGCGTTGTCCAGGGTAGGGGAGGGAATGGCCGGCAGGGATGAAGCTCAGTTGGTAGAGCATGGCGTTTGCAATGTCAGGGTTGTGGGTTCGATTCCCACGGGGGGCCAGTATGAAAATAAAATAATGTATGCACTCACTAACTGTAAGTCGCTCTGGATAAGAGCGTATACTAAACATTTTGTTGTTATTCTGTCTCTCACTGTTCAAATAAACCTACCATTAAAATTATAGACTGATCATGTCTTTGTCAGTTGCCAAACGTACAAAATCAGCAGGGGATCAAATACTTTTTTCCCTCACTGTCCTCTCATGCATATGTATTTTAATTGTTAGATATTTTTCTAAATGTGATATTTCAACAAAACTATCTGTGTAGTCAGACACAAGCAGGAAGAGAGATCTTTAGGCTCTCCAGCGTAGCCATCGTTTATAAGAGGATGTGCCATTATGTGTGCTGTATTCTCGCTCAGCAGCCATGCGTCTTCTGAAAAGAACTGTAATATCAAGCCATTTGTGATATCCCAATGTATCAAAGGTCATGTAGAATATTGCTCAACTATACAGAGTATGATTATTGTATTTTAATTGGAAAGATAGCCATAAATTCAGGGCTTGAGCAATCTGTCGTTTTGTGCAATCTGTCGTTTTTGGAGAGGAGATAGTCCACTGATGCAATTATTTCCACACAAACCATGGCAAAGGAAAAACTGCTGTTTATATACTGGATGTACTGTATGTGTCTGGGGAAAAATCTTTTGAGTGCTAAGCCAAACATGATTCCTTGGCATGGTCAAGTTCAAACAAAGTTGTTTCTCTCAAATGTTGTGCACAAATTTGTTTACATCCCTGTTAGTGAGCATTTCTTCTTTGCCAATATAATCCATCCACCTGACAGGTGTGGCATATCAAGAAGCTGATTAAACAGCATGATCATTACACAGGTGCACCTTGTGCTGGGGACAATAAAAGGCCACTCTAAAATGTGCAGTTTTGTCACACAACACAATGTCACATATGTCTCAAGTTTTGAGGGAGCGTGCAATTGGCATGCTGACTGCAGGAATGTTCACCAGAGCTGTTGCAAGACAATTTAATGCTCTACCATAAGCTGCCTCCAACATCGTTTTAGAGAATTACGTCCAACCGGCCTCTCAACCACAGACCAGGTGTAACCACGCCAGCCCAGGACCTCCACATCCGGCTTCTTCACCTGTGGGATCGAGCCCAGCCACCAGGACAGCTGATGAAACTGTGGGTGCACAACCGAAGAATTTCTGCACAAACTGTCAGAAACCGTCTCAAGGAAGCTCATCTGCGTGCTCGTCGTCCTTACGAGGGTCTTGACCTGACTGCAGTTCAGCGTCATAACTGACTTCAGTGAGCAAATGCTCACCTTCGATGGCCACTGTTACGTTGGACAAGTGTGCTCTTCACAAATGATTCCCGGTTTCAACTGTACCGGGCAGATGGCAGACAGCGTATATGGCGTCGTGTGGACAAGCGGTTTGCTGATGTCAACGTTATGAACAGAGTGCCCCATGGTGGCGGTGGGGTTATGGTATGGGCAGGCATAATCTACGGACAATGAACCCAATTGCATTTTATCGATGGCAATTTGAATGCACAGAGATACCGTGTCGAGATCCTGAGGTCCATTGTCGTGCCAATCATCTGATGCCATTACCTCATGTTTCAGCATGATAATGCACAGACCCATGTCGCAAGGATCTGTACACAATTCCTGGAAGCTGAAAATGTCCCAGTTTCTCCATGGCCTGCATACTCACCAGACATGTCACACATTGAGCACGTTTGGGATGCTCTGGATCGACGTGTACGACAGCATGTTCCAGTTCACGCCAATATCCAGCAACTTCGCACAGCCATTGAATAGGAGTGGGATAACATTCCACAGGCCACAATCAACAGCCTGATCAACTCTATGCAAAGGAGCTGTGTCGTGCTGCATAAGGCAAATGGTGATCACACCAGATACTGACTGGTTTTCTAATCCATGCCCCTACTTTTTGCATATCTGTATTCCCAGTCATGTGAAATCCATAGATTAGGGCCTAATGAATTCATGTCAATTGACTGATTTCCTTATATGAACTGTAACTCAGTAAAATCTTTGAAATTATTACATGTTGCCTTTATATTTTTTGTCTGGCCATATGACACTGTGACTGAACTGATGTGTTCCAAGTAATCCGATGCCGGGTCGCAGACGCATTGGGAGGCTGGGAAGCCCCTCTCTATGGAAGAAGTTGATGTGGTGCCCCCAAAGGCAGGGGAAGTGCACATCAAGGTAATGGTCATAAGGTCATGTACTATAGCATTAAATATTACAATAGCACGTAATATTAGTAACCACTTTATTTTGATTACTTTAGATTAGATTGATTTAGCTTGATTTAGCACCTTATATTGTAATGAGATCTCAATGTAAAGATGGGTGCTGGGAAGGGGGAGAGTGAGTGGGCGACCAAGAATCATAGGGCAAGAGTCCAGTTACCCTTCAATTATTAACATACTAGCCACTGGGATCTGCCAGAGATTCCTACACCCTGAGTGGCTCGGACCCAGAGGGGGTTTCCCTGTCGGGTTGGACCATGAAGGTGCTGGGACGGTGAGACAGTTGGAGAGGGCGTCAGCAAATTCAAACCCGGTAGTCATACTGAATGACGCAGAGAAAAACAACAACATTCAAGGCATTGTTACTGTCACAAGGTGGAAAAGTGCCAGGTGCTCTGGGTTGACCAGGCAGAAGGCAGAGTGAAGTAGAGACCAAACACAAAGGGGCAGTTTCAAACATTTATTTTAAGGCATGGTTCTGTCCATAACTTTGCAATCAAGTCTCAACAAAATATATTTACATATTATGTTTGATTTAGCTCTTACATTATATCAATAAATTATGAAAAGATTACAACACACAAAAACATACCATAATGAAGAAAATAAACAAAAAGCACAGGAAGTGGTGCAACACTGGAGGTAGGCGTCCATTTTCTATAACCATCCATTTCACAACCTTCAGTAGTAGCCATGCGCTCTCATCAAATGTTTGCTACATCAAAGATGGTCTATTATATCGAAAAGGTATTCGAGTGACCGCTCTAACAATGGAAATACATGTCCTCAAAAATGGAAGGCAGGTGGGTGGAGGCGAGATCAGATGGGACCATTATAGCCAATGATAGGGCAGATACGTATGTGAACAACAGGCCATAGACATAGATAGAGGACTCATCTTTGTATCTGTGCCATTATAGCGTATGTGACTGCATGGACAGTGCCATTGAGGTTATCTCCATTTTAAAGCTGCAATATGTAACTTTTTGGGCGACCCAACCAAATTCTCAAAGAAATATGAGTTCTAGATCTGTCTATGTCATTGAACGCAAGCCTAAGAAGCGGTAGATCAGTTCTATGTGCGCTATTTTTATGCTTTCACTTTCGGTTTTGTACACCAGCTGAAAATACAATATTTTTGGTTATGGAAAATATATTTCACAGCAGTTTAGATGGTACAATGATTCTCTACACTTTACTTGCTTATTTTGTCACATAAACGGAAATTAGGCTAATTACTAGAATTTTAGCAACCAGGAAATGCCGGAGCGATTTCTGCATAGTGCATCTTTAAAGAAGTAAATTTCTATTGGCTGATTGCTCCCAACTCATAGGAATCCCCACCCAGTTGTCCATGCTAAAACGGGTTATATCCATGATGAGTCCTCTATCTACTGTATCTCTATGACAACAGGCACAACTCCGATAAAAAGTTGTTTTGGGGTAAATTGCCGAAATGCCACGTGCGTCGACTTGCATCAGTGCATTCGTAACAACCTAACCATTACAAAACTTCTATTAGATCAAATAAGCCTCACGTAGCAAATTAGCAATTACATTTTTTATTGACCACATTCGATACTCATTGACCTCCATCCCAAAATTCCTCACTTCATGAGCTTATTTTCATGGAAAGATTTTGGGCAGAGTAAAACCTCTCGTTTCAGCTCTTCCTCTCTGGCTACTTGCTCTCTTCCATCAGGGACCCACCATGCCTCCGGACGGCCGCCTAGAACACAAAAAGAAAGGGTTTTAAATAAGTAACACTTAAATCACATGATCATCAATTAGCCAATGGGAGCTCTTGGTTAACAACAAGGGCAATAAGTCACACCTGTGACATTACCTCCTATCGCTCGTGTTCAAAGAGTTTTCAATCATTTTATTGCAATATCTTGATATCGTACAGGCTCTTCATATCAAGTTATTTATTGTGTGTTTGTTTAAGGGATACTATGATCCCCCTGTACATTCCTCTATGTGGAGAGTGCAAGTTCTGTAAAATTCCCAAAACCAACCTGTATCAAAAGGTCAGGTGACTGTTCTGGGCACAGTCAACACTATCAGAAACAACCCCTAGCCCAGACATCCTTCACACTTGCGCAATTGGGAATCTTCCAAAGCCATGTTTCTCCTTAACCTAGGGTGACAGAGCAGGGGGCAGATGCCAGATGGAACCTCCCAATTATCCTGTAAGGGTAAGACTCTGGCCCCACGTCATGGGCTGGAGCACTTTCTCTGAGTTCACAAGGTGGACGAGAAGGCACCTCTGGACAGGGTCTGCCTGCTGGGCTGTGGGATTTCCACAAACTACGGGGCAGCAATTAACACAGCTAAGGTCAGTCACTGGATTTCCTGATGGTATTGTCTCTGTCCTGGGGGACAAAAAAACACAATTTCTAAAAGCTTTAACAAGAACATGGAAAACAGCATGACATTTTGTAAAATAAGAATATTTCCTCACTAACACACCTGATTCCAAGTTACAATGAATTGATTGCAGTATTACCGCAAAAATGGAGGAGGCAAGTGGAAGAGGTAGGGAACTTGTTTGTCTGCCATATATTAAAAATAAAAATAGGCTGAAAAGGATTTGCATAAATAGACAAATATACCAGTTTCATTTGAGGACAAAAATGTTAACAGGTATGCCATACAGGTTGCAAAATAGCTGGGAAGATATTTCTGAAGTACCGTTTCCATGGCACATGGTATATGAACTGATACAAGCAACACTTGATTCAACACAATTTAAATTATACAACATTCTTGCCACCAATAGAATGATCTCTCTCTCTATATCTATCTATCTATCTATCTATCTATCTATCTATCTATCTATCTATCTATCTACATACACACACACACAGTGTGGAGAACAAGTATTTGATACACTGCCGATTTTGCAGGTTTTCCTACTTACAAAGCATGTAGAGGTCTGTAATTTTTATCATAGGTACACTTCAACTGTGAGAGACGGAATCTAAAACAAAAATCCAGAAAATCACATTGTATGACTTTTAAGTAATTAATTTGCATTTTATTGCATGACATAAGTATTTGATCACCTACCAACCAGTAAGAATTCCGGCTCTCACAGACCTGTTAGTTTTTCTTTAAGAAGCCCTCCTGTTCTCCACTCATTACCTGTATTAACTGCACCTGTTTGAACTCGTTACCTGTATAAAAGACACCTGTCCACACACTCAATCAAACAGACTCCAACCTCTCCACAATGGCCAAGACCAGAGAGCTGTGTAAGGACATCAGGGATAAAATTGTAGACCTGCACAAGGCTGGGATGGGCTACAGGACAATAGGCAAGCAGCTTGGTGAGAAGGCAACAACTGTTGGCGCAATTATTAGAAAATTGAAGAAGTTCAAGATGACGGTCAATCACCCTCGGTCTGAGGCTCCATGCAAGATCTCACCTCGTGGGGCATCAATGATCATGAGGAAGGTGAGGGATCAGCCCAGAACTACACGGCAGGACCTGGTCAATGACCTGAAGAGAGCTGGGACCACAGTCTCAAAGAAAACCATTAGTAACACACTAAGCCGTCATGGATTAAAATCCTGCAGCGCACGCAAGGTCCCCCTGCTCAAGCCAGCGCATGTCCAGGCCCGTCTGAAGTTTGCCAATGACCATCTGGATGATCCAGAGGAGGAATGGGAGAAGGTCATGTGGTCTGATGAGACAAAAATAGAGCTTTTTGGTCTAAACTCCACTCGCCGTGTTTGGAGGAAGAAGAAGGATGAGTACAACCCCAAGAACAGCATCCCAACCGTGAAGCATGGAGGTGGAAACATCATTCTTGGGGGATGCTTTTCTGCAAAGGGAACAGGACGACTGCACCATATTGAGGGGAGGATAGATGGGGCCATGTATCGTGAGATCTTGGCCAACAACCTCCTTCCCTCAGTAAGAGCATTGAAAATGGGTCGTGGCTGGGTCTTCCAGCATGACAATGACCCGAAACACACAGCCAGGGCAACTAAGGAGTGGCTCCGTAAGAAGCATCTCAAGGTCCTGGAGTGGCCTAGCCAGTCTCCAGACCTGAACCCAATAGAATATCTTTGGAGGGAGCTGAAAGTCCGTATTGCCCAGTGACAGCCCCTAAACCTGAAGGATCTGGAGAAGGTCTGTATGGAGGAGTGGGCCAAAATCCCTGCTGCAGTGTGTGCAAACCTGGTCAAGACCTACAGGAAACGTATGCTCTCTGTAATTGCAAACAAAGGTTTCTGTACCAAATATTAAGTTCTGCTTTTCTGATGTATCAAATACTTATGTAATGCAATAAAATGCAAATTAATTACTTAAAAACCATACAATGTGATTTTCTGGATTTTTGTTTTAGATTCCGTCTCTCACAGTTGAAGTGTACCTATGATAAAAATTACAGACCTCTACATGCTTTGTAAGTAGGACAACCTGCAAAATTGGCAGTGTATCAAAAACTTGTTCTCCCCACTGTGTATATATATATATATATATATATACACAGTTGAAGTCGGAAGTTTACATACACTTAGGTTGGAGTCATTAAAACTTGTTTTTCAACCACTCCACACATTTCTTGGTAACAAACTATGGTTTTGGCAAGTCGGTTAGGACATCTACTTTGTGCACTAAGTTGACTGTGCCTTTAAACAGCTTTGAAAATTCCAGAAAGTGATGTCATGGCTTTAGAAGCTTCTGATAGGCTAATTGACATCATTTGAGTCAATTGAAGGTGTACCTGTGTATGTATTTCAAGGCCTACCTTCAAACTCAGTGCCTCTTTGCTTGACATCATGGGAAAATCAAAAGAAATCAGCCAAGACCTCAGAAACAAATTGTAGACCTCCACAAGTCTGGTTCATCCTTGGGTACAATTTCCAAACGCCTGAAGGTACCACGTTCATCTGTACAAACAATAGTACGCAGGTATAAACACCATGGGACCACGCAGCTCTCATACCGCTCAGGAAGGAGACGCGTTATGTCTCCTAGAGATTAACATACTTTGGTGCGAAAAGTGCAAATCAATCCCAGAACAACAGCAAAGGACCTTGTGAAGATGCTGGAGGAAACAGGTACAAATCTATATCCACAGTAAAACGAGTCCTATACCGACATAACCTGAAAGGCCGCTCAGCAAGGAATAAGCCAATGCTCCAAAACCGCCATAAAAAAGCCAGACTATGGATTGCAACTGCACATGGGGACAAAGATCTTACTTTTTGGAGAAATGTCCTCTGGTCTGATGAAAAGAAAATAGGACTGTTTGGCCATAATGTTTGGAGGAAAAAGGGGGATGCTTGCAAGCCGAGGAACACCATCCCAACCGTGAAGCACGGGGGTGGCAGCATCATGCTGTGGGGGTGCTTTGCTGCAAGAGGGACTGGTGCACTTCACAAAATAGATGGCATCATGAGGAAGGAAAATTATGTGGATATATTGAAGCAACATCTCAAGACATCAGTCAGGAAATTAAAGCTTGGTTGCAAATGGGTCTTCCAAATGGACAATGACCTCAAGCATACTTCCAAAGTTGTGGCAAAATGGCTTAAGGACAACAAAGCCAAGGTATTGGAGTGGCCATCACAAAGCCCTTACCTCAATCCTATAGAAAATTTGTCGGCACAACTGAAAAAGCGTGTGCGAGCAAGGAGGCCTACAAACCTGACTCAGTTACACCAGCTTTGTCAGGAGCAATGGGCCAAAATTCACCCAACTTATTGTGGGAAGCTTGTGGAATGCTACCCGAAACGTTTGACCCAAGTTAAACAATTTAAAGGCAATGCTACCAAATACTAATTGAGTGTATGTAAACTTCTGACCCACTAGGAATGTGATGAAAGAAATACAAGCTGAAATAAATCACTCTCTACTATTATTCTGACATTTCACATTCTTAAAATACAGTGGTGATCTAACTGACCTGAAACAGGGAACTTTTACTAGGATTAAATGTCAGGAATTGTGAAAAACTGAGTATAAATGTATTTGGCTAAGGTGTATGTAAACTTCCGACTTCAACTGTATGTATATATATATATATATATATATATATATATATATATATATATACACACAAAATCTCAGCTCTGCAGATTTTGCCCCGAAGAGACAATCACTAGATCATTTATTCTGGTATTGCCCTTGTTTTATTCTGGTATGTAGTTTGTTTCTGGTCACAGGTTCAGGAATGGCTAAAAAAGCAAAACATTAATTTAAAATTAACCATACAAATAGCAGTTTTGGGCGATTTGGAAAGCCATAGTCAATCAATCAACAATACAATACTCGTAGCAAGGTTTTCATCATTAGCTCACAATCTGTGGATACTATGCGATTAGAAAGGTTCAAAATGCATGTAAAACATCACAGCACAGTTGGCAAATATATGGCACATGGACACCAAACGAGGGTGGTCTAAAGTGGTAGGTGGGATGGGCTGGGGGAGCTCATGATCGGTAATGTTTGTGAAGGGAATGCTGTATATAAAAGTACCATGTTTGTAAAATGTATCTACACTACCGGTCAAATGTTTTAGAACACTGATATGATGAGTTTCTCTGGTATTAAGGAAGTCAGGATGCAAGAATACAAATAAACTCTTAGATGGAGATTTGATACAATGTATTTAAATATACGGCACCAGATTCAACATAACAAGCTGCAAGTGAGTTGCCTCTTGCTATCAGAATGAGAGACAAAGAAATCTCTCAGTTTATATACTCCAAGATAAACAAGTTTTAACCAACATCTGGCAACCATCACTGGAAGACCCTCCCAACCGAGATGGTACCAGCCGGCACCCCAGACAGGACAGTCCCTCTATAACTCATTCTAAGATAAATAACAGTGGTTCCTTCAGACTTCCTGGCTCCCAGAGTGACATGATAAATGTATTGAACACATTCCCAAATCCTGTGTAAACACGTAATATTAGTTCCCCCATTCTATAATAATAATATGCCATTTAGCAGACGCTTTTATCCAAAGCGACTTACAGTCATGCGTGCATAAACTTTTTTAGTATATGGATGGTCCTGGGGATCGAACCCACTACCTTGGCGTTACAAGCGCCGTGCTCTACCAGATGAGCTACAGAGGACCATTCTACTTTTATATTTTGTAAGTAAAATTCCCCAGATATAACATTACTTTAACTAAACAATTTCACATAAAACTTGATTTCCAAAAATAAATATTCTCCAATAGTGGTATACCTATGATTGGAGTCTAAACTATGCTATATAACTGAGAATTCATCCCCCTCTACACTTTCTATACTTGAATCCAACCGGATTCTCAATATATTTAATCAAAAAAGGTATCCGTTCTCAGTCATCTGGATCATGCACGATCAGACATCTCAAACCTATATTGACTCGGTCTCAGTAAAATATCGATACATTACTAATATATATTCACTCTAAATATCTATTTAAGGCAGTTATCTTGCGAGTATATGACAATTGTTAGTGATTCACATTGGCCCCATCACTCAAAGTTAAAACCCTCAACTTAGCACACATCGACACTGGCAGAATGTAAATTTCTATTAACATACAGTATCCTTATCCATCATTCTAGTATTAACTTTCTCATCAGGATTATAATTGCAAATCAGTATCTCAATGCATTCTTAAATTTAGCAGTGTGTAGACCTCCTCCATCAACCTGATACCCCAAATAACAATTTTAGATACAGTGAGGGGGGAAAAAAGTATTTGATCCCCTGCTGATTTTGTATGTTTGCCCACTGACAAAGAAATGATCAGTCTATAATTTTAATGGTAGGTTTATTTGAACAGTGAGAGACAGAATAACAACAAAAAAATCCAGAAAAACACATGTCAAAATTTTTATAAATTGATTTGCATTTTAATGAGGGAAATAAGTATTTGACCCCCTCTCAATCAGAAAGATTTCTGGCTCCCAGGTGTCTTTTATACAGGTAACGAGCTGAGATTAGGAGCACACTCTTAAAGGGAGTGCTCCTAATCTCAGCTTGTTACCTGTATAAAAGACACCTGTCCACAGAAGCAATCAATCAGATTCCAAACTCTCCACCATGGCCAAGACCAAAGAGCTCTCCAACGACGTCAGGGACAAGATTGTAGACCTATACAAGGCTGGAATGGGCTACAAGACCATCGCCAAGCAGCTTGGTGAGAAGGTGACAACAGTTGGTGCGATTATTCGCAAATGGAAGAAACACAAAATAACTGTCAATCTCCCTCGGCCTGGGGCTCCATGCAAGATCTCACCTCGTGGAGTACACGGGAGGATCTTGTCTATGATCTCAAGGCAGCTGGGACCATAGTCACCAAGAAAACAATTGGTAACACACTACGCCGTGAAGGACTGAAATCCTGCAGCGCCCGCAAGGTCCCCCTGCTCAAGAAAGCACATATACAGGCCCGTCTGAAGTTTGCCAATGAACATCTGAATGATTCAGAGGAGAACTGGGTGTTGTGGTCAGATGAGACCAAAATCGAGCTCTTTGGCATCAACTCAACTCGCCGTGTTTGAAGGAGGAGGAATGCTGCCTATGACTCCAAGAACACCATCCCCACCGTCAAACATGGAGGTGGAAACATTATGCTTTGGGGGTGTTTTTCTGCTAAGAGGACAGGACAACTTCACCGCATCAAAGGGACGATGGACAGGGCCATGTACCGTCAAATCTTGGGTGAGAACCTCCTTCCCTCAGCCAGGGCATTGAAAATGAGTCGTGGATGGGTATTCCAGCATGACAATGACCCAAAACACACGGCCAAGGCAACAAAGGAGTGGCTCAAGAAGAAGCACATTAAGGTCCTGGAGTGGCCTAGCCAGTCTCCAGACCTTAATCCCATAGAAAACCTGTGGAGGGAGCTGAAGGTTTGAGTTGCCAAACGTCAGCCTTGAAACCTTAATGACTTGGAGAAGATCTGCAAAGAGGAGTGGGACAAAATCCCTCCTGAGATGCGTGTAAACCTGGTGGCCAACTACAAGAAACGTCTGACCTCTGTGATTGCCAACAAGGGTTTTGCCACCAAGTACTAAGTCATGTTTTGCAGAGGGGTCAAATACTTATTTCCCTCATTAAAATGCAAATCATTTTATAACATTTTTGACATGCGTTTTTCTGGATTTCTTTGTTGTTATTCTGTTTCTCACTGTTCAAATAAACCTACCATTAAAATTATAGACTGATCATGTCTTTGTCAGTGGGCAAATGTACAAAATCAGCAGGGGATCAAATACTTTTTTCCCTCACTGTAAGTCCAAATCAATTACAGGCACAGTTGACCAACCCCTTCTATCCCCGGCACTCAATCTTCTGGCATCTCTTCATTATGTTCTTCAGATTAGATTCATATTTCAAAGTGGATGGCCCATGATAATGTCACAATTTCAATGTCTCACCTGAGCCTCCACAACCTCTACCCCCCCTTATGTCGCATCCATTTGCCAACCAGTATACCAGCAACATGAGAGATGTTTTGGAACGGATCTCTCTCCATGCTCACTCCACATGGACTCCTGTCACACTCCTGTGAGAAAAGGCATGAGCAAAGACAGTTGATCGTTTCGATTGGCTGCTCTACACCGGTTGCTGGCTCTGACTCAGGTCTCTCGGTAGCAGTGGTGCTGGACAGGACCGTATTGAACGCCTTTGTCGCTCCTCTTCAGCCGGTTAGAGGGGGTTTTGAGGTTCACACCGTTCTCGGCCTAATTATCCCTGCTATGCATCAAGACACCATCTGTAGTAACCTTGAGAAAGGACAGATCAGAACAACAGTTTAGTTGAGTTCATTTCTGATTCAAGAAATCCAGACAAGCGTAGACTACATGACAAATTATTACTTTTAACAATTATTCTTAATACCCATTTCTAATGTACTCCCCTTATCACACTGTCGACTTCACCGCAGAGTCACAGGATCAGGAAGTTAGACCTCTAACCCATTGGGAGAAATCCCAACAATTCAGCAGACCCAATCTGGTGAGATTTGCATCGAAACACAACAGAACAAACACAACAATACACTCCTTCATATATCCCTCGATACACTCTTACATATCACTCAAGGTGTGTAAACCTTAATCCAAAAACCTCAGAGGACTGGTAATTCCCATTTTGACACGACTCAATGTGAGTAATGTAAAAAAACAACACTACTACTGGTTTAAAAAACAACAAATCGAATAAGAATCACTACCCTTAATAACTCCATAATTAAAAAACTTGTACCCATACAGTCATAACAAAATATACTAAGACAGCCTACCCATAATGAAAGGCTTCACCCTCTCCTTCTTCCTGTGGTCCGAATCACAAATATGTCTATGAACTATAAACTTCTTCATAATTAACAGTTTTACAAATGACCTTAAATTCATCAGCCAATGTCTCTCGGCTTTCCAGTGAGGGTGATCAAACCACACTAGAAAGTCAGGTCAGAGGTCATGCAAACCCTTCAAAGAAGTGTTCCATTCCATAGTAGACTAATCACCAAAAACAGTCAAACATTTCGTATCCCAGGTGTACAGCAAGTCTTCAGCACAGTTCTTATCAAAAGAAATCACGTGTTTAATTAAAACTCACTCAGAAAATAAAAACCTCTGAAAATTCCATGTGTGTGCCCCTTTAAGATACCTCAGCACTAACCTGTGAAAACTCACTAAACCAAATGAAATAGTCCACTACCAAATATTCATAACAAGTGTGTTGTGTGTGGTTATTTGCAAACCCTATGGTAAAACAAACAACAATGGCCAGGCCTTATTTAATTTGGTAGCTCCATTTTATGGCCTAATCCGGATACCTTTATACTTATAAAACTGCCAAATTTAACTAACAGCTCTCCCCAAGACCACAGACACTGGAACATTTCAAAGAGAGATAATGAAACCCCCATTCTCCTGGAAGAAAAAGTGTACATGTGTTAACATTCACTCTTAATCAGCAACCCAAAAATTGTAATTACAAACAAAACATGAAGATAATTCTACTGTACTCCCTCAAATCATTAATTGTTTGTTTCAATCTAATTCCTTGTGACTACTCCAGAATAAGATGACAAAAAATCTCTCACAAGATGAAAACCACCCAAGGTTCTCTGAGTTTGCAAGGAGTATTTTTAATTGATTACCCTTTAGACTTCATTGTCTGTAATTCTCGCAAGGATTATCCAACGCCAAAATCGGCTCCATTTCTTCCCATGTCAAACTATCGTGGTATCGTTACTGGATCAACGACATAGGTAATAGCTGTTTCGCTTTAGATTGTGCCCCTTTCCGGTAATGTTATCATTGTAACCTATTGCATTACATTTAGTCAAAATATAAAATGTGTTGTTTAACAAATCTAGAACCTACAAAAAGTTAGTGCTGTCCCATCAGCGTAATAGTCAAAACTACCTGCAATCCACTGTTCCACGTAATGGAAACAGATTATCATTTTAGAATTCATTAACTGTTTGCATAAATCACTGGTGTTACGCAAACTATAGAATTGAGTAATAATAATTAGAAATTGTCAAAGCACGTTTCTGATTCAACTATTCAGACCTCTGCTTCAAATGTCCCACCGCGTCCCTTACATCTCTATATAACCCAGCGAGCACAACTCTTTCACCCGCAGAGTAAAACATTAGTAAAGTCTATCCACAAATCACCAATATCAATGTTTCCATGTTAATATTATGCATTAGGGTATTTAAAATGTATCTCACGTCTTTATCACTCATAGACCCATGCATTAAAGCTGTGTGCCACCAATTTATAAATCCTTTTAGGTTGATTAATGGCGGTGGTGCATCTTTTGTAATTTGAGAAATTTCGGCTAAGGTAAGCGGCTTATCCAAAACCCTGTCATCCATGACTAAAAGTAGTGATATCACGTTTATTATCCTCTTCATCTTGTCTCTTTCCCTACTCGCTAAATCATCCACAATCAAATCAACTCTCAGAAATGTAATTCACCTCAGTTTCCAAAATACAAGATAAAACTCCTTTTATATCCTTTGTCTGAACTGCGGATGATGGATCCATTTTAATCTTTCTCTCCCTCTCGTATCGTTCCACAGCTTCAATGAAAAATGCCATAATTTTATTTGCTAATCTATCGTTTAAATCCACGTTTTGGTTTTGTTTGACTATTGCGATCATCTTTTTATATTCACTTTCCATACTTTCTCTAGTATATCTATTTTTTTTTAAAGACTATTAATCCTGTATTACCTCTAAACCGTCTTTCTTCCGTTTCGAAAACTCTACTAAAAACGTAACCACAATGCCCTGCATTCCTCGCGCCACCATTTGATCTCAAAGTTATCTGTTTTAACCGTAGGAAACATGTATGTAGAACTGATTTTAGGATTACATTTTTTATTAGCCTGACTTCCATCTGATTCTATAAATAACCAATCATATATGTCGCTTTCGTCGTCAAAGTTGTCCTCCGTGCTATAAGCTGGAGGGTGGATAGAGTTCGTTAACTGTGGATGAATTCCTTTCATATTTTCAGATCCCTTTATCGAACATGTGGGCTCACTCTGTTCATAAGGTAGCCTATTTTGCTCCATTGCCAAATTACTTAATTTCTTAGTTGACCTTTTCTCCTTCCTAATTATATTTCCAGGCCATTGCGCGTTCATTAAATCCCATGCGTTATATGCCTCTTTCATATAATCTAAATCCCATTTCGGGTTGCTTACGGCGGTATTGTCAATTATATATTTTCGAGTTATCTGTAATTTATCCCTTTTAAAACTACCTTGTTGAGGATACTCATTATCTGTCCATGCTGATAAATCACTGAGATATGGTTCCACATAGAAAAATCCTAATTTACTTAATATCCATTCGTGCGGTGTCTGATTTTATACTTTTAGTAGAGACATGTTTTAAATGCGGATTGGTCTGTAATAATCTCGTAATTTCCTTTTTCTCTTCGAGGCAAATCAAGCTCTCATTTATTTTTAATTGTGATTGTCTTGCCAGATTCACTTCTGAGTTGGCTCCCCATTTTTTTATATTAGTTCATTCAATGTTAGTAATTAAATATTTGAATCAAATCCCCAACTTGATCTTTATTAAAATGTAGTTTGTCTATTTACTTATTGGTGCTGTGTTTCAATATATTTTGTTGTAGCTGCTTGAGTCTTATGCCGTGTGAGTTATTGTTTTCCCTCTCTACAGACCGTTTTGAGTAATTCACAAAGGACTAATTCTCTCTTCACCAAGGTACTCTAACTCTCCGAGGACTGAACCTCCTTAATTTGTAAACATCAAGGGCCTCAAACCCAATATTTTATAATGCTTTTACACATCAATGGCCTTTAACCCAATCTTTTATAATGCTTTTAAACATCAAGGGCCTCAAACCCAATATTTTATCATGCTTTTAAACATCAAGGGCCTCAAACCCAATCTTTTATAATGCTTTTAAACATCAAGGGCCTCAAACCCAATCTTTATCCTTTGTTTTCCACTCATTTATCTGAACGCACCCGATTTTGAATCACAGCACCATTTAATTTATTCTAATTTGATATTCTCCTTACATCCCTTTACATAACTCAATACCACTAATCCCCCCCCCCCTAAAAATATTGCGATTTAATGTTATTTTCAGCTCAGGTTTACCACAGATAAGCAGATTTTAACACAATCCGAAAAACATGAAAGTCTGCCTACCTGTTGGTTTGGCCGTAGACTGTATCCAGTTCATGACGCCAATTTGATATGATGAGCTTTTCTGGTATTAAGGAAGTCAGGATGCAAGAATACAAATAAACTCTTAGATGGAGATTTGATACAATGTATTTAATTATATGGCACCGGATTCAATATAACAAGCTGCAAGTGAGTTGCCTCTTGCTATCAGAATGAGAGACAAAAGAAATCTCTCCGTTTATATACTCAAAGATAAACAAGTTTTAACCAACATCTGGCAACCATCACTGGAAGACCCTCCCAACCGAGATGGTACCAGCCGGCACCCCAGACAGGACAGTCCCTCTATACCTCATTCTAAGATAAATAACAGTGGATCCTTCAGACTTCCTGGCTCCCAGAGTGACATGATAAATGTATTGAACACATCCACAAATCCTGTGTAAACACGTAATATCAAACACCTACTCAGTCAAGGGTTTTTCTTATTTTTTTTTACCATTTTCTACATTGTAGAATAATAGTGAAGACATCAAAACTATGAAATAACACATATGGAATCATGTAGTAACCAAAAAAGTATAAAACAAATCAAAATATATTTTATATTTGAGATTCTTCAAATAGCCACCCTTTGCCTTGATGATAGCTTTGCACACTCTTGGCATTCTCTCAACCAGCTTCATGAGGTAGTCACCTGGAATGGATTTCAATTAGCAGGTGTGCCTTTTTAAAAATGTAAGAAGGCAAGAAATTCAACAAATTAATGCGTTTGAGCCAATCAGTTGTGTTGTGACAAGGTAGGGTTGGTATACAGAAGATAGCCCTATTTGGTAAAAGACCAAGTCCATATTATGGCAAGAACAGCTCAAATAAGCAAAGAGAAACGACAGTCCATCATTACCTTAAGACATGGTCAGTCAATCCGGAACAAAAAACATCAAGCGGTATGATGAAACTGGTTCTCATGAGGACCGCCACAGGAATGGAAGACCCAGAGTTACCTCTGCTGCAGAGGATAAGTTCATTAGAGTTACCAGCCTCAGAAATTGCAGCCCAAATAAATGCTTTACAGAGTTCAAGTAACAGACATCTCAACATCAACTGTTCAGAGGAGACTGTGTGAATCAGGCCATGATGGTCAAATTGCTGCAAAGAAACCACTACTAAAGGACACCAATAAGAAGAGACTTGCTTGGGCCAAGAAACACGAGCAATGGACATTAGACCGGTGAAAATCTGTCCTTTGGTCTGGAGTCCAAATTTGAGATTTTTGGTTCCAACCGCCTTGTCTTTGTGAGACGCGGTGTGGGTAAACGGATGATCTCTGCATGTGTTCCCACCGTAAAGCATGGAGGAGGTGGTGTTATGGTGTGGGGGTGCTTTGCTGGTGACACCGTCTGTGATTTATTTAGAATTCAAGGCACACTTAACCAGCATGGCTCCCACAGCATTCTGCAGCGATACACCATCCCATCTGGTTTTGGCTTAGTGGGACTATCATTTGTTTTTCAACAGGACAATGACCCAACACACCTCCAGGCTGTGTAAGGGCTATTTTACCAAGAAGGAGAGTGATGGAGTGCTGCATCAGATGACCTGGCCTCCACAATCCCCCGACCTCAACCAAATTGAAATGGTTTGGGATGAGTCGGACCGCGGAGTGAAGGAAAAGCCGCCAACAAGTGCTCAGCATATGTGGGAACTCCTTCAAGTATTGGAAAAGCATTCCAGGTGAAGCTGGTTGAGAGAATGCCAAGGGTGTGCAAAGCTGTCATCAAGGCAAAGGGTGGCTACTTTGAAGAATCTCAAAGATCAACTATATTTTGATTTGTTTAACACTTTGTTGGTTACTACATGATTCCATATGTGTTATTTCATAGTTTTGATGTCTTCACTATTATTCTACAATGTAGAAAATAGTAAAAATAAAGAAAAACCCTTGAATGAGTAGGTGTTCTAAAACTTTTGACCGGTAGTGTATATGTAACAAAGCTGTAAAAACAAAAAATATATGGGTTAATAAATAAAAATACACCTGATGTAACTGATTGAGTATAGCAGGACACAACTCTCACCTAGTGGCTTTGGTGTTTCATTTCCATGCCTAATTATGTCCCTACAGGTGGAGGTGGGCTCGACCTGTGCAGTTTGGCCTTGGGGCGTTGGGCCTGGCTGCCATCATTGGATGCAAAGCTACAGGGGCGACCAGGACCATTGGGATCGACCTCAACCCAGACAAGTTTTAGGTAGTGAAGGATTTTGGAGTCACTGAGCTGGTGAACCCTAAGGACCACAGCAAGTCTATCCAGGAGGTTCTGGTTGAGATGACTGTGTGGGCAAAGTTGGGATCATGGTGATGAGGTGAATTTTACCTTTACTGACCACTCCTTTGAATGTTTGGGGAGATTTTGTTGACAATATTGAGAAAATAAAAAAAGATTGCGCAAATCTCAATTTCAGCAAATGTTATCTCGGTTACACCCAATGGATATAGTGGCACCATAGCAAGGTGACGGTTGTGTAAGTGACATACTGTGTTCCAGAGGGTGGCCATGGAGGGGTGGCAGCAGCCGGGCAAGAGATCTCCACTCGCCCAGTCCAGCTGGTGACAGTACGCACTTGGACTGGAACTGCTTAGAGGTGACTGGGATGATTCTAATTATGTTACAGTTAGAGCCAATAGCGCTGTGTAGTTGGCACCCCACATTATCCAATCATCAGTTAATCAGTTGTCCAGCATTTTCCGGGATGTCATCTTTGATTAGATTGAGGTCGCACTTCGCATCTGCTTTCCACAGGATATGTGTGGAGAGTTTTCCTAAACTGGTCAGTGAGTACATGAACAAGAAGCTGAAGGTGGATGAGTTTGTGACCCACACACTGCCCTTCGAGCAGTTCAGAGGGCTTCGGTTTAATGCATGCTGGGAAATGGTAAGGCATTGCAGTAGAATCACATCAAAGCCAGCTTTCCATTTTTCCACATTTTATACAAAGTTATAAATCATTACCATCCTTTCCCATTTCTTGCTTTGCAGTATCCGTGTTGTCCTGAAATTCTAGAAAAGGAATTTCAAGAAGAGGCTCTGAAAACCATAACATCACTCCTTATTTATCCATTTGAATTTAATACATTGTCTTACTGGTCAATTTCATTTGAAGCTCGTCGCCAGGCTAATTGCGCATAGCATTGGGAGTAAGTGTCTAGTCTAATAAATGAGATTAATTTAATTTGCAGAGTCAGATTGCCATAATGTGCACATCATGGGAAGTACAATACAAAAAAAAGAAATGCAGAACTACCAGCTAATATAAAACAATCAATATTTCAAATTATCACTATTTTAATACAGTATTCTGGAAACGGGTATTAAACTCACAGGTCTGTGGTAAACCCAAACTTCTGCTGGAATAGAGCCTTTGGCATTTATACAGTCTTCACACTCAAACATACACACAACTACAGAACAGCTGCTTATCACTCCATCATAGAAGAAATAAAAAGGTGGCAGAGAAACTGTGGAAAGATTGGAAATGGAGACTTAAGACTGTTGCTCGCACCAGCAAATCGGCAGCATACCAAGGTAAATAGCGATTGACTGGACTGAGGAATAATGGACACATGCTGCCTGGACATTATCCAGCATGCTTATTCTTAATTCACAAAGATTAAGGCTCAACGCGCTACACCAGGCCAATTTCAATCCAGACCTCAGGGTTCGTAGCACTGTCAACTTTCATCCCGATTCAAAGCAGACCTGGGGATGTCAGGTGAGGAACTCTGGTCAAATCAATAAACATTAACCAACTAGTTCACTACCAGAGAAAAAAGAAAACCAGCAGTGCTGCAGACCTCAGGGCCCGGGTTTGAATAGACCTGCACTACACACCTTAACAGAACACTACAGTTGAGCTGAACCGCTCCCCTTCCCTGGCCACATCTGGCCGGTCAATAGGAGCCCGGCTGCCTTGCTATCAATTAAGCAACACAGTACGGTGGCACATGTCTAGAAGTCATGGGGTCAAACTAAAGCCTGATCCCTTCCATACCTCTGCAGTTATACACATCAACAGAATCCAAGCTCACAATCAAAGTAAGAATTCAACCTGCAACTGCGCAAAGCCACATTTCATGAATACACTTCCCTTCTCTTATTCCTATTCATTTCCTGATGAGACAGTTATTTTTATTTTTATTTTTTAAACAGCCTAGATAAAACAATCCACACAGTTGATAGATGTATTCAAGTACTTTCCGTTAATTTTGGAGAAAGACACTAAATTCGTTGAACAGTGAGAGCTGGGCCACGGCGGGCGGGCAGGCGGGCCTCCAGGGGGTGTGGTGCCTCAGGTTAGAGGTGTGTGTGTGTTTGTGTGTGTGATACGACGGGGGTGCAAAAGAGAAAGCGTCCCGTGAGACAGTCCATTTGTGGCTGTACCCCCCCCCCCCAGTTTAGATTTGGTTCAGGAAGTGGGGACGTCCGTTGTCATCCAGCCGGCGCGTCAGAATGTCACAGCCCGTCTCAGTCACCAGGAGGGTGTGCTCAAACTGGGCAGAACGCTTTCCGTCCCGGGTCACTGCTGTCCAGCCATCAGGCCACGTCTCGTCCTGCCAACCACCTACGCAGAACACACACACACACACACACAGGTATACAGTTTTAAACACACAGGTAGTTTTACACATAGGTATATAATTACCAACTAATTACACACAATATTACACCCCAAATCTGTGGTCATGTCTCAGAGGGCCCTTACCTTCACAGATCATGGGTTCGATGGTGAATACATGGCCAGGCTTCATCACTCCGACTGCTTTGTTTTCTGCAAAGGAAAGAGGAAACGCACTGCTTTATACATCATCCCCCAAATCACCTTTCGATTGATAAAGTAGGCTACTATGTTATCTGAGAATAGGATGTCAATTTCACAAGCGTATTGGTGGAAGGAGAGGGAGTAGGGCCGGAACGATACAAGTATATTAATATGGTAAAAATGAAAACAAAAAAACAGACCCAATTCTTTGGTCCTTTAAAAACCTGCTGTATGTAAAATAGCGTGCTATAGCTTGGAAAATAAATAAATGTGACTAAATAAATGATTACGACATAATTGTTTGTTTCCAACATTAGGGCTGTTTTACTAAACAAGTTAAATCCACTTCGTGTTTTGTTTCCTTGCCACGATACTAACGAGTATCGCAATATAGGTACCATCCCGGCCCTAAGAGGTAGTGTTACTCACTGGCATAGTGTGGCACGTTAGGGGCAGTGTGGAACAGTTTGTGGATGCCGTGGCCACAGTAGCTCCGCACCACAGAGAAGCCATTAGCCTGGGCATGTTTCTGGATGATGTTACCAAGCTCCCTGTAGCGGATACCTGGCTTCACTAGAAAGGGGGGAAACATTAAAGCGGCATTCAGCAGTTGAAACAAAGCGTTCTCCCCACCCGTTTCTGTAAAAAGCTGAGGGATGGGGCTGGAGAAAAGTAACCACTCAAATTCATAGACAGAACTATGGATGCAAGGACTGACCATCATTGATATCAAAATTATAGTTTTAACCATGTTTTGAGGCTATATAGTGTTTGTTTACAAACATCGGTGTAAAACAAGCTTATATTTTGGGTTCTGATGGGGTACGGCAGTTGAACTAATAAGCTAATTTGGCATTTATAAGTTCTATACTTCAAGAATCAAATGGGTACATACCATTCATTTATGAGTCCAAAAATGGATGTAGCAACAGCTGATTGCCCCTTTAACTTTGAGATAGTGACCTAATTGTTAAAGAAATCAAGTTCATCATTATGATTATCTGGCATCAGGTAAGAGATCCTACCGGAGTCGATGGCTTGCATAAGGCATTCAAAGGTGGTCTGGACAAGTTTTTTCGCCCCTTCATCTGCCTCTCCAACGAAGAAGGTCTCGTTGAGGTCTCCATGAAATCCATTGTGGTACACAGTAATATCCACTGCAAAGGAGGAGGGAAAGAGATGCCGAACATTAGCAGAAATACACACACGCTAGGGAGCAAAATGGCAAAGCTGAACGCTAAATGAGAGCATTTGTCTTGTTAAACCATGCTGTAAGTCAGGTTTTTGGCAGTGTCTCTGATTGGATCTGTCTCTTCTGAGGAGTCCTTCGCAGAAATATATAGGACACAGGCTACATTTTGGCTGAAGTCCTATAGACTGTTGCTGAATACTAATAAAACAATTTATCTTGTCAAACCATGCTGTGAGCAAGAAGTCTTTGGCAGTCTGTCGAATGGAAACTAGCCCATTCTCCATGTGCATCTCAATAGTCTAAGGTGGCTGTATCTCCTAGTGAAACCCCATCATACTCAATGATCTGATAATAGCATATACATTAGGTGAAAGCATATGGAGGATGCCAACTAGGGATTTGCTTTTCACCTGCCCAGTCCATTCACATCAGTAAAGATTGAGAGTGATATGAGGAAAAGAAGTCACTTGACACTATGGAGATTCCTCCTGGGAAGCCTACCGTTGAGGATATCCCCATCCACCAGAGGTCTCCTGTCTGGGATGCCGTGGCAGATGACCTCGTTGACTGACGTGCAGCAGGACTTGGGGAAGTTGTAGTAGTTGAGAGGGGAGGGGTAACAGTTTCTGGCTGTGCAGGCCTGGAGGGAGGAAGAATAAAGTACTTACACATCAACGATCAAGACGAGGGAGAGAGGAGAATAGAGTGAGAAAGGAAGAGAGCGAGAGGAGAAAGCGAGTGGATGGGAGAGGGGTAAAGGAGGCCAGCATCTTTACCAGGTGCACAGTGTGGTCAATCTCCTCCGTGGTCATGCCAGGTTTTACCATCAGGGCGGCGATGTCGAGCACCTCTCGGGCCAGCTACAAAAATACAGAAATATTGTCTTTACATTTCAAACCACTGTTTTTTTAAACAGTTAATAACGTCAATGGAGAAAGGTTACAAAGCAATTGAACAATTTACCTTACACACAACTGTCATGCCCTCAATGTCTTCGGCAGAAAGGATCTTGATCTGTGAAGTGCCCTTCAAAGACTGTTCCGACTCAGACATGCCTTTTTTTTAAAGCAAAGGGAGAAGAATAGGCATACAGGCTTCATTTTAACATCACTATTCCATCCATACACACCAAACACACCCTGATCAGCCTTCCATCAAACTGAGTCAAAGAACGTCACTTTCACTCAAAACTGACTGCCACGGTGGACTGACTCAACCACCTCTTGCATCTGCTCAAACATAACTACTTAGTGTCATTACACTCCAAAGCGCACACCACATTGCCACTATATCAACCTCCTTGCTACTGGAAAGAGCTTAATGTAGAGTACTGACCATAGTATAGTACTACCTTCATCCATTGTCACATCCTTCTTATGATACAATGTGTCCCTAGCTTTACTTAGAAGCCCACATCCTCACAGAATAGATTCACTACATCAAATTAAAGTAGACACCAAACGTCTTCACCTAACCTGGCTATATTAAAGAAAATGAATAGAACACATCACCGCACGTCACGAAGATGTAGTCCTACACAAGTCGACCAAGAGGCATGATCATGTCGCTCTGCAGACCTCCTGAAGCTAGTTCCAAATCAACCTCTACCGCCTATATTAGACATCTGCAGAGCTGAAAGGATCCCCGTCTTCCAGCTGAGTGGAATTTTCTCTATATTATTTACTCATGTGCAAATATTTCAGATCTACATAATTCTGTACTATGGGGGCCTTTGTATTGACATAGGCATACAGTTATGGTTGAGCCACATAGTTTAATAGACTATTTTCATTGGAATGACATTCTTATTGTACAGTTATCTGGTTATGAGATCACAAAACCAAACAATGTTTACATACAATGTATAGACCACAGCATTGATATGAGCTTCATAATCAGTGTAGGCAACATCACTGACGCATGGGCCACAACCACATCAGTCAGTTGATCAACCACTTATGAGACGACATGACTACTGTACAACACCCACAGCACTACGATACAATACAGATCATAGCTCTACTGCAGCAAAATATGAAAAGAACGCCATGCAAAAATATGTGGGGCCATGCTTTCGTTTCCTGCCGGGTGTTCACCAATTGAGACATACGAAATAAACAAAAGAGTTACACAATAAGAGGAGCGACAGTAAACAGACAACTGGGCGTGGGATGGGGGATGGGGGGTGGGTGGGGTTGTGGAGTAGGACGTACCTGCCATAAGACCCACTTCTGCTGCTGAAGTGATGAGTAGAAAAGAGCTTCAGACACCAGCCTCTCACACTCAATCACGCGAGCGCAAATACACATGCACACTTCCTCTCAAACACTCACAAGCGCTTGCATACATAGCCACACGCAAACAAAGTGGGAATGACTGTGGCATCAACAAAGATGAATAAGCTTCTTTCAGAGGGTAGCAAATGTATACAGGAATCCCAATGTTAAAGCTACAGTTTGTCTACAGAAGGTAACAATGTATTCTATGGTAAGGTTTACTAGTCTAATGCACTGAGGTGGAGTCAATTTCATTTCAATTAAGGATAAATTAAAGGAATTAATTTCATAATTGACAGAGTTCAAGTGATATTGACCAAAACCTTGCTAAGAAACTAGCAAAAAGACAGACTGCTACAACTATCTACAACAGCCATTTAACTCGGGGGTTAAAGCAAAAATAAATCCCATGACTGAAACTTAAGTCGATCTCAAATCGATTGTCTGCGGCCAAGTTAACCTCCCCTTTCATTAAGAAAGTCATGACCATCATGCTTTTAGGGAAAGAGGATAATTTTGTACATGTATTAAACTGCGAGTTTGGCCAATTCCAGTCCCCTTGCTTAAGGCCTTTGCAGACTGTACGTCAGATCCAGTCTTTTACGATTATCACACGACATTACCAAATTAAAATCTTGATATTAACCTGGCCAGATTGTATGATTTGCAGTCACATTCTGCAATTGCCTTGAAAGGCTGCGTCACATTCTGCAATAGGCTTCCCCAAAATAACATGGTCATTTATTTTGATTGGCAATTTTGGGCATTTATCAAAATGATTTCAGATGTGTCATGTAAACAAGCCTAGTCGGGAAATCGTTCTTGCACAGCATGTAAACATTTAAATCAAACTATTATATTAAATCTGACTATTCACAATAATCGTATTATTGTGTGCATACTCAGTGCCAGCCGTGTTTCTATTGGTCAGTCACCAGGATCGGCTCGTAACACCAGCCAAACGATAAAGAAAATAAAAATCAGACAGAACTGTCGGAGCCTACAACCGCACATAGCGGTACTTAAAGTCGGCAGACATAGACCCCTTCACACTGAAGAGCCAAAACGTCTGACAATCGTTAACGACCTACTAATGTGTCCAATGGGGTAAATGCAGATGGACAAACCCCATGCTTCAGCCTATGTACATTTTATAGCTACTATGTAAATCAGACCCTTTCCTAAGAGACTCGAAATTGAGCTCGGGTGCATTGTGTTTCCATTGATCATCCTTGAGATGTTTCTACAATTTGATTGGAGTCCACCTGTGGCAAATTCAATTGAATGGACATGATTTGGAAAGGCACACACACACACACACCTGTCTATAAAAGGTCCCACAGTTGACAGTGCATGTAAGAGCAAAAACCAAGCCATGAGATCGAAGGAATTGTCCGTAGAGCTCCAAGACAGGATTGTGTCGAGGCACAGAACTGGAGAAGGGTACCAAAACAGCATTGAAGGTCCCCAAGAACAGTGGCCTCCATCATTCTTAAATGGAAGAAGTTTGGAACCACCAATACTCCTCCTAGAGCTAGCTGCCCGGCCAAACTGAGCAATCGGGGGAGAAGGGCCTTGGTCAGGGAGGTGACCAAGAACCCGATGGTCACTCTGACAGAGCTCTAGAGTTCCTCTGTGGAGATGGGAGAATCTTCCAGAAGGACAACCATCTCTGCAGCACTCCACCAATCAGGCCTTTATGGTAGAGTGGCAAGACGGAAGCCACCCCTCAGTAAGAAGGCACATGACAGTCTGCTTGGAGTTAGCCAAAAGGCACCTAAAGACTCAGATCATGAGAAACAAGATTCTCTGGTCTTATGAAACCAATATTGAACTCTTTGGCCTGGCACCATCCCTACAGTGAAGAATGGTGGTGGCAGCGTCATGCTGTGGGGATGTTTTTCAGTGGCAGGGACTGGGAGACTAGTCAGGATCGAGGCAAAGATGAATGGAGCAAAGTACAGAGAGATGGTAGATTATCAGACACTCAAGAAGGTGGTCTGATTTCATTATTACTGAAACAGGATACAAGTGGAAAATATAAAGATACAGTCCATAAAAAAAATTGGAGGCCCCTTACACTTCAGTGCTGTGATGCAAAAATTCTAGCAAAAATGTATAGCGCATAGAATAAAAAAAGGTATTGTCAGACATTATTCATTCTAATAAGACAGTGTTTTTACATGGAAGATACATTGGAGATAATATAAGGCAAGTACTGGAAACAATAGAACACTATGGAAAATCTGGGAAACCAGGCCTGCTATTCATAGCAGACTTCGAAAAGGCATTTGATAAAGTACGACTGGGGTTTATACACTGCTCAAAAAAATAAAGGGAACACTAAAATAACACATCCTAGATCTGAATGAAATAATCTTATTAAATACTTTTTTCTTTACATAGTTGAATGTGCTGACAACAAAATCACACAAAAATTATCAATGGAAATCAAATTTATCAACCGATGGAGGTCTGGATTTGGGGTCACCCTCAAGTGGAAAACCACACTACAGGCTGATCCAACTTTGATGTAATGTCCTTAAAACAAGTCAAAATGAGGCTCAGTAGTGTTTGTGGCCTCCACGTGCCTGTATGACCTCCCTACAACGCCTGGGCATGCTCCTGATGAGGTGGCGGATGGTTTCCTGAGGGATCTCCTCCCAGACCTGGACTAAAGCATCCGCCAACTCCTGGACAGTCTGTGGTGCAACGTGGCGTTGGTGGATGGAGCGAGACATGATGTCCCAGATGTGCTCAATTGGATTCAGGTCTGGGGAACGGGCGGTCCATAGCATCAACGCCTTCCTCTTGCAGGAACTGCTGACACACTCCAGCCACATGAGGTCTAGCATTGTCTTGCATTAGGAGGAACCCAGGGCCAACCGCACCAGCATATGGTCTCACAAGGGGTCTGAGGATCTCATCTCGGTACCTAATGGCAGTCAGGCTACCTCTGGCGAGCACATGGAGGGCTGTGCGGCCCCCAAAGAAATGCCACCCCACACCATGACTGACCCACCGCCAAACCGGTCATGCTGGAGGATGTTGCAGGCAGCAGAACGTTCTCCACGGCGTCTCCAGACTCTGTCACGTCTGTCACGTGCTCAGTGTGAACCTGCTTTCATCTGTGAAGAGCACAGGGCGCCAGTGGCGAATTTGCCAATCTTGGTGTTCTCTGGCAAATGCCAAACATCCTGCACGGTGTTGGGCTGTAAGCACAACCCCCACCTGTGGACGTCGGGCCCTCATACCACCCTCATGGAGTCTGTTTCTGACCGTTTGAGCAGACACATGCACATTTGTGGCCTGCTGGAGGTCATTTTGCAGGGCTCTGGTAGTGCTCCTCCTGCTCCTACTTGCACAAAGGCGGAGGTAGCAGTCCTGCTGCTGGGTTGTTGCCCTCCTACGGCCTCCTCCACGTCTCCTGATGTACTGGCCTGTCTCCTGGTAGCGCCTCCATGCTTTGGACACTACGCTGACAGACACAGCAAACCTTCTTGCCACAGCTCGCATTGATGTGCCATCCTGGATGAGCTGCACTACCTGAGCCACTTGTGTGGGTTGTAGACTCCGTCTCATGCTACCACTAGAGTGAAAGCACCGCCAGCATTCAAAAGTGACCAAAACATCAGCCAGGAAGCATAGGAACTGAGAAGTGGTCTGTGGTCACCACCTGCAAAACCAGTCCTTTATTGGAGGTGTCTTGCTAATTGCCTATAATTTCCACCTGTTGTCTATTCCATTTGCACAACAGCATGTGAAATGTATTGTCAATCAGTGTTGCTTCCTAAGTGGACAGTTTGATTTCACAGAAGTGTGATTGACCTGGAGTTACATTGTGTTGTTTAAGTGTTCCCTTTAGTTTTTTGAGCAGTGTATATAAATGCCTGCAGCATTTCAATTTTGGAGAACCTCTTATAAAATGGGTCAAAATCATGTATAGTAACCCTAGGTGTAAAATAGTAAATAATGGCTAATTCTCAGAAAGTTTTAAACTGTCAAGAGAAGTTAAACAAGGTTGTCCACTATCGGCATTTCTATTTATTATGGCCATCAAGATGTTAGCTATTAAAATCAGATCCAACAATAATATCAAGGGATTAGAAATCCAGGGGTTAAAAACAAAAAGGTGTCATTGTACGCTGATGATTCATGTAATCTTTTAAATCCACAACTTGAATCCCTCCACAGCCTCAGATGATCTAGATACACTTTCTAACCTCTGGATTACAACCAAATTTTGACAAATGTACTATATTACGTATTGGATCACTAAAAAATACAATTTTTACATTACCATGTAGTTGACCAATAAAAAGGTCTGATGGTAATGTGGATATACTCTGAATACATATCCCAAAGGAAATAAATGATCTCACTCCAATACATTTTTTTATAGAAAGTTAGCAAAAATAGATAAGATCTTGCTACCATGGAAAGGTAAATCCCTGTCAATTTGTGGAAAAATCACCCTGATTAACTCTTTAGTATTATCCCAGTTTACCTATTTGCTTATGGTCTTGCCTACGCCTAGCAAACAGTTTTTTAAATTATATGAGAAAAAAGTATTCCATTTTATTTGGAACGGCAAGCCAGACAAAATTAAACAGGCCTATTTATATAATGAATATGAATTCGGAGGACAGATCGTAAATTGAAAATAATGAGAATAGAAAGGTTCAGAACTTTTGTAAGACATCACAGTACAATTGAAAAATATATGGCAAATAGAAGTCCTATATGGATGGTGTTAAGAGATAGATGGGAGGTGTTGAATGGAGTTGAAGGATGGGACTAATAACTAATAATGTAAGCATAATGTGTCCATAATAAGTATATAGGTTGTAGATTGAGAACTTTTGTGAAAGAGCACAGTTAGAAATATATGGCATATAGAAGCAAACCGGATGGACATCATGAAAATGATCGGAGAGGTTGAGAGTAGAAAAAAAATAAAATACAGAGAGATCCTTGATGAAACCTGCTCCAGAGCGCTCAGGACCTCAGACTGGGGTGAAGGTTCACCTTCCAACAGGACAACGACCCTAAACCTACAGCCAACACAACGCAGGAGTGGCTTCGGGACAAGTCTCTGAATGTCCTGGAGTGGCCCAGCCAGAGCCCGGACTTCAACCCGATCGAACGTCTCTGGAGAGACCTGAAAATAGCTGTGCAGCGACGCACCATCCAACCTGACAGAGCTTGACAGGATCTGCAGAGAAGAATGGGAGAAACTCCCCAAATACAGGTGTGCCAAGCTTGTAGCGTCATGCCCAAGAAGCCTCGAGGCTGTAACCACTGCCAAAAGGTGCTTCAAAGTACTGAGTAAAGGGTCTGAATACTTATGTAAATGTTCTATTTCAGTTTTTATTTTATACATTTGCTAACATTTCTAAATACCCATTTTTGATTTGTCATTATGGGGTATTGTGTATAGATTGATGAGGGGGGGAAAACGATTTAATCAACTTTAGAATAAGGCTGTAGCGTAACAAAATGTGGACAAAGTCAAGGGGTCTGAATACTTTCTGAAGGCACTGTATTTTGCACAACAAACATGCTTCTGTATTAGGCTGTGTCATCTCCAAAACCACCTCTCCAGAATACATATAATGGAAATCTGTCGTAGTGACAGACCTTTAACCCCTGCATCTACTCTAACCGACACAGATGAATTCATCCTGTTAACCTGTTTGCAGAGATAGTGTGTGCAATACTGAATTCCAGTTCAACAACGGGCTGTTTGTTCTCTGAACAAACATAAAAAGCCTAGGGGTAGATCACCTCTGCTATTGAGCAAACCATCTCACTAGCCAGGTTCACACTGTGTAGACTAGACTCAGGAATAGATCGGATGCAATTAACAATTAACAGCACTGTGGCAGACTTGCCAGTCTAGTGATCAATGCTGGGCAAGGACAGCAAAGCAAATCGACAGTTAAAATATTCAAATATTTCTGGATGTGCTGCTTATGGTTATATTTAACCCAGCCAAGACATATTAGGTCCAGAATTTTCTCATTTAGAAAAGTGGAACAGTAGAAAGAGGTTACTTTTTAATTTTGCCAAGACAATAGTATAGAGAACATCAGAACAGGGGGTGTGACTCATGTGAAATGGGTTATGAGTATGGGTATTCATTCACATATAACAGGGATGGGCAACTTTGATGGGGTGGGGGCCACAAAATCTGAACGCATCATGAGGGGCCGCAGTGGCTCGCGGGTCTGCGTACCCACATCCATACCAAAACATGTTTTCAACTGATGTAAAAAAATATATATATATTTTTTTCCCTTATTAATTTCTAATTTCTCCTAATTGGAGTAAACAACAACGCTTAGGCCTCTACTTCCAGCTTATACATACTATATACATTTTATGGACAGTCTATTTCACAATAGTTCTATTTTGTTTGTTTTTACTCCTGTTTTTACTCTACCCTCAAACCTCCCATCTATTTCTGATGTCCATCCAGTTTGATTTCTATTTGCCATATCTTTCCAACTGTGCTCTTTCACAAAAGTTCTTAACCTATAACCTATATACTAGGGGTGTAACGATTCGTTTTAACAACGATTTGATTTGTATCACGATTCGTGGTTGTCGATACGATTCAAGGACGATATTGGTTCATTTAGAACGATCCGAAACGATTCAGTGACTTGAAATCGATTCAGTAACCTTTTAGCCAAAAATTCAACCAGTGTGACTGAAATAAATACCTGGATACTGGACAGTGCAGGTGAAGTTTCCTAGATTCCTGTTTCTTGTAAGGACCGCAATGGTGGCTTGATAATTTCTCGCTCGTCGGCTTCTCCTCTGTCGTCCGGCATGCTATGTTTTGTTGTCTTGGCGCCTTTGCGCTGCTGCTGGCGCGATGACGTCACGGATAGGCAGACTGAATCGAGTAATGTTTAAAGCCTTTATCATTAAAAGTGCTAAGAAAAAACATCCATATAAAGTCTGACGTGCTTAAATCCAATGGGTTATTTCCTAGTATCGATACAAATCGATTTATTACATTTTAAAACGATGTTAGATCGATATATGTTGTCCAAAAGGCCAACTCGCCGAGCACAGATCGATGTAGTTGGATCATAGGAATATAAATCGATACATCGATGTAGTAGATGGATCGTTACACCCCTACTATATACGTTTTCCATTAGTCATCTTGTTATTAGTCCCAACCTTGAGCTCCAGTCAACCCCTCCCATCTATCTCTTAACACCATCCATATTGGATTTCTATTTGCCATATATTTTTCAACTGTGCTGTGATGTTTCACAAACGTTTTGAACCTTTCTATTCTCATTGTTTCTACAGATTGTAAATTGAAAATAAACATTTTTGCTGAAAGTATTATATGACTTTTCAGATCACCCAGTAGTGCTATGTGCTGGGTTAGCTCCAGGTAAATATTTATAAAATGGGTTAAACTCATGTATAGTAACTCTAGGTGTAAAATAGTAAATAATGGCTATTTCTCAAAGTATTAACTGTCAATAAGAGTAAAATAAGGTCCACTATCAGCATATCTATTTATTATGGCCAACAATAATATCAAGGGATTAGAAATCTAGGGCTTAAAAACGTAATCGTCTGATGTGGTTTCAACAGGCTTCCCGTTGCGACGACCACGAAGATCCATCTGCTAGCCCTGGCCCGCTAGCACGCGCAATCAACAGCCGTGCCTCCTGCTCGCCTGTGCTTTAGCAGCCTACGATCTGCTCCCGGACTTACTTAGTGCTGTTCACTTGACCTTATGATCACTCAGCTAATGCCTGCTGGACTGTTCCTTTACACGGTACCCAATCTTGTTTATCTGTTTAGCCTTAGCCCAAACTTTAGTCGCCATTACCAGATGTTGTTTTAGCCCTCTCGAATAACACCTATGATTGCGTTATGCCTCTCTCCCAAGTCAATATGCCTAGCCTATTGCTGTTTGGGTTAGTTCTTATTATACAATTTCACTGTAGAGCCCCAAGTTCAGCTCAACCAGCCTCAGAGATCTCCTTTGTCCCACCCCCCATACACCGGCTCAATCGGTACCTCCAGTGATGCCCTCTCTTTCATAGTTACCCAATGCTTAGGTGTACCTCCACTGTACTCATATCCTTCCATATCGTTGTCTGTACATAATGCCCTGAATCTATTCTACAACGTCCGGAAATCTGCCCCCTTTCTCTGTACCCAACGCACTAGAAGACCAGTTCTTAAAGCCTTTAGCCGTATCCTTATTCTATTCCTCCTCTGGTGAGGTAGAGGTTAACCCAGGCCCTGTAGCCCCCAGTATCACGCCTACCCCCCAGGCGCTATCATTTGTTGACTTCTGTAACCGTAACAGCCTTGGTTTCTGGCATGTCAACATCAGAAGTCTCCTCCCCAAGTTTTAGTTATTCACTGCGTTAGCACACACTGCCAACCCTGATGTTCTAGCAGTGTCTGAATCTTGGCTTAGGAAGGCCACCAAAAATTGACATTTCCATTCCAAACTACAACATTTTCCATCTAGATAGAACTGCCAAAGGGGGTGGAGTTGCAATCTACTGTAGAGATAGCCTGCAGAGCTCTATCATACTATCCAGGTCTGTGCCCAAACAGTTTGAGCTTCTACTTCTAAAAATCCACCTTTCCAGAAATAAGTCTCTCACTGTTGCCGCTTGTTACAGACCCCCCTCAGCCCCCAGTTGTGCCCTGGACACCATATGTGAATTGCTTGCCCCCCATCTATCCTCAGAGTTCGTACTGCTTGGTGACCTAAACTGGGATATGCTTAACACCCCGGCCGTCCTACAATCTAAACTAGATGCTCTCAATCTAATACAAATTATCAAGGAACCTACCAGGTACAACCATAAATCCGTAAACATGGGTACCCTCATAGATATCGTCCTGACTAATTTACCCTCTAAACTATATTGACCTCATTCTGTCAGTAGAGGATGCCTGGATGTTCTTCAAAAGTTATTTCCTCTCCATCTTAAACGAGCATGCCCCATTAAAAAAAATGCAGAACTAAGAACAGATATAGCCCCTGGTTCTCCTCAGACTTGACTGCACTTGATCAGCACAAAAACATCCTGTGGCGTACTGCATTAGCATCGAACAGCCCCTGCGATATGCAACTTTTCAGGGAAGTCAGGAACCAATATACACAATCAGTTAGGAAAGCAAAGGCTAGCTTTTTCAAACAGAAATGTGCATCCTGTAGCACTAACTCCAAAAAGTTTTGGGACATTAAAGTCCATGGAGAATAAGAGCACCTCCTGTCACCACCGATAAATCTACGATAATCGAGAATTTCAACAAGCATTTTGCTACGTCTGGCCATGCTTTCCACCTGGCTACCCCTACCCCGGCCACCAGATCTGCACCCTCCGCTGCAACTTGCCCATGCCCCCCCCACTTCTCCTTCACCCAAATTCAGATAGCTGATGTCCTGAAAGAGCTGCTAAATCTGGACCCCTACAAATCAGCTGGGCTAGACAATCTGGACCCTTTCTTTCTCAAATTAGCCGCCGAAATTGTCGCAACCCCTATTACTAGCCTGTTCAACCTCTCTTTCGTATCGTCTGAGATCCCCAGAGATTGGAAAGCTGCCGCAGTCATCCCCCTCTTCAAAGGGGGTGACACGCTAGATCCAAACTGTTACAAACCTATATCCATCCTGCCCTGCTTTTCGAAAGTATTTGAAAGCCTAGTTAAAACAGATCACTGACCGTTTCGAATCCCACCGTACCTTCTCCGCTATGCAATCTGGTCATGAGCGTACCTCAGCCACTCTCAAGGTCCTAAACGATATAATAACCGCGATCGATAAAAGACAGTACTGTGCAGCCGTCTTCATCGACCTGGCCAAGGCTTTTGACTCTGTCAACCACCGCATTCTTATTGGCAGACTAAATAGCCTTGGTTTCTCAAATGACTGCCTCGCCTGGTTCACCAACTACTTCTCAGATAGAGTTCAATGTGTCAAATCGGAGGGCCTGTTTTCTGGACCTCTGGCAGTGTCTGGGGGTGCCACAGGGTTCAATTCTCGGGCCGACTCTATTCTCTGTGTATATCAATGATATCGCTTTTGCTGCTGGTGACTCTCAGATCCACCTCTACGCAGACGACACCATTTTGTATACATCTGGCCCTTCACTGGACACCGTTAACAAACCTCCAAACGAGCTTCAATGCCATACAACACTCCTTCCGTGGCCTCCAACTGCTCTTAAACACTAGTAAAACTAAATGCATGCTCTTCAATCGAACGCTTCTTGCACCCACCCGCCCGACTAGAATCACTGCTCTCGGCGCTTCTGACTTAGAATATGTGGACAACTACAAATACCTAGGTGTCTGGTTAGACCGTAAAATCTCCTTCCAGACTCACATTAAGCATCTCCAATCCAAAGTGAAATCTAGAATTGGCTTCCTATTTCGCAACAAAGCCTCCTTCACTCATGCTGCTAAACATGCCCTCGTGCTCATGCTCCAGGTCATCTATAAATCACTTCTAGGCAAATCCCGCCTTATCTTAGATCATTGGTCACCATAGCAATACCCACCCGTAGTATGCATTCCAGCAGGTACATCTCACTGGTCATCCCCAAAGCCAACACCTCCTTTGGCCGCCATTCCTTCCAGTTCTCTGCTGCAAATGACTGGAACGAACTGCAAATATCTCTGAAGCTGGAGACACTTCTCTCCCTCACTAACTTTAAGCATCAGTTGTCAGAGCAGCTTACCGATCACTGCACCTGCACATCTGTAATTAGCCCACCCAACTACCTCATCCCCATATTATTATTTATTTTGCTCATTTGCACCCCAGTATATCTATTTGCACATCATCTTCTGCACATCTATCACTCCAGTGTTAATACTAAATTGTAATTATTTTGCACTATGGCCTATTTATTGCCTTACCTCCAGAACTTACTACATTTACACACACTGTATATAGATTTTCTATTGTGTTTTTAACAGTACGTTTTGATTATTCCATATGTAACTCTGTGTTGTTTTTAAATCGCACTGCTTTGCTTTATCTTGGCCAGGTCGCAGTTGTAAATGACTCAACTGGCTTACCTGGTTAAATAAAAGTTAAATAAAAAATTATATTTCACCACTTTTACTTCACTACATTCCTAAAGAAAATAAATGTACTTTTTACTCCATTCATTTCCCTTGACACCAAAAAGTACTCGTTACATTTTGAATGCTTAGCAGAACAGGAAAATGGTCCAATTCACACACTTAAAGAGAACATCCCTAGTCATCCCTACAGCATCTGATCTGGCGGACTCACTAAACAAATGCTTACTTTGTAAATGATGTCTGAGTGTTGGAGTGTGCCCCTGGCTATCCGTAAATTAAAAAACAAGAAAATCGTGCCGTCTGGTTTGCTTATTATACGGAATTTAAAATGATTAATACTGTTACTTTTGATACTTAACCAAATATTTTTAGACTTTTACTCAAGTAGTATTTTACTGGGTGACTTCCACTTTTAATGGAAAATTACTCAAGTAGAAAAAGGAGTCTTTACTTTTACTCAAGTACGACAATTGGGTACATTTTCCACCACTGATTATAGCCTGCCCTACCCCAAACATTGTTTAATAATTAATATCCCATTATGGTGCAGGAGACATAGATTTGATTTTTCCCCTTTGAGGAGTGAGGGTTAGGTTACAGAAAGAAATGCAACAAGCACCAACAACCACTTGTAATCAGTTGTCTTTTAAAATGTGACACTTGTGGTCTCTCAGGTGCACGCACAAGGGAGGGATGGTTGTAAATCCCACAAGCGTGAGATGGAATAGTGTTTTATTTGGGAGTCGGTTTCTCTTTTGACTTCAGATGTTTCATTGTGGAAAAGCTGCTCTTGCAAATGTGCTCCCTCTCTCAAGTGTGGGAAACTGGACTCGGGCAACAGTTTCCAAAACTCAATCCCCCTCTCGTTCCATTTTGATTGAAGGGGTTGGCCTGCAACTCGCAAAGCTCCATTTGCAAGTCGGCGGGCTGTTCATTCCCAACGGAGGAGATTGGTTCAGTGAACAGATGGATACGAGGCTGCATATCGTGGAAGTCTTGAAAGCGATCTTTGAATTGCTCCTGTAATGTTGTGATGTCATCTGTGTACCTGCTGAAGGGGATGGTGTTCTCGCATTCAGAGATGTCAGGGTACATGTGGGAAAGTGGGCCGGATTTGGCAGATCTAATGACAGGTGGTCTTTGAACAGCTCGAGTTTGCGCTGAAACCCATTCACATTGGCGTAAAAACATCTCATTCTTGCATCTTCAGACTCAAGACATTCAGATGCTGGGTTATGTCATTGAGAAAGGTCAGAGCAGAGAGAAAGCTGATATCCCTCAATTTTTCACAATAACCACTCGTATCCACACTGATGCTCCCCTCCAAAAACAGAGAGATCTATGTGCGCAATGAAAAAAACCTCTCCAGGCATTTACCGCGGCTCATCCATCGTATCCCTGTGTGAAGTTGCAGATCACCATATGCATCGTCGACCTCATCTAGGGAGGCCACAAACTTCGATGGTTGACAGATCTGTTCGCTCATCGGATCAAGTTGGAAACTTGTCACAACATCCACGACATGACTGAAGTTCAGCTTCTTTCCAGAGAGCTTCCTACAATTATAAAATGTGTAAAATGTGACATTTCAGTTTAAGTTATTTATACACTGAAAAAATATACATCTGATTTAGAATCTGATTGATTGATTGCTTCTGTGGACAGGTGTCTTTTATACAGGTAACAAGCTGAGATTAGGAGCACTCCCTTTAAGAGTGTGCTCCTAATCTCAGCTCGTTACCTGTATAAAAAGACACCTGGGAGCCAGAAATCTTTCTGATTGAGAGGGGGTCAAATACTTATTTCCCCTCATTAAAATTCAAATCAATTTCTAACATTTTTGACATGCGTTTTTCTGGATTTTTTTGTTGTTATTCTGTCTCTCACTGTTCAAATAAACCTACCATTAAAATTATAGACTGATCATTTCTTTGTCAGTGGGCAAACGTACAAAATCAGCAGGGGATCAAATACTTTTTTCCCCCCTCACTGTATGATAGTCAAGGCCTATCCTATTTAACCATTTCTGTACGTATCCTATCCGACATTCTTCAGATATACTACATACTCTATCCACATTGTCTATTCTGGGCTCCCGAGTGGCGCAGCGGTCTAAGGCACTGCATCTCAGTGCTAGAGGCATCACTACAGACCCTGGTTCGATCACAGGCAGGATCACAATTCGGCCGTGATTTGGAGTCCCATCGTCCGGGTTCGGCCGGGGTAGGCACTCATTGTAAATAAGAATTTGTGGTCCTCTGTAGCTCAGCTGGTAGAGCACGGCGCTTGTAACGCCAAGGTAGTGGGTTCGAGCCCCGGGACCACCCATACACAAAAATAAAATGAATGCACGCATGACTAAGTCGCTTTGGATAAAAGCGTCTGCTAAATGGCTTATTATTATTATTAACCGACTTGCCTAGTTCAATAAAAGTGAAAATAATTCAAATAAAAATACAGTGGCTTGCAAAAGTATTCGCCTTGGCATTTTTCCTATTTTATTGTCTTCCAACCTGGAATTAAAATGGATTTTTGGGGGGTTTGTATCTTTTGATTTAAACAACATGCCTACCACTTTGAAGATGCAAAATATTTTTTCTTGTGAAAAACAAGAAATAAGACAAAAGAACAGCGTGCATAACTATTCACCCCCAAAAGTCAACTTTGTAGAGCCACCTTTTGCAGCAATTACAGCTGCAAGTCTCTTGGGGTGTCTCTATAAGCTTGGTACGTCTAGCCACTGGGATTTATGCCCATTCTTCAAGGCAAAACTGCTCCAGCTCCTTCAAATTGGATGGGTTCCGCTAGTGTACAGCAATCTTTAAGTCATACCACACACAGATTCTTAATTGGATTGAGGTCTGGGCTTTGACTAGGCCATTCAAAGACATTTAAATGTTTTCCCTTAAACCACTCAAGTGTTGCTTTAGCAGTATGCTTAGGGTCATTGTCCTGCTGGAAGGTGAACTGATCTCATCTGACCAGAGTACCTTCTTCCATATGTTTGGGGAGTCTCACACATGCCTTTTGGCGAACACCAAACACGTTTGCTTATTTTTTTCTTTAAGCAATGGCTTTTTTCTGGCCACTCTTCCGTAAAGCCCAGATCTGTGGAGTGTACGGCTTAAAGTGGTCCTATGGATAGATACTCCAAGCTACGCTGTGGAGCTTTGCAGCTCGTTCAGGGTTATCTTTGGTCTCTTTGTTGCCTCTCTGATTAATGCCCTCCTTGCCTGGTCCGTGAGTTTTGGTGGGCGGCCCTCTCTTGGACGGTTTGTTGTGGTGCCATATTCTTTCCATTTTTTAATAAATGGATTTAATGGTGCTCTGTGGGATGTTCAAAGTTTCTGATAAAAAAATTTATAAGCCAACCCTGATCTGTACTTCTCCACAACTTTGTCCCTGACCTGTTTGGAAAGCTCCTTGGTCTTCATGGTGCCGCTTGCTTGGTGGTGCCCCTTGCTTAGCGGTGTTGCAGACTCTGGGGCCATTCAGAACAGTTGTGTGTGTGTGTACATACAGTGTGGAGAACAAGTATTTGATACACTGCCGATTTTGCAGGTTTTCATACTTACAAAGCATGTAGAGGTCTGACATTTTTATCATAGGTACACTTCAACTGTGAGAGACGGAATCTAAAACACAAATCCAGAAAATCACATTGTATGATTTTTAAGTAATTAATTTGCATTTTATTGCATGACATAAGTATTTGATCACCTACCAACCAGTAAAAATTCCAGCTCTCACACACTCTTTTCTTTTAGAAGCCCTCCTGTTCTCCACTCATTACCTGTATTAACTGCACCTGTTTGAACTCGTTACCTGTATAAAAGACACCTGTTCACACACTCAAACAGACTCCAACCTCTCTACAATGGCCAAGACCAGAGAGCTGTGTAAGGACATCAGGGATAAAATTATAGACCTGCACAAGGCTAGGATGGGCTACAGGACAATAGGCAAGCAGCTTGGTGAGAAGGCAACAACTGTTGGCGCAATTATTAGAAAATGGAAGAAGTTCAAGATGACGGTCAATCACCCTCGGTCTGGGGCTCCATGCAAGATCTCACCTTGTGGGGCATCAATGATCATGAGGAAGGTGAGGGATCAGCCCAGAACTACACGGCAGGACCTGGTCAATGACCTGAAGAGTGTTGGGACCACAGTCTCAAAGAAAACCATTAGTAACACACTACGCCGTCATGGATTAAAATCCTGCAGCGCACGCAAGGTCCCCCTGCTCAAGCCAGCGCATGTCCAGGCCCGTCTGAAGTTTGCCAATGACCATCTGGATGATCCAGAGGAGGAATGGGAGAAGGTCATGTGGTCTGATGAGAAAAAAATATAGCTTTTTGGTCTAAACTCCACTCGCCGTGTTTGGAGGAAGAAGGATGAGTACAACCCCAAGAACACCATCCCAACCGTGAAGCATGGAGGTGGAAACATTCTTTGGGGATGCTTTTCTGCAAAGGGGACAGGACGACTGCACCGTATTGAGGGGAGGATGGATGGGGCCATGTATCACGAGATCTTGGCCAACAACCTCCTTCCCTCAGTAAGAGCATTGAAGATGGGTCGTGGCTGGGTCTTCCAGCATGACAACGACCCAAAACACACAGCCAGGGCAACTAAGAAGTGGCTCCGTAAGAAGCATCTCAAGGTCCTGGAGTGGCCTAGCCAGTCTCCAGACCTGAACCCAATAGAAAATCTTTGGAGGGAGCTGAAAGTCCGTATTGCCCAGCGACAGCCCCTAAACCTGAAGGATCTGGAGAAGGTCTGTATGGCGGAGTGGGCCAAAATCCCTGCTGCAGTGTGTGCAAACCTGGTCAAGACCTACAGGAAACGTATGATCTCTGTAATTGCAAACAAAGGTTTCTGTACCAAATATTAAGTTCTGCTTTTCTGATGTATCAAATACTTATGTCATGCAATAAAATGCAAATTAATTACTTAAGTCATACAATGTGATTTTCTGGATTTTTGTTTTAGATTCAGTCTCTCACAGTTGAAGTGTACCTATGATGAAAATTACAGACCTCTACATGCTTTGTAAGTAGGAAAACCTGCAAAATCAGCAGTGTATCAAATACTTGTTCTCCCCACTGTGTGTGTATATATAAGTTATTTTTTCCACCAATTTGGACTATTTTGTGTATGTCCATTACATTAAATCCAAATAAAAATCAATTTAAATTACAGGTTTTAATGCAACAAAATAGGAAAACCGCCAAGGGGGATTAATACTTTTGCAAGGCACTGTACATGTTTGTGTATCTTGGTTTTTAGATTTGTAATGATGGCTGCACTAGCAGCACCAGTGTACTTGCCATATTTCTCTCTGGTTGCTGTTGTAGTGGCGACGGAGGTTCTAATCTTTCATCACAGATACGTTCTGCAAGCACACCAAACATTGTGGTCTACCTTTGAATTCAGTGACAGATAATCAGTCTCACATGGTTGAAATATGTGATTTTCATGCTAAATGTTCCTATTGCTAGAGCTCATGATGACTCACTCATCGCTGGAGCCAACTTGCTTGCTGGCAGGTGTTTTACCTGCAGCTTGTCCATTCTAGTTTAGCACAGTTCACCCGATTGGTAAAGAGTACTTATTACAACAATTTATTATCCTTCAGTAGCCATAGGGGAGCTCACTCTAGTGGCCAAAGTAAACATTGCTACGTTTGAAATGACGGTAAAGTTAAATTAGCCTATTGTTAGCTGACATTGGCTAATTGAGTGACCGCCAGTGACTGACGAGAAAAACTGCTGATGCACAAGACCATTTCAAAATTACACCTTGTGTATTCTACTATAACTCAAGAGTTAGTTGAGACCCTGAATGAGTTCCAAATGTGTGTGTGTATATGGGTTTTTTTTGTGTAAAAATGAATCATTTTTTTGTAATTTCTCCGCGGGCCACCAAAAAGGGGGCCAGCGGGCCGCCAGTTGCCCATCCCTGACATATAACATGGTTAGTGAAATTTGTTATGCAGTAGCTGGCCAGTATCAACATGCCAATCAGATTCCTATTCCATTCAAGCTCATGTCTATCTATCCATCCAAGTTTACATGGTTACCTCCATTTGGCCATGGAGGAAAATGTTCAAGCCCCTTGCCATCCAGAGAAACTGAAGTGGAATTCACAGTGCGAGTGTGCACTGGCTACTACTTACTTACTCTCAGACTCTGCAGCTTCAGTAAAGAAATACACAGGTGTTGTAACAGTCTAAATTAAATTACCTGTTGGATCTTTAGAAGGGTTGTGGGATCATAGGCAAATTGATGCATGGGAATCGACTCATGCCATGTTTGAACATTGAAAATCTGTAGCAAATAGAGCCATTAAATGCATAGAAATAGAATGAATAGAACAGACAAATCATTGACTTGGATGGGGACTCCCGGTCTATTCATTCTATTTCTATGCAATTAATCCTATACGATAGCAGAAATTCTGATAGATAACTTTTGAAAAACTGGTCCCTGATGATCACGAACAACTGACGTGACATTCTCACTCGTGTCCCGGCGTGCCATTTGGATGAATGTGCCATGAGTGGAGAGACTGTAACCATGGCTACCTGGTGGCTGATCAGCAGTCAGGTGACATGGTTACCTTGTGGAGTGGCTCCTCGCGATAGAGGTTACATAATGAATAATCAGCTTTAATGGAATCTAGGGCTGGGGCAGTAACCCATTTTCTATGACTGATGTCACCTGATGTTAAACATAGAAACATCAATACCTGTCTGGGTACAGTACTGGGTATTGACAGTGTACATTTCTCAGATAAAGTGTAATGTTTCAATATCAACACAATTCATGACAAAGAATACTAGCTTTGAGAAGATTTTCAAATGGACAGCAAAGGATTTCTTAAAACTTAAAAGCAACTGGAGGCGGTCTAAGAGGAGTAGCGTTACCTAGTGGATGGTCGGCATAGTCAGGTCTTTCAATGTCACCGGGGACATGCCTCATGGGAGTCTACATGGGGAACCAATGACAGGAGAGATTGATTACATGGAGCTCACAGAAGGAACCAACAAGACGAGAGTTTAGAGACATGATTACACAGCTCCCGGGGGCTAATGAGTAAACTTTACACAAAGTTTGTGTGGCTTACATCTATTAAATAATGTTGTGTTGACGTATGTTGGACTACTAGGTAGTTAAGAAAAAAAGCTCTTATCAGCACATTAGCCCCATTTAGAAATGTACAAGAAAGGTGGCCTTACGAGTGGGTAGTGAGGGCGTAGTTTTCCCGTGTAGCGGTAGCCAGGCCATGGGTCTGTGTTGGTGTCGTTCTCCACACAGTTCTTTGCCTCATCCTGGTTCTTATCATCCTCTGCAAAAACAGAATGTAATATAGGACATCTGATTTGACACCATTTTGAAAGATCAGTTAGGTGTTCACACATACACACTAGACTACTCTAGGGCAAGCTTACCCTGTGAGGGCCCAGTGTGCTTTCATTTACATTGATTAGTTGAATCCGGTGTATTGCTGCCTGGCTGGGGGGGAGCCTGTACACTCACCGAATCTCACAGATTGTCCGCACCTGCTCTAATGGCTGGTACGGATTGCAGTGTCTCGTCCATTTTGAATGGCTACACCATTGCTCTATTTCACCATCAAAATTAGAGGATGGAAAAGCTTGGCCATTTATGTGGGCTTTCACATATTCTATGCCTTCAGATGATAGGTCATGTAAGAATGGGAACAATGACAGAAAGCCCATGAAGGGACATTGTGGTATGTTTGAAAAATGATTTGTGCGATAGGATATTGCTGAGGAGGATACATACTTGCTTTTTTGTGCATCTGCTTGTGAGTGGCCCAGCTCCCTTTGAAGCACTCCTGAATGAGGGGACAAAGAGAGGAGAGATACATCCATATGAGACTCCGTACATCAGGGGTGTGTGACCTCAATCAATGGCAGCAGTATCTTCTGGTTGTTTGTTTCTCACTGGCACCAATTGCAGAATCAATTCCTCTAATCGTTTGTGGACTGGGAGTTGTGCATCCCTGCTCAAAACTATAAAAAGGCAGAGGGAGAGAGATCAATGGGCTCTGAATTTCACACATGCTACATAAACCACTTTCCAGTTTCTTACAAGACTAGGTCAATGGCCAGTTGACCATGACTAACATCTCTGCTGCTCAGTTAATTTTTTGACCAGTGACCACTAGAATAGTAAGAGAGCAGTGGGGTAAAAATATCCCACCGACTTCAGCTGGCCTCATGACTCTGGGTAGGAAAGAGGCTCTGACAGAGCTGCCTGCATGGAACGTCAGAGCAGATCTCCCTACCTCCCCAATCGGTCTCTGCCAAAACTGAATCTAGGCCTATGCTGCCAGACTGTGATAAGTTTTAAACTAGTTACACTTCCTTTTACCTTTAATGGCACACAGCTAAACCACAGACAGATGGGTTAATTATAAATACATTTGGCTAAACTGCAACTGGGGCCTGCATCCTTCTTTCCTTGTACCCTTGGCAATTTCAATGATTGACAGTGGTTTACATACTCTTACCCATTGGTAAAAGTGATCGTGAAAAGCAGGTCAACATTTCAGACAAACAAGCCACAGGTGGGTTACTACAGCCAGACCAGGAGCAGAGAAATCAAATGAATAAGCATGGCTACATCAGCTTGTAGAAAGTATGCCTCAGCTAGTTAGCTTGCTTAGCAGTTAGCTAGCTAGTCATTTAATTCATTGCAATAACCAATGCCAATGAGAAAACTAGGCTAACTACCCAACTAACGTTAGCTTGTTAGACTTCAAAGTTGATGCTGATTAACAAACACAGCGCTAGCGAATTAGTTCGCTAACGTTAGTAGCTAGCTAACTAGCGCTAAACTAACTAGTTAGGATACCCATAAACTACAATAAACGTATCAACAAGCATTTTTCATACAGGGGGATAATGTTAGCTATTGGCTTCAAATAAAGTTCCTAGATAATGTGTTTGCAAACCATTGTTTTTTAGCTACGGGTTTAAGCAGAAAACGCTTGCAGTTAGCTAGCTTCGTATGCTAGGCTACTTAAATGGGTGTGAGGAAACTCAATCAGGGCAGCTTTGTCAGCGCTAGCTACCTCGTGATGAAGGATGCTGGGCCGCTGTGTGTATCATGTCAGACCCCTTTCAAACTGAATGAATTAGAAAACGAATGCTACCTGAGAGCAGAAGTATGAGCCTTGGATCCCGAGCTTGATACAGGTTGGACACTGAAGTTTGGCCTCGCTGCTACAACCTTCTGTTTCGCATTCCCGTGCCTCGATAGCCGCCATGCCTGCCTGCAGTCTAGAGGGGTAGAGACTGAGGGGGAGTGGACGGTCTGTCGGCTGGAGAAAACCTCGCCAGCCGGAGCTATAACGTGTTCCCTTTTGCAGGGACATCACCGGATAGAAAACCCAATATGGCTGCCAACGCAATGCCATATATGGACATGTGTATGTGACGTCCGAACTCCGTAGCTCTACTCTCATTGGTCCTAACCATTTGTTAACGTTTTTTTGTATTTAGCTTGCGCCACAGCTGTCAAGACATCATGGATGAGATCATTGGATCATCAGAAATGGGGATGGATGGATGAATAGATATATATATTTTAATAAAAAAGCTAATCTGAATGCGATGCTCACACAGTTCTGTTCACAAAACGATCAGCTAGGTAGCTAGCTTGGTGAGCTAACGTTAGTTTAGCTAGCTAGAAATAGTTAGATAGGAAATGGCGCATTTTTAGGGTGTTAAACGGAAAAAATAGTGTTAGAAGTGGTTTTATATTATATATACCTCCTCCATTGTCTATACATTCACACACACACACACACCAAACGATTGGGATAACCTGGTTTGGTTATCTTGTTCTATCTAGGTGTAATTGCTCACCTCTCTCTGTCATTTTAAAGTGTGTGTGTGTGCTCGGGCTGTGTTCAGTAGAGGAAAACATTGTCGAAAGTTCAGATAGAAATGAATTGTCTAGATATTATCTTACGTGTCTCTCTGCCAGGTAGGTCTAGCAATTAATCTCTATTCCTTACATTAGGCCTACTACTATCTTCAACGTGTGCATTGTCATCCATCTGAACTCAACCATGTTGATGCTGTCCTTTATTTATGTTCTTTATTGAAGCTGGGTTGTGTTCATTAGAGCACACACCATAACAAAACGCAAAAAAAATTAAATAAACATTAGATACAGCACAAGTTCAGATAGTATTCTACATCCTGTTTCACTGTGTTCTCTAACGTGGCAGCAGGTAGCTTAGTGGTTAAGAGCGTTGTGCCAGTAACCGAAAGGTCGCTGGTTCTAATCCCTGAGCCGACTAGGTGAAAAATCTGTCGATGTGCCCTTGAGCAAGGCACTTAACCTTAATTGCTCCTGTAAGTCGCTCTGGATAAGAGCATCTGCTAAATGACAAAAAATGTGTTGTGCCTTCTAAACATTACCCTGTCCTTTATTGACTTCTTGTCTGTAGTGACCTGTTGTTGTCTTCTGTTCTTATTTCCCCAGTGGCCTGGCTGCGTTGAGGTGGTGCTGGTCTAGGCGGAGAGGCAGAGACAGGAGGAGTTGAGGTGGTGCCCATGCCCGAGGGCCGAGTAGATAGCATCCGAGACGCTTTGCTCTGCCCTCCCAACAGACACTGGTAGGAGGCAGCCTCAGGAACAAGTGATGAAGGGGGACGACACACAAAGAAAGATACACACATGGAAATGGTACAGTACTACAACAAGCAGGCTTAACATTCCCTCCCCAAACACATGGGAAATGAAATGTGGAGGCCTATTTGATCTGACCCCCTTTTGCAATACATTTTGAAGTTGACTATCAGTCTGCAACTACCACAAGACGGTCATATCTTCTTCCTTCCCATCCTGACTGTGATTTACATTTACAGTCATTTAGCGACTTACATGAGCAATTAGGGTTTAAAAGTGCCTTGCTCAATGGCACTTCAACAGATTTTTCACCTTGTTGGCTCGGGCATTCGAACCAGCGACCTTTCGGTTACTGACCAACGTTCTAACCGGTGATGTAAGATACCTTCCTTTTAATATTCTCTCTCATCTTCTCTAACATAGTAGAGGTTAGGTTAGTCAGAAAAATCATTGATGTGACTGAGGGGCAGTAGAGATTATTTACCTTGTCTGAAATATTTCCCCTGAGGGGTAAGAAACTATGGCAACACAGATAGGAGAGATATTTTCCACTGTTCTGTTCTCGCAACAACATGCTCTTCCACACACTCTCTCTCTCACACACACACACTCTCACACACATACTTAGCCTGAGTCCAAGTCTGTTTGTGCCATCATTCCAACTCCTTGTCACTCATGGTAATGACAAATGTTTGGCTTGACAATGACAGCAATGGAGTTGGCAAGAGCACACATCTGGGACCAGGCTACAGACACCTAGGCCTATTCCTGTAGCCAACTTACACTGCACCACATACACACATACTAACCCCCCTACCTCTATGACCCCCTCCGTCTAGGAGCAGTAACTGTGTGGGACCCTCTCGGCCCTCAACATCCCGGAACCTGTCCGTCACTAACGGATCCCTGACCTCCATTTGGACAGCAGCCTGCTGTTTGAGTTCCTGCTCTTCCTCTACCTGCTGGTGGCGCTGTTCATTCAGTACATCAACATCTAAAGGACCGTGTGGTGGTACCCTTACAGTCGTCCTGCAGCTTCCACGTCTCTGGTGGGTTGTAGTACAGACACACACACACAGTACATTCATATCTACAGGACCGTGTGGTGGTAACCCTATAGTCGTCTAGCGGCCTCAACGTCTCTGGTTAGTAGTAATAGAGACGAACACATGCACACGCAGTCGCACACACACCTACACGCAGTCACACACACACAGCCACCTGCTGCCTCTACCTCTGGTGAGTAAATTCACATACACGCACACACACAGTCATTCCTTCAGTCTGTTTATGTTGCCTCATCTCTCTGCAGAACTTCCATCTGATGGACTACCACCTCACTGTCATGCTGGCCAGGAGACTGGTGTGGACTATATTGTCAGGGGTACTACACTTATCTATCTCTTTATCTCTCTCTATCGCTAGGGTTCAGGAGACTGGTTATTACGTTAGAAATGAAAAAGCTATTACATTATTGGCAGTTATTACATTATGGACTAGTCATTAATGGGGATTGCCCACTCCTGATTAGGGCTGGGAATTGACAGGGACTTCACAAGGCGATATTATCGCAATACTTAGGTGCCGATACGATATGTATTGCGATTCTATATGTATTGCGATTCGATGTTCCAAACATATTGCTCACCATGTCTGCTGCAGAGGTACAAGAGAAAGCCATGAGAAAATAAGTTTTGATCAGTCATGGAAATAAAAGTGCTGAAAACTACTTGGCTCCCTATTTAAAAAGAAGATGGACAAGGTATAATTGCGCCGGAGGAGATGGCTGCCATTTTACGGGCTCCTAACCAATTGTGCTATTGTGTGTTTTTTCGCGTTATTTGTAACTTATTTTGTACATAATGTTTCTGCCACAGTCTCTTTATGACCGAAAATAGCTTCTGGATATCAGGACAGCGATTACTCACCTCGTACTGGACGAAGATTTGTTCTTTAACGAGCCGGACGCAAAGGATTTACTTCAGACACCCGACAAGGCCCAAATCCCGGTCATTTGCAGGAGAAAGAAACGGAGATATCGGGGACGTAGGTCGGGGTGCCTTGTAAGGATCCGACGGCGAGTGGGTAATCTGCCTCTACCATCAGTGCTATTAGCCAACGTACAATCATTGGATAACAAAATAGACAAGCTACAATCACGAATATCCTACCAACAGGACATTAAAAACTGTAATATCTTATGTTTCACCGAGTCGTGGCTGAACGACGACATGGATAACATACAGCTGGTGGGGTTTACGCTGCACCAGCAAGATAGAACAGCTGCCTCCGGTAAGACAAGGGGTGGCATTATGTGTATATTTGTAAACAACAGCTGGTGCACGAATATTAAGGAAGTCACGAGGTTTTGCTCGCCTGAGGTAGAGCATCTCATGATAAGCTGTAGACCACACTATTTACCAAGAGAGTTTATCTACATTTTTCGTAGCTGTCTATTTACCACCACAAACCGATGCTGGCACTAAGACCGCACTCAATGAGCTATATAAGGCCATAAGCAAACAGGAAAACGCTCATCCAGAGGCGGCGCTCCTAGTGGCCAGGTACTTTAATGCAGGGAAACTCAAATCCGTTTGACCTCATTTCTACCAGCAGGTTAAATGTGCAACCAGAGGGAAAAAAACTCTAGACCACCTTTACTCCACACACAGAGACACGCACAAAGCTCTCCCTCGCCCTCCATTTGGCAAATCTGACCATAATTCTATCCTGCTGATTCCTGCTTACAAGCAAAAACTAAAGCAGGAAGCACCAGTGACTCGGTCTATAAAGAAGTGGTCAGATGACGCAGATGCTAAGCTACAGGACTGTTTTGCTAGCCCAGACTGGAATATGTTCCGGGATTCTTCCGATGGCATTGAGGCGTACATCACATCAGTCACTGGCTTCATCAATAAATGCATCGATGACGTCGTCCCCACAGTGACCGTACGTACATACCCCAACCAGAAGCCATGGATTACAGGCAACATCCGCACTGAGCTAAAGGTTAGAGCTGCCGCTTTCAAGGAGTAGGACTCTAACCCGGAAGCTTATAAGAAATCCCGCTATGCCCTCCGATGAACCATCAAACAGGCAAAGCGTCAATACAGGACTAAGATTGAATCGTACAACACCGGCTCCGACGCTCGTCGGATGTGGCAGGCCTTGCAAACTATTACAGACTGCAAAGGAAAGCACAGCTGCGAGCTGCCCAGTGACACGAGCCTACCAGACGAGCTAAATTACTTCTATGCTCGCTTCGAGGAAAGCAACACTGAAGCATGCATGAGAGCATCAGCTGTTCCGGACGACTGTGTAATCACGCTCTCCGTAGCTGATGTGAGTAAGACCTTTAAACAGGTCAACATTCACAGGGCCGCAAGGCCAGACGGATTACCAGGAAGTGTACTCCGAACATGCGCTGACCAACTTGCAAGTGTCTTCACTGACATTTTCAACATGTCCCTGACTGAGTCTGTAATACCAACATATTTCAAGCAGACCACCATAGTCCCTGTGCCCAAGAACACTAAGGTGCCCAAGAACACTAAGGTACCCTACCTAAATGACTACAGACCCGTAGCACTCACGTTTGTAGCCATGAAGTGCTTTGAAAGGTTGGTCATGGCTCACATCAACACCATTATACCAGAAACCCTAGACCCACTCCAATTTGCATACTGCCCCAACAGATCCACAGATGATGCAATCTCTATCGCACTCCACACTGCCCTTTCCCTCCTGGACAAAAGGAACACCTACATGAGAATGCTAATCATTGACTATAGCTCAGCTTTCAACACCATAGTACCCTGAATGCTCATCACTAAGCTAAGGACCCTGGGACTAAACACCTCCCTCTGCAACTGGATCCTGGACTTCCTGATGGGCCGCCCCCAGGTGGTAAGGGTAGGTAACAACACATCTGCCATGCTGATCCTCAACACAGAAACCCCTAAGGGGTGCGTGCTCAGTCCCCTCCTGTACTCCCTGTTCACCCATGACTGCATGGCCAGGCACGACTCCAACACCATCATTAAGTTTGCCGACGACAGAACAGTGGTAGGCCTGATCACCGACAATGATGAGACAGCCTATAGGGAGGAGGTCAGAGACCTGGCCGTGTAGTGCCAGAATAACAACCTCTCCCTCAACGTGATCAAGACAAAGGAGATGATTGTGGACTACAGGAAAAGGAGGCCCTAGCACGCCCCCATTCTCATCGATGGGGCTGTAGTGGAGCAGGTTGAGAGCTTCAAGTTCCTTGGTGTCCACATCACCAACAAACTATCATGGTCCAAACACACCAAGACAGTCGTGAAGAGGGCACAACAAAGCCTATTCCCCCTCAGGAGACTGAAAAGATTAGGCATGGATCCTCAGATTCTCAAAAAGTTCTACAGCTGCACCATGGAGAGCATCCTGACTGGTTGCATCACCGCCTGGTATGGCAACTGCTCGGCCTCCGACCGCAAGGCACTACAGAGGGTAGTGCGTACGGCCCAGTACAACACTGGGGCCAAGCTTCCTGCCATCCAGGACCTCTATACCAGGCGGTGTCAGAGGAAGGCCCTAAAAAAAAAAAAGACTACAGCCACCCTAGTCATAGGCTGTTCTCTCTGCTACCGCACGGCAAGCGATACCGGAGTGCCAAGTCTAGGTCCAAAAGGCTTCTTAACAGCTTCTAACCCCAAGCCATAAGACTCCTGAACAGCTAATCAAATGGCTACCCGGACTAATAGCTTTGTTTTTTTTTCATCACTACTCCTGGTTGAAGTATTTCCAATCTTCAGTCTTTTACTTCTTGTTTAACTGGCAGTATTCGTCTATCATTATTTAGACATTTCACATGTTCCTCTCTCTCCACCCCCTTTCTCTACGATATCTTTGACTCAGGTACGGTAGTCCTCCACTCAGATGAGAGAGACATAAATCGTTGTGTGTGTCACTGTGGTGTTTTTAAGCAAAATACTTTATAGTCCACCTGATAGAGATGGACCCAAGGGTACGCTACACATGTGATCAGGCTCTTCAGCACCCCTGGTAAAGTGCAAGTATGTACAAGAAACAGCTTGACCTGGCAATCTTTGCGGTCTAAAATGTTGAGATTAAGTGGCATCGAAAAGTCTGCCATGATTCTATACCCTAACCTGTGAACTGTGTAAGAGGCAATATAGTGACAAATTGTTAGTTGTAATCCATTCGGTTTAGATTTTCAGCCCTCTTATCAAAATATTATAAGTGATAAGAGCTTAGGGCTGTGGCCGTCATGACATTTTGTCAGCCGGTGATTGTCAAGCAAATAACTGCCGATCTCACGGTAACTGATCGTAATTAACATAAACACATTTAGCATCTCCTGGCTTCCACGCATAGCCTACAAGCCACTGATGCAGACCTTCGGAACATCTACATTTAAAAAAAGTCTAATAAATCCATGCAATATAGCCTACACCATCACAAATCCATTATTTATTTTAGGCAGGTCTAAAGAAACATGATATGAAGAAAATGTAGTCTCTTTCAGAAGAACAGAATAGCATTCTCAGAGTTGTCCTTGTTAGGCCCTGATCTGCCTATGCCATACGGCTGTGGGCTACACTAGTTAGCAGACAAGCTTAGAATTCCGTGGTATTATTTTATATTATGAAGAATACAATTGAACATAGCTGAATAAAATAGAAATATATTTTTCACCAAACGATTTGGGGGAGTGCGCACATGCGGCTATTCTTTTTTGAGAGGTTAACAAAGAAACAGGTACTCCTATATGCTTAATTTAGAGTTATTTATGTAACATTAGTTGTGATACAAACGTTGGGCTATATGTTTAGATTTTTAATACATTCTAAGGCTGCATGATTTGAAAAAAGTTGCATGAAAGGCATGAGCTCTGCTTTGTTTTTTGCGCAGGCTGTACACACTTAAGTCTCTCATTCACAATTTGACAAGCACTTGATAATGCCACAAATTTCCCGGCAGCCTCCCCTTTGTATGGCCATAATGCCCCCTAAAAAAAAACATGCCTTTTGCGGCCAGTGGCCATTGTGCCCTTGGGTACAAGCAGAGATATATGAATCATTCAGCCATAAGTAGCAGCACATAGTTCAAAACAGATGCATAAATATCTTGTCCATAGTCTCGAGATGGTGAGGTTGGGTCGATGGCTGCTCTGAGCAGTGTCATATCCTGCTGTCAGTGGCACTCCACTTGTGGGATCACAATTCCCTGGCCATGCTCCTCTGGGAGGCAGGCATCATCCCCGTCCAAGTTGTTTAAATCCTAAACATGGAAAATCATGTTAAATTTAAAAACAACCACATTTTTTGTTAGATAAGACTTCATTACATTTTCATAGTGCCTCCTTTAAATCTATACCTCCACATTGCCAGGGAAGGTGACAGGATTCTGTGCTTGTCCCATTTCCCATAGCTGGTTGGGGGTCAGATTTTGCTCAATGTGCAGAGAATGTTTATCCCATCCATTGGTAAAGCTGTCTAGGTCTGCTTGGAGTCATGGGAGGAATACATAGCGCGCACAGAATAGGTGAAGGCTGTTTGACAGGTCAAGGGAGCCCTGTGTAGGACATTGTAAAAGATGTTTGACCCGGCCATCCACACATCCCACCATAACTGTTCAAAACCTGAAAGCATACGAGAGAACATTTGAAGCAACATAATGAAACATTCAACATCATACCCTGTCCTACACAACTCATTACTATTATTGTAACCTTTCTGAGCATAAGGAGATTTAATTGGTCAAAGTATTCTAAGGCACTTTGCATTTCTACTTCACTGTCTCCTGTTGAATTTAACTGTTTCTAAACAGTTTTCTTCAATGCATGTGAGAGATTGAATTGACATTGGATTATATAGCTACAGTGAGGGAACAAAATATTTGATCCCCTGCTTATTTTGTACGTTTGCCCACTGACAAAGACATGATCAGTCTGTAATTTTAATGGTAGGTTTATTTGAACAGTGAGAGACAGAATAACAACAAAAAAATCCAGAAAAGCACATGTAAAAAATGTTATAAATTGATTTGCATTTTAATGAGGGAAATAAGTATTTGACCCCCTCTCAATCAGAAAGATTTCTGGCTCCCAGGTGTGTTTTATACAGGTAACGAGCTGAAATTAGGAGCACACTCTTAAAGGGAGTGCTCCTAATCTCAGCTTGTTACCTGTATAAAAGACACCTGTCCACAGAAGCAATCAATCAAATTCCAAACTCTCCACCATGGCCAAGACCAAAGAGCTCTCCAAGGATGTCAGGAACAAGATTGTAGACCTACACGAGGCTGGAATGGGCTACAAGACCATCGCCAAGCAGCTTGGTGAGAAGGTGACAACAGTTGGTGCGATTATTCGCAAATGGAAGAAACACAAAATAACTGTCAATCTCCCTCGGCCTGGGGCTCCATGCAAGATCTCTCCTCGTGGAGTTGCAATGATCATGAGAACGGTGAGGAATCAGCCCAGAACTACACGGAAAGATCTTGTCAATGATCTCAAGGCAGCTGGTACCATAGTCACCAAGAAAACAATTGGTAATACACTACACCGTGAAGGACTGAAATCCTGCAGCACCCGCAAGGTCCCCCTGCTCAATAAAGCACATATACAGGCCCGTCTGAAGTTTGCCAATGAACATCTGAATGATTCAGAGGAGAACTGGGTGGAAGTGTTGTGGTCAGATGAGACCAAAATGGAGCTCTTTGGCATCAACTCAACTCGCCGTGTTTGGAGGAGGAGGAATGCTGCCTATGACCGCAAGAACACCATCCCCACCGTCAAACATGGAGGTGGAAACATTATGCTTTGGGGGTGTTTTTCTGCTAAGGGGACAGGACAACTTCACCGCATCAAAGGGACGATGGACGGGGCCATGTACCGTCAAATCTTGGGTGAGAACCTCCTTCCCTCAGCCAGGGTATTGAAAATGGGTCGTGGATGGGTATTCCAGCATGACAATGACCCAAAACAAACGGCCAAGGCAACAAAAGACTGGCTCAAGAAGAAGCACATTAAGGTCCTGGAGTGGCCTAGCCAGTCTCCAGACCTTAATCCCATAGAAAATCTGTGGAGGGAGCTGAAGGTTCGAGTTGCCAAACGTCAGCCTCGAAACCTTAATGATTTGGAGAAGATCTGCAAAGAGGAGTGGGACAAAATCCCTCCTGAGATGTGTGCAAACCTGCTTGCCAACTACAAGAAATGTCTGACCTCTGTGATTGCCATCAAGGGTTTTGCCACAAAGTACTAAGTCATGTTTTGCAGAGGGGTCAAATACTTATTTCCTCATTAAAATGCAAATCAATTTATAACATTTGACATGCGTTTTTCTAGATTTTTTGTTGTTGTTATTCTGTCTCTTTATATATTTTTTTAGTAATTTAGCAGACGCTCTTATCCAGAGCGACTTACAGTTAGTGAGTGCATACATTTTTTTTCATACTGGCCCCCCGTGGGAAACGAACCCACAACCCTGGTGTTGCAAGCGTCATGCTCTACCAACTGAGCTACAGGGGACTTCTGTTCAAATAAACCTACCATTAAAATATAGACTGATCATGTCTTTGTCAGTGGGCAAACGTACAAAATCAGCAGGGGATCAAATACTTTTTTCCCCTCACTGTAGGTTTCCATCCAATTGGCGACAGAATTTCATGCAAATATTCTAAAGTCTGCGTAAAGAAAATATGCAAATCTTCCTAACAGTGGTGTTTCCACCAAACAGACTTGTTGACGATACAAAATCAGTGCGTGATGACGTAGTGTACACAAAACCCATCACATTTACAACTCTACCGATAGTTTGTCACAAAACTGTTTGCGTTAAATAGTAAACGTGCCCACTCTGGTCTTGGTACGTGCGCTATACCCAACAGCTTGCAGATACAACAGCGTCACGCACTGTAGGCTGTGCGGGTAGGCTAGTCTACAAGACTGTTGGAAAAGCATTCCTGGTGAAGCTGGTTGAGAGAATGCCAAGAGTGTGCAAAGCTGTCATCAAGGCAAAGGGTGGCTACTTTGAAGAATCTAAACACAATTAACACTTTTTTGGTTACTACATAATTCCATGTGTTATTTCATAGTTTTGATGTCTTCACTATTATTCTACAATGTAGAAAATAGTAAAAATAAAGTAGGTGTCCAAACCTTTAACTAGTACTGTATACAAAAAAGCTGGGCTGTTGTATAATTCAAACCCATTATGAATAGAAAAGTCGCTCTGGATAAGAGCGTCTGCTAAATGACGTACATGTAAATGTAAAAGCATTCGATTATCCACATTGAGTCAGACAAACATTACAAACTTTAAATACCATGGGAGATCTATCGGTTACCTTTCTTGAGAAGCTGTCTATGCCACCAAATCTTACAAAGCCATATCTGTTGAAAGACCGTTTTGTATACTTGCCAAATCAGCCATCTTGCGGTAAAATATAACAGAGGCAGCATTGTATGGGCTATGAGTTATATGACTAAATGTGTACCCCCGAACTGAAGCTTACCTGATCAACTTGTGGTTGGTGTCCACATGTATGAGGGGAAAGAGGACCCCCAAAAGAGTATATTCTTCTGACAACACATCCAAGTCGTGCCATTCTTTCCTGTATTACTGCAGCACCTACACGATGCACTGAGTCCCACACTCAGGTCCACTGGACTCGATGACCCAGTGCTTTTAGACGTTCTCTCGCTATCCTAATTGTGGCAAACTTGTCTTGATTGTGGCCACCAGATTGTCCAGCTCCTCGTCTATCATTTGGCTGTATGTTCCCCTCACCACGATACCGTATTCCTGCATTCTGCCTTAGTCAGTTTGTGTTGAGATGCCAAGCAGTTTGGTGATGCAAGGTACAGGCAGATCCATTTCAATCAGCTGTCGAAGGTGCTGTTCTGACACAATCAGTTTAGGACGTCCCATTTCACCATCCAACTCAACAACACATCTTTCTTCCATTTCAGCATTGACTAGACTATACAGGTCAGAGAGACCCTGTACTACCTCTTGAGGCAAGTCTACTTGATTTGCTAGTGAGCTGATAAATATAATCTCAATGGTGCAGACAAACTGTAAGTAATCAAGATCCAGAGGAAGGCGTTGCATGGCCTGCTGCAATCTGTACAGGAGCTTCTCCATAATGTGTCTTTCCATCGCCAGTGAGGACATATGAAAATTGTAATTTGAAATTATGTCAACCAAACAACTGGTATCAGGCAAGATTGGGTCTAGGCTTCAGGTATTGTTATGGGAATAGCCATTTAGGGTTGTCACTGTTATATCTCTCTCGCTCTCACTAGCGTGCGCGCACACACGAACAAATCTTTCACTACGGCTGACAATGGCTAGTTGTAACGTTACAGGCATGCAGTCTTGCGATTCATTCCATTTGGCTACCTAGTCCGACACCAAAGCCAGCCAACAAAACTAACGTACGTCAAATTTGTCAGTCACGGCTCAATAATGTACGGATATTAGAAGCGTGTTTATCCAATACATTTAATGACAAACCATCTAACTACTTAAGTAAACATATTAATTACCTGTTGCCCAAAGTTCGGCGCAGTTGTTGGTAACTGGTTCGCCACGTTCAGAACATGATGCAGCCACGCGTGGGGGGAGATTTGGCGCGTCAGGCCATCTGGTTAAGTAGCCAATAGAAAAAAATCCTGTCTATCATGTTCTTTGATTGGGTTAAGATGAACCGTCACTCCAAAACTAGTTGACCAATGGAGACTCATTGTCTACGCCTCCGTCTAAACCCCGCCCTTCATGAAAAAAAAAAGACTGGCAGTGAAAGCAAAGATATGAGTAGCGTAACCAAAAGTTAGTAAATGCAGGCAAGAGTTTAGGCAAAATGAATTCAGTAGGATTGTTTGTTAGGAAAGCGTTTGGGTTTTGCTTCTGACCTCATTATTTTTGTTTACATTTTTATAAATTTTGCTTTCAATTGTTTGGTTTTTGATTTCAACATCCATTATTTCACCCTTCCTCGAAAATATAATGTTTACATTTTCAACTTTATTTTTCATGTTTACTATTTATTTTATTTTCAATTCAATACATATGGTGTGAAATGGTCCCCATACAAATAAGCCATACAATTTTTGTTAACCAAATTCGACACTCTCATGAACCTCGCTTGGTGAGCAAAAAAATAAAATAACGCCACCTGCTGGAGAAGACCGATTTTGGGCCCAGTTATCCCTAGCTACCACAGCCACAAAGTCCATATTGGCTATATAGTAGACATTCATGAAAACCAAAAAATGCTTTTTAAAATCACGTTTTAAGGAGATACATTTAAGAAATAGGCGGGGTTTATGACTTTGTGGCTGTAGTAACTAGTGACGACCGTTATCCCTCTCGCTTCGCTCTTCCTCTCTGGTCCAATGAATTTCAACGTTCTACACGGAGAATCATAAGATGGCGACCGCGGAACCGGTGAGTACCTTTACCGACCAAAATATTTTAGAACGTTTATTGGAATCCGTTGTCCAAGATACGTTATTACCCCAAATGTAGTATTAATAGCTTGAATCTAATCACTTAAAAGGAATGCATGTTTACATGGTCGTATTTTCGGCTATTCTTGCCCTTGTAGAAACTTTCTGTGCAACGACCCAAGCAGTGCAAAGACAAGTGAGAGGGGAATGCTCACTAGCTATGTGAATCGTCTAATGTAGCTAACTAACAACAAGTTCGGTAAATGTTGTAACAGCTGTTAAATCTGCTTGGTCGGGCATTTGCGCTTACCTAGATGTTAGTAAATTATGTATTTTGTCAAACATAAATGTGTTTTAATGAAAGAAAAAGTGGACTATAAATGGTATAGTTAGCTAGTTGTCAACTTTTGCTTTCTTGGACTAGTTAGTCTGTGTTGTTTCCACTTTAGGCTAGCTATCTAACTAGCTGCTAGACAGTTCACCAACTTGCCCAATCATTATGGCTGGTGCAATACATTTACGCTCATCAGTATTTCCACCCTAGCTAAAAGCAAACTGTGTATTTCATTGATTTTAAATAATGTTGGACCATCTAGCCTATGTAAATAGTATCTTGAAAGTATGTTGCAAAAAACTAAAGTCCGATGTAATTTACCTAAACTCACCATCAACCCAGCTTTGTATATAAAAAAAGAAAACAAATCAAACTTACCAATGACCCAAGTCATGGCAGTCCTGCAAGATCGCACTTCTTACTACTTTCAAATTGTTTTCCGCTAGGAAATTAATTTAAATCCACCCCAACATGCTGAAGAAGGAGCAGAAGCAGAGACTGGTCAGGAGATAGTGAGCCCGGAGAGCTACATCAAACACCCCCTACAGAACAAGTAAGTTGACCCAGGCTACTGCTCTTTGAAAACCATTACCATTAGACTGCTGCTCTGTGGTAAGGAAAGTTTACCTGCGAAAGACGTCCAGGGAGTAGTTTTCTGTAAGAGTGGTGTGTATTAATCTGAATGTGTAAATTATCATGTAGATCCCACCAGCGAATAAACTGTAAACTATAAAAATAGTCTCTCTCTCTCTCTCATTCATATATATATATATATATATATATATATATATATATACAGTGAGGGGAAAAAAGTATTTGATCCCCTGCTGATTTTGTACGTTTGCCCACTGACAAAGACATTATCAGTCTATAATTTTAATGGTAGGTTTATTTGAACAGTGAGAGACAGAATAACAACAAAAAAATCCAGAAAAACGCATGTCAAAAATGTTATGAATTGATTTGCATTTTACTGAGGGAAATAAGTATTTGACCCCTCGGCAAAACATGACTTAGTACTTGGTGGCAAAACCCTTGTTGGCAATCACAGAGGTCAGACGATTCTTGTAGTTGGCCATCAGGTTTGCACACATCTCAGGAGGGATTTTGTCCCACTCCTCTTTGCAGATCTTCTCCAAGTCATTAAGGTTTCGAGCCTGACGTTTGGCAACTCAAACCTTCAGCTCCCTCCACAGATTTTCTATGGGATTAAGGTCTGGAGACTGGCTAGGCCACTCCAGGACCTTAATGTGCCTCTTCTTGAGCCACTCCTTTGTTGCCTTGGCCGTATGTTTTGGGTAATTGTCATGCTGGAATACCCATCCACGACCCATTTTCAATGCCCTGGTTCTCACCCAAGATTTGACGGTACATGGCGCCGTCCATCGTCCCTTTGATGCGTTGAAGTTCAAATCAAATCAAATCAAATTTTATTGGTCACATGAGCCGAATACAACAGGTGCAGACATTACAGTGAAATGCTTACTTACAGCCCTTAACCAACAGTGCATTTATTTTAAACAAAAAAAGTACAAATAAAACAACAACAAAAAAAAGTGTTAGTAGGGAGGCTATATATACAGGGGGGTACCGTTGCAGAGTCAATGTGCGGGGGCACCGGCTAGTTGAGGTAGTTGAGGTAATATGTACATGTGGGTAGAGTTAAAGTGACTATGCATAAATACTTAACAGAGTAGCAGCAGCGTAAAAAGGATGGGGTGGGGGGGGGCAGTGCAAATAGTCCGGGGTAGCCATGATTAGCTGTTCAGGAGTCTTATGGCTTGGGGGGTAGAAGCTGTTGAGAAGTCTTTGGACCTAGACTTGGCACTCCGGTACCGCTTGCCGTGCGGTAGCAGAGAGAACAGTCTATGACTAGGGTGGCTGGAGTCTTTGACAATTTTGAGGGCCTTCCTCTGACACCGCCTGGTATAGAGGTCCTGGATGGCAGGAAGCTTTGCCCCAGTGATGTACTGGGCCGTACGCACTACCCTCTGTAGTGCCTTGCGGTCGGAGGCCAAGCAGTTGCCATACCAGGAGGTGATGCAACCAGTCAGGATGCTCTCGATGGTGCAGCTGTAGAATTTTTTGAGGATCTGGGGACCCATGCCAAATCTTTTTAGTCTCCTGAGGGGGAATAGGCTTTGTCGTGCCCTCTTCACGACTGTCTTGGTGTGTTTGGACCATGATAGTTCGTTAGTGATGTGGACACCAAGGAACTTGAAGCTCTCAACCTGTTCCACTACAGCCCCGTCGATGAGAATGGGGGCGTGCTCAGTCCTCTTTTTTTTTCCTGTAGTCCACAATCATCTCCTTTGTCTTGGTCACGTTGAGGGAGAGGTTGTTGTCCTGGCACCACACGGCCAGATCTCTGACCTCCTCCCTATAGGCTGTCTCATCGTTGTCTGTGATCAGGCCTACCACTGTTGTGTCGTCGGCAAACTTAATGATGGTGTTGGAGTCGTGCCTGGCCATGCAGTCATGGGTGAACAGAGAGTACAGGAGGGGACTGAGCACACACCCCTGAGGGGCCCCCGTGTTGAGGATCAGTGTGGCAGATGTGTTGTTACCTACCCTTACCACCTGGGGGGCGGCCCGTCAGGAAGTCCAGGATCCAGTTGCAGAGGGAGGTGTTTAGTCCCAGGATCCTTAGCTTAGTGATGAGCTTAGAGGGCACTATGGTGTTGAATGCTGAGCTGTAGTCAATGAATAGCATTCTCACGTAGGTGTTCCTCTTGTCCAGGTGGGAAAGGGCAGTATGGAGTGCAATAGAGATTGCATCATCTGTGGATCTGTTGGGGCGGTATGCAAATTGGAGTGGGTCTAGGGTTTCTGGGATAATGCTGTTGATGTGAGCCATGACCAGCCTTTCAAAGCCAGAAATCTTTCTGATTGAGAGGGGGTCAAATCCTTATTTCCCTCATTAAAATGCAAATCAATTTATAACATTTTTGACATGCGTTTTTCTGGATTTTTTTGTTGTTATTCTGTCTCTCACTGTTCAAATAAATCTACCATTAAAATTATAGACTGATCATTTCTTTGTCAGTGGGCAAACGTACAAAATCAGCAGGGGATCAAATACTTTTTTCCCTCACTGTATGTATGTATATATATATATATATAACTCCCAGTTATTTATTGGGTAAAACACCAACGTTTTGGCATGATGCCTAAACGTTGATGTTTTACCCAATAAATTACAGGGAGTTATATACTACCGGTCAAAAGTTTTAGAACACCTACTTATTCAAGGGTTTTTCTTAATTTTTTACATTGTAGAATAATAGTGAAGACATCAAAACTGTGAAATAACATATATGGAATCATGTAGTAACCAAAAAAGTGTTAAACAAATCAAAATATATTGTAATGACCCAGACTGGATCATAAAGGAAAAAGAGACGGACACCAGATGTGCAGGCCAGAACACAGGTTTATTCCTAAACTGGGCTATTGTTCAGGCCACAGCCCACGCCGCTAAATTCAGAACGTACACAAATGCACAATGTAAAGTTAAGTGGCAGACTCATAGGAGAAGATCTAGAAAAGAGAGAGAGATGAGACAGTAGCCCCTATTTATGCATTTCAAAACCCTGCGGGATTACCCATCATACCCCCCCCCCCCTTTCCGTCTGTCCTGGCATATTTAATCCCTGCTAGCACCCATTAGAACAATAACACACCCATGAACACAGAACACAATACCGGGTTGTTACAATATTTTATATTGGAGATTCTTCAAATTGCCACCCTTTGCTTTGATGACAGCTTTGCACACTCATGGCAGTCTCTCAACCAGCTTCACCTGGAATGCTTTTCCAACAGTCTTGAAGGAGTTCCTACATATGCTGAGCACTTGTTGGCTGCTTTTCCTTCACTCTGCCGTCCGACTCATCCCAAACCATCTCAATTGGGTTGAGGTCGGGGGATTGTGGAAGCCAGGTCATCTGATGCAGCACTACATCACCCTCCTGCTTGGTAAAATAGCCCTTACACAGCCTGGAGGTGTGTTGGGTCATTGTCCTGTTGAAAAACAAATGATAGTCCCGCTAAGCCCAAATCAGATGGGATGGCGTATTGCTCCAGAATGCTGTGGTAGCCATGCTGGTTAAGTGTGCCTTGAATTCTAAATAAATCACAGACCGTGTCACCAGCAAAGCACCCGCAAACCATAACACCACCTCCTCCATGCTTTAAGGTGGGAACTACAAATGCGGAGATCATCCGTTCATCCACACCGCATCTTACAAAGACACGTCGATTTGAACCAAAAATCTCAAATTTGGACTCCAGGCCAAAGGACACATTTACACTGGTCTAATGTCCATTGGCTCAAACGCATTAAGAAGGAAAGAAATTCCACAAATTAACTTTTAACAAGGCACACCTGTTAATTGAAATGCATTCCAGGTGACTACCTCAAGAAGCTGGTTGAGAGAATGCCAAGAGTGTGCAAAGCTGTCATCAAGTTAAAGGGTGGCTATTTGAAGAATCTCAAATATATCATATATTTTGATTGGTTTAACACTTTTTTTAGTTACTACATGATTCCATATGTGTTATTTCAAAGTTTTGATGTCTTCACTATTATTCTTCAATGTAAAATTTAAAAAAAATAAAGAATAACCCTTGAATGAGTAAGTGTGTCCAAACTTTAGACTGGTACTGTGTGTGTGTGTGTGTGTGTGTATATATATATATATATATATATATATAACAGTGAGGGAAAAAAATATTTGATCCCCTGCTGATTTTGTACGTTTGCCCACTGACAAAGACATGATAAGTCTATAATTTTAACGGTAGGTTTATTTGAACAGTGAGAGACATAATATCAACAAAAAAATCCAGAACAACGCATGTCAAAAATGTTATAAATTGATTTGCAATTTAATGAGGGAAATAAGTATTTGACCCCCTCTCAATCAGATAGATTTCTGGCTCCCAGGTGTCTTTTATACAGGTAACGAGCTGAGATTAGGAGCACACTCTTAAAGGGAGTGCTCCTAATCTCAGCTTGTTACCTGTATAAAAGACACCTGTCCACAGAAGCAATCAATCAATCAGATTCCAAACTCTCCACCATGGCCAAGACCAAAGAGCTCTCCAAGGATGTCAGGGACAAGATTGTAGACCTACACAAGGCTGGAATGGGCTACAAGACCATCGCCAAGCAGCTTGGTGAGAAGGTGACAACAGTTGGTACGATTATTCGCAAATGGAAGAAACACAAAATAACTGTCAATCTCCCTCGGCCTGGGGCTCCATGCAAGATCTCACCTTGTGGAGTTGCAATGATCATGAGAAAGGTGAGGAATCAGCCCAGAACTACACGGGAGGATCTTGTCAATGATCTGAAGCATGCCCCATTCAAAAAATTCAGAACTAAGAACAGATATAGCCCCTGGTTCTCCTCAGACTTGACTGCCCTTGACCAGCACAAAAACATCCTGTGGCGTACTGCATTAGCATCGAACAGCCCCTGCGATATGCAACTTTTTAGGGAAGTCAGGAACCAATAGACACAATCAGTTAAGCAAAGGGTAGCTTTTTCAAACAGAAATGTGCATCCTGTAGCACTAACTCCAAAAAGTTTTGGGACACTGTAAAGTCCATGGAACATAAGAGCACCTCCTCCCAACTGCCCACTGCACTGAGGCTAGGAAACACTGTCACCACCGATAAATCTACGATAATCGAGAATTTCAACAAGCATTTTGCTACGGCTGGCCATGCTTTCCACCTGGCTACCACTACCCCGGCCACCAGCTCTGCACCCTCCGCTGCAACTTGCCCATGCCCCCCCGCTTCTCCTTCACACAAATTCAGACAGCTGATGTTCTGAAAGAGCTAAAAAATCTGGACCCCTACAAATCAGCTGCGCTAGACAATCTGGACCCTTTCTTTCTAAAATTAGCCGCCGAAATTGTCGCAACCCCTATTACTAGCCTGTTCAACCTATCTTTCGTAACGTCTGAGATCCCCAGAGATTGGAAAGCTGCCGCGGTCATCCCCCTCTTCAAAGGGGGTGACACTCTAGATCCAAACTGTTACAGACCTATATCCATCCTGCCCTGCCTTTCGAAAGTATTTGAAAGCCAAGTTAACAAACAGATCACCGACCTTTTCAAATCCCACCGTACCTTCTCCGCTATGCAATCCGGTTTCCAAGCTGGTCATGGGTGCACCTCAGCCACGCTCATGGTCCTAAACGATATTATAAACGCGATCGATAAAAGACAGTACTGCGCAGCCGTCTTCATCGACCTGGCCAAGGCTTTCGACTCTGTCAACCACCGCATTCTTATTGGCAGACTAAATAGCCTTGGTTTCTCTAATGACTGCCTCGCCTGGTTCACCAACTACTTCTCAGATAGAGTTCAATGTGTCAAAACGGAGGGCCGGTTGTCTGGACCTCTGGCCGTCTCTCTATGGGCGTGCCACAGGGTTCAATTCTCGGGCCGACTCTATTCTCTGTGTATATCAATGATGTCGCTCTTGCTGCTGGTGACACTCGGATCCACCTCTATGCGGACGACACCATTTTGTATACATCTGGCCCTTCATTGGACACTGTGTTAACAAACCTCCAAACGAGCTTCAATGCCATACAACACTCCTTCCGTAGCCTCCAACTGCTCTTAAACACTAGTAAAACTAAATGCATGCTCTTCAACCGAACGCTGCTTAAACCCGCCCACCCGACTAGAATCACTACTCTTGGCGGGTCTGACCTAGAGTATGTGGACAACTACAAATACCTAGGTGTCTGGTTAGACTGTAAACTATCCTTCCAGACTCACATTAAGCATCTCCAATCAAAAGTTAGATCTAGAATCGGCTTCCTATTTCGCAACAAAGCATCCTTCACTCATGCTGCCAAACATGCTCTCGTAAAACTGACTATCCTACCGATCCTTGACTTCGGCGATGTCATTTACAAAATAGCCTCCAACACCCTACTCAGCAAATTGGATGTAGTCTATCACAGTGCCATCCGTTTTGTCACCAAAGCCCCATATACTACCCACCATTGTGACCTGTACTCTCTTGTTGGCTGGCCCTCACTACATATTCGTCGCCAAACCCACTGGCTCCAGGTCATCTATAAATCACTGCTAGGCAAATCCCTGTCTTATCTTAGCTCACTGGTCACCATAGCAACACCCACCCATAGTCTGTGCTCCAGCAGGTATATCTCACTGGTCATCCCCAAAACCAACACCTCCTTTGGCCGCCATTCCTTCCAGTTCTCTGCTGCCAATGACTGGAACGAACTGCAAAAATCTCTGAAGCTGGAGACTCTTATCTCCATCACTAACTTTAAGCGTCAGTTGTCAGAGCAGCTTACCGATCACTGCACCTGTACACAGCCTTTCTGAAATTAGCCCACCCAACTACCTCATCCCCATATTGTTATTTATTTTGCTAATTTGCACCCCGGTATCTCTATTTGCACATCATCTTTTGCACATCTATCATTCCAGTATTATACGAAATTGTAACTATTTTGCACTATGGCCTATTTATTACCTTACCTCCATAACTTACTACATTTGAACACACTGTATATATATTTTCTGTTGTATTTTTGACTTTATGTTTTGTTTACCCCATATGTAACTCTGTGTTGTTGTTTTTATCGCACTGCTTTGCTTTATCTTGGCCAGGTCGCAGTTGTAAATGAGAAATTGTTCTTAACTGGCTTACCTGGTTAAGTAAAGGTGAAAAAAATATATAAAATACGTATTTCCCTCATTAAAATGCAAATCAGTTAATAACATTTTTGACATGCGTTTTTCAGGATTTTTTTGTTGTTATTCTGTCTCTCACTGTTCAAATAAACCTACCATTAAAATTATAGACTGATCATGTCTTTGTCAGTGGGCAAACGTACAAAATCAGCAGGGGATCAAATACTTTTTTCCCTCACTGTGTGTGTGTGTGTATATATATATATATACACACATACAGTTGAAGTCGGAAGTTTACATACACTTAGGTTGGAGTCATTAAAACTTGTTTTTCAACCACTCCACACATTTCTTGTTAACAAACTATAGTTTTGGCAAGTCGGTTAGGACATCTACTTTGTGCATGACACAAGTGATTTTTCCAACAATTGTTTAGCCGAAGAACACCATCCCAACCGTGAAGCATGGGGGTGGCAGCATCATGCTGTGGTGGTGCTTTGCTGCAGGAGTGACTGGTGCACTTCACAAAATAGATGGCATCATGTGGAAGGAATATTATGTGGATATATTGAAGCAACATCTCAAGACATCAGTCAGGAAGTTAAAGCTTGGTCGCAAATGGTTCTTCCAAATAGACAATGACCCCAAATATACTTCAAAAGTTGTGGCAAAATGGCTTAAGGACAACAAAGTCAAGGTATTGGAGTGGCCATCACAAAGCCCTGACCTCAATCCTATAGAAAATGTGTGGGCAGAACTGAAAAAGCGTGTGCGAGCAAGGAAGCCTTCAAACCTGACTCAGTTACACCAGCTCTGTCAGGAGGAATGGGCCAAAATTCACCCAACGTATTGTGGGAAGCTTGTGGAAGGCTACCCAAAACGTTTGACCCAAGTTAAACAATTGAAAGGCAATGCTACCAAATACTAATTGAGTGTATGTAAACTTCTGACCCACTGGGAAATAAATAAAAGCTGAAATAAATAATTCTCTCTACTATTATTCTGACATTTCACATTCTTAAAATAAAGTGGTGATCCTAACTGACCTAAGACAGGGATTTTTTACTAGGATTAAATGTCAGGAATTGTGAAACTGAGTTTAAATGTATTTGGCTAAGGTGTATGTAAACTTCCGACTTCAACTGTGTGTGTGTGTGTGTGCATATATATATATATATATATATATATACACACAGTGCTATGAAAAAGTATTTGCCCCCTTTCTAATTTCTCTACTTTTGCATATTTGTGATACTGAATGTTATCAGATCTTCAACCAAAACCTAATATTAGATAAAGGGAACATAAGTGAACAAATAACACAACAATTACATATTTATTTCATAAACAAAGTTATGCAACACCCAATTCCCCTGTGTGAAAAAGTAATTGCCCCCTTACACTCAATAACTGGTTGTGCCACCTTTAGCTGCAATGACTCCAACCAAATGCTTCCTGTAGTTGTTGATCAGTCTCTCACGTCGCTGTGGAGGAATTTTTGCCCTCTCTTCCATGCAGAACTGCTTTAACTCAGTGACGTGTGGGTTTTCAAGCATGAACTGCTCGTTTCAAGTCCTGCCACAACATCTAAATTGGGATTAAGTCTGGACTTTGACTAGGCCATTCCAAAACTTCCAATTTGTTGCTTTTTAGCAATTTTCATGGAGACTTGATTGTGTGTTTTGGATCATTGTCTTGCTGCATGACCCAGCTGCGCTTCAGCTTCAGCTCACAGACAGATGGTCTGACATTCTCCTGTAGAATTCTCTGATACAGAGCAGAATTCATGGTTCCTTCTATTAAGGCAAGTCGTCCAGGTTCTGAGGCAGCAAAGCATCCCCAAACCATCACACCACCATCACCATGCTTGACCTTTGGTATGATGTTCTAACTGTGGAATGCAGTGTTTGGTTTTCGCCAGGCATAATGGGACCCTACAGGAAGCATTTGGTTGGAGTCATTACAGCTAAAGGTGGCACAACCAGTTATTGAGTGTAAGGGGGCAATTACTTTTTCACACAGGGGAATTGGGTGTTGCATAACTTTGTTTATGAAATAAATTAAATAAATATGTAATTGTTGTGTTATTTGTTCACTTATGTTCCCTTTATCTAATATTAGGTTTTGGTTGAAGATCTGATAACATTCAGTATCACAAATATGCAAAAGTAGGAAAAATTAGAAAGGAGGCAAATACTTTTTCATAGCACTGTATATATTAGATAGGTAGATGAGTGTGCGACTCTCTTTATTTTTTATAGCTAATAAGTGTTCATACCACAAGATGGGTCTGTCTGTGTGTGATTACCAACCATGCATTTCACTTTGTTACTGCAGTCAAGCGCAGTTGAACTGCCCCCCCCATCATCCATAACTTCCTAATTTGCTTTGAGGTTTATGGGCTGTTGATTACCTTTGTTTACCATGTGTTTAATTAGCCAGTGTTTACTTTATGCAAATCCCATTTCTGTTTTGCCCCAACAGATGGTCTCTCTGGTTCTTCAAAAATGATAAGACCAAAACATGGCAGGCAAACCTCCGCCTCATCTCCAAGTTTGACACGGTTGAAGATTTCTGGGCGTAAGAATCAATAAGACTAAAGTTTTTTATTTATTTATTTATTTTGATGACATGGATTGAATGAGTATAAAAAGGATGATTGGAGATTATACCAACATGTCTTCATCATCCTGATAGCAATTAGTTCCTTCCCACTATACTGCAATTGTGTGTTGTACTAAGACCATTATCTTGTCATTTCAGTCTGTATAATCATATTCAATTGTCAAGCAATCTGATATCTGGATGCGACTACTCCCTCTTTAAGGTAGGTTTGTGGCATTTCAACAAGCAAACAAGGTAGCCCTTTTATTCCATGTAACTACATGGTATCTTTGCCACAAAGCCTAATTGTAAAGTGTACCTGGAAGAAAATTGTTCAGGACTGTTCAGCCATGGCCTCTTCTCCTGTGGTTTTAATGCAAGTAAAGCTGCCTCTCCTCTGGTGTGACAGGATGGCATTGAGCCCATGTGGGAGGATGAGCGGAACAAGCGAGGAGGGCGTTGGCTGATCACGCTCAGCAAGCAGCAGAGGAGACAAGACCTGGACCGCTTCTGGCTAGAAACAGTGAGTTAGTGTGGGTGTATGTCTCAGTGTGTGCGTGCGTGGACATTTTGGAATGAAATACAGCATCGACCTTCTCCCTGTGTAGCTGGATTAAGGAATTCTGTGATGCCACTGAAATGTTAATGTATGGTTCCATATTTTTTCCGGACACATCACCTGTCCAGCTTCTCTGCCTTGTTGGGGAGGCTTTCGACGACTATAGTGACGAAGTGTGCGGCGCAGTAGTCAATATTCGCACGAAAGGAGACAAAATCGCCATCTGGACGGCAGACTTTGACAACAGGGAAGCCATAACTCACATAGGGTAAGTTAGATCAATTTGAAGTCAATGTTTGTTAGTGTAGTTAGCGCTCCAACTTTGCTCTTGCTTTATAAAACCGACTCCTCAGGAAAATGTGTTGACTTACTAAAGAGTGTATAGTCTTAGTATAAAAAATGTATTTTGCCCTTGGTTAAATTACTACGCTCAATACCATTATATATATTTTTGCTACCACCTTCCGTCTCATATGGCCCTGTGTGTGTCAACAGGAGAGTGTATAAGGAGCGCTTGGGAATTCCAATGAAGATGACCATTGGCTACCAGTCCCACTCTGACACCGCCACCAAGAGCGGCTCCACCACCAAAAACAAGTTTGTTGTCTGAAAATGCACCATGTGCCTTGTTTTTTTGTTTTTGTCTACTTTTCATTGTGGGTGTGTTTGGTTTCCTTAACTGCAATGACTGCGTGACAAAATCTCATGACTATATACCAAAGCTTCGACAGAAACAGTCCTAGACCTGAGAACACAGGAAACCCTTTATTAACAGGACACACTACTTTCTCTGGAACCCCCCACCACCCACCCACACACATCTGCCAATGCTATTAATCCACGTGTCATAGCCACACAGGTGAACATGCAAACCTCAAAACGCGAATGAAGACTGTTCATAGTAGGAAATGTAAGATGTTCTGAGTGCTCTTATAAAGACAATTATTTTGTTGATTTATTTAATGCCAGGGAATTCATTTGAAATGCAAAAATAAAACATTTCTCTGTGCCCTTATATACAGCATTGTAATTGCTGTAATCCTTAATGATGTTACACCTTTTTAATTTATTATACCAATTTGCTTTTTAGCATTTTATTTTACTTGTTCTGTGCTATGGCCTTAAAGGATACGTTTTCTTTTTACAACCAAACATGTTATAGAAGATCCTTTTTTGTGATTTCACTTGTTTTTGAGAAACTTACCCCAAACAGCAAATCACTTCCTCATAGTCGTTGTGTAGTATAGGGCCTCTTCTATAACATATAATTTACATCAAAAATAGGTTTGGTTGTAGAAAAAAATTACTTCTCCTTTAATCCTCAAGTGCATGTAATCAAGCCTTTCAGATCATTTCATGACTCAATTAGTCTTTATGTTAACATGATTACAACTTTGGTTTTGCAATTCAGTAGAAACTGTTTTTATATTCTGGAATACTTTTTGCAACATGTAATTTGTACATTCCTTGTTATAAATGGTTTGATATTTGACTTACAGTGATGCTGTATTGCAATGTATACATTTATTAGTGATTGGTTTTGAACTTCTGCCTGCAATGGAAACACAGCACTAATGAGTCTTTAAATAAAGTTTTTCTGTGACTTCAGATCATTTCTAATGATATAAAATGGGCCTAATAATATAATATAGTATATGCCATTTCAACAACAGGAACCAACAGGAAACAATCTAACTTTCTATGCCACTTGTATTGCCATAGTTAGTTGGCCCACCCAGAAATAACCATCCTGACGCCCCTAGAGACTTAATGTAGAGCTAAATGATGTATAAAGCAATATTATAGTAGCTACACCTACAGTACCTACAGTATATCACCTGTTGTAGCATGTCATGAAAGCCTACAACAATGGCAACCCATGACATTGTGATGACACCAAATTAGAGCGTTCAAATACTTTCCATTTCATGGCTCATGAAAGTATAATGAGTTGCCATTATGCCATGCATGTTTCATTCTTTTGGCCAAGCACAAGCGCTACCAGTTACTTTCATAACCGCTGTTCAACATTCATACATTATGAAATGCATTTGGGTATTTTATTCCCAATGCATGAATAAACTGAGTTTTGCACTTTAGTTTGAAGGATTTTCCAATTGCTTAACTGTTAGGGTCAGTAATTCACTCATCGGAATAAAGTCAACAAGTTTCATCTCCTATTCTTCCCTCTAGAGGGTGCTCTGACCCCACAGCCAATCTTTGTAGTAGGTGCTTATTTGACCAACTAGTATGGGACCTTGATTGTCAGTTCTCTGCAGACCAGCATCGACTAGATCCACTGCATACAACTAGATCTAAAAAATGTATTTTATGGTTAAAAAATGTTTTTGGCTTTCTGCCAAGGTTGCTAATCACATGGGCAAGGCTACAATTTCGAACATTGCACGCACAGTGGATGTCTTTTCCAGAGGTGTTATTTTTAAATGAAGACTTCTTTGACTCAGACATAAAGAAGTCCAACAGAAACAAACCCTTCGCAGTAACACTTTATTTCAAGGGTACCTACATAAGGAGGGCTTCATAATCCATTCATAACCCATATACTGCATTCCAAAGCAGTACATAAACATTTAATACATCCTAGTGCTATGGCATTGCTCTCAGGACTGCAGATGTTAGCATACACACAGGAGACAAAGTCCCTTTTAAAGAGTTGAAGTATTCTATTCCATTCTGTGCTTGTATTGTAGGCTATAGTGGAGAGGATGACAGCTGATCAATTTCCAGAGGGTATGGCCCGGGCTTTCATTTCACTCCCGTCAGGATCAATGGGAGAATTTGTTATATGGGATTATGGGAATGGAAAGTATAATCAGGGAACCAATTAAGGACTTTTGTAGGGTTGTGTTCCAGGGTGCGAAGGATTTACTATAATGCCTTTGGTATAGAATTACAGTCAGGTCCATAATTACTGGCAGCCTTGATAAAGATGAGCAAAAGAGACTGTATAAAATCAATAATACAAATATTGAGCTATATTGTATAAAAAATATATAATAGGGAAATTATATTATTTTATACTAATACAATTGCTCAGAGAAAGAACATTTGTTTAACAAGTAATAAATAAAGAAACTCAAAAAGATAGGGGTCAAAATTATTGGCACTCCTGTTTTCAATATTCTAGCACCCTCCCCTTTTTCTAAAATATTTTATGAGATTGAAGAACACGTTGGTATGGATCTTAGACCATTCCGCCATACCGAATCGTTCCAGATCCTTAATATCTTTTGTCTGTGTTTATGGACTACCCTATTCAATTCAAACCACAGGTTTTCAAAGGGGTTCAAGTCGGGAGAGTGAGATGGCCATTGCAAAATGTTGATTTTGTGGTCAATTTTACCAGGTACTTTTCTGCATATGCTTCTGTTTTTCAACACCATATCCACTACTGGTGTGCGGGGTTAAAGAGCTCTATTTTCATGTCATCTGACCTTAGTACCGCTTGGAATTTGATCAATGGCATTGGCACTTGAATTGGAACCGGTGCTATGGTCAGATGACATGAAAATAGAGCTCTATGGCAAAGCACACAGGTGGTGAAATATACTCTATCCAATAGTGGGGAAAAAAAGTATTTAGTCAGCCACCAATTGTGCAAGTTCTCCCACTTAAAAAGATGAGAGAGGCCTGTAATTTTCATCATAGGTACACGTCAACTATGACAGACAAATTGAGAAAAAGAAATCCAGAAAATCACATTGTAGGATTTTTAATGAATTTATTTGCAAATTATGGTGGAAAATAAGTATTTGGTCAATAACAAAAGTTTCTCAATACTTTGTTATATACCCTTTGTTGGCAATGACACAGGTCAAACGTTTTCTGTAAGTCTTCACAAGGTTTTCACACACTGTTGCTGGTATTTTGGCCCATTCCTCCATGCAGATCTCCTCTAGAGCAGTGATGTTTTGGGGCTGTCGCTGGGCAACACGGACTTTCAACTCCCTCCAAAGATTTTCTATGGGGTTGAGATCTGGAGACTGGCTAGGCCACTCCAGGACCTTGAAATGCTTCTTACGAAGCCACTCCTTCGTTGCCCGGGCGGTGTGTTTGGGATCATTGTCATGCTGAAAGACCCAGCCACGTTTCATCTTCAATGCCCTTGCTGATGGAAGGAGGTTTTCACTCAAAATCTCACGATACATGGCCCCATTCATTCTTTCCTTTACACGGATCAGTCGTCCTGGTCCCTTTGCAGTAAAACAGCCCCAAAGCATGATGTTTCCACCCCCATGCTTCACAGTAGGTATGGTGTTCTTTGGATGCAACTCAGCATTCTTTGTCCTCCAAACACAACGAGTTGAGTTTTTACCAAAAAGTTATATTTTGGTTTCATCTGACCATATGACATTCTCCCAATCCTCTTCTGGATCATCCAAATGCACTCTAGCAAACTTCAGACGGGACTGGACATGTACTGGCTTAAGCAGGGGGACACGTCTGGCACTGCAGGATTTGAGTCCCTGGCGGCGTAGTGTGTTACTGATGGTAGGCTTTGTTACTTTGGTCCCAGCTCTCTGCAGGTCATTCACTAGGTCCCCCCGTGTGGTTCTGGGATTTTTGCTCACCGCTCTTGTGATCATTTTGACCCCACGGGGTGAGATCTTGCGTGGAGCCCCAGATCGAGGGAGATTATCAGTTGTCTTCCATTTCCTAATAATTGCTCCCACAGTTGATTTCTTCAAACCAAGCTGCTTACCTATTGCAGATTCAGTCTTCCCAGCCTGGTGCAGGTCTACAATTTTGTTTCTGGTGTCCTTTGACATCTCTTTGGTCTTGGCCATAGTGGAGTTTGGAGTGTGACTGTTTGAGGTTGTGGACAGGTGTCTTTTATACTGATAACAAGTTCAAACAGGTGCCATTAATACAGGTAAGGAGTGGAGGACAGAGGAGCCTCTTAAATAAGAAGTTACAGGTCTGTGAGAGCCAGAAATCTTGCTTGTTTGTAGGTGACCAAATACTTATTTTCCACCATAATTTGCAAATAAATTCATAAGAAATCCTACAATGTGATTTTCTGGATTTTTTTTCCTCAATTTGTCTGTCATAGTTGACGTGTACCTATGATGAAAATTACAGGCCTCTCTCATCTTTTTAAGTGGGAGAACTTGCACAATTGGTGGCTGACTAAATACTTTTTCCCCCACTATATGGCTCTGGTTAGAGGGTGCATGAGCCAAAAGAGAAGTGTGGGAAATATACCTAACATCTTGTGACGAGTACTGAGGATACCAAGAGGCAGGACGCAGATGCTGGAACAACAAAGAGTGAGTACATGACAAGACACTAACAATCACACAAACAACACAACACTGAACAGTCCAGGGCTATATAGGGGTGATGATGAGGTGCAGGTGCGCTGGAGGTGATTAGGGTGCGTTGGGTTTCCATTCCAGTGTTGCAGAGGTGGTGCGCTCAGACCGGTGGCTCAGTACACCGGCGAATCAGAGCACCGGAGGAGAGCAACAGGAGGAGACGTGACAGTACCCCCCCGGAATTGCGGCTCCCGCCACAGGACGTCGCCAGCCAAGAGGACGACCCCAAGTACGAGGAGCGGGCCGGTCAGGGCGGCGACGGTGGAAGTCCCGAATTCGGTTGGGGTCCAGAACGTCCCCAGCCGGAACCCAGCTCCTCTCCTCAGGACCATACCCCTCCCAGTCTACCAGGTAATGGAGCCATCCCCACGGAACCTGGAGTCCAGCAGGTCCCTCACCGCATACACCGGACTCCCGTCAATGTCCAGGGGCGGAGGAGACGTACCCCGGAGGACGGCATCCGCCAGAGGAACAGGAACCACCGGCCTGAGGAGAGACACATGAAAAGTGGGTGAGACACGGTAGTGAGGGGGAAGGAGCAGCCGGTATGATCCCTCATTTATCCGCCGGAGGACCTTAAACGGCCCCACAAACCGGGGGCTCAGTTTCTTGCAGGGCAGGCGGAGAGGGAGGTTTTTTGTGGACAGCCAGACACGATCCCCAGGCTGGAAAACAGGGGCTTCACTGCGGTGGCAGTCGGCTTGGTCCTTCTGCCGATGAATGGCCCTCTGGAGATGGACATGGGCGGCGTCACAGAGCTGTCCAGCCCTGTGGAACCACTCGTCGACAGCGGGCGCATCGGTCTGGCTGGGTGTCCAAGGGGCCAGGGCCGGCTGGTACTCAGGATACACTGGAAGGGAGTGAGCCACGTGGAGGAGTGAACGAGGGAGTTCTGGGCATATTCTGCCCAGGGAAGAAACCTTGCCCACTCACCCTGCCGGTCCTGACAGTGGCAACGAAGAAACCTCCCCAGCTCCTGGTTCATGCGCTCCACCTGCCCATTCGACTGAGGCCTATACCCGGAAGGGAGGCTGGCCGTGGCCCCGATCTAATCCAGGAAAGCCTTCCACATACGGGAGGTGAATTGGGGGCCATGGTCCAAGACGATGTCCTCCGGAAGTCCATAATGCCGGAAGACCTGTTGGAACAGGACCTCAGCGACCTGGAGAGCAGAAGGAAGACCAGTTAGTGGCAAAAAACGGCATGATTTGGAGAACCAATCTACGACCACCAGGACTGTGGTGAAGCCGTCAGAACGTGGGAGGTGTGACCAAGGTCGCTGAGGCACTGGGAGAGGAACTAGTTTGCCTGCCGGGGCATTCCGAGGTGTCTTCGTTTGGGCACATACGGAACAGGAGTTGATATAGCGGAAGACATCAGTAGCCAAGGTGGGCCACCAGTATTTTTGTGAGAGAGAATGTAGGGTGCACGTCATACCGGAGTGCCCTGCCGTAAGGGTGGTGTGCGCCCAGATCAGCAGGCGGTCACAGACCCTGGTGGGTACATACACGCGCCCTGGAGGGGCGTTGGCAGGCACTGGGTCCTCCTGAGCCGCCAGGCGGATGTCTTCGTCCACATCCCAAACGACAGGTGCCACGATGAGAGACGGAGGCAGAATAGGACCCCCCAGATCCTTCCTTTCTCCGGTATGGTGCATCCTGGAGAGTGTGTCGGCTTTCACATTCTGGGATCCTGGGCGGTAGGACAGAATAAACTTGATGGTGGGGTTGTGTAGTCTGAGCCAGGGCAATCCCAAGACGATCCAGTGAAGGGGTGACGTGACGATGTGGAAGGACAGCTCCTCGTGGTGCTCCGGTAGTGTGGGAATGGTGATGGTGATGGGGAGAGTGACGTGCGTAATGGTGCCTGATCCAAGTGGTTTATTGTCCAGCGAGGTGACGTGTAGCGGAGAAGGCAGTGGCACGGTGGGCAACGCCCATTCAGAGACCAGCTCCCTATCTATAAGGTTCCCCGCTGATCCAGAATCTATTATTTGCCGTGGAAGGTGAAGAGAAGGAAGAACCTTTCACCATTAGGGGAACTAAAAACAATGGTTTGGTGACACATCTGCAATCCTAATGGGGACCATAGGTGATAGGGCTCACCATTTAGGTGTATTAGATTCATTACTAGTGCAACACTAGTTTACTGTGGGTATTATTAGAACTGCTCAGTTGGTTGGAGCATGGGTCTGGCAACACCAGGGCAGTGTTCAGTAATCTAATGCATGATTTATGCTCTGAATTAGATTAAAACTGGATTTAATTATACTGCTTAAGATGATGTAGCATGGATGTTATTTCATGAAACGGTACATTTGTTGAACTGCTAAATGTAGACCTGCATTGATATTGTATGCCATCTTGCATAGAATTGCAAATCAGAATATGTTGTTTACTTTAAAATGCTAGATGTTATTAAACATTTAATTATTGAAAAGAATAGAGGTTGTACACTACTTAGAGAAAATATGTTTCCCACTGCACATTATGGAGTAACATTGATGTTTTATGCTTCCTACACAAAGCAGCATGGATATCATGTCATAGTTCTGCCATTTCCTTAAGTCTAGGGCAGTGGAATGCTGCATCTATTTTGGTCTCCCTCTTCAGTCCTCCTTGTCAGCTGGCTCAGAGGGAGGCAGCAAAGGCGGTCTGTCACCGCGGGGAGAAGCAGAGAGCTAGCTACAGTAGGGTAGCTAACCCTCAGAGACGCTAACCCCACAGGTACATGCTAATGAAGCAAGCAGAATCAATAACACAGCCTTTCCACCCCTATGTCACCTACTCCCTCTATTACCACAGCAATCATGACTCCTCTTTGTTCTGCGCACATACCAGTCTCCAGAGATATAGTTAGAGGAGGATGTGTCCGAAATAGGAAGGAAAGAGAGAAATAATTAAATAATTAAAGAGAGCGAGATGGCGAGGGGTGAAAGAGAAAGCCAGGGAGAGGAATAAAAAAACTGTTTGAGCAGATGTGTCAGAGAGAAGCTTAGAGGGAGAGAGAGAGGCTATGAAATAGAGAGGGGAGGAGTAAAAGCCCTCCCTGTAGGTTTTTCTTCACCCATTCAGAGCGCTGAGGTAGGGCTAGGGCTGATCACAGGTGATGAGCAAGAGTAGAGTGAAGAGGGGGGAGGATCAGTAGAGCAAGGGGGATAACTGAACCTCTGCCGCGCCTCGACAAAGGAGCTCACACCAGTGAAGAGCTTTTCTCTATTTCTCTCTTTCCCTTTCTCTCTCTCTCTCTGCCTCATCTCAGCTCATCCCCACTCAGTCACCCACCTGGTCCAGTGTTTTCACAGGGTTTTCGAGATGGCTCGTTAGAATAGTGGGAGACAACCGTGGGGATGAAATGCATAGTAATCAAAGAGGTAGTGAGATAAAAGGATATTGTTCCCATGAAGGGCAGAGTAGAAGCGGCTGACACAAAGAGGATTGAGCAGGCACTCTGAGGCTGTGTGTGTGTGTGTGTTAGAGTGAGTGTGTGTGCGTGTGTCAGTTTGGCTGTGTGCCCCCTCAGTGAGCTAATCTGGAGTATGGATTTTGGAATGAAGAGCAGCACTTAAAGGTAAGAATCAACTCAAAATATACCTGTCACTGAGAATATGCCATATTATTAAGGAATTACCAACTGTACTCGTGTTTCAAATCTGTAACTGACATTTCTAACACAGAGAAGATTTCACTGGCATGATCCTTTCTTCAAAGTCTGTCTTCTCTTGCACATAGGCACTCTTTCAGAAGGAGAGAGTGAGGGTAGGAGATGTCATCATTTTCTTGTTGAAAACCCCCATGAAAAGGCGTAGTCCTGTTCTGTTGTGGATGGGGTATGTGGATAAGTGATATAGGGGCAAGTGGGAACTGTCTGGGTGAAGTGAAATGAGTGGATGAGGTAGATACTTAAATGAGGTGGATGCTGTGAGTGAGATTATCAGTGGATTTGGGGAGTCTGGATGAAAGTGTGGATGAGGTTGACAGAGCGGATAGCTCTGTGGATGAGGTGAGTTTTGTGGATATGTAACTGTTGTAATCAGATTATAAATCAGTGTATAAGTGAGTAATAGTTGGGATAAGATTGAGGATGAAATGAATGGATGAGGAGTACTCTATGGATGGAATAAATTGATGAAGTCTGTGGATGAGGTTGACGACATGGATGAGGTCTATGGATGAGGTTTACAGCATGGATGAAGTCTGTGCGGATGGAAAGTACATTGGGGATGAGATTAACTGGATGGGATGAATGAATGAAGTATGTGGATGATATGAACTGCATTGTTGAGAAACATGGATGAAACATATGTCATTGATGAAAACTGCGGAAGAGGTGAACTGTATGGATGCGACTTATAGAGTCGTGTCGGTTACCCACAGAGCTGTCCTGATGAGGTGAGTCTAGTGTATGAATTTCTTCTATTACATTTACATTTTAGTCATTTAGCAGACGCTCTTATCCAGAGCGACTTACATGTTTTTTTTGTTTTTTTTCATACTATGTGGACGAGTGCACTTTTGAAAGCTTGTAGATAAGGTGAGATATCGTGTGGCCGTAGCCCTTCATGCAGATGAGTGTTCACGAAACCCATAACTTAATACACAAATCTCCCCTGACCTTAAACATGAGCAATGAATTGAATTATACATGAGCTATGCTACAGACCTGCTGTCTGTCTATTCTGTCTGTCTGTCTGTCTGCTGGAGCTGCTAATGGAGGGGAGAGGAGCCCAGTTTCCAGGAAAGAGGCGTTAATGCTGCCCGCGAAGGGATATGAGAGAGTGTGTGAGGTGTTACCACGGCAACCTGTGGTAAAGCCAAGGCAGCAGCCACTCTTGCTGGGGTCCGAACAGAAATAAAACAATTACATCACAACAAAACCACAGCCTACATCATAAATAAAACAATACATCATACAGGACATTATTACACTGAACAAAAATATAAACACAACATGCAACAATTTCAAAGGTTTTACTGAGTTACAGTTCATATAAGGAAATCAGTCAATTGAGATACTGTAAATTCATTAGGCCATAATCTATGGATTTCACAATACTGGGAATACAGATATGCATCTGTTGGTTACAGATACCTTTAAAAAAAAGGTAGGGGTGTGGATCAGAAAACCAGTCAGTATCTGGTGTGACCACCATTTATTTGCCTCATGCAGTGCGACACTTCTCCTTCGCATAGAGTTGATTATGCTGTTGATTGTGGCCTGTGGAATGTTGTCCCACTCCTCTTCAATGGCTGTGCGAAGTTGCTGGATATTTGCGGGAACTGGAACGCTGTCGTATACGTCGATCCAGAGCATTCCAAACGTGCTCAATGGGTGACATGTCTGGTGAGTATGCAGGCCATGGAAGAACTGGGACATTGTCAGCTTCTAGGAATTGTGTACAGATCCTTGCGACATGGGGCCGTGCATTATCATGCTGAAACATGAGGTGATGGCGGCAGATGAATGGCACAACAATGGGCCTCAGGATCTCGTCACGGTATCTCTGTGCATTCAAATTGCCATCGATAAAATACAATTGTGTTCTTAGCTTATGCCTGCCCATACCATAACCCTACCGGCACTCAGTTTTTTATTTTATTTTACTGAACCCTTATTTTACCAGGTAAGTTGACTGAGAACACATTCTCACTTACAGCAACGACCTGGGGAATAGTTACAGGGGAGAGGAGGGGGAATGATTGAGACAATTGTAAACTGGGGATGATTAGGTGGCCATGATGGTCAGAATGGGAATTTAGCCGGGACACCGGGGTTAACACCCCTACTCTTACAATAAGTGACCACAGTCAGGACACCCGTTTAACATCCCATCCAAAAGACAGCACCCTACACGGGGTAATGTCCCCAATCACTGCCCTGGGGCATTGGGATATTTTTTTAGACCAAAGGAAATAGTGCCTCCTACTGGCCATCCAACACCACTTCCAGCAGCATCTGGTCTCCCATACAGGGGCAACCCAGCTTAGCTTCAGAGGCAAGCCAGCAGTGGGATGCAGGGTGGTATGCTGCTGACCACTCTGTTCACAATGTTGACATCAGCAAACCGCTCACCCACACGACGCCGTACACGCTGCTATCTGCCCGGTACAGTTGAAACCTGGATTCATCCATGAAGAGCACACTTCTCCAGCGTGCCAGTGGCCATTGAAGGTGAGCATTTTCCCACTGAAGTCGGTTACGATGCCGAACTGCAGTCAGGTCAAGACCCTGGTGAAGACGACGAGCACGCATATGAGCTTCCCTGAGACGGTTTCTGGTTTTGGCATAAATTCTTTGCTTGTGCAAACCCACAGTTTCATCAGCTGTCCAGGTGGCTGGTCTCAGACAATTCCGCAGGTGAAGAAGCATGATGTGGAGGTCCTGGGCTGCAGTGGTTACAGATGGTCTGCGGTTGTGAGGCCGGTTGGACGCACTGCCAGATTCTCTAAAATAAAGTTGGAGGTGGCTTATGGTAGAGAAATGAACATAAAATGTTCTGGCAATCGCTCTAGTGGACATTTCTGCAGTCAGCATGCCAATTGCACGCTCCTCAAAACTTGAGACATCTGTGGCATTATGTTGTGTGACAAAACAATGCACATTTTAGAGTGGCCTTTTATTGTCCCCAGCACAAGGTGCACCTGTGTAATGATCATGCTGTTTATTCAGCTTCTTGATATGCCACACCTGTCAGGTGGGTGGATTATCTTGGCAAGGGAGAAATTCTCACTAAGAGGGATGTAAACAAATTTGTCCACAAAATTTGAGAGAAACAAGCTTTTTGTGCGTATGGAACATTTCTGGGATCTTATATTTCAGCTCATGTTTTATTTATATTTTTGTTCAGTTTACATTATTACTCTATTGTTACACATTTACAATATAAAATGTACAATACTACAATAATACAATATTACATTGTGTGTGTGAGTGTAGAGTGAGTGTGTTATAGTGTGTGTGCATATGCGTGTGTGTGTATGTGTGTGTGTGTGCGTGTCTCTTCACAGTCCGTGTTGTGCCATGAGGTGTTGTTTTTTCTGTTTTTTTAAATCTGATTTTACTGCTCGCTTGAGTTTCTTGATGTGGAAGATGTTGTCATGGTTCTATGTAATACTGTGCGTTTCCCATAGTCTGCTTTGGACTTGGGGACTGTGAAGAGACCCCTGGTGGTATGTCTTGTGGGGTATGTATGGGTGTCTGAGCTGTGTTAGCTGTTTGAACAGACAGTTCACTGCTTTCACTACGTCAATACCTCTCACAAAGACATGTGTTTCCTCCCCTGAGTCAGAGAGGAGCAGAGAGGAGAACAGAACTAAATTATCTCTTGTGAGGGGCAATGGGGGGTCATATTCTCCTCTCATTTAGCCCTCATATTGTTTTTTGTTCCACTCTTTTCAGCCATTTATTCAAGGGAAGCAGTTTATAAGGCTTTGTTTTGGTAAATGTCTACAGCCACATCAGACCAAGGATATGAGTTGAACTCAAGGGAGTGGCAGATAGATCAGAATCCTGATAACTGTCGGCACACTTAAGCATTTCCCTCTCTCGTACACTGAATATGGATGGTGTGCTACTTAGCACAGTTGTTTGGTTGTTATTGGCGACTGGGTTTGTAGTTCTGACAGGGAGACGAGGCTCCTCTGTAGTGTCCTTAGTCTGGGATAATTAGAATTGCAGATGTAGTCTTCTGTAGACGTTCGTTTCAACAAACTCAAGGTTCTCCTGTCTGCGGTGAATAGGTTTTGACTCAGAAACACTCTTGTACAGATAATTCACAAGAGCAAGGGCATATTTGTACGCACAAAGGACCTATTTTGTCTCACGCAGGCAGGTACGCTACCCATAGTACCACTGGCATCAATTGGACTGCCATGAAACCTGAATTGGTACAGAATACCCACCCCCGAAACACACACACACACATACACACACACTCACAACTGTATATGGAAGATATTTTCCAGTGCAATACAGTATCGTGTAAGAACTCATAAAGTGACATACTTTCTGGAGGGTGCTTCCAGTGGCTCATGATTTCCCAGGCACTGGAATGTTGCCATAAAAAGTAAACTTAATCTTGAGGCCGTTCCTTTATAGCTTGGTGGTTCAGATCTGTTTGTACTCCTCCCAGCCATGTTTGTTCACTGTCACGCCCAAGTAACATGCATGGCTTGGCAACGATAGACAGATTTAGCTTTACAGACAGCACATAAAAATAGGACTAGTGTTATGTATGTTGTTATTAATCTTCATATTTAAGCAAATTATGTAGGTTGTTGGTTACCTGGCATTCAACCGGCAACATTAAGTTCCCAAGGGGGGATGCTAACTGCAGTGCCAACATAATTTACCTGCCGATATGTGGTGGTAGCACACATACCAAGTGCATGGTTGGCAAAAGTTTGACAGGCATTATGCCTTTCATATGACAGAGCTATAGGCAGTAGGCAATAGGTCCTTCACATCTTACAAATTGTACTCAACAGCGTTTGTTGGGCGTACTCTCTGGCCTGGCCTGGCCTGACCTGAAGACCAAGAGCACAGTCCTTGCCGTGGGCTGTGTGGGTGGATGACAGGCAAAGCTGCAGCTTCAGTGTTTTTTTCTTCAAGAAGGATGACACTAGTTTGCACCAGAGACTTCACATGCCCTATAATGGTTGTGACCTCTTTTGGTTTACTTACTGTTTATTTGATCCGCGGGCTATATCAGGAAATAATTACTGTTGACACTTTTCTTTGAACCACCTGTGTGTAACACACTATGAATACATTATAAACCAATTTTTGAAATCCTATTGTTGATTCTTGTTGATATCTGGGTTAAAATGAGACATAAACTCTACATAGATGCAAATTCACTGAACCAGCTAAACTGTCAAAAATTATTCAGGGTTGAATTGAAATTGACCAAAAAAAACATATACTTAATAAAAGTTAATGGAAGTCGTTTAAATTATTTGTTCATTTCATTTTACCAAAAAAGTTCAGAATAAATCCAACACAATATGTTGCTTAAAATGTAAGTATATTTTATAAGGATAACCAAAGATAGAGAAAATTGATTTCATTTACTCCATTTTAATAACATTTTAAGTTCTGGAAACAACTTGCCACATGGCTCTGTTTTTAGAGGATTGTGGGTAATTCAACATTTGTAGACATTATGATTATTTTTCACAATGTTGTGTACACTGAGTGTACAAAATATTAAGAACACCTACCTAATATTGAGTACCCCCCCTCTACAAGTTGTTGAAAGTGTTCCACAGGGATACTGGGCCATGTTGACTCCAATGCTTCCCACGGTTCAAGTTGGCTGAATGTCCTTTGGGTGGTGGACCATTCTTGATACACACAGGAAACTGTTGAGCGTGAAAAAGCCAGAAGCGTTGCAGTTCTTGACACAAACCTGTGCGCTTGACACCTACTACCATACTCCGCTCAAAGGTACTTAAATATTTTGTATGGCACACATACACAATCCATGTCTCAAGGCTTAAAAATCCTTATTTAACCTGTCTCGTCCCCTTCATCTACACTGATTGAAGTGGATTTAACAAGTGACATCAATAAGGGATCGTAGCTTTCACCTGGATTCACCTGGTCAGTCTAAGTCATTGAAAGAGCAGGTGTTCTTAATGTTTTGTACACTCAGTGTACATGTTTGAAGAAAGACAAGTATATGTGTGCATTCGGAAAGTATTCAGACCACTTGACTTTTTCCACATTATGTTACATTACAGCCTTATTCTAAAATTGATTAAATTGTTTTTTTTCCCCTCACTCTCCACACAACACCCCATAATGATAAAGCAAAAATAGGTTTTTAGAAATTTTAACAAATGTATTAATAATAGAAAACTGAAATATCACAATTACATACATATTCAGACTCTTTACTCAGTGCTTTGTTTAAGCACTTTTGCTGCCTATTGAAATCACTGGCCACTTTAAGAAATGGAACACTAGTCACCTTAATCACGTTTACATAATAATAATATGCCATTTAGCAGACGCTTTTATCCAAAGCGACTTACAGTCATGCGTGCATACATTTTTACGTATGGGTGGTCCCGGGGATGGAACCCACTACCCTGGTGTTACAAGCGCCATGCTCTACCAATTGAGCTACAGAGGACCATATCTTGCACTACTCATCTCATATGTATATACTGTATTCTATTCTATAATATTCTACTGTATCTTAGTCCATGCCGCTCTGTCATTGCTTGTCCATATATGTATATATTCTTAAATTCCATTCCTTACTAGATTTGTGTGTATTGGGTATATGTTGTGAAATTGTTAGATACAGTGGGGGAAAAAAGTATTTAGTCAGCCACCAATTGTGCAAGTTCTCCCACTTAAAAAGATGAGAGAGACCTGTAATTTTCATCATAGGTACACGTCAACTATGACAGACAAAATGAGAAAACAAAATCCAGAAAATCACATTGTAGGATTTCTAATGAATTTATTTGCAAATTATGGTGGAAAATAAGTATTTGGTCAATAACAAAAGTTTCTCAATACATTGTTATATACCCTTTGTGTCACGATCGTTACAGGAAGCGGACCAAGGCGCAGCGTGATAGGCGTACATTCTTTATTGAAGTACACAACACGAATCAAAACAATAAACCAAACGATACGTGAAGTCCTGGGTTAAACACAAAACCTTTCGGAACAAGATCCCACAATAAACTAGTGCCAAAAGGCTGCCTAAGTATGGGCCCCAATCAGAGACAACGAGCTACAGCTGTCTCTGATTGGGAACAACCCTGGCCAACATAGATATAAATGATCTAGAACAAAACATAGAAAACTATTACATAGAACCTACACACCCTGGCTCAACATTAAAGAGTCCCCAGAGCCAGGGCGTGACACTTTGTTGGCAATGACACAGGTCAAACGTTTTCTGTAAGTCTTCACAAGGTTTTCACACACTGTTGCTGGTATTTTGGCCCATTCCTCCATGCAGATCTCCTCGAGAGCAGTGATGTTTTGGGGCTGTCGCTGGACAACACAGACTTTCAACTCCCTCCAAAGATGTTCTATGGGGTTGAGATCTGGAGACTGGCTAGGCCACCCCAGGACCTTGAAATGCTTCTTACGAAGCCACTCCTTCGTTGCCCGGGCGGTGTGTTTGGGATCATTGTCATGCTGAAAGACCCAGCCACGATTCATCTTCAATGCCCTTGCTGATGGAAGGAGGTTTTCACTCAAAATCTCACGATACATGGCCCGATTCATTCTTTCCTTTACACGGATCAGTCGTCCTGGTCCCTTTGCAGAAAAACAGCCCCAAAGCATGATGTTTCCACCCCCATGCTTCACAGTAGGTATGGTGTTCTTTGGATGCAACTCAGCATTCTTTGTCCTCCAAACACGACAAGTTGAGTTTTTACCAAAAAGTTATATTTTGGTTTCATCTGACCATATGACATTCTCCCAATCCTCTTCTGGATCATCCAAATGCACTCTAGCAAACTTCAGACGGGCCTGGACATGTACTGGCTTAAGCAGGGGGACACAACTGCAGGATTTGAGTCCCTGGCGGCGTAGTGTGTTACTGATGGTAGGCTTTGTTACTTTGGTCCCAGCTCTCTGCAGGTCATTCACAAGGTCCCCCCGTGTGGTTCTGGGATTTTTGCTCACCGCTCTTGTGATCATTTTGACCCCACGGGGTGAGATCTTGCGTGGAGCCCCAGATCGAGGGAGATTATCAGTGGTCTTGTATGTCTTCCATTTCCTAATAATTGCTCCCACAGTTGATTTCTTAAAACCAAGCTGCTTACCTATTGCAGATTCAGTCTTCCCAGCCTGGTGCAGGTCTACAATTTTGTTTCTGGTGTCCTTTGACAGCTCTTTGGTCTTGGCCATAGTGGAGTTTGGAGTGTGACTGTTTGAGGTTGTGGACAGGTGTCTTTTATACTGATAACAAGTTCAAACAGGTGCCATTAATACAGGTAACGAGTGGAGGACAGAGGAGCCTCTTAAAGAAGAAGTTACAGGTCTGTGAGAGCCAGAAATCTTGCTTGTTTGTAGGTGACCAAATACTTATTTTCCACCATAATTTGCAAATAAATTCATAAAAAATCCTACAATGTGATTTTCTGGATTTTTTTCTCTCAATTTGTCTGTCATAGTTGACGTGTACCTATGATGAAAATTACAGGCCTCTCTCATCTTTTTAAGTGGGAGAACTTGCACAATTGGTGGCTGACTAAATACATTTTTTCCCCACTGTATTACTTGTTAGATATTACTGCACTGTCGGAGCTAGAAGCACAAGCATTTCGCTACACGAATAACATCTGCTAAACACGTGTTTGTGACAAATAAAATGTGATTTGATTTTGGCAGCGATTAGAGCCTTGAGTCTTCTTGAGTATGATGCTTGGCACACCTTTATTTGGGGAGTTTCTCCCATTCTTCTCTGCAGATCCTTTCAAGCTCTGTCAGGTTAGATGGGGAGCGTCGCTGAACAGCTATTTCCAGGTCTCTCCAGAGATGTTCGATCGGGTTCAAGTCCAGGCTCTGGCTGGGCCACTCAAGGACATTCAGAGACTTGTCCTGAAACCACTCCTGCGTTGTCTTGGCTGTGTGCTTAGGGTGGTTGTCCTGTTGGAAGGTGAACCTTCTCCCCAGTCTGAGGTCCTGAGCGCTCTGGGGCAGGTTTTCATCAAGGATCTCTCTGTACTTTGCTCCGTTCATCTTTCCCTCGATCCTGACTAGTCTCCCAGTCCCTGCCGCTGAAAAACATTCCCACAGCATGATGCTGCCACCACCATGCTTCACCGTAGGGATGGTGCCAGGTTTCCTCCAGACATGATGCTTGGCATTCAGGCCAAAGAGTTCAATCTTGGTTTCATCAGACCAGAGAATCTTGTTTCTCATGGTCTGAGAGTCCTTTAGGTGCCTTTTGGCAAACACCAAATGGGCTGTCATGTGCCTTTTACTGAGGAGTGGCTTCTGTCTGGCCACTCTACCATAAAGGCCTGATTGGTGGAGTTCTGCAGAGATGGTTGTCCTTCTGTAAGGTTCTCCCATCTCCACAGAGGAACTCTGAAGCTCTGTCAGAATGACCATCGGGTTCTTGGTCACCTTACTGACCAAGGCCTTTCTACCCGATTGCTCAGTTTGGCCGGGCGGCCAGCTCTAGGAAGAGTCTTGGTGGTTCCAAACTTCTTCCATTTAAGAATGATGGAGGCCACTGTGTTCTTGGGGACCTTCAATGCTGCAGAAATGTTTTGGTTACCCTTCCCCAGATCTGTGCCTCGACACATTCCTGTCTCGGAGCTCTCCAGACAATTCCTTCGACCTCATGGCTTGGTTTTTGCTCTGACATGCACTGTCAACTATGGGACCTTATATAGACAGCTGTGTGCCTTTCCAAATCATGTCCAATCAATTGAATTTACCACAGGTGGACTCCAATCAAGTTGTAGAAACATCTCAAGGATCATCAATGGAAACAGGATGCACCTGAGCTCAATTTCGAGTCTCATAGCAAAGGTCTGAATACTTACGTGAATAAGGTTTTTATTTTTATATTTTGTAAATTTGCAAACATTTCTAAAAACCTGTTTTCACTATGTTATTATGGGCTATTGTGTGTAGATTTATGAGGATTCTTTTTATTTAATCAATTTTAGAATAAGGCTGTAAAGTAACAAAATGTGGAAAAAGTCAAGGGGTCTGAATACTTTCCAAATGCACTGTATATATTAGTATTAAGCAGCTTGTTGTGCCATGAGGTGTAATGGATCATGATGAACGGATATCAAAACCGTCAGGCAAATTGACGTTCAATGATAGGACCACCTAATTCCACCATCAACACTCTTAATGACAGGCACTGGATTACTTACCATTAGGCAGAAGAGGCAATTGCATCATCAATGGGCCTCATGGGCTGGGCATAATTATTACTTTTTATAAATGATAATACAAAAAATACAAAATAAAATATTAAAATAATCTGTTTTTTTGCACTGTTGAGTCTCAATCGGTGGAAGGTGTCAGAGCTACAGCAGTGTTTGTCAGACCAGAAGAAATCTCGAAAATCGGTCTTCTCACGAAAACGTCTGTAGCGTTTGAACGGTTTGGCCTAACACATAATACCAATTAATACCCCTCTATGGACAGATGAGTGTCACGCCCTGGCTCTGGGACTCTGTTATGTTGAGCCAGGGTGTGTAGTTTCTATGATTTTGTGTTCTAGGCTCATTATCAAAACAGGCTCATTATCCAGCCTGTTTTGCCACAGTGTTTGTGGGATCTTGTTCCGTGTATGTTTTGTGTCTGTTACTAAGGACTTCACGTATCGTTTTGTTGTTTTGTTTCGTGTGGTGAATCAATTAAAAGTATGTTCACTCATCACGCTGCGCATTGGTCCACTTCCTCCAACGATCGTGACAGAAGATCCCACCATAACTGGACCAAGCAGCGTGTCCAGGAGCCAACGCCAGAGGTGAATCTAGCGGATATCCACATCGACTGGGTCAAGCAGCGTGTCCAGGAGCCAACGCCAGAGAGGACTCTAGCGGATATCCACCTCGACTGGGTCAAGCCGCGTGAGGAGGAGAGAGGTCGGACTTGGGAGCAGAGGCTGGAGAGTCTGGCGAGAGCCATGGAGGCCATAGCCACGGGGGAGAGACGAACCCAATACATTTTTAGGGGGGGGCTCACACCGTGGACGACAGGACTGCTGGAGGCAGATAAGGGGCGAGTTAGTGGACGAGGAGAGAAGGCCACCGGGTTACGGGAGCCATTGGCGAGTAGAGGAAAGGATAATGTAGAGGCACGGCGAGAGGTACTGAGGTGTGTTGCCAGTCCGGTCCGGCCCGTTCCTGATCCCCGGGTAAGGCCAGTGGTGTGTGTTCCCAGTGCGGTCCGGCCTGTTCCTGTCCCTCGCACCAAGCCTGTGATGCGCGTTGCCAGCCCGGTCCGGCCTGTTCCTGCCTCTCGCACCAAGCCGATGGTGCGCGTCGCCAGCCCGGCCCGGCCTGTTCCTGCTCCCCGCACCAAGCCAATGGTGCGCGTCGCCAGCCCGGCCCGGCCTGTTCCTGCTCCCCTCACCAAGCCTGTGGTGCGCGTCGTCAGTCCGGCACAGCCCGTGCCTGGGTCACCGGTGCCTGGTCAGGTACCGGTCAGCTGCTCCACATCGGAGCCTAAGCAATCCGCTCCACCGATGTCCAGTCCAGCTCCAGCCAGCGGGGCCAGACCGGACCAGGGGTGCTACGGGGGGATTGTTGGAGGGTGGTGGTCAAGCCCGGAGCCGGAACCGCCTCCGAGGAGGAATGCCCACCCGGCCCTCCCCTGTTCGGTTTATGTTTGGCGCGATTGCAGTCCGCGCCTTTGGGGGGGGGTACTGTCACGCCCTGGCTCTGGGACTCTGTTATGTTGAGCCAGGGTGTGTAGTTTCTATGATTTTGTGTTCTAGGTTCATTATCTAGCTGATGTGTTTTCTATGTTGGCCGGTGTGGTTCTCAATCAGAGGCAACGTGAATCAGCTGTTGATTGTTGTCTCTGATTGGGAACCATACTTAGGCAGCCTGTTTTGCCACAGTGTTTGTGGGATCTTGTTCCGTGTATGGTTTGTGTCTGTTACTAAGGACTTCACGTATCGTTTTGTTGTTTTGTTTCGTGTGGTGAATCAATTAAAAGTATGTTCACTCATCACGCTGCGCATTGGTCCACTTCCTCCAACGATCGTGACAATGAGACTCTCACTCTCGTGAGAAGACACGATGGTGTTCTCCGTTGTGCTCTATGATGCCCACAAATGTCACGGAACTCATCTGAAGGTAACCCAGTATCGGGCCGAATAATTTATGGAAGTGAATAGGGCATTTCCACGTCAAAGTTATACAGGTAATTCCACAGTAAAGATTATTATTATAATTATATATATTTTTATATATACCTAAAGGGGTCCTAAAATTCAAAATCAAATAGCTAAGTTATCCTTGGTATGACAATTCCATATGTTCAGTAGCTTAGTGGTAGTCTCGCGTTGCCATACCTCCAAAATCACGTCGCTGTCACCCCTCTCTTGGAGTTCTAGAGAATTTTGTATTGCAAAAATGTTTTGAATGGTCTGCTGGTTCCCAGCACCAAGATTCTGATTGGCAGTTACATATCAAGAACCCTCTCATGCCCGTTGGTCAGTAGTGTAAAGTACTTAAGTTAAAATACTTTAAAGTACTACTTAAGTCGGTTTTTGGGGTATCTGTACTTTACTTTACTATTTATATTTTTGACTACTTTTACTTTTACTCCACCACATTCCTAAAGAAAATAATGTACTTTTTACTCCATACATTTTCGCTGACACACAAAAGTACTAGTTACATTTTGAATGCTTAGCAGGACAGGGAGATGGTCCAATTCACGCACTTATCAAGAGAACATCCCTGGCATCGCTACTGCCTCTGATCTGACGGACTCACTAAACACAAATGCTTCCTTTGTAAATGCTGTCTGAGTGTTGGAGTATGCCCCTGTCTATCAATAAATTAAAAAACAAGAAAATGGTGCCGTCTGGTTTGCATAATATAAGGAATTTGAAATGATTTATACTTTTACTTTTACTTTTGATACTTAAGTATATTTTAGCAATTACATTTACTTTTGATACTTAAGTATATTTAAAACCAAATACTTTCAGACTTTAATCTAGTGAGCACTATTGGAGCTTCGCCCAAGCAAGGCATTTGATTGGTTTGACGAGTAGCGAGGCATTACTAATTTATACCTGGTTTCCACCAATATTTAGCTATTTTTCTGCCATGAACTTCACCAGGCTTACCCGTAGTAGGGAAGCCTTGTTCTCAACAAGGCTAGCTTAGTAGAAACCCAGCCCTTAGACTCTAGGGGGATACAATATGCATTTATTTAGTCAAAACAGCCATGCAATCTCCATAGACAAACATTGGCAGTAGAATGGCCTTACTGAAGAGCTCAATGACTTTCAACGTGGCACCATCATAGGATGCCACCTTTCCAACAAGTCAGTTCGTCAAATTTCTGCCCTGCTAGAGCTGCTCTGGGCAACTGTAAGTGCTGTTATTGTGAAGTGGAAACGTATAGGAGTAACAACGGCTCAGCCGCGAAGTGGTAGGCCACACAGAACGGGACCGCAGAGTGCTGAAGGGCGTAGCGCGTAAAAATCGTCTGTCCTCGGGTGGCAACACTCACTACCGGGTTCCACACTGCCTCTGGAAGCAACGTCAGCACAAGAACTGTTCGTCGGGAGTTTCATGAAATGGGTTTCCATGGCTGAGCAGCCGCACACAAGCATAAGATCACCATGCGCAATGCCAAGTGTCGGCTGGAGTGGTGTAAAGCTCACCGCCATTGGACTCTGGAGCAGTGGAAATGCGTCCTCTGGAGTGATGAATCACGCTTTACCATCTGGCAGTCCGACAGACGGATCTGGGTTTGGCGATGCCAGGAGAACGCTACCTGTCCCAATGCATAGTGCCAAGTATAAAGTTTGGATGAGGGGGAATAATGGTCTGGGACTGGTTTTCATGGTTCGGGCTATGGCCCCTTAGTTCCAGTGAAGGGAAATCTTAACGCTACAGCATACAATGACATTCTAGACGATTCTGTACTTCCACGATTCGCTTATGCTCTTGTGGCTAAATTAAAAGGTAATATGTTTTTACTGTTAAATTACGTCTTTACTATAAAACCCATTAAAACATTTTGTGCACGCACATGGGGTGGGGTGGGGGGGGTGGGGGGGCTTAGACTGGCCTCTGTGCTGGGTCCTCCAAATATAGTGACAGAGGCAAATGCAGCACATCGCACTGCAGTTCTACCTTCTGTTACTGCAGATGGATTACGCACTGAACTCAACAAATGCCAGCCAAAGCTGGTAAATGGCAAATGAACAAACACATTGAAACCTCTTAGATGTAAAGTCCCCTGTTTAGGGGACCTGCTTGGTTCTGGTACCGGTTCCGACCTACATTTTCGCTTATAAATCAATGTGGACACCTTAGATGGAAATGGCTTGCGTTGAGCGATAGCCCTGGTTTCCACTGACACAGAGTATATTTTCTGAGCCTGTAACCACTTGAAGCTGGGAGGTAACTCCTACCATTTTATTCACTCTTCCGACTGTCCATCAACTCCTGGCTGAACCCTATGTCACAGCCACTGACAAAGCACATGCCTGCAATCCTTACATTGTAGCACAGCAGGAGAGAGTGGTTTCATCACGGTAGCACATTTAGAGATCGATTTATAGCCATTCATCTAAAATAATTCATAGATAAAAAATAAATAAAAAACACTTTCTGTTTGTCAAGATTAATATAAGATGAAAGGTGAGTTCCTAATGAGTTCAGCTCTGTGAGACTTTCACAGTGATGTGGGCAGACGTTTTGATCAAGAGAAACCTTCAGAAAATATGCACATTTTCTCTAACACTAAACATACAAATATGTATTTTACAGTTATAAGGAAGGTGACATAATAATAATATGCCATTTAGCAGACGCTTTTATCCAAAGCGACTTACAGTCATGTGTGCATACATTTTTACGTATGGGTGGTCCCGGGGATCGAACCCACTACCCTGGCGTTACAAGAGCCATGCTCTAGCAATTGAGCTACAGAGGACCACAAATTATAACATTTTATTAACATTTTATAGTTAGTCGTTTTCTAATTTGATTATACTATATTTAGAAAAAATATAAGTCATTTCAAGCATTATTCAAACAGTTTTGTTGAATAGGAAATACATTATATAAAATATTTCATATTTTTATCATATTTGTACTATGTACCTGAGTTGGTGTCCTCAAAAAAGTGACTACAGCTCAGCAATTTATAACTATTTTTTCCAGAAAGGTGAGATTTTAACCTTTCTTGGAGTATGCAGCATTACATGATAAATAATTACTTTTGGAGATTACGTAGATTACATTTTCGATTACATTTAGTTACATTTAACTTTAAACAACGTTAAACATTAAGATGCAATCACTGAAAGTAACTAATCAGAGAAATGAAGTAAAACTCATATATCTTTGTGGTCCTCTGTAGCTCAGCTGGTAGAGCACGGCGCTTGTAACGCCAAGATAGTGGGTTCGATCCCCGGGACCACCCATACACAAAAAATGTATGCACGCATGACTGTAAGTCGCTTTGGATAAAAGCGTCTGCTAAATGGCATATTATTATCTTTATATTATCAGTAAAACCAACTTATTTTTACGGCTATTCTTATTTCCCTGGACTTACTTTAATTGTTTACATTTGAATAACATATTCAAGTGTTTTTACTCAAAATCATAGGAAATTACATCTACTCAATAATATTGTGTGTAAATTGTTGCCTTAATGTTTTAAAAGTAGATTCAACACCTCATTTTCTACAGTGTACTTTGATCCAATGCGATTAGGTTGATAAAGTAAGTTGTGATAACAAGGAAACTAATTTCACTCAACCACTTTTTGCCCAGAGGCAAGGTCCCTGTTGCACATCCCCACCGTTTACTGTAATGTAGGTGCTGCCCTATAGAGGTAATTCCCCAAAATTTCTGCAAACAAAATAAATATTCAATGTTTCTCATTATTCTCCAAGCTGATTCATCTGAGGTAATATTCGGGTCCATGGCACGCTGGAGAGTGAGATATGAGGAGAGAATAATGAGAGTGGAGTTACTGTTGGGAGAGAGAACGAGCTTTGGGGACAATGTAGGGTAGAGTACATCTGTGGAAAGTGAGTATTTAACAAGAAAGTACTGGGAGAATGCTGAAAGAGTGTTTAGAGAGTGAGTTTTGGCAGAACAAATATTTATGAGCATTGCATTGCAGGAATGAGTGACTGAGCTGAGAGCGTAGCCACTGTTGGGATAGTGAGAATTTGAAGCGGGAGTGTTGCAAGCGTGTTGCTTTTCCCTAAACTTGTGAAATGTGTCAGCATTCCTCATCACTGGGATTGTCAGCTGCTTTGGGGATTCATTAGCATACCAGCATCTGAGATGTATCCACTGCAGTGTTATGTGTGACTCTCCCCTCTCCCTCAATCTACAGGCTTCTAGTACCCAGCATTTAACTTGGGGGTGGTAGTGATATATACAGTGCCTTCGAAAAGTATTCAGACCCCTTGACTTTTTCCACATTTTGTTACGTTACAGCCTTATTCTAAAATGGATTAAATAAAACATTTTCCTCATCAATCTACACACAATACCCCATTAAATATAAAAAACAGAAATACTTTATTTACAAGTATTCAGACCCTTTGCTATGAGACTCGTAATTGAGCTCAGGTGCATCCTGTTTCCATTGATCATCCTTGAGATTTTTCTACAACTTGATTAATTCAATTGATTGGACATGATTTGGAAAGGCACACACCTGTCTACATAAGGTCCCTCAGTTGACAGTGCACGTCAGAGCAAAAGCCAAGCCATGAGGTCGAAGGAATTGTCCGTAAAGCGCCGAGACAGGATTGTGTCGAGGCACAGATCTGGGGAAGGGCACCAAAAAATGTATGCAGCATTGACGGTCCCCAAGAACACAGTGGCCTCCACCATTTTTAAATGGAAGAAGTTTGGAACCACCAAGACACTTCCTAGAGCTCCTTGGTCACACACACCAATGATGGGTTTGGCCTTCGAAAGAACGATGCATTTGCAGAAAATACCTCATCCCTACTGTGAAATATGGTGGTGGATCTTTTATGTTTTGGGGCTATTTTGCTTCCACTGGTCCTTGGGCCCTTGTTAAGGTCAACAGCAAAATGAACTTTACCAAGTACCAGGACATTTTAGCCAAAAACCTGTTTGCCTCTGCCAGGAGGCTGAAACTTAGCCGCAACTGAATCTTCCAGCAAGACAATAACCCCAAGCATACATCAAAATCCACAAAGAAACGGTTAATGGACCACAAAATCAAAATCGCTCGTTGTCTCTGATTGGGGACCATACTTAGGTAGCCTATTGGCGCTAGTGGGTTGTGGGATCTTGTTCCGTGTTTAGGTATGTTGTGTTGTGCTGCCTTGGACTTCACGTTTCGTTTTGTTTGTTATTTTGTCGTTGTGTTTGATATTTAATAAACATGTACGCATATCACGCTGCGCCTTGGTCCGTCCCGTCTGTAAGCAAACGTGACAGAAGATCCCACCAAACGAGGACCAAGCAGCGTGTTCAGGAGCAAACGCCGGGAATTCAACAGGAGGTTACATTAGTAGATGTCCTCCTCGGTTGGCTTAGTGCGGGAAGCAGGAACGGGCCGGACCGGACTGGCGACACGCACCACTTGCTTGGTGCGACGGGCGGGACTGGGTTCCCTTATTAACCCCCGCTCCTTCTGCTGCCTAACCAGCTCCTCTCGCCGTGCCTCTACACTTTCCTTCTCCCTTATAGCCTCCTGTAGTGCCTCCCTCTGACCGAATAACTCCTGCTCCCTCTAAACCAATAGCCCCCGTAACATGGTGGCCTCCTCTCCTAACCTGCAGACCCGCCCTTTAATGGCCTCCTGCTGCCTCGTTGTCCACACCGTGAGCCCCCCCCAAAAAAATTATTGGGGTTGCCTCTCGGGTCTCCGTCGTCGGCACTGTTGGCGCCGTTTCTCCTCTCCTACCTGGGCATCCTCCTTCATCGCCTTCCGGTAACGGACGGCCTCCTCCTAGTGGTGCGCGTCGCCAGCCCGGCCCGGCCTGTTCCTGCCCCTCACACCAAGCTAGTGGTGCGCGTCGCCAGCCCGGCCCGGCCTGTTCCTGTCCCTCGCACCAAGTCAGTGGTGCGCGTCGCCAGACCGTTCCGGCCTGTTCCTGTCCCTCGCACCAAGCCAGTGGTGCGCGTCGCCTGCCCGGCCCGGCCTGTTCCTGTCCCTCGCACCAAGACAGTGGTGCGCGTCGCCGGCCCGGCCTGTTCCTGCCCCTCGCACCAAGCCAGTGGTGCGTGTGTCCAGTCCGGCACGGCCCGTGCCTGTTCCACCGGTGCCTGATCCAGCTCCGGTCAGCTGCTCCACTCCGGAGCCAGAGCAGTCCGCTCCACCGGGGTCCAGTCCAGATCCGGTCAGCGGCTCCACTCCGGAGCCAGAGCAGTCCGCTCCACCGGTGCCCAGTCCAGCTCCGGTCAGCGGCTCCAGTCCGGTGCCTGTGCAGTCCGCTCCACCGGTGCCTGGTCCAGCTCCGGTCAGCGGCTCCAGTCCAGACCCAGACGTCAGCCCCTCTCCAGGTTCGGGGTCTCCCACACCAGGGTCCAGACAGGGCTTGGTACTTCGTGGGAGGAAGGAGAGGGGAAGCAGCGCGCCGAGGTCCAGACCAGACCAGGGGCGCAACAGGGAGGCGGAGAGTAAGTGGTCGTCACGCCCTGAGCCGCCTCCGAGGCAGAATGCCCACCCGGCCCCTACCCTGTTATGTTTATGTTGTGCGGTCGGAGTCCGCACCTTTGGGGGGGGTACTGTCACGCCCTGACTCTGGGGACTGGTATTTGTTGAGTCAGGGTGTGTATTTTCTGTGTGGTATGTTCTATGTTGTATTTTCTAGGTTTAGATCTAGATGTTCTAGATCTATGTTGGCCGGTGTGGTTCCCAATCAGAGGCAGCTGTCGCTCGTTGTCTCTGATTGGGGACCATACTTAGGTAGCCTATTGGCACTAGTGGGTTGTGGGATCTTGTTCCGTGTTTAGGTATGTTGTGTTGTGCTGCCTTGGACTTCACGTTTCGTTTTGTTTGTTATTTTGTCGTTGTGTTTGATATTTAATAAAGATGTACGCATATCACGCTGCGCCTTGGTCCGTCCCGTCTGTAAGCGAACGTGACACAGTCTTTTTTGCTCATCTTTGTCAAGGGATACAATAATTCCGGACTCCACTGTAGGTACATGGTGTAGGGTTTAAGAATTGCAAGTATCGACTGACAGCGATTCGATGTTGTCAGAGGTTCAACCCTCCCACAGTCGTCGCATCTCAGCTCCATTGAGATGGTATACTGTATATCGTGGAGTTGAGAAACTCCGCTAAACAGGCCCTAGACAACTTTGTAAAGAATCATCTACATGACTTAATTTACTATCTTCCAAAACGTAATTGGGAAGAACTGAATAGGCACTGGATAACTTTATAAGATTACCACAAATACTGTATATAGCAAGCGAGTAGCCACCACAGTTCATTCTAAAGATACTTTTATTCATCCTATATACCACGCAAATCTACACTTTGTAAATACCAGATATCTCTGGCAAGCAGCGAGGCATATTAATTTGATCATATTAAATTAAACATAGACAGTGCACCCACTGTAAACCAAAAAGTCATTTATCAGGCACAGTGAATCAAGGCTTGTTTTTTTTAGGTGGAAATCTAAATCAATGGTAATTGTTGCTTTTTCTTTACCTTAAGGCACAATTTTAGAGTGACAGATATAGTAATAGTTTATGAAACCATACTAAAAAGGACAATATGGAAAGTGTGACACTCTGGCTCCATGGACTTTGATTATTGAGCCAGGGTTGTTCATTTTCTTTTGGGTGTATTTCTATGTTGGTTTCTAGGTGTTCATTTCTATGTTGTGGTGGTTCTTGATTATTCATGTGACTCCCAATCGGAGGTAACGAGTGACAGCTGTCGGCTCGTTATCTCTGATTGGGAGCCATATTTAAACTGTTGTGGTTGCACTGTGTTTTTGTGGGTTTTTGTTCCGTGTTTCAGTCTATGTACTGTTGGACTTCACGTTTCGTCGTTGTTTATTGTTTTTTCGTGTTGCACTTTATTAAATAAAGTCATGTTCACTCAAAACGCTGCGCTTTGGTCTACTCCATTTGAAGACGACCGTGACAGAAAAACCCACCACAAAAAGACCAAGCAGCGTGTCAAGCGGCAACAGGACCTACCTACACAGGATTTATGGACTCCCATAAAGGATTCATGGACATGGGAGGAGATTCTGGATGGTAAGGGGCCTTGGGATCAACCGGGAGAATATCGCCGTCCTCGTGAAGAGCGGGAGGCAGCTAGAGCCGAGAGGCGGCGATATGAGGAGGCAGCACGGAGGCAAGGCTGGAAGCCCGAGAGTACTACCCAAGAATTTCTTGGGGAGGAAGCGCCAGGTATGGAGAGAACGCTGGTGGATGTCCTCCTCGGCTGGGGACATATTACGCAGGAGGAGGCCGTCCGGTACCGGAGGGCGATGAAGGGGGAGAACCTGGCAGGAGAGGAGCAACGGCATCAGCAGGGCCATCGTCGGAAGGACGAGAGGCAACCCCAAAAAAATTTTTGGGGGGGGCACATGGCTTGGGCGGCTGGGCAGCAGGAGGCTGCCACAGGGAGACGTGGAGAGAAGGCTATCGGATTACGGGAGCCATTGGCGAGTAGAGGAAGGGAAGTTGTTGCGGCACGGCGTGAGAGACTGATGTGTGTTACCAGTCCGGTCCGGCCCGTTCCTGATCCCCAGTTAAAGCCAGTGGTGTGTGTTCCCAGTACGGACCGGCCTGTTCCTACTCCACGCATCAAGCCCACGGTGTGCGTCGCCAGTCCAGCCCGGCCTGTTCCTGCTCCACGCACAGAACCTACGGTGTGCGTCGCCAGCCCAGCCCGGCCTGGTCCTGCTCCACGCACAGAACCTACGGTGTGCGTCGCCAGCCCAGCCCGGCCTGTTCCTGCTCCACGCACAGAACCTACGGTGTGCGTCGCCAGCCCAGCCCGGCCTGTTCCTGCTCCCCGCACAAACCCTACGGTGCGCGTCGCCAGCCCAGCCCGGCCTGTTCCTGCTCCACGCACAGAACCTACGGTGTGCGTCGCCAGCCCAGCCCGGCCTGTTCCTGCTCCACGCACAGAACCTACGGTGTGCGTCGCCAGCCCGACCCGGCCTGTTCCTGCCACTCGCACCAAACCTACGGTGCGCGTCGCCAGCCCGGTCCGGCCTGTTCCTTCTCCCCGCACTAGCCCTGAGATGCGTGTCCTCAGCCCGGTACCTCCAGTTCCGGCACCACGCACCAGGCCTACGGTGCGCCTCAGACGGCCAGAGTCTGCCGTCTGCCCAACGGCGCCTGAACTGCCCGTCTGCCCAACGGCGCTTGAACTGCCCGTCTGCCCAACGGCGCCTGAACTGCCTGTCTGCCCAACGGGGCCTGAACTGTCCGTCTGCCCAACGCCGTCTGAACTGCCCGTCTGCCCAACGGCGCCGGAACTGCCCGTCTGCCCAACGCCGTCTGAACTGTCCGTCTGCCAAGCGCCGCAGGAACTGCCCGTCTGTACTGAGCCTGCAAAGCCGCCCGTCTGCCATGAGCCTTCAGAGCCGTCCGCCAGACCGGAGCCGCTAGAGCTCTCCGCCAGACAGAATCATACACCAGCTATGGAATCAGCAGGAGCCGACGCAGCCCATACTAGACTGGAAGCCCAGGTTCGGGGCCAGCAAGAGCAGCTCCTGCAGATGGGAGCCGCCCTGCTGGAGGTGATGACCGCAATCCGAGGCTGGGGTCCGCCTCCACCGCCAGCCGCCCAGCCAGCACCATCAGCCAGCCATGAGCAGCCAGATCCGTCAACCAGCCATGAGCAGCCAGATCCGTCAGCCAGCCATGAGCAGCCAGATCCGTCAGCCAGCCATGAGCAGCCAGATCCGTCAGCCAGCCATGAGCAGCCAGATCCGTCAGCCAGCCATGAGCAGCGAGATCCGTCAGCCAGCCATGAGCAGCCAGATCCGTCAGCCAGCCATGAGCAGCCAGACCCGTCAGCCAGCCATGAGCAGCCAGATCCGTCAGCCAGCCATGAGCAGCCAGATCCGTCAGCCAGCCATGAGCAGCCAGACCCGTCAGCCAGCCATGAGCAGCCAGATCCGTCAGCCAGCCATGAGCAGCCAGATCCGTCAGCCAGCCATGGGCAGTCAGATCCGTCAGCCAGCCATGAGCAGCCAGATCCGTCAGCCAGCCATGAGCCGTCCAGCCAGGATCCGCCAGAGCCGTCCAGCCAGGATCCGCCAGAGCCGTCCAGCCAGGATCCGCCAGAGCCGTCCTGCCAGGATCCGCCAGAGCCGTCTAGCCAGGATCCGCCAGAGCCGTCTAGCCAGGATCCGCCAGAGCCGTCCAGCCAGGATCCGCCAGAGCCGTCCAGCCAGGATCCGCCAGAGCCGTCCAGCCAGGATCCGCCAGAGCCGTCCAGCAAGGATCCGCCAGAGCCGTCCAGCCGGGATCCGCCAGAGCCGTCCAGCCCGGATCCGCCAGCCAGCCAGGATCAGCCAGAGCCAACCAGCCAGGATCCGCCATTCAGTCCGGAGCTGCCCCTTAGTCCGGTGCTGCCCCTTAGTCCGGTGCTGCCCCTTAGCCCGGTGCTGCCCCCTTAGTCCGGTGCTGCCCCTTAGCCCGGTGCTGCCCCTTAGCCCGGTGCTGCCCCTTAGTCCGGTGCTGCCCCTGAGTCCGGTGATGCCTCTTAGTCCAGTGCTGCCCCTTAATCCTGTGGGGGTTTAGTTGGGGGGTGGTCATTTGGAGGAGGCTACGTAAGCGGGTAGTGACTATGGTGGGGTGGGGACCACGACCAGTGCCAGAGCCGCCACCATGGACAGACGCCCACCCAGACCCTCCCCTAGACTGTATGCTGGTGCGCCCGGAGTTCGCACCTTTAGGGGGGGGTACTGTGACACTCTGGCTCCATGGACTTTGATTATTGAGCCAGGGTTGTTCATTTTCTTTTGGGTGTATTTCTATGTTGGTTTCTAGGTGTTCATTTCTATGTTGTGGTGGTTCTTGATTATTCATGTGACTCCCAATCGGAGGTAACGAGTGACAGCTGTCGGCTCGTTATCTCTGATTGGGAGCCATATTTAAACTGTTGTGGTTGCACTGTGTTTTTGTGGGTTTTTGTTCCGTGTTTCAGTCTATGTACTGTTGGACTTCACGTTTCGTCGTTGTTTATTGTTTTTTCGTGTTGCACTTTATTAAATAAAGTCATGTTCACTCAAAACGCTGCGCTTTGGTCTACTCCATTTGAAGACGACCGTGACAGAAAGAACAGATCTGAGCCAGATCTGTACGAGTCAGGTTGGCACAATAGTGTGAAAAGGGTATAGAGATTTTCCATTCTTTAATTAAATGTCTTGCTTCAGTTTGACATCAGTCACACCTGCAGGCCAATAAAATACAAGAGAGCTAAATCATATAGTGCCAAATGACATAATAGCCTACAGGGCATACAACAGAATAATGTGGGCATTCATCCACTTCAAGTGGAACTTAAACATTTATCCCAACGTTGAGGATTAGGCTACCCTGCCAAGCAGTGACAGAGAAACAACAGAAGTGGTTGTCTTTCCCCACTCCCCATATCAACGTGGTTTTCACACAGAGAATAATAATGGAAGCCAGTCAGGCCACATTCTGTGAGTGACAGTACAAGCTGCTAATCCCTTGGTATGATTTGGTGACAGGGGAGAGTGCTAATCCTTCGATACGATTCAGTGCCAGTGAGGACTGCTTAATCCCTTGGCACAAGTCTGATGGAACTCTTTAGGAATAAAACATGAGCAAGCCAGGAACGAGGGCCAGTTGCTCCAAAGGACTTCCTGTTGTTATCTGGCAGCCATTGTGATAAATCAAAGGAGGGTTGTCAGCATCTTCTGTACTTCTTCCAGGTTAAAATTAATGTTTAATAAATCTCATTCCAACGTTTTGATCAAAAGATGAAGATCTATGGATTTTCCATGGATGGCATGCAAGAATGTCAGTGTGCTGTGGATGGCATGCAAGCCTTCGTGACAATGAAATAGGCTAAATAGAATAATAAATTAATGGATGTATTTACAGTGCATTCGGAAAGTATTCAGACCCCTTCACCTTTTCCACATTTTGTTGCATTACAGACTTATTCTAAAATGTATTAAATAAAAAAAATCATCATCAATCTACACATAATACCCCATAATGACAAAGCGAAAACAGGTTTTCAGAAATGTTTGCAAATTTGTTAAATATAAAAAACAGAAATACCTTATTTACATAAGTATTCAGACCCTTTGCTATGAGACTCTAAATTGAGCTCAGGTGTATCCTGTTTCCATTGATCATCCTTGAGATGTTTTTACAACTTGATTGGAGTCCACCTGTGGTAAATTCAATTGATTGGACATGATTTGGAAAGGCACAGACCTGTCTATATAAGGTCCCACAGTTGACAATGCATGTCAGGGCAAAAACCAAGCCATGAGGTCGAAGGAATTGTCCGTAGAGCTCTGAGACAGGATTGTGTCGAGGCATAGATCTGGGGAAGGGTACCAAAAAATGTCTGCAGCATTGAAGGTCCCCAAGAACACAGTGGCCTCCATCTTTCTTAAATGGAAGAAGGCACATGACAGACCGCTTTGATTTTGCCAAAAGGCACCTAAAGGACTCTCAGACCACGAGAAATAAGATTCTCTGGTCTGATGAAACCAAGATCACGTCTGTACGAAACCAGGCACCGCTCATCACCTGGCCAATGCCATCCCTACGGTGAAGAATGGTGGTGGCAGCATCATGCTGTGGGGATGTTTTTCAGCGGCAGGAAGACTAGTCAGGATCGTGGGAAAGATGAACAGAGCAAAGTACAGAGAGATCCTTGATGAAAACCTGCTCCAGAGCGCTCAGGACCTCAGACTGGTGTGAAGGTTCACCTTCCAACAGGACAACGACCCTAAGCACACAGCCAATACAACACAGGAGTGGCTTCGGGATAAGTCTCTGAATGTCCTTGAGTGGCCCTGCCAGAGCCCAGACTTGAACATCTCTGGAGAGACCTGAAAATAGCTTTTCAGCGACGCTCCCTATCCAACCTGACAGAGCTTGAGAGGATTTGCAGAGAAGAATGGGAGAAACTCCCCAAATACAGGTGTACCAAGCTTGTAACGTCCTACCCAAAAAGACTTGAGGCTGTAATCGCTGCCAAAGGTGTTTCAACAAAGTACTGAATAAAGAGTCTAAATACTTATGTAAATGTGAGATTTCAGTTTTTTATTTTTTTTATAAATTTGCCACAAAATCTAAAAACCTGTTTTTGCTTTGTCATTATGGGGTATTGTGTGTAGATTGATGAGGGAAAAAAAGAATTTAATCAATTTTAGAATAAGGCTGTAACGTAACAAAATGTGGAAAAAGGGGTCTGAATACTTTCCGAATGCACTGTATTAATTAATTGATTAATTAAATCTACATTCACCATAAAAGCAACTTCTTTCATCATCATATTTTGTTTAACCAATGTTACTTGATTTGAAATAACATAGAGGCACTGCACTGAAGACATTCACAGCCAAGCATCTTGCATGAGTTCTTGGAACAATGAATATTGGATGAACAAGCCATGATATATTTCCCTTGTTCTCATTTCCTTTGAAATCCCAGGAATCCACTGTTGAATCTCATAACCCAGAACATTGGTGGTCAATAGTTTGGATCAATATGGCACCACATAATTGCAACAGCCTTCCACGCGGGCATTACAAATGTCTCCCCAGGGCTTAGTGGGAACCATAAAAATGTTGACAACAAGGAGAGAGTGCACTTGAAAGAGGTTTTTCCCTCAATCTTATTTTTATAGCCTCTGTATAGATGTATGTTAACACTTGACCTTTGAAAGGATCCCTTTCTGTCATCTTTCTCTGTCAGTTTATGTTGACAGTTACAGACACAAAGCCTTTAAGGAAGCAATATCATATTACAACATTTCACTGCTGTTTCGGGCTGCAAATGGCCATATTCATGCCCATAGGGGGCACAGGGGCACGTGCCCCCTCAGATTTGTCCTGTAAAAAATGTATTTAATTGTTGTAGTTGTTTCTCTGTAATAGCCACCTAGCAGTTGTATGAAGATGACTTTAGCTAGCACAGATAGGTTTCCAATTTCCCAACCTCATAACTAGCTACCAAGAAGCCATTTCAGGCTATCAAGTTAGAGGAGCTAGCTTGTCTAACTACAGTGAGGGAAAAAAGTATTTGATCCCCTGCTGATTTTGTACATTTGCCCACTGACAAAGAAATGATCAGTCTATAATTTTAATGGTAGGTTAATTTGAACAGTGAGAGACAGAATATCAACAAAAAAATCCAGAAAAACGCATGTCAAAAATGTTATAAATTGATTTGCATTTTAATGAGGGAAATAAGTATTTTAGCTGGCATGCCTTTTAGCTGGCACTGTATCTTAGCTGGCATGCCTGCTGGCAAAGTTGGTAGACGTTAGAAAAGCAAACAATAACTAAATGTACTGAATAAGACTCACATTCCTTTAAATCTTTACCCAGATTTTTGCAGAGATGCAGAGAAGCATCTATATATACAGTACCAGTCAACGGTTTGGACACACCTACTCATTCAAAGGTTTTTCTTTATTTTCCCTATTTTCTACATTGTAGAATAATAGTGAAGACATCAAAACTATGAAATAACACTAATGGAATCATGTAGTAACCAAAAAAGTGTTAAACAAATCAAAATATATTTTAGATTTTAGATTATTCAAAGTAGCCGCCCTTTGCCTTGATGACAGCTTTGCACACTCTTGCCATTCTCTCAACCAGCTTCAACTGGATTGCTTTTCCAACAGTCTTGAAGGAGTTCCCACATATGCTGAGCACTTGTTGGCTGCTTTTCCTTCACTTTGCGGTCCAACTAATCCCAAACCATCTCAATTGGGTTGAGGTCGGGTGATTGTGGAGGCCAGGTCATCTGATGCAGCACTCCATCACATTGCTCGTGTTTCTTGGCCCAAGCAAGTGTCTTCTTCTTATTGGTGTCCTTCAGTAGTGGTTTCTTTGCAGCAATTCGACCATGAATGCCTGATTCACACAGTCTAATTAACTTATCCTCTGCAGCAGAGGTAACTCTGGGTCTTCCTTTCCTGTGGCAGTCCTCATGAGAGCCAGTTTCATCATAGCGCTTGATTGTTTTTTGCGACTGCACTTGAAGAAACTTTCAATGTTCTTGAAATTTTCCTGATTGACTGACCTTCATGTCTTAAAGTAATGATGGACTGCCGTTTCTCTTTGCTTATTTGAGCTGTTCTTTACATAATATAACACAACTGATTGGCTCAAATGCATTAAGAAGGAAAGATATTCCACAAATTAACTTTTAACAAGGCACACATGTTAATTGAAATGCATTCCAGGTGACTACCTCATGAAGCTGGTTGAGAGAATGCCAAGAGTGTGCAAAGCTGTCATCAAGGCAAGCAGTGGCTACTTTGAAGAATCTCAAATATAAAATATATTTTGATTTGTTTAACACTTTTTTGGTTACTACATGATTCCATGTGTAATTTCATAGTTTTGATGTCTTCACTATTATTCTACAATGTAGAAAATAGTAAAAATAAAGAAAAACCGTTGAATGAGTAGGTGTGTCCAAACTTTTGACTGGTACTGTACATATATATATATATTAAGAACCACCAGTCAGGAGGATACAGACAGCTCAAGAGGTATGCTTAGATACCGTATGTAGAAAAATATATATATTTCTGACATAGAATTACAGTTTTTCTCAATTGCTAAAACACTAAACCCTATTGTCTGAACCAAATGCTCAGTTGCCTGAACCCACTGATTGAATCAATCACTCTTTTGGCAAAACCATAAGCACTTTTCACCTGTTTAGACACAACTTGCCAACACATTTTCATTGGGATGCACCCGTGCTGCATAATGGTGAGCACATGTGACAAAAGTCAAACACAATTAGAGCACAGGTATCACCACTTGAACACAACAACTCAAAATTGATCACACTTGTGGCTAATGATGTGAGGGAACATATACAGTAAGCCAGTTCAGAGAGCACTGGTTTGTGAGGCCCTACAATGGATAGAAATCTGAGAGGAAGAGTTCGTGTGAGAGGAGGTCGAGGTGGTCGAGGTGGTCAGCGAAGACAAAGAACAGTAATATCTGATGAAATCAGAGCTACTGTGATTGACCATGTTCTTGTCCATGGTATGAGCATGAGGGAGGCTGGACAAAGGGTACAACCAAACATCAGTAGATTCACTGTGTCCACCATAATCCGAAGATTTAGAGAAGAGAACAGGTAATTACCTTTTTCTGACATTATAGTACAGTATGTAAATGTTGACAGCAATTACTGTATGACATACTATATACTGTACCACAGTATACTGTAAGTGAATATATGTTTCAGTACATCACTGTACCAATGTACTGTAGTATTGTAATGGAGGGTTGGTCTAACTGTTTGTAGGCCTAGTATTCCATGTATATTTTTGTAACTCCATGTTCTCTTTTTGTAGAATTGAAAGACTGCCACATGGGGGTGGGAGGACAGGTATGTTCTCCCCACACCAAGAGACCCTAATTGTTGATATGGTCCGTAAGAAAAATGCCATTAAACTGAGCGAAATTCAGCAGAAGATCATTGAGGACCATTTACATTTTGAGGGTATCAACAGTGTCAGCCTCTCTACTGTTGATCGTGTCCTCAAGCGCAACAGACTGCGCATGAAACAGCTATACAGAGTGCCCTTTGATCGCAACTCAGACAGAGTCAAAGAGCAAAGATTCCAGTATGTACAGGTTGGCATATATCCAGACACATTCAATGTTGATTACTCTAAGTAGTGATTTACTGTAGTGGCCTAAATCACTTTTTCCGTATCACTTACAAAACTATATCTATTTCTACAGAGGGTTTTTCAACTGGATGCAATGGAAAGACCCCATCAATACATCTACATGGATGAAGCTGGGTTTAATCTCACCAAAAGGAGAAGGAGAGGCCGTAATGTGATTGGCCATCGGCCATTGTTGGTGTTCCTGGGCAGCGTGGTGGCAATGTCACATTATGTGCTGCCATCAGCAATCATGGGGTTGTCCACCATCATGCCAACCTGGGGCCCTACAACACTCACCAGCTCCTCATTTTCCTCAATCACATGCGAGATGCTTTGTTAGGGCAGCAGGATGAGCATCCCATCTATGTTGTTGTTTGGGACAATGTGAGTTTTCACAGAGCCCTCCAGGTTAGAGAGTGGTACAATATGAACCAAGGTTTTATCAATCTTTGCCTTCCACCGTACTCCCCTTTCCTAAACCCCATTGAGGAATTCTTCTCCTCATGGCAGTGGAAGGTATATGAACGCCAACCTTACACCAGGGTAAATCTCCTGCAAGCCATGGGACTTGCCTGTGGTGACATAGGTGTGGAGGCATGCCAAGCCTGGATACGGCATGCCAGGGGTTTTTTCCCCGTTGCCTGGCCAGACAAAATGTGGCCTGTGATGTGGATGAAGTCCTGTGGCCTGACCCAGTACGGAGACATGATGCTGTGGCTGAGTAATGCACTTATTTGTATATTTTTGTACTTTATTTTTACATGGGCTTACTGTACACAAGTGGCAAACGCATAAGATTTCTGTTTGTTTTTACAAGTGCTACATGTAAATGCACAATATTTCTGTTTTGTTTTTTTGTACAAGTGCTAAATGCACAGGTTTTTTTTGTTTTGCAACATGCATTTAGCCTACAGTGAACAATAAACATTTATTTCTCCAGCTTCATGTCCTGAGCATTGTGTTTTCTATTTTTCTACGTAGTGTTTAGTGACTGTTCAGTAGTGTTTTTTATTTTGATTGACTCGGGGCACGATTTGACAACATAGTTCAGTTTTGAGCACAGATTGAACTGTTTTGAGGTGAAAGTTTGGTTTTGCAAGAAGAGTCTGAGGTTTTGTGAATGTAGCTTGAAAATTGGGTTTTGTGTTCACAGTTAAGAGAAAAGGAGAGCAGCTTTCAAGAAATGTGTCTTAGCAATCGAGAAAAACTGTAAGCATAATGATTATGTCTCTAGATTGCAGGAAAACGCTGTTTCAGATGTTTGAACAATGCATAATTCTCTAACATGCGGTCCCCCTCCGGACCACCCCCAGCCAACCTCACATACTTTGTGCCCCCTCAGATTTTTGGAGTGCATGACACCCCTGACCATCATGTTACATTTTATAGGACTTTTACATCCATAATTGTAATGTTTCATGCTACATAGCTCTGTTAACAGTCTCTGTATGAATCAATACTCTGTGTGGTTTTAGAAAGGTGGTAAAACTTTGGGTGTGACAGTCTATTTTAAGATGAGCCTCAAGTGGGTTAGAACGAAAGTGGGCTCTATGAAACAGTGACGGTATATACCATGAAATATGGATGAGTTCTACCTTCTGAGACTAAAATTAGAGAGAAACCTAATACGCAGAGTGTCCTTCAAGTAACACTTGATTTAAAAGCAACAAGCTGTATGTGAAAACAATTCGGCATTCAACAGAACACCCGGACAAGATTGGTGTGAAAATGTAATGCCAGTCGACACACCAGTGAAAATCTGATTATTTCTGTTGCTGGAACCTAAGCTACCATTGAAATAAAAACACCATATTTTCAACCATGCATTACACGCAGCCTGATTTCTTTGTATCATTATTGTAACTGCTCTCTGTAGAGAATATAAATAGCAAAACTATGCAAGCACCCTGTATGGTCTACTGCATAATATAATTACTTGCATCAGGCTTGCATCAGGTGAGTAGGACATACCCCATGTCAACCTGTGCTGGTAGACTAGACTTAATCAGCCACAAGCACTTGTGAATATTTTTGCGGTGCTTATGTATGTGTAATGCATTGTTTTTGAGCATGAAGTTCCCTTTTAAGTCAATTTGCTCATAACCCTTAATCACCCATCCTCTTAGGAAAACAACAACAGACAAATATTTGGTTTGTGTCTTTGAATCCAAAAACTAGGGGCACTTTAAGGCGTCTGCAACAGACCTTGTAACCCACAGTGCTGTAGGAGAGAGAGAGAGAGAGAGAGAGAGAGAGAGAGAGAGAGAGAGAGAGAGAGAGAGAGAGAGAGAGAGAGAGAGAGAGAGAGAGAGAGAGAGAGAGAGAGAGAGAGAGAGAGAGAGAGAGAGAGAGAGAGAGAGAGAGAGAGAGAGAGAGAGAGAGAGAGAGAGAGACTGCTGAGTTGATGACACTACAACAGTGCTTGAGAGCATGCAGGTCCAGTGGTGCAGAAAGGAGCTGTTTAATTGGCCGTTCAGAATGCACAAGCACTAATTAGAACAGAAGCATACAGATCAACTGCAAAATCTCAACAGCCTCATGATAACCTGGATGACATTTGCACTCTGCAGGACATTAAATTGGTGCTTGCAATTTCCGAAGCAATCATATGCCTGGAATGTGGTCTCATATATACGCAAGCACAAGTACCTATATATACTGTACAATCTGGGGGTTTTATGCTTGCATTGTCTCTGCAGAATATATATTGTATGAATAATAGGTTCCACTATATTGCTGACCAGTCTTATAAACAGTTATTAAATTACCTAAAACAGTTGTTAAATTACACTTGAACAGTTAAATCACAGTTGTTAAATGAATCTAAATATTCAGTAATTGGTTAGTAAATGTGTTCAGTTCAGCTCTATTCTACAGTAAGTGAACACAAAATATTATTATGTCTAGCAATTTTTATGTCTAGCCTAATGATGTCTCACTCCAAGTCAAACAGGCAAATGTGTGTTATCATGCAGAACATGTGATGGGTTCTGCTCAAGTCGCTGCGCTAAATGCATACATGTGAACTCTCTCATGTGCAATAATCTCATTCAGACTTGACTATGCATAAATATTGTGTGCTCTGTAGTATGTGACCACAATAATTGTGGGAAAAATGTAGGGGTTAACCAAATATGAAAGCTGTTACTAACTACAGTCCAGACTAGAACTATATACAGTATATATACAAAAGTATGTAGACACCCCTTCAAATTAGTGGATTTGGCTATTTCAGTCACATTTTTTATTTAACCTTTATTTAACCAGGTAAGCCAGTTGAGAACAAGTTCTCATTTACAACTGCGACCTGGCCAAGATAAAGCAAAGCAGTGCGATAAAAACAACAACACAGAGTTACATATGGGGTAAACAAAACATAAAGTCAAAAATACAACAGAAAATATATATACAGTGTGTGCAAATGTAGCAAGTTATGGAGGTAAGGCAATAAATAGGCCATAGTGCAAAATAATTACAATTTAGTATTAACACTGGATTGATAAATGTACAAGAGATGATGTGCAAACAGAGATACTGGGGTGCAAATGAGCAAAATAAATAACAATATGGGGATGAGGTAGTTGGGTGGGCTAATTTCAGATGGGCTGTGTACAGGTGCAGTGATCGGTAAGGTGCTCTGACAACTGATGCTTAAAGTTAGTGAGGGAGATAAGAGTCTCCAGCTTCAGAGATTTTTGCAGTCATTGGCAGCAGAGAACTGGAAGGAATGGCGGCAAAAGGAGGTGTTGGCTTTGGGGATGACCAGTGAGTGTAACGATCCCGGCAGTCTGAGTCAGGTCCTGTCTGTGGACTAGTTTTTTCTGCTCGGGATCTCCAGTTTCCCGAGGGTTCTGGAACGCTCCGGGGAGCTCTCTTGATTTCCGCACCTGCATCCCATCAGCAATCTGCACACCTGGTCCTGATCATCACCCTTCTTAGGCTCTGGCCTAACATCCATTCCCTGCCGGATCGTTAGCCATGAACAGTAGGTTTACCAGAGTATCAGTCCTAGAGCCTCTAGCGGTAGTTTTGTTGTTTTTGCACCTTGTTGGTTTGTTGTTTACTTACCTCCGTTTTGTTCCATCTGCAGTCACTCGTCCGGAGCCTTCATCCAACCTCTGCCTGGTGGTCGGCGGCTGCCGAGCCATGACGGGATCCACCACTGCACCCCCAACAACTAATCAACGCCGCCCGCTCTGTTCCCTGGATTATTCAGCATCACTCTTGAATTTGTAAATAAACACTCACCTTCGTTTCAACTTACCTTGTCCTGGTCTGCTTCTGGGTTCTGGCTTTGTAACTCGTGACAGTGAGATATACCTGCTGGAGCGCATACTACGTGTAGGTGTTGCTATGGTGACCAATGAGCTAAGATAAGGGGGAATTTGCCTAGCAGTGATTTATAGATGACCTGGAGCCAGTGGGTTTCGCGACGAATATATAGTGAGGACCAGCCAACAAGAGCGTACAGGTCACAGTGGTGGGTAGTATATGGGGCTTTGGTGACAAAACGGATGGCACTGTGATAGACTACATCCAATTTGCTGAGTAGAGTGTTGGAGGCTATTTTGTAAATGACATTGCCGAAGTCAAGGATCGGTAGCATAGTCTGTTTTACGAGGGCATGTTTGGCAGAATGAGTGAAGGAGGCTTTGTTGCGAAATAGGAAGCTGATTCTAGATTTAACTTTGGATTGGAGATGCTTAATGTGAGTCTGGAAGGATAGTTTACAGTCTAACCAGACACCTAGGTATTTGTAGTTGTCCACATACTCTAGGTCAGACCCGCCGAGAGTAGTGATTCTAGTCGGGTGGGCGGGTGCCAGCAGCATTCGATTGAAGAGCATGCATTTAGTTTTACTAGTGTTTAAGAGCAGTTGGAGGCCACGGAAGGAGTGTTGTATGGCATTGAAACTCGTTTGAGGTTTGTTAACACAGTGTCCAATGAAGGGCCAGATGTATACAAAATGGTGTCGTCTGCGTAGAGGTGGATCTGAGAGTCACCAGCAGCAAGAGCGACATCATTGATATACACAGAGAAAAGTGTCGGCTCGAGAATTGAACCCTGTGGCACCCCCATAGAGACTGCCATAGGTCCAGACAACAGGCCCTCCGATTTGACACATTGAACTCTATCTGAGAAGTAGTTGATGAACCAGGCGAGGCAGTCATTTGAGAAACAAAGGCTATTTAGTCTGCCAATAAGAATGCGGTGGTTGACAGAGTCGAAAGCCTTGGCCAGGTCGATGAAGACGGCTGCACTGTACTGTCTATTATCGATCGCAGTTATAATATAGTTTAGGACCTTGAGCGTGGCTGAGGTGCACCCATGACCAGCTCGGAAACTGGATTGCATAGCGGAGAAGGTACGGTGGGATTCGAAATGGTCGGTGATCTGTTTGTTAACTTGGCTTTCAAAAACTTTCGAAAGGCAGGGCAGGATGGATATAGGTCTGTAACAGTTTGGATCTAGAGTGTCAACCCCTTTGAAGAGGGGGATGACCACGGCAGCTTTCCAATCTCTGGGGATCTCAGACGTTACGAAAGAGAGGTTGAACAGGCTAGTAATAGGGGTTGCGCCAATTTCCGCGGCTAATTTTAGAAAGAAAGGGTCCAGATTGTCTAGCCCAGATGATTTTTAGGGGTCCAGATTTTGCAGCTCTTTCAGAACACCAGCTGTCTGAATTTGTGTGAAGGAGAAGCGTGGGGGGGGCATGGGCAAGTTGCAGTGGAGGGTGCAGAGCTGGTGGCCGGGGTAGTGGTAGCCAGGTGGAAAGCATGGCCAGCCGTAGCAAAATGCTTGTTGAGATTCTCGATTATTGTAGATTTATCGGTGGTGATAGTGTTTCCTAGCCTCAGTGCAGTGGGCAGCTGGGAGGAGGTGCTCTTATTCTCCATGGGCTTTACAGTGTCCCAAAACTTTTTGGAGTTAGTGCTACAGGATGCACATTTCTGTTTGAAAAAGCTAGCCTTTGCTTAATTGATTGTGTCTATTGGTTCCTGACTTCCCTAAAAAGTTGCATATCGCAGGGGCTGTTCGATGCTAATGCAGTACGCCACAGGATGTTTTTGTGCTGGTCAAGGGCAGTCAAGTCTGAGGAGAACCAGGGGCTATATCTGTTCTTAGCTCTGAATTTTTTGAATGGGGCATGCTTATTTAAGATTGAGAGGAAAGCAACCAGGCATCCTCTACTGACGGAATGAGATCGATATCCATCCAGGATACCTGGGCCAGGTCAATTAGGAAGGCCTGCTGGCTAAAGTGTTTTAGGGAGCGTTTGACAGTGATGAGGGGTGGTCGTTTGACCGCGGACCCGTTACGGACGCAGGCAATAAGGCAGTGATCCTGGTTGAAGACAGCGGAGGTGTATTTAGAGGGTAAGTTAGTCAGGATGATATCTATGAGGGTGACCATGTTTACGGATTTAGGGTTGTACCTGGTAGGTTCCTTGATAATTTGTGTGAGATTGAGGGCATCTAGTTTGGATTGTAGGATGGCCGGGGTGTTAAGCATATCCCAGTTTAGGTCACCAAGCAGTACGAACTCTGAGGATAGATGGGAGGCAATCAGCTCGGGGCTGAGGGGGGTCTGTAGCAAGCGGCAACAGTGAGAGACTTATTTCTGGAAAGGTGGATTTTTAGAAGTAGGAGCTCAAACTGTTTGGGCACAGACCTGGATAGTATGATAGAGCTCTGCAGGCTATCTCTACAGTAGATTGCAACTCCACCCCCTTTGGCAGTTCTATCTAGACGGAAAATGTTGTAATTGGGGATGGACATTTCTGAATTTTTGGTGGCCTTCCTAAGCCAGGATTCAGACACTGCTGGAACATCAGGGTTGGCGGAATGCGCCAACGCAGTGAATATCTCAAACTTAGGGAGGAGGCTTCTGAAACCAAGGCTTTTACGATTACAGAAGTCAAAAAATGATAGCGCCTGGGGAGTAGGAGTGATACTGGGGGCTGCAGGGCCTGGGTTAACCTCTACATCACAAGAGGAACAGAGGAGGACTAGAATAAGGATACGGCTAAAGGCTTTAAGAACTAGTGCGTTGGGTACAGAGAATTAAAGGGGCAGATTTCCGGGCGTTGTAGAATAGATTCCGGGCATTATGTATAGACAAGGATATGGAAGGATATGAGTACAGTGGAGGTAAACCTAAGCATTGGGTAACAATGAAAGAGATAGCATAACTGGAGGCACCGATTGAGCCGGTCTCCGCATGTATGGGGGATGGAACAAAGGAGCTATTTGAGGCAGTTTGAGAGGGACTTGGGGCTCTACAGTGAAATTGTATAATAAGAACTAACTGGAACAGCAATAGGCAAGGCATATTGACATGGGAAAGCGGCATAAAGCAATCACAGGTGTTATTCAAGAGAGCTAAGACAACAACTGGTAATGGCGACAGAGAGGTAGATAGCCGGAAGATGGGCCTGACTCGAGGCTAGCTCAAGGCTGATTAGCCAACAACCACATCCATTCGGTTGCAGCTAGCTAGTTGCGATGATCCGGTGTTAAAGGTCCAGTGATTCAGTGATTCCGGCAGAAAATCCGGTATGTTCTGGGTCAATAACGCGCTGTGCAGACAGTGCAGACTGGCCGATAATAGTCCAGGCTAGAGCTGGCTGGTAGGTAGTGCAGACCACGGACAATGGTGAAAAACCGCTAACGGTGGCTAATGGCAAGTAGCTAGTTAGCTGGCTACTCCTGTCCGGTAGACAGAGAGGTAGATAGCCGGGATATGGGCCTGGCTCGAGGCTAGCTCAAGGCTAACTGGTGCTTGCTTCGGGGACAGTGGTGATTAGCCAACAGCAACATCCATTCAGTTGCGGCTAACTAGTTGCGATCCGGTGTTAAGGTCCAGTGATTCAGTTATTCCGGCAGAAAATCCGATGTTTTCTAAGTGAAAACCGCTAACGGTGGCTAATAGCGAGTAGCTAGTTAGCTGGCTAGCTTGTTTCAACTGGACATTCTAGATAATAGGTAAGTAAATAATAGAATCCGTTCCACATTGAGTGAGGCGGGTTGCAGGAAAGTATATTTAGTAGAAGGATGAAAAGTGTCTGATAGGGAAATATATACGAAAAAGACAAAAAAACTAAAAACAGGCTATTTACACGGACACACTACAGATTACACAACCGCACTGCTACGCCATCTTGGAATCCGTTGCTGACAGGTGTATAGAATCGAGCACACAGCCATGCAATCTCCATAGACAAATATTGGCAGTAGAATGGCCTTACTGAAGAGCTCAGTGACTTTCAACGTGGCACTGTCATAGGATGCCACCTTTCCAACAAGTCAGTTAGTCAAATTTCTGCCCTGCTAGAGCTTCCCCAGTCAACTATAAGTGCTGTTATTGTGAAGTGGAAACATCTAGGAGCAACAATGGCTCAGCCGCAAAGTGGTAGGCCACACAAGCTCACAGAACAACAAGACCGCAGAGTGCTGAAGCGCTTAGCGTGTAAAAATTGTCTGTCCTCGGTTGCAACACTCACTACCGAGTTCAAACTGCCTCTGGAAGCAACGGCAGCACAATAACTGTTAGTCGGGAGCTTCATGAAATGGGTTTCCATGGCCTAGCAGCCACACACAAGCCTAAGATCACCATGCGCAATGCCAAGTGTCTGCTGGAGTCGTGTAAAATTCGCCGCCATTGGACTCTGGAGCAGTGGAAACGCGTTCTCTGGAGTGATGAATCACGCTTCACCATCTGGCAGTCCGACTGACTATTCTGGGTTTGGTAGATGCCAGGAGAAAGCTACCTGCCCGAATGCATAGCACCAACTGTAAAGTTTGGTGGAGGAGGAGTAATGGTCTGGGGCTGTTTTCATGGTTCGGGCTAGACCCCTTAGTTCCAGTGAAAGGAAATCTTAACGCTACAGCATACAATGACATTCTAGACAATTCTGTGCTTCCAACTTTGTGGCAACAGTTTGGGGAATGCCCTTTCCTATTTCCCCGTGCACAAAGTGAGGTCCATACATAAATGGTTTGTCTAGATTGGTGTGGAAGAACTTGACTGGCCTGCACAAAACCCAGACCTCAACCCCATCGAACACCTTTGGCATGAATTGGAACACCGACTGCCAGCCAGGCCTAATTGCCCTACATCAGTGCCCGACCTCACTAATGCTCTTGTGGCTGAATTGAAGCAAGTCCCCGCAGCAATGTTCCAACATCTAGTGGGAAGCCTTCCCAGAAGAGTGGAGGCTGTTATAGCAGCAAAGTCGGCACCAACACCATATTAATGCCCATACTTTTGGAATGAGATGTTTGACGAGCTGGAGTCCACATACTTTTGGCAATGTAGTGTACTTTGGACTTCACTTTTTGTAAATGCAACAAAGAAGTGCTTCTGTCCGTAGAGAATGTGATCTCCCAATGCTTGTGTCAACATTTATTTACATCAATGAGAGGGTGGGTAGAATAAGATCATAGATAAAAAACATAAATGCATTACTTAAGGCACCACACTTCTGTCTGTAATACTAGTATCAAAGATAAACGTAACAATATGACATCATCATTCAACGGGATGAGCAACAACAACAAACTTCAAATCTGCCAAGACGGTTGCTATTGGCTCTTCCCGATTTGCGCCCTCTCTTGAGGCATGCCCACAATGGGAAGAGCCAACAGTGTCAGTCTTATCAGATTAAAATGGTATTATTGTTGTTATGAGCAGGAAGTCGCCCTACTGTGCATGATAATACCACATTGCTGCATACCTTTGAGGCCACAACTGCAGCTACATAATGCAAGGCAAAACATGGGTCTAATAAATACCCTCCAGCAAGTCCCAGGCACGCAAGTTACGTCAACAAAATGAATAATCAATTCCAAAATAATTAATTGTAAATCAATAATTAAACATGGCTGGTGAACATTCATTCTATTTAAATAATTGGGATCTCCCTGTGCTCTCATGCATTGTGCGCTTGTGTCAGAAAAGAGGAAACAAAACCACTAATTGACTGGTCATGTAACTGATCTGGAATTTAGTGGATATGGATTGATGACTACAGAAAATGGAGAGGAAGTTCTGAGAGTAGATCAAATCAAGTCAAAATGTATTGGTCGCATACACAGTTTAGCAGATGTTATAGCGGGTGCGAAATACTTGTGTTACTAGCTCCTAACAGTGCAGTAAAATGACAAACAAGTAAACAAATAATAAATAATCAAAAACTAAAACATGAAATCAAGAATGTGAGAACGAATCCAATTAACAAACCAAATAACACTGTGTCAGTCATCCAAATGCAATCTATGCGTGTATACACCAAAATATATAGTAAGAATGATATGTACAGCAGTATACAGTGGGGAAAAAAAGTATTTAGTCAGCCACCAATTGTGCAAGTTCTCCCACTTAAAAAGATGAGAGAGGCCTGTAATTTTCATCATACGTACAAGTCAACTATGACAGACAAAATGAGGAAAAAAAAATCCTGAAAATCACATTGTAGGATTTTAATGATTTTATTTGCAAATGATGGTGGAAAATAAGTATTTGGTCAATAACAAAAGTTTCTCAATACTTTGTTATATACCCTTTGCTGGCAATGACACAGGTCAAACGTTTTCTGTAAGTCTTCACAAGGTTTTCACACACTGTTGCTGGTATTTTGGCCCATTCCTCCATGCAGATCTCCTCTAGAGCAGTGATGTTTTGGGGCTGTCGCTGGGCAACACGGACTTTCAACTCCCTCCAAAGATTTTATATGGGGTTGAGATCTGGAGACTGGCTAGGCCAATCCAGGACCTTGAAATGCTTCTTACGAAGCCACTCCTTCGTTGCCCGGGCGGTGTGTTTGGGATCATTGTCATGCTGAAAGACCCAGCTACGTTTCATCTTCAATGCCCTTGCTGATGGAAGGAGGTTTTCACTCAAAATCTCACGATACATGGCCCCATTCATTCTTTCCTTTACACGGATCAGTCGTCCTGGTCCCTTTGCAGAAAACAGCCCCAAAGCATGATGTTTCCACCCCCATGCTTCACAGTAGGTATGGTGTTCTTTGGATGCAACTCAGCATTCTTTGTCCTCCAAACACGACGAGTTGAGTTTTTACCAAAAAGTTATATTTTGGTTTCATCTGACCATATGACATTCTCCCAATCCTCTTCTGGATCATCCAAATGCACTCTAGCAAACTTCAGACGGGCCTGGATATGTACTGGCTTAAGCAGGGGGACACGTCTGGCACTGCAGGATTTGAGTCCCTGGCGGCGTAGTGTGTTACTGATGGTAGGCTTTGTTACTTTGGTCCCAGCTCTCTGCAGGTCATTCACTAGGTCCCCCGTGTGGTTCTGGGATTTTTGCTCACCGTTCTTGTGATCATTTTGACCCCACGGGGTGAGATCTTGCGTGGAGCCCCAGATCGAGGGAGATTATCAGTGGTCTTGTATGTCTTCCATTTCCTAATAATTGCTCCCACAGTTGATTTCTTCAAACCAAGCTGCTTACCTATTGCAGATTCAGTCTTCCCAGCCTGGTGCAGGTCTACAATTTTGTTTCTGGTGTCCTTTGACAGCTCTTTGGTCTTGGCCATAGTGGAGTTTGGAGTGTGACTGTTTGAGGTTGTGGACAGGTGTATTTTATACTGATAACAAGTTCAAACAGGTGCCATTAATACAGGTAACGAGTGGAGGACAGAGGAGCCTCTTAAAGAAGAAGTTACAGGTCTGTGAGAGCCAGAAATCTTGCTTGTTTGTAGCTGACCAAATACTTATTTTCCACCATAATTTGCAAATAAATTCATTAAAACTCCTACAATGTGATCTTCTGGATTTTGTTTCCTCATTTTGTCTGTCATAGTTGACGTGTACCTATGATGAAAATTACAGGCCTCTCTCATCTTTTTAAGTGGGAGAACTTGCACAATTGGTGGCTGACTAAATACTTTTTTCCCCCACTGTATATATACAGTGGGGAGAACAAGTATTTGATACACTGCCGATTTTGCAGGTTTTCCTACTTACAAAGCATGTAGAGGTCTGTAATTTTTATCATAGGTACACTTCAACTGTGAGAGACGGAATCTAAAACAAAAATCCCGAAATCACATTGTATGATTTTTAAATAATTAATTTGCATTTTATTGCATGACATGAGTATTTGATCACCTACCAACCAGTAAGAATTCCGGCTCTCACAGACCTGTTAGTTTTTTTTAAAGAAGCCCTCCTGTTCTCCACTCATTACCTGTATTAACTGCACCTGTTTGAACTCGTTACCTGTATAAAAGACACCTGTCCACACACTCAATCAAACAGACTCCAACCTCTCTACAATGGCCAAGACCAGAGAGCTGTGTAAGGACATCAGGGATACAATTGTAGACCTGCACAAGGCTGGGATGGGCTACAGGACAATAGGCAAGCAGCTTGGTGAGAAGGCAACAACTGTTGGCGCAATTATTAGAAAATGGAAGAAGTTCAAGATGACGGTCAATCACACTCAGTCTGGGGCTCCATTCAAGATCTCACCTCGTGGGGCATCAATGATCATGAGGAAGGTGAGGGATCAGCCCAGAACTACACGGCAGGACCTGATCAATGACCTGAAGAGAGCTGGGACCACAGTCTCAAAGAAAACCATTAGTAACACACTACGCCGTCATGGATTTAAAATCCTGCAGCGCACGCAAGGTCCCCCTGGTCAAGCCAGCGCATGTCCAGGCCCGTCTGAAGTTTGCCAATGACCATCTGGATGATCCAGAGGAGGAATGGGAGAAGGTCATGTGGTCTGATGAGACAAAAATATAGCTTTTTGGTCTAAACTCCACTCGCCATGTTTGGAGGAAGAAGAAGGATGAGTACAACCCCAAGAACAGCATCCCAACCGTGAAGCATGGAGGTGGAAACATCATTCTTTGGGGATGCTTTTCTGCAAAGGGGACAGGACGACTGCACTGTATTGAGGGGAGGATGGATGGGGCCATGTATCGCGAGATCTTGGCCAACAACTTCCTTCCCTCAGTAAGAGCATTGAAGATGGGTCGTGGCTGGGTCTTCCAGCATGACAATGACCCGAAACACACAGCCAGGGCAACTAAGGAGTGGCTCCGTAAGAAGCATCTCAAGGTCCTGGAGTGGCCTAGCCAGTCTCCAGACCTAAACCCAATATAAAATATTTGGAGGGAGCTGAAAGTCCGTATTGCCCAGCGACAGCCCCAAAACCTGAAGGATCAGGAGAAGGTCCCTGCTGCAGTGTGTGCAAACCTGGTCAAGAACTACAGGAAACGTATGATCTCTGTAATTGCAAACAAAGGTTTCTGTACCAAATATTAAGTTCTGCTTTTCTGATGTATCAAATACTTATGTCATGCAATAAAATGCAAATTAATTACTTAAAAATCATACAATGTGATTTTTGTTTTAGATTCCGTCTCTCAGAGTTGAAGTGTACCTATGCTAAAAATTACAGACCTCTACATGCTTTGTAAGTAGGAAAACCTGCAAAATCGGCAGTGTATGTCACGCCCTGGCCTATAGAACTCTAGCTAGTTTGGTCAGGGTGTGAATATTCTAGGTTTGTATTTCTATGTTTGGCCAAGTGTGGTTCCCAATCAGAGGCAGCTGTCGCTCGTTGTCTCTGATTGGGGATCATACTTAGGCAGCCAGTTTTCCTGCCTGTGTTGTGGGATCTTGTTGTGTTCCTGTTTAGGCTTGTGTGTTAGCCCTTTGGACCGTTACGGTTAAGTTTGTTATTTTTGTTACTGTGTCGTGTGTTTATTAGTTAAATAAACATGTACGCCTTTCACGCTGCACCTTGATCCGACCCGTCTCTTAACGTACGTGACAGTGTATCAAATACTTGTTCTCCCCACTGTATATATACACTACCAGTCAAAAGTTTGGACACACATACTCATTCAAGTTTTATTTTTATTTTTTACAATTGTTTACATTGCAGAATAATAGTTAAGACATCAAATTGATTAAATAACACACATGGAATCATGTAGTAACCATAAAAGTGTTAAACAAATTAAATTATATTTTATATTTGAGATTCTTCAAATAGCCACCCTTTGCCTTGATGACAGCTTTGCACACTCTTGGCATTCTCTCAACCAGCTTCATGAGGTAGTCACCTGGAATGCATTTCAATTAACAGATGTGACTTGTTAATTTGTGGAATTTCTTTCCTTCTTAATGCATTTGAGCCAGTCAGTTGTGTTGTGACAAGGTAGGGGGGTATACAGAAGATAGCCCTATTTGGTAAAAGACCAAGTCCATATTATGGCATATAATAATAATTATTAACAGCTCAAATAAGCAAAGCGAAACAACAGACCATCATTACTTTAAGACATGAAGGTCAGAAAATACGGAACATTTCAATAACTTTGAAAGTTTCTTCAAGTGCAGTTGCAAAAACCATTAAGCGCTACGATGAAACTGGACCTCATGAGGACCGCCACAGGAAAGAAAGACCCAGAGTTACCTCTGCTGCAGAGGATAAGTTCATTACAGTTACCAGCCTCAGAAATTGCAGCTCAAATAAATGCTTCACAGAGTTCAAGTCACAGACACATCTCAACATCAAATGTTCAGAGGGGACTGAGTGAATCAGGCCTTCATGGTCGAATTGCTGCAAAGAAACCACTACTAAAGGACACCAATAATAAGAAGAGACCTGCTTGGGCCAAGAAACACGAGCAATGGACATTAGACAAGTGGAAATGTGACCTTTGGTCTGGAGTCCAAATTTGAGATTTTTGGTTCCAATTGCCATGTCTTTGTGAGACACGGTGTGGGTGAACGGATGATCTCCGCATGTGTAGTTCCCACCGTAAAGCATGGAGGAGGAGGTGTTATGGTGTGGGGGTGCTTTGCTGGTGACACTGTCTGTGATTTATTTAGAATTCAAGTATGGCTACCACAGCATTCTGCATCGATACGCCATCCCATCTGGTTTGCGCTTAGTGGGACTACCATTTGTTTTTCAACAGGACAATGACCCAACACACCTCCAGGCTGTGTAAGGGCTATTTTACCAAGAAGGAGAGTGATGGAGTGCTGCATCAGATGACCTGGCTTCCACAATCCCCCGACCTCAACCCAATTGAGATGGTTTGGGATGAATCGGACGGCAAAGTGAAGGAAAAGCAGCCAACAAGTGCTCAGCATATGTGGGAACTCCTTCAAGACGGTTGGAAAAGCATTCCAGGTGAAGCTGGTTGAGAGAATGCCAAGAGTGTGCAAAGCTGTCATCAAGGCAAAGGGAGACTATTTGAAGAATCTCAAATATAAAATATATTTTGATTTGTTTAACACTTTTTTGGTTACTACATCATTCCATATGTGTTATTTCATAATTTTGATGTCTTCACTATTATTCTACAATGTAGAAAATAATAAAAAATAAAGAAAAACCCTTGAATGAGTAGGTGTGTCCAAACATTTGACTGGTACTGGTAGTGGCTTGCGAAAGTATTCACCCCCCTTGCCATTTTTCCTATTTTGTTGCCTTACAACCTGGAATTCAAATGGATTTTTTTGGGGTTTGTATCATTTTATTTACACAACATACCTACCACTTTGAAGATGCAACATATTTTTTATTGTGAAACAAACAAGAAATAAGACAAAAAAAACAGAAAACTTGAGCGTGCATAACTTTTCACCCTCCCAAAGTCAATACTTTGTAGAGCCACCTTTTGCAGCAATTACAGCTGCAAGTCTCTTGGGGTATGTCTCTATAAGGTTGGCACATCTAGCCACTGGGATTTCTGCCCATTCTTCAAGGCAAAACTGCTCCAGCTCCTTCTCGTTGGATGGGTTCCGCTGGTGTACAGCAATCTTTAAGTCATACCACAGATTCTCAATTGGATTGAGGTCTGGGCTATTCCAAGACAATTAAATGTTTCCCCTTAAACAACTCAAGTGTTGCTTTAGCAGTATGATTAGGGTCATTGTCCTGCTGGAAGGTGAACCTCCGTCCTAGTCTCAAATCTCTGGAAGACTGAAACAGGTTTCCCTCAAGAATTTCCCTGTATTTAGCGCCATCTACCATTCCTTCAATTCTGACCAGTTTCCCAGTCCCTTCCGATGAGAGGTGTTGGGTTTGCGCCAGACATAGCGTTTTCCTTGATGGCCAAAAATCTCAATTTTAGTCTCATCTGACCAGAGTACCTTCTTCCATATGTTTGGGGAGTCTCCCACATGCCTTTTGGCGAACACCAAACGTGTTTGCTTATTTTTTTCTTTAAGCAATGGCTTTTTTCAGGCCACTCTTCTGTGAAGCCCAGCTCTGTGGAGTGTATGGCTTATAGTGGTCCTATGGACAGATACTCCAATCTCCGCTGTGGAGCTTTGCAGCTCCTTCAGGGTTATCTTTGGTCTCTTTGTTGCCTCTCTGATTAATGCCCTCCTTGCCTGGTCCGTGAGTTTTGGTGTGCGGCCCTCTCTTGGCAGGTTTGTTGTGGTGCCATACTCTTTCAATTTTTTAATAATGGATTTAATGGTGCTCTGTGGGATGTTTAAAGTTTTTTTATTTTTTATTTAACCCAACCCTGATCTGTACTTCTCCACAACTTTGTCCCTGACCTGTTTGGAGAGTTCCTTGGTCTTCATGGTGCCGCTTGCTTGGTGGTTCCCCTTGGTTAGTGGTGTTGCAGACTCTGGGGCCTTTCAGAACAGGTGTATATATACTGAGATCATGTGACAGATCATGTGACACATGTGATTGCACACAGGTGGACTTTATTTAACTAATTATGAGACTTCTGAAGGTAATTGGTTACACCATATCTTATTTAGGCGCTTCATAGCAAAGGGGGTGAATACATATGCACGCACCTCTTTTCAGTTATTTATTTTTTTAAATGTTTTGAAACAAGTTATTTTTTTCATTTCACTTCACCAATTTGGACTATTTTGTGTATGTCCATTATATTAAATCCAAATAAAAATTCATTTAAATTACAGGTTGTAATACAACAAAATAGGAAAAACGCCAAGTGGGATTAATATTTTTGCAAGGCACTGTATATATATATATATATATATATATACAGTGGGGAAAAAAAGTATTTAGTCAGCCACCAATTGTGCACGTTCTCCCACTTAAAAAGATGAGAGAGGCCTGTAATTTTCATCATAGGTACACGTCAACTATGACAGACAAAATGAGAAAAAAAATCCAGAAAATCACTTTGTAGGATTTTTAATGAATTTATTTGCAAATTATGGTGGGAAATAAGTATTTGGTCAAGAACAAAAGTTTCTCAATACTTTGTTATATACCCTTTGTTGGCAATGACACAGGTCAAACGTTTTCTGTAAGTCTTCACAAGGCTTTCACACACTGTTGCTGTTATTTTGGCCCATTCCTCCATGCAGATCTCCTCTAGAGCAGTGATGTTTTGGGGCGGTCGCTGGGCAACACAGACTTTCAACTCACTCCAAAGATTTTCTATGGGGTTGAGATCTGGAGACTGGCTAGGCCACTCCAGGACCTTGAAATGCTTCTTACGAAGCCACTCCTTCGTTGCCCGGGCAGTGTGTTTGGGATCATTGTCATGCTGAAAGACCCAGCCACGTTTCATCTTCAATGCCCTTGCTGATGGAAGGAGGTTTTCACTCAAAATCTCACGATACATGGCCCCATTCATTCTTTCCTTTACACGGATCAGTCGTCCTGGTCCCTTTGCAGTAAAACAGCCCCAAAGCTTTGTTACTTTGGTCCCAGCTCTCTGCAGGTCATTCACTAGGTCCCCCCGTCTGGTTCTGGGATTTTTGCTCACCGTTCTTGTAACCATTTTGACCCCACGGGGTGAGCTCTTGCGTGGAGCCCCAGATCGAGGGAGATTATCAGTGGTCTTGTATGTCTTCCATTTCCTAATAATTGCTCCCACAGTTGATTTCTTCAAAGCAAGCTGCTTACCTATTGCAGATTCAGTCTTCCCAGCCTGGTGCAGGTCTACAATTTTGTTTCTGGTGTCCTTTGACAGCTCTTTGGTCTTGGCCATAGTGGAGTTTGGAGTGTGACTGTTTGAGGTTGTGGACAGGTGTCTTTTATACTGATAACAAGTTCAAACAGGTGCCATTAATACAGGTAACGAGTGGAGGACAGAGGAGCCTCTTAAAGAAGAAGTTACAGGTCTGTGAGAGCCAGAAATCTTGCTTGTTTGTAGCTGACCAAATACTTATTTTCCACCATAATTTGCAAATAAATTCATTAAAAATCCTACAATGTGATTTTCTGGATTTTTTTTTCTCAATTTGTCTGCCATAGTTGACGTGTACCTATGATGAAAATTACAGGCCTCTCTCATCTTTTTAAGTGGGAGAACTTGCACAATTGGTGGCTGACTAAATACTTATTTTCCCCACTGTATTTATATATATATATATATATATATATATATATATATATATATATATATTACAGTGAGCTATGTCAAGAATCCAGTATATAAATACGCGGTGTGTATAAACAGTGTAACAAAAAGGCAGTAGTATATGTATTAGAATGAGCTACAGCATGTGAAGAATACAGTATTCTAATACACAGTATTCATATACTGTATGTCTTTATACATTTTTAGTATGTCTTATATTGAGCTTGTATGAACATTGATACATTCAACAACTGAAGTGAAGCAAGTGAAAATGTAAGATTAAACTAAGTGGACATGATTTGTCTCTCTGAACAATAACACAGACAGTGAGTGTCAAGTCTCCTACCGTTGCTCCCTTCCGGCGCTCTGATTCGCCGGTCTCCTGAGCCACCGGTCTGAGCTCACCACCTCGGCAACACCGGAATGGAAACCCAACGCACCCTAATCACCTCCAGCGCACCTGCACCTCATCATCTCATCACCACCCCTATTTAGCCCTGGACTGTTCTGGATGATGTGTGTGATTGTTAAGCTTTGTGTCGTTTACTCTATCTTTGTTATTTCTCTTGCTCATTGTTAAGTAAACCTTGACCTAGTTAATTCCTGCGTCTGCGTCCTGCCTCTTCGTATACTCAGTACGCGTCACAGAATAACAAACCAAATGAAAATGGATGCAGCAGGAGTTTCCCAGTGCCTCAACCAGCACCAGCAGCAGCTTGCCCAGTTGAACGCCGCCATGCAGGAAGTGGTCCAAACTCTGCATAATCTGCCTAGCGCTCCGGTTCCACCTCAGGGAGCGGCGAGTGCCCCCAATCCACCTAATACCGTGCTATCACCCACTCCTGCAGGAACCCTCGCCCTACCGGAGCGCTATGACGGTAAAACTACTAAATGTAGCGGCTTCCTGCTACAGGTTTCCCTTTATCTGGCTCGTCAGCCTGGGGAATATCCATCTGACCAAGCCAGGATAGCGTTGGTGATTTCACTTCTTGAAGGAAAGGCGCTGGATTGGGCCACGGCAGTCTGGGACGGAGAGGAGGCAGTGGCACTTCCCTACCCCATCTTCCTCGCTAGGTTCAGGGCGGTGTTTGATCATCCCACGGAGGGAAAGGACGGGGGTGAGCGTTTCCTTCATCTACAACAGAGAGATGGGCCCACGTCCGAGTACGCTCTGAGCTTCCGCACGGTGGCGGCGTCTTCCGGCTGGAATGAGCGTGCTCTTCGCACGGCCTTCAGGAGAGGCTTATGGGAGGATATCAAGACGGAACTCTCATGTCGGGATGACGAGATGGACCTTGATACCCTCATCACCACGTCCATCCGTCTTGATGACATGTTGAGAGAGCGACGGCATTCCCAACACCTCCCGGAGCCTCGACACTAACCCCATCTGAGCTATGGAAGCCGTCCTACTTCCGAGTCCTCACCCATGGAGGTGGGCAGCATCCCCCTACACCACCACAGACCACAGATCTCCTGGCGACTCCCTATCTAGGCGGTATGACTCCCATCGCCGTTCCATGAGTGTTACGTCAGCACCTTAGTTTTTTGTTCCCATAACGGTGACTGGTTATTCCTTCTCTTCCATTTTTACCACAATGATAGATTCCGGATCAGCAGGGAACCTTATAGATAGGGAGCTGGTCTCTGAATGGGAGTTGCCCACCGTGCCACTGCCATCTCCGCTACACGTCACCTCACTGGACAATAAACCCCTTGGATCAGGCACCAATACGCACGTCACTCTCCCCATCACCATTCCCACACTACCAGAACACCATGAGGAGCTGTCATTCCACATCGTCACGTCAACCCTTCACCGGATCGTCTTGGGATTGCCCTGGCTCAGACTACACAACCCCACCATCAATTGGAGCACCAAGAGGATCACAGCCTGGTCCACCTCATGCCGAAAGACCTGCCTGCCGGTGGTTTGTTGTTCCACGTCAGTGGAGAGTCCGCCCTCCAGCCCAACATTCCACGTGAGTATGCATCTCTCTGATGTCTTCTCTTCATTAAAGGCTACGTGTCTCCCTCTTCACAGGCCCTGGGACTGCGCCATTGACCTGCTGGAGGGACAACACCCCCCGACAAGTCGCATTTACCCCCTTTCCATGGCGGAGACTGAGGCCATGGAGAAGTATGTAGCGGAGACCCTGAAACAGGGGTTCATCAGACGCTCTACCTCTCCTGCCTCTGCCAGCTTCTTCTTCGTGGCCAAAAAAGAGACTGAGACCATGCATTGACTACAGGGGGCTGAACGCAGTCACCACCAAGTACCGGTAGCCCCTCTCTCTGGTTCCGTCGGCCATCGAGCAGCTACGAGGGGCCCGGTACTTTACCAAGTTGGACCTGAGGAGTACCTACAACCTGATCCGAATCCGGGAAGGAGACATTCAGCACAACCTCAGGCCACTATGAATACTGCGTCATATCCTATGGCCTTGCCGACGCACCTTCTGTGTTCCTGTCCTTCGTCAATGACATGTTACGGGACATGCTGAGTAGACAGGTGGTGGTGTACATTGACGATATCCTGATCTACTCGGCTACGTTCGAGGAGCACGTCAGGGACGTCCGAGTTGTCCTACTCCGCCTCCGGGAACACAGCCTGTTGGTGAAGGGGGAGAAATGCGAATTCCACCAACAGGCCATCTCCTTCCTGGGATACCGGATCAGTCCTCAGGGGGTGTTCATGGAAGGAGTGAAGACGGACGCCATCAGGTCATGGCCAGTTCCCACCACCATCAAGGGCCTACAGAGCTTCCTGGGCTTCACTAATTTCTACTGACGTTTCATCAGGTCCTTCAGCTCCTTAGCCGCCCCGCTCACCTCTCTCCTTAAGAGTGGGCCTCAGAAGCTGGCCTGTAACCCTGAGGCTGACGCTGCCTTCAAGAGGCTGAAGGAGAGGTTCACCACAGTGCCCATCCTAAAACACCCAGATCCATCTAGTCCTTTCATCCTGGAGGTGGACGCATCGGAGGAGGGCGTGGGTGCAGTCCTCTCCCAGCGGCACAGTAAGCCAGAGAAAATGTATCCTTGTGCCTTTTTCTCTAAAAAGCTTACCCCCGTAGAGAGGAACTATGGAGTTGGAGACAGGGAGCTGTTGGCGGTGGTCCTCGCTCTGGAGGAATGGAGACACTGGCTGGGGGGCGCAGTCCATCCATTCCGGATTATTACTGACCAGTCGAATGGGCAGGTGGAGCGCATGAACCAGGAGCTGGGGAGGTTTCTTCGTTGCCACTGTCAGGACCGGCAGGGTGAGTGGGCGAGGTTTCTTCCCTGGGCAGAATATGCCCAGAACTCCCTCGTTCACTCCTCCATGTGGCTCACTCCCTTCCAGTGCGTCCTGGGGTACCAGCCGGCCCTGGCCCCTTGGACACCCAGCCACACCGATGCGCCCGCTGTCGATGAGTGGTTCCACAGGGCTGGACAGCTCTGGGATGCCGCCCATGTCCATCTCCAGAGGGCCATTCGTCGGCAGAAGGACCAAGCCGACCGCCACCGCAGTGAAGCCCCTGTTTTCCAGCCTGACGATCGTGTCTGGCTGTCCATAAAAAACCTCCCTCTCCGCCTGCCCTGCAAGAAACTGAGCTTTGTGGGGCCGTTTAAGGTCCTCCGGCAGATAAATGAGGGATCATACCGGCTGCTCCTTCCCCCTCACTACCGTGTCTCACCCACTTTTCATGTGTCTCTCCTCAGGCCGGTGGTTCCTGTTCCTCTGGCGGTTGCTGTGCCCCGGGGTACGCCTCCTCCGCCCCGGACATTGACGGGAGTCCGGTGTATGCGGTGAGGGACCTGCTGGACTCCAGGTTCCGTGGGGGATGGCTCCATTACCTGGTGGACTGGGAGGGGTATGGTCCTGAGGAGAGGAGCTGGGTTACAGCTGGGGACGTTCTGGACCCCAACCTAATTTGGGACTTCCACCGTCGCCGCCCTGACCGGCGACATCCAGCGGCTGGAGCCACGCGTCCGGGAGAGGGGGGTACTGTCACGTCTCCTCCCGTTGCTCCCCTCCGGCGCTCTGATTCGCCGGTCTACTGAGCCACCGGTCTGAGCGCACCACCTCGGCAACACCAGAATGGAAACACAACGCACCCTAATCACCTCCAGCGCACCTACACCTCATCATCTCATCACCACCCCTATTTAGCCCTGGACTGTTCTGGATGATGTTGTGTGTGATTGTTAAGCTTTGTGTCGTTTACTCTATCTTTGTTATTTCTCTTGCTCATTGTTAAGTAAACCTTGACCTAGTTAATTCCTGCATCTGCGTCCTGCCTCTTCGTATACTCAGTACGCGTCACAGTGAGTGTGCACTCATATAATAAAATTCAGAGTTTAAAAGTCTCCTCAAGATCTTTGGAAATTATTTTAACTTGTGTCGCTGGTATAAAACTACAATAAACTCAGCAGGCAAATTAGGCTTTTACCCAATCTAGCACAGGCTTTTCTCATCATTTCTTATATATCCTGTTTATTTTGTCTGCTTTTCTCTCTCTCTCTCTCTCTCTCTCTCTGTCCCTCTCTCCCACCGTGACTCATGAGTCTCCTCTAGGCTCTCATTCGCCTGTCAGATTTTCTACAGTTTAACTGCATCACTAATCCAATTGCGTCTCTAACCCCAAAAAGCTCTATACCCTGTAGGTCTGCTCTTCTGAATGACCCCTCACTCTCTTCTTACCCAGACTTCTCTGGGATGTTCTCCATTGTCCAAAAATTCTAGTGGTCCAAAGAGGCTAAAAAATATGGCATAGTTTCAAGGGAGTAAGGATGTGCCAGACCAGACCAAGCACACTGGCATCCTGTCAGAAAGACTGACTAATGGCATACTATACATACCAATAGATACACCAGCAGAGAGACAGATAGACAGGTAACTTGATAGACTGATAGAGACAGGTAGATGGACAGATACAGAGACAGCCTTAGTCTCACTGACAGATTGTCGGAAAGACTCATTGGCACACAAACAGACACACACTCACGTACAGAAAATGACCGACAGACAGGTACCCGATAGGTAAAGGTGGACGGATAAGAAGACCCAGACCTAGACAGGCTTGAAGATAGGCATGTAGATTCCCAGAGATACTTAACAGACCAGCAGACGGATAGGCAATCAGACAGCTTGACAACTAACCAGGCAGGCTGACAGTTTCGAGACACTGTAAACTCGATGATTGCGTGTTAATGAAGCAGAGATTTTAAATCTATTCAATGCATGTTTTGTGCAGCCCTTGAGAATATAAAAAAACGAGTCCTCTTTTTTCTTTCTTTTTTTTCATTAATTTGATTGGCAGACCACATAGAGCGGAATGGAGGGAGGGTTTGTGGTTGCTGTGGCAACGGCCTGCTCTTTGAAAAAGGCTACATTCCTGGTATCTGATGTGTCTGTGTCACAATCGATAAAACACAGCCTGTGGGGAATAGAGAATATAGAGAATGGGGCTTCTTCCAGGGCAATGACGATGAGAGAGAGAAAAGGAGTGAGGAAGATGTGTGAAAAGGGAGGACCAGGAGATAAGAGAACAGTAGAGTAGCAGCAGCCGAAGCAAAGAGAGTGAGAGAGAGAGATACTGTAGAGACGGAGAGATATAGAAAGGGAGAGAGAAAGGGTGGGAAAGAGAGAAAGATGGTAGTGAAGACACCAGAGTGCAGCTCTTCAGAGTCGGGGAGAGGGGTGAGTGCTGTGTGTGCATGACGTGCGTATGTGCGTACTCACCCCATCTTTTCAGTGAAGGTGTCACTCACCTCAGCGGCAGTGTGCATGTATGTCTGTCTTTGTGCTTACCATCTGCTTACCTCTACATGGTTTTGTGCTTATTTACAATGATTGACAATGAGTGTGCTGCTACCAATCCTAAACTGTTTTACAGTGCTTTGCTATACATCCTATGGTTTATTATTTTTAAATTATAACAGGACAGAATAACCGGAGTAGGATCCATAATAGGCAAGGTTTATAGAATACAAAACAGATGCATTCAGGCAAACGTCTCAGACCATCTGCTATTGCCAACAACCTGTTGACGCATTTTCTTCCCTGTTCTCTTTTTCTTCCTGTGGGAACAGAGCTGCCCCTGGTTTAACTCCCGTCTCCCGCCTCCTTGCATATCCAATAGGGTCTCTACCTAGTCTCTATGGTGCGACCAGGGTCAGTCCTGGCCACAAGCCTTGGAACAACGTGCTCCTGTTTTTTTTTTACATGACAGATACCGTTCAACCCTTTGTGCTAACACAATGATAAGCATTTAAGTTTTGCATCAGCTGAACATTATAGCAAATTTTTCCATAAAGTATATTGCTGTGTGTCAATGCACTTGATTTATTTTGGCAGACAAAAGTCTGCTGATAAAGGAAAAAAGTGTTGATAGTGTGATAGGAAAGAAAGTGTTAGAAAGGATGGAGAGAGAGCAAGAGATGGAGAACAGGTGAAGAGTGACGGAAGGTGGGGAAAGAAAGCAGCAGGGGGAAAGCTTTGTTGGTAGTAATGATTTGTATAGTAGTAATGCTTCCTATTGTGCAGGATAATTCATATTAGGTATTCTAATGCGCTGCTCCTTGTGTGTGTTTTTGTGCTGCAGGGCTGTACCGTGATGGTGGTCTGCATGGATACCAAGCTGTGCCGTGACAGAGGGCAGCGTGGGTAAAAGTCATGCGGCGCTCCGCCCTGTACCACTGCTACCCTCTTCTGGGAGGGGCTCTGCTGCTCCTGCTGGCTAGCTGCATCCTGGGCTGCCCTGCCCGCTGCGACTGCTCCGCCCAGACCAAGTCAGTCAGCTGCCACCGCAAGCGACTGCCCACCATCCCAGAGGGCATCCCCATTGAGACCCGGCTTCTGGACCTGAGCAAGAACAAGCTGCGGAGCATTACCCCGGACAACTTCTCTTCCTTCCTACAGCTGGAGGATCTAGACCTCAGCGATAACCTGATAGGCGTGGTCGAACCAGGCTCCTTCAAATTTCAGCTCTCCCTGCGCTCGCTGAACTTCCACAGCAACCTCCTCCAGCTGGTCCCCGCCGGCGTGCTCTCTGGCCTGGCCAACCTCACCAGTCTGGACCTCAGCCACAACCGGTTGGTGGTGCTGCTGGACCACGGCTTCCAGGACCTTCGAAGATTGATGTTCCTGGAGGTGGGTGACAATGAGCTTGTGTTCATCTCCCAGAGGGCCTTCACCGGCCTGCTGGGCCTACAGAGCCTCACCCTGGAGCGCTGCAACCTGACTGTGGTGCCCACCGATGCCCTGGGGCACCTGCACAGCCTGGTGGAGCTCCGCCTGCGCCACCTGGGCATTGGCGCCCTGAAGCCCTACTCCTTCAAAAGACTTCCCCACCTTCGCCACCTGGAGATCGACTACTGGCCCTGGCTGGAAGTCTTCCCCGCTCTGTCGCTACACGGGCTCAACCTCACCACACTCTCCGTCACCAACACCAACCTGTCCTCCTTTCCCGGCCCTGCTTTACGCAACCTGCCCTACCTCACGCACCTCAATCTGTCCTTCTGCCGCATCCAGCACATCCAGCAAGGGGTGCTAAACCAGCTTCCGCGACTGCAGGAGTTGCACCTGCGAGGGGCTCAGCTGGCTTACATTGAACCCCTGGCCTTCCTGGTTCTCCCAACACTGCGTATGTTGGATGTGTCGCACAACCAGCTGGACTCTGTGGAGCGAGCTGTGTTCGCGTCCCCTGACAGCCTGCAGACGCTGCTTATGGGGGGGAACCCTCTGGTGTGCGACTGTCGGCTCCTATGGCTGTTGAGTGGCCGGAAGCCACCCTTGCTGCAGCTCCCTGACCCCCAACCCGAGTGCAGTGCCCCTGAGCGCATCCGTGGGAAACCCCTGCAGGACCTCAAGGAGCCGCTGGTGTCACGGTATGTGACCTGCACCAAGCCCTGGATTGGGCCCAACACCACCCAGCTGCTGCTGGCAGACGAAGGGCAGCCTGTCTGGCTCAACTGCATAGCAGACGGGGCTCCTCGGCCCTCCATGGCCTGGGTGACGCCCCACAGACGCTATGTCACAGCCAAGAGCACCGGGAGGGTGACGGTCCATACCAACGGCACCCTTGAGATGAAGGCTGCGGAGTTGCACGACAGTGGCGTGTACCTGTGTGTGGCCAGCAACGCGGCGGGCAATGCCAGCATGTCGGCCTCGCTGGTTGTGAAGAGCCTGGGCATCAGCGACAGATCGCTCTACGCCAACAAGAGCGGACTCCTGGCGGACTCCAACGGGACCTGGGCCAACGGCACCGTCCTGTACAATATGACAAACCCCATAGACCTGAAGACCATCATCATCTCCACAGCCATGGGCTGCCTGTCCTTCCTGGGCGTGGTCATCTTCTGTTTCCTCCTCCTGTTTGCATGGAGTCGTGGGAAAGGAAGGCACAAGAGCAACTTTGACATTGAGTACGTTCCCCGCAAATCGAATGGAACAGCAGCGGAGGCAAATGAGACAAGCGGGCCCAGACGAGTCAACATGAAAATGATTTAATTTTACAAACAGACCAGCTCATATGATAGTAATAAACAAAATACAGTGCATATCATTTGCAAAGTTTTCTTTGATACAGTGGAGTTGTAAAAATGAAAGTGACGTACCGATATAGTGGTGTTGATATGAAGTTGATCTAGTGATTCAGTGGACATGTTGATATAATAGTGATCTATGATACTGTGGACGTGTTTATATAAAATGATGTTATCATAAAACACACTGGATATAATACTATATAACCCACATATCAATGAGAGTGATGCTGTGATACAACGCTGGGCCTGTGCTACGCTGGTGATGTGATGACTAATGATGTTGTAGACTTGGTGTGACACCAAGGTGAGAAAGGAAGTCTCTGGGAGTGACAGGGGAGAAGTTGAGATGACAGTGGAGCCTTCATTGCTCTATCATGTCTGGAGTAAATTGTGTCTAATACCCATCTAAGCTGCAGGTGTGTTTGTGCGTGCGTATGTATGTGCGCGGTGTGTGCGTGGGTGCGTGCGTGTAGGTGTACTGCCTTTGTTGTGTGACAGGGTAATCATCAAGGATAATAGGGTCCAAAGTTTTTTTACCGGCCTTTGTATTTGTTAATTCATTGTAACAACAGTATTGTCACTGTTGAGTAAAATGTAGTATTACGTATGTTTGTATACACATGCAAATCACTCCAAACAATATCCAAGAGACCTGCTGCATAAATATTTTCAACTAGGCCATTGTTTCCCTTTGTACCACCTCAAGATAGGCATAGCTGGATTTTGGCAACTTGACCTTCAACTCAAGGAAAATGTATACACACGATATTAACAACTTCAAGTAGGATTTCAGCCAAAAGCACTAGAAGAACTCAAGGTATCTTCCTGCTGAAGAAATAGTAGCAGCTGAAAATATTGGTTATTGCATGGGAAAAAAACACAGACGATAAAAATCCTATGTTAAATCCCCTTTTATTACATTATACATTTTCCTGCCAGCAAAATCCCCTGATGTAATGTAAAAGAAACGGTCAGTGACTAGACACAATAGCAAAGATTTACTGGCCGATGTCCCCTTTGAACAGGACAAATCTCAGCCCCGGTGAGTTATGTGTTGTATTGTATCCCCTCTCATTTTTCTTTGGCCCCAATGCTTCAAGCTGGCATGTCCCGAGGCCTCCCTTGGGTTGAAATAGGTTTCTGGGTATTTAATTGATGGCATTTGAAAGTTGTGCTGTTTTTGTTTAAATGTTTTAACTGTTGAAAAAAATTATGTATTAAAGAATTACGTTAAGGGCAACTCTTTGTAAAAGAAGGGATGTAGGTGTCACATGTGTGATCCAGTTGTGATACAATGTTAAAGGTTGTATAAATGTTTTCATATGATACATTTATGGGTATATTTTCAAACGGAAATAAATCGTAATCATACAGCTTTATGTGGTCGTTAATATTTGGTAATTTCCAATGTCATATCAGTACTTTCATTTTTTCTTGACGTCATAGACCTACACTGTCTGATAGTGTAATAGCAAACCAAAGATGTGCAGACTCCTTAGCAAAATGTGAACTAGAAACTAACATATGGTGTTTTGTAGCTAGGACATAGATTGGTTGTTGTAGTGAGCCTATGACGCAGGACAAGGAAAGATAACAAATGGGTATATATTGTTTTCCCACCAGATATTAAATTCAACACTCTTCTAAAACCACACCTAATATACCCAAAAACCCTGAATCTCTCCGTCTCCTGAAACTCAGATAAATGCACCTGCTGCTGACGTCCTCATTCAGCACTCGTCTTTACAAAGATCTGTTCAAACACGTGATGCTATCAAGTTAATGGTTAAAAGTAGTTCTATCTTTGGAGACTGCACACAGGGAATATTCAAGAAGACAAGATCTAAGTCCCACCGATCTGATTTTTATCCCTTTCGTTGCAGTTGTTTCTCCACAGCTTGTCAAGGAAAGAGTGCTCCAGTGAACAATAGGGAGAAATACCACATGGATAATATGACTGTCTCCTATCCGTAGGCCATTTCTCTTAGATGAAGAGGATTTACTAATCAGTGCTTTAATGATTGGTGCTAACAAAGGCGCCTAAGCATCTGTGAATCATTTGAGACACTCTGCTTTGCGATCTGGAGAGGAAACATTATGTTATTAGCTTTATTTTATGCCTGTAATTAAACTTGGTGTCTCTACATGGATGATAGCGAGCATATTGTGCCAGCAGTGAAATTAAATTGAAAATACTGCAGGGAAATGTTCCAAAACTGCTTCTTAAAGCTTTTCTATAAAGAGCCAGACCAAATAATATCCCCTACAACACTAATGGCATCCACTCTGATAATAGCACAGCAGCCAGGCAGAATTACGTCCTCATCTCTACTTAGAATGAGGCCCCAAGCACAGCATTAGCTTGAGCTTCCTGCTTAACCTCACACGGGTCTAGACCACAAACCTCACTGCTTCCCTTTGCAATTCCCCATTAAAACAAGGCTTGTGGCAAGTGTCAGTAAGCTGCACACTGTGAAAGATGAGAGCAATAAAAGGATCGAAGCGCATCGCATCATACATTGACGTTGTTATATCAGAATGTGGATTCACACCCGAGGAAAGCACTCAAGGGAGAGTCCACTATGACATCATCAAGCTCGGGTTCTTACTCCCTGAGCATATTAAATCAGGATTAAATCAGGATGATTCCCCCTCACTAATTACCTTGGGCTCCAAGACGTTAGGACCCCATTGAGTGTCACTATGCGTACTGAGAGAGGGAAGCGACAGAGAGGGGGGGTGGGGGGGGGAGAGAGAGAGATAGAGATGGTAGCACAGGAGGCTACTGAGGGGAGGACAGCTGGAATAGAGTGAATGGAATGGTATCAATGTTCCAGCCATTACTATGAGCTTGTCCTCTCCAATTAAGGTGCCACCAGCTGCCTTATGGCTATGGGTGTGATTAATTAATCAATTAAGGTGCCACCAGCCGCCCCACCTTTTGCCCTCAGAAAAGCCTCAGGTTGTGGGGGCATGGACTCTACAAGGTGTCGAAGTGTTCCACAGGGATGCTGGCCCATGTTGACTCCAATGCTTCCCACAGTTGTGTCAAGTTGGCTGGATATCCTTTGGGTGGTGGACCATTCTTGATACACACAGGAAACTGTTGAGTGTGAAAATTCCAGCAGCGTTGCAGTTCTTGACACAAACTACCATACTCTTGTCACCTACTACCATACTCCATTCAAAGGCCCTTAAATATTCTGTCTTGCCCATTCACCCTCTGAATGGCACACATACACAATCCATGTCTCAATTGTCTCAAGACTTTAAAATCCTTCTTTAACCTGTCTCCTCCCCTTCATCTACACTGATTGAAGTGTATTTAACAAGTTATATCAATAAGAGATAATAGCTTTCACCTGGATTGACCTGGTCAGTCTATGTCATGGAAAGAGCAGGTGTTCATAATATTTTGTGCCCTCAGTGTATTTTACTTAAAAGGACAAAGGGTGAGAGAGAGACTGGAGACGAGTACAAAATTAACATAGTTATGAATTTAATATCAATATATTAATAATTAAGTTATTAATAAATTTTACATCTGCTGCAGTTAGACAGTCTCCAAGTTTTAATGTATGAATGATTAATTAGCAAGTGTGACTTTCTGTCCCCTTCCCCTACAGCAGATACTAAATCATAAAGGAAGACAAGCACGATGCGAGGTGCTGATTAACCTCTACGGGACCGGTGTCCCGTAGACGGGACGGTTGAGCTAACGTGCGCTAATGTGATTAGCATGACTGTTGTAAGTAACAGCAAACTTTCCAGGACATAGACATGTCTTATATGGGCAGAAAGCTTACATTCTTGTTAATCTAACTGCACTGTCCAATTTACAGTAGCTATTATGGTGAAAAAATACCATGCTATTGTTTGAGGAGAGTGCACAACAACAAAAACCTTATCACGGCAACTGGTTTGATACATTCACCTCTAAAGGTAAATAATGTACTTACATTCAGTAATCTTGCTCTGGTTTGTCATCCTAAGGGTCCCAGAGATAAAATGTAGCATAGTTTTGTTTGATAAAATCAATTTTTATAGTCAAATGTAGAAACTGGGTTCTACAGTTTGAACCCCTGCTGTCTCTGGCTCCACACCCACCCCGCCCGGCCATCTAGATGTGTGAAAGTTAGTGTATAAGGTAATGATCCATCATGTATGACATTCCTGGGAGTGTGTAAACTTAGATTTTGTATTACCATATCATTTTTGTATGTTCTCTATAGGTATGTACTTGAAAATGTATTAATTGACCAATTTGGCACATTTGGGCAGACTTGACACAAAATAGTCCAGTATTGCAGTGCTTCACTGGATCAATCTGAAACTTTGCACACATACTGCTGCCATCTAGTGGCCAAGAAATCTACATTGCGCCTAAACTGCAATATTATATTGTGGCCTTTCTCTTGCATTTCAAAGATGATGGAACAAAAATGAAAAATTAAAACTCATGTTTTTTGGTTTGTATTATCTTTAACCAGATCTAATGTGTTATATTCTCCTACATTAATTTCACATTTACACAAACTTCAAAGTGTTTCCTTTGAAATGGTATCAAGAATATGCATATCCTTGCTTCAGGTCCTGAGCTACAGGCAGTTAGATGTGGGTATGTAATTTTAGGCGAAATTGAAAAAAAGGGTCTGATCCTAAAGAGGTTAATTCAAGCTTTAATTCTCCTTAGATCTATCTTAAAAGTGTGCTTTAAATAGTTCAATTGTTCTATTGATGCTTGTTTGAGCTGGTGCAGCCTTTTCATGACATGATTCCTGTTGCTAAAACACAAAGGTATTCAGTTTTATGAAATATAAGTATATTTTGGTTGCAATACCAGGGCCTATAAGTTTGAGGATATTTTGAAGACACAAAACAGCTATTCCTTCATTTTGGTTAGTGGTTGCGTGTCAGACAACAGTCAAGGCAGTGAGGCATAAGTCAAGCACTTTAGCTGATGGAGAGGTCATAGCGGTGCTTAGGGGGTCATGAAGGCTAATTAGCGAGAATGAATGACCATGGCCTTGAGGACGAAACACAATTACTGACTAAATGAAAAAGTTTGCAGGAGGAGATAAGGCACCAGTTATCAGCAATGAAAAGTTTTAGCGTTAAACTTCTAATACAGTGAGGGAAAAAAGTATTTGATCCCCTGCTGATTTTGTATGTTTGCCCACTGACAAAGAAATGATCAGTCTATAATTTTAATGGTAGGTTTATTTGAACAGTGAGAGACAGAATAACAACAAAAAAATCCAGAAAAACGCATGTCAAAAATGTTATAAATTGATTTGCATTTTAATGAGGGAAATAAGTATTTGACCCCTCTGCAAAACATGACTTAGTACTTGGTGGCAAAACCCTTGTTGGCAATCACAGAGGTCAGACGTTTCTTGTAGTTGGCCACCAGGTTTGCACACATCTCAGGAGGGATTTTGTCCCACTCCTCTTTGCAGATCTTCTCCAAGTCATTAAGGTTTCGAGGCTGATGTTTGGCAACTCGAACCTTCAGCTCCCTCCACATATTTTCTATGGGATTAAGGTCTGGAGACTGGCTAGGCCACTCCAGGACCTTAGTTTGCTTCTTCTTGAGCCACTCCTTTGTTGCCTTGGCCGTGTGTTTTGGGTCATTGTCATGCTGGAATACCCATCCACGACCCATTTTCAATGCCCTGGCTGAGGGAAGGAGGTTCTCACCCAAGATTTGACGGTACATGGCCCCGTCCATCGTCCCTTTGATGCGGTGAAGTTGTCCTGTCCCCTTAGCAGAAAAACACCCCCAAAACATAATGTTTCCACCTCCATGTTTGACAGTGGGGATGGTGTTCTTGGGGTCATTCCTCCTCCTCCAAACACGGCGAGTTGAGTTGATGCCAAAGAGCTCGATTTTGGTCTCATCTGACCACAACACTTTCACCCAGTTCTCCTCTGAATCATTCAGATGTTCATTGGCAAACTTCAGACGGCCCTCTATATGTGCTTTCTTGAGCAGGGGGACCTTGTGGGTGCTGCAGGATTTCAGTCCTTCACGGCGTAGTGTGTTACCAATTGTTTTCTTGTTGACTATGGTGCCAGCTGCCTTGAGATCATTGACAAGATCCTCCCATGTAGTTCTGGGCTGATTCCTCACCGTTCTCATTATCATTGCAACTCCACGAGGTGAGATCTTGCATGGAGACCCAGGCCGAGGGAGATTGACAGTTATTTTGTGTTTCTTCCATTTGCGAATAATCGCACCAACTGTTGTCACCTTCTCACCAAGCTGCTTGGCGATGGTCTTGTAGCCCATTCCAGCCTTGTGTAGGTCTACAATCTTGTCCCTGACATCCTTGGAGAGCTCTTTGGTCTTGGCCATGGTGGAGAGTTTGGAATCTGATTGATTGATTGCTTCTGTGGACAGGTGTCTTTTATACAGGTAACAAGCTGAGATTAGGAGCACTCCCTTTAAGAGTGTGCTCCTAATCTCAGCTCGTTACCTGTATAAAAGACACCTTGGAGCCAGAAATCTTTCTGATTGAGAGGGGGTCAAATACTTATTTCCCTCATTAAAATGCAAATCAATTTATAACATTTTTGACATGCGTTTTTCTGGATTTTGTTGTTGTTATTCTGTCTCTCACTGTTCAAATAAGCCTACCATTAAAATTATAGACTGATCATGTCTTTGTCAGTGGGCAAACATGCAAAATCAGCAGGGGATCAAATACTTTTTTCCCCTCACTGTATTACCTCAAGTCCTAGGCAAATGTTAGCAGTTGAAAAGTTTTTCTGTGTGGGATGAGGTTTTCATTTAATACAACAGCAGCCTCCACTACAGCAGACATACCACCCTGGCTGTCTTTTCACCTGAAGCTAAAGCAGGGCTGGGCCTAGTCGGTGTTTGGATGCAAGACCCCCCTGGCTAAATCAGACAGATGTTGGGATCAGTGACCCAGGCTAGCGATGGAGTACATTTCCCAATGGTAAACAAATTGAGACATAGTGACAAGCATAGAATAAACGCAACCATTCATCATCTGTCTATTCATGGGTGTTGTTATTGGTCTTTCAAATACTCTAACCCAAGATGATGCCTAAAAGATGGCCTGCTCTGTGTCTTTCTCTGATCATTGTCAGTCTGATAGTCTTATCCAAAATCCACAGTTTATTGGCTTGTTAGTTTTTCCAGTATGGCGTCGAAGTGCAGCTGTCAAAAAGGGATTTAAGCCAGCTGAGACTGGATTCTTTGAAGTTCTCTGTTTCCAACCACTATAGAGATGCTTGTGTGTGTGCCTCATTTGGAATGAGAGTAAAAGGGCTCTGGGTTATTATTGTGCCCAGGACACACAGTGTTTTTTCTTTGAAATGTGGCAGTTGAGCCCTCTTGAGAAGCCTGAGTCAAATTGCCTATCATCTCTTGAAGGAAAAATCTGACAATTTCGCAACATAACCAAGGATTCCATGATCCAAGATTGTTTGATGTAATCCAATCCCAATAATTTGAAGAGAAAGTGTTGATGGTCTACAGTGAGTGTACACTGTAGTTCGTTACGAAGAGAGGGTGGTAAAGAGGGCATGGGCAGAGGAGTGGATGAATTGATCCCCTAGACACTCAGTGATATAAGGTCAGTTCATAGACCGTATATAAACATATTGTCAGTTGCACATTTCCACCCCTAATGGATTGGTGAGGGTAAGATTATCCTACATGGCTAAAAGGGAATTAAAAAGGGCATAATTAATTGACCTTCCTTCAAAATAACTCCTTCCTGCCTCACTCAACGTAACCCAAATACCTGCTGCTCATGCAGTGATATTTGTTTGTAAAGCAGGTGCAAGTCAAGAGTCAAGTAAAAGTAAATCTAAACAGAAAAATATGTGAATCACCACCTCAATTGTATTATTTGTTTTGCAGGTAAAATGACATAATCTCTTTTAGATACCTTAATATTTCGCCAGAGGGCAGTGTGCCCTCACGGAAAATGACATAGTATTGACAAATGAGGAAGTGATTCTTATGTTGTTTTTTCTATGCTAAGCTAGTCGCAACTCTTCGTGGGAGCTACAATTGAAATACGATGCGACTTTGGTGAGTAACTCCTCTCTTTCAAATGCAGATATAATTGAACATGTATTCATACATGCGGCATGTCAGGATGTGTAGTTCGTCTTTTATGTTACACATTTATTAAACCCCTGAAAAACATTAACCTTGAACGTTGTAGACAGTAACCCTAAACCGTCCAAATGTATTTCAAAACAGTGTTGTTGTGCCTTGTGTGGCCCTAGACCAAGGCTGTAGGCATTGGCTATGAGCCTCAGCTCAGCAGTTTTTTTTATGGTGATTTGTATTTGTGAAGGTGCTAGAGTGCAGTATTGTTAGTTTAATTGTAGGTAATACTATATTCTGACATGTTTATTGTATCTTCCTATAACACAGTTTGAACAATAAAGAGCTGGATAATTCTACCAACCAGGCTTAGGCCTGGTCACACTACGTTCCACCTGTCTAGTCTTCCTCTTGGCCCCCCTCCCAGAAACAGTAAATAGTTCACAACATGTCTTCAGGCCCACCTCAGTCGCCCACAGTGGCTAAGACAGAGGTGACTGTTGAAGGAGAATGCCCTATCCTCGCTGTCACCTTTGCCTACTGGGACAACATCCTGGGCCCGCAGGTGTGCCACATCTGGGCTCCCAGGTGCGAGCAACCGCTGTTGCTGAGCGATGGCGAGGTCACCTTCCTGGCCAATCACACGCTGAACGGGGAGATTCTGCGCAGCGCAGAGTGTGGCGCGGTGGACGTCAAGTTCTTCGTCCTAGCCGAGAAGGGTGTCATCATCATTTCGCTCATCTTCGATGGCGAGCTGAAGGGTGACAAGAACACGTGTGCCCTGTCCATCATCCTGCCTCAGACAGAGCTGGCCTTCTATCTGCCCTTGCACACGGTCTGTGTGGAGAGGCTCAAACACATAATCCGGAAGGGACGCATCTGGATGCAGAAGGTAAGTGTTCAGATGCCATGTTCCAAGTCTACCCCATACTAGGCCATCCCCTTAAGGCAGTGTTTCTTAATCCATTTCTAGGGAAATTGACATTCTTGTTCTATCCCAGCACTAACCCAGCACGTGAATGACCTATGCTCCCCAAAGAGTGAAAGGGTTAAAATCCAGTAAGTCAGCACTAACACCTGAATCATGAAGCCTGCCATGCCTTTTTTTGTCATTGACGTACAGGGCTACAACATCATTTCTATGCTGACATCAGAGATTGTCCCCATCATGGAGCTGCTGTCTTCCATGAAGACACACAGTGTCCCAGAGGACATAGACGTGAGTATCTGAACCAATCATGCACATTGGGCAACACTTTAATCATGCAAAACAGTACTGTGCAAAAACTACAGTAGAACTCAACTACAGTAGAACTCACCATACTCTGCAGACCCGTTTATGTAGGAACTTCTACGTCCACGAGAAGGAGACTATTATCACTATTGTCACATTATTACATCCAAGAATGACATCGAACTAGTTTCACTGATATGTTAAGTCTCACACGGCTTTCGTTACACAGCTTTCGTTACATACCCCAAAAAAAACGTTGAATATGAAACTAAAACTTCAAAGCCTCCACATCATTAATCTCTGTGAAAAAATAAAGCTCTAAGTTCTAACCACTATGAGGCTCGACTGAAGCTTTAATTAACATTTTGCTATTCATCAATGAGACAAATTGCTAACTCACGATTCCACTATAATTTGAAGATTAGGCTACTCAAATTCACCAAAAACTATTTTCTGTATGTCTCACTATAGCTATAAAAAATGTATCTTGTCCTTCGTGTTGAGGATTATTTCACCAAGGACTGTGTTTTTCCCTCCGTGTTAGATCAAGGACACCATCCTAAATGACGATGACATCGGAGACAGCTGCCATGAAGATTTCCTGCACAAGTAAACACTTTTAAGAAACTTTGGCTGGGATTCAGTCGTAGGCCTACCTGCTATAGAAATGTAATTATGAAAATTGGAAGCATCTGCTTGCGAGTTGAGTCTACCTGGTATTTTTGCTGTGCCCAAAACCATTATTTTACTGTATTTAACCATAGGAAAATGATAAATACTGCAATGCAGTTTTTATTAAATTGAACTATGAGACTGATGAGTAATCTCGCTTGCCCACTATCAAGACTGATGAGTAATCTCGCTTGCCCAATATCAAGAAACAACTTTGAGTGCTCCTGTGTTTATTCATTTCTGGGATAGTCACAGGGTTGAAGAATGTTTCACTCTCCCTCAGTTTAGCACCTTTCCTCTCCTTTTTTGTCCAACCTGGGCTGGTCCATTGGGTGCACATTGCTTACCTTGCACACTATATTTGTGATTAGGTTGTAGTTATCAGTGGAGTGCAGTTATGCACCCCTGAAAGATCTGTCAAAACATAATTATCTTAGCTGCCTGTGGAGATAACAAATGCACTGCAAGTCATAATTTATTTACTCAGCTTTTAAGTGTTCTTGCAGTAGTCAGGAAACACTTTTGTGTCATGAGATTTATTTGATTGAACCTCTTGTTTGGATATTTAGAGAACTATATTGAATGACAGACACACACAGCAAATCTTTTACTATCCTTGTGGGGATCAAAAATGTATTTCCATTCAAAATCCTATTTTCCCTAACCTTAACCCCTAACCCTAAACCTCTAATCCTAACCCTATTGTAACCATAAACCTAACCCCCAAACCTAAAATAGCCTTTTTCCTTGTTTTACTATCTTTGTGGGATCTTTTGGGGATTTCCGGTACCCAAAAGGATAGTAATACAAGCCCACACACACAAGGACACATTTCAATCTTGCTCATGTTCTCATTATACTAAATTAATATAAAGTGACCATCCCTCATTCTTGTCATTAATACATAATTTGCCTCCGTCTCTCAGGGCAATCAGTTCTCATCTCCAAACCTGTGGCTGCTCCATGGTGGTCGGAAGCAACCCAGACAAAGTCAACAAGGTACTGACAGGCTGCCAATACTCTGTGCTAAGCACATGCATACACTGGCTGCTGTATCAGCATATGTATTCACACTCATCCACACACTAGCTGTATCAACATAAATGTTCTACACACAGACGTGTCTGCATATGTTGCATATCTAATAAAATATTGCAGCATACAAAATCCCACAATACTGGTTAACACGCACACACACCTCCAAATCCTCTCTCCCTCACGGAAATGCGGATGTGTTATTGAGAGGTATTCCACGTTGATATTCATTCATATGTTTTCTTGTACTCTAGATAGTGCGCACGCTGTGCCTCTTCCTCACCCCTGCTGAGAGGAAGTGCTCTCGGATCTGTAAGGCTGACTCTACTTTCAAGTACGACACAGGACTTTTTGTACAAGGCCTCCTCAAGGTACCCCACCACGCTACTCTAAATTACAGTTTTCCTACTGGGTGTGCAGGCTTTTGTTCCAGCCCAGCACTAACACACCAACTAATAATGATCTTCGGTCCAATGTGTTCAATGAGAGATACATTAAAGCCTTGTTTTACTCACATCAATATTATCCCATTGTAAGTGCATGTAAATGTCACGCAAATGAATAGTCTTTTTTCAAACCAAGGCCTCAAAAAATGAACAAAAGGTCATAACTTTACAACAGACTGCCACTTTGGCATTGTGATCCCCCTCCTCATTACTCTCCCACTCCTTTCTCCCACCCAGGACTCCATGAGCAGCTTTGTCTTCTACCAGGTGCTGTACTCGCCCTACCCGACCACGCACATCGACGTGGACATCAACACGGTGAAGCAGATGCCGCCCTGCCACGAGCACACGTACATGCAGCGTCGCTACATGCACTCAGAGCTCAGTGCGCTTTGGAAGGCGGCCAGCGAAGAGGACATCGCCCCCAACACCGGCATCCACACTGACCAGTTCTTCACCCCTGACCAGTATGCTCTCTTCTCTCCTGTTCTGTTCTGTTATTCCAATTAGATTGGAATTGGCAGTGTTTATTTTGCTGCCTAACCGCATTGCTTGATTTATTTTATATGTATCAAATTTGTATTTGTCTTTCTTACGTTTACATTAATGAAAGAAATATGGATGTTATTCTGTTTTTATGACCACTAAAAGCTCCACTCTTTTCTCAGAAATATATTTCAGGACGTTATGCATAAAGACACCCTGGTAAAGTCATTTATAGATGAGGTAAGACACCGGCATAAAGTAAGCAACAATATTTGTGGTGCGAAAAATGTTATTGTCATTTGTCAGCCATTGTTGGCTTATCAGGGCCAACTGTAATAGTTAATTCTCTGTTTTGTTCCCAGGTGTTCATGCTGAAGCCAGGTCTCAATCTGCGAAGTACTTACTTGGCCCAGTTCTTGCTGATCCTTCACAGGAAGGCGCTCACACTACTCAAATACATCGAAGATGAGACGTGAGTTACCTCTCACTATGGAAGCAGATGTAATTGGTTTTAATATGACTTTTGCCCCAGCACAGCAGCGCACCATGTAGTACAACTTTTGATAAGAGCTTGAATTCCCCACCCGCAGGCAAAAGGGAAAGAAGCCTTTCCGCTCCTTGCGCAGCTTGAAGACAGACCTCGACCTGATGGTGGAAGGCGACCTGAATATCGTCATGGCATTGGCTGAGAAGCAGAGGGCTGGACTGCACTCCTTTGTATTTGGGAAGCAATTCTACACCAGTGTACAGGAGCGAGATGTGCTCATGAGCTTTTGACTCTTTTACTCTCATCGTCATGACATATGTTTTTATCAGCTCTTAAGAAATGGGTAAGAAATGTACATATGACTTGTCCAAAAGCTGCCTTTACTAGGGTGACATTTTCTGTCCACTAAAGACTGTTGAGGTGTTAAAATGTGCAAAAAAATACAGTATGATGATCAGAATTTTGAAATTTCAGATGTCCATTGAGTCGGATTTGTGCTGCTGTCCTTTATTGCTAATCTTCATTGTCTTATTCAAAGCATGAGTCTAGTGTCTTCAATGTCTGTGTTGTACAACAAGCCCTTGACGGGACTCCAAATGTTTGGATACCATTTATATCAATATTAGCACACTGATTGTACAACAATCTGGATTTCATTTACATTCACGTCATTTAGCAGACGCTCTTATCCAGAGCGACTTACAAACTGGATTTCCTCTATCTATTGACTGACTGACCACAACCGCCATGTCTAGGTTATAATAATATATTGCCCTTTGCAGTATGTACTGTATGTCTGAGCATTCATGCTGATTGTTGACAAGAGACAGGTTTGTTTAAGTATGTTTGACATGTACATCATGATGTGTATAGAATGAATTATTAGTGTACCTTATTGGAGGTATAATGTGATATACCAGGCCATATCGGTATCATCATGATACTAAATGTATCTTAAATTTACATCATTTAGCAGATGCTCTTATCCAGAGCAACTTACAGTTAGTGAGTGCATACATTTTATTCATTTTTTTATACTGGCCCCCCGTGGGAATCGAACCCACAACCCTGGCGTCGCAAGCGCCATGCTCTACCAACTGAGCTACACAGGACTGTGTGTAAGGCTTTATCATGTGGCAACTTTGACTCATCTTCTCCCAGTGGCCTTAACTTACCTTACTGTATTTTCTCACTAGCATTTGGTAGATGAGGTGGTTAATGGTATATGCCAGTGAAACCCTAATGTCATTCACCCCACTGGCCTTCATGCTGATGCAGTGTTATTCTCTAACATTTGTCAATGCATCCATGATGATAATAAATACATTTGTCAATACAAAATGGTATGCATATTTACTACAATTAGTTGACACACATTTACTACAGTCTTATAGAATGAGTCTTGAAATGATTATAACTTGAATTATTTATACAGTACATGACAAAAGACAATGTAAAATGACATTGTGACTGTATGATAAAATAACGTTGGGTTACGGATGTAATCTTGGTTCTCTGAGGAGAGTAACGGGTTGCCAAACGACTTATGCGAACTCCTTCCCCATCACACGATGTGATTGAGATATCAAAGATGTTTACAGTCACGCCACACCTTTACTGTACCCATGTGATCTGTCACTATAAAAGGTAGTGTGGCGTGACATACTGTCTATTACTTCATTCGAACCCTATGGAGGTGGAGGAACGGTATGAAAGCTTGGCGACCCGTTACTTTACTCAGAGAACCAAGGTAACCCAACGTTCTCTTTCGTTTTCGTAATGGGTCGCCAAACGACCTATGGGAGAGGCTGTACCAAAGAGGTCGTTCGGACAACAGAGTGGGATAACTCACCATTTAACTTAGTCCAGATGAGTCCCTGACAGGGTAACAGAATTTCAACTGTGGTATACAACCGTAGGCCGGACCTAGCTATCTGGCTGGCCGGCGAGACAGCTTGGTCTGGCCAGCCGGCCAGATAGCTGGATCCGGCTAGATCCAGATAAGTCCAGCCGGCCGGCAGGCTAGACAGCAAAGACCTTGCTATCTGGCCGGCCGGACCGACTGGCCAGATATCTCGGTCCGGCCAGCCAGATAGCTAGGTCCAGCCGAACGGCCGGCCAGTTAACATCTTTGATATTAAGCAGCTCAATCACATGAGTGAATGGGAAGGAGTTCCCATAGGTCGTTTGCGACCCCTTACGAAAACTAAAGAAAACCAACGCATTAGGTTCATGCATAATAATACAACATTACAGTTGATACGCTGAAATACATGCCTATCTTCAAGTAGGATATACTTTGCAAAATCCTTTGTATTAATTGGTTGATTCACCGACCACCATTTACCCATTGGTCGAACTTTGCAAGTGGGGTTTGCGACAGGAAAAACGGTAAACTAGCTAGATCAGAGATACTTTTGAGGAGATGGGGAAACTCTATTAAAATAAAATTAGCGCCCATTGTGTACGTTGCCCATGCTACGTCAATGGGCCGTGCGGTGCATTCTGAGTGATTCTGGGAAATGGAGAGCTCTCCTTCAAGGAGTGAATGGGAGTCAATTGGGCGCTAGCTCAAAAAACCCAACCTTAGCATGGATTTCGTCAACAAGAACTACAAAATTACTAATATTTTCCGAGATGTGAGATAATTAACTTGCTGTATGTAATATTATATAGCTTTGGAATCGTGACATTGCGTACTATCGAGGAAAATAAGCACGTTTCTCGACTCATACCCTGACTTTGAGAAGGGATTGCTTAACATCCGCGTGACGCACAATGACGACGTGACCGCGATTGGTCGACAGTCTGCTGGGTGGGGCGATATACGTTCCTCCAGTCATTGCCTAATGGGATTTCTATCTCCTCCTTTCTGGAATATCGCTGGCTAGATGCCATGTAAATATTCTGGAGAGCTGCTAAGGATGCCTAAAAGAACAAAAGGGTAGAACTCACGAAGAATCGGAGCAAAATGAAATCGAATGTCATACAAAGTATATCAAGGTTTGTGTTATCTGTTTTTGCCCTTAGACTTTCTATAAGGAGAAAGAAAACCAATTCGTTGGGTGCGGCCTGTTGTAACATGCTAACGGCGTTACTAACTAAGATAGCAAACGTCATTAGCTTACCTGAAGCGCCGGTGGGAAACCGCGGCTGTCAAAGATGCTGCGAGGCAGACATGGCGCTGCAAGTGTCTGTCGGTTTACTTCAAATGACCCTATTCATGTGTTTTGTTCATAGCTTGTATCTAAATGAATGACCTCAAAATACCAAAAATCTCAAATGAATTGTTAGCGGAAGGGTGTATAAACTGGCGCTCGTGCCCACAGTAAACAAACAAACAAGCTAGCTACTAGCTAATTGACTAACTGAAGTAGTTTTCAGAATGTTGATCATGGGTTACCGGGGACCCTCTCCTGGTCGTCGAATACTATCGATACGGGGACCCCCGGCTAAAAATGGATGTGAACAGCAGCCAGTATTTATTGCAATCATGAAAATGATGACGGAAGTGATAGTGCAAGGTCTTTCACTCTTGTTCTGAAAGCCACCTAATGTTAGCTAGCTGGATTCAAGCAGAAGAGGCTCTAGAGGAGGAAGGGGAGGACCATCCTCCTCAGTGAGATTCATAAAAAATAGTAAAACATTAAAGTTATCCTTTTTAGATAAAACTATAGAATATATATTCACGTAACCAAATAATTGATTAAAACACACTGTTTTGCAATGAAGGTCTACAGTATCCTCAACAGCACTCAGTAGGGTAGCGCCATGGTGTGGCCGGAGGACAGCTAGCTTCTGTCCTCCTCTGGGTACATTGACTTCAATACAAAACCTAGGAGGCTCATGGTTCTCACCCCCTTCCATAGACTTACACAGCATAGCATCACTCTGGCTCAAACAGAGGGATGCTATGTTAGCTAGCTGGCTATGACTATCCAACACAACACTGGAACTCTTCAAAGTCAAGGTAAACTTTTGGTTTTACTAATTTATTGCCACCGGGGCCCGCTGGTGTAACTGCTAAACTGCTTACTGACGGTACACTGTAACGTTACTGCATAATTGTAGCAGGTTTACAGGTTATTTCTATTAGCTATGTTGACTGTGACGTTACTTTAGCTAATATGTTGACAACGATGTAGGCTGTGTGTAGCGGTTATGATATGGTTTGGCTTGGAAAAGTTTTTTCGCCTAGTCACATACAGCTGATGTGTTGTGCATTGAAGTCCACAAGTGAAGGGAAAAGATGAGAAGTGGCGAGTGCATAGATGCGAGAAGGAATACAATGTGGCTGCTATGAAAGTGAACTGTGTTTATGTGTGATCAGGGGTGTATTCATTCTGCCGATTCTGTTGAAAATGCTTCTTAAATGGAACGGGGATAAACATACCTGAATTTGTCCAAAAGAAACATGTTTGCAACTGTTGGACTAATGATTACACCCTAGATTAGCTAGCTGCAGGCAAGAGTGTGCAAGACGGTATTGAATGTGTCATCTGTCCATGTGCCACTGTCTGTCACCTCAAATTCTTCTCTCGACCTGTGTGCACTTACGTTGTAAACTTTAATTCATAGGCTAGGTTGTAGCAACCTCATGATGGGTATAGGGAAAATTAGAGTATCATATAGTAGCCTAAACCTATTGATGTTACATTGAACTGGGTGAATGGAATATGAATGACAGTCATCCAATATGCTGTAATAGAAATAAGGCCATATGCTCATGACTTTTTTTTTGTCCTCCCACATCTTAAACGGCACCGACCGGCACTGGATTCAAGAATCCTCTTTTGCTGTTTGCATGACTTGCTATCTGTATGACACTGACCACCTTTACATGCGCACAGTATTCTGGATAGTAGCTCATATCCCACTTAAGGTCTTATTCGGGGTAAGCTGTTTACATCCATCTTTGATATCTCGCTCATGAGTATCCCTGTATCATGAATATACAGAATATGGATAAAATGGAATAGCAACTGAAATATGGACACTAACTGTATGGCTATAACCTCTCACATATTAACTCCTGCATAATTATGTATTTCTTGCAGTGAAATTATACAACAAATGTTAATTTAGTCTCAGGAACAGGAGTGGAGAAGTATGATTTCTTTCTGTCAGCATCTCTTGAGAAAATGCATGTGTAATGTGTTATCTTTGACACTGTAATGCAAGCAGACAGTATTTCAACCACATAAAGTATGCAGCCAAGACGATCTGAAGTCTTATCAGAAATGTGTTTCATCGTTTTCTCAGCTTTTCATTTCCTTAAAACCGGTCAAACTGATGACATTTTGACATTTTGCACAGGACCAATCTTTCCACTGTTTTGGAGTTATTGCGTTTTCTCCTCGTTCCCTAAACGGAACAGACAATTTTACCAGTGTTAACTAGATTACTAATGCATTCATTCTATCGATGTAAGACATTATTCTGGTGAGCTCTACTTAGTCTTTTGGGCTAACAAGTTATGACAGAAGAGAAGCTGCATGTATCAAACTATAGTTGACAAACAAATGGCCTACCAAATGTCGGAAATTATAATCAGGAGCTTAATTTAAATTATGGTAAATTAATTATAGTAGGCAAAATTATGATGGATCGAACTGCGCAGGTAGCCTACTTTTTGAAGTGATTTGTTTGTCACTTACTACGTTTACATTGACACCAATATTCCATTATTATTCGGGATACTCAAGTATTCTATTTTTGAGTCAAGTATTCATACCTCGTTTACAATAACCGAAAAAGCTTGAATCCTGGTTATGAGAAACCCAGGTAAGATGCCTGGGATATGCTGATCTAAGACGGGATACTGTGGCATGTAAACATCTTATCCCGTTTACTGTTGTTTTTGCAGTCTGCTCAGTTTTGCATTTCATGGGTGTTGTGTGATGTTTTCATCAGATTTTCAAACAAATCACTTCAAAAAGTAGGCTACCTGCGCAGTTCGATCCACCATAATAATTCCATAATAATTTCTGCCTACTGTAATTAATTTACTACTGGCTAATTTCACCCCTAATTTAGAGAAGTTTCTGCTTATAAATTCTGACATTTGGTAGGCCATATTTTAATGTCTGATATTTGGTAGGCTATATTATCATTTCCTACATTTGGTAGGGCATTTGTTTGTCAACTATAGTTTGATATATATATATATATATATATATATATATATATATATATATATATATATATATAGCTACTCTTCTGTCATAACTTGTTGCCCCAGAAGACTAAATAAAGTAGTGCTCACCAGAATAATGTCTTACGTGAATGCATTAGTAATCTAGTTAACACCCGTGAAGTTGTCTGCTTCGTTTAGGGACGGGGAGGAAATGCAATAACTCCGAAACAGTGGAAAGATTGATCCTGTGCAAAATGTCCAAATCAGTTTGACGGGTTTTAAGGAATGAAAAGCTGAGAAAATGACAAAACACGTTTCTGATAAGGCTTCAGTTCGTCTTGGCAGCATATTTTATGTGGTTGAAATACTGTCTGCTTGCATAAGTGTCAAAGAACACATTACACGCGCATTCACATTTTCTCGAGATGCTGAAAGAAATAAATCATAATTCTCCACTCGTATTCCTGAGACAAAATAAAAAAAGATGGTTGTATAATTTCACTGCAAGAAATGTATAATTCTGCAGGAGTTCATTTTATATTATGGTACATGTGAGAGGTTATAGGTCTACAGTCAGTGTCTCTATTTACCCATATACTTAATTGACGAATATTCTGTTTATTCATGGTTACAGGGATACTCATGAGCTGGATATCAAAGGTGCATGTAAACAACTTATCCCAAATAAGACCTTAAGCGGGATATGAGCTACTATCCGGAATACTGTGCGCATGTAAACGTGGTCACCAAGACATTGTAGCAACGTTGGGAGCAAGGCACGGAACATTGAGGGAGGCAACCGTCTGTCTAAAGAGACTACACTGACATGACTGCTTGGTGGGCCAACATGATAAGCATCACCAACACAAGGAAATAACAACATTGTCAAGTGATGATTTCTAGAAAGTGTGTCTGGCAGGTCCTCTAGAGAGTATTCTAATTTTGTCATAACTGCTGCTTATAATCTACTACCATGGCATGCTTTGTATCACTGTACTCAGATCTGGTTGATCAAGTTTCTGTAGTATTAGTTGTATATTCTCTCTTCTGAACTTTCTGGAAAAACTGTCTGTTGCTTCTTGACAATCCTGATTCACAGTTCTGTAGTGTATTCATTACACCGATTCTGTTGCCAAATGTTTTGCAACAGAAACCATTTACTCCAAATGATCTACCAAGTGATGTAAAAGCTGTTGGGTTCTTAAAGGTCCAATGCAGCTGTTTTTATCTCAATATGAAATCATTTCTGGGTAACAATTAAGTACCTTACTGTGATTGTTTTTAATTAAAATGGTAAAAAATAAATTTAAATAGCTTCTTAGCAAAAAGCAATTTCTCAAGCAAAAATGTTGCAAGGACTGTCTGGGAGTGGTCTGAGTAAGGAGGGGAAAACTGAACTAGCTGTTATTGGCAGAGAGGTTTGGAACTCTCTCTTTCTTATTGGTCTATTAACTAATTTAATGCCTGGTGATATCACCAGGCAGGCTAAAACTCCATCCCACCAAAACAGGCTGAAATGTAAGGCGGTCTTTTCAAACAGCTCTTACACTAAAAGGCCATTATCATCATGTTCACAATTTCACAGTATTATTCCAACCTCATAGTGTGGAAATAAACTACATGACCAAAATAATGTCGACACCTGCTCGTCGAACATCTCATTCCAAAATCATGTGCATTAATATGGAGTTGGTCCCCCATTTGCTGCTATAACAGCCTCCATTCTTCTGGAAATACTTTCCACTAGATGTTGGAACATTTCTGCGGGGACTTGCTTCCATTCAGCCACAAGAGCATTAGTGAGGTCGGGCACTGATGTAGGGCGATTAGGCCTGGCTGGCAGTCGGCGTTCCAATTCATCCCAAAGGTGTTTGATGGGGTTGAGGTCAGGGCTCTGTGCAGGCCAGTCAAGTTCTTCCACACCGATCTCGACAAACCATTTCTGTATGGATCTCGCTTGGTGCACGGGGAAACAGGAAAGGGCCTTCCCCAAACTGTTGCCACAAAGTTGGAAGCACAGAATCGTCTAGAATGTCATTATATGCTGTAGCGTTAAGATTTCCCTTCACTGGAACATAGGGGCTTAGACCGAACCATGAAAGACAGCCCAAGACCATTATTCCTCCTCTACCAAACTTTACAGTTGGCAGTATGCATTGCGGCAGGTAGTGTTCTCCTGACATCCGCCAAACCCAGATTTGTTCGTCGGACTGTAAGATGGTGAAGCGTGATAAATCATTCCAGAGAACGCGTTTCCACTGCTCCAGAGTCCAATAGCGGCGAGCTTTACACCACCCCAGCTGACGCTTTGCATTCCGCATGGTGATCTTAGGCTTGTATGCGGATGCTCGGCCATGGAAACCCATTTCATGAGCAGTTATTGTGCTGACATTGCTTCCAGAGGTAGTTTGGAACTTAGTAATGAGTGTTGCAACCGAGGACAGACCATTTTTATGAACTAAGGGCTTCAGCACTCGGCGGTCCCGTTCTGTGAGCCTGTGTGGCCTACCGCTTTGCGGCTGAGCCGTTGTTGCTCCTAGACGTTTCCACTTCACAATAACAGCACTTACAGTTGACCGGGGCAGCTCTAGCAGGGCACAAATTTGACGAACTGACTTGTTGGAAAGGTGGCATCCTATGACAGTGCCATGTTGAAAGTCACTGAGCTCTTCAGTAAGGCCATTCAACTGCCAATGTTTGTCTATGGAGATTGTAATGCTTGTGTGCTCGATTCTATACACATGTCCGCTACGGGTGTGGCTGAAATAGTCAAATCCACTAATTTGAAGGGGTGTCCACAGACTTTTGTATATACTGTGCCTTCGGAAAGTATTCAGACCCTTTGACTTTTTCCACATTTTGTTACGTTACAGCTTTATTCTAAAATTGATTAAATTAATTGATTTCCTCATCAATCTACACACAATACTCCATAATGACAAAGCAAAAACAGGTTTTTAGAAATGTTTGCAAATGTATTAAAAATAAAAACAGAACTACCTTATTTACATAAGTATTCAGGCCCTTTGCTATGAGACTCAATTGAGCTCAGGTGCATCCTGTTTCCATTGATCATCCTTGAGATATTTGTACAACTTGATTGGAGTTCACCTGTGGTAAATTCAGTTGATTGGACATGATTTGGAAAGGCACACACCTGTCTATATAAGGTCCCACAGTTGACAGTGCATGTCAGAGCAAAAAGCAAGCCATGAGGTCGAGGGAATTGTCAGTAGAGCTCCGAGACAGGATTGTGTCGAGGCATAGAACTGGAGAAGGGTACCAAAACATTTCTGTGGCTTTGAAGGTCCCCAAGAACACAGTGGTCTCCATCATTCTTAAATGGAATAAGTTTGGAACCACCAAGACTCTTCCTAGAGCTGGCCGCCCGGCCAAACTGAGCAATCGGGGGGAGAAGGGCCTTGGTCAGGGAGGTGACCAAGAACCCGATGGTCACACTGACAGAGCTCCAGAGTTCCTCTGTGGAGATGGGAGAACCTTCCAGAAGGACAACCATCTCTGCAGCACTCCACAAATCAGGCCTTTATGGTAGAGTGGCCAGACGGAAGCCACTCCTCAGTAAAAGGCACATGACAGCCCGCTTGGAGTTTTCCAAAAGGCACCTAAAGACTCCTCAGACCATGAGAAACAAGATTCTCTGGTCTGATGAAACCAAGATTGAATTCTTTGGCCTGAATGCCAGGCGTGATGTCTGGAGGAAACCTGGCACCATCCCTACGGTGAAGCATGGTGGTGGCAGCATCATGCTGTGGGGATGTTTTTCAGGGGCAGGGACTGTGAGACTAGTCAGGATCAAGGGAAATATGAACGGAGCAAAGTACAGATAGATCCTTGATGAAAACCTGCTCCAGAGCGCTCAGGACCTGACTGGGGTGAAGGTTCACCTTCCAACAGGACAATGACCCTAAGCACACAGCCAAGACATCACAGGAGTGGCTTCGGGACAAGTCTCTGAATGTCCTTGAGTGGCCCAGCCAGAGCCCGATCGAACATCGCTGGAGAGACCTGAAAATAGCTGTGACAATCCTGGATCTGCAGAGCGGAATGGGAGAAACTCCCCAAATACGGGTGTGCCAACCTTGTAGTGTCATACCCAAGAAGATTCAAGGCTGTAATCGCTGCCAAAGGTGCTTCAACAAAGTACTGAGTAAAGGGTCTGAATTCTTAGTTGAAGTCGGAAGTTTACATACACCTTAGCCAAATGCATTTAAACTCAGTTTTTCACAATTCCTGACATTTAATCCTAGTAAAAATTCCCTGTTTTAGGTCAGTTAGGATCACCACTTTATTTTAAGAATGTGAAATGTCAGAATAATAGTAGAGAGAATGATTTATTTCAGCTTTAATTTCTTTAATCACATTCCCAGTGGGTCAGAAGATTACATACACTCAATTAGTATTAGGCAGCATTGCCTTTAAATTGTTTAACTTGGGTCAAACGTTTCGGGAAGCATTCCACATGCTTCCCACAATAAGTTGGGTGAATTTTGTCCCATTCCTTCTGACAGAGCTGGTGTAACTGAGTCAGGTTTGTAGGCCTCCCCTTGCTTGCACACGCTTTTTAAGTTCTGCCCACAAATGTTCTATAGGATTGAGGTCAGGGCTTTGTAATGGCCACTCCAATACCTTGACTTTGTTGTCCTTAAGCCATTCTGCCACAACTTTGGAAGTATTCTTGGGGTCATTGTCCATTTGGAAGACCCATTTGCGACCAAGCTTTAACTTCCTGATTGATGTCTTGAGATGTTGCTTCAATATATCCACATTATTTTCCTTCCTCATGATGCCATCTATTTTGTGAAGTGCACCAGTCCCTCCTGCAGCAAAGCACACCCACAGCATGATGCTGACACCCCCTTGCTTCACGGTTGGGATGATGTTCTTCGGCTTGCAAGCAACCCCATTTTTCCTCCAAACATAACGATGGTCATTATGGCCAAACAGTTCTATTTTTGTTTCATCAGACCACACGAGGACATTTATCAAAAAAGTACGATCTTTGTCCCCATGTGCAGTTGCAAACCGTTGTCTGGGTTTTTTATGGCTGTTTTGGAGCAGTGGCTTTTTGTCTTTGTCTTTACATTTTTTGCAGACGATCTTATCCAGAGCGACTTACAGGAGCAATTAGGGTTAAGTGCCTTGCTCAAGGACACATCGACAGATTTTCACCTAGTCGGCTCGGGGATTACAACCAGCAACCTTTCGGTTACTGGCACAACGCTCTTAACCACTAAGCTACCTGCCGCCCCTGGCTTCTTCCTTGATGAGCAGCCTTTCAGGTTATGTCGATATAAAGGGGTCTGAATACTTTCCGAATGCAATATATGTATAGTGTATATATAAAACACAGGAAAATCACGTTTGTGACTGCACTGGGTCTTGAAATGGAAGTTATAGTTCATTTTAATTGTATGGTTTTCACACGTTGCCATTCCAAATATGAATAGCCTGCGACGTGTTTGGCACAAGCTGCACATCTATAAATGATCGATTCTTCCATTCTCTAAAGTGGACTGAAGTCTGCAGAGTTCCTTTAACTTCATCCAGCCGCTTATTATTATTTATTTTTTTAGAGAGACACGACTTAACTGTAACTTCCGTTTAAGAACAAAACAAAACTCAACAGAGTTTGGAGTAGCATAAACGGTTTCTGTTGCAAAAGGTTTTGCAACAGAATTGGCGTAATGATGACACCCCTGGTTTCACTCAACACATAGGAACAGGAGTGTTTATGAACGCCAGTGCTTATGTCCCGTGTATTTTCATTTCTCTACACCGCGCGAACGCTGGTGAATTAGGTAGGGATTTACTCTCTGGTTCTGTGTGTGTGTACACCACTGTACTGACCTCTCATTTTACTGCTTAACAACTGGACTACACACACCATGCTTGTGCGTTCAGCCTTACTCACGCACATGTAAGAAGTTTCACTCTTGCCCCACTCCACATGACCTGACTGAGAAACACTGGGCCCATTCAATCAAAACTATACTGAACAATAATATAAACACAACATGTAAACTGTTGGTTCCATGTTTTATGAGCTGAAATAAAAGATCCCAGAAATGTTCCATATGCACAAAAAGCGTATTTCTCTCAAATGTTGTGCACAAATGTGTTTAAATCCCTTTTAGTGAGCGTTTCTCCTTTACCAAGATAATCCATCCACCTGACAGTTGTGGCATATCATGAAGCTGATTAAACAGCATGATCATTACATAGGTGCTTTGTGCTGGGGACAATAAAAGGCCACTCTAAAATGTGCAGTTTTGTCACACAACACAATGCCACAGGTGTCTCAAGTTTTGAGGGAGCGTGCAATTGGCACGCTGACTGCAGGAATGTCCAACAGAGCTGTTGCCACAGAATCGAATGTTCATTTCTCTACCATAAGCTGCTTCCAACGTCATTTTAGAGAATTTGGCAGTACATCCAACCGGCCTCACAACCGCAGACCACGTGTAACCACGCCAGCCCAGGACCTCCACATCCGGCTTCTTCACCTGCGGGATCGTCTTGAGGAGGGGGGGGTGCTGAGGACTATTTCTGTCTGTAATAAAGCCCTTTTGTGATTAAACTAATTCTGATTAGCTGTGCCTGGCTCCCCATTGGGTGGGCCTGGCTCCCAAGTGGGTGGGCTTATGCCCTCCCAGGCCCACCCATGGCTGAGCCCCTGCCCAGTCATGTGAAATCCATAGATTAGGGCCTAATGAATTTATTTCAATTGACTGATTTCCTTCTATGAATTGTAACTCAGTAAAATCTTTGAAATTGTTGCCTGTGGCGTTTTATATTTTTGTTCAGTGTCCAGGTTAAACAACGTTCGGACTGTACTTTGAAAGAGCACGTCTTTTAGCTTACGCCTGAACCCCAAGATCTGTAGACTAGGCTGGTCAGTTTTACGACCTGGCTCATGGTTCGTAACAGCTACAGTGAAGGAAAAAAGTATTTGATCCCCTGCTGATTTTGTACATTTGCTCACTGATAAATAAATTATCAGTCTATAATTTTAATGGTAGGTTTATTTGAACAGTGAGAGACAGAATAACAACAACAAAATCCAGAAAAACGCATGTCAAAAATTTTATAAATTGATTTGCATTTTAATGAGGGAAATAAGTATTTGACCCCCTCTCAATCAGAAAGATTTCTGGCTCCCAGGTGTCTTTTATACAGGTAACGAGCTGAGATTGGGAGCACACTCTTAAAGGGAGTGCTCCTAATCTCAGCTTGTTACCTGTATAAAAGACATCTGTCCACAGAAGCAATCAATCAATCAGATTCCAAACTCTCCACCATGGCCAAGACCAAAGAGCTCTCCAAGGATGTCAGGGACAAGATTGTAGACCTACACAAGGCTGGAATGGGCTACAAGACCATCGCCAAGCAGCTTGGTGAGAAGGTGACAACAGTTAGTGCGATTATTCGCAAATGGAAGAAACACAAAATAACTGTCAATATCCCTCGGCCTGGGGCTCCATGCAAGATCTCACCTCGTGGAGTTGCAATGATCATGAGAACGGTGAGGAATCAACCCAGAACTACATGGGAGGATCTTGTCAATGATCTCAAAGCAGCTGGGACCATAGTCACCAAGAAAACAATTGGTAACACACTACGCCGTGAAGGACTGAAATCCTGCAGCGCCCGCAAGGTCCCCCTGCTCAAGAAAGCACCTATACATGCCCGTCTGAAGTTTGCCAATGAACATCTGAATGATTCAGAGGAGAACTGGGTGAATGTGTTGTGGTCAGATGAGACCAAAATCGATCTCTTTGGCATCAACTCAACTCGCCGTGTTTGGAGGAGGAGGAATGCTGCCTATGACCCCAAGAACACCATCTCCACCGTCAAACATGGAGGTGGAAACATTATGCTTTGGGGGTGTTTTTCTGCTAAGGGGACAGCACAACTTCACCGCATCAAAGGGACGATGGACGGGGCCATGTACCGTCAAATCTTGGGTGAGAACCTCCTTCTCTCAGCCAGGGCATTGAAAATGGGTCGTGGATGGGTATTCCAGCATGACAATGACCCAAAACACACGGCCAAGGCAACAAAGGAGTGGCTGAAGAAGAAGCACATTAAGGTCCTGGAGAGGCCTAGCCAGTCTCCAGACCTTAATCCCATATAAAATCTGTGGAGGGAGCTGAAGGTTCGAGTTGCCAAACGTCAGCCTCGAAACCTTAATTACTTGGAGAAGATCTGCAAAGAGGAGTGGGACAAAATCCCTCCTGAGATGTGTGCAAAGCTGGTGGCCAACTACAAGAAACGTCTGACCTCTGTGATTGCCAACAAGGGTTTTGCCACTAAGTACTAAGTCATGTTTTGCAGAGGGGTCAAATACTTATTTCCCTCATTAAAATGCAAATCAATTTATAACATTTTTGACATGTGTTTTTCTGGATTTTTTTGTTATTCTGTCTCTTACTGTTCAAATAAACCTACCATTAAAATTATAGACTGATAATTTCTTTGTCAGTGGGCAAACGTACAAAATCAGCAGGGAATCAAATACTTTTTTTCCCTCACTGTAGCATGTCATGCAAATCGTTTAACAATGTAGGCTACTAGTTAGGTTTTCCAATCTGTTGCTCAGGATCCTTCAGCTGTTGCACATTTTTGTTTATTTTTGTAGCACACCTGGTTCAACCAAGAAAAGACATTGATGGTTAGTAGACTAGTTGAATCTTCTAGTGCTGAGACAGAACATAAATGTTTTATGTCTGGGGTTTTCCCAGAGGAATGGATTTTGAAACACCAAGTTGTTTGGCTGGCTGCTTTGATAATCACTAAACTCATCTTATGACCCACTTTGGTATGTTTCAGTGCTGATTGTCATACTGAGCCATAGCTGTAGCCATGGATGCCAAAGCTAATGACAGCACCTTCCCCAGTTTTGGAGACTTGGATGAGTTCCTCACCAAGCATGACTCCAATTTTGTGTGGCTCCTTGTGGGTAAGTGTTGAGGGAATTTTCTAGACTGGGGGGGGGGGGGCAACACCTGAGTTAGAGGGAGTGCAGACTGCATTGAATAAGCAATTTCTCACATTTGAGTTGATGAATGGGGAGCAATTAACTCTAAGTATACAGGTGTGACGCCTCATTTAACACATCATAACAATGATATGAGGAATAGTATAAACCATCTGCATTCGGAAAGTATTCAGACTGCTTGACTTTTTCCACATTTTGTTAAGTTACTGCCTTATTCCCTCATCAATCTACACAAAATACCCCATAATGACAAAGCAAAAACAGGTTTTTAGAAATGTCTGCAAATGTATATAAAAAAAACAGAAATATCAAAATTACATAGGTATTCAGACCCTTTACTCAGTACTTTGTTGAAGCACCTTTGGCAGCGATTACAGCCTCTAGTCTTCTTGGGTATGACACTACAAGCTTGGCACACTTGTATTTGGGGAGTTTTTCCCATTTTTCTCTGCAGATCCTCTCAAGCTATTTCAGGTTGGATGGGGAGCATCGCTGCACAGCTATTTCAGGTCTCTCCAGAGATGTTTGATCAGGTTCAAGTCCGGGCTCTGGCTGGGCCACTCAGGGACATTCAGAGACTTGTCCCGAAGCTACTCCTGTGTTGACTTGGCTGTGTGCTTAGGGTTGTTGTTCTGTTGGAAGGTGAACCTTCGCCCCAGTCTGATGTCCTGAGCGCTCTGGAGCAGGTTTTCATCAAGGATCTCTCTGTACTTCGTTCATTTTTCCATCGATCCTGACTAGTCTCCCAGTCCCTGCCACTGAAAACCACAGCATGATGCTGCCACCACCATACTTCACCGTAGTGATGGTGCCAGGTTTCCTCCAGACGTGACGCTTGGCATTCAGGCCATTGAGTTCAGTCTTGGTTTCATCAGACCAGATAATCTTGTTTCTCATGGTCTGAGAGTCCTTTAGGTGCCTTTTGGCAAACTCTAAGCGGGCTGTCGTGCTTTTTACGGAGTAGTGTCTTCCGTCTGGCCACTCTACCATAAAGCCCTGATTGGTGGAGTGCTGCAGAGATGGTTGTCCTTCAGGAAAGTTCTCCCATCTCCACAGAGAAACTCTGGAGCTCTGTCAGATTGAACATTGGGTTCTTGGTCACCTCCCTGACCAAGGCCCTTCTCCCCTTATTGCTCAGTTTGGCCGGGCGGCCAGCTCTAGGACGAGTCTTGGTGGTTCCAAACTTCTTCCATTTAAGAATGATGGAGGCCACTGTGTCCTTGGGGAACTTCAATGCTGCAGAAATGTTTTGGTACCCTTCCCCAGATCTGTGCCTCCACACAATCCTGTCTCGGAGCTCTACTGACAATTCCTTCGACCTCGTGGCTTGGTTTCTGCTCTGACATGCACTGTCAACTGTGGGACCTTATATAGACAGGTGTGTGCTTTTCCAAATCATGTCCAATCAATTGCATTTACCACAGGTGGACTAATCAAGTTGTAGAAACATCTCAAGTATGATCAATGGAAACAGGATGCGCCTGAGCTAAATGTTGAGTCTCATATCAAAGAGTCTGAATACTTATGTAAATAAGGTAGTTCTGTTTTTATTTTTAATACATTTGCAAACATTTCTAAAAACCTGTTTTTGCTTTTTCATTATGGGGTATTGTGTGTAGATTGATGAGGAAATATTGTTTTCTCTTCCAGCCACCATTCTGTCCTGTGGATGGATCATCTACCTTACCTACTACAACTCCCGCAACATCGGCCTCATCTTAACCCTCATCATCAACAGACTCTGCAAGAATGGCTACATTCACATCGGTGAGTGCAAACAATGAAATGAAGCTTGCAGACGTGATGATGAACCTTGCCTGAGACTTGTAGACGCAGACTTGGCTCCCAGTTGCCCTATTTATGGAATTCAGTGTGAATAATCTGTTAGCGTGTCTGAAACTCACTGTCTGTCCTTTCTCCACAGGCTCCTTCTCTTTCTCGGTGCTGTCGGGGAAGGTCATGTTCAGGGATGTGTACTTCATCAACGAAGACATGTCCATTAGGTGCTTACTTTTACACTATTATATTGTGTTATGTTTTTTATTCTACTCTCTATACAATACATGCTTATATTCTAATACTATTTTATTATACTTTTAATTTATTTTGTGTTACAGAATACAAGATGGTTTCCTTATATTCCGTTGGTGGAAAATGTATAACCCTAAGCAGAAACAGCATGGTGAGTGGACTGTAGGGGAGACATTATGGTTTGGATTTGGAAATGGGTAACAAGTCTATAGGTGTCGGTTTGGCGGGAGGCCGCAGGAAACTCAAATAGCTTGTACTCAGGAGTAGTCTTCTCCATGTTTCTTGACCATCAGGTCAAAGTTACAGACGACCTTGTTCTTGTCTTCTCCAGACCCCAAGGCTGAGACCAGGCTCTACGTGACCGTTAATGGATTTGAGTTCCACGTTTACAACCGGACAGACCTCTATGCACGGCTAGAGGAGACCTTCGGGTTGGACCCCACCCTCATACCGACCAAAAATGACGAGGAGAGAGAAAGAGAGGAACGAGAAAAGAGCCTGGACAGTGTTAACATCAAAGCAGAGACTCCAGACCCGTCGTCATCTTGGAGATCCCTCATCCCCGTCATCAAAGTCAACATCAGCACTGTCAGTTGCTTTTAGTTTAACTACATATGAGACATCACTCCCACACACACTAGTCAATAGTTAAGTTCTATGAACGTGCACATGTATAATTCTCATCATTACCTCATTGTGTGTATTTCTCCAGGGTCGCTTGGCATTCGGGAACCACCACCTCCCCCAGACGATATGTGTGAACTTTGAGGATGCCTTCCTAACTTATGCCACCAAGCCCCCCTCCAGCCACCTAGACCAGTACATGCACATTGTCAAGGGCTCTCTGGAGAATGTCCGCGTCATGCTAGTACCCAGCCCACGCTACCTGGGCATGCAGAACGATGAGTGAGTTGACCTTTGACCTTAGGCCTAATCCCGAACAGTTAACCCCTGACCCCAATACACGGGCATGCAAAACGAGAAGTGTTTAACATCTTAGGAACCACATTAATAATGGTATAGCAGTCTTCTGAGATTCTGTGTTCTCCTCTATAGGCCACCCAGACTGATGGGAGAAGGGTTTGTGGTCATGCAGTCCAATGATGTGGACATCTACTATTACCAGGATGAACCAGGTACGACCATATTATGTAGAACTCTGGTCATGATGACTCGTTTAAGATATGGGTGTATTGGCACTGTTTCTATATGGATTTGGGTTTGACATGGTTTTATGAATGTTCTTAAGTTTAGGTATTACTATTTATGTTTGACTGTGTGTGTGTTATCAGGCCTGGTCCCAGAGGAGCAAGAGAGTGGGGATCCAGAGCTATGTGGAGAAGGAACCAAACTGCAGGATCTGCCTCCCTGCTGGGGTCTGGACATTGTCTGTGGGAAAGGAACTGACTTCAACTACGGGCCCTGGGCGGACAGGCAGAGGTACGTACACACACACAATACTACTATACATAATACATCATTCGCTGTTAACCAGAGACCATAACAATAGAATGACTAAGGTTTATATTTCTGTATGCAGGGATTGCCTGTGGAAGTTCTTCCTCCCGGCAGACTACCAGTCCATGGGTGTTACGGAGGTGGCTCAGCCCGGCAAACTCAGACAGATTCTGGCCTTTGAACTCCGCATGAACATCATCGCAGACGCCACCATAGACCTGCTCTTCACCAAAAACAGGGTACCAGGAGAGCAGGCTTCTCACCCTGTCTCTGTTTCTCTCCTCTTCTATTCTGTCTCTTATTTTGTTAAAAGCTCCATGTATTAGATCATTGTTATAATCCATTTCACAATGTGATCATGTGTTTCTTTCTATGTGCTCTTGATTTTTCTGCTCTTAGGAAACCAATGCCATCCATGTGAATGTCGGAGCAGGCTCTTATCTGGAAGTGAACATCCCCATGACTGTGGGGGAGACTGGTGAGTGGGACAGTGAGAAAAGAACTGAGGTTAGAAGAAAGTGGATGTCTTTAAGTCTATGGTTACAGGGTAAGACGGAGGTGTGATGCCATGAAATCATGCAGTAATCATGACTCACTCAATATTACCATCACCAAACTTGGACTGTGAGCATTCATTTTATCCTCTCTCCCCAGGCTACTCTCCCACCATCAAAGGCCAGCTGCTCCATGTTGACACCACCACCAGCATGCAGTACAGGACTCTGCTGGAGGCTGAGATGCTGGCTGTAAGTACAGCACAGTAGGAATCTGCAGGGGTCCTATTCAGCCACAAGCCATATCCAGAGTTTCCAATACATGTTTCTTACTGAGTGATTGAATTAAAACAACTGTGTACAAGTTAATTACCAAGCCCTTGATGAGTTGAATCAGGTTAGTGCACCTCCTTGTGAACATGAAAGCGTGTTAACATGATTGTTGCCTCTCTCTCTTCTGCCCTTAGTTCCATGTGATTGCCAGCTATCCCAGTGTGTGGAACATGCCCCAGTCCTGGAACTGTGAGATAGAGGTGTACAAGGCCACCTATCACTTCATTTATGCCCAGAAGAACTTCTTCACAGGTAAGACCTTCTCTCAATCTGTCTATAGGGCGATTCCACGCCAGCTTAGTCCGAAAATATTTGTGGTATCTGAGATTTTTCGGGCAATTCTCACATAGTTAACTTCATTGGGAGCAAGGATGTTTGACATGCTTTTTACATTTGTAACATGCTTTTTACAAGTGGCCATTTTACACTCTTTTTAGACCTATACATGCCTCCTGTACGACCCTATGATCTGTGAACCGTACATGATACAGACAACATCTTGGTGTCATTGTTCTCTCAAATATGGAGTATGTCTAGATTCTGAAATACAAATTTTCTCTGGTACTTTTAAAGGGAAATTTCACCACTGCTCTATTTCACTATATATATGTCCATTAATATGTATTAACATATCATATGTGTAATAAACATTTAGAATTTCCTCACTACACGCAAATACGATCGTTTTTGCATCTCACCGGTAGAAACGGGCCAGCTACATTGTTTGGTTGTAAGCAAACCACAATATCCAGAATTCCTAGCGATTTCAGGATGTCCAGGACCGCACCGTGGAGGTGTGAGAAATATGAAATGTCTGTTTGTAGCCAGCACTTTCAGCCAGAGGACTTCTTACGGAACTTAAGTCTCAACTGATGGGGTTGCCATGTCGTCGAACGTTGAAAAGTGATCCTATTCTATCGATTTTCCTCTTCACTTCAAAGAGGGAGCTATGCAAACAGAAGTCAAGCTGAGGTAACGTAGCTAACGTTAACGTTACCTAGCTACCTAGTTAGCGAACAAAAGTGTTTATCTAAACCAAAATATAGCTAGCTAGCTATCATAATACGCTGGCTAGATATTCCAAAGCATATCAATGTAATTAGGCAACTGCTATCTGCCAATGTGATTTAACTTTGCAAGCTAACGTTAGCTTCCTTAGGTTATGTAAGCTAACCGTTATCTAGATAACTAACTACTGCAGAGGCTGAAGTGAATGTGTTCTATTTAGAGAATCCGATCCCATCAACATCTGCATAGGTATCAACATCAAGCTCAGCACCAGGAACTAGTGTAAGTCTCCTAAAATCTAACTTAAATCTTTCCATGACTCCATGATGAGCAAATAAATATACTGGAGCTAGGCATAAACATGGTCTGTGTCTTGTTGTCATAGTTGGTGGGTTTACAAGTAGGCTACAACTTCTACTGTAGTTCTCTGTATTATGGAGGCTTATTTGATTGTTCATGCAAGGCGTGAAGTCTAAATTTGAGAAAAGGAGGTATTAGTATGGAGGGGATGGTGTGGGTGACTGACTGGTGTCTGTTGGTGGTGGGTAGTGTGTGTGTGTGTGTGTGTAAAGGTTAGTATGCATGATCTATTGACATGAGGGGGGTGGGTGGATATAGTACGTTGTTTTGAGTGGGTATTGATGGGGGAAAGTAGTAAAATGTTGGCTAATCACTGACTACTGTGTGTCCTACAGACTAACCCTGCTGCTGATGATGATAACTTTACATTTACATTTTAGTCATTTAGCAGACGCTCTTATCCAGAGCAACTTACAGTTAGTGAGTGCATACATTTTCATACTGGCCCCCGTGGGAAACGAACCCACAACCCTGGCGTTGCAAGCGCCATGCTCTACCAACTGAGCTACAGGGGACTTTGACACCAGCTTTAGTAGTACAGAACCTATAGACCCATTAGATGAAAGCTTTCAGCCTGGAATAAACTCAAGATCAACATCATCTGACTTTGAAACCAGCCAGAACAGCCAAAGGTATTTATAAAAGCACAATAACCTCTTGAGAAATCAAAGTCACCAATACACTAAAATGTCTACAAGACAAGTGCTCCTCAAACTTTTCACACCCTTGCAGTCAGTTCTTTGGCATGGGGGAGAGGGGCTGTTGATATATTCTTCTAGCTTGTCTACTCAACAGCAAGGTGCTTATACACAACAAGACTGTCTACAAGTCAAGCAAAACACATAACAGTCTACTGTGCTCATATTTGTTTACAGATGAACATGGTTTATTGTATGATTACACATCCTCATGATCAGTCTTCATGTTTTACACATCCTCATGATAAGTCTTCATGTCTTTCCAGGAGACTTGCAGTACAAACAAATCTTCTGCGAGAGGTCGAAGCAAGAAGAGGTTCACCAGCTGAAGAAGATTCTGGAAACTGCCTGGAACATTCAACCAACACAACATTCATATTCAGTTAGACTGATTTTGTAGTATGATATAGAATGCCTAGTATGCTCACAACTGCATTGTGGTATAGATATTGCTAGCTGTTGTCAGTGGTGATTTTAGCATGTAAATCTTGGTGGGGCATTTTTTGAAGTTTTATGCATGCCAGCAAAGCCACTACACCAAACAATACATTAATTGCACTATAACGGTAACAAAAACGGTGCCCACAAACTCTTAGGGCCTACATAAAGCTGTCCCAACAGCAGAGCTTTCTTTTCAGCACCATGGAGTGAATCCTTACCACCGCTACACCTGGCTATCAGCGGAGCCTTGTCTGGCAGCGAAACAGTTCATTCAGCCTCATTTACTGCCTTTTTAAAAACCTTAGCTGATATGGCTGACTTGCTTAGACAAATGTGGTTACTACTGACTCCTTGTGGATTTGTGTAAGTCGATAAGAACCACATTCTCCTTCAATAATAACGAACGCCAAAATGGGATTTGACTTTTGAACCATACACAAACATTATTACATTTATGTTCAGTAAATTCATGTTTATTCTTATGTCATTAACACTTAGCTCTAAGTATAAGCAAGTGCAAGCAAACGAGCTGCGAGGAGGTAGAACTATCCGTTCATCACTTTTCAGATAAACAGCAAGATGTTGAGGCTTTAACTTCACTCTTCTTTAAGGAGCGAAAGCGAGACACACTCGGTTAGCCTACCATTTGAAGAATTGTATTAGTCCTATGTGGTCTAAAAAGGAAGGAAAATACAATAAAGAGGATCCACTTTTATATACAACTTACCGACGCACAGACAGCGCATTGCACAAACCAAACAACACTCGCAATATCAACTGGAATTACATGGGTCTATTACTGAACTTTATGTTGAAAACAAATATTTGAATGGGAATAGACTGTCACTGGCAAACATGGTTGCAGTCCCAACAACATGATATAGTATCTCCTCCTCGTCAAGAAAAGCACATGAGCTAATTATAATACACAAAGTAAGAAAAACAATGAAATAATTCCAACATTGCCTAAAATGATGAATAAGATACTAATGAGATAGACCTATATAAGCAATAGGCCTATAACAATTGAGATGCACAAACTATGGCATAAGGGGATGATGAGTGGATTAAGATAATAATGAGCGAGCCAAGATGGACATAGTCAATATAACTTTGTTCAGCACTTTTGAAATGTACAGCGACAGTCAGCATTTCAAGGTCCTGGAGTGGCCTAGCCAGTCTCCAGATCTCAACCCCATAGAAAATCTTTGGAGGGAGTTGAAAGTCCGTGTTGCCCAGCGACAGCCCCAAAACATCACTGCTCTAGAGGAGATCTGTATGGAGGAATGTACCTATGACGGAAATTACAGGCCTCTCTCATCTTTTTAAGTGGGAGAACTTGCACAATTGGTGGCTGACTAAATACTTTTTTCCCCCACTGTATCTCCCTGGCATATTACACAATGTATACAATACATTTTTGGACTCACTGTTGTGCTGTGCTCACTTGAACAGGAAGTTGGCGGTCCTTGTGGGCATATTTTGTCATCAAACTTTTTAATCTATGTCTGGCATTCTCTGGATTTATGGTGCTTTCAAGACAACTCGGAACTCTGGAAAAAAACAAAGTCAAATCATGACGTCAGTTATCTTCAGGTCAGAGCTCTAGAAAGAGACCCGAATTCCCAACTTGGAATTCCGAGTTGGTTGACCGTTCAAAACTTATTTTCCCAGTCGGAGCTAGTTCTTTTCCGAGTTCCCAGATGTCTTGAACGCAGCAGAAGTCATGCTGGATTGACAGCATGGCAAATGTATTCAACCTTTTCTGTCCCATGGTGTTGCGTGTGAATGTTTATCCTTTTAAGCTTGGAAAAGAGACCCTTTCAGACTGATGTTTTAAATCCTTAAACCCAGACTTGGAGCACACACCCTCTCCACCAAATAGCAGGCAGGGGAAGCAAAATAGTGATTGCTTTGCAACGCTTGCAGTTAGCCACTTATTCCTTCCAAACCACTCATTGTTGAATTTGCGATTTCTGACTTGTTTATGTCCAATGACCGATGAGCACCGATACGTTTTATCTATAATTTATCTTCATATGACAAGGATTGAAAAGGATTTTCCAGTAGATTGTCGACGTGATTCTTGATGATGACTGCTTGCTAGCTAAGATTTTGAATGTATGATGTTGACATGATCTGTCCAATCAAATCTACGGTAGATATAACTTCATTTGATGTCATTTTATCTGTGGTCAATGACCTTGAGCCTTCTTGGATGGGTACTTCCAATGTAAATCTATGGCAGCACCCAAGGGGGCTTGAACTGCCTAGCTCTCCCTGTAGATTATGTGGTGACGTAGTGCCCCCATGAGTGACAGAACACTGAGCCAATCACGGCAGAACTAGAGAAGATTACCAACGCCTATGCTCTGTATTTTCCGCTAGCTGCCCCTCCACCACAGAAAGCACTGAGCTAGGCTGAAACACCTGCATTTTGGAGCTGCCTTACTCAAGAAAGCAAGGAATAGACCATGTTTGTATGCAGCTTTATTCACTCAATAAATGAGTTTTTACATTGTTTGCAAACTGATATGTACAGTGCATTCGGAAAGTATTCAGACCCGTTGACTTTTTCCAGATTTTGTTACGTTACAGCCTATTCTAAAATGTATTACATTGTCCCCCCCATCAATCTACACACAATACCCATTATATTAAAGCAAAAACCGTTTTTTTTTAATGTTTGCAAATTTATAAAAATAATAAAATATCACAATTACATAGGTATTCAGACTCTTTACGCAGTACTTTGTTGAAGGACCTTTGGCAGCGATTACAACCTCGAGTGTTCTTGGGTATGATGCTACAAGCTTGGCACACCTGTATTTGGAGAGTTTCTCGCATTCTTCTCTGCAGATCCTCTCAAGCTTTGTCAGGTTGGATGGGGAGTGTTGCTGCACAGCCTTTTTCAGGTCTCGGAGATGTTCAGTCGGGTCCAAGTCAGGGCTCTGGCTGGGCCACTCAAGGACATTCAGAGACTTGTCCTGAAGCCACTCCTGCGTTGTCTTGGCTAGTACCGTCCCTGTTTTGAAAAGCCTGCCTCGAGGATGGGAACAAGGAAGTATGGCTCCCGTCAGGCTGTAGTCTTTACAAAGCCAGGGAAAATTTGTCAACCTAGATATCCTGCAATGTCCTAGCAGATAGGAACATTGTTGAGAGAAGTCCAATTGCTCTATTGAACAAGGACAATCATATCTACTCGTGTGATTGTGCAATCGGTGAAACACAAAGGCCACAATAATTGCTACAAACATGACTCCATTCATTTTTAGATCAGATAGCAGGCTCAATCAACCAATGATGTTGTTGGATGAACTCTCCCGGCGAGAACATAAAAAAAATACAGCTATAGTGCATAATTATGTCTAAAACACCCTCTCATCACCCATAATTATGTAGGGAGACTGAAAAAACACCCCAAATAGTGTCTAGCGGTGAAGTTTCCCTTTAATGATATGACCCATTTTATACATAGAAATTGACATTTATAGGTCATTAACCAATCACAGCCCTCCTTTAGGATTGCACATTCAGCATGTCACCAGCAGTGGTAGTTCCCTGTTGAATCCATTTTCCCATTCACTGTGTTGGTGGTGCTCATCAATTGATCATACCTTCAGAATTAGGAAAGAGCACACTCTGGAAATGTGATGTACTTGTAGATTATATTGTTCCAAACAATGTCTTAAAATAAACAACATCTAAAAGGGTAGTTTTAAAATATGAATATTTGTTATGTTGGATAAATGAATGTGAAACATTTTATTTCAGGATCAAGACATACTCCATATTTTAGAGCACACTATAAGGAGTATAATGACACCAAGATGACGTCTGTATCATGCACGGTTTACAGAGCATGATACAGTAGGCATACTGTGCTATGAAAAAGTATTTGCCCCCTTTCTAATTTTCTCTACTTTTACATATTTGTGATACTGAATGTTATCAGATCTTCAACCAAAACCTAATATTAGATAAAGGGAACATAAGTGAACAAATAACACAACAATTACATATTTATTTCATAAACAAAGTTATGCAACACCCAATTCCCCTGTGTGAGAAAGTAGTCGTCCAGGTCCTGAGGCAGCAAAGCATCCCCAAACCATCACACCACCACCACCATGCTTGACCTTTGGTATGATGTTCTTACTGTGGAATGCAGAGTTTGGTTTTCGCCAGGCATTACTGGAACCATGTCGTCCAAAAAGTTATACTTTTGAATCATCTGTCCATAGAACGTTCTTCCAAGAGTCTTGATGATCATCCAGGTGCTTTTTGGCAAACTTGAGTCAACTTTTTGGACGAGATGGGTCCCATTATGCCTGGCGAAAACCAAACACTGCATTCCACAGTAAGAACATCATACCAAAGGTCAAGCATGGTGGTGGTGGTGTGATGGTTTGGGGATGCTTTGCTGCCTCAGGACCTGGACGACTTGCCTCAATAGAAGGAACCATGAATTCTGCTCTGTATCAGAGAATTCTACAGGAGAATGTCAGACCATCCGTCTGTGAGCTGAAGCTGAAGCGCAGCTGGGTCATGCAGCAAGACAATGATCCAAAACACACAATCAAGTCTACATGAAAATTGCTAAAAAGCAACAAATTTGAAGTTTTGGAATGGCCTAGTCAAAGTCCAGACCTAATCCCAATTGAGATGTTGTGGCAGGACTTGAAACGAGCAGTTCATGCTTGAAAACCCACACGTCACTGAGTTAAAGCAGTTCTGCATGGAAGAGTGGGCCAAAATTCCTCCACAGCGACGTGAGAGGAACTACAGGAAGCATTTGGTTGGAGTCATTGCAGCTAAAGGTGGCACAACCAGTTATTGAGTGTAAGGGGGCAATTACTTTTTCACACAGGAGAATTGGGTGTTGCATAACTTTTGTTTATGAAATAAATATGTAATTGTTGTGTTATTTGTTCACTTATGTTCCCTTTATCTAATATTAGGTTTTGGTTGAAGATCTGATAACATTCAGGATCACAAATATGCAAAAGTAGAGAAAATTAGAAAGGGGGCAAATACTTTTTCATAGCACTAGCACCTAAAAAGGGCATAAAATGGCCACTTTCATCATGATTTTTTTATACAAATGTAAAAACCATGCCAAACATCCTTCCTCCCAATTAAGTTTATATGAAAATTGCTAGAGTAATCGGAGATATCAAAAATATTATTGGTCTACGCTGGCATGGAATTGTCCTATAGACAAATGTGATGTACACAGATATTATACTGAATCAAACGATACTGAATGTAGACTCCAAACATCATTCTTTGGTTCACTCCTGTCCATCTCTAGACCTGATTGGGGACTGGGCCAGCGACAGCGCCCCAGATATCTACTCTTTTGTCCCTTACGCCTGGAAGTTCAAGGTTGTTTTCCACCAGTTTGAGATGCTCTGGGCTGCCAACCAGCACAACTGGATCGACTGCTCCACTAAGCAACAGGAGAATGGTGAGACAGCTGTTGGAATTAAATGATGAACAAACTCATCAATTCGCAAGGAGTAAACTAAACAAATTGTATGTAGTGAACTTATACAGTTTGGGTGCACTTTTGATGCACATAAAGGATCGAAATGAGTAACTTTTGACTGATATTATCCCTTTTGTCTTTCAGTGTATCTGGCTGCTTGTGGGGAGACTCTGAACATTGATTTCACATTGCCTTTTAATGAGTATGTCCCTACCATCTGTAATACAAGGTTCTGTCTGAGGGTGAGTAGCTAAAAGCAGATGGGATTTTTCATGATTTTCAGATCATTTAATGTATGGAATACCCTTACAGTACTTTCCGATGTGCTTCCCGATGTGGGCATGTGTAAGTCTGTGTCTGTGTTAACCCCAGGCTGAAGACACAGACTTGCGGCTCTCTCTGCCAGACTGCCACCCCAGCAGGTACCCACTGCTCACCCTGGCCAAGGACTACCAGAACAGCAAGTTGCCCCCTGACATGTGCATTCCTGGGGAGAGCCAGGGCCAGAGCCATGGCGGCCCTCCCAAACTCAACAAGTCCGGCTGGAGGAACATTACCCATGCAGAGTGAGTCAGACCCACTAACACTTTAATTAACGGTATTCCACCAGTATTTACCCCTATTTAGCCAGCATTTACTAGGAAACTGTGTGGTAGTGGTGCTAGGGCTGTTACTGTGACCGTATTACCGCCACACCGGCAGTCGTGAGTAATGACCGCAGTAAAATTCTACGTGACCATTGAGTCACGGTAATCTCCTCTTATGCACTTTGGACATGCAAAAATAGTACCCAACTCGCTAACGATCATCAGGTCACTAATGGCCTCATACTCAGGGCTCTATTGTCCCTCTAACCACTCTGACATCAATGCAAATGCAATCGAAAATCACATCAAACACTTATCAAAACAGTATGTGCTTTTAAAACTCACCTCACTGTGATTGATCAATTTGAAGAAAGAAGTTCAACAACAGGTTGAAACTGAGTGGAAAACATGGTCATTGTGGATGTTGTTTCAAAGCCTAACACAACAAAATGGACATGATGATTAATTCAAAATAACCATATGCATAGAGCTTATGCATAAATATAATAATAATAATAATAATATGCCATTTAGCAGACGCTTTTATCCAAAGCGACTTACAGTCATGCGTGCATACATTTTTTGTGTATGGGTGGTCCCGGGGATCGAACCCACTACCTTGGCGTTACAAGCGCCGTGCTCTACCAGCTGAGCTACAGAGGACCACAATATAGGCCTATATATGAGCCCAAGCCCGAAAAAATAACCTGAATTAAAATAATGATTGTGCCATTATACATTATACATTATTAGCCTAAATTAAACATATTCAGATTTAACCTACAATTATAGTGAAATTGTATTTGATTTTGAATAGCCTAGTAATAGGGCATTTTTTAAATATTTTCATAATTAATAGGCTGACGCATTACCTTTTAGCTGCAGAATATCTCACCACCGTGAGTTTCCATCTCCTCCACTCTCTCCTTCATTCCTTTCTCAAACGCGCAGAGGGGGGGCTGTCAACAGTTTAATGAAATATGTTTCGTTGTAAAAACATGTTACTATCGATGTTCCGGAACAGATTTCACTTGGTTTCCCAAATTAAGCACTGGGTAGCTGCAAGAACAGGGTTGAAGAGCCAATGGCATACAGAGTTTGGCCGAAATATCACCTGTTGGGCAGCGAAATTACCGGAGTAGCCTACCCGACATGAGTGAAATACGTACCGGGGGAAAGTGGCCTCCGTTCGCTATTCCAGTACATACGGATGACATGTATTTTTTGTCTTGCCCCTGTTCTTGCCCATTTGATAAGGGGCCATTCTAAATCGAAACAAATGGTACATATTAGTGAACACAAGATTACATTGAGAGTAGTCTGATGGGTGAAAATATGATCACTTCATGAGAGAACAGTGTGTGCAGCCTGAGGCAAGCAACAGAGCGCAAGCTTTCTTTTGCGACTTTCTCAAATCATCAATAGCCTATAGTCATGCAGCCAATCTATATTTTGATTTCTAAGGCGTTCTAAGGTTTGTATCATTCACAACTAAAGTTGCCAAATAACTCAATCTAGTGTATAGGACCTGTTTCAAATTATCACTTTTACGCTCAACATAGCCACTTCATATGCGCTTACTCTCGCACCGAAACGGGAAAAATATTCAATTATATTCTTCTTACTATAAAACATATATCAGGGTGAGTATTGGTTAAGTGGGACACCTAGCAAAGTGGGACACTTAAGCTTTGTAATGGATATCTTTAAATGTGTACAATAACATAATCAACAATCAATGCCTGTGTGTTAGTGAGGAAGTATGTGTAGTGTCGAGTAAACATTGCTAATTATGCTGTGTTGACAAGGAGGACCCGCTGACGCTGTATTTTCATCATAAGGTTTATTCATAACAAAGGGTTACAGCGTCGATTTACAGATACCTGCAGATACCCGGAGAATAATCGCCCCATCTCTAATATGATTATTCTGACCTCTTTTGTCCCAACTGTGGTATATATGCTATGTAATCTGATATGGGTGTTCCCTACAGACCAATCCCAGGAGGACACCTAACAGACTTCCTCTGTTCTATGGTGTGTCACCCTAAAACTACTCCCTCTAACACTGAATAAACATCCTCTCAGGTTCCACTTGAAAACATTAGCAAAGTCATAATTCATCATACACTACATATTCCCCCCTTCGAGACTAACTAAAAGTCTCGAAACAAAAAGAATAGGATTATGACAAGTAACAATTTCTCTTATTGAGTATTTTTTAACAATAAACCCAAAAAAAAATTCTATGGAGTGTAAATACCTTTCTATGAAACATGAAAACATCTCTATGGAGTGTGAATACATTACTATGAAATATGAACAAATCTCTATGGAGTGTGAATACATTTCTATGAAATATGAACAAATCTCTATGGAGTGTGAATACATTTCTATGAAATATGAACAAATCTCTATGGAGTGTGAGAGCGAAAAACCTGTCTGGCAGCCTTCTTTCCAAATATCCATCCATCAATCAAGACAGTAAAATTCTCTCACGGCCCCTCTGCCCCAGGCAACCACTTAAGTACTCCAGATCAATTCATACATCTTTATCAATGCATTTGAAACTATGTTGCAATTAAATACACATGAAAGCCTCAGCAAACAAAATACTATCCAAAATGTCCACACTCAGGCTGGTCGACCCATCGGACCCTACTGTGGATTCCTCTCTATCCCTGCCTAGACTCCATGTCCCTAAGCATTCACGAAATAAACAAAAACATCTGAGATCCCCACATGTATCCAATAACAGCAAATATCATTCTACAAAAATTAATACCTAATACAGAAAGAATATGACACAAATTATGTATTACACATGCAAATATGTCTATATATCATTGCAGACACTGGAATGTAGTCCACTACACTTCATCTCCTCAGCAGTGTCGACTTCCAATGCATCTTCGATGATGGAATCGGAACCTTTCCACACCTTCCTTGTTCCATTTCCTCCAGTCCCTTCATATTGTCCTTGTTTGAGTATTTCAATCTCTACATATTCCCCCATATGCTTCTGGAAGAAAAGAAAAGACCAAACAGTATCTTTTGCAAAACAACACATTCAAATTAAAACATCAATATCAACTAAGAATATAAAAATGATATATAAAATGAATATAAATGAATCACATTCTATTCCCCCCTTTGATTCATAACAAAATACTAAAATCACACTAATTTTAAAACCTCCGAAATCTATCTATCAATACTCCTTTGAGTCTTGACAGAAGGTTAAACCCTCTTATCGTTTCATTTGCAAAACCCTTCAAATTATAGTTAATATTATCTATGTGATCTTCCCAAAATTTTACACCATACCATGGGAAAATCCCCACTTCTCTCAGTCTTATCCTCCAATGGTAGGCTTCCCAGACTATGAAACTTCTCTCTTTCAGAATCAGATTTATCTCTTTCCCTTTGCTTCCCCTATTTTAAAATTTAAAAACCTCATATGGAAGCTTCAACTTCAACATGTAACAACATCCTATCCATCATATGTTTTATTAGAACAAAAACAGCTTTTAGCCTTCACTGGTTACCTCTCCAATGCTTCATGAAGCGCTGTTAACTGATTTTCCTTCCTATCTAACAAATTCACCTAGGTTAATTCATTTAACCAATAACACTTAAACCTAGGCCTAAACAAATGTTTCCACAACTACAAGGAAAATGAGCTGTATCACCCATCCTAACCCTAATAACAGTCTTTTCCTCTAAAATTGGTGCTGGAGCTATTTGCTCCCTTGTAATCAAATGTGATATAGTTATGGCTTTAATAACTGTCAATGTTTAAATAGTTAAATTGCTTCTCACTATTGTTATAATATACTAAAGTGTTGATGTCATTGTTGTTGTTTCATCTAGTTTCCCCAAAGCTTTGAACTCTTTACTTGTATTTCCATCTATCACCACTAGTGTCACTACATTAACTCTCAGTCCTAACTCTAATCCCTCACTTTCAAACTTTTCATTATAAAAAATACACTTACAATTACCTTGATCTTCCTGCTGGGAATTGTAAATATAGATACTCAATCACCCTCAATCTTCTCTTATCATTCAGCAACGCATACTTTCTCAATGCAACTGCTCCTAACAGATCTAAACTCCTACCATAACTATCTTCTCACTAAACTCTAAATTTCCCTTCACCACTGTTCTCTCTCTCTTACTACTAACTTTGAAACTTAGCTTACTGTCCTAGAGTTCCTTCAACCCTAGTTTTCCTAACTTTTTTAATCTGACTTTTTCTCCTAACTTTAAAAAAAAACATTTCACTGATTTATTCACAAAATCCTCTCCCTCCAATTTTAAAATATGTGATCGGGAAGTCCCCACCTGCTTATGATTACTTTACACACAGACTTGGCAACCGATTGAGCATCTTTTAGCCTAGTTTGAAATCTCTTGGTGTAGGAATGTAACCAAGAAAAACAGTCACCCTTTTAACATTATTTTTCAGACAGATTGTCTCCTTCCTATGATATAATCTTTTCAAGCAAATATGATTCCCAAAAACCCTACTCTTTTAAAATCTTCTACCAGACAGCCGTCTGGTGTACATCTTATTGTACAGTTCAACTTACACAATGCTTCTCTTCCCAACAATGCAATAGGTATATGTTCTGATACCAGTATGGGTATTTTAATTTTCTTGATTTTTATAGCAGAGCTCAATTGGTTCCTTAAGAGTAATCAGCTGTTTTACTCTCTCGAATCCCTATCCTAATTAGTTAATTTTACATAGTGAGATGTGTAACCTCTTCAGGCTGAACACAGATAAAAGCTTTTCCACTATCCACCATCACTTCTCATAGTCCTTTGTTTTCACTTCAATTGTTGGATATTTTCCCTAATTGGTGCTACCAGCTGACACCCCCCTTCAGATCTTCTAGGCACTCCTAGAATCCTTGCTCCTTTAAGGGTTCACCTGTCCTCCAGATGATCTTCACTTGCTCCTGTATCTTCCTCTGAAATTCCCTCTTTCCAGAAACTATCTATGGATATGAAACAACTTATACCACTAGTTGTGGCTGATACAATTGCATTTGACCTTGTTCAGTTGAAGCTATGGCAGTGATTGTTGATTTGGTTCACACTGATTCTTCATAACCAAAGCTTTTCTTCTCCTCCTTCTTCTCCCCCCAGTTGTATTTGATCAAGTTTTCTGAGAGTTTCTTGGTCCTGTTCTTTCTTGTTGTTGACATATCAGTATTCTTCAAAAGCTTATATTCTAAGTTCTGTCCTCGAAATATCATCTTCCATCAATGTATACTTTTTCTCTCTTTCCTTTCCTCAATGTATTCTTCTCCTCCAATTCTTGGGATCCTTTTCTCAGCAGTTTTTTCCTCTTCTGTATCTTCAGCTTCTTGAGTTGTTGTTCCAATTCTCTTTGTCTCTTCTAAATTATTCCCCTTATCCAGGCATAATACACTTCAGTCTATATTTCTTTCTATTTCTTCTTTACTAATCATTGTAGGATAAAATCCTCTTGAACATAAAGCACCTTTAATCTCCAAATCTTAATCTTTGTCTTCATCTTTCCGAACCTCATTCTTCTCTTAGTTTCCAGACATCTCGGTTTTTTCTTTCTTTTGGAGTTTTGGATTCATCTTTATGGTCGTCTCTGCTTCTCCTCTCTCTATTATTCAATCACTTTCATCATGTTGATGACGTCAGGGTTAAAATTCCCTCCACTGGCTATGTTTGTTCAATGTCATGCCAACTTTTATTCCCTTTTCCAGATAACCTTTAGTTAATGGTATTGCAATGTTTACTATTTTCAACTATATCAACAGGTGTAATTACTTTCATAGTTCTTATGTCCTTTTTCCCCCCTGTAACAACTATTTGATATTCCTTTATTGTAAATTATTTCTATTTTAGACTATATAGCCTATAGTTTCCTCCCTATTTTTTCTCTCTTTCTATTTTTTTTCTTCTTCCCCAAATTAATTAATTAATCAATTAATTTATTCATCAATTTATTTATCTATTCATTTTATTTTACCAAATTATTGATTAGTGGCAATCTTACCACATCCAATCAGGAAATTAAATGAAAGTAGTCAACTTCAGAGCAATCCAAAAAATAAAGACTTCTAATCCTACAACACTACAATACTCATAAACCCATTGCTTAATAAGCACCTAATTATCCTAATTTTACAGAATAATGTCAGTACTTGATTCCCCCACACAACTCTAATCAAACCCACTCATGCACAAAAACTCCAAAATGCAATTTTTATTTTCATCAATTGATCAGTCTTTTGCCAAGTCCTTGTCAAATTGTCATAACATCACAACATATCCTTTATAGGAAGGCAAGGTTTCTGTAAATAAAACAGTACTAGCCTTGATCTTTTGACTTGATTTTTGGTCCGTTGCAGCAGACTCACACCCTGTCACATGATGTACACGTCAGCACTTCCGCTCTCTCTCTCTCTCTCCTCGTTCCTCTTATCGTCTCTCATATCACAAAAGAACAAAGAAACAGACAAGAATTTAGTAGTTTATGCAGTCACTGAGTTATTACAACCATTCAATATTCCTCTAGTCACATTCGCGCTACGAATTAACTCAGGAATAATATAAATAGCTCAATAACATTTATTTATTTTATTTATTTTATTATTTTTATTTTTAATCCGTCAACATCTCTCTCTCATTTATCAATTCAATAGGTCTCAAGAAAACAGTTTCATCGTCAAACAGCCGATGTAACAACCAGAATACACTATTAGCCTCTAAATGTTCCCTTCTCTTTGTTCCTTCGTTCGTCTGCGTCTCCCCGCAGCACAGTGTAGCAGAGGAGTGGCATATTTACCCCTAAGTCACTCTAGTGTCGTAAAATCACACGCATGCGCAGTTCAAACATCACTGCGATTTCACAGTGGAAGGAGCTCTCTCCCAGCTCTCTCCAAGCTAGGCAACAGAAAGTTAACAGTCCCGCTGTATTTCCTCTCTTTTACCCCTTATAGACAAACAATAACACTTAACAGAGCTCACAAAACATAGGGCACAAAACCCACGCTAACTAAACACAGTTTTGGAGGCTCGACCCATTCCAATGGACCCCCAAGGAAAAAATATCAAACGTAAGCACGCATCAAATTTGGCATATATGAATAAATTAGCATTAGCATGTAGCATTAGCATTAGCATGAAGCACTATTAGCAGGCCACGTTTAGCATTTCTCCCTCCGCCGTGTCGTAAAATTCCTTTGTTTGCTAAATTTCTGCTACCACGAGGTCCTGCCGGAAATTTAATGAGCGGTCACATCAAACAAATGATTCGTCAACCACAAGCTGAGCGGTAACATACAATCAAATATATACCACAGCCTCAAGCCCCCTGGACTTACCTAACTACACCTAACGCGTTATTAGGATTTTTGGCCCATCATAATGATCACCTCCTTTAAGAGGGTTTCCGTAGATTCACAGCGGTTCTAAGTTACACACATATGCCTAGGCCTTATTCCTCTCAATCTATTCTTCTTGAACTTCATTCAAGCAAAATATCTCTATAGACACTCCCCCCTTTTTGCGTTGTTTACCAGCGCAAACAAATTTAGAACGGACTCCTATCCCACAGCACATCAGCAACGCACACACGCAAGTTCTTTAACGGTGCATTCTTTCAACGCACACACACAGACACACAAACTGACCAGAGCCCAAAGTAGTGACAAACTCACCCTTATCTGCCTCTGGAGCCAGAGTCAGCTCGGCGCCCATGAATGAAACGCTGAGGAAAAACGCAATACCTTCCAAATCCTCGCCGCCATTTTGTAGTGTAGAGTAAACGTTGCTAATTATGCTGTGTTGACAAGGAGGACCCGCTGACGCTGTATTTTCATCATAAGGTTTATTCATAACAAAGGGTTACAGCGTCGATTTACAGATACCTGCAGATACCCAGAGAATAATCGCCCCATCTCTAATATGATTATTCTGACCTCTTTTGTCCCAACTGTGGTATATATGCTATGTAATCTGATATGGGTGTTCCCTACAGACCAATCCCAGGAGGACACCTAACAGACTTCCTCTGTTCTATGGTGTGTCACCCTAAAACTACTCCCTCTAACACTGAATAAACATCCTCTCAGGTTCCACTTGAAAACATTAGCAAAGTCATAATTCATCATACACTACATATGTGATGATAAAAAATGGGTTAAATGGGCATGAGGTCATCATTGTGGGCATGGCCATCCTGTGTAATGAATGACGCGTCTCTAGAGGCATAATGGTAAGTAAAATTACATAGGTAAATAATGTTAAGGTTATAAAAAACGAAGAAAGGACATTCAGTGTTTCATTACAACATATTTTGTAATGGGATGTAATTGTAAATCAAAATTCTTACTACTCACCTTTTTATAATATTGACATTTTGACAGTGTCCCAGTATGCCAATCCCCTACTGTCAAACTGGGACACTCCTCTAGGCCATTTTAATGCAGAAAATAATATTTTTGGGGATTATGAAATACATTTTCTAAATAGGATCAAATGTTTAATTACATTGTTTCCTCAAATCTGCTATCAGCTAGCTTGCTAGCGTAGCTGCATTTTACTTAGAAAGATATTACCTCACCAACATTTAAAAAAAGTATATTTTGCTGTATTTGACTCTGACAATAAAACAGTCATTGAAATTGTTGAGGGGTGAGGTCTTTCTGGTTTCATTCTACAAAATGTCCACTGGAGTATAGTGTTGAGAATGTTGATAGGCCTAGATGAAGTTCATTTTTATTTTATTTATAGGCTATAAAATTACATATAGGCTAAATCATATAATTATAATAAAGTATGATGATAATAATACGAATAATAGCCTCATAATAATATTAATAACAATACATTATAATTCTAAATGTTCCACAAAAAACCTAAAGAATGTTTTAATACATTTAATTTGTATGAATAATTGAAGTTTATCATTAAACTATTGAAATGACTCATACTCTCTCATTTATCCTTCTTTACAATAAATAATTACCTGTCCCACTTTGCCAGTATTGAAAAAATGTGGTCTCAGGACAATTTGTGTTTGACGAAGTCATACATCCTGTTTTTAATATTTATTTATTTTTTATTTTGTATAGTGTAGTAGAGTTCCTAAGCTATTTAGAATGGTATCATGTTGGGGGTTAAGACAATGGGATGATTCTGTAAGGTGTTCCGGAAAGCACATTTTCAGAAAGTGTCTCACTTTGCCAATACTCACCCTATAAAATAATGGCACGGGACTTATAAGCAGATCTTGTCTGCTAAATGAACAAGCCTACAGCCTATGGCATGGCGCATAGCCAGATAACATAGAGTAGGCCAACTCATATTCTGTTCTTCTGAAAGACATTTTCTTCATATCATAATGTTTCTTTAGACCTGCCTAAAATAAATAATGGCGTTATTGTGATGGTGTATATTCAATTGATTTAGTTGACTTTTTGAAATGTAGATGTTCCAAAGTCGTGCATCAGCAGCTTGTATGCTGGAGGCCTGGAGATGCTAAACGTGTTTATGTTAATTAACGGTCAATTACTGTGAGACCAGCTGTCTTTTGCATGACAATAACCGTCTGACAAAATGTCATGACCGCCACAGCCCTAAGTGGTGTTTGTTTCATTGAATCCCAAAGAAACAAACAAGTAAATCATTATTACTATGCAATTACCATTTCACTATGTCATTTGTTCCTTGTTCCCCAGGGCTGGCTGGGTGGACTGTTGGACTGTCCCAAACTTCCTGCTCATCATTGATTACACCTGGCACCCCATCTACCCCCAGAAGGCAGACGAACAGCTGAAGCAGTCCTGTGAGCAGATTCCTAAGATGTTTAACTTTATTTGAATGTTTATATGTTCCTGCTCTGTACTTATACGTAAGTGTTTCTCTGTCCCTGCAGTGTCGGAGATGGAGGATGCCATGTTGTCGTCCTTGCGCCCCCCTGAGCACCCGTCTGTGCCCCACCCGCCACCGCCTCGCAGCTCTGCCCCCAACAGCAGGGTGACCACAGATCCCTCGGAGCTGCCCCCCGACAGGCTCCATGTGGAGATAGAGATGTCCCCCGACTCCCAGATCATCCTCTACGGGCCCCTGCTCAAGGCCCTCGTCTCCATCAAGGTACAGTCAGGGAGACAACATACAGCACAAAAACTGTGCAGACTCATAGACCTCATCCAAAAAAAACCTAGGGAGGGTAGATGGGAGATTTGAGGAAAACATTTGAGTGATGTGTACATGCTTCAAGTCAAGGATTCAGCCCCTTGGTTAGAAAAAGTCACAATTTCTTTTACCCCTTTTTCTCCCCAATTTCGTGATATCCAATTGGTAGTCACAGTCTTGTCCCATCGCTGCAACTCCTGTACGGACTCGGGAGAGGCGAAGATTGAGAGCCATGTGTCCTCCGAAACACGACCCTGCCAAGCCGCACTGCTTCTTGACACACTGCTCGCTTAACCCGGAAGCCAGCCGCACCAATGTGTCGTAGGAAACACCGTACAATTGGCGACTGTGTCAGCGTGCATGCGCGCTGCCCGCCACAGGAGTTGCTAGAGCGCGATGGGACAAGAACATCCTGGCCGGCCAAACCCTCCCCTAACCCGGACGACGCTGGGCCAATTGTGCGTCGCCTCATGGGTCTCACGGTCACGGCCGGCTTCGACACAGCCTGGGATCAAACCCTGGTCTGTAGTGACGCCTCAAGCACTGCAGTGCCTTAGACCGCTACACCACTCAGGAGGCCGAAAGTCACAAGATTTAACCATCCACACATCCCTCTCCCCCTTCTGTAGGAGAACTACTTTGGTGAGGACGACATGTACACAGACTTTGAGGAGGCGGTGTCCAGCCCTGTGCTGTCCTCCCTGTCCACCTCCTCCACCCTGGGTTGGTCTCCACTGGGCCTGGACGATGACAGGAGGGATGCTGCCACCCTCCACCCCCTGGCCTTGCGCCCCTGGGACATCACCGTCCTCATCAACCTCTACAAGGTGCACGGACGCCTGCCCATGGTAAGTCCATCCCCACCTACCCCTGCAACAACCAGCAATCTTTATCAACAACTAACACATTATGTGGTCTACCAGCACCACTTTGTATCAGTTGTACGAGTGCTGGAGATAACCCTTAACCCAACCATTCTTCTAACTCTCTCTCCGCATGTGTCTGGACAGCACTGTGGCAGCGACAGTCCTGAAGCCCCCTCTGGGTTCCTAGAGAAGCTGTGTTTTGAGATGAAGAAGGGCTACAAGGAGACCATGCTCCAGCTTGTGCTCTCCCCGGCTCACATCTTCATCAGTGACAACTACCAGGTGAGTCAATCATAATCGATGGAAGGAGCATTCGGGATACATTTATACCAGAGCCCTCCCCTTTCACTTCAAGGGGTGCACGTGTTCATGTTCACAAGGATTTAAAAGCACTGGATTGATGTAGACATTGCGCAGAACATGGTTTATGATTGTATGCTTAGCAGTAGCCATGGGTTTGTTATTACTGGAGCCTCAGAGCTTAGAGATTTACCTGAAATGCCCTGATTGGTAATCTCTTCCCTCATGCAATGACCTGCAGAACTGAGTTCCGCTGAGGATAATATACCGCAACATTTTTGTTGTGGGTATGTGGCACAATGTTTTGAGAGTACAGTGAATGTGGATCAACTGGCTGAAGATTTGAATTGCAAAGAATCAAAAATACACTTTAGCAATGCACATCGCACAATACTACCATTTGACTGTCAAACTGCAGGAAATAGCAATTCTAAGAGGTTGTTTTGTGCTTTCACAAGATTGTATGCATGTGATGGATGTATGATAGATGCATAATGTCTGTATGTTTGTGTGATGCGTGTACAGTGCCTTCATAAAGTATTCAGACCCCTTGACTTTTTCCACATTTTGTTACATTACAGCTATATTCTAAAATTGATTAATTGTTTCCTCATCAATCTACACACAATACCCCATAATGACAAAGCAAAAACGGGTTTTTAGAAATTGTAGCTAGTAATCTATATTTAAAAAAAATACAAGTATTCAGACCCTTTACTCAGTACTTTGTTCAAGCACCTTTGGCAGCGATTACAGCCTCGAGTGTTCTTGGGTATGACGCTACAAGCTTGGCACACCTGTATTTAGGGAGTTTCTCCCATTCTTCTCTGAAGATCCTCTCAAGCTCAGTCAGGTTGGATGGGGAGCGTTGATGCACAGCTATTTTCAGAGACTTGTCCAGAAGCCACTCCTGCGCTGTCTTGGCTGTGTGCTTAGGGTAGTTGTCCTGTTGGAAGGTGAACCTTCGCCCCAGTCTGAGGTCCTGAGTGCTATCACCACCATGCTTCACCGTAGGGATGGTGCCAGATTTCCTCCAGACGTGACACTTGGCCTTCAGGCCAAAGACTTCAATCTTGGTTTCATCAGACCAGATAATCTTGTTTCTCATGGTCTGAGAGTCTTTAGGTGCCTTTTGGCAAACTCATAACGGGCTGTCATATGCCTTTTACTGAAGAGTGGCTTCAGTCTGGCCACTCTACCATAAAGGCCTGATTGGTGGAGTGCTGCAGAGATGGTTGTCCTTCTGGAAGGTTCTCTCATCTCCACAGAGGAACTCTAGAGCTCTGTCAGAGTGACCATCAGGTTCTTGGTCACCTCCCTGACCAAGGCCCTTCTCCCCTGATTGCTTAGTTTGGCAGGGCGGTCAGCTCTAGGAAGAGTCTTGGTGGTTCCAAACTTCTTCCATTTAAGAATGATGGAGGCCATTGTGTTCTTGGGGACCTTCCATGCTGCAGAAATGTTTTGGTACCCTTCCCCAGATCTGTGCCTCGATACAATCCTGTCTCGGAGCTCAACAGACAATTCCTTTGACCTCATGGCTTGGTTTTTGCTCTGACATGCACTGTCAACTGTGGGACCTTATATAGACAGGTGTGTGCTTTTCCAAATCATGTCCAATCAATTGAATTTACCACAGGTGGACTCCAATCAAGTTGTAGAGACATCTCAAGTATGATCAATGGAAACAGGATGCACCTGAGCTCAATTTCGAGTCTCATAGCAAAGGGTCTGAATACTTGTGTAAATAAGGTATTTCTGTAAACCTGTTTTCGCTTTGTTGTAACGGGGTATTGTGTGTAGATTGATGGACTTTTTTTATTTAATCAATTTTAGAATACGGCTGTAACGTTACAAAATGTGAAAAAGTCAAGGGGTCTGAATATTTTCTGAAGGCACTGTATATCTGTTTTTAGGCTCCAACAAGTTTATTATTACTACTAGCGCTGTCATACGATTAAAATAATGAATCGATTTAATGGCAGTAATCGTGATTAATCGCAATTTTTGAATTTGCTAAAATGTAGGCTACTTATCCATGTTCTTCAACATGAACTAGTCACAAGATGCTACTACTAAAAATGTGGGACCATTTGCTTAAATCTTTTGACCTGAGAACTACAACAAAAACAGCAGCTAAATGGAATGGATGTCCTGTTATGATTTAAAATCATTGTGGGAAATTAGAGTTGAATCAAGAGGCATTCAGTCATGGCATTGTAAACATTATGTTGGTTAGCTAGCTAGCTAACGTTAGCATAACTAGCTAGCTACTTCCATACAAATTATTATGTTTTTGCTGTTATCTAAAGAGACGCCTAGGAATGTGTTTATGGTTGAACTTTCTGTACATTTTCCTTCAAAATGGTTGCTGAAAGCTGCGTGCATAGTGGATGTTTAAGCACCACGCTTTCAGTAGAGACAGAAAGCGCTACAGAGACCGAGTGCACACTAAACAGCACAGAGCGTGTTGTGTGTTGCGCTTAAAAGGTTTAGTGTGGAAACACTTTCGCTTAAGCGTCCATGTGGTGAAGAAATGGAGATGTGATTAATGCGGTATTAAGACGTTAACTTTGACAGCCCTAATTATTATGTGTATCCACACAGCGGCCCACGTCTGATGGTGTTCTGAGGGACGGCCACCTGAGTCTGTCTGGTCTGCAGATGCGTGCTCACGCCATGTTCTCAGCCCAGGGCCTGCCTCTAGGCACAGACACCCTGGAGTACGCCTGGCTCATAGACATGCAAGCCGGGGCCCTCACTGGGAGAGTCACCATGCCACAGGTCTGTTCTCTCTGTTTGTGTGTTTTATGTTTGTGTACGTGTTTCTATTTTGTGTATATCTAATGGATTTGTTGTTCCTCAGCTGGCCAGTGTGATGGAGTGGGGCGAGACATACATGTTCCACGTCTTCTCCCGGGAGTTCCAGCTGGAACAGCCCAAGCCCTCCGTCATCTGCCAGCATGGGGTGGACTGCCGTGTGTGTGACTCCAAGGTAACACGTACACACTTTTTCTGTGCATGGAAATCACATATTAGAAAATCTGTAGTCTGCTGGTTTTCTGGTTTTCTATATTTGTGAAAAAATATGAGAAGACAATAATAAACCATTGTAACTATTCTGTTATCTTCTCTCGTAGATGGCCTGCCTGCCTGGACACTGCCGGACATCTGAGGAGCTCAAGTACACCATGACCCGTCTGGCTGTTGACGGGGCCGACCTCTTCATAGTGGAGCACAGCTGTGCAGCCAACATCAAGGTAAGTCTTAAACTCTAGAGAAAAAAGTTTAAAGTTAGGGGCTACTTGACAGGGCTCGAGATTAACGATTATGATCTTGTTCAGGACAAGTAAAAAAAAAAATGTTGGACAAGAAGAATAAAGATTTAAGTTGTCCAAATGGACAAGTAAAAAAAATCCCCCAAAAATCACATTATCAAACAATTACTCCGATTAGAATTGGATCAGAGAGGAAAATATTGGAATAATATTAAAATACAATTTTCATATAGGCCTACATAATTAAAATGCCTACATGTCAAAGTGTAGGTGATATGCGTATTGGCTACATACAGCCTTGTGTCCAAACCGATGCTGACATGGAGGCGCCAGAAAATGTAGCCAAAGGTTATTGAGACTTTTAATTACATAAATACCGTGCCTTCAGAAAGTATTCATACCCCTTGACTTATTACACATTTTGTTGTGTTACAGCCTAATTAAAAAATGGATTACAAAATAAATAAATCACCATCTACACAAAATACCCCATAATGACAAGGTGAAAACCTGTTTTTAGAAATTTTAGCAAATGTATTGAAAATGAAATACAGAAATATCTCATTTACATAATTATTAGGTTATTGTCCTTCTGAAAGGTGAATTAATCTCCCAGTGTCTGGTGGAAAGCAGACTGAACCAGGTTTTCCTCTAGGATTTGCCTGTGCTTAGCTTTTTTTTATCCTGAAAAACTCCCCAGTCCTCAACCATTACAAGCATACCCATAACATGATAGCCACCACTATGCTTAAAATATGGAGAGTGGTACTCAGTAATGTGCTATTGGATTTGCCCCAAACATAACACTTTGTATTCAGGACAAAAAGTTAATTGCTTTGCCACATTTTTTGCAGTATTACTTTAGTGCCTTGTTGCAAACAGGATGCGTGTTTTAGATTTTGTTTTTTGTTTTTTTTACTCTGTCAATTAGGTTAGTATTGTGTAGTAACTACAATGTTGTTGATCCATCCTCTGTTTTCTCCTATCACAGCCATTTAACTCTGTGACTGTTTTAAAGTCACCATTGTCCTCATGGTGAAATCCCAGAGCGGTTTGCTTCCTCTCCCGCAACTGAGTTAGGAAGGACGCCTGTATCTTTGTAGTGACTTTGTGTATTGATACACCATCCAAAGTATAATTAATAACTTCACCATGCTCAAAGGAATATTCAATGTCTGCTTTTTTAAACTAATAGGTGGCCTTCTTTGTGAGGCATTGGAAAACCTCCCTGGTCTTTGTGGTCAAATCTGTTTGAAATTCACTGCTCGACTGAGGGACCTTACAGATTATTGAATGTGTGGTGTACAGAGATGAAGCAGTCATGTTAAACACTATTATTGCACACAGAGGAAGTCCATGCAACTTATTATGTAACTTGTTATCAAATGTTTACTCCTGAACTTATTTAGGCTTGCCATAACAAAGGGGTTGAATACTTATTGACTCAAGACATTCCAGCTTTTCATTTTTAATCAATTTGTAAAAATGTCTAAAAACATAATTCCACTTTGACATTATGGATATTGTGTGTAGGCCAGTAACCAAACAATCTCAATTTAATTAATTTTAAATTTAGGCTGTAACACAACAAAATGTGGAAAGAGTCAAGGGGTGTGAATACTTTCTGAAGGCACAGTAAACACTTTGAAACCATTGAAACCATCCTTTTTCTCTTGTTCTATTGGTTTTCAAATCAACATTATTTTATTGTCCAGTAGCCAAATTAATAATCCTAGTCATATTAGTAACCCATGCTAGTTGATGCATCTTTAGATCTCCCCTCTTTCTTAATTTCTAACTGATATTTTCATCTCTGTCACATGGAACTGCTCACGCGTGCGGTGCGCTTTTGAGAACAGTGTTTTCCCGCTAATTTCATTTTGGAATATTTGCGCATAGCCTACAGACTTTTTGAGTTTATAATATGAAGAAATAAAACGTTATCAACATCTTAAGCTAAACGGTCTGATCTGTTGCATCAGCCTCATTGCTTTAAAAAAAAGAAATTATGTGCACTATTTGTATGGATCTGTGGTCCCAGAACGATCCCAGAGTCTGTTTTGAACCGTATATATATTTTTTTATCATCCCAGGGACGACGGGACGACCTTAATTTCGAGCCCTGGAGGGAATTATTTTATAAAGACATAAAAAGTATTTGGTTGCAATTGTAATGTTGCAATATTTTATAGGCTACCAAGGGTGGCCAATCATCCTCCAGGAGAGCCTGAAAGGGGCAGTGTTGTATTTTGAGACAGGCTTGAATATGCAAAGAAGCCAATAGGAAGAGTGTAGTCTACATTTCTATCTATTTCTCTATTGTAAAAAAGTAATGCATTTTATTTTGTAAAGTGGTTCCTTGCATCATACAATTATGTAAAACTGGTGTTACAGACCTTTCTATCTTTTTATTTGAGCTTTTGGACAAGTAAAACATCTGTCCTACTTGTCCAGAGTGACAACTGGCAAAAAAAGCTAATGTCCTGCTTGAGGACAGGAGTTGAAAAACACTGCTCTATTTCTGCCTTCCCTTCACCTAGACGGGCGCCATCCGACTGGCCAACTGCAACCTGCACAACCAGGCGGTAGGAGAAGGGATCAGTGCTGTGGTTCAGGACGTCTATATCCATCAGTATATCGAACAGCAGCAGCAACAGCCCCAGTCAGACGTGGTCCGACCAGGGCCCACTCCAGGTCAGGGGTTAGGGCTGGGCCAGCCCCCTGTACTGCGGAGATCCTTCTGGTTGGAGGCTGGCTCGGTCAACTTTGCCCTGATCACGGCTGACGTGGCACTGGCTGCGGACCACCCGGCCAAGTACGAGGTGCAGAGGCAGTTCCTGGAGCTCCATGATGCTCACACCAAGAGGTAGGAATGGAGGAAGGAAGGAATGAATACACTTTATTGATCCCAAAACATTTTGGGGGAAATGGATCCCTAGAGAAAATTGGTCTTGCTACCACCAGCAGCAGTCACAGACATAGATAATACAGGCATACATCAGAACACAGAGACATGAGTGCGTTGTCTCTTTCTTTCCCTTCCTCCCAGGCTATGGTTCCTGTGGCCAGAGGAGACGGGGCGTAACAAGCGAAGCAGGAATAAGTGTGGCTGCCTGGGGGGCTGTCGTTTCTACGGCGGCACCAACACAGGCCTGGACTTCTTCCATCTGGAGGAGAAGACCCCCTCCTCCAGCTCTGCCTTCTCCTCCAGCGCTGAGTCAGACATTTGCTATGGCCAGTCACTGCTGCAGCCTGGAGAGTGGATCGTCACCAGGGAGACGCCCAAACTGTCCGATGGTACGGGAGTTTTTATTTATTTATCAAACGGTACAGGGTTATAGTTCATAGGGACTGTAGACCAATGCAGAGGTCATATCTGGGTCCACTGTGAAAATTATGTTAAATGTCAAGGATGCTGGTCTGTTCTATTTTTGCTTTGATCTGTATATCTGGAACACACGTAACCTACAGTACTGTGTATTCTCTCCTATAGGTAAGGGTGTGGGGGTGAAGAGGGACACCTGTACCTCCAGTCCGGCCCCGGAGCCCGGAATACGGGTTCAACACCTGAGCCTCCAGGTGCCTCCGTGCTCCCACAGTTCGGCCTCCTCCTCCGAGGAAAATAGTTCCTCCAGCGCAGCATTGCCCCTACTGGCCGGGGAGAGGGACAGCCCGTCTCCCAGCATTGAGGAACGCATGTTCCCCATGAACGGCAAAAGCACTGCAGAGTGAGTAGCAGATGAGTGCTCCAGGGGTGCAACAGGCATACACAATGCTCACACATATTCACAATTCACCAACAGCCCACATACTAGCCCACGAAAGAGTGAAGTAGCTGACTTTCTGTTGATTCCAAAGTGCATTATCTTGGTATTCTCAACCCCTCCTTCTCTCTCCACAGTACTCTTACAGATGTCCCTGAGGGCTCCCCAGTCTCCCCCAACAGTGCCCAGGAGTGGTCCTCCCTCCGCTCCCCTCTCTGCTCGCCCCTCAAGCGGCAGTCCTCCATGCACTCTGGCCGGCTGGGCAGCACCAAGAGCCTGTCGGCAGCCGTCTTCACCGACAAGCCCCCGCCGCCCCTCGCTGGCGTGCAGTTCAGCAGTGAGGTCTCCCGTAGTGACGAGAATGCCCTGGACTCTCCCCGCCGGAGCTACGGCTCCTTCCCCTTCACGCCGTCCGCAGACTCCTGCACCTTCCACCAGTACCGCTCGGCAGACTCCAGCATGTCGGTGGCCGACAGTGAAGCTTACTTCTCAGCAGCAGAGGACTTTGAGCACATCGGCAGTGCCGATGATGGTCCAGGCACCTACCCTGGGAGGAAGAAGAGGAGGCAGCAGCAGCAGATGCAGTGTCATCCCCAGCAGCAGCCCTACCACATGGACCACTATAGGTGGGTACTGTAGCTGCCAAATGACTGCCCCTCCTTTCCCGACCCTTCCCCCTCTTACCTAAGCGCTTACTTTCTTAGAGAATGTGTTCTCAGTCAACTTACCTAGTAAAATAAAAAGGGAAATAACACATGGTTACAGTAGTTAAACCCATCTGTTGTGATTCCAGCCGCAGCTCCATCTACCACAGCGTGGAGGGCCCCCTCACTTATGTGTTAAACGGGGATCTCATCACAGAGCCCAGGCCCCTGCCCATGCCCCCCATGCTGCCCCCGCTGCCAGCCCACCCCATCCCCAGCCACCAGTCGCAGGCCTCCTTTGTGTCGGCGCTGGGGTTGGAGGAGGAGGGCTCGGTGGAGGTGGAGAAGACCCCCGAGCCAGGCCTTGTGACACGACAGCCCCACGTCATGGCCTGCTACCAGAGCTACCTGGCCCACTACCAGGTAAGGCTGAGACACAATACTTGAAATCTCTGAAGCTGGAGACTCTTATCTCCCTCAATAACTTTAAGCGTCAGTTGTCAGAACAGCTTACCGATCACTGCACCTGTACACAGCCATTCTGAAATTAGCCCACCCAACTACCTCATCCCCATATTGTTATTTATTTGGCTAATTTGCACCCCAGTATCTCTATTTGCACATCATCTTTTGCACATCTATCACTCCAGTGTTAATTACAAAATTGTAACTATTTTTGCACTATGGCCTATTTATTTATTGCCTTACCTCCATAATTTACTACATTCGCACACACTGTATATATATTTTCTGTTGTATTATTGACTTTATGTTTTGTTTACCCCATATGTAACTCTGTGTTGTTGTTTTTATCGCACTGCTTTGCTTTATCTTGGCCAGGTCGCAGTGGTAAATGAGAACTTGTTCTCAACTGGCTTACCTGGTTAAATAAAGGTGAAATAAATAAATAAAATATCCCTGAACTCTTATTATTATTATTATTATTATTATTATTATTATTATTATTATTATTATTATGGGATTAGATAGGAAAACTAAGACATGTATTGCACATCAATGTGACACCCCTGTATAGGGTTGCAAAGGGAGGGTATATTACTGGTAACTTTCATATCAACTTAGTGAAGTTGAATTGAACCATATTGCCTATCCACTAGAAACTCATGGACAATATGGACACAGATATAAAAAAAATTATACTTTATATGAATACCTTTTTTAAAAGTAATTCAAGTATACATTTCCAAAATGACTATAGATTGCCATAGATTACCAAAGTTACCAAAAATGTGGGTAACTTTTGTAAATTACCGGTAGTTTTGCAAACCTATACCTCTATCATTGTTTGTCAGGGGGAATAGGGAATCATGACAGCTCTATTCATTACATCTTCAACCTTCTGACCGTCTTCTGAATACACCCCAGGTGTCCAACTGGTCTCAGAAGCAGCCCACCAATAAGAGGACCTCCAAGTCCTCACTACATCGCCCCCTGGACCTGGACACGCCAACCAGTGAGGAGAGCTCCGCCTCCTTCGACCAGCTCTCTGTTCCCAGCTTTAAGGTAAGAAACACATTCTGTATAGACAGTGTGTGTTACTGTGTGTGTCTGTTCATCCATGGAGTACCCTGAGGTCTTAACCCTTTCTCTTATGTTGTAGGTGGTGAAACAAGGCCTCTCTGCCAGCTCTCTACTTGACAGAGGCCTTTCATTGATGGGAGACACAAACAAGTATTTAGAATTTATTTTGCTTGCCTTTGTTGACTGTGTGCGTGTGCATCATATACACTGAGTATACAAAACATTAGGATCTCCTGCTCTTTCCATGACATAGACTGACCAGGTGAATCCAGGTGAAAGCTATGATCCCTTATTGATGTCACCTGTTAAATCCACTTCAGTGCATTCGGAAAGTATTCAGACCTCTTTTTCCACATTTTGTTACATTACAGCCTTATTCTAAAATGGATAAAATTAAATTAAATCCTCATCAATCTACACACAATACCCCATAATGACAAAGCGAAAACAGATTTTTAGAAATTCTAGCAAATGTATAAAAAAACAACAACCAGATACCTTATTTACATAAGTATTCAGACCCTTTGCTATGAGACTCGAAATTGAGCTCCGGTGCATCCTGTTTCCATTGATCATCCTTGAGATATTTCTACAACTTGATTGGAGTCCACCTGTGGTAAATTAAATTGATTGGAATTGATTTGGGAAGGCACACACCTCTCTATATAAGGTCCCAAAGTTGACACTGCATGTTAGAGCCATGATGTTGACCGTAGAGCTACGAAACATGATTGTGACAGGGTTAACACTGAAGAGAAAAAAATATCCAAACAGGATTTGTCTTTGGTGGTCTCTGGGGAGATAAATATTTAAGTGATAATGCTCGAGAAGCCGGTGTTTGGAGGATATATTGGCTTGGGTGTTCATCGAGGGCCGGCAAACCGTGCCAATATATCCTCCAAACACCGGCTTCGAGGTCATTATCATTTTTATACAACAGGTTACCAACATATTCAAATAAGGATTTACATATTTTCATTAAAAACGTTATTTTGATAGATTTATTTATACTATTTCATCCTTCCACAAGATATAGTCACAACATAAATCTAGGGTTGCTACCCAAGCCGGCTGGTCGTTCGTTCTATTGGTTTGGTTGCCAGAGAGGTGACCCAGTCGTTCAGTCTTTTTGTTCTGTATCTGTAAAACCCTCACAAACTTTTACAGATGCACAATTGAGAGCATCCTGTCGGGCTGTATCACCGCCTGGTACGGCAACTGCACCGCCCGCAACCGCAGGGCTCTCCAGAGGGTGGTGCGGTCTGCCGAATGCATTACCGGGGACAAACTACCCGCCCTCCAAGACACCTAATGATGCTATCTCTTTCATCGTTACCCAACGCTTAGGTTTACCTCCACTGTACTCATATCCTTCCATATCCTTGTCTGTACATAATGCCCTGAATCTATTCTACAACGCCCGGAAATCTGCCCCTATTATTCTCTGTACCCAACGCACTAGAAGACCAGTTCTTAAAGCCTTTAGCCATATCCTTATTCTATTCCTCCTCTTTTCCTCTGGTGATGTAGAGGTTAACCCAGGCCCTGTAGCCCCCAGTATCACTCCTACTCCCCAGGCGCTATCATTTGTTGACTTATGTAACCGTAAAAGCCTTGGTTTCTTGCATGTTAACATCAGAAGCCTCCTCCCTAAGTTTGAGTTATTCACTGCGTTAGCACACTCCGCCAACCCTGATGTTCTAGCAGTGTCTGAATCCTGGCTTAGGAAGGCCACCAAAAATTCAGAAATTTCCATCCCCAACTACAACATTTTCTGTCTAGATAGAACTGCCAAAGGGGGCGGAGTTGCAATCAACTGTAGAGAGAGCCTGCAGAGCTCTATCATACTATCCAGGTCTGTGCCCAAACAGTTTGAGCTCCTACTTCTAAAAATCCACCTTTCCAGAAATAAGTCTCTCACTGTTGCTGCTTGCTACAGACCCCCCTCAGCCCCCAGCTGTGCCCTGGACACCATATGTGAGTTATTGCCCCCCATCTATCCTCAGAGTTCGTACTGCTTGGTGACCTAAACTGGGATATGCTTAACACCCCGGCCGTCCTACAATCTAAACTAGATGCCCTCAATCTCACACAAATTATCAAGGAACCTACCAGGTACAACCCTAAATCCGTGAACATGGGCACCCTCATAGATATCATCCTGAGTAATCTACCCTCTAAATACACCTCCGCTGTCTTCAAGCAGGATCTCAGCGATCACTGCCTCATTGCCTGCGTCCGTAATGGGTCCGCGGTCAAACGACCACCCCTCATCACTGTCAAACACTCCCTAAAACACTTTAGCGAGCAGGCCTTTCTAATTGACCTGGCCCGGGTATCCTGGATGGATATTGACCTCATTCCGTCAGTAGAGGATGCCTGGTTGTTCTTTAAAAGTGATTTTCTCTCCATCTTAAATAAGCATGCCCCATTCAAAAAATTCAGAACTAAGAACAGATATAGCCCCTGGTTCACCCCAGACTTGACTGCCCTTGACCAGCACAAAAACATCCTGTGGCGTACTGCATTAGCATCGAACTGACCCCGCGATATGCAACTTTCAGGGAAGTCAAGAACCAATATACACAATCAGTTAGGAAAGCAAAAGCTCGCTTTTTCAAACAGAAATTTGCATCCTTTAGCACTAACTCCAAAAAGTTTTGGGACACTGTAAAGTCCATGGAGAATAAGAGCACCTCCTCCCAGCTGCCCACTGCACTGAGGCTAGGAAACACTGTCACCACCGATAAATCTACGATAATCGAGAATTTCAACAAGCATTTTGATACGGCTTATCATGCTTTCCACCTGGCTACCCCTACCCCGGCCACCAGCTCTAGCCCCGCTTCTCCTTCACCCAAATTCAGACAGCCGATGTTCTGAAAGAGCTGCAAAATCAGGACCCCTACAAATCAGCTGGGCTAGACAATCTGGACCCTTTCTTTCTAAAATTACCCGCCGAAATTGTCGCAACCCCTATTACCAGCCTGTTCAACCTCTCTTTCATATCGTCTGAGATACCCAGAGATTGGAAAGCTGCCGCAGTCATCCCCCTCTTCAAAGGGGGTGACACTCTAGATCCAAACTGTTACAGACCTATATCCATCCTGCCCTGCCTTTCAAAAGTTTTTGAAAGCCAAGTTAACAAACAGATCACCGACCATTTCGAATCCCACTGTACCTTCTCCGCTATGCAATCTGGTTTCCGAGCTGATCATGGGTGCACCTCAGCCACGCTCAAGGTCCTAAACGTTATTATAACCGCGATCGATAAAAGACAGTACTGTGCAGCCGTCTTCATCGACCTGGCCAAGGCTTTCGACTCTGTCAATCACTGCATTCTTATTGGCAGACTAAATAGCCTTGGTTTCTCAAATGACTGCCTCGCCTGGTTCACCAACTACTTCTCAGATAGAGTTCAATGTGTCAAATCGGAGGGCCTGTTGTCTGGACCTCTGGCAGTCTCTATGGGGGTGCCACAGGGTTCAATTCTTGGGCCGACTCTATTCTCTGTGTATATCAATGATGTCGCTCTTGCTGCTGGTGACTCTGACACCATTTTGTATACATCAGGCCCTTCATTGGACACTGTGTTAACAAACCTCCAAACAAGCTTCAATGCCATACAACACTCCTTCCGTAGCCTCCAACTCCTCTTAAACGCTAGTAAAACTAAATGCATGCTCTTCAATCGAACACTGCTTGCACCCGCCTGCCCGACTAGAATCACTACTCTCGGCGGGTCTGACTTAGAATATGTGGACAACTACAAATACCTAGGTGTCTGGTTAGACCGTACACTCTCCTTCCTGACTCACATTAAGCATCTCCAATCCAAAGTTAAATCTAGAATCGGCTTCCTATTTCGCAAAAAAGCCTCCTTCACTCATGCTGCCAAACATGCCCTCGTAAAACTGACTATCCTACCGATCCTTGACTTCGGCGATGTCATTTACAAAATAGCCTCCAACACTCTATTCAGCAAATTGGATGTAGTGTATCACATTGCCATCCGTTTTGTCACCAAAGCCCAATATACTACCCACCATTGTGACCTGTACGCTCTCGTTGGCTGGCCCTCACTACATATTCGTCGCCAAACCCACTGGCTCCAGGTCATCTATAAATCACTGCTAGGCAAATCCCCACCTTATCTTAGCTCATTGGTCACCATAGCAACACCCACCCGTAGTATGCGCTCCAGCAGGTATATCTCACTGGTCATCCCCAAAGCCAACACCTCCTTTGGCCACTATTCCTTCCAGTTCTCTGCTGCCAATGACTGGAACGAACTGCAAAAATCTCTGAAGCTGGAGACTCGTATCTCCCTCACTAACTTTGAGCATCAGTTGTCAGAGCAGCTTACCGATCACTGCACCTGTACACAGCCCATCTGTAATTAGCCCACCCAACTACCTCATCCCCATATTGTTATTTATTTTGCTCATTTGCACCCAAGTTTCTCTATTTGCACATCATTTTCTGCACATCTATCACTCCAGTGTTAATACTAAATTGTAATTATTTTGGACTATGGCCTATTTATTGCCCTACCTCCATAACGCACTACATTTGCACACACTGTATATAGATTTCCTATTGTGTTTTTGACTGTATGTTTTGTTTATCCCATATGTACGGTGAGGGAAAAAAGTATTTGATCCCCTGCTGATTTTGTACGTTTTCCACTGACAAAGAAATGATCAGTCTATAATTTTAATGGTAGGTTTATTTGAACAGTGAGAGACTGAATAACAACCAAAAAATCCAGAAAAACGCATGTCAAAAATGTTATAAATTGATTTGCATTTTAATGAGGGAAATAAGTATTTGACCCCCTCTCAATCAGAAAGATTTCTGGCTCCCAGGTGTCTTTTATACAGGTAACGAGCTGAGATTAGGAGCACACTCTTAAAGGAAGTGCTCCTAATCTCAGCTTGTTACCTGTATAAAAGACACCTGTCCACAGAAGCAATCAATCAATCAGATTCCAAACTCTCCACCATGGCCAAGACCAAAGAGCTCTCCAAGGATGTCAGGGACAAGATTGTAGACCTACACAAGGCTGGAATGGGCTACAAGACCATCGCCAAGCAGCTTGGTGAGAAGGTGACAACAGTTGGTGCGATTATTCGCAAATGGAAGAAACACAAAATAACTGTCAATCTCTCTTGGCCTGGGGCTCCATGCAAGATCTCACCTTGTGGAGTTGCAATGATCATGAGAAGGGTGAGGAATCAGCCCAGAACTACATGGGAGGATCTTGTCAATGATCTCAAGGCAGCTGGGACCATAGTCATCAAGAAAACAATTGGTAACACACTACGCCTAGCCAGTCCCCAGACCTTAACCCCATAGAAAATATGTGGAGGGAGCTGAAGATTCGAGTTGCCAAACGTCAGCCTCGAAACCTTAATGACTTGGAGAAGATCTGCAAGGAGGAGTGGAACAAAATCCCTCCTGAGATGTGTGCAAACCTGGTTGCCAACTACAAGAAACGTCTGACCTCTGTGATTGCCAACAAGGGTTTTGCCACCAAGTACTAAGTCATGTTTAGCAGAGGGGTCAAATACGTATTTCCCACATTAAAATGCAAATCAATTTATAACATTTTTGACATGCGTTTTTCTGGATTTGTTTGTTGTTATTCTGTCTCTCACTGTTCAAATAAACCTACCATTAAAATTATAGACTGATCATGTCTTTGTCAGTGGGCAAACGTACAAAATCAGCAGGGGATCAAATACTTTTTTCCCTCACTGTAGATGCTTTTTATATTGGAGATCAAGTTTATAAATTGCCTGGCTGGGCTGATGAGACAGTGGATTGCGCAGTCAGATGGAACAGAGTAAATAGGCATTTTATTGTCATAGATTTAGCCGGTGGTAACTTTTGGAATAGACACCGGCTGGAATGTGGTTTTAAGCAAACAGCATTCAGGAATTTGACCCACCCGTTGTATAAAGGTAGCTATGTCAGCCATTTGCTAGGCCATCAGAAGCATCTGCCATTCAACTGTATTAGGGCAAAGTTTTGGAGTGGAATCAACTAATCCCATTGACTTGTAATGGGTGGGACCGTTTTTACAAAACGTATGGAAACTTCTGCCTTCTGGAAGACCAACAGGTCACTGTGCAATAGCGAGCAGTAGTTTTCCCACGGTCTAGGTAGCTTGCTGTTGTTGTAGGCTAGTTTGCAGCGTCCGCAGTAGGTGTTATCGAAGAGGATGTTTTTGCTAATTTGTTAGGTTCTCCTTTTTCAATAATAACTTTCAACAAGAAGTTAAGTTTGAAATGATCATCATCTGGTGAGTGGAACTGTGTTTTTTATTGAAACGTGCATGCTGCTGTTAGCCATCTCTTTGAAAATAACTTATGTGTGTGAAACATTGTTGCATTTAAACTTTAGATCACCGGATACTTTGTGTGCTAAACATGAAATGTTTTTTGCAATGGAAAGTAATAGTTGTACATTTTGATTGGGAAATGCTTAGCCTAATGATTGTGTTTTTGTATTCTTATGATTGGGACTTACTGGCTTATTATGTCCGTGTGAATGGACTGCTGACGTTCCATCGGCCCTATGCAGTGGTGTAGTGGTGCCTGGAGAAGTGGGTCCTGTGTGAAGGAAAGGCACCCTGTGTGAAAAATCCTATGTTTTCCTATAGATTTTTCAGATTTTCACTCTCAAAATGTATTTTTATAAACGTCAAGAATGTGATGATCTAAGTCCACAACAATGGTTAAACCACATCAGGAAAAACATTTTGAGGTCTGGGAAAAATTTAAAATATATATTTTTGGAGGGTGTAGTTTCCCTTTTTAATTCAATTGAGCAAAACAAATGCCCTCCCCTTTGATACAAATCAGCATTATATCATTCTATAATGCCAACAGAGCATGATGACTGAATTGTGCGTCTAACCAAGCATTTCAATACCTGGTTTGCATACCCATTGTTGCCTTAGTTAGCATTTACTGGTAGATATCATAAGTTGAAACGTCTTTCCTACCTACCGGCTACTGATGTCATTCTTCTGTGAGCTGCTCCATGCGACAACCAGTTGAGAGCTGCGCGCTTTTGCTGCCTGCAGATGATATTCCACTGAAACTAGGTGCTGCGCGCATGTGAATATATATTTCACGTGATTTGCGATTGTGTAGGCTACTTTGTGCATGATTTCACTATTGTGCTACATAATTAATAAGTTGTATACCTCCACTACACTACTTTGAGATGCAACAGAAGGGATTAAGAAGTGAGTATATGCAATGCCCACTGAAGAACAAAGTGGGTATAGGGCCTATACCTGCGTATAGCCTCCACTACACCACTGGCCCTTTGTGTTTTACAAAAAGTGCACTCTCTTACATGAGTGTGCTGGTATTACAGTTGTTGTCCTTTCAGCATCACAAGCCTGTCAGACACTGAAGGCCTAGGTCCAATAGGTTCGCCACTGCGCAAACATGTCTATAATAGATATAAAGACTGTTACAATTTCCCCGTCGTCCCTTACTAATAGTGAGCATGCAACTTTCCAACAATTTCCCCGACTCTTCCCTACCAGTGAGTCAAGGAAATTCTGACAAAGTTTGAGGATCTTTTTCACTGAAACTAAAGGACAGTAATGTTACGAGTAAAGTAGGAATCCCAGGTTTCAATAGGCGATAAGATATTAATGTTTCAAGAAAGGAGTATATATGCTATATTTGGCCTAGCGAAGCGCTTTTATGCACTGACTGAATGGAAGATGATAATTATGAGTTTTTTACTCCGCTGGTCTCGGCTGGTCCTGGGAAGAGAAAATGTATCCGACACCGAGACAAGACAGAGACACTCAATATGTGGTCTCCAGACCGGACTCTACAACACTGGAACAGAGTTAAGATAGTAGGTGCCAGGCGCACTGGTTTGAGTGTGTCAAGAACTGCAACGCTGCTGGGTTTTTCACACTCAACAGTTTCCCATGTGTATCAAGAATGGTCCACCACCCAAAGGACATCCAGCCAACTTGACACAACTGTGGGAGGCATTGGAGTCAACATGGGCCAGCATCCCTGTGGAACGCTTTCGACACTTTGTAGAGTCCATGCCCCGATGAATTGAGGCTGTTCTGAGGGCTAAAGGGGGTGCAACTCAATATTAGGAAGGTGTGCCTAATGTTTTGTACACTCAGTGTATGTGTGTTCGTGTCTGCTCCATATAATGACATATAGAACTCATTTAATAGGATCTCTATGGTCTGCTCTGTGTGTTTCTCACACACACACATCTGTAACTGCATCTCTCTCTATGTGACTATAGCCAACCATACACTCCTCTGGAGAAGAAGGCGATGGAGAACACAGACGACACCACCACTGAGGACTGGACCTTGGAGCAGCCCCTCTCCCAGACCAGAACCACCGCCATCGTGGAGGTGAAGGGGGCCATCAATGTGGTGCTCACCCCTCTAGTGGCTGAAGCTCTGGACAGGTAACAGCAACTGGGTTTATACTAAGTTCTAGTATGCCATAGCCACCAAAGGTTTTTGAAAAAATACTGTTATAGGTAATCTTATAGACCAGCTCATCATAGAAAATGCTAACCATATTGGCTTTCCATCTGCAATCAGTGTCTCCCCACAGCAACTGTGCCCAGCTACTCTCCTTGTCATATTACAGGAATATCAGTGACAATGTATGGGGTGTTATTACAGATACATTGAGTCCATGGTCCACTACGTCAGTATACGTCACCCTGCAGCCATTCTGGATGACCTGCATGGGAAGGTCCTAATCGAAGCCTATCAGATCAGCAAGTCCACTGTGACTGAATCCGTAAGTAAACCTCACCAAGGAGTACATCTGGCCAACAGTCGGGCACTATAAGGGTCTTTCTATAAATAATGGGGCCAATAGGTGACATTGGGATCAACATTTCAAAATGGTTTGAAACAAAATAAAAATGATTTTCATGCAGTTCCACATGTGTACTTAGAGGAATAAAAGTGAATATATACAAATTGGCCCTTAACTCCACCTATACAACAACATCGGCCTAGGACTATACATATTTTAAGCAGGGTTCATACAAACATTGGCAAGTCAAGGACTTTCAGGGACTTTTTCAAGCACTTAATTTACATTTTCAAGGACCTCAATAATTATAATTTACACTGAGTGTACAAAACATTAAGGACACCGCTCTTTCCATGACAGACTGACCAGGTGAATCCAGGTGAAAGCTATGATCCCTTATTGATGTCACTTGTCATATCCACTTCAATCAGTGTAGATGAAGGGGAGGAAACAGGTTAAAGAAGGATTTTTGAGCCTTGAGACAATTGAGACATGGATTGTGTATGTGTGCCATTCAGAGGGTGAATGGGCAAGACAAAATATTTAAGTGCCTTTTGAACCGGGCATGGTAGTAGATGTCAGGCATAGGGCTGTTATGGTGACTCTATCAAATCAAATCAAATTTTAATGGTCACATACACGTGTTTAGCAGATGTTATAGCGGGTGTAGCTAAATGCTTGTGCTTCTGGCTCCGACAGTGCAGTAATATCTAATAAGTAATATCTAACAATTTCACAACATATACCTAAAACACACAAAACTAGTAAGGAATGGGATTTAAGAATATATACATATATGGACAAGCAATGACAGAGCGGCATGGACTAAGATACAGTAGAATATTATAGAATAGAATGCAGTATATACATATGAGATGAGTAGTGCAAGATATATAAACATTATTAAAGTGACTAGTGTTCCATTTCTTAAAGTGGCCAGTGATTTCAATAGGCAGCAGCAGCCTCTAATGTGTTAGTGATGGCTATTTAACAGTCTGATGGCCTTGAGATAGAAGCTGTTTTTCATTCTCTTTGTCCCAGCTTTGATGCACCTGTACTGACCTCGCCTTCTGGATGATAGCGGGGTGAACAGGCAGTGGCTCGGGTGGTTTATGTCCTTGATGATCTTCCTGTGACATCGGGTGCTGTATGTGTCTTGGAGGGCGGGTAGTTTGCCCCCGGTAATGCGTTCAGCAGACCGCACCACCCTCTGGAGAGCCCTGCGGTTGCGGGCAGTGCAGTTGCCGTACCAGGCGGTGATACAGCCCGACAGGATGCTCTCAATTGTGCATCTGTAAAAGTTTGTGAGGGTTTTAGGTGCTAAGCCGAATTTCTTCAGCCTCCTGAGGTTGAAGAGGCTCTGTTGCGCCTTCTTCACCACACTGTCTGCGTGGGTGGACCATTTCAGTTTGTCGGTGATGTGTACGCCAAGGAACTTGAAGCTTTCCACTCTCTCCACTGCGGTCCTGTCGATGAGGTTAGGGGGGTGCACCCTCTGCTGTTTCCTGAAGTCCACGATCATCTCCTTTGTTTTGTTAATGTTGAGTGAGAGTTTATTTTCCTGGCACCACACTCCCAGAGTCCTCACCTCCTCCCTGTAGGCGGTCTCGTCATTGTCGGTAATCAAGCCTACTACTGTTGTGTCGTCTGCAAACTTGATGAAGGCGTGCTTGGCCACGCAGTCATGGGTGAACAGGGAGTACAGGAGGGGGCTGAGCACGCACCCTTGTGTGGCCCCAGTGTTGAGGATCAGCGAAGTGGAGATGTTGTTTCCTACCTTCACCACCTGGGGGCGGCCCGTCAGGAAGTCCAGGACCCAGTTGCACAGGGCGGGGTTCAGACCCAGGGCCTTGAGCTTAATGATGAGCTTGGAGGGTACTATGGTATTGAATGCTGAGCTATAGTCAATGAACAGCATTCTTACATAGGTATTCCTCTTGTCAAGATGGGATAGGGCAGTGTGATGGCGATTGCATTGTCTGTGGATCTATTGGGGCGGTAAGCAAATTGGAGTGGGTCTAGGGTGACAGGTAAGGTTGAGGTGATATGATCCTTGACTAGTCTCTCAAAGCACTTCATGATGAGAGGTGAGTGCTACAGGGCGATAGTCATTTAGTTCAGTTACCTTTGCTTTCTTGGGTACAGGAACAATGGTGGCCATCTTGAAGCATGTGGGAACAGCAGACTGGGAAAGGGAGAGATTGAATATGTCCGTAAACACACCAGCCAGCTGGTCTGCGCATGCTCTGAGGACGCGGCTCGGGATGCCGTCTGGGCTGGCAGCCTTGCGAGTGTAAACACGCTTAAATGTCTTACTCACTTCGGCCACGGAGAAGGAGAGGCCACAGTCCTTGGTGGTGGGCCTCGTCAGTGGCACTGTGTTATCCTCAAAGCAGGTGAAGAAGGTGTTTAGCTTTTCGGAAGCAAGACGTCGGTGTCGGCGACGTGGCTGGTTTTCCTTTTGTAGTCCGTGATTGTCTGTAGACCCTGCCACATACGTCTCGTGTCTGAGCCGTTGAATTGCGACTCCACTTTGTCTCTATACTGATGTTTTGCCAGCTTAATTGCCTTGCGGAGTGAGTAGCTACACTGTTTGTATTCTGCCATATTCCCAGTCACCTTGCCATGGTTGAATGCGGTGGTTCGCGCTTTCAGATTAGTGCGAATGCTGCCATCTATCCACGGTTTCTGGTTAGGGAAGGTTTTAATAGTCACCGTGGGCACAACATCACCTATACACTTCCTGATAAACTCACTCACAGTTTCAGTGTATTCGCCACACCGGCAGTCAGGCATAATGAACGCAGCCAAATTCCATGTGAATGTTCAGTCATTGTAACTAGGCTTCTCCAAAACTGCGCTCAGATGCCTCTGATGGTCATTAATTTTGAATGGTCATCCAACTTGGAATTCCTAGTCGGAAACAATGGCATCTTTCTAGACTGCCGACTTTCCGAACTGAAGTACACTGACATCATGATTAGACCTAGTGTAAAAAAGCTAATTATTTGTTCGCTGTGCCTCGCAAGTGCTACACCAACTGATCTATTTTGTAATCAAAGCTTGAGTTTTGAAATATACAGCTGTGGAATAAATTAAGAGACCACTGCAAATATTTCTTAAATCTGCATCTCTACATGTATGACAGCCATTCCATTCCAGTGTCTGTTGAATTCCAACACAGGCACACCTAATTTTACTGAATTAAGTACTGATTAGGCGATCACCTGAACCAAATATTATTTAACGAGGAAAAGTATAAAAACCACTGCTGTGGTCATCACTATCCTCTTGCAATAGGACCAGCTGAATGGCAAAAATAGTGCTAATAGTACCTCAAAAGTAATATTAATCAAAAAATAACTATTGACCATGCCAAAAGAGTTGAAAAGGAATGTTTTGAGTGAGGAAAAGAAGGGTTCAATTCTGGCTTTACTGGCAGAGGGATACAGTGAGCGTCAGGTTGCTTCCATCCTTAAAATGTCAAAGACGGCGGTTCATAAGAACAAGGTCAAGCAGCAGACATTGGGGGCAACAAAGCTACAGACCGGCAGAGGGCGAAAACGACTCTCTACTGACCGGGATGACCGCCAACTCATTTGAATGTCACTCAAGAACCGTAGGATGACATTAAGTGACCGACAAAAAGAACGGCAAACGGCAGCTGGGGTGAAGTGCACGGCGAGGACAGTTCGAAACAGGCTCCTAGGGGCAGGGCTGAAGTCGTGCAAAGCTAGAAAAATGCCCTTCACCAATGAGAAGCAAAGAAGAGCCAGGCTGAGGTTTGCAAAAGACCATAAGGATTGGACCGTAGAGGACTGGAGTAAGGTCATCTTCTCTAATGAGTCCAATTTTCAGCTTTGCCCAACACCTGGTCGTCTAATGGTTAGACGGAGACCTGGAGAGGCCTACAAGCCACAGTGTATCGCACCCATTGTGAAATTTGGTGGGGAATCGGTGATGATCTGGGGGTGCTTCAGCAAGGCTGGAATCGGGCAGATTTTTCTTTGTGAAAGACGCATGAATCAAACCACATAAAAGGTTGTCCTGGAAGAAAACTTGCTTCCTTTTGCTCTGACATTGTTCCCCAACTCGGAGGATTGGTTTTTCCAGCAGGACAATGCGCCATGCCACACAGCCAGGTCAATCAAGGTGTGGATGGAGGACCACCAGACCAAGACCCTGTCATGGCCAGCCCAATCTCCAGACCTGAACCCCATTGAAAGCTTCTGGAATGTGATCAAGAGGAAGATGGATGGTCTCAAGCCATCAAACAAAGCCGAGCTGCTTGAATTTTTGCGCCAGGAGTGGCATAAAGTCACCCAACATCAATGTGAAAGACTGGTGGAGAGCATGCCAAGACACATGAAAGCTGTGATTGAAAATCAGGGTTATTCCACCAAATATTGATTTCTGAACTCTTCCTAAGTTAAAACATTAGTATTGTGTTGTTTAAAAATGAACATGAACTTATTTTCTTTGCATTATTCGAGGTCTGACAACACTGCATCTTTTGTTATTTTGACCAGTTGTCATTTTCTGCAAATAAATGCTCTAAATGACAATATTTTTATTTGGAATTTGGGATAAATGTTGTCAGTAGTTTATAGAATAAAACAAAAATGTTATTTTTACCCAAACACATACCTATAAATAGTAAAACCAGAGAAACTGATAATTTTGCAGTGGTCTCTTAATTTTTTCTACAGCTGTATATGGTCAGGGAAGAACAATATTACCAGGCCAGGCATATAGTCAATATGCTGTGAGAATGTATTTGGCCTACTGCTCAAACCCCATTCTTACAGAGCTGTTTTTATTAGCTTAATGTTACATTTTTTTAAGTCATGTTTAAAAACAAATCTGAGCGGTAGATCTCGGATTGCTTTTTGACTGCGAAAGTGATCTTGACTTAGAAAAGGTTGATGACCACTGGGATAGGCCTACTATATTCATTTCTAAACTTTCCTAATATTAAGCACATTGCTTCGCTTTACAACCGAAGTAGCCTACCTGGCTGGCATGAAAATTAACTGCGGGAAAAGCGTCCTCCATTTGCTATTCAAGTGCATACGGATGTCTTTTTTTTCTCACACATATTGTTTAGTATATGTAAAGACAAGATTAAATTGAGAATAGTTTGAATGGTGAGAATATTATAACTTGTGAATTTATTTGCGACTTTTTCAAATCATATTTGCGTGCATCATTTGGCCTAGCCCATAGGCCTATATGTTTTGCTAAGGTTTGTATCACAACTGAAGTGGCCAAATAACTTCAAACATAGCCTATAGGCCCAATACCCCTGGAACATGGTTGGAGAACCCATAGCCTACAGAGCCTAGTGAAACATGTTCTTATAAGAGTTTTGACTGGCCACTATTTTATAAAAGCAGATCCCAGCTTTCTCGTGCTGCTATATTTATTACTCAACTCTTTATAATTAAGCACATTCATCCGCTTTACAAATGGTGTAGCCTACCTGGCATATTAAAAAAGTAACTGCACATAGCCTGCAATCGAATAGTGAATGAAGGTTATGGCCTAATTTCTTGTGTTTTTTTTGTGGGCCATTCTAAATAAAAAATAATTCCTCACATATATTAGTAGGCTATATGTAAAGACCAGTTTAAATTGAAAATACTTGAGAAAATTGAGTATTAACAAGCGCTTGTCCAATTGTGAATGAGTGACTGATGAAGTGTGTGCACCGGGTATGGAAATAGATGCCAGGCGTAGGGCTGTTATGGTGACCGTATTACCGCCACACTAGCAGTCAGGAGTCATGGCCGCAGTCAAATTCCATGTGACCATTCAGTCATGGTAACTAGGCTTCTCCAAAACTGCGCTCTGATGCCTCTGATGATCATTAGTAGCCTACCAAACTTAGCCTGCGCAAGAAACAGAGCAGAGCGCTTCTCTTTCATGCAACTTTTTTCAAATCATCATTTGTCGCATCATGCAGCCTTAGAATATATTAGAAATCAAAACATATAGCCTAACGTTTGTATCTTAACTGAAGTTGCATAAATAACTCTAAATTAAGCATATAGGAGGACCTGTTTATTTTAAACTGCTCAACACAGAATAGCCGCACGCATGTGTGCACGCCCTCAAATCGTTCGGGGAAAAATATCCTTTCCATTTTATTCAGTTATGTTTAATTGTATGGTTCTTAGTATAAAATAATGGCATGGGAATTATAAGCAAATCTTGCCTGCTGTCGTGTCGTGACTTTTATTAATCTGATGACCGTTATCTATCGAATTAATTAACTATGTTTAATTGTTACTCTATGAAATTAATCATGTAACAACTCATTAGGATGTGGGGCCCCACGGAATACGTTTTTTATAGTTACCATCTCCCGAATTAAACTCTAAAAGTTCTTTACCTATCAAAATGTATAAAACAGTCAATGTATCAGTCATTACGTCTTATCAGTCTCATTCTGAACGGTCATAGAATTCTTGGATCCGCAAGAACCCCAGCCTTACTTATGATTTAGCACTACACAAATTGGCTTAATTATTTATTTATTAGCTAACTAAATAATAACACAGAATACATACACTTAATGCACCCATTTCGGTGTAAGGCTCTGCTTGTCCACCAGAGGTCACAATGTCCTTCTGAGTTGTCCTGGCTTGGAGTAGAGTGTTCAAATAGAACAGATACTCAGATGCACCAGTGATTGTCTGAGATGGGATTTTCTCCTTCCCACCTCGTGTGGTTAGTCAAAGTTCTAGATCACTTTACACGCCCAGCTGCAGACTGGCAATGTTCCGATCTAGTGAGTTTATCTTCTTCACCTCGTGTTGAAGATTCAAAGTTCTAACCATTTTCAGCCGTGTAGCCACAGCTCCACGCTTTCTGGTCTAATGTAAATTTCGTTACGAAGGCTTTTTATGCACTCACTCTGGTAAAAGGGGCGTTCCTACTTGCTGACACGATCTCTGAGCTCACTTGGGGCGTGGCTAGTCACCGTGCATAGCTTATATGAAAACCTCTGATCTCGTTAGAAAACTAAAATCACATTCCTATCTTAACAAAAATACTCTCATAGTTCTCCATATTATATACAGTGGGGAAAAAAAGTATTTAGTCAGCCATCAATTGTGCAAGTTCTCCCACTTAAAAAGATGAGGGAGGCCTGTAATTTTCATCATAGGTACACATCAACTATGACAGACAAAATGAGAAAAAACATTCCAGAAAATCACATTGTAGGATTTTTAATGAATTTATTTGCAAATTATGGTGGAAAATAAGTATTGGGTCACCTACAAACAAGCAAGATTTCTGGCTCTCACAGACCTGTAACTTCTTCTTTAAGAGGCTCCTCTGTCCTCCACTCGTTACCTGTATTAATGGCACCTGTTTGAACTTGTTATAAGTATAAAAGACACCTGTCCACAACCTCAAACAGTCACACTCCAAACTCCACTATGGCCAAGACCAAAGAGCTGTCAAAGGACACCAGAAACAAAATTGTAGACCTGCACCAGGCTGGGAAGACTGAATCTGCAATAGGTAAGTAGCTTGGTTTGAAGAAATCAACTGTGGGAGCAATTATTAGGAAATGGAAGACATACAAGACCACTGATAATCTCCCTCGATCTGGGGCTCCACGCAAGATCTCACCCCGTGGGAGTCAAAATGATCACAAGAACGGTGAGCAAAAAATCCCAGAACCACACGGGGGGGACCTAGTGAATGACCTGCAGAGAGCTGGGACCAAAGTAACAAAGCCTACCATCAGTAACACACTACGCCGCCAGGGACTCAAATCCTGCAGTGCAGACATGTCCCCTTGCTTAAGCCAGTACATGTCCAGGCCCGTCTGAAGTTTGCTAGAGTGCATTTGGATGATCCAGAAGAGGATTGGGAGAATGTCATATGGTCAGATGAAACCAAAATATAACTTTTTGGTAAAAACTCAACTGGTCGTGTTTGGAGGACAAAGAATGCTGAGTTGCATCCAAAGAACACCATACCTACTGTGAAGCATGGGGGTGGAAACTTCATGCTTTGGGTCTGTTTTTCTGCAAAGGGACCAGGACGACTGATCCGTGTAAAGGAAAGAATGAATGGGGCCATGTATCGTGAGATTTTGAGTGAAAACCTCCTTCCATCAGCAAGGGCATTGAAGATGAAACGTGGCTGGGTCTTTCAGCATGACAATGATCCCAAACACACCGCCCGGGCAACGAAGGAAGCATTTCAAGGTCCTGGAGTGGCCTAGCCAGTCTCCAGATCTCAACCCCATAGAAAATCTTTGGAGGGAGTTGAAAGTCCGTGTTGCCCAGCGACAGCCCCAAAACATCACTGCTCTAGAGGAGATCTGTATGGAGGAATGGGCCAAAATACCAGCAACAGTGTGTGAAAACCTTGTGAAGACTTACAGAAAACGTTTGACCTGTGTCATTGCCAACAAAGGGTATATAACAAAGTATTGAGAAACTTTTGTTATTGACCAAATACTTATTTTCCACCATAATTTGCAAATAAATTCATTAAAAATCCTACAATGTGATTTTCTGGATTTTTTTCTCTCATTTTGTCTGTCATAGTTGACGTGTGCCTATGATGAAAATTACAGGCCTCTCTCATCTTTTTAAGTGGGAGAACTTGCACAATTGGTGGCTGACTAAATACTTTTTTTCCCCACTGTACACAACATATTGGATGTAAACTTGACAGATAAAGTGTGTATACTTTCCAAATTACAGTATTTTCGTTATAACATTTGTAATGACATCACAAAATAATAAACAATATGACATGATTAGTCTTTAGATCCCCACTGACCATTCCAAACATTCGGATGTTAGAAATATTGTTCCAGTGTTTACTTTTTGGACGTTATAGTTTTGTCGGCAAAAGTATTCTGTAGACAAAGCACATTCCAATTCCAATACTGAAGAGCAAGGGAGAGATTCCCCTCCTGCCTAATTTACGACCGCGTGTTAAGGTGTCAACTTTTTTTACAGCACCCCCACCCCCAAACTACATCCCGCGGCCATGGCCAGGTGCACTGATTTGTGTCAAGAACTGCAACGCTGCTGGGTTTTTCACGCTCAACAGTTTCCCGTGTGTATCAAGAATGGTCCACCACCCAAAGGACATCCAGACAACTTGACACAACTGTGGGAAGCATTGGAGTCCACATCTTCCAGCATCCCTGTGGAATGCTTTCGACAATTTGTAGAGTCCATGCCCCGACGAATTGAGGCTGTTCTGAGGGCAAAGGGGGGCATCATAGAGAATATCATTGTGTTCGTGAGAGTCTCATCTTTTCCGGGGGGTTGCAACTCAATATTAGGAAGGTGTCCTTAATGTTTGGTACACTCAGTGGTCTAATTGTACAAATAGGGCCTAATATAGAAACCCACCCCCCAGAAAAACATGCGAAAAGTGTCCAAAAAAGTAGGCCATTACCACTAAGAATAATGCATTTGTTAGGCCTTGCCAATGCATTGATATTCTAATCATTATTACATCGTAAAATATGTGAGAATAATGTGGACATTGCCTGACTAAATAGATTGGATGCATGCATGGCTGGCGCAGGCACACATAATAAAGCCATGAATAGCGGTAGCATTAATCTCACCATTTGAATATCACCATTGCTGTTTTTATAATGAGAAAGTGACCAAAAGCCAAGTTCATCCTTTAATGGAAGGATTTGTATGGAAAGCCAAGTTGAAGCCAGCATTAGATGTTGTCGTCCTCATAATAACCGCACATGGTTTTAGCGCAACACATGGTTTTACCGCAACAGAGTAGAGCAACACTGATCAATAATGAAATCACAGTTAATTGTAAGGAAGCAGGAGAACTTACAAATTGGCTACAATAATTACAAGAACTTTTCAAGCACCAAGTGAGAAAATGGCTGATTTTCTAAGTAGGCCTATACCAGTACTTTAATTTCTGAGCTCCAAATTCAAATTCAAGTAGGCTACTTCAAGCCCCTTGTATTGTTTAAAATTGCAGGTGTAACATGGAAAACAAAATGTATTTGTCATGTTATTTCATTACCAGATCATATTGTGAATAAGCCCACTAGGCTATGTAATTTGTTGTCATTATATGCAGCATAATTCATAGGAATAGCATTGGGTGTTGTGCAATAGTCTATCCTACACAATTGCACACAGTAGACTCAGTGATCAATCCGAGGCATGAAAACATTACCTTGATGCTTTCTCTTTACAGACCCTGCTGTAAATCAAACAGACAACAACAGATGATGAATATCAATTTGGTAGGGATATTAGATCCAATGTGGATCCAGGTGCAATGTAATTTTTTTTCTTCTTTTTGGAGGATATATTTTACCCCCTTTTTCACCCCAATTTCGATCTTGTCTCATGCAACTCCCCAATGGGCTCGGGAGGTGAAGGTCGAGTCAAACCGCGCTTCTTAACACCCACCCGCTTAACCCGGAAGCCAGCCGCACCATTGGGTCGGAGGACAATGTTCACTTGATGACCGAGGTCAGCCTGCAGGTGCCCGGCCCCTCACAAGGAGTCGCTAGATGAGCCAAGTAAAGCCCCCCCGGCTAAACCCTCCCCTAATCTGGACGACGCTGGGCCAATTGTGCACCACCCTATGGGACTCCTGATCACGGCCTGTTGTGATACAGCCCTAGATCGAACCCGGGTCTTACATGACAGCACGCGCGCAAGTTGATTTTTGTCCCCCCACACCAGACGCGATCAGGACACGCAGGTTTAAATATCAAAACAAACTCTGAACCAATTATATTAATTTCAGGACAGGTCGAAACACATGAAACATTTATGGCAATTTAGCTAGCTAGCTTGCTGTTGCTAGCTAATTTGTCCTGGGATATAAACATTTGGTTGTTATTTTACCTGAAATGCACAAGGTCCTCTACTCTGACAATTAATCCACAGATAAAACGGTAAAAGTTTGTTTTCTAGTAATCTCTCCTCCTTCAGGCTGCTTCTTCTTTGGACTTTATATGGCGGTTGGCAACCAACTTTTGGTGCATTACCACAACCAACTGAACTGGAGCGTAGACCTCAGTTCATCTTTCAATCACCCACGTGGGTAGATGCTCCTAAAAACCAATGAGGAGATGGGAGAGGCAGGACTTGCAGCGCGTTACAAATAGAACCGAGTTCTATTTTAGCGCCTGGCCACGCAGACGCGCGTGAGCAGTGTGGGTGCAATGATTGAATAGCATGTATGTGTAAATTTATTTTGCAACGTTCACGGCACGCGACGAATATATCACGGCGTGACTAATCAACTGGACACCAAATAGGCATCCAACAAGTATTATGCATAATTATTGAAGAACCACGTTAATGACAGTATCGATTTAGGTTTTAAGTATCAAGGTAAGTTGACTCTTTTGGTTAAAAGCATTCGATTTTGCAATCGCATTTATTATTTTGGTTTTGGGTTTTCACGCCGTAACATAAGGAGACACGAAATGTTACGGAATTTTATGTCGTTACACTGCATTTCTGAGATCTCTATACAAAAAACTGTCCGACAGCTAGATCCAGGATTCTTACAGGGTTCAAGTAAAATGTATAATTTAACTGATTAATGCTTAATATATTATATAATGACAATTTACGCTGCCATAAATGCAAGGACAGAAAAGTAATATTTTATGTCACATGATTTTGGACAAATCCATCAAGACACCAAACATGATAAAGGGTTCAACATTTTTGAATATAGCTATGATCCCCCTTATATCTTAATGTAATAACATGAAAAAAATTGGCAGATTATTATCAGTAACTTATCAACAGCTGTAACAATCCTCACTGGTACCCTAGTTTATAGAAATACCCATAAAGGGAATAGAGTGCAATTTACCCTAAGATTGTCCTGTTTTGAAATGCTTCCCCCATTACAGAGCTCAGCCAAGCAGGAGCACAAGCTGTCCAAGACGGAGGGTACCACAGGTTCCCTCAACATGCCCCATGGCCAAACAGACCTGAAGGTCAAACCAGACAACGTGAAGATCAAGGGCCTGCAAGCTAACGTGTCAATCCCTAAGGTAGGAATTGTGCCAGGAAAATTGTATTGGACTTAAACAGAGTTTGCACTAATTTGAAGTGAACTTATTTGGAGTCGACTGTAGATGAATGCTGACCTCCTTTCCTGAGTTGCATCTCTAATGTCCAAAAAAATATGTATCTCTGGTAGGTGAACCTGTGTCTGCTCCAGGCCTCTATAGAAGAGTGTTCTCCCTTCAGCTCCAGTAAGAGCCACATCACACACGTCTCTCTGGTTGCTCTCTGCTTCGACAGGATCGCCACACAGTTTCGCATGAACAGGTAACCTCATTTCCACCAGCCTGCACCTGTCTCCTTAAGACAGACACACACATACACACACAGTTTACACCCTGTGCGTACCCTCCCGTATGTCTCCACAGGGGCATAGTGGAGGAGACACCCAACACTGCAGAGAACAGCCGTCCCTCCGTAAACTTGGAGAAGTACGCCTCGGCCACCAAGATGCAGCCACAGTCTTCAGGCTCACTGCGCTCCAACGCCGGTATTGAGAAGGGCAAGGAGATCGCTGCCAAGCTTAATATCCACCGCATCCACTGTCAACTACGAGGCCTGGATTCCAAAGGTGGTAATATGCTCTTTTTTATTGAATGCTCTACATGCTGTCCATGACTGGAGTTGGAGACTCCTGCCCTAATATAATATTAAGTGTTAGCCAGTTGTGAAGCAAAACTTTGTAATTTACTCCTTTTTCCTGTTCTGTGGTTCAGACATAGGGACATGTGCCATCACGGCCATCCCTTTTGAGAAGTCCAAAGTGCTGTTCAGCCTGGAGGAAATTGATGAGTTTGCCCTTGTGGACGAGACCGAGAACTACGCGGCTGCAGACCTGGTCCGCTCTGCCGCCTCCCTGGAGAAGTGGGGCTGGATCATGTTTGAGTGCGGCATCGAGAACCTCACCGTCAAAGGTAATTTGTCATTACCAAAGATATGCATATGCACTGTATATACACATTGGAATTTCGATTCACTTAGAATTGACTGAATTAAAGTTGAATTGATGTTATTAGCCCCAATCCTGTAACGCTTTTGCCTGATTGTGTGTGGATATTTGCAGGTGGGCGTCAGTCGGGTGCAGTGCTGTACAGTGCGTTTGGCATGATGGGGCAGTCGGGTACTGGCGTGAACACTTGCATGCCCAAATCCAACGGCTCATCAGGCTCTCAGACGGGCAGCGGCTACAGCACTGATGTATCTGATGACATCCTGCCTAACGGCGCCACAAGCCCCAACTCTGATGCCAACAGAAACTCAGACTCTGACGATCAGGTAACTCATCACTTTTAACTGTTGTACACGTACTTGATCCAACCTCGTTTCAGTAACGAAGAGCGTTCAGACAAAAATATAGACCTGCTTCTCTCTCTTGCTCCCCTCTCATTGGCCTCTGTGTGGTGTCGATTGCTCTTGCAGGATGAAGGGGTGGAGTCTGACGACCTGAAGAAGGACCTCCCCCTCATGCCCCCGCCCCCTGACTCCAGCAGCATGAAGCTCACCATCAAGGAGATCTGGTTCAGCTTCGCTGCCCCCACCAACGTACGCTCCCCCTCCCAGGCCATCTCCAGGCAGCTGAATCTCCTGAGCACAGCGACACCGGCGATCGGAGCCTGGTTGGTCCCCATCGACCAGCTCAAGTCTTCTCTGCGTAAGCTGGACATGGAGGGCACCTTGAGAGTGTGTGCTGTCATGGGCTGCATCATGACTGAAGCCTTGGAGGTCAGTACAGCACAGCTTGAGGGCTCCAATGCCTTTTATCCATTAATTAGTCCTATATTTTCACCTATTGTATATACTGTATGTAGATTATGTGTAAATTCCTCTGTCTATATTCTGTCTGTATATTTTATCTATTGCTGTCAGCACCATTTTACCAGGTCAATTCAGGGTACATGTAAATGTATTTGGTAAATCAAGGTGATTCTGAATCTATATGAGACACATTCCCTTTTTTTTCCTTTGTTCTCTACAGAAAAAGAGTATCCACATCCCCTTTCGGAGCAAGTACAACAGGGTGACCAAGCGAGCACGCTACCTCCACGAGAACCCCTCCTGTCTGCTGTGTAACATCCTGCATCGCTACCTACAGCAGGCTGACTACTCTGTGATAGAGGAGGCCACCATGGTGAGACGTGTGTGTGTGTGTGCGTTTAGAGGCTTGAGAACTTCAGTCTGGACCATGATTGACTGAATCAGGTGTGTTAGTGCTGGGCTGGAAGTAGCTCTCATGGATCAAATGAAATCAAATGGTATTTGTCACATGCGCCGAATACAACAGGTGTAGACCTTACAGTGAAATGCTTACTTACAAGCCCTTAACCAACAATGCAGTTTTAAGAAAGAATACCAAAAAAATCACAAAAAGACAATATAAAATAATACGAAATAAAAGTAACAAATTATTAAAGCGCAGCAGTAAAAATAACAATAGCGAGGCTATATACAGTGGGTACCGGTACCGAGTCAATGTGCGGGTCGCCGGTTAGTCAAGGTAATTGAGGTAATATGTACATGTAGGTAGAGTTATTAAAGTGTCTATGCATAGATAATAAACAGAGTAGCAGCAGCGTAAAAGGGGGAGGGGGGCAATGCAAATATTCTGGGTAGCCATTTGATTAGATGTTCAGGAGTCTTATGGCTTGTGGGTAGAAGCTGTTTAGAAGCCTCTTGGACCTAGACTTGGCGCTCCGGTACCGCTTGCCGTACGATAGCAGAGAGAACAGTCTATGACTAGGGTGGCTGGAGTCTTTGACAATTTTTAGGGCCTTCCTCTGACACCGCCTGGTATAGAGGTCCTGGATGGCAGGAAGCTTGGCCCCAGTGATGTACAGGGCCGTATGCACTACCCTCTGAAGTGCCTTGCGGTCGGAGGCCGAGCATTTGCCATACCTGGCAGTGATGCAACCAGTCAGGATGCTCTCGATGGTGCAGCTGTAGAACCTTTTGAGGATCTGAGGACCCATGCCAAATCTTTTCAGTCTCCTTAGGGGAAATAGGTTTTGTTGTGTCCTCTTCACGACTGTCTTGGTGTGCTTGGACCATGTTAGTTTGTTGGTGATGTGGACACCAAGGAACTTGACGCTCTCAACCTGCTCCACTACAGCCCCGTCGATGAGAATGGGGGCGTGCTCGGTCCTCTTCTTTTTCCTGTAGTCCACAATCATCTCCTTTGTCTTGATCACGTTGAGGGAGAGGTTGTTGTCCTGGCACCACACGGCCAGGTCTCTGACCTCCTCCCTATAGGCTGTCTCGTCGTTGTCGATGATCAGGCATACCACTGTTGTGTCATCGGCCAACTTAATGGCTGATGATATAAGGGGGATCATAGCTATATTCAGTCATGAGTGAACAGGGAGTACAGGAGGGGACTGAGCAGGCACCCCTGATGGGCCCCCGTGTTGAGGATCAGCGTGGCGGATGTGTTGTTACCTACCCTTACCACCTGGGGGCGGCCAGTCAGGAAGTCCAGGATCCAGTTGCAGAGGGAGGTGTTTAGTCCCAGGGTCTTTAGCTTAGTGATGAGCTTTGAGGGCACTTGCCAGTTGGTCAGCGCATGCTCGGAGTACACGTCCTGGTAATCCGTCTGGGCCTGCGGCCTTGTGAATATTGACCTGTTTAAAGGTCTTACTCACATTGGCTACGGAGAGCGTGATCTACCCTAAGTGAACTCCTTTTTAGCCATTTAACCCATCTCATCTTGTCCTCATTAGAATGATGGGCTGCCTGCCCTGGTGACCCTGAAGAAGGGGCTGGTGGCTCTGGCCCGGCAGTGGATGAAGTTTATTGTGGTGACCCAGGGCTTCAAGGCCATCGGCCTGATGAGGCCCAACCAGCTGCCCAAACCCAAGGAGACCCCCGTGCAGCAGACCTACCAGGTCCAGGGCCTGGACAACGGAGCTGCGCTGCAGAGTGACACCAGCGCTGATGGGGCCGAGTTCGAGTTTGACGCAGGTAGGAACTTTTCCCCAGAGGTTTATTTTTGGAATTTTCTGGTAAATTAATACATGACAGAGAGACTTTATCAAAACAATTGTACTGAGAAGTCCCCCCACATATTAATGAATTTGATGATGATCATGCATGCAGGATGTTGGTCCAATGGGTTATATCATGTTGTAAATGCTGTCTAGCCACAGTGAGTGAACACACCATGCTGCTGGAGGGGGCATGCAGCCGCCCCCCGCCCACAGGAGACAAATCTGGACCAGTCAGCGGGGTGGAGATCATGAGGAAGCTGTCCAAGTCCCACACACACAGTGAATCTGCCCTCAAAATAAAGGTAAAGGTATGTCTTTTAACTGTGTATCCACCTGTCTGTCTGCGTTGTCTACTTCAACTTTGGTGCTTTATAATTATACTGAACACAAATATAAATGCAACATGTAACAATTTAAACGATTTTACTGAGATACAGTTCATATAAGGAAATCAGTCAATTTAAATTAATACATTAGGCCCTAATCTATGGATTTCACATGACTGGGCAGGGGCATGGCTGCCAGGCCCAGCCAATCAGAATGTTTTTCCCCCACAAAAGGGCTTTACTACTGACAGACTCCTCAGTTTCATCAGCTGTCCAGGTGGCTGGTCTCAGACGGTCCCTCAGGTGTGGAGGGGCTGGCGTGCTTAAACGTGGTCTGCGGTTGTGAGGCCGGTTGGACGTAAAGGGGAAATGCTCACTAACAGGGATGTAAACAAATTTGTGCACTAATTTGGAGAGAAATAGGCTTTTTGTGCCTATGGAAAATATTTGGTATCTTTTATTTCAGCTCATGAAACATGGGACCAACACTTTACATGTTGTGTTTATATTTTTGTTCAGTGAGGGGAAAAAAGTATTTGATCCCCTGCTGTACGTTTGCCCACTGACAAAGACATGATCAGTCTATAATTGTAATGGTAGGTTTATTTGAACAGTGAGAGACAGAATACACATTTAAAAAATCTAGAAAAACGCATGTCAACATTTTTATTAATTGATTTGCATTTTAATGAGGGAAATAAGTATTTGCCCCCTCTGCAAAACATGACATAGTACTTGGTGGCAAAACCCTTGTTGGCAATCACAGAGGTCAGACGTTTCTTGTAGTTGGCCACCAGGTTTGCACACATCTCAGGAGGGATTTTGTTCCACTCCTCTTTGCAGATCTTCTCCATTTCATTAAGGTTTCAAGGCTGACATTTGGCAACTCAAACCTTCAGCTCCCTCCACAGATTTTCTATGGGATTAAGGTCTGGAGACTGGCTAGGCCACTCCAGGACCTTAATGTGCTTCTTCTTGAGCCACTCCTTTGTTGCCTTGGCCGTGTGTTTTGGGTCATTGTCATGCTGGAATACCCATCCACGACCCATTTTCAATGCCCTGGCTGAGGGAAGGAGGTTCTCACCCAAGATTTGACGTTACATGGCCCCGTCCATCGTCCCTTTGATGCGGTGAAGTTGTCCTGTCCCCTTAGCAGAAAAACACCCCCAAAGCATAATGTTTCCACCTCCATATTTGACGGTGGGGATGGTGTTCTTTGGGTCATAGGCAGCATTCCTCCTCCTCCTCCAAACACGGCGAGTTGAGTTGATGCCAAAGAGCTCGATTTTGGTCTCATCTGACCACAACACTTTCACCCAGTTCTCCTCTGAATCAGTCAGATGTTCATTGGCAAACTTCAGACGGCCCTGTATATGTGCTTTCTTGAGCAGGGGGACCTTGCGGGCACTGCAGGATTTCAGTCCTTCACGGCGTAGTGTGTTACCAATTGTTTTCTTGGTGACTATGGTCCCAGCTGCCTTGAGATCATTGACAAGATCCTCCCGTGTAGTTCTGGGCTGATTCCTCACCGTTCTCATGATCATTGCAACTCCACGAGGTGATATCTTGCATGGCGCCCCAGGCCGAGAAGATTGACAGGTCTTTTGTGTTTCTTCCATTTGCGAATAATCGCACCAACTGTTGTCACCTTCTCACCAAGCTGCTTGACGATGGTCTTGTAGCCCATTCCAGCCTTGTGTAGGTCTACAATCTTGTCCCTGACATCCTTGGAGAGCTCTTTGGTCTTGGCCATGGTGGAGAGTTTGGAATCTGATTGATTGATTGCTTCTGTGGACAGGTGTCTTTTATACAGGTAACAAGCGGAGATTAGGAGCACTCCCTTTAAGAGTGTTCGCCTAATCTCAGCTCGATACCTGTATAAAAGACACCTGGGAGCCAGAAATCTTTCTGATTGAGAAGGGGTGATAGAGGAATTATGGTAAATGACAAAAATTGTTCCACCCCGATACTGATGATAACTGTGTAACGGTTTTAGGGTTATAATGTAGTATAAACCCACTAACCGAGGCAGGGGAGTTAGAAACTGCTGAGACAAACATTCCAGGAGGGAGGGGAAACTGGTTAATCATTCTATACTGTGGAAATGTACAGGCCGCCTAAAGGTGGGCGGAGAAAAGTTCCTTTGTGTGAAGGGATATAAAAAGGCTGTGTGAGTTTTTTGGCGCTAGAGCTCTCATGAATAAACATACAGATTATTCTTGCTGTTTGTGGACCTTGTTTAATTCATGATTAAAACCAGAGCATTACAACCTCTGGGAATTATTCAAGCTTGAGTTTAATTAAGAGATAGAAATTCTCGTGACAGGGGGTAAAATACTTATTTCCCTGCAAATCAATTTATAACATTATTGACATGCGTTTTTCTGGATTTTTTTGTTGTTATTCTGTCTCTCACTGTTCAAATAAACTTACCATTAAAGTTATAGACTGATCATTTCTTTGTCAGTGGGCAAATGTACAAAATCAGCAGGGGATCAAATACTTTTTTCCCTCACTGTATATGGGTGGACAGGGACGACAGGGCAGTACCACTTTCCATTACTATACAATAGGAATGCATTTGTTTTCACACTAATGATATGGGTGTGTGTCTTCTTCAGGGCTCCCACCCATACCAGTCCCTGAGCTACACCAGTGGGGACACGGCGGCTGACTCCCCTGCCCATGTGAGTCGCGTGGGCATGCCTGCCAAGGACAGTCCCCGTAAGGAGAGTCTGCTGAGCTACCTGACAGGCAGCTTCCCCAGCCTGCACAACCTGCTGGAGAGCACACCCCAGAGGAATGAGCCCGCCACCAAGAGCACAGGTACGCTGACATTGTCCTTAGAACGTTACCATGGGATAGACCAGGGTTGCCCACACCTGGTTCAGACTTGGGTTGCCTTCCAATTCCATACCCTCGTCCCCAAAGTGTGAACATTGTCATAAAGCATGGCTTATAGGGAATTTCCACCATATTTTTATACTAGTTCCATTCCTTTTCGAGCCACAATGATAGAGAATTGGTAGAGAATTGGACTGCAACATTACATTGTTTGCTCCCCCTTTTAGGTAACAGTGTGGGCCCAGATGTGTTGACGGAGCACCCACTGCTGTCAGAGCCCTCTTCCGTCAGCTTCTACAACTGGATGTCCAACGCTGTGGGCAACCGGGGCGGAGGGAACACTGTACCCCAGGAGTCCCCCATCAACCGCTCCCAGCACAACAGCCTGCAGACAGGTAGGGGGAATGTTGTGGGAATCTTCTGTGAATGTTGGGGGGGAATGTTGGTGATGTAACCAACCCCAAAAGCTCACGGTAGAAGAATGTCAAAAAAGGTCACCCTAAGTGTCTGTTTCCCATTGCTCCTCAGGCGTCACCTGTAACCTCCAAACCATCCCGTCAGCATCAGACTTCAACACGGTGCTGTCCAGCGACCAAAACACTCTTGATGGAACACAGTCTCAGCACAGTACCAGCCAGGATGACATAAAGATGGCCGACATCGAGGAGGGCAACCAGTGTCCCGCCGCCGTGCAGCTCGCTGACGCACAGGTAACCTGTTGAGACTGTGTGTGTGTTTGTGTGTGATAATTCTAAAGATTCCCTCTCCCTTTCCTCACTTCACACAGGTTGTGTTCAAGCCTCTGCTGAGTCACACAGGAATCCAAGCCCAGGACACCACTCCTCTCAGCTACAAGATGTATTTTGGAGAGCATCTCTCCTTCTCCGGCACCTTGGAGTGTCTCAGAGCAGACATTGTGGACTCAGACACGTCCAAGGAGCGGAAGAACAAACGCTCCAAAAGGTAAATAAACCTTGTATCTAAATAAAGATACTGTATGCCTGGTTATTATTTGTCCCATTATCTACCACTCATAAGTAATCTCGCTCCCTACCCCTCTCCGTCTCTCCCTGCAGACAGGGCATGCCTAACCTCCCTCCGCTGGAGTTCAAACCGGCCCTGCTGATCGAGACTTTCAGTCTAAACTCTGTGTTGATGGAGAAGTCTACCAGCACTGGCCCGCCCAACTCCACGGCCGCTCCCCTCGCCTTCCACGACCTCAACCGGCGCCACTACAACACCTTCCACTGCGACTTCACCATCGCCTGCCAGGCCATCAGCCAGCGCGTGGACATGGCCCTGGTGCGCCTCATCCACCAGTTCAGTACCATGGTGGACGACATCAAGGCCACGCAGACAGACATCAAGCTGAGTCGCTACACCGCCGGCTCCGCCTCCCCCACGCCCACCTTCAAGGCAAGGCCCTACCGACACTTTCGCTCCTCTGACTTCAGCCGCAGCTCGCGGGGAAGCATCAACGGAGCCGGGCGGAGTGGGGCTGGCGGCAGCGGGAACACGGCTCAAAGGAGCAAGCGAGGTGGAGTAGGGGGTCAGCCACCCAACGGCCCCCCTTCAGGACTGGATACACTGGGTAGGAGGGAGCCCCGGGGACGCAACACGCTGGGTCGCTCGGAGCGCCGGACTTCCAAGGTACATCAACCAGTATGTGTCTTCATTTTAGAATGATCATATACAGTGAGGGAAAAAAGTATTTGATCCCCTGCTGATTTTGTACGTTTGCCCACTGACAAAGACATGATCAGTCTATAATTTGAATGGTAGGTTTATTTGAACAGTGAGAGACAGAATAACAACAAAAAAATCCAGAAAAACGCATGTCAAAAATGTTATAAATTTATTTGCATTTTAATGAGGGAAATAAGTATTTGACCCCTCTGCAAAACATGACTTAGTACTTGGTGGCAAAACCCTTGTTGGCAATCACAGAGGTCAGACGTTTCTTGTAGTTGGCCACCAGGTTTGCACACATCTCAGGAGGGATTTTGTCCCACTCCTCTTTGCAGATCTTCTCCAAGTCATTAAGGTTTCGAGGCTGACGTTTGGCAACTTGAACCTTCAGCTCCCTCCACAGATTTTCTATGGGATTAAGGTCTGGAGACTGGCTAGGCCACTCCAGGACCTTAATGTGCTTCTTCTTGAGCCACTCCATTGTTGCCTTGGCCGTGTGTTTTGGGTCATTGTCATGCTGGAATACCCATCCACAACCCATTTTCAATGCCCTGGCTGAGGGAATGAGGTTCTCACCCAAGATTTGACGGTACATGGCCCCGTCCATTGTCCCTTTGATGCAGTGAAGTTGTCCTGTCCCCTTAGCAGAAAAACACCCCCAAAGCATAATGTTTCCACCTCCATGTTTGACTGTGGGGATGGTGTTCTTGGGGTCATAGGCAGCATTCCTCCTCCTCCAAACACGGCGAGTTGAGTTGATGCCAAAGAGCTCGATTTTGGTCTCATTAGACCACAACACTTTCACCCAGTTCTCCTCTGAATCATTCAGATGTTCATTGGCAAACTTCAGACGGGCCTATATATGTGCTTTCTTGAGCAGGGGGACCTTGCGGGCGCTGCAGGATTTCAGTCCTTCACGGCGTAGTGTGTTACCAATTGTTTTCTTGGTGACTATGGTCCCAGCTGCCTTGAGATCATTGACAAGATCCTCCCGTGTAGTTCTGGGCTTATGATCATTGCAACTCCACGAGGTGAGATCTTGCATGGAGCCCCAGGCCGAGGGAGATTGACAGGTATTTTGTGTTTCTTCCATTTGCGAATAATCGCACCAACTGTTGTCACCTTCTCACCAAGCTGCTTGGCGATGGTCTTGTAGCCCATTCCAGCCTTGTGTAGGTCTACAATCTTGTCCCTGACATCCTTGGAGAGCTCTTTGGTCTTGGCCATGGTGGAGAGTTTGGAATCTGATTGATTGATTGATTGATTGCTTCTGTGGACAGGTGTCTTTTATACAGGTAACAAGCTGAGATTAGGAGCACTCCCTTTAAGAGTGTGCTCCTAATCTCAGCTCGTTACCTGTATAAAATACACTTGGGAGCCAGAAATCTTTCTGCTTGAGAGGGGGTCAAATACTTATTTCCCTCATTAAAATGCAAATCAATTTATAACATTTTTGACATGCGTTTTTCTGGATTTTTTGTTGTTATTCTGTCTCTCACTGTTCAAATACCATTAAAATTATAGACTGATCATTTCTTTGTCAGTGGGCAAACGTACAAAATCAGCAGGGGATCAAATACTTTTTTCCCTCACTGTAGATATACTGTATGTTGAATGTACACTGAACAAAAATATAAATGCAACATGCAACAATTTCAAAGATTTTACTGAGTAACATTTCATATAGGGAAATCAGTCAATTGAAATAAATTAATTTGTCCCTAATCTATTGATTTCACATGACTGGAAATACAGATATGCATCTGTTGGTCACAGATACCTTTAAAAAAAAAAAGTAGGGGCGTGGATCAAGAAACCAGTCAGTATCTGGTGTGACCACCATTTGCCTTATGCAGCGCATAAAGTTGATCAGGCTGTTGATTGTGGCAGGTGGAATGTTGGCCCACTCCTCTTCAATGGCTGTGCAAAGTTGCTGGATATTGGCGGTATGAAAATGTATGCGCTCACTTAACTGTAAGTCGCTCTGGATAAGAGCGTCTGCTAAATGACTAAAATGTAAATGTAACTAGAACACGCTGTCGTTCCAGAGAATCCCAAACATACTCAATGGAAGAACTGGGACATTTTCAGCTTCCAGAAATCGTAATTTTTGTATTTATTTTGTTTTAAATATTTTTGTGTATCCTTGCGACGTGGGGCCGTGCATTATCATGCTGAAACATAAGGTGATGGCGGATGAATGGCACAACAATGGGCCTCAGGATCTCGTCACGGTATCTCTGTGCATTCAAATTGCCATCAATAAAATGCAATTGTGTTCATTGTCCGTAGTTTATGCCTGCCCATAATCCCATCGACACCATGGGGCACTCTGTTCACAACGTTGACATCAGCAAATCGCTCGCCCATACGACGCCATACACTCTGTCTGCCATCTGCCCGGTACAGTTGAAATCGGGATTCATCCGTGAAGAGCACACTTCTCCAGCGTGCCAATGGCCATCGAAGGTGAGCATTTGCCCGCTGAAGTCGGTTACGACGCCGAACTGCAGTCAGGTCAAGACCCTGGTAAGGACGACAAGCAAATTCTTCGGTTGTGCAAACCCACAGTTTCATCAGCTGTCCAGGTGGCTGGTCTCAGACGATCCCGCAGGTGAAGAAGCCGGATGTGGAGGTCCTGGGCTAGCGTGTGCTTACATGTGGTCTGAGGTTGTGAGGCCGGTTGGACGTACTCTAAAACGACGTTGGAGGCGTCTTATGGTAGAGAAATGAACATTCAATTCTCTGGCAACAGCTCTGTTGGACATTCCTGCAGTCAGCATGCCAATTGCATGCTACCTCAAAAGTTGAGACGTCTGTGGCAATCTGTGGCATTGGCATTGTATTGTGTGACAAAACAATACAATGAGATGATGGCGCCGACAGACATGGCATCTCTGCATCTCTGCTTCCTAAGCAACTTTGCAGTATTTTGTTTTTTTGTGTGTTATTTCTTACATTATTAGCCTAGAACGTTTTTTGTGTTAATACATACAGCCGGAAATAACTTTTGGATATCAGTGCGGCGGTAACCCACCAGCATTACAACCAAGAATACGACTTTCCCGAATTGGATCCTTTGTTCGTACCCCCCAGGGCAATTGAACTTATCCCAGAGGCTGCTCCAAGACACCGCCGGCAAAGAATAGGTATTCGGAGTGGACTTCTAGTCCGACTCAGGAGGCGGGCACACCATCCACCGCTTCCGAGTATATTACTCGCTAATGTTCAGTCTCTGGACAATAAAGTAGACGAGCTCAGGGCGAGGACTGTAACATACTCTGTTTCATGGAATCATGGCTCTCTCGGGGTATACTGTCCCTGTCTGTACAGCCAGCTGGGTTCTCAGTTCAGGAATAAAGAACTCTCCGGGAAGAAGAAATGCGTGGGTGTAGTTTTCATGATTAACTACACATGGTGTGATTGTGATAAAATACAGAAACTCAAGTCCTTTTGTTCACCCGCCCTAGAATACCTCACAATCAAATGCAGACCGTATTACCTCCCAAGATAATTATCTTCGGTTATAGTCACAGCCGTGTATATTCCCCCTCAAGCCGATACCACGATGGCCCTCAAGGAACTACACTGGACTTTATGCAAACTGGAAACCACATATCCTGAGGCCGCATTTATTGTAGCTGGGGATTTTAACAAAGCCAATTTGAGGAAAACGCTACCGAAGTTCTATCAACACATTGACTGCAGTACTCGCTTAGGAAAAACACTAGACCACTGCTACTCGCCATTTCGAGATGCCTACAAGGCCCTCCCCCGCCCTCCCTTTGGCAAATCAGATCACGACTTCATTTAGCTCCTCCCTTCCTATAGGTAGAAATTCAAACAGGAAGTACCCGCTCTAAGGTCTATTCAACGCAGGTCTGACCAATCAGAATCCATGCTTCAAGATTGTTTTGATCACGCGGACTGGGATATGTTCTGGGTAGCCTCTGAGAATAACATTGATGTTTACACGGACACAGTGACTGAGTTCATCAGGAAGTGTATAGGGGATGTTGTTCCCACGGTGACTATTTAAACCTACCCAAACCAGAAACCATGGATAGATGACAGCATTCACGCAGAACTGAAAGCACAAACCACCACATTTCACCAAGGTGACTGGGAATATGGTTGAACACAAACAGTGTAGTTATTCCCACCGTAAAGCAATCAAACAGGCAAAACGTCAGTACAGAGACAAAGTGGAGTCGCAATTCAACGGCTCAGACACGAGACGTATGTGGCAGACAACAACGGATTACAAAGGGAAAACCAGCCATGTCGCAGACACCGATGTCTTGCTCCCAGACAAGCTAAACACCTTCTTCGCCCACTTTGAGGATAAATCAGTGCCACCAACGCGGCCCGCTCCCAAGGCCTGTAGGCTTTCGTTCTCCGTGGCCAACATGAGTAAGACATTTAAGCGTGTTAACCCTCGTGAGGATGCCGGCCCAGACGGCATCCCTAGCCGTGTCCTCAGAGCATGCGCAGACCAGCTGGCTGGAGTGTTTACGGACATATTCAATCTCTCCCTATCCCAGTCTGCTGTCCCTACTTGCTTCAAGATGTCCACCATTGTTCCTGTACCCAAGAAAGCAAAGGTAACTGAACTAAATTACTATCGCCCCGTAGCACTCACCTCTGTCATAAAGTGCTTTGAGAGGATCATATCACCTCTACCTTACCTGACACCCTAGACCCACTTCAATTTGCTTACCGCCCCAATAGATCCACAGACGATGCAATCGCCATCGCACTACACACTTCCCTATCCCATCTGAACAAGAGGAATACCTAAGTCAGAATGCTGTTCATAGACTATAGCTCAGCGTTCAACACCATAGTACCCACCAAGCTCATCATTAAGCTCGGGGCCCTGGGTCTGAACCCCGCCCTGTGCAACTGGGTCCTGGACTTCCTGACGGACCGCCCCCAGGTGGTGAAGGTAGGAAACAACACCTCCACTTCGCTGATCCTCAACACAGGGGGCCCCACAAGGGTGCGTGCTCAGCCCCCTCCTGTACTCCCTGTTCACACATGACTGTGCACGCCTCTAACTCAATCATCAAGTTTGCAGACAACATAAGAGTAGTAGGCCTGATTACCAACAGTGACGAGACAGCCTACAGGGAGGAGATGAAGGCCCTGACGGAGTGGTGTCAGGAAAATAACCTCAACGTCAACAAAACGAAGGAGCTGATCGTGGACTTCAGTAAACAGCAGTGGGAGCACGCCCCTATCCACATCGACGGGACTGCAGTGGAGAAGGTGGAAAGCTTCAAGTTCTTCGGCGTACACATCACTGACAATCTGAAATGGTCCACCCATACAGGCAGTGTGGTGAAGAAGGCGCAACAGCGCCTCTACAACCTCAGGAGGCTGAAGAAATTCGGCTTGGCCCCTAAGACCCTCAAACTTCTATAGATGCACAATTGAGAGCTTCTTGTTGGACTGTAATACCACCTGGTACGGCAACTACACTGCCCACAACCACAGGGCTCTCCAAAGGGTGGTACAGTCTGCCCAACGCATCACCGGGGGCACACTGCCAGCCCTTCAGGACACCTATAGCACCCGACGTCACAGGAAGGCCAAAAAGATCATCAAGGACATCAACCACCCGAGCCACGGCCTGTTCATCCAGAAGGCGAGGTCAGTACAGGTGCATCAAAGCTGTGACGAGAGACTGAAAAACAGCTTCTATCTCAAGGCCATCAGACTGTTAAATAGTCATCACTAGCCGGCTACCACCCGGCTACTCAACCCTGCACCTTAGAGGCTGCTGCCCTATATATATATATACATAGACATGAATCACTGGCCACTTTAATAATGGAACACTAGTCACTTTAATAATGTTTACATACTGCTTTACTCATCTCATATGTATATACTGTATTCTATTCTACTGTATTTTTGTCAATGCCACTCCGACATTGCTCGTCCTAATATCTATATATTTCTTAATTCCATTCTTTTACTTTTAGGTTTGTGTATTGTTGTGAATTATTAGATACTATTGCACTGTTGGAGCTAGGAACACACGCATTACGCTACACCAGCAATAACATCTGCTAAATATGTGTATGTGACCAATAACATTTGTTTTGATTTTAGAGTGGCCTTTTATTGTCCCCAGCACAAGGTGCACCTGTGTAATGATCATGCTGTTTAATCAGCTTCTTGATATGCCATACCTGTCAGGTGGATGGATTATCTTAGCAAAGGAGAAATGGTTACTAACAGGGATGTAAACAAATTTGTGCACAAAGTTTGAGAGAAATACGTTTTTTCTGTGTATGGAACATTTCTGTGATCTTTTATGTCAGCTCATTAATCTTTGGACCAACACTTTACATGTTGCGTTTATATTTTTGTTCAGTATATATTTCTCAGTGATCTATCAGATGATGTATGCTCTGTTTCTATTGATATCTAATAAATGCAATCAATCAATTGATTAAGGTGTCGCGGAAGGGCTCTCGGGACGTGGCTGACCACACGGCCATCCAAATGGATGACTCCGACTCCATCACAGTGTCAGAGCAGAGCGAGCCCTCTGCAGAGTGCTGGCAGAATATGTACAAGCTGCTCAACTTCTACTCCCTCATCTCTGACCCAACGGGTATCCTGGAGAAGAGCTCCCCTGAGAACTGCCTCTCGGGTAAGGATCTCCCCCTCCACTCAGCCATCTCTTGCCCCTGCCCCCTAGGCACTTAGAAATATAAATGATTAGTAGGCAAGCACACACTCATTGCTACTTTGTGTGTGATCTGTGCAGACGGTGGCCGCAGTCCCTCGGAGCCCCTGTGCAGGATGATCTTTGAGAACGAGCAGCAGGACCCCACCACCCCCACTAACAAGCCTCCGTCTGGGCTCGGTGCTGGGGGCAGACGGCGCAGCCTGATGAGTTCTGAGCCACAGCACGTCACCCTCATCGTGTTTGGCATCGGCATGGTGAACCGCACCCACCTGGAGGCAGACATTGGAGGCCTGACCATGGAGGCAGAGCTGAAGAAGATCCACGGCAGCTTCACACTCAAGGAAAAGATGAAGGGTGAGGCTCTTAGTAGTGATGCGTAGGTTGACTCATAACCTGCAGTCCATGCGTTTATATCCGTGGGCGGGCGGGTTTAGGGTTATTAAAAATTGTGTGGATGAAGGGCAAGTGGGTGACGGGAGGGTTGAATAAAGAGAAAACAATAGCCTACCTGAAAACATCAATAAATGTCTCATTTAGGTTTTTCTTTAATTATTTTAGGCTATCTGACACACTGTACACGTGCCAAATAGCCTACACGCCAATCACCAAATGCTTTTAGGAACGGGCAAAAAAAGTTAATGTCGATCCACAGAGGGAAAAAGGACAATGTCAGAGTTTAATTTAATAAGAGAAAAGCTGCGAAATGGAGAGATTAAAATAAAGAGAAGGGAGGGTCAGAAAAGTAATGTTTGGAAAATATTTGTTGAAGTGGTAAAAGAGGATGATAGCAGTGCCAGATATGTTATGTGTGATGATTGTGAGACGCTATACAAATTCGACAGTCACAAGACGGACTTCAAATAGGCCTATGGCACGTCAAGGGAACTGTAACCTTCTGTTCAGATGGGTTAAATGGAAACGGAAATCTGGAAAAGTGACTGTAGGTCTATAACCTCTCGCATAGCCTTAATGTTAACTCCTGCAGAATTATGCATTTCTTGCAGTAAAATAAATTTGGACTCGGGAACAAGTCTGGAGAAATATGATATCTTTCTTTCAGCATCGTGAGAGAATGGAAATGCGCAGTTAGATAGTTTTTTTTATTTTTTGTTATTGCATTTTCTCCTCGGTCCCTGAACGTCTTTGCCCCTCGAAAGAAGCAGAGATGCCAGAGAACTTGACTGATGTCAACAAAATTGAAGCATTCATTCCACCGATTTACATTTTACATTTTAGTCATTTAGCAGACGCTCTTATCCAGAGCGACTTACAGTTAGTGAATACATATTTTTTTTATACTGGCCCCCCGTGGGAATCGAACCCACAACCCTGGCGTTGCAAACGCCATGCTCTATCAACTGAGCTACATCCCTGCCGGCCATTCCCTCCCCTACCCTGGATGACGCTGGGCCAATTGTGCGCCGCCCATGAGTCTCCCGGTCGCGGCCGGCGGCGACAGAGCCTGGGTTCGAACCAGGATCTCTAGTGGCACAGTTAGCACTGCGATGCAGTGCCTTAGACCACTGCATCGCATTATTCTGGTGAGCAAGGGTTTATTTTGTCTTTTAGGGCAACATATAATGACAGAAGAGAAGCTGTATGTATCTAATTATAGATAAGTTGACTAACAAATAGTCTACCAAAATGTCAGAAATTATAAGCAGAAACATATCTAAATCAGGCAAACAATATCATGCACCCCCTGTCAGTAATCGTTCCGCTGTCTCTAGCCTACAGAGCATTTTCTAGGGTTGGGTGCGGGCCTCAGATTTTCACTTTATCACATATAGTCGGGCGGTTGCGGATCAGTTATTAGCAATTGCGGGCAGGTGCGGGTGAACAAACAGCTGACCTACGCACCACTAGCTCTTAGCTCTTGGTTTACGTCACTAGTTCAATACACTGCTTCTTTTTATTACATTGTGCAGTACCATATCTGTATTATAACTCCATAATCTGTTTTCAGACATACTGCACCAGAAGATGACAGAGACTTGTGCATCAGCCCACATAGGAGGAGTAAACATTGTGCTCCTGGAGGGTATAACACCAGACATTCAGTAAGTACTGCTCAAATTTAGGCAGTTGCTTCCTTTGCATTTTGTATTGAGGTTTGATAGTGTGCATTAGGTCTCTGTGAATTGGAAGACCTAAAATAACCTTTCTAGTTCGTTTGCCTGTCATTTTGATAACCTGTAAAATGAATTATATGGAACGCTTTAATTTCCTACCCCACTATGCCATTGATTGCATGTCAACATACTGTGTGAGTTATTCCTACAGTTACTTCACAGTAATCAATTCCTAGAAATATTCAAATGACTGCAAATATTCTGCTGGCATCACTGGAAAGACTTTTGGCAGGCGAAGGAAGGTGGACAGATATTCTAATCTAGTCTATTGTCTCGATATACTGTATCTCTGCGTGAATACTCAATTTCTCATTTGCTCTCTTTTTTTTAAACTTTCCCTGCTTTCTCTTACATCGTCTTACATAGACTGGAGGATTTCCCTACATCTCCTACCAGCACAGCCAAACAAGAGTTTCTGTATGTGTTCATAACTACTGCACCTTGGCACGTCATAGCAATGCCACAGTAGTACCTAGCTAAAACACCGCTTTCATTTTGTCTGGAGTCTGTGGTACCCCAGTGTTTCGTCAGTGTACAGCTCTAACTATGTTACTGTCCTTCATCGTGTTAAATTGATAATCCCCCACTCTCCTTTTCTCCTCTGTTTCTGTGTTCCTTCCTTCATGTGTATGGCGGGTAGAATATCTTTATAGATCAGCCATATCACAGCGATTCATCCTGTAATCGTGATCATAATTTATTGTTGTTGATTTTTTGGCAACGTAATGGAAGAGCGTATAGAACCCTGTAATTCTTATGCCCCCATAACATGGATGTCGTTATACAGTGAGGGAAAAAAGTATTTGATCCCCTGCTGATTTTGTACATTTGCCCACTGACAAAGACATGATCAGTCTATAATTTGAATGGTAGGTTTATTTGAACAGTGAGAGACAGAATAACAAAAAACTAATCCAGAAAAACGCATGTCAAAAATGTTATAAATTGATTTGCATTTTAATGAGGGAAATAAGTATTTGACCCCCTCTCAATCAGAAAGATTTCTGACTCCCAGGTGTCTTTTATACAGGTAACGAGCTGAGATTAGGAGCACACTCTTAAAGGGAGTGCTCCTAATCTCAGTTTGTTACCTGTATAAAAAACACCTGTCCACAGAAGCAATCAATCAATCAGATTCCAAACTCTCCACCATGGCCAAGACCAAAGAGCTCTCCAAGGATGTCAGGGACAAGATTGTAGACCTACACAAGGCTGGAATGGGCTACAAGACCATCGCCAAGCAGCTTGGTGAGAAGGTGACGACAGTTGGTGCGATATTTCGCAAATGGAAGAAACACAAAAGAACTGTCAATCTCCCTGGGGCTCCATGCAAGATCTCACCTCGTGGAGTTACAATGATCATGAGAACAGTGAGGAATCAGCCCAGAACTACACGGGAGGATCTTGTCAATGATCTCAAGGCAACTGGGACCATAGTCACCAAGAAAACAATTGGTAACACACTACGCCGTGAAGGACTGAAATCCTGCAGCACCCGCAAGGTCCCCCTGCTCAAGAAAGCACATACAGTGGGGAAAAAAAGTATTTAGTCAGCCACCAATTGTGCAAGTTCTCCCACTTAAAAAGATGAGAGAGGCCTGTAATTTTCATCATAGGTACACGTCAACTATGACAGACAAAATGAGAAAAAAAAATCCAGAAAATCACATTATAGGATTTTTAATGAATTTATTTGCAAATTATGGTGGAAAATAAGTATTTGGTCAATAACAAAAGTTTCTCAATACTTTGTTATATACCCTTTGTTGGCAATGACACAGGTCAAACATTTTCTGTAAGTCTTCACACACTGTTGCTGGTATTTTGGCCCATTCCTCCATGCAGATCTCTTCTAGAGCAGTGATGTTTTGGGGCTGTCGCTGGGCAACACAGACTTTCAACTCCCTCCAAAGATTTTCTATGGGGTTGAGATCTGGAGACTGGCTAGGCCACTCCAGGAACCTTGAAATGCTTCTTACGAAGCCACTCCTTCGTTGCCCGGGCGGTGTGTTTGGGATCATTGTCATGCTGAAAGACCCAGCCATGTTTCATCTTCAATGCCCTTGCTGATGGAAGGTTTTCACTCAAAATCTCATGATACATGGCCCCATTCATTCTTTCCTTTACACGGATCAGTCGTCCTGGTCCCTTTGCAGAAAAAACAGCCCCAAAGCATGATGTTTCCACCCCCATGCTTCACAGTAGGTATGGTGTTCTTTGGATGCAACTCAGCATTCTTTGTCCTCCAAACACGACGCAGTTGAGTTTTTACCAAAAAGTTATATTTTGGTTTCATCTGACCATATGACATTCTCCCAATCCTCTTCTGGATCATCCAAATGCACTCTAGCAAACTTCAGATGGGCCTGGACATGTACTGGCTTAAGCAGGGGGACACGTCTGGCACTGCAGGATTTGAGTCCCTGGCGGCGTAGTGTGTTACTGATGGTAGGCTTTGTTACTTTGGTCCCAGCTCTCTGCAGGTCATTCACTAGGTCCCCCTGTGTGGTTCTGGGATTTTTGCTCACCATACTTGTGATCATTTGGACCCCACGGGGTGAGATCTTGCGTGGAGCCCCAGATCGAGGGAGATTATCAGTGGTCTTGTATGTCTTCCATTTCCTAATAATTGCTCCCACAGTTGATTTCTTCAAACCAAGCTGCTTACCTATTGCAGATTCAGTCTTCCCAGCCTGGTGCAGGTCTACAACTTTGGTCTTGGCCATAGTGGAGTTTGGAGTGTGACTGTTTGAGGTTGTGGACAGGTGTCTTTTATACTGATAACAAGTTAAAGCAGGTGCCATTAATACAGGTAACGAGTGGAGGACAGAGGAGCCTCTTAAAGAAGAAGTTACAGGTCTGTGAGAGCCAGAAATCTTGCTTGTTTGTAGGTGACCAAATACTTATTTTCCACCATAATTTGCAAATAAATTCATAAAAAATCCTACAATGTGATTTTCAGGATTTTATTTTCTCAATTTGTCTGTCATAGTTGACGTGTACCTATGATGAAAATTACAGGCCTCTCTCATCTTTTTAAGTGGGAGAACTTGCACAATTGGTGGCTGACTAAATACTTTTTTTCCCCACTGTATAGAGGGCCGTCTGAAGTTTGCCAATGAACATCTGAATGATTCAGAGGAGAACTGGGTGTAAGTGTTGTGGTCAGATGAGACCAAAATCGAGCTCTTTGGCATCAACTCAACTCGCCGTGTTTGGAGGAGGGGGAATGCTGTCTATGACCCCAAGAACACCATCCCCACCGTCAAACATGGAGGTGGAAACATTATGCTTTGGGGGTGTTTTTCTGCTAAGGGGACAGGACAACTTCACCGCATCAAAGGGACGATGGACGGGGCCATGTACCATCAAATCTTGGGTGAGAACCTCCTTCCTTCAGCCAGGGCATTGAAAATGGGTCGTGGATGGTATTCCAGCATGACAATGACCCAAAAAACACGGCCAAGGCAACAAAGGAGTGGCTTAAAAAGAAGCACATTAAGGTCCTGGAGTGGCCTAGCCAGTCTCCAGACCTTAATCCCATAGAAAATCTGTGGAGGGAGCTGAAGGTTCGAGTTGCCAAACGTCAGCCTCGAAACCTTAATGACTTAGAGAAGATCTGCAAAGACGAGTGGGACAAAATCCCTCCTGAAATGTGTGCAAACCTGGTGGCCAACTACAAGAAACGGCTGACTTCTGTGATTGCCAACAATGGTTTTGCCACCAAGTACTAAGTCATGTTTTGCAGAGGGGTCAAATACTTATTTCCCTCATTACAATGCAAATCAATCGTTTTTCCGGATTTTTTTTATGTTATTCTGTCTCTCACTGTTCAAATAAACCTACCATTAAAATGATAGACTGATCATGTATTTTTCAGTGGGCAAACGTACAAAATCAGCAGGGGATCAAATACTTTTTTCCCTCACTGTATGCCTCTTAATGTGTAGTATGCTTGCTGTCTAACAAAAATGACCCAAACACAATTTTTTTGTACATTGTTGTTCTGTAGATGTTGTCCTGTCTTAACCTGTTGTCAAACAGTCATATTAGAATCGCTGACACTCTGCTCTGCCAATTCCAGAACGGTTGTGAAATGCAACGTAGCTAAGTCCCAGGCCCTCTACAGCGCCCAGCGCGGCCTGAAGACCAACAACGCAGCTGTGTTCAAGGTGGGCGCCATCATGATCAACATCCCCCAGCACCCTGCCACGCTGCACAGCATGATGGTCCGCAGCTCCCATCAGCTCTCAAAGCAGATCTCCGACCTCATCCGCCAGCCGTCCAACGTGTGAGTCTAGGGGAGGAAATTGTTGTATTATTCACAAGTTATTGTATTATTTATGCTTTGAGTCCCATTGAAATCTGTAGGTATCTCCTAGGTGAGCCCCGCCCAAGAACTGGGGCAGGGTAGGCAGAACTGCTTGCTTAGTTTGGTCCTCACTTAAGTGTCTAGTATGACAGGAAAGCATTTTAGTGAGAAAACCATCATTTTTTCCCTCAGAATTTCCTTCATGGACTAAGCAAAACTTCTTCATCCTGAACTGTTATTTTTTCCTTTAGGTCACCCCCCAACAGGGAAGACACCCCCACCCCTCAGCCCTCTGACAAGGCGTCCAGCATCAACCAGACTCCCGTGGAGGCCAATGAGTTCCCCCAGCTGCCAGAGGGCCTGGAGAAGAAGCCCATCGTTCTCAAGTTCAGCGCCATGATGGACGGCATCACCATAGGAGCAGCCCTTTTGCCCTCCCTCAAGGCTGAGTACAAGATGGGCCGCATGAAGAGCCACGGCATGACAGGTACAGTGCCTTCAGAAAGTATTCATACTCCTTGACTTATTCTAGATTTTGTTGTGTTACAGCCTGAATTAAAAATGGATTAAATAGATTTGACAAAGTGAAAACATGTTTTTAGACATGTTTTCAGTACTATTGAAAATGAAATACACATATCTCATTTACATACAGTACCAGTCAAAAGTTTGGACACACCTACTCATTCAAGGGTTTTTCTTTATTTGTACTATTTTCTACATTGTAGAATAATAGTGAAGACATCAAAACTATTAAATAACACATGGAATCATGTAGTAACCAAAAAGTGTTAAATAAATCAAAATATATTTTAGATTTTAGATTCTTCAAAATAGCCACCCTTTTCCTTGATGACAGCTTTGCACACTCTTGGCATTCTCTCAACCAGCTTCATGAGGAATGCTTTTCCAACAGTCTTGAAGGAGTTCTTATGCTGAACACTTGTTGGCTGCTGTTCCTTCACTTTGCGGTCCAACTCATCCCAAACCATCTCAATTGGGTTGAGGTCGGGTGATTGTGGAGGCCAGGTCATCTGATGCAGCACACCTTCACTCTCCTTCTTGGTCAAATAGCCCTTACACAGCCTGGAGGTGGGTTTTGGGTCATTGTCCTGTTGAAAACAAATGATAGTCCCACTAAGCGCAAACCAGATGGGATGGTGTATCGCTGCAGAATGCTGTTCTAGCCATGCTAGTTAAGTGTGCCTTGAATTCGAAATAAATCACTGACAGTGTCACCAGCAAAGCACCCCCACACCATCACACCTCCTCCTCCATGCTTCACGGTGGGAACCACACATGCAGAGATCATCCGTTAACCTACTCTGTGTCTCACAAAGACACAGCGGTTGGAACCAAAAATCTAAAATTTGGACTCATCAGACCAAAGGACAGATTTCAACCGGTCTAATGTCCATTGCTCGTGTTTCTTGGCCCAAGCAATTCTCTTCTTCTTATCGGTGTCCTTTAGTAGTGGTTTCTTTGCAGCAATTCGACCATGAAGGCCTGATTCACACAGTTTCCTCTGAATAGTTAATGTTGATGTGTCTGTTACTTGAACTCTGTGAAGCATTTATTTGGGCTGCAATCTGAGGTGCTGTTAACTCTAATGAACTTATCCTCTGCAGCAGAGGTAACTCTGGGTTTTCCTTTCCTGTGGCTGTCCTCATGAGAGCCAGTTTCATCATCGCGCTTGATGGTTTTTGCGACTGCACTTGAAGAAATTTTCAAAGTTCTTGAAATTTCCGGATTGACTGACCTTCATGTCTTAACCTCTATGGGATCGGTGTCCCGTAGACGGGACGGTTGAGCTAACGTGCGCTAATGTTATTAGCATGACTGTTGTAAGTAACAGCAAACTTTCCAGGACATAGACATGTCTTATATGGGCAGAAAGCTTAAATTCTTGTTAATCTAACTGCACTGTCCAATTTACAGTAGCTATTACAGTGAAAAAAATGACATGCTATTGTTTGAGGAGAGTGCACAACAACAAAAAACTTATCACGGCAACTGGTTTCATACATTCACCTCTGAAGGTAAATAATGTACTTACATTCATGTAATCATGCTCTGATTTGTCATCCTGAGGGTCCCAGAGATAGAATGTAGCATAGTTTTGTTTGATAAAATCAATGTTTATATTCAAATGTTTGGAACTGTGTTCTACAGTTTGAACCGCTGCTGTCTCTGGCTCCACACCCATCCCGCCCAGCCATCTAGATGTGTGAAAGTTAGTGTATAAGCTAATGATCCATCATGTATGACATTCCTGGGAGTGTGTAAACTTACATTTTGTTTTACCATATCATTTTTTTATGTTCTCTATAGTTATGTACTTGAAAATGTATCAATTGACCAATTTGGCACATTTGGGCAGACTTGATACAAAATAGTCCAGTATTGCAACGCTTCACTGGATCAATCTGAAACTTTGCACACACTGCTGCCATCTAGGGGCCAAAATCTAAATTGTGCCTAAACTGCATTATTACATTGTGGCCGTTCTCTTGCATTTCAAAGATGATGGAACAAAACAAATAATAGAAAACGCATGTTTTTTTGTTTGTATTATCTTTTACCAGATCTAATGTGTTATATTCTCCTACATTAATTTCACATTTCCACAAATTTCAAAGTGTTTCCTTTCAAATGGTATCAAGAATATGCATATCCTTGATTCAGGTCCTGAGTTACAGGCAGTTAGATTTGGGTATGTCATTTTAGGCGAAAATTGAAAAAAAGGGTCCGATCCTTAAGAGGTTTAAGTAATGATGGACTGTCATTTCCCTTTGCTTATTTGAGCTGTTCTTGCCATAACATGGACTTGGTCATGTACCAAATAGGGCTATCTTCTGTATACCACCCCAACCTTGTCACAACACAACTGATTGGCTCAAATGCATTAAGAAGGAAATAAATTCCACAAGTTAACTTTTAACAAGGCACACCTGTTAATTGAAATGCATTCCAGGTGACTACCTCATGAAGCTGGTTGAGAGAATGTCAAGAGTGCAAAGTTGTAATCAAGGCAAAGGGTGGCTACTTTGAAGAATCTCAAATATAAAATATATTTTGATTTGTTTAACACTTTTTTGGTTACTACATGATTGCATATGTGTTATTTCATAGTTTTGATGGCTTCACTATTATTCTACAATGTAGAAAATTGTAAAAATAAAGAAAAACCCTGGAATGAGTAGGTGTGTCCAAACTTTTGACTTATAGTGTAAGCATTCACACCCCTTTGCTATGACACTCCAAATGTAGCTCACGTGCATCCAATTTCCTTTGATCATCCTTGAGATGTCACTACAACTTGATTGGAGTCCACCTGTGGCTAATTCAATTGTTTGGACATCTAGAAAGAAGCACACCTGTCTGTATAAGGTCCCACAGTTGATAGTGCATGTCAGAGCAGAAACTATACCTTGAAGTTCAAGGAACTGTCCTTAGATCTCCAATATATAATTGTTATGAGGTGTGTCCACTACATGTACATGCCTCGTCGAACATCTCATTCCAAAATCATGGGCATTAATATGGAGTTGGTCCCCCCTTTGCTGCTATAACAGCCTCCACTCTTCTGGGAAGGCTTTCCACTAGATGTTAGGACATTGCTACGGGGACTTGCTTCCATTCAGCCACAAGAGCGTTAGTAAGGTCAGGCACTGATGTTTTTTATTTTTTATTTTATTTCACTTTTATTTAACCAGGTAAGCCAGTTGAGAACAAGTTCTCATTTACAACTGCGACCTGGCCAAGATAAAGCGAAGCAGTGCGATAAAAACAACAACAACACAGTTACATATGGAATAAACAAAAATAAAACGTACAGTCAATAACACAATAGAAAATCTATATACAGTGTGTACAAATGTAGTAAGTTATGGAGGTAAGGCAATAAATAGGCCATAGTGCAAAATAATTACAATTTAGTATCAACACTGGAGTGATAGATGTGCAGAAGATGATGTGCAAATAGAGATACTGGGGTGCAAATGAGCAAAATAAATAACAATATGGGGATGAGGTAGTTGGGTGGGCTAAATACAGATGGGCTGTGTACAGGTGCAGTGATCGGTAAGCTGCTCTGACAACTGATGCTTAAAGTTAGTGAGGGAGAGAAGTGTCTCCAGCTTCAGAGATATTTGCAGTTCGTTCCAGTCATTTGCAGCAGAGAACTGGAAGGAATGGCGGCCAAAGGAGGTGTTGGCTTTGGGGATGACCAATGAGATGTACCTGCTGGAACGCATACTACGGGTGGGTGTTGCTATGGTGACCAATGATCTAAGATAAGGTGGGGATTTGCCTAGAAGTGATTTATAGATGACCTGGAGCTAGTGGGTTTGGCGACGAATATGTAGTGAGGGCCAGCCAACGAGCGCGTATAGGTCACAATGGTGGGTAGTATATGGGGCTTTGGTGACAAAACGGATGGCACTGTGATAGACTACATCCAATTTGCTGAGTAGAGTGTTGGAAGCTATTTTGTAAATGACATCGCCGAAGTCAAGGATCGGTAGGATAGTCTGTTTTACGAGGGCATGTTTAGCAGCATGAGTGAAGGAGGCTTTGTTGCGAAATACGAAGCCGATTCTAGATGTAACTTTGGATTGGAGATGCTTAATGTGAGTCTGGAAGGAGAGTTTACGGTCTAACCAGACACCTAGGTATTTGTAGTTGTCCACATATTCTAAGTCAGACCCGTCGAGAGTAGTGATTCTAGTCGGGCGGGGGGGGTGCAAGCAGCGTTCGATTGAAGAGCATGCATTTAGTTTTACTAGCGTTTAAGAGCAGTTGGAGGCCACGGAAGGAGTGTTGTATGGCATTGAAGCTCGTTTGGAGGTTTGTTAACACAGTGTCCAATGAAGGGCCAGATGTATACAAAATGGTGTCGTCTGCGTAGAGGTGGATCTGAGAATCACCAGCAGCAAGAGCGACATCATTGATATACACAAAGAATAGAGTCGGCCCGAGAATTGAACCCTGTGGCACCCCCATAGAGACTGCCAGAGGTCCAGACAACAGGCCCTCCGATTTGACACATTGAACTCTATCTGTGAAGTAGTTGGTGAACCAGGCAAGGCAGTCATTTGAGAAACCAAGGCTATTTAGTCTGCCAATAAGAATGCGGTGATTGACAGAGTCAAAAGCCTTGGCCAGGTCGATGAAGACGGCTGCACAGTACTGTCTTTTATCGTTCGCGGTTATTATATCGTTTAGGACCTTGAGCGTGGCTGAGGTGCACCCATGACCACCTTGGAAACCAGATTGCATAGCGGAGAAGGTACGGTGGGATTCGAAATGGTCGGTGATCTGTTTGTTAACTAGGCTTTCAAATACTTTCGAAAGGCAGGGCAGGATGGATATAGGTCTGTAACAGTTTGGATCTAGAGTGTCACCCCCTTTGAAGAGGGGGATGACCGCGGCAGCTTTCCAATCTCTGGGGATCTCAGACGATACGAAAGAGAGGTTGAACAGGTTAGTAATAGAGGTTGCGACAATTTCTGGGGGGGGGGGGCATGGGCAAGTTGCAGCGGAGGGTGCAGAGCTGGTGGCCGGGGTAGGGGTAGCCAGGTGGAAAGCATGGCCAGCTTAGTGGTTAAGAGCGTTGTGCCAGTAACCGAAAGGTCACTGGTTCTAATCCCCGAGCCGACTAGGTGAAAAATCTGTCGACTTGCCCTTGAGCAAGGCACTTAACCCTAATTGCTCCTGTAAGTCGCTCTGGATAAGAGCTTCTGCTAAATGACTAAAATAAAATAATAAATAATAAAATGCTTTTTGAAATTCTCGATTATCATACATTTATCGGTGGTGACAGTGTTTCCTAGCCTCAGTGCAGTGGGTAGCTGGGAGGAGGTGCTCTTATTCTCCATGGACTTTAGTGTCCCAAAACTTTTTTGAGTTAGTGCTACAGGATACAAATTTCTGTTTGAAAAAGCTAGCCTTTGCTTTCCTAACTGCTTGTGTATATTGGTTCCTGACTTCCCTGAAAAGTTGCATATCGCGGGGGCTGTTCGATGCTAATGCAGTACGCCACAGGATGTTTTTGTGCTGGTCAAGGGCAGTCGGCGTTCCAATTCATCCCAAAGGTGTTTTCGATTGGGTTGAGATATGGGCTCGGTGCAGGCCAGTCAAGTTCTTATACACCGATCTCGACAAACCATTTCTGAATGGGTCTCCCTTTGTGCACGGGGCCGTTGTCATGCTGAAACAGGAAAGGGCCTTCCCCAAACTGTTGCCACAAAGCTGGAAGCACAGAATCGTCTAGAATGTCATTGTATGCTGTAGCATTAAGATTTCCCTTCACTGGAACTAAGGGACCTAGCCCGAACCATGAAAAACTGCCCCAGACCATTATTCCATCTCCACCAAACTTTACAGTTGGCACTATGCATTGGGGCAGGTGTCCAACAGCAGCAAACTTTACACCCTTGCACATAGGCTTGTGTGTGGCTGCTCGGCCATGAAAACCCATTTCATGAAGCTCCCAACGAACAGTTATTGTGCTGAAGTTGCTTCCAGAGGCTGTTTGGAACTTGGTAGTGAGTGTTGCAACCGAGGACAGACTATTTTTACACGCTACGCGCTTCAGCACTCTGCGATCCTGTTCTGCGAGCTTGTGTGGCCTGCAGCTTCACGGCTGAGCTGTTGTTGCTCCTCGACGTTTCCACTTCACAATAACAGCACTTACAGTTGACCGTGGCAGCTCTAGCAGGGCAAAAATTTGATGAACTGACTTGTTGGAAAGGTGGCATCCTATAACTGTGACACGTTGAAAGTCACTGAGCTCTTCAGTACGGGCCATTCTACTACCAATGTTTGTCAATGGAGATTACATGGCTGTGTGCTCGATTTTATACACCTGTCAGCCACGGGTGTGGCTGAAATAGCAGAATCCACTAATTGAAGCATAGTCCAGATTCTTTTGGCCATGTAGTGTATCTGGGGAAGGGTATAAAACAATTTCTAGAGGGTTGAAAGTTTCTAAGAGCACAGTGGTCTACATTATTGGGAAATTGAAAAAATATGGAACTACCCAGACTCTGACTAGCGCTGGCCATCCGACCAAACTGAGCAACCGGGCAAGAAGGACCTTGGTCAGGCAGGTGACCGAGAACCTAATGACCACTCTGACAGAACTACAGAGTTCCTTGGCAGAGATGGTAGAACCTGGCAAAATGACAACAGTCTCTACAGCACTTCACCAATCTGGGCTTTATGGGAGAGTGGCCAGACGGACAATGGCACATGACAATTTGCAAAAAGGCACTTGAATCCCGTTGAAAATCTGTGGAAAGACTTGAAGATTGCTGTTCACCGCCTCTCCCCATCTTAACAGAGCTTGAGAAAATCTGCAAGGAAGAATGGGAGAAAATCCCCAAAGCTGTAACACAACAAAATGTGGAATAAGTCAAGGGCTATGAATACTTTATGAAGGCACTGTAGTTAGCACCAAGCTTTAACCCCCAACTGGGGTAATGGGATATTGTACTTGTATTATGAGGATCTTATTATTTGTGATATGACAATGCATCTTAATGTAATTCAGAGTGGATTGTTAAACTCATCCTTGTTTGTTCTCTGTGCAGGCGCCCAGACAAGGTTCACATTCGAGCTGCCCAACCACAAGCTGTGTTTCCAGTCCAAGGTGTCCCCGGTGGACACCATGTCCGCCATGCCGCCCTCGGCCAACCTCAACCTCCCGCCAGTCACCATGTCTGGAGAATACATAATGGAGGACCACGAGGGCCACTCAGATTTTACCGACGACTTCCCAATCCCCATGAAGCAGGGCAACTACCTCCAGGGGAATTACCTGCGCTGTGTGGCTGAGGTGAGGCTGCAATATTCAAGTAGAATATCTCTGGTATTGCAGACTATACCTTTTATTAATATAAATGATATGTCAACACAGTTATTGTTCTATTTTGATTGTTTGTTCATTTGTTTGGATATTATCTGAGCTAGATATAAATTGGCGTCGTGCGTAATGCTCATGCGGGGTGAAATATGTATGTATTTGCGGATGTGAGTACTCTGTCCGTTCGACCTGACAAAGATCCTTGTGAATCAAAATATTGTCAATGAAGTGGTAATTGGGAGAATATTCAGTCTGTGTGGGCCTTTCTGTTATTTTCATTGATTTCAATCCCCCTTCACCTAGATTGGTTCTTTTGAGCACAACCTCACCACGGACCTCCTGAACCACCTGGTGTTCCTGCAGAAGGTTTTCATGAAGGAAGTCAATGAGGTCATCCAGAAAGTATCAGGTCTGTCCCGCTGTATAACACAAAGACACTGAAAGTTGTTGTTGTGTTTCAGTATTTTGCTTAGACACTTTGGGTTAAATGTTTGTCTATGCAGGAGGAGAGCAGCCCATCCCTCTGTGGAATGAGCATGACATCTCAACAGATGCTGACAAGCCCAAGATTCTGCTCTACTCACTCAGTCTGATGTTTAAGGTATCAGTATTTAAAACAAGAAATGTGCTGCAGTTTACATTCTTGTTACTTATTGCTTGTGTGCAGGAATGGAACGGATGACTTTTTCCTGAATTCTTATGATTTGCAGGGTATCCAGATGACAGCCACCACTCCATCCATGAGAGCGGTGCGCTTCGAGACAGGGCTGATAGAGCTGGAGCTCTCCAACAGGATCCAGTGTAAAGCCCAGCCTGGCGGCAGCAGCAGCTACCTCAAACTGTTTGGGAAGTGCCAAGTGGACCTTAACCTCGCCTTGGGCCAAATAGTCAAGCATCAGGTAGGCTACAGCAAATCAATATAGGTTGTGTTTGTTTCCATTAGCTGCTGCAATCAGATTCCTCCTTTGAGGATCAATAAAGTACTGTGTCTGCCCCTGTTTTGGGAGTTATAACTATTTCTTTATTCCACAGGTGTACGAGGAGGCGGGTTCAGACTTCCACCAGGTGGCCTACTTCCGCACTCGTATTGGCTTACGGAACGCCCTTCAGGAGGAGATCAGTGGCTCCTCGGACAAAGAGGCAGTACTCATCACTCTCAACCGGCCAATCGTCTTTGCTCAGCCTGTGGCCTTTGACAGAGGTCTTAATAGTAGACTAAGTTTTCAAATTCTCAGAATAAAATGTTCTAAATTGTATAACCTCCCTAACAAAATCGTCATAGAAAACGTCATCACTGTTTCCCTTCTCGTTGCAGCTGTGCTCTTCTGGCTGAACTACAAGGCGGCCTACGACAACTGGAACGAGCAGCGTCTGGCATTGAACAAAGACATCCACATGGCCACCAAGGAGGTGGTGGACAAGCTGCCGGGCATCCAACAGACCTCAGCCCAGGCCTTCAGCACCCTGTTCCTGCAGCTCACCGTCAACGACCTTGGAATCTGTTTGCCCATCACGAACACCTCACTGGTAGGAGGAGAATGATGATCTTAACAATGATGTTAACAATTTGGGCAATTTTTTTGCACACAAATGTTTTAGGTAGAAAGCCTTTGCAATGTGGCATGTTAAAATGGTATATAATTTTTAAGTACTGTATATTAATACATGTCGGGCTTATAGAGAAAGAGGGCACACGTCTTGGACACACAATGCTCCTAAGAATAGTTTTACATGTAACAAATAATAGTTATTACATTTCAGTGTATTTTACTACCCAAACCCTGACGGTGCTCAATTTTGTCTTTGACCCGTAGACCTATTTTTTTTTATCAGACCTTGTCCTGAAACTGTTTATGTGTGTTACATTGATATGAGCTAAATTGTAAGAAATATGCTTGTCTGAAAGTGGCACACAGTGTGAGTAATCGTCAAATCATGGGTCATCTCGTTCGCAAAAGAGCTGATCCAAAGTTTTCTCAAATGGGTTATTCTTCTTTACAACAATTTTTTGTCGCAATGCTTCATTTGAATCAGAACCAATTATAAAAACACAAAATATAGAAGAATGAGTATATACTAGTAGTAGTTTGGTGAATTTGAATAACTTCAGTGACTTTATTAAAATATAGTTGGCTATATGGGAAGAGTTTTTCTGAAGCACGTTACTTGAAGGAGCATTTCCGGACACACACTGGAGAGAAACCTTACTCCTGCTCTGTCTGTGAGAAGAGTTTTGCAAGATCAGCAGACCTTTTAGTCCACCACAAAGATCATACAGGAGAGAAACCTTACAGCTGCGCTAAACGCGGACAGCGCTTCATTAGTTCTCAAAAACTTCAGAGACACCAGAAAACTCATGTTGGTTCACCACCTGTTGAGTTTCAAAACCCTGTTACAATTGAAGGAGGGATGGAGGGAGAAGATGAGGAGGAGGAAGTTGGTGGTCTGATTCATTCAGATGGAGAAAAAGTTGGTTGGGATCTTCATCGTCTCAACAAGAGTTCTGACAAGGAGGGGAGAGCCTCTACATCAGGAGTACCTAAAGAAACCCAGGGGAATCTCAAAGCTCAGAGATACAGTTGCTCTGTATGTGGGAAAGACTGGAAACGGTTATTTGATCTGAAAAGACACATGACAACACACACAGGAGAGAAACCGTACAGCTGTTCTGTCTGTGGGAAGGGTTTCACAAGATCATCAGACCTTAAAATACACAATAGAGTTCATACAGGAGAGAAATCTTCCAGCTGTGCCGAATGTGGCCAGAGCTTCACCACTTCTCAGAGTCTTGGGAGACACAAGAAGAGACGCCACAGCTCACTTCCTGAGGAGGACCTAGCTGCAGAGGTAAAGAGTGAGGAGGACTTCACTAGTATCAGTGATGAAGAGGAGGAGGAGGAAACCTCTGCTGTGGAAGGGGGAAACAAGGACTAGCCTTACATATCATGATGTAAAAGCTACTGTACAGCAGGGTTTGGATCCATTCAGGAAGTTCAATTGAGGACAGCTTAATGAATGAACAACAGAGACAGAATGCAAATATGAAAGTTTATTAAAATAGTTACGAGTTCAGGTGGGCCCTGTATGTATGTATGTGTATGTGTGTGTGTGTGTGTGTATGTGTATATATATATATATATATCTCACTATATTAACACAGCCTGGAGTTCAGGTGGGCCTTCAGCAAACAAAGGAAAGGAGGGGTCCTCAACAACAATGACAAAAATGCCTCCTGTAGCTCAGTTGGTAGAGCATGTTAACAACTTAACTGTAAGTCGCTCTGGATAAGAGCGTCTGCTAAATGACTAAAATGTAAATGTAAATGTATATACACTCAGTGGCCAGTTTATTACGTACACCCATCTATTACCGGGTCAGACCCCACGATGCCTCCAGAACAGCCTAAATTCTTTGGGTCATGGAAACATTGCCCAATTGGTATCAAGGGACCTAACAAGTGCCAGAAAAACATTCCCCACACCATTACACCACTGCCACCAGCCTGAACCGTTGACACCAGGCAGGATGGGGCCATGGACTCATGCTGCTTACGCCAAATTCTGACTCTGCCATCAGCATGACGCTACAGGAACCGGGATTCATCGGACCAGGCAATGTTTTTCCACTCCTCAATCGTGGAACCTTGTGTGGTCGTCTGCTACAATAGCCATTCTCCTTCGACCTCTCATCAACAAGCTGTTTTCGCCCACAGGACTGCCGCTGACTGGATGTTTTTTGTTTGTCTCACCATTCTCTGCAAACCCTAGACACTGTCGTGCGTGAAAAGCCCAGGAGGCTGGCTGTTTCTGAGATAGTGGAACTGGCGCGCCTGGCACCGACGATCATACCACACTCAAAGTCGCTTAGGTCACTCGTTTTGCCCATTCTAACGTTCAATCAAACAGTAACTGAATGCCTCAATGCCTGTCTGCCTGCTTTAGGAGCGAACCATTTTCGTGAAAGGGGTGGTGTACCTAATAAAGTGTAGCTAGCTGCAGTAGTATGTAGCTGAATAGATACAATTAGGCCAAAATTAGGTCAAAGTTGGAATTTGACTACATCCACAGTCCCTAGTGGTTTCTCTTACAAGTTAGTGAAAGTTATAATTGTATCTCTTATCTCCATAGAAAGGACATATACCAGGGTTCGAAGGCATCCGCTCTGAAGCTGGGGCCAGCAGATCTGTAGGCCCGCAAAAATATGCACGAAAAGTAATTTACAATCTATTCAATCTCTTGTGAACACTTGTGTGATGTTATTCAACGGTCTATTACTGTTTTACTTGTAGCAACCTGTTATAAGTGTTTGTGACGCAATCTTGACACAATGCTGACATAACAGGTTATGGCAGTGAACAACCAACAATTTAATTGAGACAACTGACATAACTTTAATGAAGCTTGAAATGGTTTGACTGGTTGAATGTCTCACCTTTACGGTCAACATTACACACAGGCACATTTCCTATTCCTAAGTAATATACTTTATTTAAAGGTTGGCCAATATGATGCTTAAAACCGTTATTAAATAGTTTTTAACCATTAGTAAACCATTAAATTATTAGGTTTCAAGCAGCAAACTTGTGCATATGTTCATATAATTTCATGAATTATTACAAACACCTGTAATCATAATATGATACATGGATAAATAACAAGCCTTACATGTGTGTTGAGTTTAATTGTTAACAAACTAGTTAATGTTTATAAACAGACCGTCAAATAAAATGTTACCGTAACACTTCACCTATTCCTAACACACGACTGACTCTTAACCTTAATGTTATCCCTGTGCTAGACTTACCAGTAACCTAACTTTAACATCTTACTCCCCCATCCACCCTTAAACCTCGATCCTCACAGGCCAACCACAGCATTGACTTTGACACGGGCTCGGCCCTGGTGCTGACCATCGAGAGCACGCTGATCACCGCCTGCTCCTCTGAGTCGCTGGTCAGCAAGGGCCACTTCAAGAACTTCTGCATCCGCTTCGCTGAGGGCTTTGAGACCTCCTGGGACGACTGGAAGCCTGAGATCCGAGGAGACATGATCATGAACGCCTGTGAGTGATTGGACCGTGAGATGTTGGCTTTTACATACAGACTGGGATTGAAAATGCATGAAATCAGAAAATGGGCCGGCTTGTCTATAAGAGCTGGGCCTGGAAAAGCTGAGGTTTTAAGTTTAACATCAGAAGATTACTTTATAAAGATTAAGTACATAAAACAACATAGGGAAAGTCTTCAGCTTCACCAAGATATTGAGTACCAAAGGGACCAATGCCTTTTGATATTCCACCCTACTTAAGCTGTACATGTGCCTAACTTCCTGCAGTGTGGTCCCCTACACGGTGCCGGTCCTCTTTTTGATGTAATATTTGAATGTGTTGATTTTGTAGGTGTTGTTCCAGATGGCACATATGAAGTGTGCTCCAGAACCACAGGCCAGCCTTCTGCAGGTAAGTACTTCACTGATAATGGGCATTAAACCTTGTGTATATTATGAAAGGGGTTAGTTTGACTGTGAACGTTGTCAAGCTGTTATCCAAAACACAGCACAGCTGTTTTCTACTTCTTTGTGAACAAGATCTTTGTATTCTAGTGAGTGATAGATGGATTTAGTGTTGGAAAATATTATTTCTCCCTCCATGTGCGACCATCAGAAAGCAGCAGTGCAGGCACCTGGGCGCTGAACGTGCTGTGGAAAATGTGTGGTATCGACGTCCACATGGACCCCAACATTGGCAAGCGTCTCAATGCCCTAGGCAACACACTGACCTCGCTGACTGGAGAGGAGAATGCGGATGACATCGCTGACCTCAACTCAATCAACATGGTCAACTTGTCTGATGAGGATGAGGCCGACACCATGTCACCCACCATCCATTTGGTCAGTCTTTTCAGTCTTTCCCTAACCATGATAACCATGCTGAATATTTGTGTATCACTTTGAACATATGAATTGTATAACTTTGAGTGTGTTCGTGTCCTGTGAGTTTAATGCCTGTGATTCTGTTGCAGTACAACCACGAGATGATTTAAAAGACTCTTAAACCACTATGATTGTGTTAGAGATTATTGTTGCTCTGTGTGCGTGTGTAAAATCCCTGACTGTGTGTCAAGAATGTAAAAAAGCACTGAGTGTCAAGACTGCATGTCTGTTCAAACCATGTCAACCCATTACAGCCACTGTGACAGCACTAAAAGCTAACCAAGTGACTTAGTCCATGCACCCAGTTGAACCTTGTCTTGGGCGTATCCATCCCATTGCTTGCAGGGGAGCCCAGAGGGAGAGTGCAGCAGCCCCAGGCTCACGTTCAGGACGCGGCTGGTAAACAGCATACTGGGCCTGAAAAGCCCCAGTGTCCAGAGTGTCTCGGTACCAGGCGACTACCTAAACGACTATGCCCCTCCCCAGTCCAGAGGGAACAGGGCCAGGGCTCCCAGACCCCTATCCTGGGGATGTGTATGTACTGTAGCCCATCCTCAACTGCCCCACTCTATTCTCCTGTCTTCTGGGCCCGTTAATCATGCTAAGGGTGACATTAAGGCTTTATTGTCCAGATTTCAAGCTGCAGAATGGATTTCAATTGCTAAGTGACACAATTGTGTATTTGGAGAAGAAACTAACGGCAAACTAGGGATGGACATTTGAATCAAGTTCACAATTCGAATAATATTATTACATTTTTTAGGGATATCTGGATAATTGAAATGCATGTTAAATTAAAATTTTTGTAACTTTGGAAATGGCTTGCTGCGTAGCCTGCGTGACTTGGGGAGAGAGGTGCCGCTCTGCTTTCTTGCAGCAATTGAGTTTAATTGAGGCTATTTTGCTGCACTTCCCATCCTTGTCTACAACAACTTCATTGAGATTCATGTGTCAAAGTACGACGTGAATGAGGTAGGCGAAGTCAAACGCAGGACACCGAGCGACTGGAAACGATACTTTACTAACAAAGTAACCAGAATACAAAACAACCTCCAAACAGGAAGGGGAATACCCGCACACTAGCAACTGCCGAAAATGACGAGAACAATCACACACAACACACAATGAACGACAGAGGGTTAAATAGGGAATACAATACAACATAATAGGAAACAGGTGTACACAATCAAGACAAAACAAGTCAAACACAGAAACATAGATCGGTGGCAGCTAGTACTCCGGGGACGACGAACGCCGAAGCCTGCCCGAGCAAGGAGGAGGAGCAGCCTCGGCTGATTCCGTGACATAATGGTTGCTGATGGTTGCTCGTTGTAGCCTACTACTTCTCATTTAGCTTATTTACGTAATTTCAATTCCCATTTTGCATTGATTAGAGATCTCCCACGTTGCTTGCCACTTTGATTGGCTGACAATAACAAACCCATGTAGGCTACACTGTGTTTTTATGGGGTGCATGTTATAAAAACTAAATTCAAAAGTTTGTTTTATTGAATTAAGAATTTAAAATGTCATGGTATATCCTTGTGTGTAGCAATGTCACATATATACTTTAATTTAATTTAGACAAAGCCTTTTAATTGTTAAAATAGGCCTATTATTTATTTTTATGTTTATGAATACTCTCGCAAGTATTCGAATATTCATGCCCATCCCCATATCAAAAATAATATTGTCACTTAGCAATTGACTCAGTGGGGTTTAAGCGCTTCTGGTTCTATTTTCACCTGGTTACACATGTTGTGTTAACTCCCTCATCCGAGAATTGGGTCACCAATCAGTCCCAAAGGTCTCTAGTATTATGGTGATGGTGACTCAAATTTTGCATATTTTTCTGCTGTTTATGTGTGTGTATAACATGATAATTGGCTAAGGTGGTGAATCCTTCTCCCTCCTGTCTCCTGATTCTGCCGCTTCGACCCAACTCTCCTCCCTTTCCCGCATCCTATGACTCACACTGTCCCCTTTCCTCCCGGCCCGCTCGGCCCTCCCCTCCTGCTCCGTGGCTGAGTGACTCATTGCGAGCTTAAATAAAATTCTGGAGGACATATCATCCTTTCACTCCCTCCTCTCTACCTTCTCTTCCTCTGTATCCGCCGCTAAAGCTTTCTACCACTCAAAATGTCAAGCTTCTGCTGCTAACCCTAGGAAACTATTTTCCACCTTCTCCTCCCTCCTTAATCCTCCATCCCCTCCCCCTCCCTCCTCCCTCACTGCGGACAACTTTGTCAACCACTTTGAAAAGAAGGTTGACGACATCCACTACTTATTCACTCAGCCTATTAAGTCCACTGGTCTCACTCACACATAACTACCCTACGCCTTGATCTCTTTCTCCCCCCTCTCTCTCTCTCCAGTCTGACCGCCCGACAACCTGCCCGCTCATCCCCATCCCCTCCTCCCTTCTCCAGACCATCTCTGCAGACCTTCTCCCATTCCTCACTTCCCTCATCAACTCATCCCTGATGACTTCAAAATGGCCCGAGTTGCTCCCCTCCTCAAGAAACCAACACTCGACTCATCTGAGGTCAAAAACTATAGACCACTATAGTATCACTTCTTTCCAAAACACTTGAGCGTGCTGTCTCTGATCTTTCTCGTTATCGCTCTCTCAGAACGATCTTCTTGACCCTAACCAGTCAGGCTTCAAGACGAGTCACTCAACCGAGACTGCTCTTCTCTGTGTCACGGAGGATCTCCACACTGCCAAAGTTGAGACACTACTCTGTTGTCATCCTCCTAGATCTATCCGCTGCCTTTGACACCGTGAACCATCAGATCCTCCTCTCCCCCCTCTCAGGGCTGGGCGTCTCAGGCTCTGCACACTCTTGGATTGCATCCTACCTGGCAGGCGGCTCCTACCAGGTGACGTGGACAGGATCTGTGTTTGCACCACGTACTCTCACTACTGGTGTCCCCAGGGCTCGGTTCTAGGCCCTCTTCTCTCTATACACCAAGTCACTCTGCTCTGTCATATCCTCACATGGTCTCTCATATCATTGCTATGCGGATGACACTCAACTAATATTCTCCTTCTCCCCTTCTGACACCCAGGTGGCGACACGCATCTCTGCGTGCCTGGCAGATATCTCAACTTGGATGTCGGCCCATTACCTCAACCTCGACAAGACCGAGATGCTCTTCCTCCCGGTCAAAGACCTCTCCATCACGGTTGACAACTCCACAGTGTCGCCCTCCCACAGCGCAAAGAACCTTGGCGTGACCCTGGACAACACCCTGTCGTTCTCTGCAAACATTAAAGCAGTGACTCGCTCCTGCAAGTTCATGCTCTACAACATCCGTAGTGTACGATCCTACCTCACATGGGAAGCGGCTCAGGTCCTAATCCAGTCACTTGACCTCTCCTGTCTGGACTACTGCAACTCGCTGTTGGCTGGGCTCCCCGCTTGTGCCATCAAACCCCTGCAACTTATCCAGAACTCTGCAGCCGCCTGGTTTTCAACCTTCCCAAGTTGTCTCATGTCACCCCGCTCCTCCGCACACTCCACTGGCTTCCAGTGGTTAGCTCGTATCCACTACAAGACCATGGCGCTTACCTACGGAACAGCAAGAGGAACTGCCCCTCCCTACCTTCAGGATATGCTCAAACCCCCCCCGCCTTTCTAGCTCTGACTCTACTGATGGCTACTTTGAGAAAAACTTTACTTTCTATGCCAGTGATATGTGGTTCTTCCACCTAGCTATCTTAAGATGAATGCACTAACTGTAAGTCGCTCAGGATAAGAGCGTCTGATAAATCACTACAATGTCAAATGTAGCTGTGTAACTTTGGTGTAATAATTAATTATTGCTTTAATACCTTAGTTTTGTGTCGTGATAACCCAGGTTGGAGGTGTAATCTAATTTAGGTTATTTAATTGTGGTGTAATCTAGGTTATACATATAATCAAACATTCTGGGGTGTAATATGTGAATTACAGGGTGTAATTTGTCCTCTATACTCCACAGGAGACTATAGACCTCAGGCGGCAGATGGCAGTGGGCAACCAGATCTTGGATCCAAGAAGAGGGAAGTTAAACAAAAGAATAGTGGACATCAGAGAGCTGAACGAGCAGGCCAAAGTCATTGATGACCTCAAGTAAGAGTTCTTGTCAAACACCAAAACCAAGGATCAATCCTTGAAGTCAGATCACTCATCTCCAGTTCATGTAATGTATACTGTATGTTCTCCTTTCACAGGAAACTGGGAGCGAGTGAGGGCACAATCAACCAGGAGATCCAGCGCTACCAGCAGCTAGAGTCTGTGGCCGTCAACGACATTAGGAGAGACGTCCGCAAGAAACTACGACGCTCCAGCATGAGGGTGAGACCACTACGCATTTACTACCACCCTTTTGTTGGGCTTAATACTTCTGGACTGTTAGTGTCTTTATTTGAAAACCATTTGTAAATCCTGCAACTTACAACTCCATTCATCTGAATTGAAATGGAAAGGACACCAGCACTGATAAACCCTGATCACTTGTTTGTATGCTTCTCCACCAGGCTGCATCTCTAAAGGACAAGTGGGGTCTGGGGTACAAACCCAGCTATAATCGCTCCAAGAGCATCTCTACAGCAGCAGGGAGGCCTCCACTTAAAAGGATGGAACGCCAAAGGTACTGTAAGATAATTTCTTGTCCGCAGCTGAAACCAAGCAGGCTAGGGGTACATTCTGTATCAATTCAGTAAAATCAGGATTGGGAATTGAATTTAAATTATTTTTCCTAATTTCCCGCTCAGTTCCAGAATAGGAGACGTAGATGACTTGCCGGACATCAGAGTAGACGCATCCTCCCCTGGACCAAGAGTTACCTTCAACATCCAGGACACGGTAATGTATAGAAAGACGACAATAATCCTCATGGTAGTTAATAACAATTGGATTCTCCAAGATGGCAGTTGCACAGCGTTTTATTGAGTTAGGGCATCATTTCATCCTCCATGTCCTTGTTTATCACTATGACAGGCCTCTTGACCTGAGGCTGTGTGTGTCTAAACATTGTAGAATCGCTCTGATATGTCAGCGGCAGCTAAGTGTTAGCTTTTCAGCTTACTTGTAGCTTGAGGGAGAGTTAAAGGAATAATCCACTCAAAAACTATATTTTAGTATTTTTCTTAATTAGTCCACTGTTGATGCAGTCCCAAAATGTTTTGCATGTGAGCAATCAGGTTTTCAAGATGTAGGACTTTCAAAAAGTAAATTGTAACTTGCCACATCACCATGATGACGCAAAATGCATCATATGATGCGGCAAATTACAAGAGTTTTGGAGTGGATTATTCCTTGAAGTGTGCCTTTTGAGTGCAAAATCCCCACTTGAACATGTTGCCATGCTTTCATTTTTGGGATGGAATCCATTGTTCTCTTTCTGTTCAACTGAAGATTAATAATCAGGACTCTACAAACCGACCAGTCAGTCCAGGAGAGGTCTTCAAGGTATTTGTAATACAATAAAAAACAATCCCAAACAAATGAAAATCAAAAAGAACCTTCTTCCACTTCTTCCTCTAATAATAACTGATTTGTTTGAAAACATGGAAATTCAAAACAGGATGGTGAGATATAGGCTAGTAGTATCAATCAATGCTTGATTCTCATGTATGTTGGTTTGATGCATGCCTTACCATCTTTAGTAGCAAGAGATCAGCAAGTCAAGTGCACTCTAGCTAATATTTTTTACTCACAATACAACTCAAATGGCAATATGGTTAGTAGGGACTAATATGCTCGTAATAACAAGGCTTTCTACCAGCCATTGCTTCTGGTTATGTGTTACAAAAAAAACTAATTATTCACCGCATGGCTACGTCATCGGCGATATTGCGGCTTTGTAGATATGGATAGACTTATGCATGTAGGCCTGCATAGTGTGCTATACATGTATATACTAAATGTTTAAGATTATATTTCAATGTGCCATTGATTCACACATTCCCATCCTATTATGGAATTCCATGTCGCTCCAAATCAACTTCTTTCAACCACAGATCAATTTTTCTAACTGCAGCAGCTATGCATGGCCAACCGTAGTAGCTAGGATTTAAAACCTTTAGGTTGTATAGAGCCTCTGAGCCTAAAACTCTAAACCCTTAGCTTGGCCAACCTCAGAATAATTGTGCCTCAAAGCCATGACTAGAGGAAACATTGAGGTTTCTTCCTTTACTTTTTGAAAATGTGTACTTTATGCAAACTGCTCTTAGTTGGTGATTGTTTATGGCTATACTGTCCTTTGTGAGAGGTTGCAATGTTTATCAGCTTTATCCACTGTCCTGAGAGAAGACGTTGTCCTGCAGCTTCTTTCTGCCCAGGTGTCTTCATCCTTATCTTCATCCTCTTCATCTCTCACTCCATATCGCTTTCCTCTGTCTTCTCCCAGAGCACTGCCTGTGGGAGGAAAATAAACTTCAAGCACATAGCAGTCTGTATTACTGGACATTGTAGCCTCTAGTTATGTACATTACATCTAGCAATAGCCATGATATTGGCCATGTTTCAAAAATGTTTTTAAAGATGCCAAGCTAACCAACCATGATAAATGTATTACTACACGAACATAGTTACTTTGAGCAGGATGCTATCTGCTACAGCTTTATGAGCGCTTTCAATATGTTGACCTTTTCTAATTAAAAGAGTCTAGCTGTCCCCCTCTCAACCCTTCCCATATGTTCTCTGCTGAAGTTTCCGGAGGAGACAGAAATGGACCTGTTATCCATCACCATTGATGAGCCACTCCATCCTCATCTTCATCACCTTCATCATTGCCCATCCGTTAGCGAAGGACCCCACTCAGTGTTCAGTGCCCCTGCAACCCCCGCCGTCTTCTCACCTGGCATTCCCTTCCAGCACGACGACATGCGGCGCGACGAGCTCTCCTCCTCTTCCTCAGAGGACTCCGACAAGGAGGAAGAGTTTGACCGCGAGAGGTCGTCCGGCTACTTCAGGAGGACTGTGTGAGTTATCCCCCCTCCCCTTTCCACCTCTCTCTCGTCCTTGTTTATATTTGTTGGGCCGGTTTCCAGAACCATATTAAACCTACTACTAGACTAAAAAGCATGCAATTTCATTTAAAAAAACATTTTCTCCTATTTTCCTGCCTAGTAAACATGACCCCCGTTTGTTCTGCTGTCGCAGCCAACCGCCACACAGAAAACCATCGGGCTTCGCCGCTGTCAGCCAGCTGTTCAGTGAGCGCTGGCCCAGCACACCCACCAACCGCAGCCTCATGAGCTCAGTCACCGAGAGGAACATCGACTTTGAGCTGGACGTGCGTGTGGAGATCGACAGTGGCAAGTGTGTCCTGCACCCCACCACCCAGCAGCCCGAGCACGAGGATGTCTCCTTCAGAAGGTACGGCACTTGAACCCTAGGGATCTTCTAACTATTTAATAACTTATGCTTTATTATAATCTAGACAAGTCATAAAGTATTATACCTACAGGCTTTAAATTAATCCCCTAGAGTCGATGTCCGCGCCCCGCAGACATCTAATTAGCATAATAATAAAACATATCCATCAAAATACGTCAGTTTAAACTAGAGATATGCATAGGCTGCGTCTCAATCCACCGCATCCGTCAATGGCAGCCTTCCGCATCTGCGGTGGAAGGTGTCTCATGGTTTGTCAGACCATGAGACATCCCGAAAATCGGTCTTCTCACGAAAACATCTGTAGCGTCCGAACTGTTTGGCCAAAAAAACTAATATGACCAATCTATGGAAAGATGAGACTCTCACGAACACAATGATATTCTCTATGATGCCCCCCTTTGCCCTCAGAACAGTCTCAATTCGTCAGGGCATGGACTCTACAAAGTGTCGAAAGCGTTCCGCAGGGATGCTTGCCCATGTTGACTCCAATGCTTCCCACAGTTGTGTCAAGTTGGCTGGATGTTCTTTGGGTGGTGGACCATTCTTGATACACACGGGAAACTGTTGAGCGTGAAAAACCCAGCAGTGTTGCAGTTCTTTAAAAAAAAAATCTATATATATATATACACTACCGTTCAAAAGTTTGGGGTCACTAAAAAATGTCCTTGTTTTCCATGAAAACATACATGAAATTAGTTAGAATAGGAAATATAGCAAAATGCATAGGAAATGTAGTCATTGACAAAGTTAGAAATAATGATTTTTAATTGAAATAGTAATTGTGTCCTTCAAACTTTGCTTTCATCAAAGAATCCTCCATTTGCAGCAATTACAGCCTTGCAGACCTTTGGCATTCTAGTTGTCAATTTGTTGAGGTAATCTGAAGAGATTTCACCCCATGCTTCCTGAAGCACTTCCCACAAGTTGGATTGGCTTGATGGGCACTTCTTACGTACCAGACGGTCAAGCTGCTCCCACAACAGCTCAATAGGGTTGAGATCCGGTGACTGTGCTGGCCACTCCATTATAGACAGAATACCAGCTGACTGCTTCTTCCCTAAATAGTTATTGCATAGTTTGGAGCTGTGCTTTGGGTCATTGTCCTGTTGTAGGAGGAAATTGACTCCAAACAAGCGCCCTCCACAGGGTATGGCATGGCGTTGCAATATGGAGTGATAGCCTTCCTTCTTCAAGATCCCTTTTACCCTGTACAAATCTCCCACTTTACCACCACCAAAGCATCCCCAGACCATCACATTGCCTCCACCATGCTTGACAGATGGCATCAAGCACTCCTCCAGCATCTTTTCATTTGGTCTGCGTCTCACAAATGTTCTTCTTTGTGATCCGAACACCTCAAACTTCGATTCATCTGTCCATAACACTTTTTTCCAATCTTCCTCTGTCCAGTGTCTGTGTTCTTTTGCCCATCTTAATTTTTTTTTTTTATTGGCCAGTCTGAGATATGGCTTCTTCTTTGCAACTCTGCCTAAAAGGTCAGCATCCCGGAGTTGCCTCTTCACTGTTTTGCGGGTACTATTTAATGACGCTGCCAGTTGAGGACCTGTGAGGCGTCTGTTTTTCAAACTAGACACACTAATGTATTTGTCCTCTTGCTCAGTTGTGCACCGGGGTCTCCCACTCCTCTTTCTATTCTGGTTAGAGCCTGTTTGCGCTGTTCTGTGAAGGGAGTAGTACACAGCGTTGTACGAGATCTTCAGTTTCTTGGCAATTTCTTGCATGGAATAGCCTTCATTTCTCAGAACAAGAATAGACTGACGAGATTCAGAAGAAAGTTATTTGTTTCTGGCCATTTTGAGCCTGTAATCGAACCCACAATTTCTGATGCTCCAGATACTCAACTAGTCTCAAGAAGGCCAGTTTTATTGCTTCTTTAATCAGCACAACAGTTTTCAGCTGTGCTAACATAATTGCTAAATGGTTTTCTAATAGTCAATTAGCCTTTTAAAATGATAAACTTGGATTAGCAAACACAACGTGCCATTGGAACACAGGACTGATGGTTGCTGATAATGGGCCTCTGTACGCCTGTGTAGATATTCCATAAAAAATCAGCCGTTTCCAGCTACAATAGCCATTTACAGCATTAACAATGTCTACACTGTATTTCTGATCAATTTGATGTTATTTTAATGGACAAAAATAATTGTTTTTCTTTCGAAAACAAGGACATTTCTTAGTGACCCCAAACTTCTGAACGGTAGTATATATGTGTACAAAACTATTACAATCATTTTGTGATCTTTCTGATATCTCTCAGATATAGGACAGACACTTTAAAACAAACTACCCTTTGATTTATTTTTTTCCATGTATGAATCTGTTATTCAATGCGTTTCTATGGGCTAATAGCAGTAAGGCCAAATTCAATGTTTAATCAAATATTGTTTTTATATATTTTTTTATTCCTAAAGGGGTCATACAATTAAAAATCAAATAGCTAAATGATCCTTGGTATGACCATCTTAAAATAATTCCATATGTTAGCTTAGTACCCCCCTCCCGGCTTAGACTCTTAAGGATGAAGTATTACCAAAGTTTCTAGAAAGCTATTTAACCTCCCGTACTGTAGGAGTTGTGACCGCAGCTCCAGGAGTCTGGACCAGGAGTCTCCACCCAAGAAGAAGAAGCTCCAGCCCACTTACACCTCAACCACCCACCTCCTGGCCGGGAAGAAGGTGCCTTCCTCTCTGCAGACCAAATCCAGTGACCTGGAGACAACGGTCTTTTACATTCCGGGAGTGGATGTCAAGGTCAGTTCATTTGCTTTCACGCCATTACTGTTATATTATGGTATAAATAGTGTTTAAACGATGACCCATCAATTTGATGCATTAAATGGTAGGAACTATATTGCCATTGATAACCTTAGAGTTAAACTATTCTGCTGCGCCATAACCAATCAAAGCTGATTAGGCCATATATGGATCTGTGCCGTTCACTTTGAACTGGACTGTTTTTACAGCATGAGCGGTTGTGAGTAGATGCGCTTGTTTTGAGATCAAAGCGAGAGGTACATGTAGCGACGTGCACATTTGTACATTTGTTCATATCCTTTTCTAATTAGTGAGTTATTAGCCCAGTTATAGATAATTTGTAGTCAGCAATGGGGGAGTGATTGCTTCCTACAAGAGCACAAAACGTGCATTTCTAGACATCTTTGAAAAGCGAGTCAGGAAAATAGCTTCTTTTTTTTTTCTTAAAGGGGCAGTGTTATATTTTGAGTCAGGCTTGAATAAGCTAAGTAGCCAATAGGCACAGGGTAGCATAATTTGTCTGATTCTCTGTAATGGGAATAATGATGCATTTTATTTTGTAAAGTGGTTTCTTGCCTCAAACAACACAACAACATTTTCAGTCACATCCTTGTCTGAAGGACAAGTGGATAAACAGGTTAATGTCAAGCCCTGCATGTTTTTTTCCAAAAGTCTCATGGAATGTAGGCCTACCTTGAACACCACACATTGGCTGCTACTGTAGGCTAAACGATAGAACAGCTATTTCCATGTTAAAATGTTATGGGATGCATTTTCTCCATTGTTTTTTATGGTAGGCCACTCTGGTAGGCCTACATTATGATCAAATAGCCACAGTAGCCTACTTGACCACTGTTAAAACTAAAGTGGGTACAGCCTCAGTGTTCACAGTAAACGCGTGCCGGAAGTTGTGGTCCTCTGTAGCTCAATTGGTAGAGCATGGCGCTTGTAACGCCAGGGTAGTGGGTTCGATCCCCGGGACCACCCATACGTAAAAATGTATGCATACATGACTGTAAGTCGCTTTGGATGAAAGCGTCTGCTAAATGGCATATTATATTATTATTATTAAGTTGCACAGAATTTTCAGAATGTTCAAGTTTGCACTCAGCAGACCTGAAATTTGCTCAGTGATGAAAATATGTGATGGAACATTGCATACAGTGGGGAGAACAAGTATTTGATACACTGCCGATTTTGCAGGTTTTCCTACTTACAAAGCATCACATTGTATGATTTTTAAGTAATTAATTTGCATTTTATTGCAAAACATAAGTATTTGATCACCTACCAACCAGTAAGAATTCCAGCTCTCACAGACCTGTTAGTTTTTCTTTAAGAAGCACTCCTGTTCTCCACTCATTACCAGTATTAACTGCACCTGTTTGAACTCGTTACCTGTATAAAAGACACCTGTCCACACACTCAATCAAACAGACTCCAACCTCTCCACAATGGCCAAGACCAGAGAGTTGTGTAAGGACATCAGGGATAAAAATTGTAGACCTGCACAAGGCTGGGATGGGTTACAGGACAATAGGCAAGCAGCTTGATGAGAAGGCAACAACTGTTGGCGCAATTATTAGAAAATGGAAGAAGTTCAAGATGACGGTCAATCACACTCGGTCTGGGGCTCCATGCAAGATCTCACCTCGTGGGGCATCAATGATCATGAGGAAGGTGAGGGATCAGCCCAGAACTACACGGCAGGACCTGGTCAAAGACCTGAAGAGAGCTGGGACCACAGTCTCAAAGAAAACCATTAGTAACACACTACGCCGTCATGGATTAAAATCCTGCAGCGCACGCAAGGTCCCCCTGCTCAAGCCAGCGCATGTCCAGGCCCGTCTGAAGTTTGCCAATGACCATCTGGATGATCCAGAGGAGGAATGGGAGAAGGTCATGTGGTCTGATGAGACAAAAATAGAGCTTTTTGGTCTAAACTCCACTCGCTGTGTTTGGAGGAAGAAGAAGGATGAGTACAACCCCAAGAACACCATCCCAACCGTGAAGCATGGAGGTGGAAACATCATTATTTGGGGAAGCTTTTCTGCAAAGGGGACAGGACGACTGCACCGTATTGAGGGGAGGATGGATGGGGCCATGTATCGCGAGATCTTGGCCAACAACCTCCTTCCCTCAGTAAGAGCATTGAAGATGGGTCATGGCTGGGTCTTCCAGCATGACAATGACCCGAAACACACAGCCAGGGCAACTAAGGAGTGGCTCCGTAAGAAGCATCTCAAGGTCCTGGAGTGGCCTAGCCAGTCTCCAGACCTGAACCCAATAGAAAATCTTTGGAGGGAGCTGAAAGTCCGTATTGCCCAGCAACAGCCCCGAAACCTGAAGGATCTGGAGAAGGTCTGTATGGAGGAGTGGGCCAAAATCCCTGCTGCAGTGTGTGCAAACCTGGTCAAGACCTACAGGAAACGTATGATCTCTGTAATTGCAAACAAAGGTTTCTGTACCAAATATTAAGTTCTGCTTTTCATGCAATAAAATGCTAATTAATTACTTAAAAATCATACAATGTGATTTTCTGGATTTTTGTTTTAGATTCCGTCTCTCACAGTTGAAATGTACCTATGATAAAAATGACAGACCTCTACATGCTTTGTAAGTAGGAAAACCTGCAAAATCGGCAGTGTATCAAATACTTGTTCTCCCCACTGTTCATTGCAGTACAGGAGCATCATGGCTAAAACTAACATTCTAGCCAATGGCTTCTGCCCCCAGACCATCAGGCTGCTGAATAGCCACCACTAGTCAGCTACCTGCTCTCACTTTGGACATTTGTCATGCTGAATAGTGACAACTACTCCAGGAAAACATTCCCCCACTATTACACCACTGCCATCAGTCTGTACCGTTGACACCAGGCAGGTAGGGCCATGGACTCATGCTGCTTACACCAAATCCTGACTCTGCCATCAGCATGACGCAACAGGAACCGGGATTCATCGGACCAGGCAATGTTTTTCCACTCCTCAATTGTCCATTGTTGGTGATTGCGTGCCCACTTGAGCAACCCGCTTCTTCTTGTTTTTAGCTTATAGGAGTGGAACCTGTTGTAGAAAATTACCAAACAAACAAAGTACTTCCAGAGTTTTTGTAGAATCAAGATATACTTTATTTCACAAGCAATAGAGCCGAGCTGGTCTGCAGAGCAACTGCCGTCCCAGACTTGGAGTTCTCTTTTTATACAGCTTCATCTTTTCATATCATATCTGCGCCACTATGGTTTCTTTGTCTAGCTTCTTTCCTGTCTATCCCCATGTCTGCTTGGTCTCCTTTTCATATCATATCGGAACCCCCTCTTTATCCAAACAGCCACCCTCCCTTGACCTGGAGCCACTATGGTTTCTTCTTGTGGCCATGTGTATCGGGTCATAGCGCACAAACAAGTGATAACTTTAGTTCTGTTATCTCCACACAGCTGATATCTCCACACAGCTGCGCCCTTGGAAGATATTAAAAGACAGGATGAACTGTAAAACTGTGGTCACTCTGAGGCTCTTTGTCTAGGATGAACTGAAAAAAACTGTGGTCATTCTGAGGCTCTTTGTCTTGACCGTGTGACCAGGTTACTCAGAAGCAACGAGAAATAACAAGAAATGGAAACAATACAGGTCTATCTGTTCCTGAAGTTTATCTCCATCCCATGTCCTTGACTACACACCCAGACCAGCTGCAGGGAGCTAGAGGGATCCTTTCTCAGAAGCACAGCATTTGCACTAAAGAAATGGCTCTACTATTGTTAAGCATATTATAATATATGTAATGGAAAATAACCTATAGAGCCATTTCATCATGGCTCTGTTTTAACCCTTTAATTGGTTCTTAATCCATCGGCATATAGGCGTTTAATTCTACAACATGCATAATTCATATAATTGGTTTGTTATGTTGTGTGCCCTTAAGTGAGACAGAGTAAAAATATCCTATAAACCCAGTGTGGTCGTCTGCTGCAATAGCCCATCCGTGACATAGATCTACAAGTTGTGCGTTCCAAGATGCTGTTATGCACACCACTGTTGTACTGCGCCAATATTTGCCAGTTTGTGGCCCGCCTGTAAGCTTGCACAATTCTGGCCATTCTCCTTCAACCTCTCATCAATGAGCTGTTTTCACCCACAGGACTGCTGCTGACTGAATGTTTTTTGTTTGTTGAACCATTCTCGGTAAACCCTAGACACAGTCGTGTGTGAAAAGCACACACAAGAGAAGTCAGCTCAGACAGTTTCAGCTCATGAACTCCATCAGCAGCAGATTTTTAATTTAGAATGAAAAATGAATGTTTATGTAACAAATGTTCAAATCAAATTGTATTGGTCACATACACGTGTTTAGCAGATGTTATTGCAGGTGTAGAGAAATGCTTGAGCTTCTAGCTCCGACAGTGCAGTAATATCTAACAAGTAATATCTAACAATATCACAACATATACCCAATACACACAAATCTAAGTAAGGAATGAATTATGAATATATACATATATGGACATGCAATGTCAGAGCGGCATGGACTAAGATACATTAGAATAGTATAGAATACAGTATATACAAATGAGATGAGTAATGCAGATATGTAAACATTATTCAAGTGGCTAGTGTTCCATTTCTTAAAGTGGCCAGTGATTTCTAGTCTATGTCTATAGGCAGCAGCCTCTAATGTGCTAGTGATGGCTGTTTAACAGTCTGATGGCCTTGAGATAGAAGCTGTTTTTCAGTCTCTTGGTCCCAGCTTTGATGCACCTCTACTGACCTCGCCTTCTGGATGATAGCAGGGTGAACAGGCAGTGGCTCAGGTGGTTGATGTCCTTGATTATCTTTTTGGCCTTCCTGTGACATCGGGTGCTGTAGGTGTCCTGGAGGGCAGACTGCACCACCCTCTTGAGAGCCTTGTGGTTTCGGGCAGTGCAGTTGCCGTACCAGGCGGTGATACAGCCCGACAGGATGCTCTCAATTGTGCATCTGTAAAAGTTTGTGAGGGTTTTAGGTGCCAAGCCACATTTCTCTAGCCTCCTGAGGTGGAAGAGGCTCTGTTGTGCCTTCTTCACCACACTGTCTGTGTGGGTGGTCCTTTTCAGTTTGTCAGTGATGTGTACACCAAGGAACTTGAAGCTTTCCACCTTCTCCACTGCGGTCCTGTCGATGTGGATAGAGGGGTGCACCCTCTGCTGTTTCCTGAAGTCCACGATCATCTCCTTTGTTTTGTTGACGTTGAGTAAGAGGTTATTTTCCTGGCACCACACTCCCAGAGCCCTCACCTCCTCCCTGTAGGCGGTCTCGTCATTGTTGGTAATCAAGCCTACTACTGTTGTGTCGTCTGCAATCTTGATGATTGAGTTGGAGGCGTGCTTGGCCATGCAGTCATGGGTGAAAAGGGAGTACAGGAGTGGGCTGAGCACGCACCCTTGTGTGGCCCCAGTGTTGAGGATAAGCGAAGTGGAGGTGTTGTTTCCTACCTTCACCACCTGGGAGCGGCCCGTCAGGAAGTCCAGGACCCAATTGCACAGGGCGGGGTTCAGACCCAGGGCCTCGAGCTTAATGATGAGCCTGGGGTGTACTATGGTGTTGAATGCTGAGCTATAGTCAATGAACAGCATTCTTACATAGGTATTCTTCTTGTCCAGATGGGATAGGGCAGTGTGCAGAGTTATGGCGATCATCTGTGGATCTATTGGGGCGGTAAGCAAATTGAAGTGGGTCTAAGGTGGCAGGGTAAGGAAGAAGTGATATGATCCTTGACTAGTCTCTCAAAGCACTTCTTGATGACAGAGGTGAGTGCTACGGGCGATAGTCGTTTACTTCAGTTACCTTTGCTTTCTTGGGTAAAGGAACAATGGTGGCCATCATGAAGCATGTGGGACAGCAGACTGGGATAGGGAGAGATTGAATATGTCCCTAAACACACCAGCCAGGTCTGCGCATGCTCTGAGGACGCAGCTAGGGATGCCGTCTGGGCCGGCAGCCTTGCGAGGGTTAACACATTTAAATGTTTTTCTCACGTCGGCCACAGAGATGGAGAGCACACAGTCCTTGGTAGTGGGCTGCGTCTGTGGCACTGTTATCCTCAAAGTGGGCGAAGGTGTTTAGCTTGTCTGGAAGCAAGACGTCAGTCTCGGCGACGTGGCTGGTTTTCCTTTTGTAGTCCGTGGTTGTCTGTAGACCCTGCCACATACGTCTCGTGTCTGAGCCGTTGAATTGCGACTCCATTTTGTCTCTATGCTGATGTTTTGCTTGTTTGATTGCCTTGCGGAGTGAATAACTACACTGTTTGTATTCTGCCATATTCCTAGTCACCTTGCCATGGTTAAATGCGGTGGTTCGCGCGAATGCTGCCATCTATCCACAGTTTCTGGTTAGGGTAGGTTTTAATAGTCACAGTGGATATGACATCTCCTATACACTTCCTGATATACTCAGTTACCGTATTGGTGTATTCGCCTAAATAATTTTTGCAAGCTACATATCCCAGTCCGCGTGATCTAAACAATCCTGAAGCGTGGATTCCGATTGGTCAGACCAGCGTTGAATAGTCCTTAGCACGGGTACTTCCTGTTTTGAGTTTCTGCCTATAGGAAGGGAGAAGCAAAATGGAGTCGTGGTCAGATTTTCCGAAAGGAGGGTGGGGGAGGGCCTTGTAAGCATCGCGGAAGTTTGAATAACAGTGGTCCAGAGTTTTAGCAGCGCAAGTACTACAGTCGATATGTTGATAGGTCTCTAGACCTTAGTGCATCGAATCACATTGAACCGAATCGCACTGATTCGTTCCTATAATCAGACCGCATCGAACCGTTTCAAACTAAAACATATCGTTCCTGTATCGTATCGGAGGCCATGTATTGTCTTGAAAGGGAATGTTGCACATCCCTAGTAACCATTTTTTTATTTCCTCCAACCCCAGTTGCACTACAACTCCAAGACCATGAAGACTGAGTCACCCAATGCCTCGCGAGGATCCTCCCTCCCCCGCACCCTCTCCAAAGAGTCCAAGCTGTATGGTATGAAAGATAGCGGCCCTCACAACCTTCCCAATGCTGCCCCAAGCAAGACTAACTCGCTCATACCTCCCCCACCTCTACCATCAGGTACTGAGAGCTCACATCATTACTTGCATGCCCTTTCGCCTTCTGTCTTGACATACAGTTGAGCGCCACATCTCCATCGTGGCCATAGACATCCTCAATCAACCCACCCAATCAATGTAATGCATGCTTGTGTAGTCGTGTCCAAGGTTTTGATCTGTGAATGTTGAAGACGCTTGTGATTTCTGTGTTGGAATGTTTTAATAATTTTGTTTCAGACACGTAGTGGGTGGATAGATAAAGGGGCTGTTTTATTACACACTGTTGCAAAGTTATTCTCCAGATGAAAGAAAACATAAAGGGTAGAACCAGAAAGTACTGTAAATGAAAGAACAAGATCCTATTTCTTATATTTTTTTCCTTTGGGGTGATAAACGTTTGATAAATCTGTCCCAATATGTGTTTCAGTCCATCACTAGTTAGGAAATGGGTCACAGTAAACACAGCATCCCAATGTTCTAGGCTTATTGTAATGACCAATGTTGGTGTAAGTAGTGAAGCTTTGTGTGACCCTGTCAAACTCAGATCATGTGTCCCCTGCAGCCAAAGGCAAAGGCAGTGGTGGGGTGAAGACAGCCAAGCTGTACGCCTGGGTGGCCCTTCAGACCCTACCAGAGGAGATGGTCATCAGCCCTTGTCTTCTGGACTTCCTGGAGAAAGCCTTGGAGACCATTCCCATCACCACGGTGGAAAGGAACTATACTGGTATGTAGGGTCATTTAATTACAAATCCAGCGCCTGTTGACCTCACCTCTTTGGATTTTATCCCAAAAAATTATCCGTAAATGATTGCCTGTGGGAGAGAGATAGTTAGAATGTGGTTGCTGGGCCTAAGTGACCAACAACGTGCTAGACCATTGCTCAAAGCTGACCCCTTTTTGTCTATGTGTGTCTCTCAGCTCTGAACTCCCAGGAGGACGACATAGGCCAGTTTGAGCCAGTGGAGCCCCTGGAGGAGTCCACCACCTCCCTGGTTTCCTCCACCTCTGCCTACTCCTCCTTCCCTGTGGACGTGGTGGTCTACGTCAGAGTACAGGTAACCTACCTCAAATTGCCCACCTTACCGTGGCTCCCAAAGCTCAGTTCATGTCACTCTGTTCGCCATTGTACAATAAGAGAGTGTTTTAAATTAGTATGTTTTGCTGTCACAATGTCCAGACCCTGAGACACCACACTCAAATTAATGAAGTTTTCTAATTCTATTCTAATCTGACTCCATGTCTCCAGCCCTCTCAGATCCGCTTCAGCTGCTTGCCCATGTCCAGAGTGGAGTGTATGCTGAAACTGCCGTCTCTAGACCTGGTATTCTCCTCTAATCGCGGTGAACTAGAGATCCCATCCAGCACCCAACCTACTGACGGCCCACACCCACCCTCCTCCACCCCCCCGAGCCAACACATCCTCAAACCGCACCCTATCAAAGGAGGTATGGATAGCAACACACCAATGCACCTGTAAAGCAACCTATAGATGTGTGAGTGGCTGCATTTCAGTCTATCTAGTCCATAATAACACCTCTTTGATCTAACCTCCAGGTCCCTCTCCATCTCTGGGTAGCCCTCTGGGCCGGACCCGTCACAGCAGCAGCCAGTCAGACCTCACCACCCCCGCCAGCAACTCCTCAGGGCTCAGCTTCACCGCCTGCATGTCAGACTTCTCCCTCTACGTGTTCCACCCCTACGGTGCAGGGAAACAGAAGTCTGCCGTCACAGGGCTGCCCCCAGGCCCAGGACCTCTAGGTATGGAAAAGTGTGGTGAAAGTTTCTCATCCTGAAAATGTCTCATGTATATTCTAATATTCTATAGCCTATTTTTAGTCCTGTGCATTTTACCAACCATGCTGTACAGCATGCCTTATAGTGATACAGTGTACTTTCACAACAGGGTTGTTCAGTCTTCCATCAGTTCAGTGTGTAGCATTGTAACAGCGCTATGAAGTCTCGTCTCATATCTGTTCTTTCCTTTAAGGTACAGTGGATGAGGAGCCATCCTCTGTGACTGGGAGGAAGGATTCCCTCAGCATCAACCTGGAGTTCGTCAAGGTCAGCCTGTCCAGAATGAGACGCACCGGAGGACCCACCTTCATCGAGAGCTTTGTACCTGGCAAGGGGGGCAAGATGGACACCACCCTTATCAATATCTCAGGTGCCCCATTCGCTCTTGGAACAGGTTTAATGGTTGGACACCGTCTAATCTGAAAGCAGTCTTTGGTCTTACAAATGGGAATGTTATGTATAGTCACCTCCCAAATTATTGGCACCCCTAAAAAAGATGAGCGAAAAAATACTGTATTAAATAGGTTATAGGGGTGTAACGGTTCACCAAACTCACGGTTCGGTCGGTATTGAGTTTTTGGATCCACAGTTCGGTTTTGGTACAGCAGGGAAATTAAATGCCAACAGTTACTGTAGTTCATTTTTGTTTTGGAAAAATATATAAAACTAAACCAAAATATATTAAACTGCAGTGTCTATTAATTGTCCAAACTCGTGGCCTCTTTCCCACTCTATATTGCTGTAGAATTTTCACAAATGCTTTACTCTACGTCATTCCCTAACAGTCTATGAATGTATGAAAACGTGAAAATGACCATATCTGTGCTAGCTTGTCAAAAAAAAAAGAAACGTCATATTCTTCATGGGGGCATATATGAACATATTTTAATAAGATTTCATGTTGCTAAAACGCTGTCAGTTCCACTTTAATTGAGAATGTTTTTGTTGGGAAAGCCTTTCCATCTACCGGAAGACGGTTGTCATTAGCATCATCGCTAACGGCTACATAGTGGCAGACAAACACGCACACAGACAGGGGCATTCCCACTGTTGCCTCATCCCTATATTGTTATTTATTTTGCTCATTTGTACCCCAGTATCTCTATTTGCACATCATCTCTTGCACATCTATCATTCCAGTGTTAATACTAATTGTAATTATTTTGCACTATAGCCTATGTATTGCCTTACCTCCATAACTTGCTACATTTGCACACACTGTATATATATGTATTTCTGTTGTATTTTTGACTTTGTTTTGTTTTACCCCATATGTAACTCTGTGTTGTTGTTTTTATCGCACTGCTTTGCTTTGTCTTGGCCAGGTCGCAGTTGTAAATGAGAACTTGTTCTCAACTGGTTTACCTGGTTAAATAAAGGTGAAATAAAAATAAAAAAAACAGATCACCGACCATTTCGAATCCCACCGTACCTTCTCCGCTATGCAATCTGGTTTCCGAGCTGGTCATGGGTACACCTCAGCCACGCTCAAGGTCCTAAACGATATTATATCCGCGATCGATAAAAGACAGTACTGTGCAGCCTTCTTCATCAACCTGGCCAAGGCTTTCGACTCCGTCAATCACCACATTCTTATTGGCAGACTAAATAGCCTTGGTTTCTCAAATGACTGCCTCGCCTGGTTCACCAACTACTTCTCAGATAGAGTTCAATGTGTCAAATCGGAGGGCCTGTTGTCTGGACCTCTGGCAGTCTCTATGGGGGTGCCACAGGGTTCAATTCTCGGGCCGACTATTCTCTGTGTACATCAATGATGTCGCTCTTGCTGCTGGTGACTCTCAGATCCACCTCTACACAGACGACACCATTTTGTATACATCTGGCCCTTCATTGGACACTGTGTTAACAAACTTCCAAACGAGCTTCAATGCCATACAGCACTCCTTCCGTAGCCTCCAACTCCTCTTAAACGCTAGTAAAACTAAATGCATGCTCTTCAATCGAACGCTGCTTGCACCCGCCCGCCCGACTAGAATCACTACTCTCGGCGGGTCTGACTTAGAATATGTGGACAACTACAAATACCTAGGTGTCTGGTTAGACCGTAAACTCTCCTTCCAGACTCACGTTAAGCATCTCCAATCCAAAGTTACATCTAGAATCGGCTTCCTATTTCGCAACAAAGCCTCCTTCACTCATGCTGCCAAACATGCCCTCGTAAAACTGACTATCCTACCGATCCTTGACTTCGGCGATGTAATTTACTAAATAGCCTCCAACACTCTTCTCAGCAAATTGGATGTAGTCTATCACAGTGCCATCCTTTTTGTCACTAAAGCCCCATATACTACCCACCATTGTGACCTGTACGCTCTTGTTGGCTGGCCCTCACTACATATTCGTCGCCAAACCCACTGGCTCCAGGTCATCTATAAATCACTGCTAGGCAAATCCCCGCCTAATCTTAGCTCATTGGTCACCATAGCAACACCCACCCGTAGTATGTGCTCCAGCAGGTATATCTCACTGGTCATCCCCAAAGCCAACACCTCCTTTGGCCGCCATTCCTTCCAGTTCTCTGCTGCCAATGACTGGAACGAACTGCTAAAATCTCTGAAACTGGAGACTCTTATCTCCCTCACTAACTTTAAGCATCAGTTGTCAGAGCAGCTTACCGATCACTGCACCTGTACACAGCCCATCTGTAATTAGCCCACCCAACTACCTCATCCCCATATTGTTATTTATTTTGCTCATTTGCACCCCAGTATCTCTATTTGCACATCATCTTCTGCACATCTATCATTCCAGTGTTAATACTAAATTGTAATTATTTTTGCACTATGGCCTATTTATTGCCTTACCTCCATAACTTACTACATTTGCACACACTGTATATAGATTTTCTATTGTGTTACTGACTGTACGTTTTTTTTTTATCCCATATGTAACTCTGTTGTTGTTTTTTGCTTTATTTTGGCCAGGTCGCAGTTGTAAATGAGAACTTGTTCTCAACTGGCTTACCTGGTTAAATAAAGGTTAAATAAAAAAATTTAACATGCTGGTAGAAATGAGGTAAAAATGGATTTAAGTTTCCCTGCATTAAAGTCCCCGGCCACTAGGAGCGCTGCCTCTGGATGAGCATTTTCTTGTTTGCTTATGGCTTTATACAGCTCGTTGAGTGCGGTCTTAGTGCCAGCATCAGTTTGTGGTGGTAAATAGACAGCTACGAAAAATATAGATAAACTCTCTTGGTAAATAGTGTGGTCTACAGCTTATCATGAGATACTCTACCTCAGGTGAGCAAAACCTAGAGACTTCCTTAATATTTGATTTCGTGCACCAGCTGTTATTGAAAAATAGACACAGAACCCCACCCCTTGTCTTACCGGAGCCAGCTGTTGTGTCTTGCCGATGCACGGAAAACCAGTCAACTGTATATTATCCATGTCGTCGTTGAGCCACGATTTGTTGAAACATAAGATATTACCGTTTTTAATGTCCCTTTGGTAGTATAGTCTTGAACGGAGTTCATCCAGTTTATTCGCCAATGATTGCACGTTGGCCAATAGGACGGATGGTAGAGGCGGGTTACCCACTCGCCAACGAATTTTCACAAGGCACCCCGACCTGCGTCCCCTGTATCGGCGTCTTCTCTTCATGCGAATGACAGGGATTTGGGCTTGGTCGGGTATCTCGAGTAAATCCTTTGCGTCCGACTCATTAAAGAAAAAATCTTCGTCCAGTTCGAGTTGAGTAATCGCTGTTCTGATATCCAAAAGCTCTTTTCGGTCATAAGAGACTGTGGCAGAAACATTATGTACAAAATAAGTTCCAAACAACGTGAAAAAACACACAAAATAGCACAATTGGTTAAGAGCCCGTGAAACGGCAGCCATCTCCTCCGGCGCCATTCTACTGAGCTTAATATTATTTTATACTAATATAATTTCTTAGAGAAATATATTTTGTTTAAGTAATATATTTGTTTCTCTAATTATTTGCACCCCTGTTTTCAATACTTTGTGCACCCTCCCCATGCGAGGATAAGAGCTCTGAGCTTTTTTCTGTAATGTTTTATGAGATTGGAGAACACATTAGGAGAGATCTTAGTCCATTCCTCTATACATAATCTTTCTAGATCTTTGATATCCTTCCGTCTGCCCTTATGGACTGCCCTCTTCAATTCAAACCACAGGTTTTCAATGGGGTTCAAGTCCGGAGACTGAGATGGCCATTGCAAAATGTTGATTTTGTGGTCAATTTACTGTTTCTTCGTGGATTTTGATGTGTGCTTGGGGTCATTGTCTTGCTGGAAGATCCACTTACAGCCAAGTTTCAGCCTCCTGGCAGAGGCAACCAGGTCTTTAGCTAAAATGTCCTAGTACTTAGTAGAATTTATGATGCCGTTGACCTTAACAAGGGCCCAGTGGAAGCAAAACAGCCCCATAACATCAAATATGTTTTACAGTAGGTATTTTCTGCATATGCATCCTTCTTTCGACGCCAAACCCACTGCTGTTTTGCGTGGACAAAGACCTCTATTTCCGTCTCATCTGACCATAGCACCCGGTTCCAATCCAAGTGCCAATGCCTTTTAGCAAACTCCAGGCATTTCCATTTATTGGTTGCCCTCAATAAATAAATTAATCTGGCAACCCTTCCAAAGAGCCTATTGGCATGAAGGTGGTGTCTAATTGTAGATTTGGAAACTTGGTGACCCCAAGTTCTGTAATTCTCCAACTGTGGCACTTTGATTTTTCTTTGCCTCAAGAACCACTTGCCACTACCAGTCTAGTTTACCACTGTGCCAGTGGTTTTAAAATTCTTAAAGGTGCAATATGCAGAAATCGTGCCGCCATATCCTGGTTGCTAAAATTCTAATAGTTCGCCTAATTTCAGTTTGTGACAAAACAATAAAGTATAGTATAGAGAATCATTGTACCATCTAAACCAGGGTTCTTCAATTCCGGTCCTGGAGGGCCGAAACACCTCTGTTTTTCATCCTCTCCTTCTAATCAGGGGCTAATTCAGACCTGGGACACCAGGTGAGTGCAATTAACTACCAGGTAGAAATAAAAAACAGAAGTGTTTCGGCCCTCCAGGACCGGAATTGAAGAACCCTGATCTAAACCGTTGTGAAATATATTTTCAATAACCAATAATATTGTATTTTCAGCTGTTTGAAGCTGTTGTACATAACCGAAAGTAAAAGACGCAAAAACAAATTTAAGAACAGGAAGATTAGAAATAGCGCACATAGAACAGATCTACCGATTCTTAGACTTGCTTTCAATGAGATGGACAGATCTACAACTCCTATTTCTATGTGAATTTGGACGGGGCGCCCAAAAAGTTACATATTGCAGCTTTAATTATTGCCCACATTTTATTTAGCTGTTTTTTTTTTTTTACCAATTGTGTTACCTCGTTTTTATACCCCAGTGAAACAGCAAGCCATGGAAGGCCACAAAACAGTTCCTTAAACTGAGATTAATTTAAAAAAGTAGAATGTTAATGCAGATTACATTTTGTTTGTTTTTATTTATAAGAATATTACCTTTTTTATTACTTTTTTTATTACTTGTTAAGCACAATCTCTTTCTCTGAGCAAATGTATTAGTATAAAATAGGGCTGTCAAACAGAATTTCCTCAAATTGAGCTGTTATTTAAGATTTGTTATTCAAGTTGCATTACAGGAATATTGATGTATTGATTTTGTCCAAAGTAACAGTAGCAAAATCTGGTAAATTGATAAAGCACACTTTCTTTAACCTCAATGTCAACATGTTTTGACATCGCATTGTTGTTTTTAGTTGTATAGATTATGTATTTTGGATGTTTTCAGTGTAATTTGAACACTTTCAGACTATGCGATTCTTTGAAAAAAAATATGACAACTAATATGACAATTAACTTAAGTTAACTGATTAACTCTGACAGCCCTAGCATAAATATAATTTCCCAATTTTCTTGCATACAATTAGGGCTGGCACAATTATCGTATAATCGTGTAACTGACAATTATGGACAGTAACCGTGAACAAACCAAAATAAAGATTGTCTTTATACATTAATTTTAGGAGAAGGGGGATTCAACTTTATATGTAAATATATATAGTTTACCCAATAGCAGTTTTTCATTTTAATATGAAGTTGGTCAACTTGGTAAACATTTTACGAACAGAATGGCAGGGTCGGCATGAGAAGCTTCATTTCCAAAAGTTCCAAGCAGTTAAAACCATACATTTTTGAGACGGGTGTAACCAAAGCTGTGTTGTATTCATTAGATATGTCGTAGCATTTTTTCAAAGATGCATTACAAGCTTAAAACATTTTAACAAAAATGACAATTATGACAATAACCATGGCCTTATGCATGATAATTAATCCTTACCCAAAATTCCATAATCATCACAGCCCTACATACAATATAGTTTAGTATTTGTATTATTTTGGATGTGGCTGTATGTCTTATTACTGAAGCTGATCCATTTTTCCATGCCAAGACAGTTAAATCCACAGAAACTTGGATTCCTGGCTAACTTTGAGTGTTTTCTCTCTCTCTCTTCTCAGCTGTGTGTGACATTGGCTCGGCCTCCTTCAAGTATGACATGCGGAGGCTAAGTGAGATCCTGGCCTTCCCCAGAGCCTGGTACCGCCGTAGCATCGCCAGACGCCTCTTTCTGGGAGACCAGACCATCAACATGCCAACAGGTAAACACACACCTCCTTGATAGGCCTTTGCACACTTATGGCTCCATTTTCCTCATGCAATAATTGATCAACATTTTTACTCTGTTCCCTTTCAATCTCCAACTCTGCTAATGTCGGTCCCTTTAAAACAGTATGCATTTTTTCCCAAACCTGTGTTTACATTTGAAAATGTGCCCTTTACCCTCGACCTGCTTCTCTCCTCCAGCCTCAGGTCCTGCCACCCCGGACTCTGTAGAGAACATGACCCAGCACCTGTCACCAGAATCCAGCCGTAAAGCCTACTGGAGGACCTGGGATGGTAGCACTGGGCAGTACATGCCCCAGTCCCCCAACGTGTTCTCTGACCACTCCACTGGGAGCAACATGTCCCCCGGGGGCCTGTCCTCCCACCTCAAGTCCCCGGCCCCCGGACGCACCAGAAGCGTCTCTGATTCCTCCGCCCCTAGAAGAGGTACCAGCTCAAAAATTAGTGCTCAACAGCATCGAGGAATGACACTATCTGATTAAAGCGGTGTTAATGCTGGTTATTTTAGCATAGTGTGGAGATTATTTTCACAACCTTCAATTAAAATGCAGTAGGAATGATGAATGAATACTATATCCCTCATTAAGACTTGAGCTAGTTTATACTCTTTGACACTTTTAGATTAGGAATAACTCTCTCTAATTTAGACAAATAGCTATGGGTAGCATGCCGTTACATCATACATTTCCCTTCCATACAGATTCTGTGACCAAGACGTCCACGCCGTCGTTCAATAAAAACGGTAAGGCAGCCGGCCCCCTAGGGACCCCGTGGGAGACACTAGTGGTGTTCGCCATCAACCTGAAACAGCTCAACGTCCAGATGAACATGAGCAACGTCATGGGCAACAACACGTAGGTCTCCCTTTTTCTCCTCCCAGTAAACACACTATACTCTACTCCAGGGCTCTCCAACCCTGTTCCTGGGGAGCTACCGTCCTGTAGGTTTTCGCTCCAACCCCAGTTGTAACTAACCTGATTCAGCTTATTAGCTAGCTAATTCTAACAATCAGGTGTGCTAGATTAGGGTTGGAGTGAAAACCTACAGGACAGTAGCTCTCCAGGAACAGGGTTGGAGAGCCTTGCTCTACACTCTTGGGGCCAGTTTCCAGTACACATATTTAGTCTATTCCTTCTAATACATACCAGCACATTACTTAATGTGTATATCTGCAAGGGTAAAAGTTCTCTGTCACTGCAATGGATTTCCATCATATGGATTCTGGAGAGGCAATATTCCCAAATAAATGTTTTTTTCAAATATTTAATTTTCTCTGTTACGCTGTGTGCACTGAACTGATGTGCATGATTGTTGATATCACTCCGATGTTCAGATGAAGGGAATTAAATCATCTATAATGCACACCACAGCAGCCCTCAACTCAGACACCGGTGTTTATTCTACTGTAACTGCTGGCAAAGTAATTCAAAGCCTATACTTTATCACTCAGGATGTAACTTTCCCGTTCTACTATTTTTGCCATGTAATGTTATTCAAACAAAATCAGACAACCCCATAGTAGAATAGTTTACCTGTTTACCTAGTCTGCTTGTTGTATGTTCTATGTGAGATAAATATTCCTCACGAGGCGCATTCAAGTTGCGAGAGCAATCAATGCACAACAATTCTTAGTGCAATCACGGGAAAACACTTTTGAAAGCAGTTTTGGCATGTGCTAAAAAAAAAAGGGGATCCCAGTTTTACATTGCTATTATTTCTCTACTCTAAATTTTGCGTGTTTGTAATCATTTTACAAATGCAGTTTTACAATCAGAGTTTCAAGCATGGTTTAGGCACAGCTACGCAACAGAGCTCTTAAAAGGGGCAATGTCGTCTTAAAAGGGCAGTGAAATTTAAAAAATAACTTGTTTAAAAAAATTCTAAAGAATAAATAATGGAAAAGTGGTGCGTGCATATGTATTCACCCCCTTTACTATGAAGTCCCTAAATAAGATCTGGTGCAACCAATTACCTTCAGAAGTCACATAATTAGTTAAATAAAATCCACTTGTGTGCAATCTAAGTGTCACATGATCTCAGTGTATATATATACACCTGTTCTGAAAGGCCCCAGAGTCTGCAGCACCACTAAGCAAGGGACACCACCAAGCAAGCGGCACCATGAAGACCAAGGAGCTCTCCAAACAGGTCAGGGACAAAGTTGTGGAGAAGTACAGATCAGGGTTGGGTTATAAAATAATATCAGAAACTTTGAACATCCTACGGAGCAGCATTAAATCCATTATTTAAAAAATGGAAAGAATATTGCACCACAAAAAACCGGCCAAGAGATGGCCGCCCACCAAAACTCATGGACCAGGCAAGGAGGGCATTAATCAGAGAGTCAACAAAGAGACCAAAGGGGGCCAGTATGAAAAATGTATGCACTCACTAATAGTAAGTCGCTCTGGATAAGAGCGTCTGCTAAATGACTAAAATGTCAATTGGATCACTAAAACTTTTATAGTCCCATGTAGCTCAGTTGGTAGAGCATGGCGTTTGCAACGCCTGGGTTGTGGGTTCATTTCCCACGGGGGACCAGTATGTATGGACCAAATGTATGCACTCACTAACTGTAAGTCGCTCTGGATAAGAGCGTCTGCTAAATGACTAAAATGTAATTAACCCTGAAGGAGCTGCAAAGCTCCACAGCGGAGATTGGAGTATCTGTCCATAGGACCACTTTAAGCCGTACACTCCACAGAGCTGGGCTTTACGGTAGAGTGGCCTGAAAAAAGCCATTGCTTAAAGAAAAAAATAAGCGAACACGTTTGGTGTTCGCCAAAAAGGCAAGTGGGAGACTCCCCAAACATATGGAAGAAGGTACTCTGGTCAGATGAGACTAAAATTGAGCTTTTTGGCCATCAAGGAAAACGCTATGTCTGGCGCAAACACAACACCTTCTATCACCCTGAGAACACCATCCCCACAGTGAAGCGTGGTGGTGGCAGCATCATGCTGTGGGGATGTTTTTCATCGGCAGGGACTGGGAAACTGGTCAGAATTGAAGGAATGATGGATGGCGCTAAATACAGGGAAATTCTTGAGGGAAACCTGTTTCAGTCTTCCAGAGATTTGAGACTGGGACGGATGTTCACCTTCCAGCAGGACAATGACCCTAAGCATACTGCTAAAGCAACACTCGAGTGGTTTAAAGGGAAACATTTAAATGTCTTGGAATGGCCTAGTAAAAGCCAAGACCTCAATCCAATTGAGAATCTGTGGTATGACTTAAAGATTGCTGTACACCAGCGGAACCCATCCAACTTGAAGGAGCTGGAGCAGTTTTGCCTTGAAGAATGTGCAAAAATCCCAGTTGCTAGACGTGCCAAGCTTATAGAGACGTACCCCAAGAGACTTGCAGCTGTAGTTGCTGCAAAAGGTAGCTCTACAAAGTATTGACTTTGGGGGGGGTGAATAGTTATGCACGCTCAAGTTTTCAGTTTTTTTGTCTTATTTCTTGTTTGTTTCACAATGAAAAATATTTAGCATCTTCAAAGTGGTAGGCATGTTGCGTAAATCAAATGATACAAATCCCCAAAAAATCTATTTTAATTCCAGGTTGAAAGGCAATAAAATACGAAAAATGCCAAGGGGGGTGAATACTTTCGGAAGCCACTGTATAGACCATGCATAAGCTATATGCATGGTCCAATATGTTAAGATAATTGTAACATAATTTTTACCAATATGTTATTGGGCCTGTTTCTGGAGGTGTAAATACTTTTTTTTTTTGTTGTCAGCATCAGTTTAATTTAATTACTTTTGGAGTAGAATATCCTTTTAAAAAGTCACCAGAACTGAGCTTCTCAGTCCTTTTAAATAAATATTATCCAGGGGAGGACCCCTGAATCCCTAAGCAAGGGAACTGGAATTGGTCAGTTTATACATGTACAAAATGATCATCTTTCCTTTAAAACCTCTTAGATGTAAAGACCCCTGTTTAGAGGACCTGCGTGGTTCTGGTACCGGTTCCGACCGACATTTTCACTTATAAATCTGTGGACACCGTCGATCAAAATGGCTTGCATTGAGCGATAGCCCATGTTCCCATGGACGTAGGATGTGAAATCTGAAACCACTTGAAGCTGGGAGGTAACTCCTACCATTTCATTCGCTCTTCTGACTGTCCATCAACTCCTGGCTGAACCCTATGTCACAGCCACTGACAAAGCACATGCCTGCAATCTTTACATCCTACCGCAGCAGGAGCAAGTGGTAGCACATTCAGAGATTGATTTATAGGCGTTAATCTAAAATAATTCATAGATTTTAAACAAAAAGCACTTTGTTTGTCATTGACAGACAAGATTAATATGACATTTTAGTCATTTAGCAGACGCTCTTATCCAGAGCAACTTAGTGTGTGCATACATTTTTTCAATATGAGATGACAATGGGGTCAGACGTTTTGATCAAGAGAGACCTTTAGAAAATATGCACATTTTCTCTAACACTAAAAATACAAATATGTATTTTACAGTTATAAGGAAGGTGAAATATTATAGTTTTATAATTTGATTATACTATATTTAGAAAGTATATAAGTCATTTCAAACCTTATTCATACAATACAGTTTTGTTGAATTGTAAATACATATAAAATATTTCATATTTTTATCATATTTGTACTGTGTACTTGAGCTTGTGTCCTCAAGTGACTACATCTCAGCAATTTACAGTACATTCGGAAAGTATTCAGACCCCTTGACTTTTTCCACATTTTGTTATGTTACAGCCTTATTCTAAAATGCATTAAATTGTTTTTTCCCCTCATCAATCTACACACAATACCCCATAATGACAAAGCAAAAACAGGTTTTCAGAAATGTTTGCTAATGTATTATAAAATAAAAACTGAAATATTACATTTACATAAGTATTCAGACCCTTTACTCAGTACTTTGTTGAATCACCTTTGTCAGCGATTACAGCCTCGAGCCTTCTTGGGTATAACGCTACTAGCTTGGCACACCTGTATTTGGGGAGTTTCTCCCATTCTTCTCTGCAGATCCACTCAAGCTCTGTCAGGTTGGATGGGGAGCGTTGCTGCACAGCTATTTTCAGGTCTTTCCAGACATGTTCGATTTGGTTCAAGTCCGGGCTCTGGCTGGGCCACTCAAGGACATTCAGAGACTTGTCCCAAAGCCACTCCTGCGTTGTCTTGGCTGTGTGCTTAGGGTCGTTGTCCTGTTGGAACGTGAATTTATGCTCCAGTCTGAGGTCCTGAGCACTCTGGAGCATGTTTTCATCAAGGATCTCTCTGTACTTTGCTCCTTTACGCTTTCCCTCGATCCTGACTTGTCTCCCTGTCCCTGCCGCTGAAAAACATCCCCACAGCATGATGCTGCCACCACCATGCTTCGCCGTAGGGATGGTGCCAGGTTTCCTCCAGACGTGACGCTTGGCATTCAGGCCGAAGAGTTCAATCTTGGTTTCATCAGACCAGAGAATCTTGTTTCTTATGGTCTGAGAGTCTTTAGGTGCCTTTTGGCAAACTCCAAGCGGGCTGTCATGTGCCTTTTACTGAGGAGTGGCTTCCGTCTGGCCACTCTACCATAAAGGCCTGATTGGTGGAGTGCTGCAGAGATGGTTGTCCTTCTGGAAGGTTATCCCGTCTCCACAGAGGAACTCTGAAGCTCTGTCAGAATGACCATCGGGTTCTTGGTCACCTCCCCCGATTGCTCAGTTTGGCCGGACAGCCAGCTCTAGGAAGAGTCTTGGTGGTTCCAAACTTCTTTCATTTAAGAATGATGGAGGCCACTGTGTTCTTGGGGACCTTCAATGCTGCAGAAATTTTTTGGTACCCTTACCCCAGATCTGTGCCTCAACACAACCCTGTCTCGGAGTTCTACGGACAATTCCTTTGACCTCATGGCTTGGTTTTTGCTCTGACATGCACTTTCAACTGTGGGACCTTATATAGACAGGTGTGTGCCTTTCCAAATAATTTACAATAATTTGAACTTACCACAGGTGGACTCCAAACAAGTTGTAGAAACATCTCAAGGATTATCAATGGAAACAGGATGCACCTGAGCGCAATTTCGAGTCTCATAGCAAAGGGTCTGAATAGGTTTTTCTGTTTTTTATTTCTAATAAATTAGTAGATTGCTAAGATTTTATTTAATCCATTTTAGAATAAAGCTGTAACGTAACAAAATGTGGAAAAAGTCAAGGGGTCTTAATACTTTCCGAATGCGCTTTATAACTATTTTTACCAGAAAGGTGAGATTTTAACCTTTCTTGGAGTGTGCAGCATTACTAATTATTGTTTATGGCCCCCTCATGATAAATAATTACTTTGGGGGATTACATTTTTGATTTACACATAGTTACATTTAACTGGTTTAAGTCACGATGGCCATGACTTTGTTACATGAAAGGGGAGGTTAACTTGGCCCCAGACAATCGATCTGAGATCGACTTTAATGGGATTTATTTTTGCTTTAACCCCTGTATCTGAAAACCTATTAAAAAACGGAACAATTCTACAGTCGTGGTCAAAAGTTTTGAGAATGATACAAGTATTGGTCTTCACAAAGTTCGCTGCTTCAGTGTTATGAGATATTTTTGTCAGATGTTACTATGGTATGCTGAAGTATAATTACAAGCATTCCATAAGTGTCTTAGGCTTTTATTGACATTACATTAAGTTTATGCAGAGTCAATATTTGCAGTGTTGACCCTTCTTTTTCAAGACCTCTGTAATCCGCCCTGGCATGCTGTCAATTAACGTCTGGGCCACATCCTGACTGATGGCAGCCCATTCTTGCATAATCAATGCTTGGAGTTTGTCAGAATTTGTGGGTTTTTGTTTGTCCACCCGTCTCTTGAGGATCGAACACAAGTTCTCAATGGGATTAAGGTCTGGGGAGTTTCCTGGCCATGGACCCAAAATGTCGATGTTTTGTTCCCTGAGCCACTTAGTTATCACTTTTGCCTTATGGCAAGGTGCTCCATCATGCTCGAAAATACATTTGTCATCACCAAACTGTTCTTGGATGGTTGGGAGAAGTTGCTCTCGGAGGATGTGTTGGTACTATTCTTTATTCATGGCTGTGTTCTTAGGCAAAAATGTGAGTGAGCGCACTCCCTTGGCTGAGAAGAAACCCCACACATGAATGGTCTCGGGATGCTTTACTGTTGGCATGACACAGGACTGATGGTAGAGCTCACCTTGTCTTCTCCGGACAAGGTGTTTTCCGGATGCCCCAAACAATCGGAAAGGGGATTAATTTGAGAAAATGACTTTACCCCAGTCCTCAGCACTCCAGTCCCTGTACCTTTTGCAGAATATCAGTCTGTCCCTGATGTTTTTCCTGGAGAGAAGTGGCTTCTTTGCTGCCCTTCTTGACACCAGGCCATCCTCCAAAAGTCTTCGCCTCACTGTGTGTGCAGATGCACTCACACCTGCCTGCTGCCATTCCTGAGCAAGCTCTGCACTGGTGGTGTCCCGCAGCTGAATCAACTTTAGGAGACGGTCCTGGCGCTTGCTGGACTTTCTTGGGCGCCCTGACGCCTTCTTCATAACAATTGAACCTCTCTCCTTGAAGTTCTTGATGATCTGATAAGTGGTTGATTTAGGTGCAATCTTACTAGCAGCAATGTCCTTGCCTGTGAAGCCCTTTTTATACAAAGCAATGATGACGGCACGTGTTTCCTTGCAGGTAACCATGGTTAACAGAGGAAGAACAATGATTTCAAGCACCACCTTCCTTTTAAAGCTTCCAGTCTGTTATTCTAACTCAATCAGCATGACAGAGTGATCTCCAGCCTTGTCCTCGTCAACACTCTCACCTGTGTTAACGAGAGAATCACTGACATGATGTTAGCTGGTCCTTTTGTGGCAGGGCTGAAATCCAGTGGAAATGTTTTTTTGGGATTAAGTTCATTTTCATGGCAAAGAGGGACTTTGCAATGAATTGCAATTCATCTGATCACTCTTCATGACATTCTGGAGTATATGCAAATTGCCATCATCAAAACTGATGCAGCAGACTTTGTGAAAATTAGTATTTGTGTCATTATCAAAACTTTTGACCACGACTGTACATATAACCCTTAACAAAAGCAATATTCCAAACATTGAAATATTGCTGTTGACACAAACGATGCCTCCTAGAAAGCAGATGTTAATTATTCATGAGGAGGTGGGTGGAACTGTTTCCCTTTGCTCTTGTTTACCTCTAGTTGGACCACCAGTGGGCTGAAGAGTCAGGGTCGTTTGTCAGTGGGTAGTAACCGAGACCGAGAGATCAGCATGTCCGTGGGCCTGGGTCGCTCCAAACTGGACTCTAAAGGTGGCGTGGTGGGGGGCAACATAGATGTCAACACCCTGGAGATGGTCTGTAAGTACAGGGACGGGGAATAAGGTATTAAGCCACTGGCCTGTACTGTTTACTTTTTGTGCAATTCCAAATAGATTGTGCTCTAGCCTCGGGTCTTGGCATTTAAATGATGAACAGAACTCTAAGTTAAACATCCCTGTCAAATGAGTAGAACTTGAGATCTCTCTGCCGCACCTAACAACACATATTTGTTTGTTGAAGCACACATCTCGGAGCACCCCAACCAGCAGCCCAGCCATAAGATCCAGATCACCATGGGCTCCACGGAGGCCCGTGTGGACTACATGGGCTCAAGCATCCTCATGGGCATCTTCAGCAACGCCGACCTGCAGCTCCAGGATGAGTGGAAGGTTAACCTGTGCACTGTGGAGACCAGCCTATCAGAGAAAAGGTAAATAAACTAGCCTAGCCTACTAGAGAAAATGTATAGCCAAAACCCCTGTGGCTACATTCTTGTCTGTTCTTATTTTCTGACCATTTCTGCTCTTCTCTTTCTCACTCACTCTCTCCCTCCTCTTCTCTTTCTCATCTCTCTCCCTTCCTCCTCTCTTTCACCTCTCCTTTTACCTATCCTTCCCTCACTCCAGTGAGATCTTTGTCCACGGGGACTTGCAGTGGGATATCTTCCAGGTGATCATCTCGCGCTCCACTACCCCCGACCTCATTAAGATCGGGATGAAGCTGCAGGAATTTTTCACCCAGCAATTTGACACCAGCAAACGAGCGTTGTCCACATGGGGTCCAGTCCCCTACCTGCCCCCGAAGGCGCCGGTCATCAACATCGAGAAAGGCGCTGCAGAGCTTTGTAAGTATCCATTATTACGGAGTTCCTGGGTTCAAGTAAAATGGACTGGTTTCGATCGGAATGCTCTTTCCCCTGCTCCTCCCCTTTCCTCTGTCTCTTTTTCGTCCCTCTCCTTCTATCGTCATTGCTCCTTCTCACTCTCGTCATTGCTCTCTTTCCCAGACATGGATGCAGCCCACCATCGTCACTGGCCTGGGGTTCTGAAGGTGATCGCCGGATGCCACATCTCCCTCTTCCAGATGCCACTCCCAGAGGACGCCGTGCAACTGGGTGGCTCCATGAGTCTCCATGGCAACCACATGACCCTGGCCTGCTTCCACGGGCCCAACTTCCGCTCCAAGTCCTGGGCCTTATTCCACCTGGAGGAGCCCAATATAGCCTTTTGGACTGAGGCTCAGAAGATATTGGAGGATGGTAAGGCTTTCAAGGGACAGAGAGGGGGGTGGGGGGGTGGGCAAAAGCAAGTCCCCAAAATACCTCTAAGCTCAACCTATTTTTTTTATCCAATCAGGCTCCACTGATGACTCCACCTATATCGTGCAGACGTTGGATTTTCATCTGGGTCACAACACCATGGTAACCAAACCCTGCGGAGCACTAGAGAGCCCCATGGCCACCATCACCAAAATCACCCGTCGCCGGCACGAAAACCCCCCACACGGAGTAGCCACGGTCAAAGAGTGGTTCAACTATGTGACTGCCATGAGGAATGAGGGTAAAGGCTACTAAATTTTACCAATGTCATATACAAGGTCTACTGTTTCCCTTGACCCAATATATTCAAGACGCCTGCCTCATTCTAATGTATCCTGTTCCCCAGAGCTGAACCTCTTGCGGAACGTGGACGCCAACAACCCAGAGAGTGGGGCTGCCGCCAAGAGTTCCAGCCTGCTAAGCAGCTTCCGCGGCTCGTCCAGCTACAACCATGAGACAGAGACCATCTTTGCCCTACCCAGGATGCAGCTGGACTTCAAGTCCATCCACGTTCAGGATCCAGACGAACCCTCCTTGACTGGTAGGCTCAGTTGGTATTCGGTCCACCAGTATGAACAGACCACAATTAGTAATGGTACAGTGGGGGAAAAAAGTATTTAGTCAGCCACCAATTGTGCAAGTTCTCCCACTTAAAAAGATGAGAGAGGCCTGTAATTTTCATCATAGGTACACGTCAACTATGACAGACAAAATGAGGATTTTTAATGAATTTATTTGCAAATTATGGTGGAAAATAAGTATTTGGTCAATAACAAAAGTTTCTCAATACTTTGTTATATACCCTTTGTTGGCAATGACACAGGTCAAACATTTTCTGTAAGTCTTCACAAGGTTTTCACACACTGTTGCTGGTATTTTGGCCCATTCCTCCATGCAGATCTACTCTAGAGCAGTGATGTTTTGGGGCTGTCGCTGGGCAACACGGACATTCAACTCCCTCCAAAGATTTTCTATGGGGTTGAGATCTGGAGACTGGCTAGGCCACTCCAGGACCTTGAAATGCTTCTTACAAAGCCACTCCTTCGTTGCCCGGGCGGTGTGTTTGGGATCATTGTCATGCTGAAAGACCCAGCCACGTTTCATCTTCAATGCCCTTGCTGATGGAAGGAGGTTTTCACTCAAAATCTCACGATACATGGCCCCATTCATTCTTTCCTTTAAACGGATCAGTCGTCCTGGTCCCTTTGCAGAAAAACAGCCCCAAAGCATGATGTTTCCACCCCATGCTTCACAGTAGGTATGGTGTTCTTTGGATGCAACTCAGCATTCTTTGTCCTCCAAACACGACGAGTTGAGTTTTTACCAAAAAGTTATATTTTGGTTTCATCTGACCATATGACATTATCCCAATCCTCTTCTGGATCATCCAAATGCACTCTAGAAAACTTCAGACGGGCCTGGACATGTACTGGCTTAAGCAGGGGGACACGTCTGGCACTGCAGGATTTGAGTCCCTGGCGGCGTAGTGTGTTACTGATGGTAGGCTTTGTTACTTTGGTCCCAGCTCTCTGCAGGTCATTCACTAGGTCCCCCCATGTGGTTCTGGGATTTTTGCTCACCGTTCTTGTGATCATTTTGACCCCACGGGGTGAGATCTTGCGTGGACCCCCAGATCGAGGGAGATTATCAGTGGTCTTGTATGTCTTCCATTTCCTAATAATTGCTCCCACAGTTGATTTCTTCAAACCAAGCTGCTTACCTATTGCAGATTCAGTCTTCCCAGCCTGGTGCAGGTCTACAATTTTGTTTCTGGTGTCCTTTGACAGCTCTTTGGTCTTGGCAATATTGGAGTTTGGAGTGTGACTGTTTGAGGTTGTGGACAGGTGTCTTTTATACTGATAACAAGTTCAAACAGGTCCCATTAATACAGGTAACGAGTGGAGGACAGAGGAGCCTCTTAAAGAAGAAGTTACAGGTCTGTGAGAGCCAGAAACCTTGCTTGTTTGTAGGTAACCAAATACTTATTTTCCACCATAATTTGCAAATAAATTCATTAAAAATCCTACAATGTGATTTTCTGGATTTTTTTTTCTCAATTTGTCTGTCATAGTTGACGTGTACCTATGATGAAAATTACAGGCCTCTCTCATCTTTTTAAGTGGGAGAACTTGCACAATTGGTGGCTGACAAAATACTTTTTTCCCCCACTGTATATATTTAGGGGCAACGTTGTTGTTGAAGTCCACTTCCATTGTCCTCCAAGATTTGTTCAATATTTTTGTCATTTTCAGTTTTCTCCCATTTAATATATCTTTGTTGGAATGACACTATTGTTTCCCCTCTGTTTCAGACTCCAACAGTAAGCCCAAGGTGGAGTGCAGCGTGGTGACTGAGTTCACCGACCACATATGTGTCACCATGGACGCCGAGCTCATCATGTTTCTGCACGACCTGGTCTCTGCCTACCTGAAGGAAAAAGAGAAGGGTGAGAGCACCTGAAATGTAAACAGCAGCAGCACATTATGTGTAGCAAACCAGAACAATTAACTGTACTTTACATGATAACTTTATAAATACTGAACTAAAATATAAACGCAACATGCAAGAATTTCAAAGATTTTACTGAGTTACAGTTTATATAAGGAAATCAGTCAATTGAAATACATTAATTAGGCCCTAATCTATGGACTTCACATGACTGGGAATACAGATATGCATCTGTTGGTCAAAGATACCTTAAAATAAAAGTAGGGGCGTGGATCAGAAAACTAGTCAGTATCTGGTGTGACCACCATTAGCCTCATGCAGCACGACACATCTCCTTCGCATAGAGTTGATCAGGCTGTTGACTGTGGCCTGTGGAATGTTGTCCCACTCCTCTTCAATGGCTGTGTGAAGTTGCTGGATGTTGGCGGGAACTGGAACGCTGTCGTACACGTCGATCCAGAGGATCCCAAACATGCTCAATGGGTGACATGTCTGGTGAGTATATAGGCCATGGAAGGACTGGGACATTTTCACAATTCCAGGAATTGTGTACAGATCCTTGCAACATGGGGCCGTGCATTATCATGCTGAAACATGAGGTGATGGAAGCGGATGAATGGCACGACAATGGGCCTCAGGATCTCATCACAGTATCTCTGTGTTTTCAAATTGCCATATATAAAATGCAATTGTATTCGTTGTCCGTAGCTTATACATGCCCATACCATAACCCCACCGCCACCATGGGACACTCTGTTCACAACGTTGACGTCAGCAAACTGCTCGGCCACACGACGCCATACACGTGGTCTGCGGTTGTGATGCCGGTTGGATGTACTGACAAATTCTCTAAAACAAGGTAGAAAAATTAACATTCAATTCTCTGGCAGGTGGATGGATTATCTTGGCAAAGAAGAAATTCTCACTAACAGGGATGTAAACTAATTTGTGCACAAAATTTGAGATAAATAATATTTTTGTGCATATGGAACATTTCTGGGATCTTTTATTTCAGCTCATGAAACATGGGACCAACACTTTACATGTTGCGTTAAAATGTTTGTTCAGTGTAGATATGTACTTTCACTGATAACTTTATATAGAAAAAAATAGCAATGTATGTACAACTAAAATATAATTAAAGCTGAATTAAAGGTGCTCTTTGTTTTAGGAACTAATAGTCATAGAAGAACAAGGAGAACCAAGGCACTCTTTATAGTTTTACACAAACTCTCTCTCTCTCTCTCTCTCTCTCTCTCTCTCTCTCTCTCCCCCCGGTCTGCAGCCCTTTTCAACCCCCGGATCTTTGCCACTCGGCCAGGCCAGAAGAGCCCGACGGCCCTGCATGATGAGAACTCCACAGACAAGGACAAGGAGGAAGGCATCAACTACACCACAGTAGACTGGAGAGAATTCATGTGCAACACCTGGCACCTGGAGCCCACGCTCAGGTAAACCAGTCCCAAGCCCTCAGACCCTTATAAGAATAATATATGCCACTGTGCAGACACTTTTATCCAAACTAACAATACAGTATATTTGTAGTATGTGTATGCGATCCCTGTGTTTTGTGACTCCTTAACCCCTCACCTGTGCATTTCAACTACTCCATAAGCTCACTTTTAGGCCTATACCCTAAACGTAAACCGGTTTGTCCATACATCTGAGGTTTCTTGACTCAGTCTTAATTATCACTTTCCATAGGCTCATCTCCTGGACGGGACGGAAGATCGATCCTGTCGGCGTGGACTACATTCTGCAGAAGCTAGGCTTCCACCACGCAAGGACTACAATTCCCAAATGGCTCCAGAGGGGGGTGATGGACCCCCTGGACAAGGTCCTCTCTGTCCTCATCAAGAAACTGGGCACGGCCCTGCAGGACGAGAAGGAGAAGAAGGAGAAGAAGGAGAAGATGGGACGAGACAAAGAAGAGCACTAACTCCAACACCCATATGTTCTAACACGACACTTTAAAAGCTGGAGGTCAGACAGTAAATCCTCAACGAACAAAACACTGGATAACTGGAAACACAGGATATTTCCTTGACTACTGTGCATTTGTCATAGGCACATTTACCGCTAAGCCGTGTTAATTTAAGCATAGATGTTTACTGTAGTGCATGCCACTATGGGTTTTGACTGAAAGTTTTGCACTGTTTATGTATATTTTGAACAAAGTAGTAAGTGAAGTCTTATTTGGCTGCTTAAAATTATAACCCTGAAAATATCCAACGTGGATTATATGCTATACATGCTTTGTATGGTGTTATCAGAACAAATTGAAGTCATCATTTATTATCCTTCTTTTGAGGTTCATTAACTTTTTCTGAGGGGAGGGTACTTCAAAATCATTGCCTGTGCTTTGTTTCCAATGGAACAAACATATGGTAAAGTTGGAAAGAGGAATTTCATCAGTTCTTCTAAACGTTTTTTTGGAGAAGATGGTTCCTATTAACAAAAAAGCATTGGATGGTTCAGATCCAAATATAAAACATGTTATAAGATGTATTGTAATGATAAACAATGGTTTATATTTTTAAATCTTAATTTAATGGGTATCTGAAATGTATAGTCTATAACCCATGTGAGCTGGGTGTGTCAAGCCTGTTTTTTTTTTATATGTGCAATAGACCAGTGTATATAAAATAACTGTGAATTTCTTAAATGTGTTGATTTCTTAACATAATAAAATCATTGCCATCCAATTTTACACTAACTTCATTGTCTTATATAGCCTACTGACAGAAGTTGTGATGCTCTCTAAAAATGCTTTACCTTGGTTTCTGAGCTCATTCCACACTAAGTATTTAAACTTTTGAAAAATAATCCAGTGGCTTTGATCCAGATCTTTGTATCAGCATTACTAATTTCACTACCTCAATCTTAGCTCCTGTGGCACTCACATCCCCTCATTGTGAGGCAAGTTCCCATTTGTTTAATGCTGTGCATGTTTTGCATTTTTGATGGTGCGTTGGTGAGGAAGGAGCAGACTGTGGCAGAAGAAAGAGATGGAAAAGGTGGACTTGCTTTGTGATGTCGACTGATATTGCTGCACAGTATTACCTGGGCCTCCAATAACTGTGTGTGTGTGTGTGCGAGAGTGAGAGAGAGAAAAAAGTTATACAATACTCAAGACCTCTTGTGGGTTCTGTTCAGACTATCCTGCAGATATTTTGCTACAGTCATGCAATCTGTGTAGTGAATAGTGGAACCATCAGTACAAAAGGGAAAATCCGATTCCAGGCAAATAGTGAAGCAAATATTTGTGGCCAGCAGATGGAGTCGAAATTCAGCTGTTTGAGTGGAACGCATCCTTTGCTCAAGGAGGATAACACCAAATCAAGCCACACCTTAACCCCCTATGGTACTCTGACGCCAATACATGAACAGAGACATGACTTAGGTAGGGAAATTGGGAACCTGTCTAAATAAGTAAAGCTAGTGATATTTAACAACTACGAAGGGACTCAATCCCTCAATCTTCTGATGCAGAATCAGACATCTTATCAATTAGGCCATGCGGTCTGTTAAAGGAAAATTCCACCCCAAAACTATATTTTGGTATTTGTTTCATTAGTCCATTGTTGACATAGTCCCAAACTGTTTTCAAGATATGTAACTTTCAGAAATCATTCGGGGCTAATTTCTGTATTTCTGTATTTTGAAAGTGACATATCTTGAAAACTTGATGGCTGACAAGAAGGGAAATTGACTAAATGAGGACAGCTAGTTAAATTAAACAACCACAAAGGGACTCGAAACCTAAATCTTTTGATTCAAAGTCAGACACCTTATCCTACACGGTCTGTTCAGATACATGCTATATCTTTTGTAGAGAATTTTTCTAACTAAGTAACACCAGTAGATCTATGGTCCACAAAGGGACTCAATCCATCAATCTTCTGATCGTGAATTATATGCCTTATCCATTAGGCCACGTAGTCTGTGTTTTTTGAGCGTACCTAACAATATTCTAAATTTCTTTCCCAGCAACAAGAGATGTCTTAGGTCCGGAAATTGGTATCCTGTCTAAGAAAGGAAAGCTAGTGAAATTAAACAGCCACGAAGGGACTCAAACCCTCTACCTAATGCTTTGAAATAAGACACCTTATACATTAGGCCACGCAGTCTCTGATTATTCAACCTACATAACAATATACTTCCTTTTGCTGGTAACAAGATACATGGTTTATGTAGGGAAAGTGTCTAAATATGGAAAACTAGTGATATTTAACAACTACTAAGAGACATTATCACTCAATCTTCTGATGCAGAATCAGATGCCTTATCGATTAGGGCACGCAAACTGAATAACAAACCTACATACCAATATCCTACCTTTTCCCAGCAGCAAGAGACATGTCTTATGTAGGGAAATTGGGAACTTATCTAAATGAGGAAAGCTAGTGATTTTTAACAACTACAAAGAGACTCTATCGCTCAATCGTCTGATGCAGAATCAGATGTCTTATACATTAGGCCACGCAGTCTGGGATTATTAAAATGTAGTAACGATCTCCTACCTTTTCCAGGCAACAAGAAACATGTCTTATTTAGGGAAATTGTCTAAATAAGGAGAGCTAGTGAAATTACACGGCCACGAAGGGACTGGAATACTCAATAATATGATTCAACGACAGACCCCTTATTCATTACGCTGCGCCGTCTACTCTTAAGTACCATGTATGACATTGTACAACCTTTTCTTTGCAAAAAAGGAAAGGGCTTATGTAGGGGTTTTGGAAACCTGTCTAAATAAGTACATATCAAGACCAGGAAGGGACTTGAAATCTCAATCTTCTGTTCTGGAATCAGACACCTTATCCATTAGGCCAAACAGCCTTTGAATGTCCAAACGACACAACAATGTCCTACCTTTTTACTGCAACAACAGACATCTCTTATGTAGGGAAATTGGGAACATGTCTGAATGACGAAAGCTAGTTATATTTAACAACTACGAAGGGACATTATCCCTCGATCTTATGATTTGAAGTCAGACGCCTTATCCATTACACCATGCAGTCTGTGATGAATAAAACTCCATACCTATGCCCTACCTTTTCCGAGCAACAAGAGACGTCTTACGTAGGGAAATTGGGAACCTACCTAAATGAAGAAAGCTAGTGATACTTAACAACTACGAAGGGACTCTTTCCCTCAATCTTCTGATGCAGAATAAGACGTAATATCCCTCAGGCCACGCAGTCTGTGATTATTAAACCTACATTAATATGTCCTACCTTTTCCATGCAACAACAGATATGTCTTATGTAGGGAAAGGAGAACCTGTCTAATTGAATAAATTACAAGACCACGAAGGGACTAAGTCAGAGCCCTTATCCATGCCAACTACTCCTATGTATCATATATGACATTGTAGTCATTTACATTTTGCATACTGGCCCCCCGTGGGAATCGAACCTACAACCCTGGCATTGCAAGCGCCGTGCTCTACCAACTGAGCTACAGGAGGCCCTACAACCTTGTACAACCTTTTCCTTGCAAAACAGGACAGTTTTTATGTAGGGGTTTTGTAAACCTGTCTAAATAAGTATATATAAAGACCATGTGAAGGAAAGTTTATGTTTGTGTGTATCAGATCGTACACAGATTGTATGTTGAGCATAAATACTGCTTTTCTAATAACCAACTCGGTTGGGTTCATGCAAGTGACTGATTGATTGTGCAAGGGAGGAATACTCACTATCGCTGTATAAGCAATTAGGCAGTACGCCCAGAACATTGTTCTGGGATTCAAGAGGAGTATTTCAGTTTCAAGGTCTCAGCTTTGAGAGAAGAAGCCTTGTGAGGTATCGGTCAGTTACATGCAGGGGTCAGTCACATGCAGGAACCAACGTTAATAATGAATAAAGAATAATTTAAATCATGCTTACATGACTTGTTTGTGTAGCAGTTTATAAGTACTGAAAGGGAATGGCCTTTTCAGAGTTTTCATCAAGCTTGGATTGAGTTTGTGAACGTCTCCGGCCGTGATAATAAAGATTGATTCATTTACATTGAGTTTAGTCTTTAGTGGTGAATTTCCAAGACAACTACAAAGGGACTTGAACCCTCAATCTTCTGAGCTGGACTCAGACACATTATACATTAGGCCACACAGCCTTCAATTTAAAAAAAAATACATAACAATGTCTTACCTTTTCCAAGCAACAAGAGATGTCTTATTTAGGGAAATTGGGAACATGTCCAAATAAGGCAAACAAGTTAAATTAAACCACCACGAAGAGGTTCGAACGCTCAATCTTCTAATTCAAAGTCAGACACCTTATCCATTAGGTCACAAGGTCTACAGCTATAATGACAATGTACAACCTTTTCTTTTTAAAAAAGGACAGGCTTTATGTAGGGATTTTGGAAACACGTCTAAGTTAGTATGAAGAGACTATCACTAAATTGCCTGATGCAGAATGACGCCTTATCCAGTAGGACACGAGGTCAGTGATTATTAAACCTACATAACAATGTCCTACCTTTTCCAAGAAACAAGAGACATGTCTTAATTAGGGAAAATGTCCAATTAGGGCAAACTAGTGAAATTAAACAACCACTAATGGACTCGAACCCTCAATTTTCCAAGTTGAAGTCACACACCTTATCAATTAGGCCATGCAGTATGTGTTAATTGAACCTAAATAACATTTTCCTACCTTTTTCAAGCAAAAAGACACGTCTTATTTACTGAAATTGGGAAGATGTCCAAAAAAGCAGAACAAGTGAAATTAAACAACCACAAAGGGACTCGAACCCTCAATCTTTTTGTTCAAGTCAGACACCTCATCCATTAGGCCATGCGGTCTTCTCCTGTGTCTCCTATATGACAATGTAAAAACTTTTCTTTGCAAGAAAGGACAGGTTTTATGTAGGGATTTTAGAAACCTGTCTGAACAAGTATATATAAAAACCTGAAAGGGACTTGAACCCTCAATCTTCAGATCTGGAATCAGACACCTTATCCATTAGGCTACACAGCCTCTGATTGTCAAAAAAATAATAATAACAATGTAGGTGTAATGATGTCATGTCATAGTATTGTGTGGACCAGGGGAGAGTTAGTGGATAAGTGGTTTGGTGCCACAGAGTCTGAATTCCTTATGTCAAAGGAGATTACTGATGTTGATCTTAGCATAATTGATGGACTGGATATAGTGACAGGGGTAAAGGGTAATAACATCAAAGAAAGGGAGTGCCCATGGAGGTTTACCAGATGGTCGTGAAGAGACTTCTAACAGAGTGTATATATAGAGAGAGTGGATCTTTGTTCTGGAGGTAGGAAGATGGCAGAGGCAGGGCTATGTCTGCTATAACTAACCATGGTACCATATTAAATATCTTATATGAACTCCTCATCAAAAGTGTCTAAGTACATCCTTACATTCGTAATCACTTGATACCCTAGAAACTCATCATAACAGATTGGCATCTAAACGAACAGGATGCAGTTTACAGCCAAACTAACAGGTAAGCAGACTTTCATTTCTTGGATTATTTCAAATTCTGCTTATCTGTGGTGAAGCTCAGCTGTAACAAACTTTTGAAATGCAATATTTTAAAGGGGGACGATGAGTGGTATTGAGTTATTTAGTGAGATGTAAGGATAATTATCAAATTAGACAATAACATGGTGCTATGATTCAAAAACAGGGTGTGTTAAGAGTAATGAGTACAAAGACAAAAGAGAATACAAGAGAGATGTGTTGTATCATCATGGAATAAGTCATGAAATAAGAGAGATGTGTTGTATCATCATAAAATAGGATCTATAATGTGTTGTATCATTATGAAAAGGATCGCAGATGTGTTGTATCATCATAAAATAGGATCTATAATGTGTTGTATCATTATGAAAAGGATCGCAGATGTGTTGTATCATCATAAAAAAAGATCTATAATGTGTTGTATCATTATGAAAAAGATCGCAGATGTGTTGTATCATCATAAAATAGGATCTATAAGGTGTTGTATCATTATGAAAAATATATTCTAATGTTCTTTGATGTGTTGTATCATCAGTAGATTTGAATACCTTGGTTAGGAGAGAATTAGTATTTTGTGAATTACTCAAAAACGGCCAGGAGAGGGAGCCAATGCAATGTAACATATTGAATCATAGCACCAAAACAACAAATAGGAACAACATTTTAATACAGATCAGGATGGGGATTTTAATTTAAGTATTTATTACTAATATTGCATGAACTAATAGTAGTAATGAATGGCCAGCTTAGTAGACCGATATCTGGAAAAACAGTCACCATTAAGAGTAAAGTGGAGCGTCATTTAACTCGAAGAGAGAAACGGGAAATGACGAAATTATTACAGGCAAATCCCCATTTAGAATAAGTATTTTGTAAAAGTAATGTAAAATTAAGTAATTGAATGGGACAACATGGGCTATCTTATGAACAAAGAGCAGAAGGTAATTTGAATCTGAGGGGTGCATAATAAGTTCTAAAAATTGGTATAATAATTTGATATAAGTTTGGATAAGAAGTTACGATATATAACATAATTAATTCATAGAATATCAAGGAGTGGTATGGAGATTGTGAGGTTATTTTAGAGAGTAGTAGAAAGGTCTGTATTTTCTGGACAGGCAGGGCAGTGTCCGGGAAATTACAGTCTATTTTTTTGGTCCGCTGGGAAAATGTTTGAAGAAGTGATTTGTGTCGATTAAGAATGGTTAAAAACACCACGAAGGGATTCTTTGATGTGAGTACCTAGAAGTTTCTAACGTTATATATGTATTAACTTGCTCACCCAAACGTAGACGTACGTCATGGGTGGAGAAAGTAATTAATATGGGTTTTCTAAGTTTGTATCGTTGTTGGATCATGTGATAGAGATAAGGTTCAAGGAATAAACTGACCATAAGTAATGTGGTTATAGACGTAACGTATAATATAGTACAAAGCCAATGAATGGTTTCCATTGAACTAATTATCAGGGTAGAGCTAAGGTAGTGAAGTGAAGGAACTTCATTTTGTATCAGAGGGTAAGATGACAAACCATTATAATTGAGCTATATGTGGGATTTTTTGTCATTTCAATGGCATAGAGTAAAATCTGTATTTATGAGTGTAATTCAACTGCTGGTATGTGTTACTTGAACGGATACTACAAAGTCCGTATTGCCCAGCGACAGCCCCGAAACCTGAAGGATCTGGAAAAGGTCTGTATGGAGGAGTGGGCCAAAATCCCTGCTGCAGTGTGTGCAAACCTGGTTAAGACCTACAGGAAACGTATGATCTCTGTAATTGCAAACAAAGGTTTCTATACCAAATATTAAGTTCTGCTTTTCTGATGTATCAAATACTTATGTCATGCAATAAAATGCAAATTCATTACTTAAAAATCATACAATGTGATTTTCTGGATTTTTGTTTTAGATTCCGTCTCTCACAGTTGAAGTGTACCTATGATAAAAATTACAGACCTCTACATGCTTTGTAAGTAGGAAAACCTGCAAAATTGGCAGTGTATCAAATACTTGTTCTCCCCACTGTATGTAGGATGCATTGGGGTGATATGAAGAACATGTCTAGATAATTGAATGTTCTTTGACCATTTTTTATTATTATTATTAAATTCTATAGTTTGTTTAAACAACAGTGAGTTATGCAGACAGTTCATTAATTCTAAAAACGATCATCTGTTTATGGTATGTTGAACAATGGGAGATAGTTGTTACTATTAGGCTGATGGATTAAGTAAACATTTGGTGTAAGTTATTAAACGATAGGTTTATATTTTAAAACATCAATGCAACAGGTTGAGATTATTAAATTACTAGAAAGGGGTTATAGGTTTATATTAGAAGGTGTAGAGAATTTAATGAAACGTGGTATTATCTAGTGTCTTCTGAGTGGGAGTTTTCTTTTCCAGGCTTGATGGAAGTCTACTATAGTATTATGTTAAGGGGAAAGTAGGAGACAACGTATCAAACAGATTTTTAAATAGATGCCTGGGATAAAATATCAAGACTTACTTACGCGTAGTACGTGATTGTATTGGCTAATGAATGAAATATGAGATTTACAGGGGTGACAGGAACAATAGAAGGGGAAACAGATATTTCCTATGTTGTTGATCAAGTAAACGATAATGGATAATTTGATATGAGATCACATGGAGCAGATTTAGGGGTTCAATAATCATTGTGAGATTTAAAGAGGATATGGTCTGAAGGGTAATCAATTAAAAATAATCATCATTATCCTTCCAGTTCAATTCATAGCTTTTCATGCAACAAGAGCAGTCTCTTATTTAGGGACATTGGGAACATGTCCAAATGAGCTTAGCTGTTGAAACTAAATGACAGCGAAGGGACTCGAACCCTCAATCTTCTGATTCGAAGTCAGACGCCTTATCCATTAGGCCACAAAGTCTGTTCTACCAAGTCCTATAAAATATTGTATAACCTTTGCTGTACAACAATAGACGTAGCGAAATTGGGAACCTTTTACAATGAGGAAAGCTAGTCATATTGAACAATTACAAAGAGACATTATCCCTCAACCTTCTTTCTTGAAGTCAGACACCTTATCCATTATGCCACGCAGTCTGTATTAATAAACCTCCATAACAATGTTCTTCCTTTTCCAGGCAACAAGAGATATATCGTATGTAGGGAAATTGGAAAGCTATCTAAATGAGGAAAGCTAAGGATATTTAACAACTACGAAAGGGACTTTATATCTCAATCTTGTGAAGCAGAATCAGAAGCAATATTTCTCAAGCCTCGCAGTCTGAGATTATTAAAGCTATATAACAATGTCCTAGCTTTTCACGCAACAAGAGCAGTCTCTTATTTAGGGACATTGAGAACATGTCCAAATGAGCTTAGCTGTTGAAACTAAATGACAGCGAAGGGACTCGAACCCTCAAACTTCTGATTTGACTTCAGAAGCCTTATCCATTAGGCCACGCAGTCTGTTCTACCAAGTCCTATAAAACATTGTATAACCTTTGCTGTACAACAATAGACGTAGCGAAATTGGGAACCTTTTAAAATGAGGAAAGCTAGTCATATTGAACAATTACAAAGAGACATTATCCCTCAACCTTCTTTCTTGAAGTCAGACGCCTTATCCATTATGCCACGCAGTCTGTATTAATAAACCTCCATAACAATGTTCTTCCTTTTCCAGGCAACAAGAGATATATTGTATGTAGGGAAATTGGAAACCTATCTAAATGAGGAAAGCTAAGGATATTTAACAACTACGAAAGGGACTTTATATCTCAATCTTGTGAAGCAGAATCAGAAGCAATATTTCTCAAGCCTCGCAGTCTGAGATTATTAAAGCTATATAACAATGTCCTAGCTTTTCACGCAACAAGAGCAGTCTCTTATTTAGGGACATTGAGAACATGTCCAAATGAGCATAGCTGTTGAAACTAAATGACAGCGAAGGGACTCGAACCCTCAAACTTCTGATTCGAAGTCAGACGCCTTATCCATTAGGCCACGCAGTCTGTTCTACCAAGTCCTATAAAACATTGTATAACCTTTGCTGTACAACAATAGACGTAGCGAAATTGGGAACCTTTTAAAATGAGGAAAGCTAGTCATATTGAACAATTACAAAGAGACATTATCCCTCAACCTTCTTTCTTGAAGTCAGACGCCTTATCCATTATGCCACGCAGTCTGTATTAATAAACCTCCATAACAATGTTCTTCCTTTTCCAGGCAACAAGAGATATATCGTATGTAGGGAAATTGGAAACCTATCTAAATGAGGAAAGCTAAGGATATTTAACAACTACGAAAGGGACTTTATATCTCAATCTTGTGAAGCAGAATCAGAAGCAATATTTCTCAAGACTCGCAGTCTGAGATTATTAAAGCTATATAACAATGTCCTAGCTTTTCATGCAACAAGAGCAGTCTCTTATTTAGGGACATTGGGAACATGTCCAAATGAGCTTAGCTGTTGAAACTAAATGATAGCGAAGGGACTCGAACCCTCAATCTTCTGATTCGAAGTCAGACGCCTTATCCATTAGGCCACACAGTCTGTTCTACCAAGTCCTATAAAATATTGTATAACCTTTGCTGTACAACAATAGACGTAGCGAAATTGGGAACCTTTTAAAATGAGGAAAGCTAGTCATATTGAACAATTACAAAGAGACATTATCCCTCAACCTTCTTTCTTGAAGTCAGACGCCTTATCCATTATGCCACGCAGTCTGTATTAATAAACCTCCATAACAATGTTCTTCCTTTTCCAGGCAACAAGAGATATATCGTATGTAGGGAAATTGGAAAGCTATCTAAATGAGGAAAGCTAAGGATATTTAACAACTACGAAAGGGACTTTATATCTCAATCTTGTGAAGCAGAATCAGAAGCAATATTTCTCAAGCCTCGCAGTCTGAGATTATTAAAGCTATATAACAATGTCCTAGCTTTTCACGCAACAAGAGCAGTCTCTTATTTAGGGACATTGGGAACATGTCCAAATGAGCTTAGCTGTTGAAACTAAATGACAGCGAAGGGACTCGAACCCTCAATCTTCTGATTCGAAGTCAGACGCCTTATCCATTAGGCCACGCAGTCTGTTCTACCAAGTCCTATAAAACATTGTATAACCTTTGCTGTACAACAATAGACGTAGCGAAATTGGGAACCTTTTAAAATGAGGAAAGCTAGTCATATTGAACAATTACAAAGAGACATTATCCCTCAACCTTCTTTCTTGAAGTCAGACGCCTTATCCATTATGCCACGCAGTCTGTATTAATAAACCTCCATAACAATGTTCTTCCTTTTCCAGGCAACAAGAGATATATCGTATGTAGGGAAATTGGAAACCTATCTAAATGAGGAAAGCTAAGGATATTTAACAACTACGAAAGGGACTTTATATCTCAATCTTGTGAAGCAGAATCAGAAGCAATATTTCTCAAGCCTCGCAGTCTGAGATTATTAAAGCTATATAACAATGTCCTAGCTTTTCATGCAACAAGAGCAGTCTCTTATTTAGGGACATTGGGAACATGTCCAAATGAGCTTAGCTGTTGAAACTAAATGACAGCGAAGGGACTCGAACCCTCAATCTTCTGATTCGAAGTCAGACGCCTTATCCATTAGGCCACGCAGTCTGTTCTACCAAGTCCTATAAAACATTGTATAACCTTTGCTGTACAACAATAGACGTAGCGAAATTGGGAACCTTTTAAAATGAGGAAAGCTAGTCATATTGAACAATTACAAAGAGACATTATCCCTCAACCTTCTTTCTTGAAGTCAGACGCCTTATCCATTATGCCACGCAGTCTGTATTAATAAACCTCCATAACAATGTTCTTCCTTTTCCAGGCAACAAGAGATATATCGTATGTAGGGAAATTGGAAACCTATCTAAATGAGGAAAGCTAAGGATATTTAACAACTACGAAAGGGACTTTATATCTCAATCTTGTGAAGGAGAATCAGAAGCAATATTTCTCAAGACTCGCAGTCTGAGATTATTAAAGCTATATAACAATGTCCTAGCTTTTCATGCAACAAGAGCAGTCTCTTATTTAGGGACATTGGGAACATGTCCAAATGAGCTTAGCTGTTTAAACTAAATGATAGCGAAGGGACTCGAACCCTCAATCTTCTGATTCGAAGTCAGACGCCTTACCCATTAGGCCACGCAGTCTGTCCTACCAAGTCCTATAAAACATTGTATAACCTTTGCTGTACAACAACAGACGTAGCGAAATTGGGAACCTTTTAAAATGAGGAAAGCTAGTCATATTGAACAATTACAAAGAGACATTATCCCTCAACCTTCTTTCTTGAAGTCAGACGCCTTATCCATTATGCCACGCAGTCTGTATTAATAAACCTCCATAACAATGTTCTTCCTTTTCCAGGCAACAAGAGATATATCGTATGTAGGGAAATTGGAAACCTATCTAAATGAGGAAAGCTAAGGATATTTAACAACTACGAAAGGGACTTTATATCTCAATCTTGTGAAGCAGAATCAGAAGCAATATTTCTCAAGACTCGCAGTCTGAGATTATTAAAGCTATATAACAATGTCCTAGCTTTTCACGCAACAAGAGCAGTCTCTTATTTAGGGACATTGAGAACATGTCCAAATGAGCATAGCTGTTGAAACTAAATGACAGCGAAGGGACTCGAACCCTCAAACTTCTGATTCGACATCAGAAGCCTTATCCATTAGGCCACGCAGTCTGTTCTACCAAGTCCTATAAAACATTGTATAACCTTTGCTGTACAACAATAGACGTAGCGAAATTGGGAACCTTTTAAAATGAGGAAAGCTAGTCATATTGAACAATTACAAAGAGACATTATCCCTCAACCTTCTTTCTTGAAGTCAGACGCCTTATCCATTATGCCACGCAGTCTGTATTAATAAACCTCCATAACAATGTTCTTCCTTTTCCAGGCAACAAGAGATATATCGTATGTAGGGAAATTGGAAAGCTATCTAAATGAGGAAAGCTAAGGATATTTAACAACTACGAAAGGGACTTTATATCTCAATCTTGTGAAGCAGAATCAGAAGCAATATTTCTCAAGCCTCGCAGTCTGAGATTATTAAAGCTATATAACAATGTCCTAGCTTTTCACGCAACAAGAGCAGTCTCTTATTTAGGGACATTGAGAACATGTCCAAATGAGCATAGCTGTTGAAACTAAATGACAGCGAAGGGACTCGAACCCTCAATCTTCTGATTCGAAGTCAGACGCCTTATCCATTAGGCCACGCAGTCTGTTCTACCAAGTCCTATAAAATATTGTATAACCTTTGCTGTACAACAATAGACGTAGCGAAATTGGGAACCTTTTAAAATGAGGAAAGCTAGTCATATTGAACAATTACAAAGAGACATTATCCCTCAACCTTCTTTCTTGAAGTCAGACGCCTTATCCATTATGCCACGCAGTCTGTATTAATAAACCTCCATAACAATGTTCTTCCTTTTCCAGGCAACAAGAGATATATCGTATGTAGGGAAATTGGAAACCTATCTAAATGAGGAAAGCTAAGGATATTTAACAACTACGAAAGGGACTTTATATCTCAATCTTGTGAAGCAGAATCAGAAGCAATATTTCTCAAGACTCGCAGTCTGAGATTATTAAAGCTATATAACAATGTCCTAGCTTTTCACGCAACAAGAGCAGTCTCTTATTTAGGGACATTGGGAACATGTCCAAATGAGCTTAGCTGTTGAAACTAAATGATAGCGAAGGGACTCGAACCCTCAATCTTCTGATTCGAAGTCAGACGCCTTACCCATTAGGCCACACAGTCTGTTCTACCAAGTCCTATAAAATATTGTATAACCTTTGCTGTACAACAATAGACGTAGCGAAATTGGGAACCTTTTAAAATGAGGAAAGCTAGTCATATTGAACAATTACAAAGAGACATTATCCCTCAACCTTCTTTCTTGAAGTCAGACGCCTTATCCATTATGCCACGCAGTCTGTATTAATAAACCTCCATAACAATGTTCTTCCTTTTCCAGGCAACAAGAGATATATCGTATGTAGGGAAATTGGAAACCTATCTAAATGAGGAAAGCTAAGGATATTTAACAACTACGAAAGGGACTTTATATCTCAATCTTGTGAAGCAGAATCAGAAGCAATATTTCTCAAGACTCGCAGTCTGTTATTATTTAAGCTATATAACAATGTCCTAACTTTTCACGCAACAAGAGCAGTCTCTTATTTGGGACATTGAGAACATGTCCAAATGAGCATAGCTGTTGAAACTAAATGACAGCGAAGGGACTCGAACCCTCAAACATCTGATTCGACATCAGAAGCCTTATCCATTAGTCCACGCAGTCTGTTCAACCTAGTCCTATAAAACATTGTATAACCTTTGCTGTACAACAATAGACGTAGCGAAATTGGGAACCTTTTAAAATGAGGAAAGCTAGTCATATTGAACAATTACAAAGAGACATTATCCCTCAACCTTCTTTCTTGAAGTCAGACGCCTTATCCATTATGCCACGCAGTCTGTATTAATAAACCTCCATAACAATGTTCTTCCTTTTCCAGGCAACAAGAGATATATCGTATGTAGGGAAATTGGAAACCTATCTAAATGAGGAAAGCTAAGGATATTTAACAACTACGAAAGGGACTTTATATCTCAATCTTGTGAAGCAGAATCAGAAGCAATATTTCTCAAGCCTCGCAGTCTGAGATTATTAAAGCTATATAACAATGTCCTAGCTTTTCACGCAACAAGAGCAGTCTCTTATTTAGGGACATTGGGAACATGTCCAAATGAGCTTAGCTGTTGAAACTAAATGACAGCGAAGGGACTCGAACCCTCAATCTTCTGATTCGAAGTCAGACGCCTTATCCATTAGGCCACGCAGTCTGTTCTACCAAGTCCTATAAAACATTGTATAACCTTTGCTGTACAACAATAGACGTAGCGAAATTGGGAACCTTTTAAAATGAGGAAAGCTAGTCATATTGAACAATTACAAAGAGACATTATCCCTCAACCTTCTTTCTTGAAGTCAGACGCCTTATCCATTATGCCACGCAGTCTGTATTAATAAACCTCCATAACAATGTTCTTCCTTTTCCAGGCAACAAGAGATATATCGTATGTAGGGAAATTGGAAACCTATCTAAATGAGGAAAGCTAAGGATATTTAACAACTACGAAAGGGACTTTATATCTCAATCTTGTGAAGCAGAATCAGAAGCAATATTTCTCAAGACTCGCAGTCTGAGATTATTAAAGCTATATAACAATGTCCTAGCTTTTCATGCAACAAGAGCAGTCTCTTATTTAGGGACATTGGGAACATGTCCAAATGAGCTTAGCTGTTTAAACTAAATGATAGCGAAGGGACTCGAACCCTCAATCTTCTGATTCGAAGTCAGACGCCTTACCCATTAGGCCACACAGTCTGTTCTACCAAGTCCTATAAAATATTGTATAACCTTTGCTGTACAACAATAGACGTAGCGAAATTGGGAACCTTTTAAAATGAGGAAAGCTAGTCATATTGAACAATTACAAAGAGACATTATCCCTCAACCTTCTTTCTTGAAGTCAGACGCCTTATCCATTATGCCACGCAGTCTGTATTAATAAACCTCCATAACAATGTTCTTCCTTTTCCAGGCAACAAGAGATATATCGTATGTAGGGAAATTGGAAACCTATCTAAATGAGGAAAGCTAAGGATATTTAACAACTACGAAAGGGACTTTATATCTCAATCTTGTGAAGCAGAATCAGAAGCAATATTTCTCAAGACTCGCAGTCTGAGATTATTAAAGCTATATAACAATGTCCTAGCTTTTCACGCAACAAGAGCAGTCTCTTATTTGGGACATTGAGAACATGTCCAAATGAGCATAGCTGTTGAAACTAAATGACAGCGAAGGGACTCGAACCCTCAAACATCTGATTCGACGTCAGAAGCCTTATCCATTAGGCCACGCAGTCTGTTCTACCAAGTCCTATAAAACATTGTATAACCTTTGCTGTACAACAATAGACGTAGCGAAATTGGGAACCTTTTAAAATGAGGAAAGCTAGTCATATTGAACAATTACAAAGAGACATTATCCCTCAACCTTCTTTCTTGAAGTCAGACGCCTTATCCATTATGCCACGCAGTCTGTATTAATAAACCTCCATAACAATGTTCTTCCTTTTCCAGGCAACAAGAGATATATCGTATGTAGGGAAATTGGAAAGCTATCTAAATGAGGAAAGCTAAGGATATTTAACAACTACGAAAGGGACTTTATATCTCAATCTTGTGAAGCAGAATCAGAAGCAATATTTCTCAAGCCTCGCAGTCTGAGATTATTAAAGCTATATAACAATGTCCTAGCTTTTCACGCAACAAGAGCAGTCTCTTATTTAGGGACATTGAGAACATGTCCAAATGAGCATAGCTGTTGAAACTAAATGACAGCGAAGGGACTCGAACCCTCAAACTTCTGATTCGACGTCAGAAGCCTTATCCATTAGGCCACGCAGTCTGTTCTATCAAGTCCTATAAAATATTGTATAACCTTTGCTGTACAACAATAGACGTAGCGAAATTGGGAACCTTTTAAAATGAGGAAAGCTAGTCATATTGAACAATTACAAAGAGACATTATCCCTCAACCTTCTTTCTTGAAGTCAGACGCCTTATCCATCATGCCACGCAGTCTGTATTAATAAACCTCCATAACAATGTTCTTCCTTTTCCAGGCAACAAGAGATATATCGTATGTAGGGAAATTGGAAACCTATCTAAATGAGGAAAGCTAAGGATATTTAACAACTACGAAAGGGACTTTATATCTCAATCTTGTGAAGCAGAATCAGAAGCAATATTTCTCAAGCCTCGCAGTCTGAGATTATTAAAGCTATATAACAATGTCCTAGCTTTTCACGCAACAAGAGCAGTCTCTTATTTAGGGACATTGAGAACATGTCCAAATGAGCATAGCTGTTGAAACTAAATGACAGCGAAGGGACTCGAACCCTCAAACTTCTGATTCGAAGTCAGAAGCCTTATCCATTAGGCCACGCAGTCTGTTCTACCAAGTCCTATAAAACATTGTATAACCTTTGCTGTACAACAATAGACGTAGCGAAATTGGGAACCTTTTAAAATGAGGAAAGCTAGTCATATTGAACAATTACAAAGAGACATTATCCCTCAACCTTCTTTCTTGAAGTCAGACGCCTTATCCATTATGCCACGCAGTCTGTATTAATAAACCTCCATAACAATGTTCTTCCTTTTCCAGGCAACAAGAGATATATCGTATGTAGGGAAATTGGAAAGCTATCTAAATGAGGAAAGCTAAGGATATTTAACAACTACGAAAGGGACTTTATATCTCAATCTTGTGAAGCAGAATCAGAAGCAATATTTCTCAAGCCTCGCAGTCTGAGATTATTAAAGCTATATAACAATGTCCTAGCTTTTCATGCAACAAGAGCAGTCTCTTATTTAGGGACATTGGGAACATGTCCAAATGAGCTTAGCTGTTGAAACTAAATGACAGCGAAGGGACTCGAACCCTCAAACTTCTGATTCGAAGTCAGACGCCTTATCCATTAGGCCACGCAGTCTGTTCTACCAAGTCCTATAAAACATTGTATAACCTTTGCTGTACAACAATAGACGTAGCGAAATTGGGAACCTTTTAAAATGAGGAAAGCTAGTCATATTGAACAATTACAAAGAGACATTATCCCTCAACCTTCTTTCTTGAAGTCAGACGCCTTATCCATTATGCCACGCAGTCTGTATTAATAAACCTCCATAACAATGTTCTTCCTTTTCCAGGCAACAAGAGATATATCGTATGTAGGGAAATTGGAAAGCTATCTAAATGAGGAAAGCTAAGGATATTTAACAACTACGAAAGGGACTTTATATCTCAATCTTGTGAAGCAGAATCAGAAGCAATATTTCTCAAGCCTCGCAGTCTGAGATTATTAAAGCTATATAACAATGTCCTAGCTTTTCACGCAACAAGAGCAGTCTCTTATTTAGGGACATTGAGAACATGTCCAAATGAGCATAGCTGTTGAAACTAAATGACAGCGAAGGGACTCGAACCCTCAAACTTCTGATTCGAAGTCAGACGCCTTATCCATTAGGCCACGCAGTCTGTTCTACCAAGTCCTATAAAACATTGTATAACCTTTGCTGTACAACAATAGACGTAGCGAAATTGGGAACCTTTTAAAATGAGGAAAGCTAGTCATATTGAACAATTACAAAGAGACATTATCCCTCAACCTTCTTTCTTGAAGTCAGACGCCTTATCCATTATGCCACGCAGTCTGTATTAATAAACCTCCATAACAATGTTCTTCCTTTTCCAGGCAACAAGAGATATATCGTATGTAGGGAAATTGGAAAGCTATCTAAATGAGGAAAGCTAAGGATATTTAACAACTACGAAAGGGACTTTATATCTCAATCTTGTGAAGCAGAATCAGAAGCAATATTTCTCAAGCCTCGCAGTCTGAGATTATTAAAGCTATATAACAATGTCCTAGCTTTTCATGCAACAAGAGCAGTCTCTTATTTAGGGACATTGGGAACATGTCCAAATGAGCATAGCTGTTGAAACTAAATGACAGCGAAGGGACTCGAACCCTCAATCTTCTGATTCGAAGTCAGAAGCCTTATCCATTAGGCCACGCAGTCTGTTCTACCAAGTCCTATAAAACATTGTATAACCTTTGCTGTACAACAATAGACGTAGCGAAATTGGGAACCTTTTAAAATGAGGAAAGCTAGTCATATTGAACAATTACAAAGAGACATTATCCCTCAACCTTCTTTCTTGAAGTCAGACGCCTTATCCATTATGCCACGCAGTCTGTATTAATAAACCTCCATAACAATGTTCTTCCTTTTCCAGGCAACAAGAGATATATCGTATGTAGGGAAATTGGAAAGCTATCTAAATGAGGAAAGCTAAGGATATTTAACAACTACGAAAGGGACTTTATATCTCAATCTTGTGAAGCAGAATCAGAAGCAATATTTCTCAAGCCTCGCAGTCTGAGATTATTAAAGCTATATAACAATGTCCTAGCTTTTCATGCAACAAGAGCAGTCTCTTATTTAGGGACATTGGGAACATGTCCAAATGAGCTTAGCTGTTGAAACTAAATGATAGCAAAGGGACTCGAACCCTCAAACTTCTGATTCGAAGTCAGACGCCTTATCCATTAGGCCACACAGTCTGTTCTACCAAGTCCTATAAAATATTGTATAACCTTTGCTGTACAACAATAGACAGCGAAATTGGGAACCTTTTAAAATGAGGAAAGCTAGTCATATTGAACAATTACAAAGAGACATTATCCCTCAACCTTCTTTCTTGAAGTCAGACGCCTTATCCATTATGCCACGCAGTCTGTATTAATAAACCTCCATAACAATGTTCTTCCTTTTCCAGGCAACAAGAGATATATCGTATGTAGGGAAATTGGAAACCTATCTAAATGAGGAAAGCTAAGGATATTTAACAACTACGAAAGGGACTTTATATCTCAATCTTGTGAAGCAGAAACAGAAGCAATATTTCTCAAGCCTCGCAGTCTGAGATTATTAAAGCTATATAACAATGTCCTAGCTTTTCACGCAACAAGAGCAGTCTCTTATTTAGGGACATTGAGAACATGTCCAAATGAGCTTAGCTGTTGAAACTAAATGACAGCGAAGGGACTTGAACCCTCAAACTTCTGATTCAACGTCAGAAGCCTTATCCATTAGGCCACGCAGTCTGTTCTACCAAGTCCTATAAAACATTGTATAACCTTTGCTGTACAACAATAGACGTAGCGAAATTGGGAACCTTTTAAAATGAGGAAAGCTAGTCATATTGAACAATTACAAAGAGACATTATCCCTCAACCTTCTTTCTTGAAGTCAGACGCCTTATCCATTATGCCACGCAGTCTGTATTAATAAACCTCCATAACAATGTTCTTCCTTTTCCAGGCAACAAGAGATATATCGTATGTAGGGAAATTGGAAATCTATCTAAATGAGGAAAGCTAAGGATATTTAACAACTACGAAAGGGACTTTATATCTCAATCTTGTGAAGCAGAATCAGAAGCAATATTTCTCAAGCCTCGCAGTCTGAGATTATTAAAGCTATATAACAATGTCCTAGCTTTTCATGCAACAAGAGCAGTCTCTTATTTAGGGACATTGGGAACATGTCCAAATGAGCTTAGCTGTTGAAACTAAATGACAGCGAAGGGACTCGAACCCTCAATCTTCTGATTCGAAGTCAGACGCCTTATCCATTAGGCCACGCAGTCTGTTCTACCAAGTCCTATAAAACATTGTATAACCTTTGCTGTACAACAATAGACGTAGCGAAATTGGGAACCTTTTAAAATGAGGAAAGCTAGTCATATTGAACAATTACAAAGAGACATTATCCCTCAACCTTCTTTCTTGAAGTCAGACGCCTTATCCATTATGCCACGCAGTCTGTATTAATAAACCTCCATAACAATGTTCTTCCTTTTCCAGGCAACAAGAGATATATCGTATGTAGGGAAATTGGAAACCTATCTAAATGAGGAAAGCTAAGGATATTTAACAACTACGAAAGGGACTTTATATCTCAATCTTGTGAAGCAGAATCAGAAGCAATATTTCTCAAGCCTCGCAGTCTGAGATTATTAAAGCTATATAACAATGTCCTAGCTTTTCATGCAACAAGAGCAGTCTCTTATTTAGGGACATTGGGAACATGTCCAAATGAGCATAGCTGTTGAAACTAAATGACAGCGAAGGGACTCGAACCCTCAATCTTCTGATTCGAAGTCAGACGCCTTATCCATTAGGCCACGCAGTCTGTTCTACCAAGTCCTATAAAATATTGTATAACCTTTGCTGTACAACAATAGACGTAGCGAAATTGGGAACCTTTTAAAATGAGGAAAGCTAGTCATATTGAACAATTACAAAGAGACATTATCCCTCAACCTTCTTTCTTGAAGTCAGACGCCTTATCCATTATGCCACGCAGTCTGTATTAATAAACCTCCATAACAATGTTCTTCCTTTTCCAGGCAACAAGAGATATATCGTATGTAGGGAAATTGGAAACCTATCTAAATGAGGAAAGCTAAGGATATTTAACAACTACGAAAGGGACTTTATATCTCAATCTTGTGAAGCAGAATCAGAAGCAATATTTCTCAAGCCTCGCAGTCTGAGATTATTAAAGCTATATAACAATGTCCTAGCTTTTCACGCAACAAGAGCAGTCTCTTATTTAGGGACATTGAGAACATGTCCAAATGAGCATAGCTGTTGAAACTAAATGACAGCGAAGGGACTCGAACCCTCAAACTTCTGATTCGACAGTCAGAAGCCTTATCCATTAGGCCACGCAGTCTGTTCTACCAAGTCCTATAAAACATTGTATAACCTTTGCTGTACAACAATAGACGTAGCGAAATTGGGAACCTTTTAAAAATGAGGAAAGCTAGTCATATTGAACAATTACAAAGAGACATTATCCCTCAACCTTCTTTCTTGAAGTCAGACGCCTTATCCATTATGCCACGCAGTCTGTATTAATAAACCTCCATAACAATGTTCTTCCTTTTCCAGGCAACAAGAGATATATCGTATGTAGGGAAATTGGAAAGCTATCTAAATGAGGAAAGCTAAGGATATTTAACAACTACGAAAGGGACTTTATATCTCAATCTTGTGAAGCAGAATCAGAAGCAATATTTCTCAAGCCTCGCAGTCTGAGATTATTAAAGCTATATAACAATGTCCTAGCTTTTCATGCAACAAGAGCAGTCTCTTATTTAGGGACATTGGGAACATGTCCAAATGAGCATAGCTGTTGAAACTAAATGACAGCGAAGGGACTCGAACCCTCAATCTTCTGATTCGAAGTCAGACGCCTTATCCATTAGGCCACGCAGTCTGTTCTACCAAGTCCTATAAAATATTGTATAACCTTTGCTGTACAACAATAGACGTAGCGAAATTGGGAACCTTTTAAAATGAGGAAAGCTAGTCATATTGAACAATTACAAAGAGACATTATCCCTCAACCTTCTTTCTTGAAGTCAGACGCCTTATCCATTATGCCACGCAGTCTGTATTAATAAACCTCCATAACAATGTTCTTCCTTTTCCAGGCAACAAGAGATATATCGTATGTAGGGAAATTGGAAAGCTATCTAAATGAGGAAAGCTAAGGATATTTAACAACTACGAAAGGGACTTTATATCTCAATCTTGTGAAGCAGAAACAGAAGCAATATTTCTCAAGCCTCGCAGTCTGAGATTATTAAAGCTATATAACAATGTCCTAGCTTTTCATGCAACAAGAGCAGTCTCTTATTTAGGGACATTGGGAACATGTCCAAATGAGCTTAGCTGTTGAAACTAAATGACAGCGAAGGGACTTGAACCCTCAAACTTCTGATTCGACGTCAGAAGCCTTATCCATTAGGCCACGCAGTCTGTTCTACCAAGTCCTATAAAACATTGTATAACCTTTGCTGTACAACAATAGACGTAGCGAAATTGGGAACCTTTTAAAATGAGGAAAGCTAGTCATATTGAACAATTACAAAGAGACATTATCCCTCAACCTTCTTTCTTGAAGTCAGACGCCTTATCCATTATGCCACGCAGTCTGTATTAATAAACCTCCATAACAATGTTCTTCCTTTTCCAGGCAACAAGAGATATATCGTATGTAGGGAAATTGGAAACCTATCTAAATGAGGAAAGCTAAGGATATTTAACAACTACGAAAGGGACTTTATATCTCAATCTTGTGAAGCAGAATCAGAAGCAATATTTCTCAAGCCTCGCAGTCTGAGATTATTAAAGCTATATAACAATGTCCTAGCTTTTCATGCAACAAGAGCAGTCTCTTATTTAGGGACATTGGGAACATGTCCAAATGAGCTTAGCTGTTGAAACTAAATGACAGCGAAGGGACTTGAACCCTCAATCTTCTGATTCGAAGTCAGACGCCTTATCCATTAGGCCACGCAGTCTGTTCTACCAAGTCCTATAAAACATTGTATAACCTTTGCTGTACAACAATAGACGTAGCGAAATTGGGAACCTTTTAAAATGAGGAAAGCTAGTCATATTGAACAATTACAAAGAGACATTATCCCTCAACCTTCTTTCTTGAAGTCAGACGCCTTATCCATTATGCCACGCAGTCTGTATTAATAAACCTCCATAACAATGTTCTTCCTTTTCCAGGCAACAAGAGATATATCGTATGTAGGGAAATTGGAAAGCTATCTAAATGAGGAAAGCTAAGGATATTTAACAACTACGAAAGGGACTTTATATCTCAATCTTGTGAAGCAGAATCAGAAGCAATATTTCTCAAGCCTCGCAGTCTGAGATTATTAAAGCTATATAACAATGTCCTAGCTTTTCATGCAACAAGAGCAGTCTCTTATTTAGGGACATTGGGAACATGTCCAAATGAGCTTAGCTGTTGAAACTAAATGACAGCGAAGGGACTTGAACCCTCAAACTTCTGATTCGAAGTCAGACGCCTTATCCATTAGGCCACGCAGTCTGTTCTACCAAGTCCTATAAAACATTGTATAACCTTTGCTGTACAACAATAGACGTAGCGAAATTGGGAACCTTTTAAAATGAGGAAAGCTAGTCATATTGAACAATTACAAAGAGACATTATCCCTCAACCTTCTTTCTTGAAGTCAGACGCCTTATCCATTATGCCACGCAGTCTGTATTAATAAACCTCCATAACAATGTTCTTCCTTTTCCAGGCAACAAGAGATATATCGTATGTAGGGAAATTGGAAACCTATCTAAATGAGGAAAGCTAAGGATATTTAACAACTACGAAAGGGACTTTATATCTCAATCTTGTGAAGCAGAATCAGAAGCAATATTTCTCAAGCCTCGCAGTCTGAGATTATTAAAGCTATATAACAATGTCCTAGCTTTTCATGCAACAAGAGCAGTCTCTTATTTAGGGACATTGGGAACATGTCCAAATGAGCATAGCTGTTGAAACTAAATGACAGCGAAGGGACTTGAACCCTCAAATCTTCTGATTCGAAGTCAGAAGCCTTATCCATTAGGCCACGCAGTCTGTTCTACCAAGTCCTATAAAACATTGTATAACCTTTGCTGTACAACAATAGACGTAGCGAAATTGGGAACCTTTTAAAATGAGGAAAGCTAGTCATATTGAACAATTACAAAGAGACATTATCCCTCAACCTTCTTTCTTGAAGTCAGACGCCTTATCCATTATGCCACGCAGTCTGTATTAATAAACCTCCATAACAATGTTCTTCCTTTTCCAGGCAACAAGAGATATATCGTATGTAGGGAAATTGGAAACCTATCTAAATGAGGAAAGCTAAGGATATTTAACAACTACGAAAGGGACTTTATATCTCAATCTTGTGAAGCAGAATCAGAAGCAATATTTCTCAAGCCTCGCAGTCTGAGATTATTAAAGCTATATAACAATGTCCTAGCTTTTCATGCAACAAGAGCAGTCTCTTATTTAGGGACATTGGGAACATGTCCAAATGAGCATAGCTGTTGAAACTAAATGACAGCGAAGGGACTCGAACCCTCAAACTTCTGATTCGAAGTCAGACGCCTTATCCATTAGGCCACGCAGTCTGTTCTACCAAGTCCTATAAAACATTGTATAACCTTTGCTGTACAACAATAGACGTAGCGAAATTGGGAACCTTTTAAAATGAGGAAAGCTAGTCATATTGAACAATTACAAAGAGACATTATCCCTCAACCTTCTTTCTTGAAGTCAGACGCCTTATCCATTATGCCACGCAGTCTGTATTAATAAACCTCCATAACAATGTTCTTCCTTTTCCAGGCAACAAGAGATATATCGTATGTAGGGAAATTGGAAACCTATCTAAATGAGGAAAGCTAAGGATATTTAACAACTACGAAAGGGACTTTATATCTCAATCTTGTGAAGCAGAATCAGAAGCAATATTTCTCAAGCCTCGCAGTCTGAGATTATTAAAGCTATATAACAATGTCCTAGCTTTTCATGCAACAAGAGCAGTCTCTTATTTAGGGACATTGAGAACATGTCCAAATGAGCATAGCTGTTGAAACTAAATGACAGCGAAGGGACTTGAACCCTCAATCTTCTGATTCGAAGTCAGACGCCTTATCCATTAGGCCACGCAGTCTGTTCTACCAAGTCCTATAAAACATTGTATAACCTTTGCTGTACAACAATAGACGTAGCGAAATTGGGAACCTTTTAAAATGAGGAAAGCTAGTCATATTGAACAATTACAAAGAGACATTATCCCTCAACCTTCTTTCTTGAAGTCAGACGCCTTATCCATTATGCCACGCAGTCTGTATTAATAAACCTCCATAACAATGTTCTTCCTTTTCCAGGCAACAAGAGATATATCGTATGTAGGGAAATTGGAAACCTATCTAAATGAGGAAAGCTAAGGATATTTAACAACTACGAAAGGGACTTTATATCTCAATCTTGTGAAGCAGAATCAGAAGCAATATTTCTCAAGCCTCGCAGTCTGAGATTATTAAAGCTATATAACAATGTCCTAGCTTTTCATGCAACAAGAGCAGTCTCTTATTTAGGGACATTGGGAACATGTCCAAATGAGCATAGCTGTTGAAACTAAATGACAGCGAAGGGACTCGAACCCTCAATCTTCTGATTCGAAGTCAGACGCCTTATCCATTAGGCCACGCAGTCTGTTCTACCAAGTCCTATAAAATATTGTATAACCTTTGCTGTACAACAATAGACGTAGCGAAATTGGGAACCTTTTAAAAATGAGGAAAGCTAGTCATATTGAACAATTACAAAGAGACATTATCCCTCAACCTTCTTTCTTGAAGTCAGACGCCTTATCCATTATGCCACGCAGTCTGTATTAATAAACCTCCATAACAATGTTCTTCCTTTTCCAGGCAACAAGAGATATATCGTATGTAGGGAAATTGGAAACCTATCTAAATGAGGAAAGCTAAGGATATTTAACAACTACGAAAGGGACTTTATATCTCAATCTTGTGAAGCAGAATCAGAAGCAATATTTCTCAAGCCTCGCAGTCTGAGATTATTAAAGCTATATAACAATGTCCTAGCTTTTCACGCAACAAGAGCAGTCTCTTATTTAGGGACATTGAGAACATGTCCAAATGAGCATAGCTGTTGAAACTAAATGACAGCGAAGGGACTCGAACCCTCAAACTTCTGATTCGAAGTCAGACGCCTTATCCATTAGGCCACGCAGTCTGTTCTACCAATTCCTATAAAACATTGTATAACCTTTGCTGTACAACAATAGATGTAGCGAAATTGGGAACCTTTTAAAATGAGGAAAGCTAGTCATATTGAACAATTACAAAGAGACATTATCCCTCAACCTTCTTTCTTGAAGTCAGACGCCTTATCCATTATGCCACGCAGTCTGTATTAATAAACCTCCATAACAATGTTCTTCCTTTTCCAGGCAACAAGAGATATATCGTATGTAGGGAAATTGGAAAGCTATCTAAATGAGGAAAGCTAAGGATATTTAACAACTACGAAAGGGACTTTATATCTCAATCTTGTGAAGCAGAAACAGAAGCAATATTTCTCAAGCCTCGCAGTCTGAGATTATTAAAGCTATATAACAATGTCCTAGCTTTTCACGCAACAAGAGCAGTCTCTTATTTAGGGACATTGGGAACATGTCCAAATGAGCTTAGCTGTTGAAACTAAATGACAGCGAAGGGACTTGAACCCTCAAACTTCTGATTCGACGTCAGAAGCCTTATCCATTAGGCCACGCAGTCTGTTCTACCAAGTCCTATAAAACATTGTATAACCTTTGCTGTACAACAATAGACGTAGCGAAATTGGGAACCTTTTAAAATGAGGAAAGCTAGTCATATTGAACAATTACAAAGAGACATTATCCCTCAACCTTCTTTCTTGAAGTCAGACGCCTTATCCATTATGCCACGCAGTCTGTATTAATAAACCTCCATAACAATGTTCTTCCTTTTCCAGGCAACAAGAGATATATCGTATGTAGGGAAATTGGAAACCTATCTAAATGAGGAAAGCTAAGGATATTTAACAACTACGAAAGGGACTTTATATCTCAATCTTGTGAAGCAGAATCAGAAGCAATATTTCTCAAGCCTCGCAGTCTGAGATTATTAAAGCTATATAACAATGTCCTAGCTTTTCATGCAACAAGAGCAGTCTCTTATTTAGGGACATTGGGAACATGTCCAAATGAGCATAGCTGTTGAAACTAAATGACAGCGAAGGGACTCGAACCCTCAAACTTCTGATTCGACGTCAGAAGCCTTATCCATTAGGCCACGCAGTCTGTTCTACCAAGTCCTATAAAACATTGTATAACCTTTGCTGTACAACAATAGACGTAGCGAAATTGGGAACCTTTTAAAATGAGGAAAGCTAGTCATATTGAACAATTACAAAGAGACATTATCCCTCAACCTTCTTTCTTGAAGTCAGACGCCTTATCCATTATGCCACGCAGTCTGTATTAATAAACCTCCATAACAATGTTCTTCCTTTTCCAGGCAACAAGAGATATATCGTATGTAGGGAAATTGGAAACCTATCTAAATGAGGAAAGCTAAGGATATTTAACAACTACGAAAGGGACTTTATATCTCAATCTTGTGAAGCAGAATCAGAAGCAATATTTCTCAAGCCTCGCAGTCTGAGATTATTAAAGCTATATAACAATGTCCTAGCTTTTCATGCAACAAGAGCAGTCTCTTATTTAGGGACATTGGGAACATGTCCAAATGAGCTTAGCTGTTGAAACTAAATGACAGCGAAGGGACTCGAACCCTCAATCTTCTGATTCGAAGTCAGACGCCTTATCCATTAGGCCACACAGTCTGTTCTACCAAGTCCTATAAAATATTGTATAACCTTTGCTGTACAACAATAGACGTAGCGAAATTGGGAACCTTTTAAAATGAGGAAAGCTAGTCATATTGAACAATTACAAAGAGACATTATCCCTCAACCTTCTTTCTTGAAGTCAGACGCCTTATCCATTATGCCACGCAGTCTGTATTAATAAACCTCCATAACAATGTTCTTCCTTTTCCAGGCAACAAGAGATATATCGTATGTAGGGAAATTGGAAACCTATCTAAATGAGGAAAGCTAAGGATATTTAACAACTACGAAAGGGACTTTATATCTCAATCTTGTGAAGCAGAATCAGAAGCAATATTTCTCAAGCCTCGCAGTCTGAGATTATTAAAGCTATATAACAATGTCCTAGCTTTTCACGCAACAAGAGCAGTCTCTTATTTAGGGACATTGAGAACATGTCCAAATGAGCATAGCTGTTGAAACTAAATGACAGCGAAGGGACTTGAACCCTCAAACTTCTGATTCGACGTCAGAAGCCTTATCCATTAGGCCACGCAGTCTGTTCTACCAAGTCCTATAAAACATTGTATAACCTTTGCTGTACAACAATAGACGTAGCGAAATTGGGAACCTTTTAAAATGAGGAAAGCTAGTCATATTGAACAATTACAAAGAGACATTATCCCTCAACCTTCTTTCTTGAAGTCAGACGCCTTATCCATCATGCCACGCAGTCTGTATTAATAAACCTCCATAACAATGTTCTTCCTTTTCCAGGCAACAAGAGATATATCGTATGTAGGGAAATTGGAAACCTATCTAAATGAGGAAAGCTAAGGATATTTAACAACTACGAAAGGGACTTTATATCTCAATCTTGTGAAGCAGAAACAGAAGCAATATTTCTCAAGCCTCGCAGTCTGAGATTATTAAAGCTATATAACAATGTCCTAGCTTTTCATGCAACAAGAGCAGTCTCTTATTTAGGGACATTGAGAACATGTCCAAATGAGCATAGCTGTTGAAACTAAATGACAGTGAAGGGACTCGAACCCTCAATCTTCTGATTCGAAGTCAGACGCCTTATCCATTAGGCCACACAGTCTGTTCTACCAAGTACTATAAAATATTGTATAACCTTTGCTGTACAACAATAGACGTAGCGAAATTGGGAACCTTTTAAAAAGAGGAAAGCTAGTCATATTGAACAATTACAAAGAGACATTATCCCTCAACCTTCTTTCTTGAAGTCAGACGCCTTATCCATTATGCCACGCAGTCTGTATTAATAAACCTCCATAACAATGTTCTTCCTTTTCCAGGCAACAAGAGATATATCGTATGTAGGGAAATTGGAAACCTATCTAAATGAGGAAAGCTAAGGATATTTAACAACTACGAAAGGGACTTTATATCTCAATCTTGTGAAGCAGAATCAGAAGCAATATTTCTCAAGCCTCGCAGTCTGAGATTATTAAAGCTATATAACAATGTCCTAGCTTTTCATGCAACAAGAGCAGTCTCTTATTTAGGGACATTGGGAACATGTCCAAATGAGCATAGCTGTTGAAACTAAATGACAGCGAAGGGACTCGAACCCTCAAACTTCTGATTCGACGTCAGAAGCCTTATCCATTAGGCCACGCAGTCTGTTCTACCAAGTCCTATAAAACATTGTATAACCTTTGCTGTACAACAATAGACGTAGCGAAATTGGGAACCTTTTAAAATGAGGAAAGCTAGTCATATTGAACAATTACAAAGAGACATTATCCCTCAACCTTCTTTCTTGAAGTCAGACGCCTTATCCATTATGCCACGCAGTCTGTATTAATAAACCTCCATAACAATGTTCTTCCTTTTCCAGGCAACAAGAGATATATCGTATGTAGGGAAATTGGAAACCTATCTAAATGAGGAAAGCTAAGGATATTTAACAACTACGAAAGGGACTTTATATCTCAATCTTGTGAAGCAGAATCAGAAGCAATATTTCTCAAGCCTCGCAGTCTGAGATTATTAAAGCTATATAACAATGTCCTAGCTTTTCATGCAACAAGAGCAGTCTCTTATTTAGGGACATTGGGAACATGTCCAAATGAGCATAGCTGTTGAAACTAAATGACAGCGAAGGGACTTGAACCCTCAAATCTTCTGATTCGAAGTCAGAAGCCTTATCCATTAGGCCACGCAGTCTGTTCTACCAAGTCCTATAAAACATTGTATAACCTTTGCTGTACAACAATAGACGTAGCGAAATTGGGAACCTTTTAAAATGAGGAAAGCTAGTCATATTGAACAATTACAAAGAGACATTATCCCTCAACCTTCTTTCTTGAAGTCAGACGCCTTATCCATTATGCCACGCAGTCTGTATTAATAAACCTCCATAACAATGTTCTTCCTTTTCCAGGCAACAAGAGATATATCGTATGTAGGGAAATTGGAAACCTATCTAAATGAGGAAAGCTAAGGATATTTAACAACTACGAAAGGGACTTTATATCTCAATCTTGTGAAGCAGAATCAGAAGCAATATTTCTCAAGCCTCGCAGTCTGAGATTATTAAAGCTATATAACAATGTCCTAGCTTTTCATGCAACAAGAGCAGTCTCTTATTTAGGGACATTGGGAACATGTCCAAATGAGCATAGCTGTTGAAACTAAATGACAGCGAAGGGACTCGAACCCTCAATCTTCTGATTCGAAGTCAGAAGCCTTATCCATTAGGCCACGCAGTCTGTTCTACCAAGTCCTATAAAACATTGTATAACCTTTGCTGTACAACAATAGACGTAGCGAAATTGGGAACCTTTTAAAATGAGGAAAGCTAGTCATATTGAACAATTACAAAGAGACATTATCCCTCAACCTTCTTTCTTGAAGTCAGACGCCTTATCCATTATGCCACGCAGTCTGTATTAATAAACCTCCATAACAATGTTCTTCCTTTTCCAGGCAACAAGAGATATATCGTATGTAGGGAAATTGGAAACCTATCTAAATGAGGAAAGCTAAGGATATTTAACAACTACGAAAGGGACTTTATATCTCAATCTTGTGAAGCAGAATCAGAAGCAATATTTCTCAAGCCTCGCAGTCTGAGATTATTAAAGCTATATAACAATGTCCTAGCTTTTCATGCAACAAGAGCAGTCTCTTATTTAGGGACATTGGGAACATGTCCAAATGAGCATAGCTGTTGAAACTAAATGACAGCGAAGGGACTCGAACCCTCAATCTTCTGATTCGAAGTCAGACGCCTTATCCATTAGGCCACGCAGTCTGTTCTACCAAGTCCTATAAAACATTGTATAACCTTTGCTGTACAACAATAGACGTAGCGAAATTGGGAACCTTTTAAAATGAGGAAAGCTAGTCATATTGAACAATTACAAAGAGACATTATCCCTCAACCTTCTTTCTTGAAGTCAGACGCCTTATCCATTATGCCACGCAGTCTGTATTAATAAACCTCCATAACAATCTTCTTCCTTTTCCAGGCAACAAGAGATATATCGTATGTAGGGAAATTGGAAACCTATCTAAATGAGGAAAGCTAAGGATATTTAACAACTACGAAAGGGACTTTATATCTCAATCTTGTGAAGCAGAATCAGAAGCAATATTTCTCAAGACTCGCAGTCTGAGATTATTAAAGCTATATAACAATGTCCTAGCTTTTCATGCAACAAGAGCAGTCTCTTATTTAGGGACATTGAGAACAAGTCCAAATGAGCATAGCTGTTGAAACTAAATGACACCGAAGGGACTCGAACCCTCAAACTTCTGATTCGACGTCAGAAGCCTTATCCATTAGGCCACGCAGTCTGTTCTACCAAGTCCTATAAAACATTGTATAACCTTTGCTGTACAACAATAGACGTAGCGAAATTGGGAACCTTTTAAAATGAGGAAAGCTAGTCATATTGAACAATTACAAAGAGACATTATCCCTCAACCTTCTTTCTTGAAGTCAGACGCCTTATCCATCATGCCACGCAGTCTGTATTAATAAACCTCCATAACAATGTTCTTCCTTTTCCAGGCAACAAGAGATATATCGTATGTAGGGAAATTGGAAAGCTATCTAAATGAGGAAAGCTAAGGATATTTAACAACTACGAAAGGGACTTTATATCTCAATCTTGTGAAGCAGAATCAGAAGCAATATTTCTCAAGCCTCGCAGTCTGAGATTATTAAAGCTATATAACAATGTCCTAGCTTTTCATGCAACAAGAGCAGTCTCTTATTTAGGGACATTGGGAACATGTCCAAATGAGCATAGCTGTTGAAACTAAATGACAGCGAAGGGACTTGAACCCTCAAACTTCTGATTCGAAGTCAGACGCCTTATCCATTAGGCCACGCAGTCTGTTCTACCAAGTCCTATAAAACATTGTATAACCTTTGCTGTACAACAATAGACGTAGCGAAATTGGGAACCTTTTAAAATGAGGAAAGCTAGTCATATTGAACAATTACAAAGAGACATTATCCCTCAACCTTCTTTCTTGAAGTCAGACGCCTTATCCATTATGCCACGCAGTCTGTATTAATAAACCTCCATAACAATGTTCTTCCTTTTCCAGGCAACAAGAGATATATCGTATGTAGGGAAATTGGAAAGCTATCTAAATGAGGAAAGCTAAGGATATTTAACAACTACGAAAGGGACTTTATATCTCAATCTTGTGAAGCAGAATCAGAAGCAATATTTCTCAAGCCTCGCAGTCTGAGATTATTAAAGCTATATAACAATGTCCTAGCTTTTCACGCAACAAGAGCAGTCTCTTATTTAGGGACATTGAGAACATGTCCAAATGAGCATAGCTGTTGAAACTAAATGACAGCGAAGGGACTCGAACCCTCAAACTTCTGATTCGAAGTCAGACGCCTTATCCATTAGGCCACGCAGTCTGTTCTACCAAGTCCTATAAAACATTGTATAACCTTTGCTGTACAACAATAGACGTAGCGAAATTGGGAACCTTTTAAAATGAGGAAAGCTAGTCATATTGAACAATTACAAAGAGACATTATCCCTCAACCTTCTTTCTTGAAGTCAGACGCCTTATCCATTATGCCACGCAGTCTGTATTAATAAACCTCCATAACAATGTTCTTCCTTTTCCAGGCAACAAGAGATATATCGTATGTAGGGAAATTGGAAAGCTATCTAAATGAGGAAAGCTAAGGATATTTAACAACTACGAAAGGGACTTTATATCTCAATCTTGTGAAGCAGAATCAGAAGCAATATTTCTCAAGCCTCGCAGTCTGAGATTATTAAAGCTATATAACAATGTCCTAGCTTTTCACGCAACAAGAGCAGTCTCTTATTTAGGGACATTGAGAACATGTCCAAATGAGCATAGCTGTTGAAACTAAATGACAGCGAAGGGACTCGAACCCTCAAACTTCTGATTCGATGTCAGAAGCCTTATCCATTAGGCCACGCAGTCTGTTCTACCAAGTCCTATAAAACATTGTATAACCTTTGCTGTACAACAATAGACGTAGCGAAATTGGGAACCTTTTAAAATGAGGAAAGCTAGTCATATTGAACAATTACAAAGAGACATTATCCCTCAACCTTCTTTCTTGAAGTCAGACGCCTTATCCATCATGCCACGCAGTCTGTATTAATAAACCTCCATAACAATGTTCTTCCTTTTCCAGGCAACAAGGGATATATCGTATGTAGGGAAATTGGAAACCTATCTAAATGAGGAAAGCTAAGGATATTTAACAACTACGAAAGGGACTTTATATCTCAATCTTGTGAAGCAGAATCAGAAGCAATATTTCTCAAGACTCGCAGTCTGAGATTATTAAAGCTATATAACAATGTCCTAGCTTTTCATGCAACAAGAGCAGTCTCTTATTTAGGGACATTGGGAACATGTCCAAATGAGCATAGCTGTTGAAACTAAATGACAGCGAAGGGACTCGAACCCTCAAACTTCTGATTCGAAGTCAGACGCCTTATCCATTAGGCCACGCAGTCTGTTCTACCAAGTCCTATAAAACATTGTATAACCTTTGCTGTACAACAATAGACGTAGCGAAATTGGGAACCTTTTAAAATGAGGAAAGCTAGTCATATTGAACAATTACAAAGAGACATTATCCCTCAACCTTCTTTCTTGAAGTCAGACGCCTTATCCATTATGCCACGCAGTCTGTATTAATAAACCTCCATAACAATGTTCTTCCTTTTCCAGGCAACAAGAGATATATCGTATGTAGGGAAATTGGAAACCTATCTAAATGAGGAAAGCTAAGGATATTTAACAACTACGAAAGGGACTTTATATCTCAATCTTGTGAAGCAGAATCAGAAGCAATATTTCTCAAGCCTCGCAGTCTGAGATTATTAAAGCTATATAACAATGTCCTAGCTTTTCATGCAACAAGAGCAGTCTCTTATTTAGGGACATTGGGAACATGTCCAAATGAGCATAGCTGTTGAAACTAAATGACAGCGAAGGGACTCGAACCCTCAAACTTCTGATTCGACGTCAGAAGCCTTATCCATTAGGCCACGCAGTCTGTTCTACCAAGTCCTATAAAACATTGTATAACCTTTGCTGTACAACAATAGACGTAGCGAAATTGGGAACCTTTTAAAATGAGGAAAGCTAGTCATATTGAACAATTACAAAGAGACATTATCCCTCAACCTTCTTTCTTGAAGTCAGACGCCTTATCCATTATGCCACGCAGTCTGTATTAATAAACCTCCATAACAATGTTCTTCCTTTTCCAGGCAACAAGAGATATATCGTATGTAGGGAAATTGGAAACCTATCTAAATGAGGAAAGCTAAGGATATTTAACAACTACGAAAGGGACTTTATATCTCAATCTTGTGAAGCAGAATCAGAAGCAATATTTCTCAAGCCTCGCAGTCTGAGATTATTAAAGCTATATAACAATGTCCTAGCTTTTCATGCAACAAGAGCAGTCTCTTATTTAGGGACATTGGGAACATGTCCAAATGAGCATAGCTGTTGAAACTAAATGACAGCGAAGGGACTCGAACCCTCAATCTTCTGATTCGAAGTCAGACGCCTTATCCATTAGGCCACGCAGTCTGTTCTACCAAGTCCTATAAAATATTGTATAACCTTTGCTGTACAACAATAGACGTAGCGAAATTGGGAACCTTTTTCAAATGAGGAAAGCTAGTCATATTGAACAATTACAAAGAGACATTATCCCTCAACCTTCTTTCTTGAAGTCAGACGCCTTATCCATCATGCCACGCAGTCTGTATTAATAAACCTCCATAACAATGTTCTTCCTTTTCCAGGCAACAAGAGATATATCGTATGTAGGGAAATTGGAAACCTATCTAAATGAGGAAAGCTAAGGATATTTAACAACTACGAAAGGGACTTTATATCTCAATCTTGTGAAGCAGAATCAGAAGCAATATTTCTCAAGCCTCGCAGTCTGAGATTATTAAAGCTATATAACAATGTCCTAGCTTTTCATGCAACAAGAGCAGTCTCTTATTTAGGGACATTGGGAACATGTCCAAATGAGCTTAGCTGTTGAAACTAAATGACAGCGAAGGGACTCGAACCCTCAAACTTCTGATTCGACATCAGAAGCCTTATCCATTAGGCCACACAGTCTGTTCTACCAAGTCCTATAAAACATTGTATAACCTTTGCTGTACAACAATAGACGTAGCGAAATTGGGAACCTTTTAAAATGAGGAAAGCTAGTCATATTGAACAATTACAAAGAGACATTATCCCTCAACCTTCTTTCTTGAAGTCAGACGCCTTATCCATTATGCCACGCAGTCTGTATTAATAAACCTCCATAACAATGTTCTTCCTTTTCCAGGCAACAAGAGATATATCGTATGTAGGGAAATTGGAAAGCTATCTAAATGAGGAAAGCTAAGGATATTTAACAACTACGAAAGGGACTTTATATCTCAATCTTGTGAAGCAGAATCAGAAGCAATATTTCTCAAGCCTCGCAGTCTGAGATTATTAAAGCTATATAACAATGTCCTAGCTTTTCACGCAACAAGAGCAGTCTCTTATTTAGGGACATTGAGAACATGTCCAAATGAGCATAGCTGTTGAAACTAAATGACAGCGAAGGGACTCGAACCCTCAATCTTCTGATTCGAAGTCAGACGCCTTATCCATTAGGCCACGCAGTCTGTTCTACCAAGTCCTATAAAACATTGTATAACCTTTGCTGTACAACAATAGACGTAGCGAAATTGGGAACCTTTTAAAATGAGGAAAGCTAGTCATATTGAACAATTACAAAGAGACATTATCCCTCAACCTTCTTTCTTGAAGTCAGACGCCTTATCCATTATGCCACGCAGTCTGTATTAATAAACCTCCATAACAATGTTCTTCCTTTTCCAGGCAACAAGAGATATATCGTATGTAGGGAAATTGGAAACCTATCTAAATGAGGAAAGCTAAGGATATTTAACAACTACGAAAGGGACTTTATATCTCAATCTTGTGAAGCAGAATCAGAAGCAATATTTCTCAAGCCTCGCAGTCTGAGATTATTAAAGCTATATAACAATGTCCTAGCTTTTCACGCAACAAGAGCAGTCTCTTATTTAGGGACATTGGGAACATGTCCAAATGAGCATAGCTGTTGAAACTAAATGACAGCGAAGGGACTCGAACCCTCAATCTTCTGATTCGAAGTCAGACGCCTTATCCATTAGGCCACGCAGTCTGTTCTACCAAGTCCTATAAAACATTGTATAACCTTTGCTGTACAACAATAGACGTAGCGAAATTGGGAACCTTTTAAAATGAGGAAAGCTAGTCATATTGAACAATTACAAAGAGACATTATCCCTCAACCTTCTTTTCTTGAAGTCAGACGCCTTATCCATTATGCCACGCAGTCTGTATTAATAAACCTCCATAACAATGTTCTTCCTTTTCCAGGCAACAAGAGATATATCGTATGTAGGGAAATTGGAAACCTATCTAAATGAGGAAAGCTAAGGATATTTAACAACTACGAAAGGGACTTTATATCTCAATCTTGTGAAGCAGAATCAGAAGCAATATTTCTCAAGACTCGCAGTCTGAGATTATTAAAGCTATATAACAATGTCCTAGCTTTTCATGCAACAAGAGCAGTCTCTTATTTAGGGACATTGGGAACATGTCCAAATGAGCATAGCTGTTGAAACTAAATGACAGCGAAGGGACTCGAACCCTCAAACTTCTGATTCGACGTCAGAAGCCTTATCCATTAGGCCACGCAGTCTGTTCTACCAAGTCCTATAAAACATTGTATAACCTTTGCTGTACAACAATAGACGTAGCGAAATTGGGAACCTTTTAAAATGAGGAAAGCTAGTCATATTGAACAATTACAAAGAGACATTATCCCTCAACCTTCTTTCTTGAAGTCAGACGCCTTATCCATTATGCCACGCAGTCTGTATTAATAAACCTCCATAACAATGTTCTTCCTTTTCCAGGCAACAAGAGATATATCGTATGTAGGGAAATTGGAAACCTATCTAAATGAGGAAAGCTAAGGATATTTAACAACTACGAAAGGGACTTTATATCTCAATCTTGTGAAGCAGAATCAGAAGCAATATTTCTCAAGCCTCGCAGTCTGAGATTATTAAAGCTATATAACAATGTCCTAGCTTTTCATGCAACAAGAGCAGTCTCTTATTTAGGGACATTGGGAACATGTCCAAATGAGCATAGCTGTTGAAACTAAATGACAGCGAAGGGACTCGAACCCTCAATCTTCTGATTCGAAGTCAGACGCCTTATCCATTAGGCCACGCAGTCTGTTCTACCAAGTCCTATAAAACATTGTATAACCTTTGCTGTACAACAATAGACGTAGCGAAATTGGGAACCTTTTAAAATGAGGAAAGCTAGTCATATTGAACAATTACAAAGAGACATTATCCCTCAACCTTCTTTCTTGAAGTCAGACGCCTTATCCATTATGCCACGCAGTCTGTATTAATAAACCTCCATAACAATGTTCTTCCTTTTCCAGGCAACAAGAGATATATCGTATGTAGGGAAATTGGAAAGCTATCTAAATGAGGAAAGCTAAGGATATTTAACAACTACGAAAGGGACTTTATATCTCAATCTTGTGAAGCAGAATCAGAAGCAATATTTCTCAAGCCTCGCAGTCTGAGATTATTAAAGCTATATAACAATGTCCTAGCTTTTCATGCAACAAGAGCAGTCTCTTATTTAGGGACATTGGGAACATGTCCAAATGAGCATAGCTGTTGAAACTAAATGACAGCGAAGGGACTCGGAACCCTCAAACTTCTGATTCGACGTCAGAAGCCTTATCCATTAGGCCACGCAGTCTGTTCTACCAAGTCCTATAAAACATTGTATAACCTTTGCTGTACAACAATAGACGTAGCGAAATTGGGAACCTTTTAAAATGAGGAAAGCTAGTCATATTGAACAATTACAAAGAGACATTATCCCTCAACCTTCTTTCTTGAAGTCAGACGCCTTATCCATTATGCCACGCAGTCTGTATTAATAAACCTCCATAACAATGTTCTTCCTTTTCCAGGCAACAAGAGATATATCGTATGTAGGGAAATTGGAAACCTATCTAAATGAGGAAAGCTAAGGATATTTAACAACTACGAAAGGGACTTTATATCTCAATCTTGTGAAGCAGAATCAGAAGCAATATTTCTCAAGACTCGCAGTCTGAGATTATTAAAGCTATATAACAATGTCCTAGCTTTTCACGCAACAAGAGCAGTCTCTTATTTAGGGACATTGAGAACATGTCCAAATGAGCATAGCTGTTGAAACTAAATGACAGCGAAGGGACTCGAACCCTCAAACTTCTGATTCGACGTCAGAAGCCTTATCCATTAGGCCACGCAGTCTGTTCTACCAAGTCCTATAAAACATTGTATAACCTTTGCTGTACAACAATAGACGTAGCGAAATTGGGAACCTTTTAAAATGAGGAAAGCTAGTCATATTGAACAATTACAAAGAGACATTATCCCTCAACCTTCTTTCTTGAAGTCAGACGCCTTATCCATTATGCCACGCAGTCTGTATTAATAAACCTCCATAACAATGTTCTTCCTTTTCCAGGCAACAAGAGATATATCGTATGTAGGGAAATTGGAAACCTATCTAAATGAGGAAAGCTAAGGATATTTAACAACTACGAAAGGGACTTTATATCTCAATCTTGTGAAGCAGAATCAGAAGCAATATTTCTCAAGCCTCGCAGTCTGAGATTATTAAAGCTATATAACAATGTCCTAGCTTTTCATGCAACAAGAGCAGTCTCTTATTTAGGGACATTGGGAACATGTCCAAATGAGCATAGCTGTTGAAACTAAATGACAGCGAAGGGACTCAAACCCTCAATCTTCTGATTCGAAGTCAGACGCCTTATCCATTAGGCCACGCAGTCTGTTCTACCAAGTCCTATAAAACATTGTATAACCTTTGCTGTACAACAATAGACGTAGCGAAATTGGGAACCTTTTAAAATGAGGAAAGCTAGTCATATTGAACAATTACAAAGAGACATTATCCCTCAACCTTCTTTCTTGAAGTCAGACGCCTTATCCATTATGCCACGCAGTCTGTATTAATAAACCTCCATAACAATGTTCTTCCTTTTCCAGGCAACAAGAGATATATCGTATGTAGGGAAATTGGAAAGCTATCTAAATGAGGAAAGCTAAGGATATTTAACAACTACGAAAGGGACTTTATATCTCAATCTTGTGAAGCAGAATCAGAAGCAATATTTCTCAAGACTCGCAGTCTGAGATTATTAAAGCTATATAACAATGTCCTAGCTTTTCATGCAACAAGAGCAGTCTCTTATTTAGGGACATTGGGAACATGTCCAAATGAGCTTAGCTGTTGAAACTAAATGACAGCGAAGGGACTCGAACCCTCAAACTTCTGATTCGACGTCAGAAGCCTTATCCATTAGTCCACGCAGTCTGTTCAACCTAGTCCTATAAAACATTGTATAACCTTTGCTGTACAACAATAGACGTAGCGAAATTGGGAACCTTTTAAAATGAGGAAAGCTAGTCATATTGAACAATTACAAAGAGACATTATCCCTCAACCTTCTTTCTTGAAGTCAGACGCCTTATCCATTATGCCACGCAGTCTGTATTAATAAACCTCCATAACAATGTTCTTCCTTTTCCAGGCAACAAGAGATATATCGTATGTAGGGAAATTGGAAAGCTATCTAAATGAGGAAAGCTAAGGATATTTAACAACTACGAAAGGGACTTTATATCTCAATCTTGTGAAGCAGAATCAGAAGCAATATTTCTCAAGCCTCGCAGTCTGAGATTATTAAAGCTATATAACAATGTCCTAGCTTTTCATGCAACAAGAGCAGTCTCTTATTTAGGGACATTGGGAACATGTCCAAATGAGCATAGCTGTTGAAACTAAATGACAGCGAAGGGACTCGAACCCTCAAACTTCTGATTCGAAGTCAGACGCCTTATCCATTAGGCCACGCAGTCTGTTCTACCAAGTCCTATAAAACATTGTATAACCTTTGCTGTACAACAATAGACGTAGCGAAATTGGGAACCTTTTAAAATGAGGAAAGCTAGTCATATTGAACAATTACAAAGAGACATTATCCCTCAACCTTCTTTCTTGAAGTCAGACGCCTTATCCATTATGCCACGCAGTCTGTATTAATAAACCTCCATAACAATGTTCTTCCTTTTCCAGGCAACAAGAGATATATCGTATGTAGGGAAATTGGAAAGCTATCTAAATGAGGAAAGCTAAGGATATTTAACAACTACGAAAGGGACTTTATATCTCAATCTTGTGAAGCAGAATCAGAAGCAATATTTCTCAAGCCTCGCAGTCTGAGATTATTAAAGCTATATAACAATGTCCTAGCTTTTCACGCAACAAGAGCAGTCTCTTATTTAGGGACATTGGGAACATGTCCAAATGAGCATAGCTGTTGAAACTAAATGACAGCGAAGGGACTCGAACCCTCAATCTTCTGATTCGAAGTCAGACGCCTTATCCATTAGGCCACGCAGTCTGTTCTACCAAGTCCTATAAAACATTGTATAACCTTTGCTGTACAACAATAGACGTAGCGAAATTGGGAACCTTTTAAAATGAGGAAAGCTAGTCATATTGAACAATTACAAAGAGACATTATCCCTCAACCTTCTTTCTTGAAGTCAGACGCCTTATCCATTATGCCACGCAGTCTGTATTAATAAACCTCCATAACAATGTTCTTCCTTTTCCAGGCAACAAGAGATATATCGTATGTAGGGAAATTGGAAACCTATCTAAATGAGGAAAGCTAAGGATATTTAACAACTACGAAAGGGACTTTATATCTCAATCTTGTGAAGCAGAATCAGAAGCAATATTTCTCAAGACTCGCAGTCTGAGATTATTAAAGCTATATAACAATGTCCTAGCTTTTCACGCAACAAGAGCAGTCTCTTATTTAGGGACATTGAGAACATGTCCAAATGAGCATAGCTGTTGAAACTAAATGACAGCGAAGGGACTCGAACCCTCAAACTTCTGATTCGACGTCAGAAGCCTTATCCATTAGGCCACGCAGTCTGTTCTACCAAGTCCTATAAAACATTGTATAACCTTTGCTGTACAACAATAGACGTAGCGAAATTGGGAACCTTTTAAAATGAGGAAAGCTAGTCATATTGAACAATTACAAAGAGACATTATCCCTCAACCTTCTTTCTTGAAGTCAGACGCCTTATCCATCATGCCACGCAGTCTGTATTAATAAACCTCCATAACAATGTTCTTCCTTTTCCAGGCAACAAGAGATATATCGTATGTAGGGAAATTGGAAACCTATCTAAATGAGGAAAGCTAAGGATATTTAACAACTACGAAAGGGACTTTATATCTCAATCTTGTGAAGCAGAATCAGAAGCAATATTTCTCAAGACTCGCAGTCTGAGATTATTAAAGCTATATAACAATGTCCTAGCTTTTCACGCAACAAGAGCAGTATCTTATTTGGGACATTGAGAACATGTCCAAATGAGCATAGCTGTTGAAACTAAATGACAGCGAAGGGACTCGAACCCTCAAAATTCTGATTCTACGTCAGAAGCCTTATCCATTAGGCCACGCAGTCTGGTCTACCAAGTCCTATAAAACATTGTATAACCTTTGCTGTACAACAATAGACGTAGCGAAATTGGGATCCTTTTAAAATGAGGAAAGCTAGTCATATTGAACAATTACAAAGAGACATTATCCCTCAACCTTCTTTCTTGAAGTCAGACGCCTTATCCATCATGCCACGCAGTCTGTATTAATAAACCTCCATAACAATGTTCTTCCTTTTCCAGGCAACAAGAGATATATCGTATGTAGGGAAATTGGAAACCTATCTAAATGAGGAAAGCTAAGGATATTTAACAACTACGAAAGGGACTTTATATCTCAATCTTGTGAAGCAGAATCAGAAGCAATATTTCTCAAGACTCGCAGTCTGAGATTATTAAAGCTATATAACAATGTCCTAGCTTTTCACGCAACAAGAGCAGTCTCTTATTTGGGACATTGAGAACATGTCCAAATGAGCATAGCTGTTGAAACTAAATGACAGCGAAGGGACTCGAACCCTCAAACTTCTGATTCGACGTCAGAAGCCTTATCCATTAGTCCACGCAGTCTGTTCAACCTAGTCCTATAAAACATTGTATAACCTTTGCTGTACAACAATAGACGTAGAGAAATTGGGAACCTTTTAAAATGAGGAAAGCTAGTCATATTGAACAATTACAAAGAGACATTATCCCTCAACCTTCTTTCTTGAAGTCAGACGCCTTATCCATTATGCCACGCAGTCTGTATTAATAAACCTCCATAACAATGTTCTTCCTTTTCCAGGCAACAAGAGATATATCGTATGTAGGGAAATTGGAAAGCTATCTAAATGAGGAAAGCTAAGGATATTTAACAACTACGAAAGGGACTTTATATCTCAATCTTGTGAAGCAGAATCAGAAGCAATATTTCTCAAGCCTCGCAGTCTGAGATTATTAAAGCTATATAACAATGTCCTAGCTTTTCACGCAACAAGAGCAGTCTCTTATTTAGGGACATTGAGAACATGTCCAAATGAGCATAGCTGTTGAAACTAAATGACAGCGAAGGGACTCAAACCCTCAATCTTCTGATTCGAAGTCAGACGCCTTATCCATTAGGCCACGCAGTCTGTTCTACCAAGTCCTATAAAATATTGTATAACCTTTGCTGTACAACAATAGACGTAGCGAAATTGGGAACCTTTTAAAATGAGGAAAGCTAGTCATATTGAACAATTACAAAGAGACATTATCCCTCAACCTTCTTTCTTGAAGTCAGACGCCTTATCCATTATGCCACGCAGTCTGTATTAATAAACCTCCATAACAATGTTCTTCCTTTTCCAGGCAACAAGAGATATATCGTATGTAGGGAAATTGGAAAGCTATCTAAATGAGGAAAGCTAAGGATATTTAACAACTACGAAAGGGACTTTATATCTCAATCTTGTGAAGCAGAAACAGAAGCAATATTTCTCAAGCCTCGCAGTCTGAGATTATTAAAGCTATATAACAATGTCCTAGCTTTTCACGCAACAAGAGCAGTCTCTTATTTAGGGACATTGAGAACATGTCCAAATGAGCTTAGCTGTTGAAACTAAATGACAGCGAAGGGACTTGAACCCTCAATCTTCTGATTCGAAGTCAGACGCCTTATCCATTAGGCCACGCAGTCTGTTCTACCAAGTCCTATAAAACATTGTATAACCTTTGCTGTACAACAATAGACGTAGCGAAATTGGGAACCTTTTAAAATGAGGAAAGCTAGTCATATTGAACAATTACAAAGAGACATTATCCCTCAACCTTCTTTCTTGAAGTCAGACGCCTTATCCATTATGCCACGCAGTCTGTATTAATAAACCTCCATAACAATGTTCTTCCTTTTCCAGGCAACAAGAGATATATCGTATGTAGGGAAATTGGAAAGCTATCTAAATGAGGAAAGCTAAGGATATTTAACAACTACGAAAGGGACTTTATATCTCAATCTTGTGAAGCAGAATCAGAAGCAATATTTCTCAAGACTCGCAGTCTGAGATTATTAAAGCTATATAACAATGTCCTAGCTTTTCACGCAACAAGAGCAGTCTCTTATTTAGGGACATTGAGAACATGTCCAAATGAGCATAGCTGTTGAAACTAAATGACAGCGAAGGGACTCGAACCCTCAAACTTCTGATTCGACGTCAGAAGCCTTATCCATTAGGCCACGCAGTCTGTTCTACCAAGTCCTATAAAACATTGTATAACCTTTGCTGTACAACAATAGACGTAGCGAAATTGGGAACCTTTTAAAATGAGGAAAGCTAGTCATATTGAACAATTACAAAGAGACATTATCCCTCAACCTTCTTTCTTGAAGTCAGACGCCTTATCCATTATGCCACGCAGTCTGTATTAATAAACCTCCATAACAATGTTCTTCCTTTTCCAGGCAACAAGAGATATATCGTATGTAGGGAAATTGGAAACCTATCTAAATGAGGAAAGCTAAGGATATTTAACAACTACGAAAGGGACTTTATATCTCAATCTTGTGAAGCAGAATCAGAAGCAATATTTCTCAAGCCTCGCAGTCTGAGATTATTAAAGCTATATAACAATGTCCTAGCTTTTCACGCAACAAGAGCAGTCTCTTATTTAGGGACATTGAGAACATGTCCAAATGAGCATAGCTGTTGAAACTAAATGACAGCGAAGGGACTCGAACCCTCAAACTTCTGATTCGAAGTCAGAAGCCTTATCCATTAGGCCACGCAGTCTGTTCTACCAAGTCCTATAAAACATTGTATAACCTTTGCTGTACAACAATAGACGTAGCGAAATTGGGAACCTTTTAAAATGAGGAAAGCTAGTCATATTGAACAATTACAAAGAGACATTATCCCTCAACCTTCTTTCTTGAAGTCAGACGCCTTATCCATTATGCCACGCAGTCTGTATTAATAAACCTCCATAACAATGTTCTTCCTTTTCCAGGCAACAAGAGATATATCGTATGTAGGGAAATTGGAAACCTATCTAAATGAGGAAAGCTAAGGATATTTAACAACTACGAAAGGGACTTTATATCTCAATCTTGTGAAGCAGAATCAGAAGCAATATTTCTCAAGCCTCGCAGTCTGAGATTATTAAAGCTATATAACAATGTCCTAGCTTTTCATGCAACAAGAGCAGTCTCTTATTTAGGGACATTGGGAACATGTCCAAATGAGCTTAGCTGTTGAAACTAAATGACAGCGAAGGGACTCGAACCCTCAATCTTCTGATTCGAAGTCAGACGCCTTATCCATTAGGCCACGCAGTCTGTTCTACCAAGTCCTATAAAACATTGTATAACCTTTGCTGTACAACAATAGACGTAGCGAAATTGGGAACCTTTTAAAATGAGGAAAGCTAGTCATATTGAACAATTACAAAGAGACATTATCCCTCAACCTTCTTTCTTGAAGTCAGACGCCTTATCCATTATGCCACGCAGTCTGTATTAATAAACCTCCATAACAATGTTCTTCCTTTTCCAGGCAACAAGAGATATATCGTATGTAGGGAAATTGGAAACCTATCTAAATGAGGAAAGCTAAGGATATTTAACAACTACGAAAGGGACTTTATATCTCAATCTTGTGAAGCAGAATCAGAAGCAATATTTCTCAAGACTCGCAGTCTGAGATTATTAAAGCTATATAACAATGTCCTAGCTTTTCACGCAACAAGAGCAGTCTCTTATTTAGGGACATTGAGAACATGTCCAAATGAGCATAGCTGTTGAAACTAAATGACAGCGAAGGGACTCGAACCCTCAATCTTCTGATTCGAAGTCAGAAGCCTTATCCATTAGGCCACGCAGTCTGTTCTACCAAGTCCTATAAAACATTGTATAACCTTTGCTGTACAACAATAGACGTAGCGAAATTGGGAACCTTTTAAAATGAGGAAAGCTAGTCATATTGAACAATTACAAAGAGACATTATCCCTCAACCTTCTTTCTTGAAGTCAGACGCCTTATCCATTATGCCACGCAGTCTGTATTAATAAACCTCCATAACAATGTTCTTCCTTTTCCAGGCAACAAGAGATATATCGTATGTAGGGAAATTGGAAACCTATCTAAATGAGGAAAGCTAAGGATATTTAACAACTACGAAAGGGACTTTATATCTCAATCTTGTGAAGCAGAATCAGAAGCAATATTTCTCAAGACTCGCAGTCTGAGATTATTAAAGCTATATAACAATGTCCTAGCTTTTCACGCAACAAGAGCAGTCTCTTATTTAGGGACATTGGGAACATGTCCAAATGAGCATAGCTGTTGAAACTAAATGACAGCGAAGGGACTCGAACCCTCAATCTTCTGATTCGAAGTCAGAAGCCTTATCCATTAGGCCACGCAGTCTGTTCTACCAAGTCCTATAAAACATTGTATAACCTTTGCTGTACAACAATAGACGTAGCGAAATTGGGAACCTTTTAAAATGAGGAAAGCTAGTCATATTGAACAATTACAAAGAGACATTATCCCTCAACCTTCTTTCTTGAAGTCAGACGCCTTATCCATTATGCCACGCAGTCTGTATTAATAAACCTCCATAACAATGTTCTTCCTTTTCCAGGCAACAAGAGATATATCGTATGTAGGGAAATTGGAAAGCTATCTAAATGAGGAAAGCTAAGGATATTTAACAACTACGAAAGGGACTTTATATCTCAATCTTGTGAAGCAGAATCAGAAGCAATATTTCTCAAGCCTCGCAGTCTGAGATTATTAAAGCTATATAACAATGTCCTAGCTTTTCATGCAACAAGAGCAGTCTCTTATTTAGGGACATTGGGAACATGTCCAAATGAGCATAGCTGTTGAAACTAAATGACAGCGAAGGGACTCGAACCCTCAATCTTCTGATTCGAAGTCAGACGCCTTATCCATTAGGCCACGCAGTCTGTTCTACCAAGTCCTATAAAACATTGTATAACCTTTGCTGTACAACAATAGACGTAGCGAAATTGGGAACCTTTTAAAATGAGGAAAGCTAGTCATATTGAACAATTACAAAGAGACATTATCCCTCAACCTTCTTTCTTGAAGTCAGACGCCTTATCCATTATGCCACGCAGTCTGTATTAATAAACCTCCATAACAATGTTCTTCCTTTTCCAGGCAACAAGAGATATATCGTATGTAGGGAAATTGGAAACCTATCTAAATGAGGAAAGCTAAGGATATTTAACAACTACGAAAGGGACTTTATATCTCAATCTTGTGAAGCAGAATCAGAAGCAATATTTCTCAAGACTCGCAGTCTGAGATTATTAAAGCTATATAACAATGTCCTAGCTTTTCACGCAACAAGAGCAGTCTCTTATTTAGGGACATTGGGAACATGTCCAAATGAGCTTAGCTGTTGAAACTAAATGATAGCGAAGGGACTCGAACCCTCAATCTTCTGATTCGAAGTCAGACGCCTTATCCATTAGGCCACGCAGTCTGTTCTACCAAGTCCTATAAAACATTGTATAACCTTTGCTGTACAACAATAGACGTAGCGAAATTGGGAACCTTTTAAAATGAGGAAAGCTAGTCATATTGAACAATTACAAAGAGACATTATCCCTCAACCTTCTTTCTTGAAGTCAGACGCCTTATCCATTATGCCACGCAGTCTGTATTAATAAACCTCCATAACAATGTTCTTCCTTTTCCAGGCAACAAGAGATATATCGTATGTAGGGAAATTGGAAACCTATCTAAATGAGGAAAGCTAAGGATATTTAACAACTACGAAAGGGACTTTATATCTCAATCTTGTGAAGCAGAATCAGAAGCAATATTTCTCAAGACTCGCAGTCTGAGATTATTAAAGCTATATAACAATGTCCTAGCTTTTCACGCAACAAGAGCAGTCTCTTATTTAGGGACATTGAGAACATGTCCAAATGAGCATAGCTGTTGAAACTAAATGACAGCGAAGGGACTCGAACCCTCAAACTTCTGATTCGACGTCAGAAGCCTTATCCATTAGGCCACGCAGTCTGTTCTACCAAGTCCTATAAAACATTGTATAACCTTTGCTGTACAACAATAGACGTAGCGAAATTGGGAACCTTTTAAAATGAGGAAAGCTAGTCATATTGAACAATTACAAAGAGACATTATCCCTCAACCTTCTTTCTTGAAGTCAGACGCCTTATCCATTATGCCACGCAGTCTGTATTAATAAACCTCCATAACAATGTTCTTCCTTTTCCAGGCAACAAGAGATATATCGTATGTAGGGAAATTGGAAACCTATCTAAATGAGGAAAGCTAAGGATATTTAACAACTACGAAAGGGACTTTATATCTCAATCTTGTGAAGCAGAATCAGAAGCAATATTTCTCAAGACTCGCAGTCTGAGATTATTAAAGCTATATAACAATGTCCTAGCTTTTCACGCAACAAGAGCAGTCTCTTATTTAGGGACATTGAGAACATGTCCAAATGAGCTTAGCTGTTGAAACTAAATGACAGCGAAGGGACTCGAACCCTCAATCTTCTGATTCAAAGTCAGAAGCCTTATCCATTAGGCCACGCAGTCTGTTCTACCAAGTCCTATAAAACATTGTATAACCTTTGCTGTACAACAATAGACGTAGCGAAATTGGGAACCTTTTAAAATGAGGAAAGCTAGTCATATTGAACAATTACAAAGAGACATTATCCCTCAACCTTCTTTCTTGAAGTCAGACGCCTTATCCATTATGCCACGCAGTCTGTATTAATAAACCTCCATAACAATGTTCTTCCTTTTCCAGGCAACAAGAGATATATCGTATGTAGGGAAATTGGAAACCTATCTAAATGAGGAAAGCTAAGGATATTTAACAACTACGAAAGGGACTTTATATCTCAATCTTGTGAAGCAGAATCAGAAGCAATATTTCTCAAGCCTCGCAGTCTGAGATTATTAAAGCTATATAACAATGTCCTAGCTTTTCATGCAACAAGAGCAGTCTCTTATTTAGGGACATTGGGAACATGTCCAAATGAGCTTAGCTGTTGAAACTAAATGATAGCGAAGGGACTCGAACCCTCAATCTTCTGATTCGAAGTCAGACGCCTTATCCATTAGGCCACGCAGTCTGTTCTACCAAGTCCTATAAAACATTGTATAACCTTTGCTGTACAACAATAGACGTAGCGAAATTGGGAACCTTTTAAAATGAGGAAAGCTAGTCATATTGAACAATTACAAAGAGACATTATCCCTCAACCTTCTTTCTTGAAGTCAGACGCCTTATCCATTATGCCACGCAGTCTGTATTAATAAACCTCCATAACAATGTTCTTCCTTTTCCAGGCAACAAGAGATATATCGTATGTAGGGAAATTGGAAACCTATCTAAATGAGGAAAGCTAAGGATATTTAACAACTACGAAAGGGACTTTATATCTCAATCTTGTGAAGCAGAATCAGAAGCAATATTTCTCAAGCCTCGCAGTCTGAGATTATTAAAGCTATATAACAATGTCCTAGCTTTTCACGCAACAAGAGCAGTCTCTTATTTAGGGACATTGGGAACATGTCCAAATGAGCTTAGCTGTTGAAACTAAATGACAGCGAAGGGACTCGAACCCTCAATCTTCTGATTCGAAGTCAGACGCCTTATCCATTAGGCCACGCAGTCTGTTCTACCAAGTCCTATAAAACATTGTATAACCTTTGCTGTACAACAATAGACGTAGCGAAATTGGGAACCTTTTAAAATGAGGAAAGCTAGTCATATTGAACAATTACAAAGAGACATTATCCCTCAACCTTCTTTCTTGAAGTCAGACGCCTTATCCATTATGCCACGCAGTCTGTATTAATAAACCTCCATAACAATGTTCTTCCTTTTCCAGGCAACAAGAGATATATCGTATGTAGGGAAATTGGAAACCTATCTAAATGAGGAAAGCTAAGGATATTTAACAACTACGAAAGGGACTTTATATCTCAATCTTGTGAAGCAGAATCAGAAGCAATATTTCTCAAGACTCGCAGTCTGAGATTATTAAAGCTATATAACAATGTCCTAGCTTTTCACGCAACAAGAGCAGTCTCTTATTTAGGGACATTGAGAACATGTCCAAATGAGCATAGCTGTTGAAACTAAATGACAGCGAAGGGACTCGAACCCTCAAACTTCTGATTCGACGTCAGAAGCCTTATCCATTAGGCCACGCAGTCTGTTCTACCAAGTCCTATAAAACATTGTATAACCTTTGCTGTACAACAATAGACGTAGCGAAATTGGGAACCTTTTAAAATGAGGAAAGCTAGTCATATTGAACAATTACAAAGAGACATTATCCCTCAACCTTCTTTCTTGAAGTCAGACGCCTTATCCATTATGCCACGCAGTCTGTATTAATAAACCTCCATAACAATGTTCTTCCTTTTCCAGGCAACAAGAGATATATCGTATGTAGGGAAATTGGAAACCTATCTAAATGAGGAAAGCTAAGGATATTTAACAACTACGAAAGGGACTTTATATCTCAATCTTGTGAAGCAGAATCAGAAGCAATATTTCTCAAGCCTCGCAGTCTGAGATTATTAAAGCTATATAACAATGTCCTAGCTTTTCATGCAACAAGAGCAGTCTCTTATTTAGGGACATTGAGAACATGTCCAAATGAGCATAGCTGTTGAAACTAAATGACAGCGAAGGGACTCGAACCCTCAATCTTCTGATTCGAAGTCAGATGCCTTATCCATTAGGCCACGCAGTCTGTTCTACCAAGTCCTATAAAACATTGTATAACCTTTGCTGTACAACAATAGACGTAGCGAAATTGGGAACCTTTTAAAATGAGGAAAGCTAGTCATATTGAACAATTACAAAGAGACATTATCCCTCAACCTTCTTTCTTGAAGTCAGACGCCTTATCCATTATGCCACGCAGTCTGTATTAATAAACCTCCATAACAATGTTCTTCCTTTTCCAGGCAACAAGAGATATATCGTATGTAGGGAAATTGGAAAGCTATCTAAATGAGGAAAGCTAAGGATATTTAACAACTACGAAAGGGACTTTATATCTCAATCTTGTGAAGCAGAATCAGAAGCAATATTTCTCAAGCCTCGCAGTCTGAGATTATTAAAGCTATATAACAATGTCCTAGCTTTTCATGCAACAAGAGCAGTCTCTTATTTAGGGACATTGAGAACATGTCCAAATGAGCTTAGCTGTTGAAACTAAATGACAGCGAAGGGACTCGAACCCTCAATCTTCTGATTCGAAGTCAGACGCCTTATCCATTAGGCCACGCAGTCTGTTCTACCAAGTCCTATAAAACATTGTATAACCTTTGCTGTACAACAATAGACGTAGCGAAATTGGGAACCTTTTAAAATGAGGAAAGCTAGTCATATTGAACAATTACAAAGAGACATTATCCCTCAACCTTCTTTCTTGAAGTCAGACGCCTTATCCATTATGCCACGCAGTCTGTATTAATAAACCTCCATAACAATGTTCTTCCTTTTCCAGGCAACAAGAGATATATCGTATGTAGGGAAATTGGAAACCTATCTAAATGAGGAAAGCTAAGGATATTTAACAACTACGAAAGGGACTTTATATCTCAATCTTGTGAAGCAGAATCAGAAGCAATATTTCTCAAGCCTCGCAGTCTGAGATTATTAAAGCTATATAACAATGTCCTAGCTTTTCACGCAACAAGAGCAGTCTCTTATTTAGGGACATTGGGAACATGTCCAAATGAGCATAGCTGTTGAAACTAAATGACAGCGAAGGGACTCGAACCCTCAATCTTCTGATTCGAAGTCAGACGCCTTATCCATTAGGCCACGCAGTCTGTTCTACCAAGTCCTATAAAACATTGTATAACCTTTGCTGTACAACAATAGACGTAGCGAAATTGGGAACCTTTTAAAATGAGGAAAGCTAGTCATATTGAACAATTACAAAGAGACATTATCCCTCAACCTTCTTTCTTGAAGTCAGACGCCTTATCCATTATGCCACGCAGTCTGTATTAATAAACCTCCATAACAATGTTCTTCCTTTTCCAGGCAACAAGAGATATATCGTATGTAGGGAAATTGGAAACCTATCTAAATGAGGAAAGCTAAGGATATTTAACAACTACGAAAGGGACTTTATATCTCAATCTTGTGAAGCAGAATCAGAAGCAATATTTCTCAAGCCTCGCAGTCTGAGATTATTAAAGCTATATAACAATGTCCTAGCTTTTCACGCAACAAGAGCAGTCTCTTATTTAGGGACATTGAGAACATGTCCAAATGAGCATAGCTGTTGAAACTAAATGACAGCGAAGGGACTCGAACCCTCAAACTTCTGATTCGACGTCAGAAGCCTTATCCATTAGGCCACGCAGTCTGTTCTACCAAGTCCTATAAAACATTGTATAACCTTTGCTGTACAACAATAGACGTAGCGAAATTGGGAACCTTTTAAAATGAGGAAAGCTAGTCATATTGAACAATTACAAAGAGACATTATCCCTCAACCTTCTTTCTTGAAGTCAGACGCCTTATCCATTATGCCACGCAGTCTGTATTAATAAACCTCCATAACAATGTTCTTCCTTTTCCAGGCAACAAGAGATATATCGTATGTAGGGAAATTGGAAAGCTATCTAAATGAGGAAAGCTAAGGATATTTAACAACTACGAAAGGGACTTTATATCTCAATCTTGTGAAGCAGAATCAGAAGCAATATTTCTCAAGCCTCGCAGTCTGAGATTATTAAAGCTATATAACAATGTCCTAGCTTTTCACGCAACAAGAGCAGTCTCTTATTTAGGGACATTGGGAACATGTCCAAATGAGCATAGCTGTTGAAACTAAATGACAGCGAAGGGACTCGAACCCTCAATCTTCTGATTCGAAGTCAGACGCCTTATCCATTAGGCCACGCAGTCTGTTCTACCAAGTCCTATAAAACATTGTATAACCTTTGCTGTACAACAATAGACGTAGCGAAATTGGGAACCTTTTAAAATGAGGAAAGCTAGTCATATTGAACAATTACAAAGAGACATTATCCCTCAACCTTCTTTCTTGAAGTCAGACGCCTTATCCATTATGCCACGCAGTCTGTATTAATAAACCTCCATAACAATGTTCTTCCTTTTCCAGGCAACAAGAGATATATCGTATGTAGGGAAATTGGAAAGCTATCTAAATGAGGAAAGCTAAGGATATTTAACAACTACGAAAGGGACTTTATATCTCAATCTTGTGAAGCAGAATCAGAAGCAATATTTCTCAAGCCTCGCAGTCTGAGATTATTAAAGCTATATAACAATGTCCTAGCTTTTCATGCAACAAGAGCAGTCTCTTATTTAGGGACATTGAGAACATGTCCAAATGAGCATAGCTGTTGAAACTAAATGACAGCGAAGGGACTCGAACCCTCAATCTTCTGATTCGAAGTCAGACGCCTTATCCATTAGGCCACGCAGTCTGTTCTACCAATTCCTATAAAACATTGTATAACCTTTGCTGTACAACAATAGACGTAGCGAAATTGGGAACCTTTTAAAAAAAAGAGGAAAGCTATTCATATTGAACAATTACAAAGAGACATTATCCCTCAACCTTCTTTCTTGAAGTCAGACGCCTTATCCATTATGCCACGCAGTCTGTATTAATAAACCTCCATAACAATGTTCTTCCTTTTCCAGGCAACAAGAGATATATCGTATGTAGGGAAATTGGAAACCTATCTAAATGAGGAAAGCTAAGGATATTTAACAACTACGAAAGGGACTTTATATCTCAATCTTGTGAAGCAGAAACAGAAGCAATATTTCTCAAGCCTCGCAGTCTGAGATTATTAAAGCTATATAACAATGTCCTAGCTTTTCACGCAACAAGAGCAGTCTCTTATTTAGGGACATTGGGAACATGTCCAAATGAGCATAGCTGTTGAAACTAAATGACAGCGAAGGGACTCGAACCCTCAATCTTCTGATTCGAAGTCAGACGCCTTATCCATTAGGCCACGCAGTCTGTTCTACCAAGTCCTATAAAACATTGTATAACCTTTGCTGTACAACAATAGACGTAGCGAAATTGGGAACCTTTAAAATGAGGAAAGCTAGTCATATTGAACAATTACAAAGAGACATTATCCCTCAACCTTCTTTCTTGAAGTCAGACGCCTTATCCATTATGCCACGCAGTCTGTATTAATAAACCTCCATAACAATGTTCTTCCTTTTCCAGGCAACAAGAGATATATCGTATGTAGGGAAATTGGAAACCTATCTAAATGAGGAAAGCTAAGGATATTTAACAACTACGAAAGGGACTTTATATCTCAATCTTGTGAAGCAGAATCAGAAGCAATATTTCTCAAGCCTCGCAGTCTGAGATTATTAAAGCTATATAACAATGTCCTAGCTTTTCACGCAACAAGAGCAGTCTCTTATTTAGGGACATTGGGAACATGTCCAAATGAGCATAGCTGTTGAAACTAAATGACAGCGAAGGGACTCGAACCCTCAATCTTCTGATTCGAAGTCAGACGCCTTATCCATTAGGCCACGCAGTCTGTTCTACCAAGTCCTATAAAACATTGTATAACCTTTGCTGTACAACAATAGACGTAGCGAAATTGGGAACCTTTTAAAATGAGGAAAGCTAGTCATATTGAACAATTACAAAGAGACATTATCCCTCAACCTTCTTTCTTGAAGTCAGACGCCTTATCCATTATGCCACGCAGTCTGTATTAATAAACCTCCATAACAATGTTCTTCCTTTTCCAGGCAACAAGAGATATATCGTATGTAGGGAAATTGGAAACCTATCTAAATGAGGAAAGCTAAGGATATTTAACAACTACGAAAGGGACTTTATATCTCAATCTTGTGAAGCAGAATCAGAAGCAATATTTCTCAAGCCTCGCAGTCTGAGATTATTAAAGCTATATAACAATGTCCTAGCTTTTCACGCAACAAGAGCAGTCTCTTATTTAGGGACATTGGGAACATGTCCAAATGAGCTTAGCTGTTGAAACTAAATGACAGCGAAGGGACTCGAACCCTCAATCTTCTGATTCGAAGTCAGACAGCCTTATCCATTAGGCCACGCAGTCTGTTCTACCAAGTCCTATAAAACATTGTATAACCTTTGCTGTACAACAATAGACGTAGCGAAATTGGGAACCTTTTAAAATGAGGAAAGCTAGTCATATTGAACAATTACAAAGAGACATTATCCCTCAACCTTCTTTCTTGAAGTCAGACGCCTTATCCATTATGCCACGCAGTCTGTATTAATAAACCTCCATAACAATGTTCTTCCTTTTCCAGGCAACAAGAGATATATCGTATGTAGGGAAATTGGAAACCTATCTAAATGAGGAAAGCTAAGGATATTTAACAACTACGAAAGGGACTTTATATCTCAATCTTGTGAAGCAGAATCAGAAGCAATATTTCTCAAGCCTCGCAGTCTGAGATTATTAAAGCTATATAACAATGTCCTAGCTTTTCATGCAACAAGAGCAGTCTCTTATTTAGGGACATTGAGAACATGTCCAAATGAGCTTAGCTGTTGAAACTAAATGACAGCGAAGGGACTCGAACCCTCAATCTTCTGATTCGAAGTCAGACGCCTTATCCATTAGGCCACGCAGTCTGTTCTACCAAGTCCTATAAAACATTGTATAACCTTTGCTGTACAACAATAGACGTAGCGAAATTGGGAACCTTTTAAAATGAGGAAAGCTAGTCATATTGAACAATTACAAAGAGACATTATCCCTCAACCTTCTTTCTTGAAGTCAGACGCCTTATCCATTATGCCACGCAGTCTGTATTAATAAACCTCCATAACAATGTTCTTCCTTTTCCAGGCAACAAGAGATATATCGTATGTAGGGAAATTGGAAACCTATCTAAATGAGGAAAGCTAAGGATATTTAACAACTACGAAAGGGACTTTATATCTCAATCTTGTGAAGCAGAATCAGAAGCAATATTTCTCAAGCCTCGCAGTCTGAGATTATTAAAGCTATATAACAATGTCCTAGCTTTTCACGCAACAAGAGCAGTCTCTTATTTAGGGACATTGAGAACATGTCCAAATGAGCATAGCTGTTGAAACTAAATGACAGCGAAGGGACTCGAACCCTCAATCTTCTGATTCGAAGTCAGACGCCTTATCCATTAGGCCACGCAGTCTGTTCTACCAAGTCCTATAAAACATTGTATAACCTTTGCTGTACAACAATAGACGTAGCGAAATTGGGAACCTTTTAAAATGAGGAAAGCTAGTCATATTGAACAATTACAAAGAGACATTATCCCTCAACCTTCTTTCTTGAAGTCAGACGCCTTATCCATTATGCCACGCAGTCTGTATTAATAAACCTCCATAACAATGTTCTTCCTTTTCCAGGCAACAAGAGATATATCGTATGTAGGGAAATTGGAAACCTATCTAAATGAGGAAAGCTAAGGATATTTAACAACTACGAAAGGGACTTTATATCTCAATCTTGTGAAGCAGAATCAGAAGCAATATTTCTCAAGCCTCGCAGTCTGAGATTATTAAAGCTATATAACAATGTCCTAGCTTTTCACGCAACAAGAGCAGTCTCTTATTTAGGGACATTGGGAACATGTCCAAATGAGCATAGCTGTTGAAACTAAATGACAGCGAAGGGACTCGAACCCTCAATCTTCTGATTCGAAGTCAGACGCCTTATCCATTAGGCCACGCAGTCTGTTCTACCAAGTCCTATAAAACATTGTATAACCTTTGCTGTACAACAATAGACGTAGCGAAATTGGGAACCTTTTAAAATGAGGAAAGCTAGTCATATTGAACAATTACAAAGAGACATTATCCCTCAACCTTCTTTCTTGAAGTCAGACGCCTTATCCATTATGCCACGCAGTCTGTATTAATAAACCTCCATAACAATGTTCTTCCTTTTCCAGGCAACAAGAGATATATCGTATGTAGGGAAATTGGAAAGCTATCTAAATGAGGAAAGCTAAGGATATTTAACAACTACGAAAGGGACTTTATATCTCAATCTTGTGAAGCAGAATCAGAAGCAATATTTCTCAAGCCTCGCAGTCTGAGATTATTAAAGCTATATAACAATGTCCTAGCTTTTCACGCAACAAGAGCAGTCTCTTATTTAGGGACATTGAGAACATGTCCAAATGAGCTATAGCTGTTGAAACTAAATGACAGCGAAGGGACTCGAACCCTCAAACTTCTGATTCGAAGTCAGACGCCTTATCCATTAGGCCACGCAGTCTGTTCTACCAAGTCCTATAAAACATTGTATAACCTTTGCTGTACAACAATAGACGTAGCGAAATTGGGAACCTTTTAAAATGAGGAAAGCTAGTCATATTGAACAATTACAAAGAGACATTATCCCTCAACCTTCTTTCTTGAAGTCAGACGCCTTATCCATTATGCCACGCAGTCTGTATTAATAAACCTCCATAACAATGTTCTTCCTTTTCCAGGCAACAAGAGATATATCGTATGTAGGGAAATTGGAAAGCTATCTAAATGAGGAAAGCTAAGGATATTTAACAACTACGAAAGGGACTTTATATCTCAATCTTGTGAAGCAGAATCAGAAGCAATATTTCTCAAGCCTCGCAGTCTGAGATTATTAAAGCTATATAACAATGTCCTAGCTTTTCACGCAACAAGAGCAGTCTCTTATTTAGGGACATTGAGAACATGTCCAAATGAGCATAGCTGTTGAAACTAAATGACAGCGAAGGGACTCGAACCCTCAAACTTCTGATTCGAAGTCAGACGCCTTATCCATTAGGCCACGCAGTCTGTTCTACCAAGTCCTATAAAACATTGTATAACCTTTGCTGTACAACAATAGACGTAGCGAAATTGGGAACCTTTTAAAATGAGGAAAGCTAGTCATATTGAACAATTACAAAGAGACATTATCCCTCAACCTTCTTTCTTGAAGTCAGACGCCTTATCCATTATGCCACGCAGTCTGTATTAATAAACCTCCATAACAATGTTCTTCCTTTTCCAGGCAACAAGAGATATATCGTATGTAGGGAAATTGGAAACCTATCTAAATGAGGAAAGCTAAGGATATTTAACAACTACGAAAGGGACTTTATATCTCAATCTTGTGAAGCAGAATCAGAAGCAATATTTCTCAAGCCTCGCAGTCTGAGATTATTAAAGCTATATAACAATGTCCTAGCTTTTCATGCAACAAGAGCAGTCTCTTATTTAGGGACATTGAGAACATGTCCAAATGAGCATAGCTGTTGAAACTAAATGACAGCGAAGGGACTCGAACCCTCAATCTTCTGATTCGAAGTCAGACGCCTTATCCATTAGGCCACGCAGTCTGTTCTACCAAGTCCTATAAAACATTGTATAACCTTTGCTGTACAACAATAGACGTAGCGAAATTGGGAACCTTTTTAAAATGAGGAAAGCTAGTCATATTGAACAATTACAAAGAGACATTATCCCTCAACCTTCTTTCTTGAAGTCAGACGCCTTATCCATTATGCCACGCAGTCTGTATTAATAAACCTCCATAACAATGTTCTTCCTTTTCCAGGCAACAAGAGATATATCGTATGTAGGGAAATTGGAAACCTATCTAAATGAGGAAAGCTAAGGATATTTAACAACTACGAAAGGGACTTTATATCTCAATCTTGTGAAGCAGAATCAGAAGCAATATTTCTCAAGCCTCGCGAGTCTGAGATTATTAAAGCTATATAACAATGTCCTAGCTTTTCATGCAACAAGA